>NC_067245.2:51241935-52491935 GCF_019359855.2 Lolium perenne
CACGGTGCCAACTACGTCGACCTCGTTGGACCATCCGAGCTCCCGGTGCCAAAGGAGGAGAAGGCCGATGAGGAGGAGGCTGACGATGTCGACAACTGGTCCTTCGGGTCATCGAGCGGGGACGACCTAGACTTCAGCGCCTTCGACTCGTAGCGCCGCTACATGTTTTTTTAGTTTTTTTAGTTTGAATTCACGTTAAATTTCTACAAATTTCGTTCGAACTTCGTATGAATATCGTTTTAAAAATATGAATTTGATTTTCTAAATCTACCGGGGCCATCGGTTTGGGGGCGCCGGTGTGGGAGCAGCGTCCCCAAATACAGGATGATGTGCCGACGCCCCCCATATGCTCGTACGGCAGCACTGGCATCCCTGCCGGCGCCTATTTGGAAGCTGCCGGTGGAGATGCTCTTAGGGCATCTCCAACCGAGCGACCCATCCCGCACCCGCGCGTCCGGATGGGTCGAGCCGGACAAAAACCCAGCCCAGCGCAAGGACCCATCCCTAAAACAGATGGCCACAGCGTCGGGACGACCCAAACCAGGCCCAAATCTGGGACGAGTTTGCGTGGCCGCCGACACCGATGGCTCGCCGCTCGCGTCCGCCCCTGGCCCGCGTGTCATAGGAAAAAATATTTTTTCTTCACTAAAAAGGTACCCATTACATTTTTTTTAATCTACTACTCCTATCCTAATAGGTACGGGGCCGGCGGCCTTGCCAGCGACTCCTCGCCGACGCGTCGTCGGGGCCGTGGATTTCACTCGACGCGGGCGGCCTATACGCGTGAGGATTCCACTCCAGCTTACAAGCTAGGTGGCGCGGCGGAGGACTTCATCCTCCTCCTTTCCGTCCTCGCGCCTCGGGCGTGCTCGCGCTCTGCCTCCTGCGGCGGCACCATCCGCTTCCCGCATAGCTCCATCTCCTGCAGGGCGGCGCGTTCCACAGCGGTCCGCGCCTCCAGGCGGACGCGGCCGGCGGCCTAGGCCTCGTGGTTCTCGTTCCGCCGGCGCATGCGCTCTTCTCGGCTGCGCTCCACCGGCGCAGCAGCCTCTCGGGCGTGCCGCTTGCACGAGGGCAGCTGGATGAGGTGGCGGGCTGCTCGCATAGCGAGGAGTGCTTGTGACAGTAAAGCACACGTCCGTTGGGAACCCAAAAGGAAAGTATAATGAGTACAGCAGCGAGTTTTCCCTCAGTAAGAAACCAAGGTTATTGAACCAGTAGGAGATGAAGACCACGTGAAGGTTGTTGGTGAAGGAGTGTAGTGCGGCGCAACACTAGGGATTCTGGTGCCAACGTGGAACCTGCACAACACAATCAAACTACTTTGCCCCAACTTAACAGTGAGGTTGTCAATCTCACCGGCTTGCTGAAAACAAAGGATTAAACGTATGGTGTAGAAAATAATGTTTGCTTGCAGAAAACAAAAGAGAACAATGATTGCAGTAGGTTGTATTTCAGATGTAAAAGAATGGACCGGGGTCCACAATTCACTAGTGGTGTCTCTCCAATAAGATATATAACATGTTGGGTAAACAAATTACAGTTGGGAATTGACAAATAGAGAGGGCATAACAATGCACATACATATCATGATGACTACAATGAGATTTACTTAGGGCATTACGACAAAGAACATAGACCTCCATCCAGCATGCATCTATGCCTAAAAAGTCCACCTTCGGGTTAGCATCCGCACCCCTTCCAGTATTAAGTTGCAAATAACAGACAATTGCATTAAGTACTGTGCGTAATCTAAACAATACAAACATCCTTAGACAAATCATTGATGTTTTATCCCTAGTGGCAACATCACATCCGCAACCTTGGAACTTTCTGTCACTGTCCCAGATTCAATGGAGGCATGAACCCACTATCTAGCATAAATACCCCCTCTTGGAGTTACAAGTATCAACTTGGCCAGAGCCTCTACTAGAAACGGAGAGCATGCAAGATCATAAACAACACATATATGATAGATCAATAATCAACTTGACATAGTATTCCATAATCATCGGATCCCAACAAACACAACATGTAGCATTATAAATAGATGATCTTGATCATGATAGGCAGCTCACAAGATCTAAACATGATGGCATAATAGGAGAAGACGACCATCTAGCTACTGCTATGGACCCATAGTCCAAGGATGAACTACTCACACATCAGTCCGGAGGCAGGCATGGTGATGTAGAGCCCTCCGGTGATGATACCCCTCTCCGGCAGGGTGCCCCCCCCCCCCGAGATGGGATTGACGGCGGCGGCGTCTGAGGAACTTTTCTCGTATTTTGGCTCTCGGTACTAGGGTTTTCGCGGACGAAGGAATAAATAGGCGGAGAGGCAGCAGCGGGGGAGCCAGGGGCTCCCTCCCCATAGGCCAGCGCGGCAGTGGGGCCCCCGCGCCGCCTTATGGTGTGGGCCCCCTGCTGCCCTTCCTCGACTCTTCTTTGGACTTCTGGAAGACTCCGTGGAAAATAGGGCCATGGGCTTTTGTTTCGTCCAATTCCGAGAATATTTGTAAACTAGCTTTTCTGAAATCAAAAACAGCAGAAAACAGGAACTGACACTGTGGCATCTTGTTAATAGGTTAGGCCTAGAAAATGCATAAAACATTATAAAGTGTGAACAAAACATGTAGATGTTGTCATAAAACTAGCATGAAACATAAGAAATTATAGATACGTTGGAGACGTATCAAGGAGCTGGTTCTTCTGGCCGAGGAGGTCGCCTAATCGGCGGCGGCCGGCCCGGCAGGTGGCCTCGTGCTCCTTCGTCACGCGCGTGAGGTCGGCGAGACGCTCCTCGATGGCGGCGTTGATGTTCGCCAGCGCGAGGCCCTCCGCGTCGACGGGCTCCTCCTCTGCGGCGGCCCCCTCCTCCGCGGCCTCGTACCACCCGTCCGCGGTCTCGTGCCAGCCGTCAGCGGCCGCCTCCACCATCTCCGCGTCCTCTTCCTTCTTCGCCGCCGCCTCGGCAACGACGCGAAGCGCCTCGTCGTCGGTGACCCACCGCGCGTCCGCGCGCTCCACCTCCTCCGTCCGCGGGAACCTGGCCCGGGCGGCGAGGGAGAACTTGGCCCACGTGGCCTGCAGAGTGCGCGGCATGGCGCCGGAGAAGCTGGAGGGGGAGAGGACGGCGGAGCGGGTGTGATGAGATCTGTGAGACCGCCGCCGTCTTTTATAGCCGGTGGCCTTGGGCGGGAAATTTGGGCGCGAGCGCGCGCTAATGGCCTTTTCGCGCGCACGGGAACCTTGGTGCGCGCGGGAACTTTCCCGCGCGTTCTACCGCCCGCCATTGCTGTCTCGTCGAGGCCTGCCATGGCGCAGCGTCGCGCAAGGAAGACGAACCATGTGCAACGAAGAGACGTATTTGGCTGAGGTTTTTGAGAAAATATTCAAACGAAGTGAGATGTAGTCCGCCCGCATCAATCTAGACGCTCTATACATAATCCGATGGCTCATGTGCCTCCTAGTACACTAGTACACCTGATGGAGCTAGTTCACAGCATATGCCCCCGACTTTGGGAGAACCAGCTAGGGAGAAAGAGGCGTGCTTTGTTAAACTCGCACGTGAAGCTACCATATATGTTGAGAGAAGCCCTAGTTGGCCATGCATAAGGTCGGCCCCACGCCACCCTTATGTTTACTTGCTGCGTTCGGAAGTCCAAGTCTGCTGCCTCCGTGACACGGTCTCCGACCATCCTTGCAACTTTTTTTTTGATGGAAATACTTGTATTCACCCAACAGTAACAAGGATACAAGATCTGAACACGTACAAATGCAAGCAGAGCAGAAGCGGATACAGGCAGAGGAACTGCTGAGGATCTTCATCTTCATCATCCACATGCCATCGAGGCGATCCTCCACCAGCGCGGACACCTGCGAAGCAACCGCCGTCGACGACCATCCAAGGAGCCGGAGGCACCCCCAGCCAGAAGGCGTTGAAGAGCCGCAGTGACCACCAGCCCTGGAGAGCTGGATCTTCATCGCAAAGGAGCAGCGGCCGGCGACACGCGCCGAGCACCACACGCTCCAGATCTGGCACAGACATGCCAGCTGCTCCCACCACCGCCAACCACTCCCCATCCTCAGCAGCCGCACCACCCCCATCCGGGCTCGCCGGCCGCAGCAGAACCACCGCAACAGGCCACCTGCTCCTGAAGCGGACCCCGGAGACCCCACCACCAGCGCCAGAGCAAGCACCAGGAGAGCAGGGAAGAGGACCCGGGACAAAAGGCCCTAGCTTGACCGCCGCCACCGCCTCGTCGGTTAAGCACAGGCACCAAACAGCCTCCACCACCTCTCCGACACAAAGAGGGGGAGGACGAACACCACCAAACCGACGCCATCGCCACCGTCTCGATCACGCCGGGAGGACACACACACACACCTAGAAGCAACCCCTAACTATACACGACGAGGACCGGAGCTCCCCCCCCCCCCACCTCACGGTGCCGGAACGGCGACCGGAGGTGAAGGGGAGCGGCGGACTCGCCGGCGAGAACCAGGGAACTGTGGGTCGCCTCTCTCGGTTACTGTAGAAAGAGATAGGGACGGGAAATTTCACCAGGAGGAACTCTGCTCGGCTGAGCAAATAACACATGACCATCCTTGCAACTTGCACAGACATGACAAAACTTTACGTTGCCTAATCTCAACAAACACGAATTTGCCTGTGTGTGGATGCACAGCTAGCTGTCCCCGGGCGTATCGTAACAGAATAGTGGTTTTGGTGTGAAATCTGATGTGATCAGCCAAGGTCTCTGACATGCACACCGTCGGCTCAGTTGATCATCATGGGAACAGCTAGGTAGCACCTGGAACTGCTTGTACAGAGGTACATGCACGCATCAGCACTGAAGATCTGATGAACATCTATCTAACTGAAGATTCTTCGCCAGCCACGTCTTTGCCGTGAAATCTTCGCCGGATGTTTTTAGCCCCTCGCCGGGTATTTTTGATACCCGGGTAACGATGTCGTTTCCTGTAGTGAGCTGGCTGCAAAACTTAACATAACATTCTTCTTTCATGGCATACAAGTACTGGTAGTTTGGTACCCGCCTTCATCGCTGATTGTACTATTCCTGTTTAATTAATATAACAAGATCTACTACTCCGGCGATGGAGGGGCAAGGATAGGGACGCGTCTTCGGCTCGTGCTAGTGTCTGTAGTTGTCGCTAGGTTGTTCGAGTATCAATTTGTCATTTTCTTTGCTTTTTAGGCTATTTGTACTACTGTTGATGATTATTAATAGATCGGTTGATTTTTCAATTTTTTTTTAATATAAGCTTCTTTCCCTGCAAAAAAAGTATTGGTATGCATAGTCTTAGTACGAATATATGCATCTTTAATATGTTCTAATTTTCAGCTAGCAGGAAAACAAGTACAGAGGGAAGTATATTTCTTTCATGCCTTTAAAGGATTCTTACTCAGGACCCTGCATCCGTGCATTCTCTAGCCAACTACTCCCTCCATTTCATATTATTTACGACTCGACTGATACTGATTATGAAAATTAAGAACAGGTGCTAAGTGTCATTTCAGATAAGTGAATTAATCGAGTAAAGAGACAATTCTACCTGGGCGCCGCACATGCTCCGGTTCAGCAAATGAGAGTTTTTGCTGGAACTGGTTCCAGGAAAGAGAAATACAAATGAGCTCATAGAAAGTACCAAAAAATGTTTATTGAGATTGTCAGTAAAACGTTTGTGGTTCCGTTTTGTGGATGTGGATGTTGTACGTTTAACACTGGTTAGGTGCTAAGCTAATTTCCCTTCAAGTTTTTGGGTCATGTTACCAACTGTGAGCCGTTGATCTCCCCTTGTGGTTCCGTTTTGTAAACCGGAAAACTATGACCCTGTGAGCCGTTGATCTCCCCTTGTGAGATTTTGTCATTTTTACTGAGGAAAAATATAATATATTTTAATATGAAAATTTACACATTGATAGAGTCCAACATTCTCTACGTCTACGTATTTTTTTCAATTTTTTTGGATCTATAAAATCAAAAGTTTTAAAGTTTTTGAGAGAAGAAAAAAACAGGGCTACATGTAGCCCGGGCTACAAAAGAGGTTTTCGGGTAGACTATAGGCATATAAAAAAGACAGAGATGTATATACTCTGTATCTTTCTGAAGCGTGCAAGACAAATACACTACTGCATGTGGCCTAACGAAGACAGACACTGATGAATAAGTCCTCCATCAGGAGCATAATTTCCCGGTGGAGCCCGGAGGAGAGAAGGCTCAGCAGTCAGCACCGTCCAATATGCATGGCTAACCGCCCGTCGCTGTCTACACGTACGTGTTGACTCATGACAGCAACTTGATGCAGCAACATGTTGGTACTACGTACATACGTACCGTAGGTACGTAGCTGAAGAGGATTCCATAAAAAAGTGCGTACGTACTTCGCTGGATTTCTTAGTTTAACATATGTATTCCATAGAGAAACAACAAGTGCCGTCGTAGTATCGCTCTACGCATGCACGTATTGCTGATCTGTCGGGGGTTTGAAAAACGATATATACTGTATATAATATGTTCACGTACCGTACATGCCTAATTATCTTTGACGTCTTGTATCTTGACAACTGACATGACGACAATAGAAACACATGTCGTCGTTCGCTAGGGATCGATAGAGTACATGGCACACCACTATATTTTGACGAAGAAGAAGTCTCCTCACCTCTCTCACTAGCTTGTTGGAAGGAAAACCGAGGCCGGAAAGCCGGGAGCGGGGAGACACTTGTACGTCGCGCAATACAAGTCCGGGGCCGGCCCCCATTGTTGTTTAGGGATCCCCAAAAGGGAGTCGTACGAACTGCTTTGCAAGTTGATTGACTCGCACTTGGATGCGTACTGGAAAGAAAGGCTGCGAATATTCTAGTGTGGTAGCACGAGTCCAAGAAAAAACATTCCACGACACATGTGAGGTGTAGGCCGGATCATAGACCGCCACCCGCGAGTCCATGGGCGGGTCAAAGTAAGAAAGATAGTTGGGCAAATGCAAGTACCGATCAATGTGTCTCTCCTCGATCTGCACCAAACTGTATGTCAGGTGCGCACATGTGCTCATACATTGTCGGACGAACCGGCGCCGCCCGCCGGACTTGGAAGCACAAACTTCAAAAGAAAAGCATACAGGGGTCTTTTAGCAAAATTTGTGTAGCCACATGTCACTTTCTGATTTGCTTTTAGGGCATCTCCAGTGGTGCGACGGAAACGGACGTTGAGCGACCGTTTGCGTCCGCCGGCACGAAAAATACGTCTGGTACCACCTCCAGCGGCGCGACGCAAAGTGACCGGGCCGTCCGCAGACGCGTCTCTGCGTCTCTGCGCCAAATATGCGCCTCAGATGCGTCTCTGCGGACGCTGCGCGGACGCGCAAAGTGTCCGCTCGCGTCTAGCGACGTTTCGTCGGGCCCGCCTGGCAGCGACCCTGCGTCGTTGCGCTTCTCAAGTGCGCCAGCGACTGGCGCCGTTGCATCGCTTCCGCAGTCTGCGCCACGTTAATGGCGATGCCTCGACTGCCGAGCGGCCGCCGCCCACCTCTGCCAACGAAGTTAATGGCGACGCCACGCGTCCTGCTGTCATCGCCTGCCTCCGGCCTATATAAAGAGGACGCGCGTTCTTCTTCCTCATCCACTCCTCCAAGCAAACCCTAGCCACCACAAGCTCCGCCGTAGCGCCGCCTAGCTCTTCGTGCGACGCAGCAAGGCCCGCGATGTAGTCCATGGCGGGACCTGGTGGCCAGCGAGGCGGCCGAGGCCGCGGCCCTGGGCGCCCTCGGGGCCGTGGCCGCGGCAGGGGCCGCCGTGGTGGAGCAGGTACGACATCACGGTCGCCGTCGCCTGCGCCCTCCTCGTCTTCGCAGGAGGACCGCTGCTTCGAGTTCCTCCTCCGCATCGACGACGATCCACTCGGCATCAAGCGGCTCCCGGACAAGTTCGGCGAGTTCGTCGATGGCGTCGAGCTGGCGCAGTTGCAGCTACGGGAGGCCAGCTGCAACTTCTGCCGGTGGACTGTGGAGGTCTTGTTCGATGGGCAGGGCAAGATGTACCTGCACACGGGGTGGGACAAGTTCGCCCGCGACCTCGAGCTCGAGCCCGGCTGCCAGCTCACCTTCCTCTACGAGGGTGATGGCGAGATGATCTTCAAGGTGTTAGACGACACAGCGTGCCGCAGGCATTACCACATCGGCAAATCCGGCTCGGACACCGATAGTTAGATGTTAGAGTGTTCTTTCTTTGCAGCGAATATGGCTACGAGCCAGTTGAAGCCAGTAGTCAAGGTCTCTGCCTGTTCTTCCTCGAAAGAACCAACAGGGCCACCGTTACCAACTGGATTTTCCAGTTTGGGTGACTGGGTGTGCCCTCGAATGTTCTTTCTTGGCAGCGAAAATACGGAAATGAACACAATTGGTTTCTTTTTTTAAATGTTATATTTGTGTCAACCATGGTTCAAACTATATGTTAGTTTGTGTAAACCATGTTCCAAACTATGTGCTAGTTTGTGTAAAATCATGTTTCAATATGTAATATTTGGAACTATGTTTAAATGGAGAAGAGGAAAAAAACAAGTAAAAAATGCGTCGCCCCGCTGGAGCCAACCCCAGACGCAAACAGACGCGCGGATAAAAACGAACATTTTAGCGTCTGCCCCACGACGCAAACGGACGCTCGTGGACAATAAAATGGGTCGCGCCGCTGGAGATCCCTTATACCTATTTGCTCCCTTGGTACAAGTTTGTCTACTGCTCACGATCGCAGGTTGTTGTATGAATGAATTTGCTCGCGTTGGATAAGTTGTTGTAGCTCGAGTGCTAATACCTTAGTAATCTAAGAGGATCTCCACCTGCGCTGCTATAGTGACCCCAATAGCAAGTTGGGTCCGATGCGTTTTTTGGTCCGCACCGGCGCACCTAAAAGTAGATGGTCAATTTTGGAGCCCAATAGAATCGTCAGCAACCCCGTGTCGGCCTCTTTACGTGGGGTGCCGAACGGGCGCACCGGCGCTTTGCGCCACGTATGTCGGATGGAAACCCTCGACCCCGCCTGGCAGCCCTTGGCGTAATGAACTAGCCACGCGTGCTGGAGATTTAATGCCACCAGCGCCCACCTACCTTAGCCTACCTCCGGCCTAGCAATAATTGCGCACCTCTAGGTATAAAACGGGGTGCTAGGGCATCGACTCCTCCTCACACAAACCCTAGCCCTGCCGCCAGTTGCACACCATCTCCCCAAGCGCTCCATTGGCCGGTTCTATGGGCCGTGGTGGCGACCGCGACCGCCAAGGCAGAGGTCGAGGTGCAGGATCCCCACCCCCCGAACAATCGTTGTCGCCAGACTGCTTCCTCAAGTTCTTCGAGTTCATCGTCCTCAAGTTAAAAAGGGCTTCCAGAAATTCGCGCAATATCTCGCCGGCAGAGAGCCAGCTAGCATGCACTTGCGGAAGCGAGCTACGTCTTCTGTCGGTGGCCTGTCGAGGTGTTTTTCGACGGGGAAGGCCACATGTTCCTCCACACTGGCTTGAACAAGTTCGCCCGCACCCACAACCTCGAGGTCTGCTGCTTGGTGAACTTCAAGTGGGAAGGCAGCGGTGAGCTCAGGGTGAAGGCGTTTGACGACACTTCCCGTTGTACACAGTACCACGATGACGACATCGTTGATGAGTTGTTTTTCGAATCTTCTTTCTTTGCAGCAAAAATGGTAGTGGCCAATTGAAGACACTAGGTTACGTTTCTGGATGTTTTTCCTGTACGGCGATGAAGGATCCCTCTAGTTTGGGTGACTGGTTGTTCTTTCTTCACAGCGAAGAAGGCGAGGACCATCATTAGTCTTTACTATATGTTTCATCAATACTTCATAATTTGCAGTTATGTCAAGTGAAGCATATGTAATATTTCTATCTTAAAATGAAGCATATATAATATTTCTATCTTAATATTTATTTATTTATTAAGGGTTTCTTATTGGGGTCACCGGTGTGTGCAACCGCTCCACAAATTGGGGAGCAGGGTGCCCCCTCCCCATAGCGTGGTGTCGACACCTTTGCCGTCGTCTGTTTGGAGCATGCCGGTGGAGATGCTCTAAGGGGCCACCGCATTTCAGACACATAATCGGTACATTTATGTCCTTTAGCGGTCGCCCGCGGAGAGGTAAGAGGTCTTATTTTCTAAGTAGAGGTGCCATCGGTCAAAACAAGCTCAAATAAAAAAAACTATGCAACAAAAAACATTAAACATAATTTACATTGCTTGGGCACAAAATTCCACCTTTTACATCAAGGAAGAAAGAAAAAACCAACAGAATGGCCACGCGGAGGAGGTGCTACCGACAGCTTATACACCTCTTCATCGAGGTCAAGAATGACTTGAAGCAGCGGCCACACATTCGCTACCGGAGGAGGCAGCTGCCGAGGAGCAGGCAATGATGGATGTGCTGTCGCGACCTGCTGCGATAGCTAGACTGATCGCGGTACTACAGCGCCGATGCATTGTATGCGGATCCGCTGCTAGTGGAGGAGGATACCAAGGATCCGTAGGTGGACGAGGACCTCAACTACGATCCCACGGAGGAGGATGCTCCACCACTGACGGAGGAGGAGGCCTTCACGCGCGCTTTCATGTTCTTCAAGGAGGGGGAGCTCGCGAAGTGGATTGGCCTCGCCGAGGACATCTAGGTGCCCGAATCGCGGGGTCGGGAAAGTGTACATGATGCCCACAAGTATAGGGGATCGCTGAAATTTTCGATGGGAAGTATTACCTAAATTTGTAGTTCGACTCAAGGCGACACAAGAATACCAATAAAATTTTAGCAATTGAGACGTCACTCTCAACCACACTTTTATATCAATAAACTCTTAAAGCATGTGATGATTTTATAACAGTTGATTCAAAGCAGTAAAAGCAAATAGTAAATAAAAGCATCAGATTTCTAGTTTTCACCGGAAGTAGTAGTATATAACTTTCCGTGGCTAAAAGCGTAGGCATGAGGCAGTAATGGGATACTGTATGGATGATATTAATCATATAATGTAATCCAACTAACATAATATTCATCTTTAATTCAGTTGTGTGTAGGTGTGCGATCTTAATATAGTCATACGTATTAACTAAGAGAATTTGCATAACATCTTTTGTCCTGCTTGCCCATTTCACCGTTGCCAACTTGGAACTACATGAAATTAAGGTCTACCCTTTCGAAAAGACCGGAACAAAGCATTAAGATTCATGAACACACAAAATCCTCGATCTATCATATATTTCCCTTATTTTTCCCTATCTGTCACATTAAGGATTCGCAGGTTCAACATAATAACAAGTAATAGTCCTTGAAAATAGATACCAACCGCATATATATATATATATATATATATATATATATATATGATAAAGCAATATAAGTTCAGTACTGAAATCATGCCACTCGGGCCCTAGTAACAAGCATTAATCATATCAAAGGTGTAGCAACACTCATACACGAATATCTTCAAGACGAACACCTCAAATCTCGATACATATGAATGATTACATGATCAATCTCATCCAAAACCCATCTACCTCTTAAGCCTACAAAGAACTACTCACTCATGGTGTTGGAGAGCGAGTCCATGGTGATTAGTGATGATGTCGGTGGAGGTGATGATGAAGAAGCCCTCAAAATACCTCTCCCCGGGGTGGAGAGCAGGATAAATCTGGCCCCTGAAACGAAGATCGTGGCCTCGGCGGTACTCTCTTTCGCGAAATGTCCTCTCCTTCCAAGGGGTTAGGGTTTTAGGGTATATAAGGCACCACGCGAAGGGGGAGGTGAGACGGCGACCAAGGGGCAAACAGGCCCTGGTGGCGTGCCCAAAGAGGGTGGGCGCGCCACTGGCTCCGTTTGGGTCTCGTGGCTCCCCTCTCGTGATCCAAAACTTCCGGTCCTCCCTTTTCATGAAAAACTCCCCTGCTATTTTTCCCCAATTTTATTTCCTGCGAAAACTTAACAAAAATGAGACTTTGCTAAAAACAACATCAGATTCAACAATTTTATTCAAGTATGGAGAGATTCCGGAGAAAATAGTTGAGCAAAGTGCTCAGAAAAGTAGATACATTTGAGATATATCAACTCCCCCAAGCTTACCTCATTCTTTTTCCTCAAACAACTCTAACGTAGCGTTGAAGCGATAAAAGACTTTGACAAGAACTTTGCTCTATACATGCATAAACAATTTAACATGGCAAGTATTCGTGAAAACTGCAAGAACACGGATCAATTGTGGTTAGTTTTGAAATAAGAGTATCGAACCACGAGGAGCTACTAGTTAGAATCTTAATGCCCCTTGCTACTGCCTATTAAAGATTACTTATAAATTGTTTTCTAATCTCAAGATGTTTAAAGGGGATGGTTGTAATTGGTTGGAAATAAAGTAAATAAAGCAGTAAAAACTGTTCTAGGAAATGGGTTGAAACTTAATAAGACAAAGTGTTCTCAAAGATTATTGGATCCACCTCTAGAATTAGGATTCATGTTAATGAAGATGAAGTATATTTTTAATCATATTGTGTGTGGGAGAGCTCCGTAATAAGATGCGCCCAAAAAGCCATCGGTCATCGCATCTCTAAATAACCACATGCTAGTCTTGTGCAAGCCACATATTGACTATTGCTATTAAGGGTTTTACTCTTCTCTCACGAGTACCGCAATGAGGTACTTTCATGCCGCCTGTACAAAAGAACAAAGGAGATAGATATATATACTATAGGCCATCCATACCGAGACAACATGAATAATAGACGGTGAGCATCCTCTCTAACTCTCTCTCACTTTGTTCTATGACTCTTTTTATTTTTCTTTTTACTTCTTTTTTTATGTTTCTAGGAGGTGGCTCAATGGTTCAAGGTTAAAAAAATGGTTGGTCAACCAAATATACTATCAACCGATTTATATATGCTTCAACGATGAGTTCTGCCATTTAAAGGGTTGGACCGTCATATAGACATCCACCTTCATATTTTAAAGACACATAGAAATATAATTTATCAATGAATATGTGCCAAGTCTGCAATAACAAGTATAATGGGATGCATAGAGTTTTACTAAAAACCACTATCTCTCAATCAAGTATAAATAGCATTCCTTAATAATATCTCATTTGCATCATAAATATAGAGGAGAACACAAAGACAGTAGACATCTAATATCACTTCCCCAAGTATTGATGAAACTATGCATAAGTATTTGCTATCTTTAAATTCCATACATGAATATAGCAGAGGTGTCATACCTCTTTTATCGATCCTCACATACAGTTTCATCGTTGTTGTTCTTCCTCTCCCAACTGAAACTGCACAACAAGCTCACATATAGAATTAAGAAATTTAAACTTGGTTCACTTAAAGCATCTCATTCTTACAGCAGCAACCTTAATACTATGATGTCAATAAGGTGTCTCATGTGGCTGAGATCCATATAGAAGTACATGATTCATTTTGGACCAATAGCAAGTTCAACTAGCCACTTTTAGTGATGAAAAACAAAATCTGCTAACAAATTCCAGCGGATGTGCATCTCTTTTTATTCCTACTTAAACATCCCAGGAGTTTTTGCCAATTTTTATGAGTATGGGATGAAAAGTTATAAGTGCTGCCAAAATTTCATCCCAATCGGAGTTATAGCCTAGGAATTAAAAATTAAACGGTGAACAACATCGTGCAGATTTTGTTACTTTTTTTTCATTGATACTAAAACGAAAATATTTTTGGCTGTATGGGTTTTTATCAAAACGAAACTAAATGCAGCAACACAAATAGAAATCTTTTTGGGTTTTTTAAATTGCAAATTTAAACTAACTACAATGCATGCAAAGAAAATTGAAAACTAGCATGGCAATATACAATGGAGAAGGAGTGGAAGCGCACATACTACCCCAAGCTTGGGGTGAAGCAAAAAATCGGGATAGTCGGGGTAAGTACCCCATCTGTATGATCCATCGTCATAGGAGGGCCTTGGCTGCCCCCATTGTGAAGAAGCACCTTCATTCCCTCATTGGGAAGAAGATCCTTCCCCTGGCTGGTATTCTGGCGCGGCAGGTGCGAACCCCAGGCGTCCATCGCTGGCGGTACAGGCGCATACCATGCATCCTGTGTAGGTGGTACATGATCATACCATGCCTCCTATGGTGGAGCATGTATTTCCTCCAATACCTCCTGATGAGGAGGCTCACGGGCCTCCTCGGGCCATGCATCGTCCTGTGGAGCCTTGGGAGCCAACTCTCATTCATGCTCTTCTTATTTGATAATCCATCTATCTGATAACCTGTCAAAATATTCATGACAAGGAAGCACAGTACAAGGTAAATAACCTTGCCTAACCATGTACTTATACTTCCAAAAGTCACTATTCCACACTCTAACAAGAATATCCATTCTAACCAACATTGTAGAATCCAACGAGTTGGACTCTAAAATTTCAGTTTTCCAATGTTTTTAAATCCCCGTTCATCTATAATATGCTAATAGACCATAGTGGCAATAGCACCAGCATAGAGTGGCTTAGATTCATTGTCAATAACAATATAAGACAAAGTTCTAGCACAAATTACACCCAAGTTAAAATCAGGATATGTTCCATTTTTAGCACAACTCAACAAATAGATAGCAGGACCTGTGCAAGCAGTTTTATTCTTCCTATCTAGGAATCCCCTAACTAGGAACAAAGAAAAATATCTCAACCCTGGATGTTGAATATGAGAGAGTTTGCTCCTATAGATATGCATGGGTACATCCACACTTATGCTTCTCTAAAATATCTAGAGTTCTTCATCAGAGTCCGTAGGAATTTCTTCCCAACTCCCAACATTTGGGACGGTAATAGCCTTGCAAAATTCATCAATGGACATAACACACCTATGTTTTTCACGACAAATTTAACATCAAATGAGGCAGGGATGATTGTACCTCTCTTACCTACCCTTTCATTGGTGTCTGCAAACCTGAGTGAAGCGAGAAACTCGCGAGTTATCTCTGCATATGTCTTGTAGGGACGTCTTGCAAATCCATCCAGCCTTGTATGCTCCAGGAAGAAGGCAAATCTTTCTCTATGTGAATCTCCTTGAGCATCCTAGCTTGGATCTTGCCACCTAGTGGCATGCACATCCAGAGCTTCCGCTTGATATATTAAATCATCTTCAAGTTGTTGCTCATCATCCATATTGATGGCCACTCCAACTTTCCTTCTCGATCTTAGGCTACTAAATAGCCCTTTCCTTCTCCATGAGAGTATAAACCTACAACACTTTAATAAAAAACAACTAAAAAATTAGATGTAGCAGGTTATATATGATACTCATAGAGGCTCTACCAAGCAAAACCACCAATTATTTCACTCTAAAAGTTGCAAATCTAGGGATTTTTCAAGCATACTATGTGATACCAAAAAGAACATCCTCCTAATATATAAAGCATCATATAATTTTTTTTGGATGAGTGGAGGAGTCACATACCGAAGAGTAATTCCACCAAAGGAATTTGCAAATGCTAGCCCAAATCCAGAGATCGAGAATGGAGCAGCAATGGGACAGAGGAATTTTTCCGAAGTATATCTGGTCGGGTTTTGAGTCGAGGTTAATGAACTGGGCACTTGGCCCTCACCTAACTCCCTCTGTGGGCTCAAAGAGTACAGGTGGCGCGCCCAAACAAGGTGGGCGCGCCACCCCTGTTCTTTCCTCCCCTGTTTGTTGTTTCTTCTCGTTCTTTTGCCTGGTGGATCCTCTGCAGAAAAATGACTTTTGTATTTTTTGTGATTTTTGAAGCACATTTTTTGTGTAAATTTTTTTCGAAACTCAAAAATTATTTAAAATTGGCAGAAAATAATTAAGGAAATTAAAAGCTAAATGGAAAAACTTGCAAGAAACTTTAATACTAATGCAACAATAAAGTAAGAGGAATCATAATCTTATAATTATCATGTTAAGAATGTGTTTGATCAAGTCTCATTATTAGCATGATAAAGATAGAAACAGTGATTCAATAAAAATGATAAAGGAAATTTCAGGGTACCTCATAATAGGATTGGAATTGTTCCAACCATTAATATTTGGTACTTTGGTTTTGGAGGAGGAATTGGTATTTCAAATCTTCCAATTTTTAGAAACTTTGGCTCAATAACATTGAAACTTTTCTTTGGTAGCTCAAGAGAATCTTCTTCGGGAAATGTATATGTGCTCTTTTCCTTTTACATGAAAGGTAACCTTGCTTTAGTGCAATTTATAACAGCCCCTGCAGTATTTACAAAAGGTCTACCAAGAATAATAGATAAATTATCATCTTCAGACATTTCTATATCACAAATTCCTTAGGGATTTGCACATTAGCAATCATAATAGGAACATCCTCACATATACCAATAGGAATAGCAATGGATTTATCAGCCATTTGAAGTGAAACCTCAGTAGGAACTAACTTATTTAAATTGAGCTTCTTATAAAGAGAAAATGTCATAACACTTACCCCTGCTCCTAAATCACATAAAGCATACTTCACATAGGTATACTTAATAGTGCAAGGAATAGTAGGAGTACCTGGATCTCTCAGTATTTCTGGTAACTTCACCTTAAAATAATAATCAACAAGCATAGCAGCAATAGCTTCACGTGGTATTTTCCTCTTATTATTAACAATATCTTTCATATATTTTAAAAATGGAAGAATTTTAATAGCATCAACAAGAGGAATTTTCAAATATAAACTCTCTATCAATTCAATAAACTTATCAAATCTTTCATTATCTAGATTTTTGGTTTCCTCTTGGGGATATGTTATAGTTCTATGAACCCATGGATCCCTTTATTTACCTTTTGGTTGAGGTGTAGCCTTCTTCTTCTTACTTTTCTCCTTGGAGGATTGAGGATCTTCATTTATTATATATAGGCTCAGTGTGGCGACCCCGGAGGTCGGCGCTAGACAAACCTAGATCTACATCTGTTATAAGCCTAACCTATATCTCTAGGGCCTACAGGGTGAGAATCGGTAACACAACAGTGACTCTACGACTCAAAGAGTAATACAAGCTCATAATTGAGCAAAAGTACCAAAGTATTATAAGCAGAGGCCACTGAACTGACATTACATAAATCAACGGAAGGGAAATTATGCTATTCTAAATAGCAAGATAGCAAAAGGCCTAAGAGGCCAGAAGCATAACGACGACGTCCTAGCCCATAGATTCTAGGCTGCAGCCTGGGAATCTCAAGCAACTCGTCGATGTCAACCTAGAAACCACCATTTGTCGAAGCAACTTTGTCTAAAACAAAAGTGTGCAAAGATGAGTACAGGGACTCAGCAAGACTTAGTACAACCTCTAAGCAAAGGTGGTATGCGAGGCTTTATGTAGTGCTTATTTTGCGTAAAGCCAGTTTTGCTTTGTAAAACAATAGAGAGAAGAATCTTGTCTATTCAGATCATTTTAAAACTAACCGTAATTGATTTGTGTTCCTTATTCACACTCTTTGAAAACAATAGATTGATATCACTAGCCCTATTGATCATCATACTGAATCTACTGAATCATCATCATATGCTGAACCTATCAACTAGGATCACCCCCTCAATACTCTGAGAAGGGATCCTTATTCACACTCTTGATATCAAGTTTTACGATTAAGTTCAAGTTGTTTACGATCACAAAATCTATCACCATGTCGTCCGTGACCGTGGACACGGCTTTTTGAAAAGATTTAATCTTGCAGGGGTGTACAACTTTACCCACACGCGCCGACCGACTCTTAACGCCAGAACATTAGCACACTTCCTTGGTGTGCCGAAAAAGGGCGTTCGACCAAAACCTTTCCCTTGCTTTGCCTAATTCACGAGTCACTCCAACTGGGCAGCTCCGTCATCGTAGGTAGCCTTTCTTCGAGGCGGTCCCGATTGTTGTGCGCAGGGGATCCAGTTCAATGCCTCCAGCATCCTTCACCCTAGCCATGTTCATGTACGATGCACCTTTGAAAACCCTTTCCACGCCTTCGCGATGCAGAATGCCAAATGGAACTCGCAAACAAAGTGACTCATGAAGAAGCTAGGCAAGATCGGGCCAAGGGTTTCCCATGGGCCCCTTGTGGTTGTACGCTCGGTCTTGGTTCCGAAGGCGAGAACTCAGGTCCTAGTATCGGCGAGAACGAGTCAAATCACCATATCCCCATGTGGCAGCCCATCCAAGCCTTTAAGCATGTTTAATTATCATCATTGATCTTACCACGTCATCTTGTCATACTAGGTTCGATTGCAGCTCTGATTCATCAACCAGATGGATTAGAATTCGCCAACTAAGCATGGCTAAGCATTTTCGATACAACGGGTCTAGAGATGCACACAAGCTCAAACCTAGTCTTGCTGGGAGCAGTGGATCAGAGTATTTTAGGCTACAAGGATGGTAAATGCAACACATAGGATAACTATAATTATCGACACAACATATTGGAATCGTATGCAATATGTAGGAACTAGAAGTAAAGGCATTTCAAAACCATATATGAACCAGGTGAGAGCTTGTATTTGTCCCAAACAAACCAATATGGATCTTCGGAGATCCCATGCTTTACTTGTTCATCAATGGACAAGTATTGAGTTGTGTCATTGTCGATCTTCATCGTCTCGGGCACTGGCTCTAACGATCGCGAAAAAGCAAATACCGGAAAGGTAGAACAACAATCAACACATGACATCGATGCAATGTGCATACAAGAATGATGATATCACATGTTAAAGGTATTTAACTAACCCTAAGACATGATCATCAATTTAAATGGGTTCGACGGGACTAGGTGTAATGTCCCAGGTTTAGAGACGATCGAGGGGTAGATTTTAAAAGGGATGTGCATTGCATTGTAAATTCCAGGGAAATTTCGCGCTTTAAAAACAAAACTGCATCAAAGGGGGACAGGTTTCTCTTTCGACATCCTACAGCGTTAGGGTTTCGAGAGTGCGATGAACTTGTTCTTACTTAACTAGATTAGGGTTTTGAGAAGAGAGAAGAGAAGATGCATCACAATCTTAAGTTGCATGATTGAATCCAAAATTAAGTTGTATGATTGAATTCAAACCAAATTTGAATTTGAATTTCAAATTCAAACATCAAATGGATATCACATAATGCAAACTTGAGATAATTTAATAAACAATTATCATTAATCAAGAATATGAATAATAAAACACTTAGACAAAGCTCATTAAGGAAAACTTGAGCTTTATTGATAATCACACATAATACAATGTCAATTACAATATCCAGAATAGAAATATGATATTTTACAACACATTACACAAATTGGGAAAAATAGAAAATAAAAATAAAAGAAAAGTACAAGTATGATTCTGTCCTAAATACTACAATATGAAAATCATCTGATCTTGGACTTGATGATCTTCATGTTCATCCTGATGAACTTCTTGATCCCTGCACACAAGCAAAACAAGAAGAGCATTAAGCCAAGTGGCAATGCCACTTGGCAGATTAGCAAAAATAATGAATCTGGAATGGATATGAACAAGTCTGCCGAGCTGATCCACCAAGTCCCAAGCCCAAGTGCACAGCATCAGGCTACACACACACACAGCCTGCTCACAAGGCTGTGTGCATGCAGCACACATACAGAGCACAGTGAGGAGTCACCAAATTGGTGCCAGGCCAAGCTGTCGACCAGAGGAGCCAACCAAGGTTCATATAAAACCTTTTCACAGCCAGAAACCCTAGCAGCTCATCGGCAGAATCTCCAAAGGGTAAGAACACCAAGAACAACAAGAACAGGAAGAACAGCCAGAGCTGTTCAACCTGTCCAAAATCCCCACAGAATCAAATCAAGCTTCACAAGCTCACCAGGAGGAGCAGGACAAGCACCAGTTCATCACTGGAGCAAATCAACCCAAACAGAAGCTATCCTCTACACCAACAACCAATTACTAGGAGCTGGAGAGAGGTATACCACAAATCATGAGCAAGCAGGGTTTTGCTCATACACATCCATCATTTGCATAAGTCACAGAAAGCAAAGTGGGTAGATACCCTATTTGTGTCATCATCTGGCTACTAAGCCATATGGTGCAAGCAAATGTAGTAAAGGCCATTAGGAAATCATCTTATGGGAACAACAGCTATGAAAATTAATGCATAACTGAAGAAATCCAGTAAGAGATGAAGACACAGCTAGCCTAGCCACATACTTAGCACCTATAGCTACTGATGCCATCAGACTGATAGACACTCTGTGTCTATCCATGTTGTCAACATCAAAGTCCACTGGGAATCCATCAAGGGATTAGCCAGTGAGCATCTATTCACCACAGAAAGCCAATATAGGTGGGAGCTACCCTAACAGCAAAGATTTACTGTCAGGGCCACCTCAACCACTTTACCAAATCCCACAGAGAAGCTAAGCACATATATCATTACCAGAAGGGTTCAAATAAAGCTAGGGTTCCCAATATATTATTGGCATCCCTCTAGCTCTACTAAATCAACTCCTATGATCATCACTGCAAGGCAGTTCACATCATTCATCTATTTAATGAATCAAAACTATATAGATAAATGAAACAGAGAGGTAAACTATGCACCAAGTCTTGCAGAAGATCCAATGGATCATTGCAGATAGACACAGGCAATGAACAAGCATGCAGGCAACAAGCAAGTGGTGATCAATTGATAACCAGAGCCTGCTAGAGCATACCAAAGCATGCTAGAATCAATCACTAGCATCACACAGTACTTGTATGAATTAAACAGCCACAGATAAGCAAGAGATGCTTCACAGATAATCAATTAATAACCTTATGATTGTATCCAGAAGCACATCAAAAGCTTGATGAACCACTGGATCATGCTAAACAAATAAAGCACATATCACTATTCACTGAATCATACAGTTAAGCCAACAGCAATGCTCAGTTGAGCATGCTCATGAAATTGAGCACCAGGAACAGCACACCATTGCTCCGGTACTTGCAAATTTGCAAGTAATACACACAGAAATCAAGCCAGGGTAGCATACATGAATACACTTGATATCTGGCAAGCTTATCAACAAGAACAGAGGCACAGAGATAGAACTAGACAAGAAATGCAAGCATAGCCAGCAC
This sequence comes from Lolium perenne, assembly GCF_019359855.2. NCBI lineage: Eukaryota > Viridiplantae > Streptophyta > Magnoliopsida > Poales > Poaceae > Lolium > Lolium perenne. The sequence continues at coordinate 51,263,052 of NC_067245.2, forward strand.
TAAAACTAGAAATTCTTGCACAGAGGCATGGCAGGGCTGCACAAAGCAGTAACACAAGCCTGGCATGGTCCTGGCAGCAATGGCCAAGGCCATCAGATGCAACAGCAGCTCATAATCAGGCAAGCAAGGCACAGCAGCAGAGCATGGGCACGGCAGGCCTCTCCACGAGGAGGAGATGCCGTGGCCAGAGCTAAGTGAGGAAGAAGAAGAACAGGCACAAGAGAGAGAGAGAAAGGTGGCGTACGTACCCGGGGTCGAGCAGGCAGACACAACCATGGCGGCCACGGTGGCACACGCCGGGGCGCGGCGGCGCCAGGCCAAGCCAAGCCATGGCGGCGCCACAGCACCACCCACACCACGGCAGCGAAGCCACGGCGGCGCCATCACGCCAGGAGCTCTGGGAGCAACGGGATCACGCGGATCCCGTAACCCTAGCCATGGCGAAGAGGGTCGACGACGAGCGGGAGCAGCGTCTGCTCCAGATCGATGCGGAGGGAAAGGATCGCCGTCACGTGGCGGTTCGATTGCGCCCCATGGCGAGGGCCATGGCAGCTGGAGTCCGCCGGAATCGGCCGGCGACGGCGAGGGCGACACAGGTCGCCAGAGAGAAAGGGGATTAGGGTTTCGTCGAGGCGGCGCGAGGTGGGGAGTGAGTGAGCGACCGCTCGTGTCGGTTGGACCCGAGCTGGTCTAACCCAACCCGCTGGGCCGCACTGACATGTGGGCCCAGGGGCAAATGTGCCATTTCATAATTCCTAAGATACTGAATCTTTGAAATTACATAAGAAATGTTTAAAAGCTCTAAAAAAATAATTAAAAATATAAAAATTGATCAGTATAAAATTCTCTATCTAAATAAAATATCAAAGAGAATTTTTGAAGACAACTAAGAATAAGTCTTAATTTGATGATTTAAATAATTATTTAAATCACACATATTATTATTTTCAATAATGAAACTAAGTCCATTAATGCAATTGGACTTTAAAAACACCTTGACAACATTTCAAGGTTGTATTTACCCTAAATAGAGTATCTCCAAATCTATCTTAGTATTAACCTCTTACATGAAATTATAATGTCATCGGAAGGGGGGAACAAACCCTAAAACTGGAATCATGCATAATTGCTTCTTTAACCATTGCCCTTATCAGACAATGATGCTATTTTTCAGAAACAGAGGACAAGGGTCAGTCCACACCATCCAACTGCAAAATTTTGCAGTGTTCAGGCAAGTTCATCGCTTGCTCATACCATTTGAGTATCTTTATCAAATTACTTGCAAAGTACTATGATTATCACTATTGCATAAAAACCAAAACCACTATTTTTATAACTATGAATATGACTATGTGGTGGGCAATGGAACCATGGATTGTGTGGATATGGTGGAGGTTCCATTGCAAGGGTTTATATCCATCTAGGATTAAACAACAAATGTCGTCCAGTGATTCTTGTGCCGTAATACCCGTGTTAACCATAAGATCCGGAGTGGGACGGAGTAGTCAAAAGTGTTTCCACCTCTCGTTCATCAACGGATGCGCTTTACTGTAGACACTTGTATCTGTCAGGGCAAGCGGTTGGCTGGGGAAGCCTTAAGTCCCCACGGCATAGTCCGTAGACACTTGTCGCTCGAAGAACAAGCGGTTGGCTGGGGAAGCCGTAAGTCCCCACGGTATTGCGGTCTATGATGGGTTGCAGCTACCGACGAAGGAGTTTGGTTAACGAGTCCCAAACTATTGTCGTGGTCGGGGTCCACCCTTGAGTGGGAATAATGGGACCGGCGAGGACCCAGGGTCGGGGCATGCAACAAAGGGTGGGTGTTCGAGGTAGCGGAGGAACATGATTGGCTAGACCTTATACCGGGCCTCACACCATAGGAAGTGTGGACGGGAGAGCTGCCCGGTTGGCACCAAGGTTAAGATCTCTTATGGGTAAAGCAACACACCTCTACAGAGTGTAAAGAACCGTGACCTGTCACTCCCTATTCCGGGATATGGAACTGCGAACGCGGCCGGAAAGGAGCTCCATGAAGTTCTATTAAACCGGTGAAGGCTGACGGACATAGCTCTTTGAAATAAAAGCAATCTCTTAAAGAAATGTTTATCAAAACCTGCATTGGTATTAGACTTCCTGGTCTAATATCGTAGCTAGTGCATTAAACACCTCTTATCTATAATGAACTTGTTGAGTACGCTCGTACTCATCCCACTCTTAAATCCCTTGCTTAGATTGTCTGAATCGTCTGGAGGAGGACTACGACAACCCTGAAGGAGCCGAGATCATCGGCTATGAAGAACCAGACCTCTCTGGAGGTATTGAAGGCGTAGACTACCTTATAGTCTACGGAACCGGGGAGGCTTCCGGAGGAGATCAAGCCTAGAAGCATCGAGTAGTAGTAGTAGCCGAGCAGCGCGAACTCTTAATACTTAGCTGCTCGAGAGAATAAATGTATAACTTAGCGAAACTTCTATATTGTAAGTTAAGTTGGGTTCGCCTCGAACCCAGGAGTATCCCTCTTAGGACCCAAGAGGAGCTCCAAGACGATATGTGTATTATGCTTGTAATAATAAATGAATGAGTTATGGACCTGCTATGTTCTGTTGTACTACTCTGAGGGATGTAATATTTGCGGAATGGTACTTCGTGAATGTTATATCAACGACTGGCATACTACAACATGCAGTGGTATGCAGGGTCACCACAGTTGGTATCAGAGCAAAAGCTTTGACCTTAGGTTGGAACCTAGTAAATGGGACCGAACGTTAGGAGTCAAATAGGACTAGTAAAGAATTCTCTAAAAAAATATGGTGTACATTCAATTGAGAATACAACAATCATATCTTTTAGTGCGATAATTCTTTATTATCTCTATTATGATGCATTATTACTAATCTTATATTCTTTCTATTTCTACAGCCGGACGAAACGTGAAAGTGATGGATTCAACACTGAGTGAATATGAAGGAGGACTTGCAGATATTCTACGTGCCATGTTACTTGAATTTGGGTGTGATCCCAGATCCAAGTAAAGAAATACATGTACTACGATGGTACTGTATTGGCAAAGTGTAGGGTAGGGCTGCGACTTCCCGAATCTTTGGGAATGAGCGTAGTAATGCCAGCAGGTGAGGCCAGAACTATCAACACAGCCTACCATATAGCCATTATGAGAGCCATAACCGATATTCGGGAGCATAAGACGAAAGAGCTTATGGGTTCCGAATTCACGCACATTCCTCATATGGAAGAGGAAGATGATCCCATGCTCAACCACTTCAAATATGCAAAATGCAAACCAGCAGAAGCCGCAAAGTACATGGACAATAGCCGCAACCTACTATCACTGTTCTTTCAGTTGAACCGTCATTTGACGGGAGCAATTGATACAATGCTAGAGGAGTTTACTGAACCCAAGGAGGAGACTAGGGGGAAGGAACCTATGGAGAATGAGGTGCACACACCAGTCTACTCAGCTGGTGACTATATTAGTATTGACCACCCTGAACGAGAAACTACACCCGTTACACCTGGGAACTATTTTTGTAGTTCTTATAGAGGATATGAGGGTGGAGAGGAATCCGGAAACAATCAGCGTTCCGAGACTCCTATAGAAAACTCCACGGGTTGGCGTTGGGGGTCTGATACTGGAACTCATAGTACTTCAGTGTATTATGACGGGGAGATGAATGAGGACGCCACGACCCAGCATCAGAGTTATCCGGGGAATGGGGAAGAAAATGGAGGGTATCCGACACAGGTTGAGTCGGATACGAATGTTGGAAACATCTGTGGGGGAGCCACAGGGGAGTACACCCGATGGGTGGACTATGATGCACTGAATGACCAGTTCGTGAACACTGATTTCTCCCTAGGATCATCATCTGATGCCGACTACCAGCCGACGGGGAGACCTTATGTTCCAGGTTCTGTCAGGAGGACGACACGTTTGACCAGATGGAAGCCTGGGATGTATCGGGAGTGAAGATCGACTAGAGACCACCAAGGGAAGCGAGACTACAAAACACAAGTACCACGTGTATTGTAGTATGTAATATTTGTAGAAATTTGTACATATACTTTAATAAGTGAGTTTGCATACTCACATCGACTTGAGTATTGTAATAAGACCACTTAAGTATGTATATACATGGTATATGTTTTGTATGATTTGGATTTGCTTATTGATTTCCATTGCGTGACTAGTTCTGTGCACAAAGTTGAGCTCAGAAAACTTGCGCATGGAGTAATTATGAGTATCATCTTGTGTTGCAGAACTAGGGGGTTATGTCGGGACCGGTAGGAGAGGAGACAGTAGCGCAGCGCATGGAGCGCGAGGCGAAACAGAAGGAAGAGGCTGACGAAGCAGCTAGGAATCAGTTTCCACCACCACCACCACCCATGACGCAGCAGAACTTCGTTCAGTACATGCAGATGATGGAAGAGAGACAACGTATAACGTTGGAGCAGCAGAATAAATTCTTCCAGGAGCTGCTGCAACAGAATAGGGTGGAGAGACCCGAGAATCTGGGAGTCACCTTATCAGACTTCCAGAACACCAAGTCTATATCTTTCGCATACGAGCCTGAGCCGATGGACGCGGAGGACTGGCTTATGGATACTGAGCGAAAGCTCAACACTGTTGGTTGCAACGACCTGGAGAAGGTCCGTTATGCTACACACTTGTTGTGTGGACCTGCCGCATCATGGTGGGACAACATCGTCGCCGTTTATCCGGCTGGAAAAGTATTCACCTGGGAGGAGTTTGCGAGGAAGTTCAGGGAATCCAATGTCCCTGAAAGCTTTGTGGAACTGAAGCGTCGAGAATTTGAAAGTCTCGAGCAGAAGGATAAGGCCATCCTGACTTATGTCAGGGGATTCTCAAAGCTGTCCCGGTACGCTGTTGAAGAAGTCAACACCGAGGACAAGAAAAAGAAGAGGTTCTTCCGGGGGTTAAGTCCCCAGTACAAGGTACAGCTCCGAATGATGAGAGCAACTGAGTTCCAAGAGTTGGTGGATGCAGCCATCACTCTTGAAGATGATTTCAAGCAACTGCAAGAAGAGAAGAGGAAGAAGGCCAAGTTTGAGCCTAAGAGGTTTGTTAGTAACAAGCCCAATACCAGCTTGAGTTTCAAGCCAAGGTACAACAACAACAACAACAACAGCAACTACTACAATAGCAGGAGGAACCAAGCGTTTCAGACTGCCAATCCAATGGTATGCCGAAGCTGTGGACTTCCAGGGCATTTTGCCAAGGATTGCAAGAAGCCAAGGATTATATGCTTTGGTTGTCGCCAGGAGGGGCACATGCTGAAGGACTGCCCCAAGAGAAATACTGGAGGAGGTCAGTCAGGAGGAGGAGGAAGCCGAGGAGGGAACTGGAAGAACAAGAAACAATTCGGCAAGTTGAACTGCACCAGCCTGGAGGAGGTGGTTAACTCCGATCAGGCAGTGATAGGTACGCTCCAGATACTCACTCATCCTGGCAAAGTACTTTTTGATACTGGTGCAACTACCCCATTCATTTCTCAGCAATTCATCATCAAACATGGGATCAGTTGCACTAAGTTAGAAACACCCATAACCATACTTTCTGCGGGGGGAACGATAGTAGTAACCCATACCAAACAAAAACAAGTCATCATGATCAATAAGTGCGCATTTGACGCAGACCTGCTCATTTTACCGATGAAGGACATTGATGTCATTCTTGGTATGAACTGGTTAGAAGCTAACGGAGCATTAATCGACTGTGTGAACAAGACTGTGTCTTTGAAAAGCCCCGATGGAAGTAGAATAATCTACCAAGGAGACAAGCATACACAGATCGAAGTCGAGCTACAGCTGAAGAACATGAAGGAGGTGAAGTTGGAGGATATACCTGTAGTGAATGAATTTCAGGATGTGTTTCCTAAGGAATTACCTGGAATGCCACCAGATAGGGAGATAGAATTCACTATCGACCTAATTCCAGGAACAGCTCCGATTGCTAAAGCACCATATAAGATGGGGCCCAAGGAGTTAAAAGAACTAAAGGAGCAATTGGATGACTTGGAACAGAAAGGATTCATACAAGAGAGTGTTTCACCATGGGGATCACCTGTGATCTTCGTAGATAAAAGAGATGGTGGTAGAAGGATGTGCGGAGACTACAGGAATTTGAACAATGTCACAATCAAGAACAAGTACCCACTTCCAAGAATACAAGATCTATTCGATCAAGTTAGAGGCACGGGAGTCTTTTCCAAAATTGATCTAAGATCCGGTTATCACCAGATAAAGATCAAGAAGGAAGACGTTCCGAAAACTGCCTTTGTTTCAAGGTATGGACATCATGAATACCTTGTAGTGCTTTTTGGATTAACCAATGCCCCAGCAATCTTCATGAATCTCATGAATAAGATTTTCATGCCATACTTAGACAAGTTTGTCATCGTATTCATTGATGATATCTTGATCTATTCCAAAGATAAAGCAGAACATGCTGAACATCTGAGGTTAGTGCTGCAAACACTAAGAGAACATCAACTCTATGCCAAGTTCAGCAAGTGTGAATTTTGGCTAGATCAAGTGGAATTTCTTGGTCATGTTATTAGCAAAGATGGAATAGCTGTTAACCCGAGCAAGGTAGCAGCAGTTTTAGAATGGGAAGCACCCAAGACTGTCAAGGAAATCCGAGGATTCCTAGGAATGGCAGGATACTATTGGAGATTCATTGAAGGATTCTCTAAGATAGCGGGACCAATGACGAAGCTGTTAAGAAAGAATATACCATTCGTGTGGTCAGAGGAGTGTGAGAAGAGTTTTCAAACTCTGAAAGAGAAACTCACCACGGCACCGGTATTAGCAGTTCCTGAAGTTGGCAAGGATTACACCGTGTACTGTGATGCATCCAAACATGGATTGGGTTGCGTACTTATGCATGATCGGAAAGTGATATCTTATGGATCAAGGCAACTCAGACCTCATGAAGTGAATTATCCAACACATGACTTAGAGTTAGCAGCAGTTGTATTTGCACTTAAAACTTGGAGACATTTTCTCCATGGAGCCAAGTGTGAGCTCTATACGGATCATAAGAGTCTCAAGTACTTCTTCACTCAGAAGGAACTCAATATGAGGCAGAAAAGATGGCTTGAACTAATCAAGGATTATGATTTGACCATCAATTATACTCCAGGGAAGGCTAATGTTATAGCAGATGCCTTGAGTAGGAAGAGCACTGGAGGAGTGGAACAAGAGTTATCACCGGAATTGAGGAAGGAAATAAGCCAAGCCCAAATACAACTTTGGGAGAAAGAAGCTCATGAAGGACTATCGGCTTTACAAGTAGCCGATGAGCTAAATGTTAACTTAAAGAATGAGATAATGATGGGTCAATTGGACGATCCATTCATCGTAGAGGAGATGAGAAGGATAGATGAGGGAAGACCATCAGAATTTCACCGAGGAGAATCAGGATCACTATGGTTTCAAAAGAGGATTTGTGTTCCGGATATTGCTGAGATCAAGGAAGTAATACTCCGGGAAGCCCATCAAACACAATACTCCATACATCCGGGAAGTACAAAGATGTACATGGATCTAAAGGAGTTATTCTGGTGGAACAACATGAAAAGAGAGATAGCAAAATACGTGGCAGAATGCCATACCTGCCAGAGAGTGAAGGCCGAACATCAGAGTCCGGCAGGGAAGTTACAACCTTTACCCATTCCAGAATGGAAATGGGAGGAGATAGGAATGGATTTCATCACCGGACTACCCATGACCAATAAAAAGAAGGACATGATATGGGTAATCGTGGACTGGTTGACGAAAAGTGCACACTTCTTAGCGGTAAATCAGCAGGATAAAGGAGAGGAACTCATCGATCTTTACATCAAAGAGATCGTGAGTAAACATGGAGTGCCCAAGAAGATTGTGTCGGATCGAGGATCCGTGTTTACGTCAGCATTTTGGAAGCAACTACATGAAGCTTTAGGATCCAAGTTGGATTATAGTACCGCCTATCATCCTCAGACAGGTGGACAAACGGAGAGAACTAATCAGATCCTAGAGGATATGCTTAGGGCTTGTGCCCTAGACTTCGGAGGATCATGGGAGGAGCACTTGCCACTAGCAGAGTTTTCATACAATAATAGCTATCAAAGAAGCATCAAGATGGCACCGTTCGAAGCTCTGTATGGAAGGAAGTGTAGATCACCTATATGTTGGTATGAAGCTGGAGCAAGCAAAGAGTTCAATCCTGATTATGTCAAGGAAAAGCAACAAATAATTGACATTATCAGAGATAGGTTAAAGATAGCTCAAAGTCGGCAAAAGAGTTACGCCGATCAGAAAAGAAGAACATGGGAGCCGCAAGTTGGAGACATGGTATATCTCAAGGTGAGCCCGATGAAAGGACTTCAGAGATTCGGAGTAAAGGGAAAGTTAAGCCCTAGGTACATCGGACCTTTCAAGATTCGGAGTCAAAACCGAGGGTTAGCCTTTGAATTGGAACTACCGGGAAGGTTATCTCAGGTTCACAACGTATTCCATGTGTCGCAACTCAGAAAGTGTTTGAAGACCCCAGATGAGCCAGTATCACATGAAGAGCTTGAGTTGCAACCAGACTTGACCTACATCGAGAAGCCAGCGAAGATTCTCGAGGAGAACTGGAAACAACTCAGGAATCGAGCCATAAAATACTGCAAGATACAATGGAAGCATCATCCCGAGAGGGAAGCCATCTGGGAAAAGGAGGAAGACCTGAGGAAAACATACCCCGAACTCTTCAGGTATTACAACCACAACTTCGGGACGAAGTTTTCTTTAAGGTGGAAAGGCTGTAATGTCCCAGGTTTAGAGACGATCGAGGGGTAGATTTTAGAAAGGGATGTGCATTGCATTGTAAATTCCGGGGAAATTTCGCGCTTTAAAAACAAAACTGCATCAAAGGGGGAGAGGTTTCTCTTTGGACATCCTACAGGGTTAGGGTTTCGAGAGTGCGATGAACTTGTTCTTACTTAACTAGATTAGGGTTTTGAGAAGAGAGAAGAGAAGATGCATCACAATCTTAAGTTGCATGATTGAATCCAAAATTAAGTTGTATGATTGAATTCAAACCAAATTTGAATTTGAATTTCAAATTCAAACATCAAATGGATATCACATAATGCAAACTTGAGATAATTTAATAAACAATTATCATTAATCAAGAATATGAATAATAAAACACTTAGACAAAGCTCATTAAGGAAAACTTGAGCTTTATTGATAATCACACATAATACAATGTCAATTACAATATCCAGAACAGAAATATGATATTTTACAACACATTACACAAATTGGGAAAAATAGAAAATAAAAAAGTACAAGTATGATTCTGTCCTAAATACTACAATGTGAAAATCATCTGATCTTGGACTTGATGATCTTCATGTTCATCCTGATCAACTTCTTGATCCCTGCACACAAGCAAAACAAGAAGAGCATTAAGCCAAGTGGCAATGCCACTTGGCAGATTAGCAAAAATAATGAATCTGGAATGGATATGAACAAGTCTGCCGAGCTGATCCACCAAGTCCCAAGCCCAAGTGCACAGCATCAGGCTACACACACACACAGCCTGCTCACAAGGCTGTGTGCATGCAGCACACATACACAGCATAGTGAGGAGTCACCAAATTGGTGCCAGGCCAAGCTATCGACCAGAGGAGCCAACCAAGGTTCATATAAAACCTTTTCACAGCCAGAAACCCTAGCAGCTCATCGGCAGAATCTCCAAAGGGTAAGAACACCAAGAACAACAAGAATAGGAAGAACAGCCAGAGCTGTTCAACCTGTCCAAAATCCCCACAGAATCAAATCAAGCTTCACAAGCTCACCAGGAGGAGCAGGACAAGCACCAGTTCATCACTGGAGCAAATCAACCCAAACAGAAGCTATCCTCTACACCAACAACCAATTACTAGGAGCTGGAGAGAGGTATACCACAAATCATGAGCAAGCAGGGTTTTGCTCATACACATCCATCATTTGCATAAGTCACAGAAAGCAAAGTGGGTAGATACCCTATTTGTGTCATCATCTGGCTACTAAGCCATATGGTGCAAGCAAATGTAGTAAAGGCCATTAGGAAATCATCTTATGGGAACAGCAGCTATGAAAATTAATGCATAACTGAAGAAATCCAGCAAGAGATGAAGACACAGCTAGCCTAGCCACATACTTAGCACCTATAGCTACTGATGCCATCAGACTGATAGACACTCTGTGTCTATCCATGTTGTCAACATCAAAGTCCACTGGAAATCCATCAAGGGATTAGCCAGTGAGCATCTATTCACCACAGAAAGCCAATATAGGTGGGAGCTACCCTAATAGCAAAGATTTACTGTCAGGGCCACCTCAACCACTTTACCAAATCCCACAGAGAAGCTAAGCACATATATCATTACCAGATCGGTTCAAATAAAGCTAGGGTTCCCAATATCTTATTGGCATCCCTCTAGCTCTAATAAATCAACTCCTATGATCATCACTGCAAGGCAGTTCACATCATTCATCTATTTAATGAATCAAAACTATATAGATAAATGAAATAGAGAGGTAAACTATGCACCAAGTCTTGCAGAAGATCCAATGGATCATTGCAGATAGACACAGGCAATGAACAAGCATGCAGGCAACAAGAAAGTGGTGATCAATTGATCACCAGAGCCTGCTAGAGCATACCAAAGCATGCTAGAATCAATCACTAGCATCACACAGTACTTGCATGAATTAAACATCCACAGATAAGCAAGAGATGCTTCACAGATAATCAATTAATAACCTTATGATTGTATCCAGAAGCACATCAAAAGCTTGATGAACCACTGGATCATGCTAAACAAATAAAGCACATATCACTATTCACTGAATCATACAGTTAAGCCAACAACAATGCTCAGTTAAGCAAGCTCATGAAATTGAGCACCAGGAACAACACACCATTGCTCTGGTACTTGCAAATTTGCAAGTAATACACACAGAAATCAAGCCAGGGCAGCATACATGAATACTCTTGATATCTGGCAAGCTTATCAACAAGAACAGAGGCACAGAGATAGAACTAGACAAGAAATGCAAGCATAGCCAGCACTAAAACTAGAAATTCTTGCACAGAGGCATGGCAGGGCTGCACAAAGCAGTAACACAAGCCTGGCATGGTCCTGGCAGCAATGGCCAAGGCCATCAGATGCAACAGCAGCTCATAATCAGGCAAGCAAGGCACAGCAGCAGAGCATGGGCACGGCAGGCCTCTCCACGAGGAGGAGAAGCCGTGGCCAGAGCTAAGTGAGGAAGAAGAAGAACAGGCACAAGAGAGAGAGAAAGGTGGCGTACGTACCCGGGGTCGAGCAGGCAGACACAACCATGGCGGCCACGGCGGCACACGCCGGGGCGCGGCGGCGCCAGGCCAAGCCAAGCCATGGCGGCGCCACAGCACCACCCACACCACGGCAGCGAAGCCACGGCGGCGCCATCACGCCAGGAGCTCTGGGAGCAACGGGATCACGCGGATCCCGTAACCCTAGCCATGGCGAAGAGGGTCGAGGACGAGCGGGAGCAGCGTCTGCTCCAGATCGACGTGGAGGGAAAGGATCGCCGTCACGTGGAGGTTCGATTGCGCCCCATGGCGAGGGCCATGGCGGCCGGAGTCCGCCGGAATCGGCCGGCGACGGCGAGGGCGACACAGGTCGCCAGAGAGAAAGGGGATTAGGGTTTCGTCGAGGCGGCGCGAGGTGGGGAGTGAGTGAGCGACCGCTCGGGTCGGTTGGACCCGAGCTGGTCTAACCCAACCCGCTGGGCCGCACTGACATGTGGGCCCAGGGGCAAATGTGCCATTTCATAATTCCTAAAATACTGAATCTTTGAAATTACATAAGAAATGTTCAAAAGCTCTAAAAAAATAATTAAAAATATAAAAATTGATCAGTATAAAATTCTCTATCTAAATAAAATATCAAAGAGAATTTTTGAAGACAACTAAGAATAAGTCTTAATTTGATGATTTAAATAAATATTTAAATCACACATATTATTATTTTCAATAATGAAACTAAGTCCATTAATGCAATTGGACTTTAAAAACACCTTGACAATATTTCAAGGTTGTATTTACCCTAAATAGAGTATCTCCAAATCTATCTTAGTATTAACCTCTTACATGAAATTATAATGTCATCGGAAGGGGGGAACAAACCCTAAAACTGGAATCATGCATAATTGCTTCTTTAACCATTGCCCTTATCGGACAATGATGCTATTTTTCAGAAACAGAGGACAAGGGTCAGTCCACACCATCCAACTGCAAAATTTTGCAGTGTTTAGGCAAGTTCATCGCTTGCTCATACCATTTGAGTATCTTTATCAAATTACTTGCAAAGTACTATGATTATCACTATTGCATAAAAACCAAAACCACTATTTTTATAACTATGAATATGACTATGTGGTGGGCAATGGAACCATGGATTGTGTGGATATGGTGGAGTTTCATTGCAAGGGTTTATATCCATCTAGGATTAAACAACAAATGTCGTCCAGTGATTCTTGTGCCGTAATACCCGTGTTAACCATAAGATCCGGAGTGGGACGGAGTAGTCAAAAGTGTTTCCACCTCTCGTTCATCAACGGATGCGCTTTACCGTAGACACTTGTATCTGTCAGGGCAAGCGGTTGGCTGGGGAAGCCTTAAGTCCCCACGGCATAGTCCGTGGACACTTGTCGCCCGAAGAACAAGCGGTTGGCTGGGGAAGCCTTAAGTCCCCACGGTATTGCGATCTATGATGGGTTGCAGCTACCGGTGAAGGAGTTTGGTTAACGAGTCCCAAAATGTTGTCGTGGTCGGGGTCCACCCGTGAGTGGGAATAATGGGACCGGCGATGACCCAGGGTCGGGGCATGCAACAAAGGGTGGGTGTTCGAGGTAGCGGAGGAACATGATTGGCTAGACCTTATACCGGGCCTCACACCATAGGAAGTGTGGACGGGAGAGCTGCCCGGTTGGCACCAAGGTTAAGATCTCTTATGGGTAAAGCAACACACCTCTGCAGAGTGACCTGTCACTCCCTGTTCCGGGATATGGAACTGCGAATGCGGCCGGAAAGGAGCTCCATGAAGTTCTAGTAAACCGGTGAAGGCTGACGGACATAGCTCTTTGAAATAAAAGCAATCTCTTAAAGAAATGTTTATCAAAACCTGCATTGGTATTAGACTTTCTGGTCTAATATCGTAGCTAGTGCATTAAACACCTCTTATCTATAATGAACTTGTTGAGTATGCTCGTACTCATCCCACTCTTAAATCCCTTGCTTAGATTGTCTGAATCGTCTGGAGGAGGACTACGACAACCCTGAAGGAGCCGAGATCATCGGCTATGAAGAACCAGACCTCTCTGGAGGTATTGAAGGCGTAGACTACCTTATAGTCTACGGAACCGGGGAAGCTTCCGGAGGAGATCAAGCCTAGAAGCATCGAGTAGTAGTAGTAGCCGAGCAGCGCGAACTCTTAATACTTAGCTGCTCGAGAGAATAAATGTATAACTTAGTGAAACTTCTATATTGTAAGTTAAGTTGGGTTTGCCTCGAACCCAGGAGTATCCCTCTTAGGACCCAAGAGGAGCTCCAAGACGATATGTGTATTATGCTTGTAATAATAAATGAATGAGTTATGTTCTGTTGTACTACTCTGAGGGATGTAATATTTGCGGAATGGTACTTCGTGAATGTTATATCAACGACTGGCATACTACAACATGCAGTGGTATGCAGGGTCACCACACTAGGGTTAGTAGTTCCGGAACCTACAGTTGGTTCTTCTAATACAAATAGGGTTTAAAGTTATTTTTTATCAATGCATGATTGTATAACCAAATTGTAGATCTCATTTTTCTGAAATTTTCGATATATTATACATATTTTTATGATTTAAAATGAATTACTTATGAATTTTACAAGTTTTATTCATTTTAAATAATTTCCAAAAATTCCTAGAAATTATTAAAAATATTACATAAATGGAGCCACCTGTCATAGTTTTATTCTTTTCCTAATTATTTTCGAAATTAATAAAAATCTGACAGAAAGCCCCACCTGTCAAGGATTTATGAATTACAGAAATAAAGAAAAAGAAAAGGATCTGACGTTGGGGCCCATTGAGGTCAATGTCGGTGGTCAACTCCGGCGGACCACGCCGGTGACCACACAAAGGAAAAGCTGTGGTGCGCGCCCGGACTCGCCAAGGGGCGCATTTGAACCGCGCGACCGCGAGGAGCAAGATAGTGGCAACGCCGCGACCTACATTGGTCGCTGAAACGCGGCAACGACGAGGCCGAGCGGCGGCCGGCGCAGGTGCCCGGTGCGAGCTCGCTCCAGGGCACTAGGGAGAGGGCAAAGAGGCCCAGGAGATTGAGGAGCTCACCGTAGAGCTCAAGAGCTTGTCGGCGAGGGTGGAGGAGGCCCATAGCGGCGGATTCAGCGGTGGCTGGAGCTCGGGCCGGTGAGCTCAATTGGCTCGTCTGGGAGCTTCCCGACACACGCGCATGGACGAGACGGATGAGGACAGCGAGGCAGAGCTGGAGGACTTCACGGCGGGGAACGGGGAGGCCTTCAACACCGACACGAGGCGACGACCGAAGCTTCTATGAGCAGTTAGCTAGGGTTAGGGTTTCTTTGCGGGAGAGCGCGCGGGGAATAAATAAGGGGCTCTAGGGTTTCATGCGGGCGCGACACTAGTTATATATAGGTCGCCGGGGGGCGGTCCGCATCTTGTCGCCGACGAGCGATGAGGCCGTGCCACCGAGGTACTTCCCGAAACGGGTGGTGGAAGATGACTTGGCGAATTTACAAATAACCCTCTAGGGGATTAGCTGGGCTGAGGTGGGCTGCTGGCTGTGCCAGTCTGCTGGGCTGCGTAGAGAGAGAAAGGGAGAGGGAAGTATGGCTGATGCCCAAATAGAGAGGGTTTTCTTCTCTGTTCTCTTTTTCTGAAATATGTTATTATTTTGTTTTCAACCACCTTTGCATTTTCAAATCTGTTTGAAACTTCAATCTTTCTCTAATATTTTGCAAATATCCATGGACTTCTTAAAATAGATAAGTGCCATTAGGCTTAGTTTGAAATATTGTAACATTTTGAACATTTGAATTTGAGAGAGAGATTTTCATAACATTAGGGTTTTCCAAAATTATTCCTTTATGCAATTTTCTTAGGAAATCATGATGCTCATGAAATTATGCACAATCAAACCCTAATCTAGGTTTTATTAAAACACGGGTGTTACAGATCTATCCCCCTTAAAAGAATCTCGTCCCGAGATTCCAAGGTAGGAATATAGAAAGTAACAAGGATTACACCGGTCTTCAACGATCTTGTAGATACCACGCCAATCTTCTTTCTTGAAGAGGTTGATTCGTGACATCATTAAGAAGTTGATCCACAACACCATGAAAAGCTCTTCATTTTTTCTTCCTTTGAATTTTTTGCTCAACATCACCTAAGTGAAGGGGGAATAACTTTGGAACGATGGATATTCATGAAGATCGAGTATCTCATGGTCAACTCGTGGAAGGAGTGTTCAGAAACAACTCTTGAGCTAAAAAACATGAGACGCATCAAGGTAACGGAGGATACGGAAGAAGTTTTCAAATTTTGTTAGACAATTGCTCCACGCTTTACAAGAATATGAAGGACACGGTAGCGAGGAGTTAAACTGCCTTTGATACCATAACGAGGCAATCCTAGAGAGAGTGACTCGTAGAAGCATGAATGATTATCGAACGAGAGAAACTTTGGATTTTTAGTCACTCTTTAGGCAGGATACATGAAACGATTGTTGTCTACCCAAAATCCTAAGGGCCTAGATGACTGACGAATTCACATAACATGTGAATTGATTAGAACTTCAGGTACAAACAATAGGAAGGGAAAGAGCACTGGCTACTGAAGGGACAAGGTTTATGATATTACTTCATGCTACTTGAACGAATAGACCACGGAGATTTGGCACCCTAAGAAAGATACCTCTCCCAGGCTTTGAACTTTGAATGTGAAAAGAGGATTGTCATTCACTTAAAGCTTGCTCAAAAGTACTGGGGTCACACAAATGGTTGACAAATTCACACAACGTGTGACTTAAAGAGATCTTCAAGTAAAATCGAAAGGAAGGTGAAAAGCATTGTCGAACGACATAGTAGGATCACCGGGGAGTGAATTTTCTCCTAGTGGAGTTGTTATCACAAAATAAATGGTTTCGGGGAATTGACCAAAAGACATTTAGCAACTTTGCTTCTAATGCTCTCCTTGATGTTATAGAAACCAATATTAGATTTTTGAATAGCCTTCAATAGGTCATTAAGCGAACGCCAGACTTTGGAATTAAAAATACTCCCTCCATATCACAGCTTAGGGCGCATAATTTTTTTCAAAATTTGCTCATAGCTTAAGGCGTGGTGTCCAGCTGTGTAGATGTATTCCAACTTTGCCCCTCCCTCCCGTTGCCTCGTTCTGGAAAAAAGAGCTACAGGAGTAAAAGCCCTACAGGAGTAAAAGCGCATGCAGCTCAGGTTTTGCTTCGACTTCCACGCGCGTATTAACAGCCGGCGCTTCAATCCTTCAGCTAAATCATCTAAACCATGTACTTCACCTCCACTTCTTCTGTTCTGCACAGCATCTCCCCAGCGTAATTGATGGCGCGCATGCGTTGGGAGAGAACCGAACAGTCCAAGCAAAACATGAGTAATTGCATGCATGCAGGGGTAGAAGGGGAAACTGCCCATTTTTTCTCTCCTGGCCATCGCTGCCTAGTTGCTCCTTAATAAGCGCGCTCACAGATTTACACCTTAAGCTATGATATGGAAGGAGTATATCATAAGGGCAACTCCTAGAATAAGTCATACAACATCCTTATGGAGAGTGGTTGTTCTTGCTATTTTAAGAAATTATGGCATAAGACCTTCCGACTAATTTTCCTAACCACAACATCAATCTTGCTAGATTTACAAAGAGACCTATGTCACAAAACTTTGAGAAACACTAATCATCATTACCGCTTGAGATTCAACTTAGGTTCGGTGTAACGATATTTCAGACTCAACATGTCTGAATAGAAAATTTTGCAAGAATTACCACCAAGGTAAAATCACTAGATTCCTAAGTTATAGAGTACAATGTCAAGCACCAAAAGATCATGCTAGATTGCGTAATACATGTGGTTGCGAGTGCCAAAAGGAAATTGCGTGCATATGAACTTCTTGCAATGTAACACAATTGAGTCCTGGTGGGGACATCAAAGAAGATTGAAGTTATTAAGCTTCTTCTCATTCTTGAACAAACCAGTCAATGGCTTAGGGTGCATAGAGGAACATTTCGAGGAATGGTGGTAACAACCTACGAACTCAAGAATATTTGGCACATGCATGACTGACTTCCGATGATTCCCGAGGGAAAACAAATGAAACTCCGCTCGGATCCATGGCGACATCTTTGAGCATATGCACGTGAACCAGAGAAGATCACTTCCAGCATCCAGAACACATACTTCTTGATAACAAAAAGATGGTTCTTAAAAGTTTCCAAAATTAGTGCCAATTGTTCAATATGACCCTCTTTAGACATGGAGAAAATAAAAATGTCATCAATGGGCTCAACAACAAACTTATCAAGATACTCCAATGAGAGACTCATATGTTGTATGAACAAGGAAAAGTATTGGTCAGACCAAAGGACATGAAGATGTATTCAGGTAAAATACTATGAGTAGAAAATACCATCAAGATAGTTTTTGGCTGAGTTTGATTTGACGATAGCCCAAACTCAAATCAAATATGGGGAAGATAGCATATCCATAAAGGAGATACTTCCTGACTTCAACACGAACAAAACTAGACATCCCTTTAAGAATAATCAAGTCGCATAGAGCTCTTGTCTTACAACTCTCCAAGTTGTTGTTTAAGTGCAACCAACTAGCTAGTATAAGGGGTATCCTATACGGTTTCTTAGAGAAATAGCGATTCAGAGAACCAACTTACTCACAACTTGATATCACGGTCATGTGACAACATGGCGATACTTCTAGAAAGACATCTAGAATATCACGTACCACCGATATATCTCTAAGTTCGAGAGCAGAATCTTGCTTTATAAGGAAAGCGATGTGTTCTTGAGAGCTTCGGCATGAACCTAACACTTTGACCAAAGAAGGAGCGCCTGAACAAACAGACTTGGAAACACAGTCAAGCTTTGCTTAGTGATTGGTTAACCAATCATGCTAAGAATGACACATACATCCTTGGAATTTAAAGCAATAAGAATTACTAAGAATCTCGGAAGACCAGATCAATACATACACCCCAACATTCCCAAGCACGGACAACTCGGAGGAAGGGAATGAGACCCAACATTCCCAACATTCAATAAGGTCATGAGACTCAACACGACCTATAGATATAGAAGAGTGTGATACTCTAAGGTTGAACATAATAGAAGGTGCATAAACCTCACATCGTTTGGATTACAACACTTCGACCATGTCCGAGAAATTGATGAGGTACGGGAGTTTGTTTCTCCTAACATAACGAAGTGGAATGCCTTAACGGACTAGAGGAGTAACATGCACTGGAAGATTCCAATGCACACTTACAACTTGGCTCCTAACTAGCAGGCAAAGGTCGGAAAGTAACTGAAGAGGAGGAGAAACATCAGGATCAAAAATCCTGAGAGGTAGATGTCCAAGATAACACTCTTGTAAAACTTGTGCTGAAAAGGGAGGTGTGTGGAAGATTCACATACATAGATGTGAGACTCACAAAGAGCACTCTTGTCGTGATTCATTTGATTTCATGATAGAACCTCTGTCAAAGCTAATGGTAGGGAAAGATCTGTTGTTGCCGTAATTCAATCACGACACTAACCATAAGCTTGAAATATAACTTTGAATTTAGCCATCCTGATGTACAGTTTGACCATGGATAATAGGGGTCAACGGAATGGATCTTGGGTTGAAGGTTAGCATCATATACTGAGGTTCACACTAAGAGAACCCATCACAATCCAAGACCTTCGGTTCAGGTCCAAGAGTTAAAACAGGAAGGAGTAACTACTATCTGAGTGACACAAAAGACACTTCCCGTTAGTAATCACGGTGTAAATTTTCGATAAGCTATACCTAGCTTCAGAAGTACCCAAGCAAATAAAAAGGAGACATCGTCCGAGGTGAAAGGAAACCTCGAAGCCTAGAACAGAATAATGTGGAACCCACAAAGTAGAGAGATCATGATGGAAGGAGATCTCACTGATGAAACAAAACAATGGGAAACAACAAACGCACAAGACTCTAGAAAACTCAACACTAGGTCAGCATGGTTAAGAAACGACCTGCTCTTCAAGCACCTAAGTTTGAAAGATCAGAAGAGATAGTAAAACCTTTTTCAAATCAACACAAGGTAAGGTGACTCTGAATTAGAGCAATAACAGATAACGAGTAAAAATCATCCTATTCAGTGCAAATACTTTTAGCTTTCAAATAGTTTTCACAACTACTAGACTCAACATCGACCAATAGAAAGGTTTTCCTACAGGCGGTGGTGCTCTGATACCAAAACCTGTGGCGACCCTGGGTCGAGGCTAGAAAAACCCAGATCTACATCTGGTATAAGTCTAACCTAGATCTCTAGGGCCAACACGGTGAGAATCGGTAACACAACAGTGACTCTACGACTCAAAGAGTAATACAAGATCATAACTGAGGAAAAGAACCAAAGTATTACAAGCAGAGGTCACTGACCTGACATTACATCAATCAATGGAAGCGAAGTTATGCTATTCTAACTAGCAAGATAGCAAAAGGCCTAAGGGGCCAGGAACATAATGACAACATCCCAGCCCATAGATTCCAGGCTTCCACGTGGGAATCCCAAGCTACTCGTCGATGTTGACCTAGAAACCACCATATGTAGAAGCGAGTTCATCTGGAACAAAAGCATTCAAAGCTGAGTACAGGGACTTAGCAAGACTTGGTACAACCTGTTAGCAAAGCTGGTATGCGAGGCTTCATGTAGAGCTTATTTTGCGTAAAGCCAGTTTTCCGTTGTAAAACAAGAGAGATAAGAATCTCGTCTATTCAGATCATTTTAAAAGGGATGAGAGCGATATCACTAGCTCTATTGATCATCATATTGAATCCACCAAATCTTCATCATATGCTGAACCTATCAACTAGGATCATCTCCTCAATACCCTGAGAAGGGATCCTTATTCACACTCTTGATATCAAGTTTTACGATTAGGTTCAAGTTGTCTATGATTATAGAATCCATCACCAAGTTGTCTGTCACCATGCACAAGGCTTTTCGAAAAGATTTAACCCTGTAGGGGTGTATAACTTTACGCACACGCGCCAAATCACCATATCCCCATGTGGCCCCCATCCAAGCCTTTAAGCATGTTTAATTATCATCATTGATCTTACCACGTCATCCTGTCATACTAGGTTCAATCCCAGCTCTGATTCATCAACCGGATGGATCAGAATTTGCCAACTAAATATGGCTAAGCATATTCGATACAATGGCTCTAGACATGCACACAATCTCAAACCTAGTATTGCTGGGAGCAGTGGATAAGAGTATTTTAGCCTACAAAGATGGTAAATGCAACACACAGGATAATTGTAATTGCCGATAAAACATATTGGAATCGTATGCAATATGTAGGAACCAGAAATAAAAGCATTTCGAAACCATATATGAACCAGATTAGGGCTTGCCTTTTTCCCTGACAAACCAATATGGATCTTCGGAGATCCCATGCTTTACTACTTTTCATCGATGGACAATTATTGAGTTTTGTCATTGTCGATCTTCATGGTCTCGGGCACTTGCTCTAACAATCGCGAAGAAGCAAATACCGGAAAGGTAGAACAACAATCAACTCATGGCATCGATGCAATGCGCATACAAGAATGATGATATGACATGTTAAAGGTATTGAACTAACCCTAAGACATGATCATCAATTTAAATGGGTTCGACGGGACTAGGGTTAGTAATTTCGGAACCTGAGAGGGGTGCAATTGGTTCTTCTAAAACAACTAGGGTTTAAAGTTGTTTATAAATGCATGATTGTATAACCAAGTTGTAGATCACATTTTTCTGAAAATGTTGATATATTATACATATTTTTCCGGTTTAAAATGAATTACTTATGAATTGTACAAGTTTATTCATTTTAAATCATTTCTAAAAATTCCTTGAAATGATTAAAAATCTAAAAGACATGGACCCACCTGTCATAGTTTTATTCTTTTCCTAATTATTTTTGAAATTAATAAAAATCTAACAGAGGGACCCACCTGTTAGGGATTTATGAATTATAGAAATAAAGAAAAGAAAAGGATCTAACGTTGGGGCCCACCGGGGTCAACACCGGTGGTCAACTCCGATGGACCACGCCGGTGACCACAGAGAGGCGGAGATGTGGTGCACGTCCGGACTCGCGAAGGGGCGCATCTGAACCGCGCGACCGTGATACGTCCAAAACGTATCTACTTTTCCGAACACTTTTGCTATTGTTTTGCCTCTAATTTGTGTATTTTGGATACAACTAACACGGACTAACGCTGTTTTTGGCAAAATTGCCCTGGTGTCTCTTTTTTGTGCAGAAACTTGATACGTCTCCAACGTATCGATAATTTCTTATGTTCCATGCCACATTATTGATGTTATCTACATGTTTTATGCACACTTTATGTCATATTCGTGCATTTTCTGGAACTAACCTATTAACAAGATGCCGAAGTGCCGATTCTTTGTTTTCTGCTATTTTTGGTTTCAGAAATCCTAGTAAGGAAATATTCTCGGAATTGGACGAAATCAACGCCCCGGGGGCCTATTTTTCCACGAAGCTTCCGGAAGTCCGAAGACGAAGCGAAGTGGGGCCACGGGGTGCCCAAACCCTAGGGCGGCGCGGCCCCCCCCTTGGCCGCGCCGCTGTCATCTGGGCCCTGTGCCCCCTCCTGACTTGCCCTTCCGCCTACTTAAAGCCTCCGTGACGAAACCCCCAGTACCGAGAGCCACGATACGGAAAACCTTCCAGAGACGCCGCCAACGCCGATCCCATCTCGGGGGATCCAGGAGATCGCCTCCGGCACCCTGCCGGAGAGGGGAATCATCTCCCGGAGGACTCTACGCCGCCATGGTCGCCTCCGGTGTGATGTGTGAGTAGTCTACCCCTGGACTATGGGTCCATAGCAGTAGCTAGATGGTTGTCTTCTCCCCATTGTGCTATCATTGTCGGATCTTGTGAGCTGCCTAACATGATCAAGATCATCTATCTGTAATTCTATATGTTGCGTTTGTTGGGATCCGATGAATAGAGAATACTTGTTATGTTGATTATCAAAGTTATATCTATGTGTTGTTTATGATCTTGCATGCTCTCCGTTATTAGTAGTTGCTTTGGCCAAGTTGATGCTAGTAACTCCAAGAGGGAGTATTTATGCTCGATAGTGGGTTCATGTCTCCGTGAATCTGGAGGGGTGACAAGAACCTCTAAGGTTATGGATGTGCTGTTGCCACTAGGGATAAAACATTAGTGCTATGTTCAAGTATGTAGTCACTAGTTACATTACGCGCAATACTTAATGCAGTTGTCTGTTGTTAGCAACTTAATCTTTGGAGGGGTTCGGATGATAACTTTGAAGGTGGACTTTTTAGGCATAGATGCAGTTGGATGGCGGTCTATGTACTTTGTCGTAATGCCCAATTAAATCTCACTATACTCATCATGATATGTATGTGCATGGTCATGCTCTCTTTATTTGTCAATTGCCCAACTGTAATTTGTTCACCCAACATGCTGTTCGTCTTATGGGAGAGACACCTCTAGTGAACTGTGGACCCCGGTCCAATTCTCTTTACTGTAATACAATCTACTGCAATACTTGTTCTACTATTTTCTGCAAACAATCATCTTCCACACAATACGGTTAATCCTTTGTTACAGCAAGCCGGTGAGATTGACAACCTCACTGTTTCGTTGGGGCAAAGTACTTTGGTTGTGTTGTGCAGGTTCCACGTTGGCGTCGGAATCCCTGGTGTTGCGCCGCACTACATCCCGCCGCCATCAACCTTCAACGTGCTTCTTGGCTCCTACTGGTTCGATAAACCTTGGTTTCTTACTGAGGGAAACTTGCTGCTGTACGCATCACACCTTCCACTTGGGGTTCCCAACGAGCGTGTGCTTTACGCGTCATCAAGCTAAATTTCTGGCGCCGTTGCCGGGGAGATCAAGACACGCTGCAAGGGGAGTCTCCACTTCTCAATCTCTTTACTTTGTTTTTGTCTTGCTTAGTTTTATTTACTACTTTGTTTGCTGCACTAAATCAAAATACAAAAAAATTAGTTGCTAGTTTTACTTTATTTGCTATCTTGTTTGCTATATCGAAAACACAAAAAAAAATAGTTACTTGCATTTACTTTATCTAGTTTGCTTTATTTACTACTACTAAAATGAGTAATCCTGAAGTTGAAGTTCGTACGTTTAAGCAACGAGGGGGAGAATGTTTGAGAGATGCTTGGTATAGAATTAGTGATGCCCATAATAGATGCACTAAGAAACACTCCACCATTATTTTACTCAGGAATTTTTATGTTGGTATCTCTAGCTGGAATAGATATGTTCTTGATAGTCTCTCAAAAGGTGACTTCTTAAGTACTCCTGCATTAGAAGCTAGTTGCATTATTGAGAGTTTATTTGGAATACCCCCTGTTGATAAAATTAAAACTGAAATCTCTCTTGAAGATGTTATGAAAAAATTGGAAACCATAGAGAAAAATTTCCAAGTATTGAAGCTAAATTGGAAATGTTACTTGATAAGACTGATGAACTTGATAAATCCTTGGGAGGAATTGATGAAAGAATTAGTGTCCTAGGAACTTGTGTTGTCCATGATGATCAAATCGATAGGATTGATGAACTTGAAAAGGCTATGGGAACCTTGGGTTCAACATTTTCTTCTCTTAAATATAAGGAGAAAGCTTATGTGGGTAAGGAGCAAAAGTTTATGTATGTCTCTAAAGTGCCTAAACCAAAGAAATATTATTATAGGCCTAAAATTGACAAAGCCCTTAGTACCACTACTGATGGGGGAGCTCATAATAACGACACTTCATCTCTTGATAATACTTGATACACACTTTCTGCGCCTAGCTGAAAGGCGTTAAAGAAAAGCGCTTATGGGAGACAACCCATGTTTTTACCTACAGTACTTTGTTTTTATTTTGTGTCTTGGAAGTTGTTTACTACTGTAGCAACCTCTCCTTATCTTAGTTTTGTGTTTTGTTGTGCCAAGTTAAGCCGTTGATAGAAAAGTAAGTACTAGATTTGGATTACTGCGCAGTTCCAGATTTCTTTGCTGTCACGAATCTGGGTCTACCTCCCTGTAGGTAGCTCAGAAAATTAAGCCAATTTACGTGCATGATCCTCAGATATGTACGCAACTTTCATTCAATTTGAGCATTTTCATTTGAGCAAGTATGGTGCCATTTTAAAATTCGTCAATACGAACTGTTCTGTTTTGACAGATTCTGCCTTTTATTTCACATTGCCTCTTTTGCTATGTTGGATGAATTTCTTTGATCCACTAATGTCCAGTAGCATTATGCAATGTCCAGAAGTGTTAAGAATGATTGTGTCACCTCTGAATATGTTAATTTTTATTGTGCACTAACCCTCTAATGAGTTGTTCTAAGTTTGGTGTGGAGGAAGTTTTCAAGGATCAAGAGAGGAGTATGATGCAACATGATCAAGGAGAGTGAAAGCTCTAAGCTTGGGGATGCCCCGGTGGTTCACCCCTGCATATATCAAGAAGAATCAAGCGTCTAAGCTTGGGGATGCCCAAGGCATCCCCTTCTTCATCGACAACATTATCAGGTTCCTCCCCTGAAACTATATTTTTATTCCATCACATCTTATGTGCTTTTTCTTGGAGCGTCGGTTTGTTTTTGTTTTTGTTTTGTTTGAATAAAATGGATCCTAGCATTCACTTTATGGGAGAGAGACACGCTCTGCTGTAGCATATGGACAAGTATGTTCTTGGTTTCTACTCATAGTATTCATGGCGAAGTTTCTCCTTCGTTAAATTGTTATATGGTTGGAATTTGAAAATGATACATGTAGTAATTGCTATAAATGTCTTGGGTAATGTGATACTTGGCAATTGTTGTGCTCATGATTAAGCTCTTGCATCATATTCTTTGCACCCATTAATGAAGAAATACATAGAGCATGCTAAAATTTGGTTTGCATATTTGGTTTCTCTAAGGTCTAGATAATTTCTAGTATTGAGTTTGAACAACAAGGAAGACGGTGTAGAGTCTTATAATGTTTTCAATATGTCTTTTATGTGAGTTTTGCTGCACCGGTTCATCCTTGTGTTTGTTTCAAATAAGCCTTGCTAGCCTAAACCTTGTATCGAGAGGGAATACTTCTCATGCATCCAAAATACTTGAGCCAACCACTATGCCATTTGTGTCCACCATACCTACCTACTACATGGTATTTTCCGCCATTCCAAAGTAAATTGCTTGAGTGCTACCTTTAAAATTCCATCATTCACCTTTGCAATATATAGCTCATGGGACAAATAGCTTAAAAACTATTGTGGTATTGAATATGTAATTATGCACTTTATCTCTTATTAAGTTGCTTGTTGTGCGATAACCATGTTCACTGGGGACGCCATCAACTATCCGTTGTTGAATTTCATGTGAGTTGCTATGCATGTTCATCTTGTCTGAAGTAAGAGAGATCTACCACCTTATGATTAAGCATGCATATTGTTAGAGAAGAACATTGGGCCGCTAACTAAAGCCATGATCCATGGTGGAAGTTTCAGTTTTGGACATATATCCTCAAATCTCAAATGAGAAAATTATTAATTGTTGTTACATGCTTATGCATAAAAGAGGAGTCCATTATCTATTGTCTATGTTGTCCCGGTATGGATGTCTAAGTTGAAGAATAATCAATAGCGAGAAATCCAATGCGAGCTTTCTCCTTAGACCTTTGTACAGGCGGCATAGAGGTAGCCCTTTGTGACACTTGGTAAAAACATGTGCATTGTGATGATTCGGTAGTCCAAGCTAATTAGGACAAGGTGCGGGCACTATTAGTACACTATGCATGAGGCTTGCAACTTATAAGATATAATTTACATGATGCATATGCTTTATTACTACCGTTGACAAAATTGTTTCATGTTTTCAAAATCAAAGCTCTAGCACAAATATAGCAATCGATGCTTTTCCTCTATGGAGGACCATTCTTTTACTTTCAATGTTGAGTCAGTTCACCTATTTCTCTCCACCTCAAGAAGCAAACACTTGTGTGAACTGTGCATTGATTCCTACATACTTGCTTATTGCACTTATTATATTACTCTATGTTGACAATATCCATGAGATATATATGTTACAAGTTGAAAGCAACCGCTGAAACTTAATCTTCTTTTGTGTTGCTTCAATGCCTTTACTTTGAATTATTGCATTATGAGTTAACTCTTATGCAAGACTTATTGATGCTTGTCTTGAAGTGCTATTCATGAAAAGTCTTTGCTTTATGATTCACTTGTTTACTCATGTCATATACATTGTTTTGATCGCTGCATTCACTACATATGCTTTACAAATAGTATGATCAAGATTATGATGGCATGTCACTCCGAGAAATTATCTGTGTTATCGTTTTACCTGCTCGGGACGAGCAGAACTAAGCTTGGGGATGCTGATACGTCTCCAATGTATCGATAATTTCTTATGTTCCATGCCACATTATTGATGTTATCTACATGTTTTATGCACACTTTATGTCATATTCGTGCATTTTCTGGAACTAACCTATTAACAAGATGCCGAAGTGCAGATTCTGTTTCTGCTGTTTTTGGTTTCAGAAATCCTAGTAAGGAAATATTCTCGGAATTGGATGAAATCAACGCCCAGGGGCCTATTTTTCCACGAAGCTTCCAGAAGTCCGAAGACGAAACGAAGTGGGGCCACAGGGTGCCCAAACCCTAGGGCGGCGCGGCCCCCCCCCCTTGGCCGCGCCGCCCTGTCATCTGGGGCCCCTGTGCCCCCTCCTGACTTGCCCTTCCGCCTACTTAAAGCCTCCATAACGAAACCCCCAGTACCGAGAGCCACGATACGGAAAACCTTCCAGAGACGCCGCCAACGCCGATCCCATCTCGGGGGATCCAGGAGATCGCCTCCGGCACCCTGCCGGAGAGGGGAATCATCTCCCGAAGGACTCTACGCCGCCATGGTCGCCTCCGGTGTGATGTGTGAGTAGTCTACCCCTGGACTATGGGTCCATAGCAGTAGCTAGATGGTTGTCTTCTCCCCATTGTGCTATCATTGTCGGATCTTGTGAGCTGCCTAACATGATCAAGATCATCTATCTGTAATTCTATATGTTGCGTTTGTTGGGATCCGATGAATAGAGAATACTTGTTATGTTGATTATCAAAGTTATATCTATGTGTTGTTTATGATCTTGCATGCTCTCCGTTATTAGTAGTTGCTTTGGCCAAGTTGATGCTAGTAACTCCAAGAGGGAGTATTTATGCTCGATAGTGGGTTCATGTCTCCGTGAATCTGGAGGGGTGACAAGAACCTCTAAGGTTATGGATGTGCTGTTGCCACTAGGGATAAAACATTAGTGCTATGTTCAAGGATGTAGTCACTAGTTACATTACGCGCAATACTTAATGCAATTGTCTGTTGTTAGCAACTTAATACTGGAGGGGGTTCGGATGATAACCTGAAGGTGGACTTTTTAGGCACAGATGCAGTTGGATGGCGGTCTATGTACTTCGTCGTAATGCCCAATTAAATCTCACTATACTCATCATGATATGTATGTGCATGGTCATGCTCTCTTTATTTGTCAATTGCCCAACTGTAATTTGTTCACCCAACATGCTGTTCGTCTTATGGGAGAGACACCTCTAGTGAACTGTGGACCCCGGTCCAATTCTCTTTACTGTAATACAATCTACTGCAATACTTGTTCTACTGTTTTCTGCAAACAATCATCTTCCACACAATACGGTTAATCCTTTGTTACAGCAAGCCGGTGAGATTGACAACCTCACTGTTTCGTTGGGGCAAAGTACTTTGGTTGTGTTGTGCAGGTTCCACGTTGGCGCCGGAATCCCTGGTGTTGCGCCGCACTACATCCCGCCACCATCAACCTTCAACGTGCTTCTTGGCTCCTACTGGTTCGATAAACCTTGGTTTCTTACTGAGGGAAACTTGCTGCTGTACGCATCACACCTTCCACTTGGGGTTCCCAACGAGCGTGTGCTTTACGCGTCATCAAAACTCAACTTTCAGGAAAATTCCCGGAATTAATGTCAAAGGGATTATTTTCCCAGAAGATTCACGGAGCCAGAAGGGCAGGCCAGGGGGAGGCCCACGGCCTCCACACCATAGGCCGGCGCGGCCTAGGAGGGGGGCGCGCCGCCCTATGGTGAGGCCGCCTTGGCCAGCCTCCGACGCCCCCCTCTGGACTACTTAAGAGTTTCGACCTAAAAACGCGATACGAGAAGTTGAAATCGCCAGAAGCCATCCAGAACACCGCCGCCATCGCGAAACTCCGTCTCGGGACCAGAAACTCCGTTCTGGCACTCCGCCGGGACGGGGAATTGGAGGCTCCGTTCTGGCACTCCGCCGGGACGGGGAATTGGAGGAGATCATCGCCATCATCGCCACCAACGCCTCTCCATCGACCAGCCATGTTTCCCCCATCCATGTGTGAGTAATCCCCCGCTGTAGGCTGAAGGGGATGGTAGGGATTGGATGATATTGGTCATGTAATAGCATAAGATTATTAGGGCATAGTGCCTAGTGTCCGTAATTGGTACTTTGATGATATTGTTGCAACTTGCTATGCTTAATTCTTGTCACTAGGGCCCGAGTGCCATGATCTCAGATCTGGACATGTTATTATTTCATGATGATATGCATTGTTTTATGATCTTACCTGCAAGTTGTATACACATGTCGCTGTCCGGAACCCGAGGCCCCAAAGTGATAGAAATTGGGATAACCGGAGGGGAAGGCGGTGATGTGAGGATCACATGTGTTCATGGAGTGTTAATGCTTTGCTCCGGTGCTCTATTAAAAGGAGTACCTTAATTTCCAGCAGATTCCCTAGAGGCCCGGCTGCCACCGGCTGGTAGGACAAAAGATGTTGTGCAAGTTTCTCATTGCGAGCACGTACGACCAAATATGGAACACATGCCTATGGATTGTTTAGTACCTGGATACTGTTTTATTACTATCTTCAAATGCCCTACTTTGATTGTTACATGAGTTTCTCTCATCCATGCAACGCCCGTTCATCCATCCCTATGCCTACAGTATTTTAATCCTGCTGTTTACTATAATCACTACTGCTATCTTTGTTACACTGCTGCTGATATTTCAATACTGCTACTGCTATAAAACTGTTACTACTGATAAACTCTTGCGAGCAAGTCTGTTTCCAGGTGCAGCCGAATTGACAACTCCGCTGTTAAAGCTTTCAAGTATTCTTTGTCTCCCCTTGTGTCGAATCAATAAATTGGGTTTTACTTCCCGCGAAGACTGTTGTGATCCCCTATACTTGTGGCTCATCAAGACTATTTTCTGGCGCCGTTGCCGGGGAGCATAGCTTTATTTGGAAGTTCACTTGGATTGATATTGTTCGCTGCAAATTCTCCATCATGGGTAAACCTCGCGATCCTAAAGTTGCCATATTACTATCCACTACAAGAAAAGGTACAACTCTGGGTACCTCTGCTGCTCTTGATTCACCATCTGTGATAAGTCAACTTGTTTCACCACCACAAGCTGCACATGCTGGTACTTCTGCTGAATCTGAAAATTCTTATAATTTTGATGATGCTTCTGCTGTGCTTGATGATAGTGGTTCGTTAGGATCTTTTCTAGATTCTACAATTGCTAGGTCTAGACAAATTAAAAATATTGAAACTCCTAATGAAAATACTGCTACACCTGTTAATTCACCTGAGTCTGTTGAATACTCTAGTGATGATCCTGGTGAAGATTATGTGGAACTTGATGATGATTTTATTTTTAAATGCAATGCTACTACTGATGCAAGTAAAATTAAAAAGTTTCTTGCACAACATACTGTTAGATATAAGCTGTCTCCTGATCCTAAATTTGCCACATCTCCTATAAACATTAAGGTTAAGAATTATGATTTTTCTCTTGATTTATCTCATATAGCTATTGTTGAGAAAACACCCTTTTGTGGTACTGAAAAAGAAAGTGCTGTAGAACACATGAATGAGCTTTCTACTTTGAGTAGCTTGTTTTCTGATGATGTCAAGATGCGTACTTATTTTGTTGCTAAAAATTTTCCTTTCTCATCAAAGGATGATGCTAAAACTTGGTATAATAGTTTGCCTCCTGATTCTATTGATAGTCCAAGTGGTTTGCTTGATGTTTTCTTTCGGAAATACTTTCCTGCTAGTGCTCAACATATTTCTTTGCAGAAAAATTATAGTTTTGACCAGGAAGATGGAGAGAAATTGCCTGAAGCTTGGGCAAGATTTTGTTCTCTTATCAGAGCTCGACCTGGACATGATCTGGAAAAGCATGATTTACTTGATATATTTTATAGTTGACTAACCATTGAGTCTAGGGAATATTTGATAGTTGTGCTGGTTGTGTTTTCAGGAAAAGAACTCCAGACGAAGCTGAAGAATTATTGGCTAAAATAGGCCGGAATCATGATGATTGGACTACACCTGAACCAGCCCCGACGCCGATATTGAAGAAGAGGGGTTTGATTAAATTAAATGATGAAGATATGAGGGAAGCCAAGAAATCTCTTATGGAGAAAGGTATTAAATCTGAAGATGTGAAGAATTTACCTCCCATAGAAGATTTATGCAAGATAATTCCCCCTTCATCCATGATTGAGGTAAATTCTCTTCAACGCTTTACTAGGGAAGATATTCCGTATTCAAAACCTCCTGCTCAATGCTTAGATGAGTTTGATAATTATATTGTTAAGCAAGAAAATTTTAATATGAGAGTAGAGAATCATTTAATGGAAAATTCTCAAGCTATTAGTAATTTGCATGATATTGTGGAGAGAACCTCCAATGATGTTAAGATGCTTGTTAAACATTTTCATATGATTCAAACTCAAATTGATCAACTCACTAAAGTGCAAAATGACTTGTTAAAAAATAGTTCTATAGAAAAACATGCTTATGAAGTAACAACTAGAGGCGGTGTTTCTACTCAGGATCCTCTATATCCTGAGGGGCATCCCAAAAGAGTTGAACAAGATTCTCAACGAATTGAACCT
This sequence comes from Lolium perenne, assembly GCF_019359855.2. NCBI lineage: Eukaryota > Viridiplantae > Streptophyta > Magnoliopsida > Poales > Poaceae > Lolium > Lolium perenne. The sequence goes on from NC_067245.2 coordinate 51,294,461, forward strand.
AGTGCTCCTTCTAAGAAAAAGAAAAAGAAACATAAAAATGTTGTAGAATCCTCTGAACCTGTTAATGATCCTAATAGTATTTCTATTTCTGATGCTGAAACTGAAAGTGGTAATGAACATGATAAAGATAATGATAAGAATGATGCTTCTGATAAATAAGAGGTTGAAGATGAACCTGAAAAGCATGCTAAAAATAAAAAGTATACTAGAGAAGATTTTATTGCTAAGAAACATGGTAATGAAAGAGAACCGTGGGTTCAAAAGAAAATGCATTTTCCTGCTAAGAAACTAAAATCAAAGGAAGAAGAACACTATAATAAATTTTGCGATTGGATGAAACCTTTATTCTTGCAAATCCCTTTGACTGATGCTATTAAATTGCCTCCTTATTCAAAGTATATGAAAGATATTGTCTCTAACAAAAGGAAAATTCCTAATGAGGAGATTTCCACTATGCTTGCTAATTACTCTTTCAATGGCAAAGTTCCAAAGAAGTTGGGCGACCCAGGCATACCGACTATTCCTTGTTCTATTAAGAATAATTATGTTAGAACTGCTCTATGTGATTTGGGAGCAGGTGTTAGTGTTATGCCCTTTTCTCTTTACAAGAGACTTTATTTAGATAAGTTGATACCGACTGATATATCTTTGCAAATGGCTGATAGATCTACTGCTATTCCTGTTGGTATATATGAGGATGTTCCTGTTCAAGTTACTAATAACTGCTTGATATTAACTGATTTTGTTGTGTTGGAAATGCCTGAAGATGATAATATGTCTATTATTCTTGGGAGACCTTTTCTTAACACCACAGGGGCTGTTATTGATTGCGATAAAGGAAAAGTTACTTTCAATGTTGATGATAAGGAGCATACTGTTTATTTTCCCAAGAGGATTGATAAAGTATGTGGAGTTAATACAATTTCTAATGTGAGAACTATCAAAGTGGGAGTTATTGATTGTCCTATATATGAGCCTAAAGAAGGATATCAAAATATTATGATTGGATCCATATCAATACAATTCAAGGTAACATGATTGATTTGAGGTTTATTTCTTCTTATGCTATGTTAAATTTATTTGGTGGGAAGACTTGATCAACCTTGTTAACAAATACATTTTATATGCATAGAGGAACTAAACAACATTTCTTTCTTCCTCCACTTGTCCTACTTGCTGTAGCACTACTTTTTTTGCAAAGTTCTTTAGTTGAATAGAGATTTCAAAATCTTTTCCTGCCCAGTAATAATAATTTTAATACCTAGAAATGTGCATTTTTCAAAGTTTTCAAAAATTCACAAAAATTATACCGTTGGTCTTATTTTTCGAAGAGGCATCTGGGAGCACCTGGGGATGACCAGTGGGGCACCCCAGGGCTGCACCCCACAAGCCGGCGCGGCCAAGGAGGGGGGCACGCCACCCTGTGGTGTGGGCCCCTCCTTGCCCCACTTATTCATCTCTTCCTCCCATCTCACTCTCTCTCCCGAAAAAACTCGTACCAGCTTTCTCTCACTCGCGTTTTTGCTCAAGAGCTCAGGATTTCTCGATCTCTTTGCTCAGCCCAGATTTCTGTCTGAAATTTGGCACATTTGCTCTCCGGTATGTGACTCCTCCGATTATCCAATTAGAATTTTGTTTGGTTGAGTATATCTTGAATATTTTGCGGCTGTAGGTAACATGTTTAGTGAGCTTGCATGCTTGTTCTAAGTTGTAAGAATTAGTTTTGATGCATGCTTAGTACTCTAGCAAGTTCCTATTGTAGTTTCCCTCAATTATATGTCACCAAATCAAATTTTATAATGTTTGTTGAAAAATTTCAGAAAATGGAGTGGAATAGGCATCAACTAAACCAACAAGAATTGGAGGTGCAACAAGTTATGAGAGTTCACCGCGAAGAGGGAGTATACCCCTCTTACTACCCGTGCGTTGATTTTATGAGGAGCGCGGGAATCTTGCGAGATATTCAAAATTTGATTTCCAATGCAGGGTTGGAAAGTTTTGTTGTTGGTGAACCTTACCAATATGCAAAACTGACCATGTCAGTGGTGCTGGATTTTGAATTCAATTGGTCTCAATCTAACCCCATGGTTCGGTACAAAATTTATAATAAAACTGTCAACTTGCCTTTTGATGATTTTTGTGCAGCAATTAGAGTGCCACAATGGGGATCATGCGAGAAGGTTAGGGGACTACCGCATGAGCTCTTAAGTCTATACAAGATGATTTGTCAAGGGAGAAGCTTCTCAGATGATAGTGGTAAAATCTGTAGTATTCAACTCCCAGCTATTCGCTACTTTGCTTATTTCATCACCAAGTGTGTTCTTGCTAGAAAGGATGCAATTAAGTTATCTATCCAGGATTTGGCTTTCATAGCTGCTGCATTACAAGGTGATAGGACTTATAATTTGGGTGCTTTGATAGCCTATAGACTTGCTACTAACCGTGAGAAGGGAGGAATTTGTGGAGGTCTCATCGCCTCTCGTTTATTAGCTATGCACGGTGTAGAACCTCACCATCTTGATATTCAACTCTCCATAGAGAAACTTGACATAGTCTCCATGATTAAACACGAATTTGTTTCTGATTTGTCTAATTTGAGTAACCTGTCTTACAAGATAACATTTTACAAGAAAACTTGGAGAACAACTAAGAGAACTGAAAGGCTAGTAGGATTGCCTGCACCTGTTTTGTTTAACCTTGATTCCAGGAAGGATTGGTCAGTCACGGAAGGTGAACTGAATGCATACATAGAGGGGGATGGGCATCATGCAAGAGACGGCACGGAGGAGGCCGAGGAACACCTCGACTCGTCATCTGATGCAGCGAGTTCTTCATATCAACATTTTGGGCATGTGGAGCTGTGTAATGTCCCAGGTTTAGAGACGATCGAGGGGTAGATTTTAGAAAGGGATGTGCATTGCATTGTAAATTACGGGGAAATTTCGCGCTTTTAAAACAAAACTGCATTGAAGGGGGACAGGTTTCTCTCTCGACACCTTACAGGGTTAGGGTTTCGAGAGTGCGATGAACTTGTTCCTACTTATCTAAATTAGGGTTTTGAGAAGAGAGAAGTGATATTGCATTGAAATCTTAAGTTGTATGATTGAATTACAAGTTAAGTTGTATGATTGAATTCAAACCAAATCTGAATTTGAATTTCAAATTCAAACATCAAATGGTTATCACATAATTCAAACTTAAGATAATTTAATAAACAATTATCATTAACCAAGATTATAAGTAATACCAAAATTACATAAAGCTCATTAAGGAAAACTTGAGCTTTATTGATAATCACACACATAATACAATGTCATTACAATATCCAGAATAGATATATGAATTTACAACACATTACAAGAATTGAAGAAATTGAAAAAGAAAAAGGAAAATTACAAGTCAATTAAATGCCCTAAACTACATTGTTGATCATCATGTAATTCTTGCTCAAGAAGATCTTGATCTTCATCTTGATCATCACATTGTCCCTGCACACACATAAAACAATCAGAGCATTATGCCAAGTGGCATTGCCACTTGGCAGGTTAGCAAATAAATTGTGATGGGAGGATATGATCAAGTATCTGCCGAGCTGATCCATCTCACAACCAGAACCAAGTCCAAGTGCACAGAATCAGCACACACACACAGCTAGGCTGCTCACACAGCAGTGTGCATGCAGCACACCACACACACACACACAGCTGGTGAGTCACCAACAGGCAGCCAGGCCTTGTTGTCGACCAGAGAAGGAATAGGAGATCATATAAAGCCTCCACAGTAAACCCTAGCCATGCCATCGACAGGATTGCACTGGTAAGTCACTAGGAACCAAGAACAGTCAAGAACAGCAAGAACAGGAAGAACAGGAAGAACAACCAGAGCTGCTCAACCTGTCTAAAAACCCCACAGAACCAGATCAAGCTTCACAAGCTCACCAGGAGGAGCAGGGCAAGCAAATCAACCAAACCAGAAGATCAACACAGCAGCTAATCCTCTACATCAACTACAATTCTTGGAGCTGGAGTGAGGTATACAAATCATCATGAACAAACCAGATGGTTTTGTTCATAAATAAGCATATGCACCAATCACACACAAACAAAAGGGTGTGATACCCTATTTGTGTCATCATCTGGCTACTAAGCCATATGGTGCAAGCAAAGGTAGTAAAGGCCACTAGGAAATCATCTTATGGGAACAACAACTATGAAAATCAATGCATAACTGAAGAAATCCAGCAAGAGATGAAGACACAGCTAGCCTAGCTACACACTTAGCACCTACAGCTAGCTAGGCCATCAGACATTAGACAAATCATTGTCTATTTGATTTCAACATCAAAAGCTACTGGCAATCCAATAAAAGGATCACCCAGAAAGCATCTAGTGAGCCACAGCAAGCCAACAAGAGGGGAGCTACCCAAAAGTAGTACATGATTACTGCTAGGGTCACCTCAACCACTGAAACAGCCCAAACCATCAAGCCAAGCACTTGTATCATTACCCAGATGGGTTCAGAGTGAGCTAGGGTACCCAATAATTATTGGCATCCCTCTAGCTTCACTTAATCAATCTATATGATCATTACTGCTCAGCAGTTCACATCAAGTATCCACTCAATCAACAAAGGCAACACAGATAATTGATATCAATAAGTAAATCATGAAACAAACACTTGCAAATGATCCAGTGGATCACTGCAAGCAACAGCAGACACTTGATCAGGCAAAGCCTACACCAGCACAAGGCATGGTGATACACAAACATTAGGATAAGCACCAGACAGGCACAGGCAGTAAGGAAAGCAAGCAATAAACAAGCAGCTGATGATCACTTGATCACCAGAGCTTGCTAAAGCATGCTAGAACCAACTCTAGCATCAATTCCATGACCATATTAATTAAATAGTCACATTTCTTAATGAATAGCATCACAGATAAGTTAATTAGATGAATACAATTGTATCCAGTAGCACACCATCACTGGATGGTGCTGTTTAGCCAACAACAATGCCCACTGGGCAGTTCCAGGATTTATAGCACAGAGAACAGCACAACTGAAGCTCTGGCAATTGCAAATTTGCAAGGAATACACACAGTACTCCAGCCAGAGCAAATCAACTGAATACACTTGATGATTTAATAGCAGTAGCATCCAGGACATGGTCACAGGGATTAAATTAAGCAAGTAGTGCTAGCATAAGGAAGCACATAGTCTAGGAATTCTTGCACAGGATCAGTAATAGCATGGCAAGGCAGTACAACAATCAAGCCAGGGGCAAGAACCCAGGGCCAAACATGATTATCCAGTAACAGCAACCACAGCTGGAGCAACATGGCAAGCCATGAGCATCACAGCTTGCGCATGAGCAATTATAGTGGCAACACAGAAGAAAAGCTAGCATAAGCATGAGCATTAGTACAAGCACATGAACTAGAGCAAAGCCATGGCAGCAGCACTAGCGCAGCAGCATGTCTAGCCAGCTTGGCGCAGTAGAGCACCAGCATGGCAGGCATCTCCATGAGGAGGAGCAGCCACGGCCAAAGCTAGAGGATGAAGAAGAAGAGCAAGCAAGAAAGAGAGAGAGTGGAGGGGATTAATGGGGCGTGTACCTGGAGCAGAGCATCCGGCGTGCCATGGCGGCACGGCGGCACAGGCCACCCACGGTAGCGCCAAGCCGCGCCTGGCCTGAAGTCGCCGATCAAGGGCGCTCCAGCACCGCCACGGCGCCAGGGACGCCGATGAACGGCGGACCTTCACAGATCCGTGCGGCCGAGGCGCAGACGCGTTGGAGGAGAGTCGAGGAGGACACGAGCGTCAGATCGACGCGGACCACCATGTCCGCCGTCGAGAGGCGGTCCAGATCTGCATCAGTTCGTCGCCGATGATGGCCGGAGGCGGCCGGAGCAAGGCGGCGACGGCAGAGGCGATTTTGGTGTCGCGGGAGCCCGAAAGGGGATTAGGGTTTCGGAGAGGAGGAAGGCGACGCGACTGGGTCGGTTGGACTGAGCCCAGTGGGCTGGTCCAACCTAACCAGCTCGGCCACCTGACAGGTGGGCCCAAGGGGCAAATCTGTCTTTTCACAATTTCATTAAAAATCAGAAACTTTGAAATTAAATAGAAAATTGATAAGAGCTCTAAAAAAATAATTAAAAATATGAAAATTGATCAGCATAAAATTCTCTATCTAAATAAAATATCAAAGATAATTTTTAAAGACAAATAAGTATAAGTCTTAATTTGATGATTTAAATAAGGATTTAAATCACACATATTATTTTCAATAAAGAAAATAAGTCCATTAATGCAATTGGATTTTTAAAAACATCTTGACAATATTTCAAGATTGTATTTTACCCTAAATTAAGTATCTACAAATTGTTCTTAGTATTAACCCTCACATGAAATAATAACGACATCGGAAGGGGGGAACAAACCCTAAAACTGGAATCATGCATAATTGCGTCTTTAACCATTGCCCTTATCGGACAATGATGCTATTTTTCAGAGACATAGGACAAGGGTCAGTCCACACCATCCAACTGCAAAACTTTGCAGTGTTCAGGCAAGTTCATCACTTGCTCATGTCATTTGAGTATTTCTATAAAATTACTTGCAAAGTACTATAATTATCACTATTGCATAAAAACCAAAACCACTACTTTCATAACTATGAATGTGACTATGTGGTGGGCAATGGAACCATGGATTGTGTTGATATGGTGGAGGTTCCATTGTAAGGGTTATATCCATCTAGGATTAAACAACAAATGTCGCCAGTGATTCTTGTGCCGTAATACCCGTGTTAACCATAAGATCCGGAGTGGGACGGAGTAGTCAAAAATGTTTCCACCTCTCGTTCATCAACGGACGCGCTTTACCGTAGTACACTTGTAATCCAAGGGGGCAAGCTGGTGAGGCTGGGGAGTCCTAAGTCCCCACGGCATTGTCCGTAGTACACTTGTCGCCCGAAGGAGCAAGATGGTGAGGCTGGGGAGTCCTAAGTCCCCACGGTATTGCGGTCTATGATGGGTTGCAGCTACCGGTGAAGGAGTTTGGTTCGATGCCAGACTGTCGTCGTGGTCGGGGTCCACCCTGAAATATATGGGAATAATGGGACCGGCAAGGACCCAGGGTCGGGGCATGCAACAAAGGGTGGGTGTTCGAGGTAGCGGAGGAACATGATTGGCTAGACCTTATACCGGGCCTCACACCAAAGGAAGTGTGGACGGGAAAGCTGCCCGGTTGGCACCAAGGTTAAGATCTCTTATGGGTAAAGCAACACACCTCTGCAGAGTGTAAAGAACCGTGACCTGTCACTCCCTGTTCCGGGATATGGAATCGCTGAACGCGCCGGAAAGGAGCTCCATGAAGTTCTAGTAAACCGGTGAAGGCTGACGGACATAGCTCTTTGAAATAAAAGCAACCTCTTGAAGAAATGTTTATCAAAACCTGCATTGGTATTAGACTTTCTAGTCTAATATCGTAGCTAGTGCATTAAACACCTCTTCTCTATAATGAACTTGTTGAGTACGCTCGTACTCATCCCAATCTTAAATCCCTTGCTTAGATTGTCTGGATCGTCTGGAGGAGGACTACAACAACCCTGAAGGAGCCGAGATCATCGGCTATGAAGAACCAGACCTCTCTGGAGGTATTGAAGGCGTAGACTACCTGATAGTCTACGGAACCGGGGAGGCTTCCGGAGGAGATCAAGCCTAGAATCATCTAGTAGTGGTAGTAGCCGAGCAGCGTGAACTCTTAATACTTAGCTGCTCGAGAGGATAAATGTATAACTTAATGAGACTTCTATATTGTAAGTTAGGTTGGGTTCGCCTCGAACCCAGGAGTATTCCTCTTAGGACCCAAGAGGAGCTCCAAGTCGATATGTGTATGATGATTGTAATAATAAATGAATGAGTTATGGACCTGCTATGTTCTGTTGTACTACTCTGAGGGATGTAATATTTGCGGAATGGTACTTCGTGAATGTTATATCAACGACTGGCATACTACAACATGCAGTGGTATGCAGGGTCACCACAGTTGGTATCAGAGCAAAAGCTTTGACCTTAGGTTGGAACCTAGTAAATGGGACCAAACGTTAGGAGTCAAATAGGACTAGTAAAGAATTCTCTAAAAATATGGTGTATATTCAATTGAGAATACAACAATCATATCTTTTAGTGCGATAATTCTTTATTTTCTATATTATGATGCATTATTACTAATCTTATATTCTTTCTATTTCTACAGCCAACAATGGCAAGTTCACGTCCGGGACGAAACGTGAAAGTGATGGATTCCACACTGAGTGAATATGAAGGAGGACTTGCAGATATTCTACGTGCCATGTTACTTGAATTTGGGTGTGATCCCCAGATCCAAGTAAAGAAATACATGTACTACGATGGTATTGAATTGGCCAAGTGTAGGGTAGGACTGCGACTTCCCGAATCTTTGGGAATGAGCGTAGTAATGCCAGCAGGTGAAGCCAGAACTATCAACACAGCCTACCATATAGCCGTTATGAGAGACATCACCGATATTCGGGAGCATAAGACGAAAGAGCTTATGGGTTCCGAATTCACCCACATTCCTCATATGCAGGAGGAAGAGGATCCCATGCTTAACCACTTCAAATATGCAAAACGCAAACTAGTAGAAGCTGCAAAATACATGGATAATAGCCGCAACTTACTATCATTGCTCTTTCAGTTGAACCATCATTTGACGGGAGCAATTGATACGATGCTAGGAGAGTTTACTGAACCCAAGGAGGAGACTAGGGGGAAAGAACCTATGGAGAATGTGGTGCACACACCAGTTTACTCAGCTAGTGACTACATTAGTATTGATCCTCTTGAGCGTGAAACTACACCCGTTACACCTGGAAACTATCTTGGTAGTTCCTATGGGGGATATGAGGGCGGAGAGGAATCCGAAAACAATCAGCGTTCCGAGACTCCTATAGAAAACTCCACGGGTTGGCGTTGGGGATCTGATACTGGAACTCATAGTACTTCAGTGTATTATGACGGAGAGATGAATGAGGACGCCACAACCCAGAACCAGAGTTATCCTAGTAATGGAGGAGTTGATGGAGAGTATCCTACACAGGTTGAGTCGGATATGAATGTTGGAAATACCTATGGTGGAGCCACAGGGGAGTACACCCGATGGGTGGACTATGATGCACTGAATGACCAGTTTGTGAACACTGATTTCTCCCTAGGATCATCATCTGATTCTGACTACCAGCCGACGGGGAGACCTTATATTCCAGGTTCTATCAGGAGGACAACACGTTCGACCGGATGGAAGCCTGGGATGTACCGGGAGTGAAGATCGACTAGAGTCCACCAAGGAAGGCGGGACTACAATACACAAGTACCACGTGTATTGTAGTGTGTAATATTTGTAGAAATTTGTACGTATACTTTAATAAGTGAGTTTGCATACTCACATCAACTTGAGGATTGTAATAAGACCACTTAAGTATGTATATACATGGTATATGGTTTGTATGATTTGGATTTGCTTCTTGATTTCCATTGCGTGACTAGTTCTGTGCACAAGGTTGAGCTCAGAAAACTTGCGCATGGAGTAATTATGAGTATCATCTTGTGTTGCAGAACTAGGGGGTTATGTCGGGACCGGTAGGAGAGGAGACCGAAGCGCAGCGCATGGAGCGCGAAGCAAAACAGAAGGAAGAGGCTGATGAAGCAGCCATGAATCAGTTTCCACCACCACCACCACCCATGACGCAGCAGAATTTCGTCCAGTACATGCAGATGGTGGAGGAGAGGCAACGTATCACGTTGGAGCAGCAGAATAAATTCTTCCAGGAGGTGCTGCAGCAGAACAGGGTGGAGAGACCCGAGAATCAGGGAGTCACCTTAGCAGACTTCCAGAACACTAAGCCTATATCTTTCGCATACACGCCCGAGCCAATGGACGCGGAGGATTGGCTTATGGACACCGAGCGGAAGCTCAATACTGTTGGTTGCAATGACCAGGAGAAGGTTCGTTATGCTACACACTTATTGTGTGGACCTGCCGCATCATGGTGGGACAACATCGTAGCCGTTTATCCGGCTGGAAAGGTATTCACCTGGGAGGAGTTCGCGAGAAAGTTCAGGGAATCCAATGTCCCTGAAAGTATTGTGGAACTGAAGCGTCGAGAATTTGAAAGTCTCGAGCAGAAGGACAAGGCCATCCTGACTTATGTCAGGGAATTCCCAAAGCTGTCCCGGTATGCTGTTGATGAAGTCAACACCGAGGACAAGAAAAAGAAGAGGTTTTTAAGGGGGTTAAGTCCCCAGTTCAAGGTACAGCTCCGGATGATGAGAGCGACGGAATTTCAAGAGTTGGTGGATGCCGCCATCACTCTGGAAGATGATTTCAAACAACTGCAGGAGGAAAAGAGGAAAAAGGCCAAGTTTGAGCCTAAAAGGTTTTCCAGTAACAAGCCCAATACCAGCTTGAATTTCAAGCCAAGGTACAACAACAACAACAACAGCAACTACTACAGTAGCAGGAGGAACCAAGCGTTTCAGACTGCAAATCAAATAGTTTGCCGTATTTGTGGAATTAAAGGACAAGCTTCAAAGGATTGTCGTAAACCCAGAATCATTTGCTTTGGGTGTCATCAGGAGGGGCACATGATGAAGGATTGCCCCAATAAGAAGAATGGAGGAGGTCAGTCTGGAGGAGGAGGAAGCCGAGGAGGAAACAACGGAGGGAATTGGAAGAACAAGAAACCCTTCGGCAAATTGAACTGCACCAGCTTGGAGGAGGTGGTTAACTCCGATAAGGCGGTGATAGGTACGCTCCAGATACTCACTCATCCTGACAAAGTACTTTTTGATACTGGTGCAACTACATCATTCATTTCTCAGCAATTCATCATCAAACATGGGATTAGTTGCACTAAGTTAGATACACCCATAACCATACTTTCTGCGGGGGGAACGATAGTAGTAACCCATACCAAACAAAAACAAGTCATCATGATCAATAAGTGCGCGTTTGACGCAGACCTGTTCATTTTACCGATGAAGGACATTGATGTCATTCTTGGTATGAACTGGTTAGAAGCTAACGGAGCATTGATTGACTGTGTGAACAAGACGGTGTCTTTGAAAAGCCCCGATGGAAGTAGAATGATCTACCAAGGAGACAAGCATACACAGATCGAAGTCGAGATACAGCTGAACATCATGAAGGAGGTGAAGTTGGAAGATATACCTGTAGTGAATGAATTCCAGGATGTGTTTCCTAAGGAATTACCTGGAATGCCACCAGATAGGGAGATAGAATTCACTATCGATCTAATTCCAGGAACAGCTCCGATTTCTAAAGCACCATATAAGATGGGGCCTAAGGAGTTGAAAGAACTTAAGGAGCAATTGGATGACTTGGAACAAAAAGGATTCATACAAGAGAGTGTTTCACCATGGGGATCACCTGTGATCTTCGTAGATAAAAGAGATGGAGGAAGAAGGATGTGCGGAGACTACAGGAATTTGAACAATGTGACAATCAAGAACAAGTATCCACTTCCAAGAATACAAGATCTCTTCGATCAAGTTAGAGGCGCAGGAGTTTTTTCCAAAATTGATCTAAGATCCGGTTATCACCAGATAAAGATCAAGAAGGAAGACGTTCCGAAAACTGCCTTTGTTTCAAGGTATGGACATCATGAATACCTTGTAGTGCCTTTTGGATTAACCAATGCCCCAGCAATTTTCATGAATCTCATGAATAAGATTTTCATGCCATATCTAGACAAGTTTGTCATCGTATTCATTGATGATATCTTGATCTATTCCAAAGACAAGGCCGAACATGCTGAACATCTGAGGTTAGTGTTGCAAACACTAAGAGAACATCAACTATATGCCAAATTCAGCAAGTGTGAATTTTGGCTAGATCAAGTGGAATTTCTTGGTCATGTCATTAGTAAAGATGGAATAGCTGTTAACCCGAGCAAGGTAGCAGCAGTTCTAGAATGGGAAGCACCCAAGACTGTCAAGGAAATCCGAGAATTCCTAGGAATGGCAGGATATTATAGGAGATTCATTGAAGGATTCTCCAAGATAGCAGGACCAATGACGAAGCTGTTAAGAAAGAACACACCATTCGTGTGGTCAGAGGAGTGTGAGAAGTGTTTTCAAACTCTAAAGGAGAAACTCACAACGGCACAGGTGTTAGCAGTTCCTGAGGTTGGCAAGGATTACACCGAGAACTGTGACGCATCCAAGCATGGATTGGGTTGCGTACTCATGCAAGATCGGAAAGTAATATCTTATGGATCGAGGCAACTCAGACCTCATGAAGTGAACTATCCAACACATGATCTAGAATTAGCAGCAGTCGTATTTGCACTTAAAACATGGAGACATTTTCTCTATGGAGCCAAGTGTGAGCTCTATACAGATCATAAGAGTCTCAAATATTTCTTCACTCAGAAGGAACTCAACATGAGGCAGAAAAGATGGCTTGAACTAATCAAGGATTATGATTTGACCATCAATTATACTCCAGGAAAGGCTAATGTTGTAGCAGATGCCTTGAGTAGGAAGAGCACCGGAGGAGTGGAACAAGAGATATCACCAGAATTGAGGAAAGAAATAAGCCAAGCCCAAATACAACTTTGGGAGAAAGAAGCTCATGAAGGACTATCGGCTTTACAAGTAGCCGATGAGCTAAATGTCAACCTGAAGAATGAGATAATGATGGGTCAGTTGGACGATCCATTCATCGTAGAGGAGATGAGAAGAATAGATGAAGGAAGACCATCAGAATTTCACCGCGAAGAATCGGGATCATTATGGTTCCAGAAGAGGATTTGTGTTCCGGATATTGCTGAAATCAAGGAAGTAATACTCCGGGAAGCCCATCAAACACCATATTCCATTCATCCGGGAAGTACAAAGATGTACATGGATCTAAAGGAGCTATTCTGGTGGAACAACATGAAGAGAGAAATAGCACAATACGTGGCGGAATGCCATACCTGTCAGAGAGTGAAGGCTGAACACCAGAGTCCGGCAGGAAAGTTACAACCTTTACCAATTCCAGAATGGAAATGGGAGGAGATAGGAATGAATTTCATCACCGGACTACCCATGACCAATAAAAAGAAGGATATGATATGGGTAATCGTGGACCGGTTGACGAAAAGTGCACACTTCTTAGCGGTAAATCAACAAGATAAAGGAGAGAAACTCATCGATCTTTACATCAAAGAGATCGTGAGTAAACATGGAGTGCCCAAGAAGATCGTGTCGGATCGAGGATCCGTGTTCACATCAGCGTTTTGGAAGCAACTACACGAAGCCTTAGGATCCAAGTTGGACTATAGCACCGCCTATCATCCCCAGACAGGTGGACAAACAGAGAGAACTAACCAGATGATACGTCCAATTTGCATCACTATTTTATATCATAATTTGCTGTTATTCATTGATATATTTCATATTGGGACACAATACTTATGTTATTTCATCTATTTTGCATGTTTCATCATTATTGGAGGATCAAGCACCGGAGCCAGGATTCTGCTGGAAAAAGCACCGTCAGAACGCAATATTTCGGAAGATCAACTGTGGAAGGAAATTATACCAAAAATCCTATTTTTCAAGATGACGAAGGAAGCCAGAAGGAGGAGCTGAGAAGGCCCAAGGTGGGGCCAGGCCACAGGCCGGCGCGGCCCATGGCCTGGCCGCGCCACCTTGTGGTGTGGGGGCCCCACAGCCCCTTTCGCCTCCTTTTCTTCGCGAAACCCTTCGTCCCGAAGACCTAAGCCACAGAGGGTACCTCGCGAGGAGTTACAGCCGCCTCTGCGGGGTGGAGAACACCAGAGAGAAAAGAGCTCTCCGGCGGGCAGGAATCCGCCGGGGAAATTCCCTCCCGGAGGGGGAAATCGACGCCATCGTCACCGTCATCGAGCTGGACATCATCTCCATCACCATCATCATCATCTCCACCATCATCACCGCCGTCTCCACCGCTGGACATCGTCACCGCCGTAGCAATTTGGGTTTGATCTTGATTGTTTGATAGGGGAAACTCTCCCGGTATCGATTTCTACTTGTTGTTGATGCTATTGAGTGAAACCGTTGAACCAAGTTTATGTTCAGATTGTTATTCATCATCATATCACCTCTGATCATGTTCCATATGATGTCTCGTGAGTAGTTCGTTTAGTTCTTGAGGACATGGGTGAAGTCTAACTGTTAGTAGTGAATTATGGTTGAGTAATATTCAATGTTATGATATTTAAGTTGTGGTGTCATTCTTGTAGTGGTGTCGTGTGAACGTCGACTACACGACACTTCACCTTTATGGGCCTAGGGGAATGCATCTTGTACTCGTTTGCCGATTGCGGGGTTGCCGGAGTGACAGAAACCTAAACCCCCGTTGGTATATCGATGCAGGAGGGATCGCAGGATCTCAGAGTTTAAGGCTGTGGTTAGATTTTTCTTAATTACTTTCTTGTAGTTGCGGATGCTTGCAAGGGGTATAATCACAAGTATGTATTAGTCCTAGGAAGGGCGGTACATTAGCATAGGTTCACCCACACAACACTTATCAAAACAATGAAGATTATTTAGCCGTATGTAGCGAAAGCACTAGACTAAAATCCCGTGTGTCCTCGAGAATGTTTGGTCATTATAAGTAAACAAATCGGCTTGTCCTTTGTGCTAAAAAGGATTGGGCCACTCGCTGCAATTGTTACTCTCGCACTTTACTTACTCGTACTTTATTCAACTGTTACATCAAAACCCCTGAGCATTTACAGGGAAACCTTCATCGAAACTGCTTGTCAACACCTTCTGCTCCTCATTGGGATCGACATTCTTACTTATCGAAAATACTACGATACACTCCCTATACTTGTGGGTCATCAAGACTATTTTCTGGCGCCGTTGCCGGGGAGTGAAGCGCTATTGGTAAGTGGAATTGGTAAGGAAAACCTTTACTGTTTGTGCTGATTTTATTTCTGCCTGCTGCTATAAGTCATTATGGAGAGATCTTCTCTTCAATTTCTATTTGGGAAATCTACTACTACTGCAACGGTAGTGGATGAGGCGCCAGGTGAGGAAGTGATACCATATAAAATACCTATGAAAATTATTGAACGTGTTATGGATAACCGCTATGAAGGGGATGGAACTGTCCACCCTGGAGATCATTTATTGTTCTTGCATGAATTATGCGGGTTATTCAAATGTGCAGGTATTGCTATGGATGAAGTGAGGAAGAAACTATTCTCTATATCGCTGTCTGGTAAGGCGGCGCATTGGTATAAATTACTGGATAATGGGGATTCTCTTGAATGGAATGATATTGTGCCCCGATTTTATTCTAAGTTCTATCCTCCAAGTGAAATTCACAAGGATCGGAATCGCATATATAATTTTTGGCCTCATGATGGAGAGAGTATTGCCCAAGCTTGGGGGAGATTGAAGTCTTTAATGCTCAAATGCCCCATTCATGAGCTTCCTGGTAATGTTATTATTGATAACTTCTATGCAAGACTTTCTTTTCAAGACAAGACCTTCTTTGGATACTTCTTGTTCTGGATCATTTACACGCAACAAAGAAGAGTTTAAAAGGGACCTTCTTGATCGGATCCAAGAAAATACTGAAGGTTGGGAGAACGACAAGGATAGAGAATCAGGTATAATTTATGATTATAAATGCATTGAAGCTTTTATGGATACTGATAAATTTCATAATATGAGTGCTACATATGGTCTTGATTCTCAAGTTGCTGCAAATCTTTATAAAGCTTTTGCCTCTCATTATGAATTGCCTAAGATGAATTTTGATAAGTATCATGAACCGTATAAAGATAAAATTGATTCATCTATTAATAAATGCGTTGTAGTTGAAACTGCTGATCATGTTATTCCTGAAGCTTATATTGAAAAAACTCCTTTCCCTGCTAAAATGAAGGAGTACTCTGTTATAAATAGTGCGGTTCATAAAAGTGAAAAGAAACCTGTAGAACACGAAGAACAAATAAAAGTTGAACTTTCTTTGTTGCAATAGTTAAAGATCTTGTGACTGAAAATGTGGAGGATGGTCATATTATTTTCTGTGAAGATGCTTCTAATATTGTTTCACATCCTAATAAACCCAAACAAGTTAGTGTTCCTATGCTATCTGTTAGAATTGGTGATCATTGCTATTATGGTTTATGTGATATTGGTGCAAGTGTTAGTGCTATTCCTTATGAGCTTTACACGGAAATTATGCACGAAATTGATTCTTGTGAACTTGAAGATATTGATGTGGTTATTCAGCTGGCTAATAGAGAAACTATTTCTCCAATTGGTATTGTTCGAGATGTAGAAGTTCTATGTGGTAAGATTAAATATCCTGCTGACTTTTTGGTACTTGGTTCTGCTGCTAGTGATTATTGTCCTATTATTTTTGGTAGACGTTTTCTAAATACTTGTGGAGCTATTATAGATTGCAAGAAAGAGAAAATTTTGACTAAATTTGCTGGTGAATCTTATGAGTTTAACTTCTCTAAATTTACCAAAACTCCTTATAAAGCTGATTTGCCTAGTGATGATTTTAAAATGGAGCAGTGTGCATCTATTGTTCTTGTTCCTAATAATCCTTTGCAGCAACATTTGGAGAATAGCGAGAGTGAAGTTTTTAGGAAAGAAAGAGATGAGCTTGAGGAAATTTTTCTTCGCCAACCTATTCTCAAGCATGATTTACCGGTGGAAGATTTGGGTACAACACCGCCACCAAAGGAAGATCCTGTTTTTGAATTAAAGCCTTTGCCTGATAATCTTAAATATGCTCATATTGATGATAAGAAAATATATCCTGTTATTATTAGTTCTAAGCTTTCAGAGATTGAGGAAGAAAGGTTATTGGAAATATTGAAGAAACACCGAGGAGCTATTGGCTACACTCTTGATGATTTGAAGGGGATTTCTCCTTCTATTTGCCAACATGCTATTAATATGGAAGATGATGCAAAGCACATTTGTTGAACATCAGCGTCGTCTAATTCCGAAGATGAAGGAGGTGGTAAGGAATGAGGTATTAAAACTTCTTGAAGCTGGTATTATATATCCTATTGCTGATAGTAGATGGGTTAGTCCTGTGCATTGCGTTCCCAAGAAAGGAGGAATGACTGTTGTGCCTAATGATAATGATGAGCTCAGCCCTCAAAGAGTAGTTGTAGGGTATAGAATGTGCATTGATTTTCGAAAAGTTAATAAAGTTACTAAGAAAGATCATTACCCTTTACCATTTATTGATCAAATGCTAGAAAGATTGTCTAAAAATACTCATTTTTGCTTTCTTGATGGTTATTAGGTTTTCACAAATTCTTGTTAAAACTAAAGATCAAGAGAAAACCACTTTTACTTGTCCCTATGGAACTTATGCTTATAGGTGTATGCCTTTTGGTTTATGTAATGCTCCTGCTACTTTTCAAAGATGCATGTCTGCTATTTTTCATGGCTTTTGTGAGAGTATTGTGGAAGTATTCATGGATGATTTTTCCGTCTATGGGAATTCTTTTGATAGTTGCTTGCGAAACCTTGATAAAGTTTTGCAGAGATGTGAAGAAACTAACCTTGTTCTTAATTGGGAGAAATGCCACTTTATGGTTAATGAAGGAATTGTATTGGGACATAAAATTTCCGAGAGAGGTATTGAAGTTGATAGAGCTAAAGTTGAAGCAATTGAGAAGATGCCCTATCAGGGATGTTAAAGGTATTCGTAGTGTTCTTGGTCATGCTTGGGTTTTATAGGAGATTTATTAAAGATTTCTCCAAGATTTCAAAGCCTCTTACTAATCTTCTTCAAAAAGACGTACCTTTTGTTTTTGATGATGATTGTAAGGAAGCTTTTGAAACTCTAAAGAAAGCCTTAACAAGCTGCTCTGTAGTTGAACCTCCCGATTGGAATTTGCCTTTTGAAATTATGTGTGATGCTAGTGATTTTCTTGTGGCGCTGTTCTTGGACAGCGAGTAGATAAAAAACTGAATGTTATTCATTATGCTAGTAAAACTCTTGATGCTGCTCAAAGAAATTATGCTACAACTGAAAAAGAATTATTAGCTGTAGTCTTTGCTTGTGATAAATTTAGATCTTATATCGTTGATTCAAAAGTTACGATTCATACTGATCATGCTGCAATTAGATACCTTATGACAAAGAAAGATGCTAAGCCGAGGCTTATTAGATGGGTACTTCTTTTGCAAGAATTCGATTTACATATTGTAGATAGGAAAGGTGCTGATAATCCTGTTGCTGATAATTTGTCTAGATTGGAAAATATTGCTTATGATCCTGTTCCTGTTAATGATAGTTTTCCAAATGAACAATTGGCTGTAATAAAGGTGAGCTCGCAAGACAGTCCTTGGTATGCTGATTATGCTAACTTTATTGTTTCCAAGTACTTGCCTCCAACCTTTTCAGCTCAGCAAAGGAGGAAATTCTTTTATGACTTGAGGCATTATTTCTGGGATGACCCACACTTATATAAAGAAGGAGTGGATGGTATTCTGCGAAGGTTTGTTCCCGAATATGAACAACAAGAGATATTGAGTAAATGTCATGGTAGTGCTTATGGAGGACATCACGCCGGAGAAAGAACCGCGCAAAAGGTTCTACAATCAGGTTTTTATTGGCCAACTCTCTTCAAGGATGCGAGAAAGTTTATTTTATCTTGTGATGAATGCCAAAGGGTTGGTAATATCTCCAGACGTAATGAAATGCCTATGAATTATACTCTTGTTATTGAACCATTTGATTGTTGGGGATTTGACTTCATGGGACCTTTTCCGTCTTCAGAAGGTAACACTCATATACTTGTTGCTGTTGATTATATTACTAAATGGGTGGAAGCCATACCCACAAAAAGTGCTGATGGTGAGACCTCTTTAAGAATGCTTTTAGACATTATTTTTCCTAGATTTGGAGTGCCTAGATATATTATGACTGATGGAGGTTCTCATTTTATTCATGGAGGTTTTAGAAAAACTCTTGCTAGGTATGGTATTAATCGTATAATTGCTTCCGCTTATCATCCTCAAACTAGTGGGCAAGTAGAATTATCAAATAGAGAGATTAAATCTATCTTGCAAAAGACTGTTAATAAAACTAGAAAGAATTGGGCTAGTAAATTGAAGGATGCACTATGGGCTTATAGAACTGCTTATAAAAATCCCATGGGAATGTCACCTTATAAAATGGTTTATGGGAAAGCTTGTCATTTACCTTTAGAACTAGAGCACAAAGCTTATTGGGCAGTTAGAGAATTAAATAAAGATCCCAAACATGCCGATGATAAGAGGTTGTTGCAATTAAGTTCTCTAGATGAATGGAGAAGTGAAGCTTATGAAAATGCTAAACTCTTCAAACAGAAAGTTAAAAAATGGCATGATAGGAGGATTATCAAAAGAGAATTTAATATTAGGGATAAAGTCCTATTGTATCGGTCTCGTCTCAGATTCTTTGCAGGGAAATTACTCTCGAAATGGGAAGGACCATATGTTGTTGAGGAGGTGTATCGTTCAGGAGCAATCAAAATTAGCTCTCTCCAAGGCAATGCCACACAAGTGGTGAATGGACAAAGACTCAAGCATTATGTCTCAGGTGATTCTTATAATGTTGATGTTGATATTATTCAAGTGGAAACACCGGAGGCTTTCATCAAAGGACAAATTGACGATCCTTGAGAACTTCGACTTTGAATAGGTAACAAGATCGTGGTAATGAAAAGTTCGCAATTTACTTTCCGAACAATATTTTTGCTGTTTTTGGAAAATATGAAAAATTACGAGATCGAAACGGAGTGGAAAAGACGCAAGAGGGCGTGCCACCATAGGCCGGCGCGGCCTGACCTGGGCCCGCGCCGACCTATGGTTTGGCCGCCTCGTCGCCCCTTTCCGACTCTGGTTCGATCTGGTACTTTCCTTTTGTCGTGAAATTTTTTGCTATATAATCCCCCGGACCCCTGGAGGTCCGTATATCGTTTTCTCGACGTGTTTTGTTTCGAGCTGTTTCTGCCAGGATTTGCTTCGGATCTAGAGCCATCATGTCTTCGTCGGAAACTCCGAAGGACAGCTCCTGCAAGGATGTTGGCAACTTGTACATGGAGGAGCTGAGGATGCACCCCAAGGAGTTGCTGCTTGTTGAAGGAGAACTGCAGATCAAGGATGTTCAGGGTCCTAAAGGAGAAGGAAGCTTGGAAGACAGGATGGAGAAGCTAGAACAAGAGGTTTTCAAATACAAGAAGATGGCTGAGCGTGAGGTGGATATCTTCCACAGGATTGTGTCTGAACTCATTGCTGAACATGAGAAGGAAACTGCAAAGCTTTGGAGCGACATCCTCTCACTTCACGACACCACCAACAAGCTCCAAGCACAACTCTATGACATTCAGAATCAGAACTGTGAGTATGAAAACAGGTTTAAATACATAAGCCGTGCTGCTAGTTTCAGGATTCCCAAGACCAAGATGTCGTTTCTTGATGGAGAGCCTCTTCCTTGGAAGTTTGATGACGGGAGTTCATCACCACCATCGCCGCAGGAGTAATTCATCATCGGTATTTGCATCCCCTTGGTTTGTTCCAAGCTTGGGGGAGTGCCGCGGTATCACATCATCACTACCTTTTACTTTTTACTGTCAAGTAGTGTCATATCATGAGTAGGGAAGTTATCATATAAGATGGGTTGCAGTTTGGAAGTATCTCTCCTTTAGTTGGTTATCTATGTATCCCTTGGTGTGAGTTATCGTTATGGAATATTAATGAGAAGTCTTATCATTTACATATTGCACATCTTATTTTAGTTTGCAATCTCTACTATATGATTTACCTTGTTGTTAGTATTGGTATCACTTTGGGGAGCATTGAATAAATCTATTTGGTTTTGGCAAACTTAACATTGGTCAATAGCAACAACACTTTGAGGTTTAAGTAGAAAAGAGAAATACATGTAGTTATTTCATTGTCTTTCTTTCTTGTTAGCTCATAGCTTATTATTCTGAAGTTAAAATTGTTTGTGCTTACAAGGAAGATGCATGATTGTTTCTATCACATGTATATTTGTTTGTTTCCTTCAACTCTTATGCTTGCTAATTAGCCTTGCTAGCCAAAGACTTGTACTGAGAGGGAATACTTCTCGTGCGTCCAAACCTTAGCCCAAACCTAAGTCATTTGTGTCCACCATACCTACCTACTACATGGTATTTTCTGCCATTCCAAGTAAATACTTCATGTGCTACCTTTAAACAATTCAAAACTTAGTATCTCTTATTTGTGTCAATGTTTTATAGCTCATGAGGAAGTATGTGGTGTTTTATCTTTCAATCTTGTTGGGCAACTTTCACCAATGGACTAGTGGCTTCATCCGCTTATCCAATAATTTTGCAAAAAGAGCTGGCAATGGGATTCCCAGTCCCAACTTAATTAAACTAAATAGACACTCCTCCATGGTATGTGATTGATGGACGGCACCCGAAGGATTCGGTTAGCCATGGCTTGTGTAAGCAAAGGTTGTGGGGAGTGTCATCATCATAATAAAACCAAAATAAAAAGGCACTCCTTCATGGTATGAGATTGTTGGCAGGCACCCGAGGATTCGGTTAGCCATTGTTTGTGAAAGAAAGGTTGGAAGGAGTGCCACACAAAATAAAAATAAAATGGGAGCCGCTCTTTGAAGGTTGTCTGGCAAGGGGGTTAGAGTACCCGCTACCAGTCGTTGACAACAACAAACACCTCTCAAAATGTTACTTTTATTCTCTTTATATGATTTCAAAACTGAAAAAGCTCTAGCACATGATTTAATCACTGCTTCCCTCTGCGAAGGGCCTGTCTTTTACTTTATGTTGAGTCAGTAAACCTATTTCCCTCCATCTCAAGCAAGCATTTGAGTAGTTGTGATCAAACCATTATATTGTGATCTGCTTCATCATGTCCTTTATTCTTCCTTGTTTAGTACAAGTTTTACCTGAATGAATATAGCTTTGCAAGTTATCAATGATCATGAGGCCATTATGATTGAGTATGCAAGTTGTGCCATATAAACTTTAACATGAGAGCGCTGCTCAATGAGATAAGTATAATCTGTTAATTGTTCTCTGACCAAAAACGAAGTTTGCCATCACCAACTATGATTTCTTATGCACCTTTATTTGTGATTACTTTATACTTGTTTCAAGTTGAGTTATATGAGGAAGTTGTTTACTAGAATGTCTTGTGTGAATGAATATGATGCTTCTTGCCCGTATTTTATTTATCGACTCTTCACTCCACAAACATGTGGTCCTGTTTACCGAGTTCAGTTTCGCTTGGGGACAAGCGAAGTCTAAGCTTGGGGGGAGTTGATACGTCCAATTTGCATCACTATTTTATATCATAATTTGCTGTTATTCATTGATATATTTCATATTGGGACACAATACTTATGTTATTTCATCTATTTTGCATGTTTCATCATTATTGGAGGATCAAGCACCGGAGCCGTGGATTCTCGCTGGAAAAAGCACCGTCGAACGCAATATTTCGGAAGATCAACTGTGGAAGGAAATTATACCAAAAATCCTATTTTTCAAGATGACGAAGGAAGCCAGAAGGAGGAGCTGAGAAGGCCCAAGGTGGGGCCAGACCACAGGCCGGCGCGGCCCATGGCCTGGCCGCGCCACCTTGTGGTGTGGGGGCCCCACAGCCCCTTTCGCCTCCTTTTCTTCGCGAAACCCTTCGTCCCGAAGACCTAAGCCACAGAGGGTACCTCGCGAGGAGTTACAGCCGCCTCTGCGGGGTGGAGAACACCAGAGAGAAAAGAGCTCTCCGGCGGGCAGGAATCCGCCGGGGAAATTCCCTCCCGGAGGGGGAAATCGACGCCATCGTCACCGTCATCGAGCTGGACATCATCTCCATCACCATCATCATCATCTCCACCATCATCACCGCCATCTCCACCGCTGGACATCGTCACCGCCGTAGCAATTTGGGTTTGATCTTGATTGTTTGATAGGGGAAACTCTCCCGGTATCGATTTCTACTTGTTGTTGATGCTATTGAGTGAAACCGTTGAACCAAGTTTATGTTCAGATTGTTATTCATCATCATATCACCTTTGATCATGTTCCATATGATGTCTCGTGAGTAGTTCGTTTAGTTCTTGAGGACATGGGTGAAGTCTAACTGTTAGTAGTGAATTATGGTTGAGTAATATTCAATGTTATGATATTTAAGTTGTGGTGTCATTCTTCTAGTGGTGTCGTGTGAACGTCGACTACACGACACTTCACCTTTATGGGCCTAGGGGAATGCATCTTGTACTCGTTTGCCGATTGCGGGGTTGCCGGAGTGACAGAAACCTAAACCCCCGTTGGTATATCGATGCAGGAGGGATCGCAGGATCTCAGAGTTTAAGGCTGTGGTTAGATTTTTCTTAATTACTTTCTTGTAGTTGCGGATGCTTGCAAGGGGTATAATCACAAGTATGTATTAGTCCTAGGAAGGGCGGTACATTAGCATAGGTTCACCCACACAACACTTATCAAAACAATGAAGATTATTTAGCCGTATGTAGCGAAAGCACTAGACTAAAATCCCGTGTGTCCTCGAGAACGTTTGGTCATTATAAGTAAACAAACCGGCTTGTCCTTTGTGCTAAAAAGGATTGGGCCACTCGCTGCAATTGTTACTCTCGCACTTTACTTACTCGTACTTTATTCAACTGTTACATCAAAACCCCCTGAATACTTGTCTGTGAGCATTTACAGGGAAACCTTCATCGAAACTGCTTGTCAACACCTTCTGCTCCTCATTGGGATCGACATTCTTACTTATCGAAAATACTATGATACAGCCCCTATACTTGTGGGTCATCACCAGATCCTAGAGGATATGCTCAGGGCTTGTGCCCTAGACTTCGGAGTGTCATGGGAAGAACACTTGCCTTTAGCAGAGTTTTCATACAATAACAGCTACCAAAGCAGCATCAAGATGGCTCCTTTCGAAGCTCTGTATGGAAGGAAGTGTAGATCACCGATATGTTGGTACGAAGCTGGAGCAAGCAAGGAGTTTAATCCTGATTATGTCAAGGAAAAGCAACAAATTATTGACATTATAAGAGATAGGCTCAAGATCGCCCAAAGCCGACAAAAGAGTTACGCCGATCAGAAGAGAAGAACATGGGAGCCACAAGTTGGAGACATGGTATATCTTAAGGTGAGCCCGATGAAAGGACTCCAGAGATTTGGAGTAAAGGGAAAGTTAAGCCCTAGGTACATCGGACCTTTCAAGATTCTGAGTCAAAACCGAGGGTTAGCCTTTGAATTGGAACTACCAGGAAGGTTATCTCAGGTTCACAACGTATTCCATGTGTCGCAACTCAGAAAGTGTTTGAAGACCCCAGATGAACCAGTATCACATGAAGAGCTCGAGTTGCAACCAGATTTGACTTACATCGAGAAGCCAGCAAAGATTCTCGAAGAGAACTGGAAACAACTCAGGAATAGAGCTATAAAGTACTGCAAGATACAATGGAAGCATCATCCCGAGAGGGAAACCACCTGGGAAAAGGAGGAAGACCTGAGGAAAACATACCCCGAACTCTTCAGGTATTACAACCACAACTTCGGGACGAAGTTTTCTTTAAGAGGGAAAGGCTGTAATGTCCCAGGTTTAGAGACGATCGAGGGGTAGATTTTAGAAAGGGATGTGCATTGCATTGTAAATTACGGGGAAATTTCGCGCTTTTAAAACAAAACTGCATCGAAGGGGGACAGGTTTCTCTCTCGACACCTTACAGGGTTAGGGTTTCGAGAGTGCGATGAACTTGTTCCTACTTATCTAAATTAGGGTTTTGAGAAGAGAGAAGTGATATTGCATTGAAATCTTAAGTTGTATGATTGAATTACAAGTTAAGTTGTATGATTGAATTGAAACCAAATCTGAATTTGAATTTCAAATTCAAACATCAAATGGTTATCACATAATTCAAACTTAAGATAATTTAATAAACAATTATCATTAACCAAGATTATAAGTAATACCAAAATTACATAAAGCTCATTAAGGAAAACTTGAGCTTTATTGATAATCACACACATAATACAATGTCATTACAATATCCAGAATAGATATATGAATTTACAACACATTACAAGAATTGAAGAAATTGAAAAAGAAAAAGGAAAATTACAAGTTAATTAAATGCCCTAAACTACATTGTTGATCATCATGTAATTCTTGCTCAAGAAGATCTTGATCTTCATCTTGATCATCACATTGTCCCTGCACACACACAAAACAATCAGAGCATTATGCCAAGTGGCATTGCCACTTGGCAGGTTAGCAAATAAATTGTGATGGGAGGATATGATCAAGTATCTGTCGAGCTGATCCATCTCACAACCAGAACCAAGTCCAAGTGCACAGCATCAGCACACACACACACAGCTAGGCTGCTCACACAGCAGTGTGCATGCAGCACACCACACACACACAGCTGGTGAGTCACCAATAGGCTGCCAGGCCTTGTTGTCGACCTGAGAAGGAATAGGAGATCATATAAAGCCTCCACAGTAAACCCTAGCCATGCCATCGACAGGATTGCACTGGTAAGTCACTAGGAACCAAGAACAGTCAAGAACAGCAAGAACAGGAAGAACAGCCAGAGCTGCTCAACCTGTCTAAAAACCCCACAGAACCAGATCAAGCTTCACAAGCTCACCAGGAGGAGCAGGGCAAGCAAATCAACCAAACCAGAAGATCAACACAACAGCTAATCCTCTACATCAACTACAATTCTAGGAGCTGGAGTGAGGTATACAAATCATCATGAACAAACCAGATGGTTTTGTTCATAAATAAGCATATGCACCAATCACACACAAACAAAAGGGTGTGATACCCTATTTGTGTCATCATCTGGCTACTAAGCCATATGGTGAAAGCAAAGGTAGTAAAGGCCACTAGGAAATCATCTTATGGGAACAGCAGCTATGAAAATCAATGCATAACTGAAGAAATCCAGCAAGAGATGAAGACACAGCTAGCCTAGCTACACACTTAGCACCTACAGCTAGCTAGGCCATCAGACATTAGACAAATCATTGTCTATTTGATTTCAACATCAAAAGCTACTGGCAATCCAATAAAAGGATCACCCAGAAAGCATCTAGTGAGCCACAACAAGCCAACAAGAGGGGAGCTACCCAAAAGCAGTACATGATTACTGCTAGGGTCACCTCAACCACTGAAACAGCCCAAACCATCAAGCCAAGCACTTGTATCATTACCCAGATGGGTTCAGAGTGAGCTAGGGTACCCAACAATTGTTGGCATCCCTCTAGCTTCACTTAATCAATCTATATGATCATTACTGCTCAGCAGTTCACATCAATTATCCACTCAATCAACAAAGGCAACACAGATAATTGATATCAATAAGTAAATCATGAAACAGACACTTGCAAATGATCCAGTGGATCACTGCAAGCAACAGCAGACACTTGATCAGGCAAAGCCTACACCAGCACAAGGCATGGTGATACACAAACATTAGGATAAGCACCAGACAGGCACAGGCAGTAAGGAAAGCAAGCAATAAACAAGCAGCTGATGATCACTTGATCACCAGAGCTTGCTAAAGCATGCTAGAACCAACTCCAGCATCAATTCCATGACCATATTAATTAAACAGTCACATTTATTAATGAATAGCATCACAGATAAGTTAATTAGATGAATACAATTGTATCCAGTAGCACACCATCACTGGATGGTGCTGTTTAGCCAACAACAATGCCCACTGGGCAGTTCCAGGATTTATAGCACAGAGAACGGCACAACTGAAGCTCTGGCAATTGCAAATTTGCAAGGAATACACACAGTACTCCAGCCAGAGCAAATCAACTGAATACACTTGATGATTTAATAGCAGTAGCATCCAGGACATGGTCACAGGGATTAAATTAAGCAAGTAGTGCTAGCATAAGCAAGCACATAGTCTAGGAATTCTTGCACAGGATCAGTAATAGCATGGCAAGGTAGTACAGCAATCAAGCCAGGGGCAAGAACCCAGGGCCAAACATGATTATCCAGTAACAGCAACCACAGCTGGAGCAACATGGCAAGCCATGAGCATCACAGCTTGCGCATGAGCAATTATAGTGGCAGCACAGAAGAAAAGCTAGCATGAGCATGAGCATCAGTACAAGCACATGAACTAGAGCAAAGCCATGGCAGCAGCAGTAGCGCAGCAGCATGTCTAGCTAGCTTGGCGCAGCAGAGCACCAGCATGGCAGGCATCTCCATGAGGAGGAGCAGCCACGACCAAAGCTAGAGGATGAAGAAGAAGAGCAAGCAAGAAAGAGAGAGAGGAGGGGATTAATGGGGCGTGTACCTGGAGCAGAGCATCCGACGTGCCATGGCGGCACGGCGGCACAGGCCACCCACGGCAGCGCCAAGCCGCGCCTGGCCTGACGTCGCCGAGCAAGGGCGCTCCAGCACCGCCACGGCGCCAGGGACGCCGATGAACGGCGGACCTTCACAGATCCGTGCGGCCGAGGCGCAGACGCGTTGGAGGAGAGTCGAGGAGGACACGAGCGTCAGATCGACAAGGACCACCATGTCCGCCGTCGAGAGGCGGTCCAGATCCGCATCAGTTCGTCGCCGATGATGGCCGGAGGCGGCCGGAGCAAGGCGGCGAAGGCGGAGGCGATTTTGGTGTCGCGGGAGCCCGAAAGGGGATTAGGGTTTTGGAGAGGAGGAAGGCGACGCGACTGGGTCGGTTGGGCCGAGCCCAGTGGGCTGGTCCAACCTAACCAGCTCGGCCACCTGACAGGTGGGCCCAAGGGGCAAATCTGTCTTTTCACAATTTCATTAAAAATCAGAAACTTTGAAATTAAATAGAAAATTGATAAGAGCTCTAAAAAAATAATTAAAAATATGAAAATTGATCAGCATAAAATTCTCTATCTAAATAAAATATCAAAGAGAATTTTTAAAGACAAATAAGTATAAGTCTTAATTTGATGATTTAAATAAGGATTTAAATCACACATATTATTTTCAATAAAGAAAATAAGTCCATTAATGCAATTGGATTTTTAAAAACATCTTGACAATATTTCAAGATTGTATTTTACCCTAAATTAAGTATCTCCAAATTGTTCTTAGTATTAACCCTCACATGAAATAATAACGACATCGGAAGGGGGGAACAAACCCTAAAACTGGAATCATGCATAATCTTTAACCATTGCCCTTATCGGACAATGATGCTATTTTTCAGAGATAGAGGACAAGGGTCAGTCCACACCATCCAACTGCAAAACTTTGCAGTGTTCAGGCAAGTTCATCACTTGCTCATGTCATTTGAGTATTTCTATCAAATTACTTGCAAAGTACTATAATTATCACTATTGCATAAAAACCAAAACCACTACTTTCATAACTATGAATATGACTATGTGGTGGGCAATGGAACCATGGATTGTGTTGATATGGTGGAGGTTCCATTGCAAGGGTTATATCCATCTAGGATTAAACAACAAATGTCGCCAGTGATTCTTGTGCCGTAATACCCGTGTTAACCATAAGATCCGGAGTGGGACGGAGTAGTCAAAAATGTTTCCACCTCTCGTTCATCAATGGACGCGCTTTACCGTAGTACACTTGTAATCCAAGGGGTCAAGCTGGTGAGGCTGGGGAGTCCTAAGTCCCCACGGCATTGTCCGTAGTACACTTGTCGCCCGAAGGAGCAAGATGGTGAGGCTGGGGAGTCCTAAGTCCCCACGGTATTGCGGTCTATGATGGGTTGCAGCTACCGGCGAAGGAGTTTGGTTCGATCCCAGACTGTCGTCGTGGTCGGGGTCCACCCTGAAATATATGGGAATAATGGGACCGGCAAGGACCCAGGGTCGGGGCATGCAACAAAGGGTGGGTGTTCGAGGTAGCGGAGGAACATGATTGGCTAGACCTTATACCGGGCCTCACACCGAAGGAAGTGTGGACGGGAAAGCTGCTCGGTTGGCACCAAGGTTAAGATCTCTTATGTGTAAAGCAACACACCTCTGCACAGTGTAAAGAACCGTGACCTGTCACTCCCTGTTCCGGGATATGGAACTGCGAACGCGGCCGGAAAGGAGCTCCATGAAGTTCTAGTAAATCGGTGAAGGCTGACGGACATAGCTCTTTGAAATAAAAGCAACCTCTTGAAGAAATGTTTATCAAAACCTGCATTGGTATTAGACTTTCTGGTCTAATATCGTAGCTAGTGCATTAAACACCTCTTCTCTATAATGAACTTGTTGAGTACGCTCGTACTCATCCCAATCTTAAATCCCTTGCTTAGATTGTCTGAATCATCTGGAGGAGGACTACGACAACCCTAAAGGAGCCGAGATCATCGGCTATGAAGAACCAGACCTCTCTGGAGGTATTGAAGGCGTAGACTACCTGATAGTCTACGGAACCGGGGAGGCTTCCGGAGGAGATCAAGCCTAGAATCATCTAGTAGTGGTAGTAGCCGAGCAGCGTGAACTCTTAATACTTAGCTGCTCGAGAGGATAAATGTATAACTTAATGAGACTTCTATATTGTAAGCTAAGTTGGGTTCGCTTCGAACCCAGGAGTATTCCTCTTAGGACCCAAGAGGAGCTCCAAGACGATATGTGTATGATGATTGTAATAATAAATGAATGAGTTATGGACCTGCTATGTTCTGTTGTACTACTCTGAGGGATGTAATATTTGCGGAATGGTACTTCGTGAATGTTATATCAACGACTGGCATACTACAACATGCAGTGGTATGCAGGGTCACCACAAGCTGATACGTCTCCGACGTATCGATAATTTCTTATGTTCCATGCCACATTATTGATGATATCTACATGTTTTATGCATACTTTATGTCATATTTATGCATTTTCCGGCACTAACCTATTAACGAGATGCCGAAGAGCTAGTTGCTGTTTTCTGCTGTTTTTGGTTTCAGAAATCCTAGTAAGGAAATATTCTCAAAATTGGACGAAATCAACGCCCAGGGGCCTATTTTCACACGAAGCTTCCAGAAGTCCGAGGGAGAGACGAAGTGGGGCCACGAGGTGGCCAGACACCAGGGCGGCGCGGCCTGGGCCTTGGCCGTGCCGGCCTGTTGTGTGGGGCCCCCGTGCGGAGGACTCTTCACCGCCATGGCCGCCTCCGGAGTGATGAGTGAGTAGTTCACCCCTGGACTATGGGTCCATACCAGTAGCTAGATGGTCGTCTTCTCCTTATGTGCTTCATTGTCGGGTCTTGTGAGCTGCCTAACATGATCAAGATCATCTATCTGTAATGCTATATGTTGTGTTTGTTGGGATCCGATGGATAGAGAATACTATGTTATGTTGATTATCAATCTATTACCTATGTGTTGTTTATGATCTTGCATGCTCTCCGTTATTAGTAGAGGCTCTGGCCAAGTTTTTACTCTTAACTCCAAGAGGGAGTATTTATGCTCGATAGTGGGTTCATGCCTCCATTAAATGCAGGACGTGTGAGAAAGTTCTAAGGTTGTGGATGTGCTGTTGCCACTAGGGATAAAACATTGATGCTATGTCCGAGGATGTAGTTATTGATTACATTACGCATCATACTTAATGCAATTGTCTGTTGTTTTCAACTTAATACTGGAAGGTGTTCGGATGATAACCTGTAGGTGGAATTTTTAGGCATAGATGCATGCTGGATAGCGGTCTATGTACTTTGTCGTAATGCCCAATTAAATCTCACAATACTCATCATATCATGTATGTGCATTGTCATGCCCTCTCTATTTGTCAATTGCCCAACTGTAATTTGTTCACCCAACATGCTATTTATTTTATGGGAGAGAGACCACTAGTGAACTGTGGACCCCGGTCCATTCTTTTACATCGAATACAATCTACTGCAATACTTGTTCTACTGTTTTCTGCAAACAATCATCATCCACACTATACATCTAATCCTTCATTACAGCAAGCCGGTGAGATTGACAACCTCACTGTTTCGTTGGGGCAAAGTACTTTGGTTGTGTTGTGCAGGTTCCACGTTGGCGCCGGAATCCCTGGTGTTGCGCCGCACTACATCTCGCCGCCATCAACCTTCAACGTGCTTCTTGGCTCCTACTGGTTCGATAAACCTTGGTTTCTTACTGAGGGAAAACTTGCCGCTGTACGCATCACACCTTCCTCTTGGGGTTCCCAACGGACGCTTGCTGTACGCGTATCAAGCAGATTTTCTGGCGCCGTTGCCGGGGAGATCAAGACACGCTGCAAGGGGAGTCTCCACAATCCAATCTCTTTACTTTGTTTTTGTCTTGCTTTATTTTATTTACTTTCTTTCTTTGCTGCACTAAATCAAAACACAAAAAAATTAGTTGCTAGTTTTACTTTACTTACTGTCTTGTTTGCACTCTATATTAAAAACACACAAAAAATTAGTTACTTGCATTTACTTTATCTAGTTTGCTTTATTTACTGTTGCTCAAATGGGTACTCCTGAAATTACTAAGTTGTGTGACTTCACAACCACAAATAATAATGATTTCTTATACACACCTATTGCTCCACCTGCTACTACAGCAGAATTCTTTGAAATTAAACCTGCTTTACTGAATCTTGTTATGCGAGAGCAATTTTCTGGTGTTAGTTCTGATGATGCTGCTTCCCACCTCAATAATTTTGTTGAATTATGTGAAATGCAAAAGTATAAGGATGTAGATGGTGACATTATAAAATTAAAATTGTTTCCTTTCTCATTAAGAGGAAGAGCTAAAGATTGGTTGCTATCTCTGCCTAAGAATAGTATTGATTCATGGACTAAATGCAAGGATGCTTTTATCGGTAGATATTATCCCCCTGCTAAAATTATATCTTTGAGGAGTAGCATAATGAATTTTAAACAATTGGATAATGAGCATGTTGCACAAGCTTGGGAAAGAATGAAATCTTTGGTTAAAAATTGCCCAACCCATGGACTGACTACTTGGATGATCATCCAAACCTTTTATGCAGGACTGAATTTTTCTTCGCAGAACCTATTGGATTCAGCTGCTGGAGGTACCTTTATGTCCATCACTCTTGGTGAAGCAACAAAGCTCCTTGATAATATGATGATTAATTACTCTGAATGGCACACGGAAAGAGCTCCACAAGGTAAGAAGGTAAATTCTGTCGAAGAAACCTCTTCCTTGAATGATAAGATTGATGCTATTATGTCTATGCTTGTGAATGGTAGGACTAATGTTGATCCTAATAATGTTCCGTTAGCTTCATTGGTTGCTCAAGAAGAACATGTTGATGTGAACTTCATTAAAAATAATAATTTCAACAACAATGCTTATCGGAACAATTCTAGTAACAACTATAGGCCATATCCTTATAATAATGGCAACGGCTATGGTAATTCTTATGGGAATTCTTACAACAATAATAGGAACACACCCCCTGGACTTGAAGCTATGCTTAAAGAATTTATTAGTACACAAACTGCTTTTAACAAATCTGTTGAAGAAAAGCTTGGGAAAATTGATATACTTGCTTCTAAAGTCGATAGTCTTGCTGCTGATGTTGATCTTTTGAAATCGAAAGTTATGTCTAATGAGAATCATAATAATAAAATTGTTACTACAGCAAATGCCATCCAAGTTATAATTAATGAGAATATAAGATTGATGGCCGAATTGCGTGCTAGGTGGGAAAGAGAAGGAAATGAAAAAGAAGATAATATAGCAAAAGTTTGGACTATTACCACCACTAGTAATCCTAATGCTCCACATGTTGCTGCACCTCCTACTATTAATGGTAAAATAATTGGTGTTGGCAATGTTTCCACTTCTAATGTAAAGCGTGAAAAACTGCCTGAAACTGCTAAAACTGCTGAAATTGCCTGTGATAAAACTGCTGAAATTTTTTCCAACATTGGGGATGATGATCCCATTGCTTTAGATTATAATGGTTTGGATTTTGATGATTGCCACATCTCTGAAGTTATAAAGTTCTTACAAAAACTTGCTAAGAGTCCTAATGCTAGTGCTATAAATTTGGCTTTCACGAAACATATTACAAATGCTCTCATGAAAGCTAGAGAAGAGAAATTAAATCGCGAAACTTCTATTCCTAGGAAGTTAGAGGATGGTTGGGAGCCCATCATTAAGATGAAGGTCAATGACTTTGATTGTAATGCTTTATGTGATCTTGGTGCAAGTATTTCCGTTATGCCTAAGAAAATCTATAATATGCTCGACTTGCCACCATTGAAAAATTGTTATTTGGATGTTGATCTTGCTGATAATTCTACAAAGAAACCTTTGGGGAGAGTTGATAATGTTCGCATTACGATAAACAATAATCTTGTCCCCGTTGATTTTGTTGTCTTGGATATTGAATGCAATGCATCTTGTCCCATTATATTGGGAAGACCTTTTCTTCGAACTGTTGGTGCTATCATTGATATGAAGGAAGGTAATATTAAATATCAATTTCCTCTCAAGAAAGGTATGGAACACTTCCCTAGAAAGAGAATGAATTTACCTTTTGATTCTATTATTAGAACAAATTATGATGTTGACACTTCGTCTCTTGATAATACTTGATATACACTTTCTGCGCCTAGCTGAAAGGCGTTAAAGAAAAGCGCTTATGGGAGACAACCCATGTTTTTTTTGCTACAGTACCTTTATTTTATTTTTGAGTCTTGGAAGTTGTTACTACTGTAGCAACCTCTCCTTATCTTAGTTTTGTGCATTGTTGTGCCAAGTAAAGTCATTGATAGTAAGGTTCATACTAGATTTTGATTACTGCGCAGAAACAGATTTCATTGCTGTCACGAATCTGGGCCTAATTCTCTGTAGGTAACTCAGAAAATTATGCCAATTTACGTGAGTGATTCTCAGATATGTACGCAACTTTCATTCAATTTGAGCATTTTCATTTGAGCAAGTCTGGTGCCTCTTAGAAATTCGTCTTTACGAACTGTTCTGTTTTGACAGATTCTGCCATTTATTTCGCATTGCCTGTTTTGCTATGCTTGATGGATTTTTCGATTCCATTGACTTTCAGTAGCTTTGTGCAATGTCCAGAAGTGTTAAGAATGATTTTGTCACCTCTGAACATGTAAATTTTAATTGTGCACTAACCCTCTAATGAGTTGTTTTGAGTTTGGTGTGGAGGAAGTTTTCAAGGATCAAGAGAGGAGGATGATACAATATGATCAAAGAGAGTGAAAGCTCTAAGCTTGGGGATGCCCCGGTGGTTCACCCCTGCATATATCAAGAAGACTCAAGCGTCTAAGCTTGGGGATGCCCAAGGCATCCCCTTCTTCATCGACAACATTATCAGGTTCCTCTAGTGAAACTATATTTTTATTCCATCACATCTTATGTACTTTGCTTGGAGCGTCGGTTTGTTTTTGTTTTTGTTTTGTTTGAATAAAATGGATCCTAGCATTCTTTGTGTGGGAGAGAGACACGCTCCGCTGTTGCATATGGACAAATATGTCCTTAGGCTTTACTCATAATATTCATGGCGAAGGTTGAATCTTCTTCGTTAAATTGTTATATGGTTGGAATCGGAAAATGATACATGTAGTAATTGGTAAAATGTCTTGGATAATGTGATACTTGGCAATTGTTGTGCTCATGTTTAAGCTCTTGCATCATATACTTTGCACCCATTAATGAAGAAATACATAGAGCTTGCTAAAATTTGGTTTGCATAATTGGTCTCTCTAAGGTCTAGATAATTTCTAGTAAAGAGTTTGAACAACAAGGAAGACGGTGTAGAGTCTTATAATGTTTACAATATGTCTTTTATGTGAGTTTTGCTGCACCGATTCATCCTTGTGTTTGTTTCAAATAGCCTTGCTAGCCTAAGCCTTGTATCGAGAGGGAATACTTCTCATGCATCCAAAATCCTTGAGCCAACCACTATGCCATTTGTGTCCACCATACCTACCTACTACATGGTATTTTCCGCCATTCCAAAGTAAATTGCTTGAGTGCTACCTTTAAAATTCCATCATTCACCTTTGCAATATATAGCTCATGGGAGTTGCTATGCATGTCCGTCTTGTCTGAAGTAAGGGAGATTTACCACTCATTTAACGGTTAGAGCATGCATAATGTTAGAGAAGAACATTGGGCCGCTAACTAAAGCCATGATCCATGGTGGAAGTTTCAGTTTTGGACAAATATCCTCAATCTCATATGAGAAAATTAATTGTTGTTGAATGCTTATGCATAAAAGAGGAGTCCATTATCTGTTGTCTATGTTGTCCCGGTATGGATGTCTAAGTTGAGAATAATCAATAGCGAGAAATCCAATGCGAGCTTTCTCCTTAGACCTTTGTATAGGAGGCATAGAGGTACCCCTTTGCGACACTTGGTTAAAACATATGCATTGCGATGATAATCCAGGTAATCCGAGCTAATTAGGACATGGTGCGGGCACTATTAGTATACTATGCATGAGGCTTGCAACTTGTAGGATATAATTTACATAACACATATGCTTTATTACTACCGTTGACAAAATTGTTTCTTGTTTCCAAAACCAAAGCTCTAGCACAAATATAGCAATCAATGCTTCCCTCTGCGAAGGGCCTTTCTTTCACTTTTATGTTGAGTTAGTTCACCTATTTCTCTCCACCTCAAGAAGCAAACACTTGTGTGAACTGTGCATTGATTCCTACATACTTGCATATTGCACTTGTTATATTACTCTATGTTGACACTATCCATGAGATATACATGTTACAAGTTGAAAGCAACCGCTGAAACTTAATCTTCCTGTCGGGGGGAAGACCCCGGTTAGGGCAATGGACGCGGAGCAGCCGGCCGGCCACTGGCCGGCTCGCGGCTAAGGCCGGCTGAGGAGCAGCCGGCTGGAGCCGTGGCCGGCTGGTCCGGAAGCCGGCTAGCTCTAGGTCCTAGTCGGCCTGGCTACGGCCACCAATGCTGTAGCTGGGCCGGCTTCTACAAGCCATATCCGACTGGGGGTTTGTACCTCAGACCGACTCGAGGCTGGCGAGTCTTGCACTAGAAGGAACCGGGTAGGTGGTCCGGGTTCGTAAGTCCACGCTGACTTCATCTCCCGTAAAGCGCGGGGCACTGTGGAGCAATAGTGCCACGCGCCGGACAGGCCATCATGGCGTACGTCGATCCGTACCGGCTACAGTGCTTGATGGCGACAGGGACACCTCCTCTCCATACCGCTGACTTCGGCAGCCGGATGGGACAGGCCATGAGGCCTCAACGGCTCCTGACGTCAGTGCCTCGGGAAGGAGCGGAAGCCGGAGCCGGCCAAGCCGGCCAGTAGACTATAGGGTCTTTTATGTAAAGTACCGGTGCCTATATAAGCCGCACTACCCCCTCTCGTGCAGGGGATCGATCACTCTTACTCCATTTCCACCCTTAGCGCTGCCCTGTGAGAGAGATCATCATCTCCCTTAGCCTCCCAGGAGCAGCCGGACACAGCTCTAGGAGCATCATTGTATTGTGTGATCACCTTATACACTCATAGCAGGAGTAGAGGTGTTACCTCCATCGGAGGGCCTCGAACCTGGGTACGTCGCCGTGTCGCTCGTCCCCATACCCGCATCCGGATACCGCCGTGAGATCATCTAGGAACCACCTTCCTTAGCCACCCTATGGCATATGCCGTGACGATACCACGACATTTGGCGCCCACCGTGGGGCCTTCAGCATCCTCGGCCGGTGTCTTCATCCGGACGGGCCTCACCATCACAACCGGCGAGCGAGTCGCTTCAGGCTTGATCTGGAGATTCGGCTCCCTCAACTGCGTCAGCGACAACGCTGGCTGCTTCGCCGACCGGCCCTTCCCAGCCGGCGGCAGCGTCATCTCCTTCGGCGGCCACGACGTCTACGTCGCCACCGTCGCACCGCCGCGCTACCCGCGGCAGGTGCTGCGCTGCGCAAGCCCTCCTCCGCGAGCCGGCGCCAGCAGCGCTCCCGCCAGCCCCTCCGTCGTGCAAGTCATGATGGCTGGCGAGGAGCCCCCCATCAAGTCCACGCGCATCCGCGGCCCCAACTTGGAGCGCAACGTCGACCCCAACGCCTCCGGCTCGGGCCCGAAGGCGCCACCGCCACCATCCCGGCTGGACGAAGTCCGGGCGAAGCTGAGCTCTTCGCTCACCGCAGGCGGCGACGCCACCACCGTCGAGGCGGACCTGGAGGCGCATCGCCAGCTCCTCCTCCAGCAGGCTGACGAGCTGGCTACCGCCAAGCGCCAGCTGGCCATCACCCAGCGCGAGTACGAGCACGCCCACGGCTTCACGCCAGGCGGCAACAACCCCAGCCGAGCCGGCATGATCCGCCGGCGAGGAGGCGGCCTAGGCGCCGAGATCGAGCGCGACGGCGCGGACATGCCGGCTCCATCCACGGAGCTACCCGTCTACAACACCCCCGACAAGAACATCCTCGCAGCCGAAGCCGCTGCCAAGGAGCTGGCCCTCCTCGAAGGAGAAGAGCTGCGCCGCCAGACGCAGCGCGTAGCTGACCTGTGCCGGGCTGCAGCTGAGCAGACCAAGGACCCCAGGTACGGTGCTCCGAAAGCTCCTCCCGTCCGCGCTGCTGCAGGCAACAGCAAGGACCCCCACAGGGACACGGCCGAGTCCGCCTCGCCCGCGCCAAGCCGGCACAGAGACTCCCGCGCCACGCACACAGGTTCAAGCCGGACAAGCCGGCTGGACAGCGGCCACAGCGGCCGCAGCCGGCCACCACCAAGCCGGAACCAGGAGCATGACTCCGAGCAGGCGGCGCCAAGGCGCCAACACAGGCCGGCCCCAGAGCGAGCCGGCACTCGCCAGCCGGCACGTTCCCGGCTGGGCCCCCGCATCGAGCCCGCCGACGCCAGAGACTGCCTCGATCGGCTGGTCGAATCCCGCATCGCGGAGGAAGAGGCGCCGGCTTGCCCCAAGTGCTTCGGGCCCCGCATCGCCAACGAGCCCATGCTCGACGGCTTCCAGCTCCCCCGTGACACGCCTAAGTACGACGGCACCGCCAAGCCGGAGGACTGGCTGCAGGACTACTCCACCGCAGTCGGCATCTCCAGAGGCAACAAGCGCTGGGCGGTGCGATACTCCCCCTGATGCTGGTCGGCTCCGCCCGCACCTGGCTCAACAACCTGCCAGCCGGCAGCATCAACGGCTGGCTTGATTTCGAGGAGGCCTTCATCAGCAACTTCACCGGCACCTACCGCCGGCCGGGTCGCCCCCAGCAGCTGGAGATGTGCAAGCAGGGCCCGGACGAGACGGATCACGCATACCTGACGCGCTGGTGCGAAATGCGCAACTC
Organism: Lolium perenne; assembly: GCF_019359855.2. Taxonomy (NCBI): domain Eukaryota; kingdom Viridiplantae; phylum Streptophyta; class Magnoliopsida; order Poales; family Poaceae; genus Lolium; species Lolium perenne. The sequence goes on from NC_067245.2 coordinate 51,332,812, forward strand.
CTGCGAGGGCGTGCACGAGATCCAAGCCATCAGCTTCTTCATGGGCGGCTGCCGGCCCAACACAATGTTGTGGCACAAGCTGCGCCGCAGCGAGCCCAAGTCCATGGCCTCCCTCATTGCCATTGCCGACAAGTACGCGCTGGCTGAAGAAGCCGGCAAGGCGACGGCTGAACCAACGCCGGCTCCCTCCAGGCGGGACCACCACAAGTCGGCTGAGCACAAGCCGGCAGACGGCGCCTCTCATGGCAGCCAGCGGGACAACTACCGCGGCAAGCGTCACAGCGACCAGCCGGGCCGCCGGTACGGCTCCGCCCATGTGGCAGCCGTGGCAGACAACGCGGCAGGCGGCAGCCGCCGCCAGAAGCAAGACCGGCAATGGAAGCCGAAGTACACCTTCGAGCAGATGCTCGACTCGCTGTGCAAGTATCACAGCGGCAAGAACCCCTCCAACCACACCACCCGCGACTGCCACTTCATGAAGCGGCTGACAAGCGGTGAACCTCTCCCGCCTCCACCCCCGCCCCCTCCAGCCAGCGGGCCGGGTGGCCAAGCCGGCGCAGAGAACGCCAACCTCGAGCACCACGAGGCTAACCAAGTGCACCATGGCCGATATCTGGCCGAAGATGCTACCTACATCATCTTCACCTCCGAGCCCGAGGACAGGACGAGCCAGCAGAGCCGTTCCCTTGAGGTCAGCGCGGTCATACCACCGGTCCCCCAGTACCTAAACTGGTCAGAGCAGGCCATCACCTTTGATCGCCGCGACACACCAGCTGTCCTGCCGAAGCCGGGCAGCTACGCCATGGTCCTCGACCCCACCATTGGCACGACCCGGCGCAGCGTGCGTTTTTCGCGCGTCCTCATCGACGGCGGCAGCATCATCAACATCCTCTACCGCGACACCGCCCGCAAGCTAGGCATCCAAGAAGCCGAGCTGCGTCCCACCCCCACCGTCTTCCATGGCATCGTGCCGGGCCACTGCTGCCAGCCGATCGGCCGGATCACGCTGGAGGTGATGTTCGGGAAGCCGGATCACTTCCGCACCGAGAAGATCGAGTTCGAGGTGGTGGACCTCGTCAGTCCCTACCACGCGCTCCTGGGCAGGCCGGCCCTGACCAAGTTCATGGCGGTGCCCCACTATGGGTACCTGAAGATGAAGCTGCCTGGCCCTAAAGGGGTCATCACCATAGCCGGCGACTACCGCCGCTCCATGGACTGCGCCACGCAGAGCTCCAAGATGGCCCAGACGATGGTCATCGCCACCGAGAAGCAGCTCATCCACGACACCGTCGCCCTCGCCAAGGCCGCGCAGACGGACATGCCGGCTGCAGGCAACCCGGGTGGGACGACTCACTTCCAGCCGGCCGACAACACCAAGAAGATCCTGCTGGACCCGGCGCAGCCGGACAAGTACGTCACCATCGGTGCCGGCTTGAGCAAGAAATAGGAAAGCGAGCTCACCAGCTTCCTCCGTGAGAATCGGGACATCTTCGCATGGACTCCAAGAGACATGCCGGGTGTGCCGAGGGAGTTGGCTGAGCACCACCTCCACGTCCGGCCTGAAGCCAAGCCGGTGAAGCAGCCTCTCAGGCACTTCGCCGAAGAAAGACGGAAGGCCATCGGTGAAGAAATCGCCCAGCTGCTGGCAGCCGGCTTCATCATGGAAGTGCTGCACCCGGACTGGTTGGCGAACCCGATCCTGGTTTTGAAGAAGAACGGCTCCTGGCGCATGTGTATCGACTACACCAGCCTGAACAAGGCGTGCCCGAAGGACCCCTTCCCCCTGCCGCGCATAGATCAAGTCATAGACTCGACTGCCGGCTGTGAACTGTTGTCTTTTCTAGATGCCTATTCAGGCTACCACCAGATTCCTTTGAATCCGAATGATCAAATAAAGACTTCGTTCATTACCCCGTATGGGGCTTATTGCTACACGACTATGCCGTTCGGCTTGAAAAATGCAGGCGCCACCTACCAAAGGTGCATGCAAAAATGCTTGCAGGATCAAATCGGCAGAAACGTTCACGCATATGTGGATGATGTCGTTGTAAAGACCAAGGAGACGACTACCCTCCTTGATGACCTGAGAGAAACCTTCACCAATCTGAGAAGATTCCGGATGAAGCTCAACCCGGCCAAGTGCACATTCGGCATGCCGTCTGGCCAGCTCCTTGGCTACCTCGTCTCTCAGCGAGGGATCGAAGCCAACCCGGAGAAGATCAGTGCCCTGGAGAAGATGGAACTGCCGCAGTGCCTCAAGGACGTCCAGAAATTCACTGGCTGCCTGGCCTCCTTGAGCCGCTTCGTCAGCCGGCTGAGGGAGAAGGCACTGCCCTTATACCAATTGCTGAAGAAGTCGGACAAATTCATCTGGTCACCGCAGGCGGATGAAGCCTTCCACGACTTGAAGCGCGTGCTTTCAACCGCGTCAATCCTCGCAACGCCGGCTTCAATGGAGCCAATGCTGTTGTACATCGCAGCCACCAATCGAGTGGTTAGCGTTGTCCTGGTGGTGGAGCGCAAAGAAGCCGACAGGGAGCAGCTGGTTCAGCGCCCAGTCTACTACCTCAGCGAAGTGCTCTCCCAGTCGAAGCAAAACTACCCCCACTACCAGAAGGTCACCTACGGCGTGTACATGGCGGCCAAGAAGCTAAAGCACTACTTCCAAGAGCACCCCATCAAGGTGGTTGCCACAGCACCCTTGGCGGAAATCATCGGCAGCAAGGACGCCAACGGCCGGGTTGCCAAGTGGGCTCTGGAGCTAGCCGCCCACACCATCCTCTACGAGGCACGCACGGCCATCAAGTCGCAGATCCTCGCGGACTTCTTCGTCGACTGGGCCGAGATGCAGTACCTGCCGCCTGTGCCGGATTCCACACATTGGAAGCTGCACTTTGACGGCTCAAAGATGCGCAACGGTTTGGGAGCCGGCATCGTCATCACCTCTCCCAAGGGAGACCGGCTGGACTACGTCCTGCAGATCCACTTCGCCGCATCCAACAATGTGGCGGAGTACGAAGCACTCATACATGGGTTGAAGCTGGCCAAGGAGATCGGCGTGCGTCGCATACTTTGCTTCGGCGACTCCGACTTGGTTATACAGCAAGCATCTGGCGACTGGGACGCGAAGGACGCCAACATGGCCTCGTACCGCTTCCACGTCCAGCAGCTATCCGGCTTCTTCGACGGCTGCGAATTTCACCATGTGCCACGAGCAAAGAACGACGCGGCTGACGCCTTGTCCAAGATTGGCTCAACCCGGCAAGCCATTCCGCCGGGTGTCGCCTTGGCGGTTCTCAGGAAGCCGTCCATCACACCGTCACCGGACTCGGATTCGATATTCGTGCCGGCTGACCCGGGGGCTGCTCAGCCGAACCCGGGGGCTTCATCGCCCAAGTCGGGGGCTAACAAGCCAAACCCGCCAGCTACCATGCCGAACCCGGGGACTTCTCAGTCCAACCCGGGGGCTTCATCGCCAAACTCGGGGGCTAGCAAGCCGAACCCGCCGGCTAGCAAGCCGAACCCGGCGACCACGCAGTCGAATCCGGAAGCTCCCATGCAGGAGGCCTTGTTGGTCAGCGTATTCGAGATAAGATGCGTACCTTCATGGGCACAAGAATTCCTCTCCTACCTCACCGACGGTGTGCTACCTGATGATAGAGTCCAGGCCAGGCAGATTGAGAGAAGGGCCAAGGCCTATACAATCATCAACCACCAGCTGTACAAACGCAGCGTAATTGGGGTGTTCCAGCGGTGCGTCGAGCCAGCTGAAGGGATTGAACTCCTACGGGAAATCCATCAAGGAGAGTGCGGACATCACACCTCATCCAGAGCCATAGTGGCCAAAGCTTTCCGGCACGGTTTTTACTGGCCGACTGCGCTCAGAGATGCAGAAGAACTGGTGAAGAAGTGCAACGGCTGCCAGCGCTTCGCGAAGAAGAGGCACTTGCCGGCTTCTGCCTTGAAAACCATCCACATCACATGGTCGTTTGCCGTATGGGGCTTGGACATGGTGGGCCCTTTCAGAACAGCGCGAGGCGGCATGACACATCTCTTGGTGATGATTGATAAATTCACCAAGTGGATCGAAGCCAAGCCAATCAAGAAGCTGGACGGCACCACAGCCGTCACATTCCTCAAGGAAATCATCGTGAGATACGGCTACCCCCACAGCATCATCACCGACAACTGCATCAACTTCTCCCAAGGCATCTTCTCTCGCTATTGCGGGGAAATGGGGATCCGGATGGCCCTATCCTCTGTGGCGCACCCGGAGTCTAATGGACAAGTGGAGAAGGCTAACGGCTTGGTCCTAGCCGGCATCCGGCCCCGGCTGGTGGAGCCGCTCGAGCGAGCAGCCGGCTACTGGATTGAAGAGCTGCCCAATGTGCTGTGGAGCCTACTAACAACTACAAACCGCTCAGTCGGCTTCACACCATTCTTCCTCGTATACGGGGCCGAAGCCGTCCTGCCGACTGATATCGAGCACGACGCGCCAAGGATCAAGCTCTACACGGAAGCCGAAGCCAAAGAAGCTCGCGAAGATGGAGTCGACTTGGTCGAAGAGGCCCGGCTGCTGGCCGCGTCCAGATCTACTATCTACCAGCAGAGCCTCCGACGCTATCACAGCCGGAAGGTCCAGCCCTTGGCATTCCGAGAAGGAGACCTAGTGCTCCGGCTGATCCAACTGACAGCCGGACAGCATAAACTGTCATCCCCATGGGAGGGTCCCTTCATCGTGAGCAAGGCAGTAGGCAATGATTCCTACTATCTCATAGATGCCCAAGAGGCTAGAGAAAACAAGCCGGACAAGGCTGACGAGGAGACTAAACGTCCCTGGAATGTCAACTTGCTCCGCCCATTTTACACTTGAGAGCAGGAATGTATGTATCCCTTGTACTCCTTTTGTAAGCTATGAAAAAGCATGCGCCAAGAGCGCCGTTTCCGACAAGTTTTTCGCGTACTCTACTTTGTTTCGCCAGTTGGCTTACACCCTCTCACGTGGCCGGCTAAGTAATGTGATCCGGTTTCCGACAGCCGGCTTCCGATCCAGCTACAGACCGCAACCCGGCTGTCCGGCTGGCGGGAGTAAGGCCTAGGAAGCCGGCACGCGAAAGACGACTAAGGGCAAGAGTGAAAGCGAATTGACTTGCAACTTTTCATAAAAGTGCCAGATTGTCGAACTCGGCTCGTTTGACTGAAATACTGTCGGCCTCACCCAGCGGCCCGCTCTTGATCCAGCGACGGATCGCAAATCGGACGTACGATCGGCAAGAGCAAAGCCAAAGAGTGGGGCGGATGGGAAAAAGCGAACAAGTCGAAAGAAAGCAAGCCGGCACACAAATGATTAACAAACGCATTAAAGTGCGACATAATAAAAGGACAATAATATTCATACAGATGCACCCGGCATTCCGGGGATTTAACGAATTTTCTTGGCAAAAGCGAAATACAGACAGGAAAACTAAGCACCGGCTGGAGGAGGACCAGCCGGAGGAGCATCAGCGGAGCCGGCTGCCGGGTCATCCTCAGGCACGTCGTCCGCCTCCTCGTCTTCCATCTCCTCGTCCTCGTCCTCAGACGGCGGGTTCGGGTCCGGGATGAAGAGGCCCTTGTCGATGAAGTCGGCGATGGCACAGGCGCGGGCGAGCCGGGCTGTCTTGATCTCAGCCGGGAGAGCATCCTCCACGCCGGCCCGCCGGTACTCGAGATGCCCGAGGTCCACCTCGCTGTACCAGGAGAGCACGAAGGACAGTGCCATGTCAGCTCCAGCGCGCGTGGCAGACTCCTTCCAGTCGAGGAAGCGATCCGGCGCCCGCTCCAGCCAGGCGATGAGGTTGGAGAGATCCTGCGGTAACGTCTCCGCTGGCCACAGCAGCTGCATCAGCTCCTCAGCCGCTTTCTGGAGCTCCCAGCCGAGCTTGGTGATAGGCTCGACACGGGCGGCCATGGACGCCATGTAATCTTCCATGGTGAAGTACTCCGCGCTGCCCTCGCCAGTCGCCCGCCTCCTAGCCTCGCGCGCAGCACCAACAGCCGCTAACGCCGCATCCTGCGCCTCTGGGAAGGCCGCTGCAAAGGAGAAACACGTAAGAAGTCTGTCAAAGCCAGAAAAAAAAGCTAAAAAAATGCGAACTTTCGAAGTCCTAAAGTAGGCCTGGCGGCAGCCGGCAAGAGCCGACTGCCCCCAGCCCGAAGATGGAGATTTCGAAGAAAAAGCCTGGCGGCAGCCGGCACGAGCCGACTGCCCCCAGCCCGAAGAGGGAGATAACGAAAAAACCAAAGTTTCCGCTGCCGGCCGCCTGCCCAAGCCGGCAGCCGACAGCCGAAAGCCGGCAAAAGGGGAAAGAGAGAAAAATAAAAGGCCTACCTGACAAGCCGCGATCAAGCGCGCCAATCTCCTCCACCCAGCGTTTGGCGGTGGCCGACAGCTCCGCAGACTTGGTGGTCACCTCCTCCTGAAGCGCAAGCCGCTGCTTCTCAACCTCATGCAGCCGCTTGCTCAGGTCGTCCACCTTCTCCTTCTCAGCCGTCCTGAGGAGGGCAAGCTCCTTGAGGTGGTTCTCCTCAAGCCGGCGCAGCCGCCTCAGCTCCCCATCAGCCACCTTGAGCTTGGCGGCAGCAGCCCGGCCCGCCTCCTCGCTCTCGGCGCACTGAGCGCGGGCGGCCCGAAGGTCCGCCTCCAGCTGCGGGACCCTGGCGGCTTCAGCTGCAAGACAGCCAGAAAAGGCGTCAGCCAAGCAAGATCAAAGAAAAAAGAAATCAAGTCGGAAGGAACAAGACCTTACCCTTGACGGCCTCCAGCTCGCAAGCCAAGTCGGCCCGCTCAAGCTTGGCCTTGTGGTAGCGGGTCACGACGCGGTTGTACAGCTTGGTACGCCGCTCCGTAACCGCCTAAGAAAAAAGAGAATCGGTCAACCAGACGAAACCCGGACCGGCTCCAAGCAGCCGGCCCACGCCTCGGAGGGCTACCAGGATAATAACCAGATTACAAAAAGACGAAGTGCTTACCTTGCTGGCTTCCTCCACCTTGGCGAGGTTGGCCGCGGTCTCAGCAGCCCTGGCCTTGAGGTTGGCCTGGAAGCCGGAGAAGAACATCTTCACCGACGCCTGGCCTGGGTTCCCCTCCCGGCTGGTCACCTCGTAGGAGTCCGCGCTGAGCCACGCCTGCTCCATAGTGCCAGCCGAGCCAAGGCTGGAGTTGGAGGCGAACGCCACGTGCAGAAGCCGAGCGCCCTTAGCCACATCGAGGCCCTCCAACGGCGCCGACGGGCCCTCCATCCTCACCAACGCGCGCGAGCCGGTGTCCCCCGTGCGCGCCGGCTCGTCCCTTGCCGGCTCCTGCCTGGCCGGCTCCTCCCTCGTCGGCTCCGAAGATGGAGGCGCTCCGAGCGAAGCAGTCGGCCCGGTCGGGGCAGCCCTCTCCGGCGCCTGAGGTGCCCCCTCCGGGCTCTCCTCCAACACCACCACGCTGGGCCCGGCTCCGGCTCCGGTCGCAGGCGGCGCAGCCCCGCTGGCTCCGGCTCCGGTCGCAGGCGGCATGCCCCTGCCAGCTCCAGCTGCTGGGTCTAGAAGACGAGTGCGGCGCGGGAACATGTTGTCCAGTGTCGGCTGGCGCGTCGGCTCGCCCCGTGCGCCGCGGCCAGGCGCTGAAGCCAAAGGCACAGCGAAAGAAGGCGCCCCTGCGGAAGGCGGAGTACCCGCAGGCGGCACAACGACCGGTGGCGGCGTGGGCGCGCGCGCCGAAGGCTGCGGCGTCGACTCCCTCCTCTGCCGCGGAGGCGGAGAAACAATACGGGGAGCCTGCCGGGAGCCGCCGCCCTGGGTGAACTTGATGGGAGCCCTAGCCGAACAAATAAGAGAAAGATAAGTATAAAGAGAAAGGAAAGAAAAGGAATCAAACAAGAAGAGAAGAGAACTCACCCGGCCTGCTCCGGAACCTTCTTCGGATGCTGCCGGCGCTGCTTCTTCACCTTTGCCTCCAAGGCGGCGGTGGAGCGGGGCTCGCCGACCCGTTTCTTCCCCTTGGGCGCCGAAGTCGCCGTGGTGCTAGGCGGCCTTGCGCGCAGAGGCACTGCGGGGATCGGCCCCGTGGTGGACGTCGCCGGCTCGTCGTCCTCCTGCTGCTCTGGCGAAGGGGGCGGATTGTGCTCCCCTTGGCCGCCTTGGTCAGGCGCCTGCGGCAGATCATCGTCGCCGGCCTGGTCGCCGGCTTGGTCAGCCGGATCGGCGTGATCCGGCGTCCACCTTCTTGTCGCCAGGTCGCCGTCCTCAACGTTCTGGCGGTCGAAGAGCTAGAAGGCGGAAGAAATATAAGCAAGCCGGAAGTCAGCGAAGAGCGAAGTCGGCCACGCAGCCGCAAGCCGGAAGTCGGCCAAAACAACAAACTTACCAACTCAGGCGGCAAGTCCCGGTTGCGGGGCGCCAGCCCGTAGTTCCAGTCTTCCGGCATGTTGGCCTTGGTGATGTTGTTCACCCGGCGGGCCACCTGGGGCTTGGAGAGCTCCACCTTGGACGTCCGGGTCGGATCGAACCGGCCGGACATGTGCCCAATCTTGTGGGTGCGCAGCTGAAGCGGCAGCACCCGGCGCTCGGCGACGGTGCAGAGGAGGTCCTCGGCAGTCAGACCGCCCGCGACGGCGGCCCCCAGGAAGTCCCAGAGCTGGCTCACCTCCGCGTCCGGGTCCGTTGTTCCGGCGTTGTAGCCCCAGTTGATCCGGCCGACTGGAGGAGCCGGATTGTACTCCGACAGGTTGATCCGGTCGAAGCTCGGATTCTCGTTGCGCACGTAGAAGAACGACATTTGCCAATTCTTCACCGAGTCGACAGTCGGAATCTTGGGGAAGGGCGTACCCGGCCGGGAGTAGATCGAGGCGGCGCCGCAGGTCCGCAGGTGGCCGTCGGTGGTTTGCGCCTTGATGTAGAAGAGGCAGCTCCAGAAGTCAATCTCCGGCCACAAGCCGGCGTACGCCTCCATGAAAGCCACGTAGCAGCTAAGGAGGATGCAGGCGTTGGCCGGAAGGTGGTGCGGCTGCAGGCCGAAGTATTCGAGGAAGTGGCGGAAGAAGTTGGACGCCGGCAGGCCCAACCCGCGGTCAAAATGCGCGCCGAAGACGACGTGCTCGCCGGGCTCCGGCTTGGGCTCCACCTCCGCGCCGGGCGCCCTCGTGATCACCGTCGACGGGATCCGGTGGATGTGCACCAGACGCTCGATGTCGTCTTCCCTCATGTAAGATCCCCTCCAGGACCCGCTCGCGCCGGCCATTGATGAAGAAGAGGAGGAAGAAGACCACGAGAGATGAAACGGTGAAGAAGAACCTCGTGACGGCGGCGGCGGCGGCGAAGGACGCACCGTTGAAATGCGGGGCCCCGTGGCGCCGGCTCGTCGGAGTAGCGGCGGCGGGTCGGCGGAGATGTGTTCGCCGGAGTTCGCCAGTGAAAACTTCCACCGGAGCAGCGAGGAGCTCGAGCGCGAGGAAGAACAAGCGGAGCGAGAGCGCGAGGAAGAAGAAGTGCGGGGAGTGCCGCCTCGGTACCCTCCCGCGCGGCATTTATAGCCGCCCGCGGTGGACGGTTGGCCTCCAAGTGGCAATCGTGGCCACGTCGCCCGGATTTACTGCGCCATAACTCCTCCCACGATCGCTGCGGTTACCAGAAACCGCCACACCACGTCCCCCACGACCGCACCGGATCCGGAGGAGACATTGATGTGACCAGACGAACCGGCAGCAGCGGCCTGACGTCAGACCGGTCAAGTCGGGCGCAGGATCCGAGGCGGCGGAGACTCCGGCGTGCCGCAAGCCGGAGCCGGACATTAAATTCAATCCGGCCCAAAACTTTCCCAGCAAGGCGGAGACATCACCAAAACTTGTGAAAAAGCAAAATGCTGCAGAAGTGAAAATAGCGGCCGGCTAGGAGCAGCCGGCCGAAACGAGCCGGATGAGGGCGCAGCCGGCTGAATGGAAATTCTCAGTCGGCCCCTCCGAGTGCCGTCAAGTGTATTCAGGAGATTGAAAAGCCAGGAAAACCTGCCTAGGTCCCTCTAAACGCAGGACCTTGCCAGCTTCGGGGGCTAATGTCGGGGGGAAGACCCCGGGTAGGGCAATGGACGCGGAGCAGCCGGCCGGCCACTGGCCGGCTCGCGGCTAAGGCCGGCTGAGGAGCAGCCGGCTGGAGCCGTGGCCGGCTGGTCCGGAAGCCGGCTGGCTCTAGGTCCTAGTCGTCCTGGCTACGGCCACCAATGCTGTAGCTGGGCCGGCTTCTACCCCCTCTCGTGCAGGGGATCGATCACTCTTACTCCATTTCCACCCTTAGCGCTGCCCTGTGAGAGAGATCATCATCTCCCTTAGCCTCCCAGGAGCAGCCGGACACAGCTCTAGGAGCATCATTGTATTGTGTGATCACCTTATACACTCATAGCAGGAGTAGAGGTGTTACCTCCATCGGAGGGCCTCGAACCTGGGTACGTCGCCGTGTCGCTCGTCCCCATACCCGCGTCCGGATACCGCCGTGAGATCATCTAGGAACCACCTTCGTTAGCCACCCTATGGCATATGCCGTGACGATACCACGACACTTCCTTTATGTTGCTTCAATGCCTTTACTTTGAATTATTGCTTTATGAGTTAACTCTTATGCAAGACTTATTGATGCTTGTCTTGAAGTACTATTCATAAAAAGTCTTTGCTTTATGATTCAGTTGTTTACTCATGTCATTACCATTGTTTTGATCGCTGCATTCATTACATATGCTTACAATAGTATGATCAAGGTTATGATGGCATGTCACTCCAGAAATTATTTTTGTTATCGTTTACCTGCTCGGGACGAGCAGAAACTAAGCTTGGGGATGCTGATACGTCTCCGACGTATCGATAATTTCTTTTGTTCCATGCCACATTATTGATGATATCTACATGTTTTATGCATACTTTATGTCATATTTATGCATTTTTCGGCACTAACCTATTAACGAGATGCCGAAGAGCCAGTTGCTGTTTTTTGCTGTTTTTGGTTTCAGAAATCCTAGTAAGGAAATATTCTCGGAATTGGACAAAATCAACGCCCAGGGGCCTATTTTCACACAAAGCTTCCAGAAGTCCGAGGGAGAGACGAAGTGGGGCCACGAGGTGGCCAGACACCAGGGCGGCGCGGCCTGGGCCTTGGCCGCGCCGGCCTGTTGTGTGGGCCCCCCCGTGCGGCCCCCTGACCTATCTCCTCCGCCTACTTATAGCCTTCGTCACGAAACCCCCAGTACCGAGAGCCACGATACGGAAAACCTTCCAGAGACGCCGCCGCCGCCAATCCCATCTCGGGGGATTCAGGAGATCGCCTCCGGCACCCTACCGGAGAGGGGAATCATCTCCCGGAGGACTCTTCACCGCCATGGTCGCCTCCGGAGTGATGAGTGAGTAGTTCACCCCTGGACTATGGGTCCATAGCAGTAGCTAGATGGTCGTCTTCTCCTTATGTGCTTCATTGTCGGGTCTTGTGAGCTGCCTAACATGATCAAGATCATCTATCTGTAATGCTATATGTTGTGTTTGTTGGGATCCGATGGATAGAGAATACTATGTTATGTTGATTATCAGTCTATTACCTATGTGTTGTTTATGATCTTGCATGCTCTCCGTTATTAGTAGAGGCTCTGGCCAAGTTTTTACTCTTAACTCCAAGAGGGAGTATTTATGCTCGATAGTGGGTTCATGCCTCCATTAAATCTGGGACAGTGACAGAAAGTTCTAAGGTTGTGGATGTGCTGTTGCCACTAGGGATAAAACATTGATGCTATGTCCGAGGATGTAGTTATTGATTACATTACGCACCATACTTAATGCAACTGTCTGTTGTTTTCAACTTAATACTGGAAGGGGTTCGGATGATAACCTGAAGGTGGACTTTTTAGGCATAGATGCATGCTGGATAGCGGTCTATGTACTTTGTCGTAATGCCCAATTAAATCTCACAATACTCATCATATCATGTATGTGCATTGTCATGCCCTCTCTATTTGTCAATTGCCCAACTGTAATTTGTTCACCCAACATGCTATTTATTTTATGGGAGAGACACCACTAGTGAACTGTAGACCCCGGTCCATTCTTTTACATCGAATACAATCTACTGCAATACTTGTTCTACTGTTTTCTGCAAACAATCATCATCCACACTATACATCTAATCCTTTGTTACAGCAAGCCGGTGAGATTGACAACCTCACTGTTTCGTTGGGGCAAAGTACTTTGGTTGTGTTGTGCAGGTTCCACGTTGGCGCCGGAATCCCTGGTGTTGCGCCGCACTACATCTCGCCGCCATCAACCTTCAACGTGCTTCTTGGCTCCTACTGGTTCGATAAACCTTGGTTTCTTACTGAGTGAAAACTTGCCGCTGTACGCATCACACCTTCCTCTTGGGGTTCCCAACGGACGCGTGCTGTACGCGTATCAGGAGCATTCACCCCTTTCTTCTGCACCGGGACCTTATTATGACTACGCCATGTACGATCCACCGGCGTGGAACCCCGACCCTCGTTGGGGTTGATCTCCACTTAGGCCAAAAGCCTAAACTTGGGGGGAGGTATACCGGCATCACTCATTCATTGCATATTATAGTTGCTGGATACTTGTACATACTTGTTTAGTTTCTTAAAGTGGTTTTCTAATAAGAGGGAGATGATATTTGGGGAAGTGCTGATTGAAAACAGATTCTGGACTGATACCAAAAAAATTCTAAAACACAGCCAGGACGTTATTTTGCAAAGCCAATTTTTGTGCATGTTCCCCAGGTTGTTATCTAACTTTCATTAGTTGAACACTTTTCGAGCTGAGCAGCGGAAGAATTTCTTAAAAATCGATAACTGTACTGCTGTCAAGTTTGACGAATTTCTGCTGCTTTGTGTTTATGTGACTCTTCTAGTTCTCATTTTCTTGTTTTTGATTTGTTTCTTTCCTAAAACACGAAAAGACCAAAAATATTTATGTTGTTTCTCTTCACCATTTGTTTATTTTGGTTTTTTGCTTTTATTTTGCTTTGTTTTCTATCATTGGTTTGCTATAAGAAAATCCAAAAAGATTTTGCTTTATTTGCTTGTTTCCTTTTGTTCTTGTTTCCAATTTGAAAACACCAAAAATATTTGCTGTTCTTCTTTGGTTTTGTAAAGTTTATTATGGAGTTCAATGGTCTTCGGTGGCTGGAGCTTGGTTTTCATTCCAAATTATTCAAGCTACACAAGTGAAAGGCAATAATGACGATCTACGACAATTCGACTGTGGTGAGAGGCTGGTATGAACTCTATTTGTTTTCACTTTTGTACATATACTCATCCATGTGAGCATGCTTAGTTGGTTCATGTGAGGTATATGTCATTTAAGAAAGTCTAGTAGTTCATGATCTCTCATGTTTAGCTCCAGTTTATTAATATGAGTAGCATGTCATAGATATTTGCTTGCATTGTTTTATTCATAAATAGGTATGACATTGTGGTATCCTCCTCTGAATAATTCACTTGAATCGACTTGGCACATGCTCACGCATGCATATGACTGAACAAAAGTCAATTAAGCCTCGATGATTTACTTTGCCTCAGAGTTCTTGTATCACTTTTATGCCTCCGTTAATTTATTTTGCCGCAAGCATGATTATGACAGTTACTGCTCTCTTGATTGTCGCTTCCCAGTCTATTGCTAGCCTTCACTTGTACTGAGCGGAAACGCTGCTCGTGCTTCCAAACCCCTGAAAACCAAGTTATTCCAAAGTGTCCACCATAAATACCTATGCATGGCATTTCAAACCATTCCAAGTAAATTCTCATGCGCTACCTTTAAACCTTCAAAATGCTTCTTAATTTGTGTTGATGTTTTATAGATCATGAGGAAGTATGTGGTGTTTATCTTTCAACCTTGTCATTTACTCTTGACAGACTTTCATAATGGACTAGTGGCACATCCGCTTATCCAATAATTTTGCAAAAGAGCTGGCAACGGGGTTCCCAGCCCCAATTAATTAACTTTCATTAATAATTCTCTTCACATGTTTTGCCCTGATTCATCAGTAAGCAACTTAATTTGCAAACAGATACTCCTCCATGGTATGAGAATGTTGGAAGGCACCCAAGGATTCGGTTAGCCATGGCTTGTGTAAGCAAAGGTTGGGGGGAGTGTCACCCATAATAAAACTAAAATACGTGTGTAAACAAAAGAGGAGAGGGATGATCTACCTTGCTGGTAGAAATGACGTCCTTCATGGGAGCCGCTCTTGAAAGTCTGGTTGACGAGGTAGTTGGAGTGCCCACTACCATTCGTTGACAACAACAAACACCTCTCAAAATAATTTTACTTTTGATTTAAAAATGAAAAGCTCTAGCGCATGTTAGTCCCTGCTTCCCTCTACGAAGGGTCAATCTTTTACTTTTACATTGAGTCACCATCCTTTCTTTGAGCACTTTCTTGAGAGCACAACTGTCATTCTTAGTATAATATGCTTGTCCCAAAATGTGATTAACTGTGGTATAACTTTGATGCTTTTATCTTTGACAATCTCTACTTCTAGTCTTTCCATGAACTTCAAAGGTGCCCGAGCATTTATGTTTTGCTGTACAAATACGGACAAGCGAGATACCACTTTATCATATCCTTTTATGAACATTGCAATCCTGCTGATAGACATGATTCACGATGCTTATTATTAATTTTTTGGTACCTTTTCCATGATTGACATAGCTGTTAGATGATTTTATTTGCATGTATCTTATTATGAATTGCCTAATTACTTATCCATATCATGAGAATATTTGCATCATATGAACAAATGTGTTCGTGAAAGTTCTTTTATCGCACTCAGTTGTTAACTGAATTGCTTGAGGACAAGCAATAAGCTGAGCTTGGGGGGAGTTGATACGTCCAAAACGTATCTACTTTCCTGAACACTTTTGCTATTGTTTTGCCTCTAATTTGTGTATTTTGGATACAACTAACACGGATTAACGCTGTTTTCGGCAGAATTGCTCTGGTGTCTCGTTTTTGTGCAGAAACTCAACTTTCAGGAAAATCCCCGAAATTAATGTCGAAGGGCTTATTTTCCCAGCGGAGCCAGAAGGGCAGGCCAGGGGGAGGCCCACGGCCTCCACACCATACGCCAGCGCGGCCTAGGAGGGGGGCGCGCCGCCCTATGGTGAGGCCGCCTCGGCCAGCCTCCGACGCCCCCCTCCAGACTACTTAAGGGTTTCGACCTAAAAATGAGATACGAGAAGTCGAAATCGCCAGAAGCCATCCAGAACACCGCCGCCATCGTGAAACTCTGTCTCGGGACCAGAAACTCCGTTTTGGCACTCCGCCGGGACGGGGAATTGGAGGAGATCATCGCCATCATCGCCACCAACGCCTCTCCATCGACCAGCCATGTTTCCCCCATCCATGTGTGAGTAATTCCCCCGCTGTAGGCTGAAGGGGATGGTAGGGATTGGATGAGATTGGTCATGTAATAGCATAAGATTGTTAGGGCATAGTGCCTAGTGTCCGTAATTGGTACTTTGATGATATTGTTGCAACTTGTTATGCTTAATGCTTGTCACTAGGGCCCGAGTGCCATGATCTCAGATCTGAACATGTTATTTTTTCATGATGATATGCATTGTTTTATGATCTTACCTGCAAGTTGTATACACATGTCGCTGTCCGGAACCCGAGGCCCCAAAGTGATAGAAATTGGGATAACCGGAGGGGAAGGCGGTGATGTGAGGATCACATGTGTTCACGGAGTGTTAATGCTTTGCTCCGGTGCTCTATTAAAAGGAGTACCTTAATTTCCAGTAGATTCCCTAGAGGCCCGGCTGCCACCGGCTGGTAGGACAAAAGATGTTGTGCAAGTTTCTCATTGCGAGCACGTACGACTAAATATGGAACACATGCATATGGATTGTTTAGTACTTGGATACTGTTTTATTACTATCTGCAAATGCCCTACTTTGATTGTTACATGAGTTTCTCTCATCCATGCAACGCCCGTTCATCCATCCCTGTGCCTATAGTATTTTAATCCTGCTGTTTACTATAATCACTACTGCTGTCTTTGTTACACTGCTGCTGATATTTCACTATCACTCTTGCTATAAAACTGTTACTACTGATAAACTCTTGCGAGCAAGTCTGTTTCCAGGTGCAGCCGAATTGACAACTCCGTTGTTAAGGCTTTCAAGTATTCTTTGTCTCCCCTTGTGTCGAATCAATAAATTTGGTTTTACTTCCCGCGAAGACTGTTGCGATCCCCTATACTTGTGGTTCGTCAGACCACGAGGAGCAAGACAGTGGCGGCGTCGAGACCTATTGGTCGTCGGAACGCGGTCGACGATGAGGGCGAGCGGCGGCTGGCACAGCTGCCCAATGCGAGCTCGCTCCAGGGCACTAGGGAGAGGGCGAAGAGGCTCAGGAAGTTGAGGAGCTCACCGCGGAGCTCAAGAGCTTGTCAGCAAAGGCGGAGGAGGCATGTAGCGGGGGATTCGACGGTGGCCAGAGGTCGGGCCGATGAGCTCGATGAGCTCGATTGGCTCGTCTGGGAGCTTCCCGGCACCCACGCGTGGACGAGACGAACGAGGACAGCGAGGCGGAGCTCGAGGACTTCAGTGGGGAACGGGGAGGCCTGCAGCACCAACGCGAGGTGACGACCGGAGCTTCTGTGAGCAATTAGGGTCGCGCGGGGAAGAAAGATGGGGCTCTAGGGTGGCTTGCGACGGTGCGGCGCTAGTTATAGGTCGTCAGGGGCGGCGGCGCGCATCTTGACACCGGCGAGCGACGAGGCCGTGCCACCGAGGTGCTTCCCGAAACGGGAGGTGGAAGATGACTTGGCAATTTTACAAATAACCCCCTAGGGATTAGCTGGGCTGTGGTGGGCTGCTAGCTAGGCTGGCTTGCTGTGCTGCGCAGAGAGAGAAGGGGATAGGGAAGTTGGGCAGCTGCCCAAATAGAGAGGGTTTTCTTCTCTATTCTCTTTTTTTTAATCAGTTTTTATTTTGTTTTCAACAACTTTGCATTTTGAAATCTGTTTGAAACTTCAAACTTTCTTTAATATTTTGCAAATATCCATGGACTTCTTAAAATAGAGAAGTGCCATTAGGCTTAGTTTGAAATATTGAAACATTTTGAACATTTGAATTTGAGAGAGAGATTTGCATAACATTAGGGTTTTCCAAAATTATTCCTTTATGCAATTTTCTTAGGAAATCACGATGCTCATGAAATGATGCACAATCAAACCATAATATAGGTTTTATTAAAGGGATTTCTATTTTCGTGCCCTCCGTTCCTTAGTTGTGCTCAGTTTTCCCCAGCTCCTTAGTTTTTCCTCAGTTTTCCCCAAGTGCTTGTTTGAAACCCGCAGAAGGCAGCTCAGACGGCAGGATTCCCGTTAAGTTGACCGCTCCGTGCTGACATGTGGGGCCGCGTCGTGTGGGCCCGCGTAGCGTGGGGCTGGTAGAAAGGGACCGCGTGGGACATGACGAGATAGCATTTGGTTGCACGTGAGCAGGAGCTGGGTTTTGCCTCTCTCGGCCATTGGCATTTCCCTTTTAAGAGTACCTTTTCTGCCTCCTTCTCTTTTCACCTAATTAGTATCAAATCTAGAGAAGCTTGTATTTCTGTCTTTCTTCAATTATTATTTATGCCTTTTGGCCCTCGTTGTTTGCCTAATATGGCAGCAAATCTAGTAGGGAGCCCAATCTAGTACTCTCCATCTGGTCCATATGTATGTAGTTAAATCTAGAAGCAAATCTACAGGGAATGTACGATAAATTCACAAGGTCATATAGTAGAATAGGGATATATAATATAGATAATAAGCTGCATTCAGCAGCCAAATATAGTAGGGTTCGAGGTTCTTCACAGCAGTACAGCACCATCATACTAACAACATAACAACGAGGGATCCCTAGCTAACAACAAAGGGATCCCAACAACAAAATGGAGGAGGCAGCAGCAGCACACGTCCAGGACTCCGCCTACCCCATCTGCCTCTGCCTCCACTTGTTGCTCCCCTTGGGAGCCTTGGGCTTGAGCGGAGGCATGCGCCCGCCGGAGATCTCCACCCGCTGGATGCTGCGGAGGTGCATGCCGAGCGCCAAGTGCTTGGCGCGGAAGGAGTTGGGGTTCACCGACGCGCCGACCTTGGGGTTGGTGTGGCCGATGTTCTCGGCATGCGTGAGGACGCAGTTGAAGTCAGTGCCGCCGAGCCTCCTAGTGCAGAAGGGGCACCTGTAGACACCCTTGGCAACGTCGAGGTAGGAGACGTACTGGCCGACCAGCAGCCTTCGCAGCACCTGGCGAGTCTTGATGTCATGGTGCTCGTCGTCGCTGCCGACGTCGCTGCCAGACAGCTGATCCATATCAAACGGGAATTTATTAGTGAATGAGTTGCAAACGTGCATGATAACAAAGTTAGGAAAAACAGAGGCAGCCTCAGTTAGAGTGGACACGATTATATGTCTACAGGGACGGTGTAAGCGAACCAAAGCTCATGCACAACAGATTTGTGCACAGAAATGGTTCGCTGAACCCTCCCTGTAAAAATCTGTGCCCACCGATTCATCATAGGCAAAGAAACAGATTCCAGATCTGAACTTGAACACATTCCAGATTATTTGCAAAATTAAACGGTTGATATCTTTTGATTCGTGCATAAAATAACTGATTGAGATCCTATGATTACTTGCATAAATTAACTGATTGAGATCCCATTATTACTTGCATAAATTAACCGAACGGCCGAACCCCAAATCTTAAACGAAATCAAGGAGGGATCAAAGCAAAATGGAATAAAATCGGCGCAAATATTAGCCCAATACTCATCCATCCACAGATCCATCTACACCAGCACAAATAGGGTTCAAAAAGGAATGGGGAACAAAAAAGGAAGCAAACCGTAGTTACCTCGTTCCATGGGTCCTCTATGGAGGTGTCGTAGCGGTTCGGGGGCGGGACGTACGGCACCGGCTCGTAGGGGTCCCATCCCGGCGGGATCTGACCGCGACCGGTGCCAGCAGCCTCCGATGCACCGGCGGAGGCGGCGGCGACGTCCGCTGAGGGGACGGCGGCGACGTCCGTTGAGGGGACGGCGGCGACGTCCGTTGAGGGGACGACGTCGAAGAGGAAGGCGTCGCGCTTGGAGCCGACGGCGCCGTGGACGATGGGATTGGCATTCTCCTTGTCCATCTCGCCGGCAGAGGAGAGGGAGAGGGAGAGGGTTTTTTGCTTTGGAGAAGATGATGGGACGTGAGAGAGGCGGCGTTGCGTAGGCGAGTGAGAGTGACAGAGCTAGTGGGAGGAGGCGTCTATAAAGGCAAGGGGTGGTTAATGCGACCCGCGTCCTACGCGTCCACCGCTGCACGTCTGCACGTCTTGGACTTCTGCAATGCGCCACGCGTCCACGATTGCAAGTCTTCGACTTCTGCACCGCGACCGGCGTCTACGCGTCAAATATTGCACGTCTTTCATTTCTGCACCGCAACACGCGTCCTCGAGTCTAACCCTGGAAATTTAGATATACTCAGGTATAACCTCGAGCATTATACTAGCATTTTTTGTGTGCTCAGTTTTCCCCTTGAGTGCTAATACTGGCTAGTGCAATATGCTCAGTTTTACCCTCAAGTAGCTGGCCAACAGACAGTCAACAAATGGGATTAACTAGTTAAATGAGTCATTTAATGTGCAAAAAATTCCGAAAAATAGTGGCACATACTCATGGAGTCTTTACCACAAATTGCCAGTTCTCAAAACATAGATAAGTCATAGATAAATCAAGTTTTACCACAAATTGCCACTTCTCAAAGGCCTTCTCAAATCACCTAGTAGCTATGAAGGTGCATGGTTTTCCACAATAAGCCCTTCCCAAAACAGCTTTCCCCAAAACATACTTTGTCTAAATGAGGCCACAATTCTCACACTCATGTATATTTGTATTGCAAATAGTTTGAGATAGGCCAAGATGGGTTTTATTGTACAAAACACGCATTTTCCATTTTTTAAATCTCATATTTGAATCCCTTAGTCTGTTTATTACATAGGTGCCCTTGGTTTCTTGATACTACGCAGTTTTGCCCTCTCCCTCCACAAATTCTCTCACACGTGCAACATTGCCCTGATTGGTCTAGCCCATGTCACGCGGATCGTGCCCGCCGACCGTTGATCGTATGATCTAACGGGCAGGATAACCGCTCTCTCTCTCTGTCGGCGGTTACCTTCCACTCTCTAAGTATGCTAAAGGGCGGTTTTCTATATTTATTTTCACGAGCTAAAAATTATAAACTCTTTTAGGCATTACTTTTCACGCAAAAAATGATAAACCATCACCGATTTGTTGTAGCCATAAATTTTCACGCAAAAAATGATAAACCATCACCGATTTGTTGTAGCCATTAATTTTCACGAAAATCCCAAATGATAAACCATCACCGATTTGTTGTAGCCATTAATTTTCACGCAAAAAATGATAAACCATCACCGATTTGTTGTATCCATTACTTTTCACGCAAAAAATGATAGACCATCACCGATTTCTTGTAGCCATTACTATTGACGGTAAAAATGATAAACGAACCAATCTATCTATCTCTGTATTTGAAGTTTGGAAGGGTTCACCATCTAGTTATGTTAACTTTCGAGGTTTTGACCTGAAAACAAATGGGTATTATAAAGGGAAATAAAAGTTCAAAAAAATGTAAAAACGAAACAATCTACCTATCTTTGTATAGAAGATCGTCTGTATGATTTTTGAGGTCATTTAGAGAAGGTAGAAAAAAATCCCTTTTGAGAAGGTCGAAAAAACCTAACTTGTTACAAAAGCTGGTTTCAGTGAGACCTAACCAAATTTGGCATACATTATGCCATATCTATAACAACAAGGAATATCTAAAAGGGAAAGTTTCTCAAAATTTGAAATTTATGGCGAAAATGATGCCATACATGATGCTGTTTTTCGAGGTTTTGAGCTGAAAATCAATTGGATATTATAAAGGGAAATAAAAAGTTCGAAAAATATAAAAACGAAACAATCTATCTATCTATGTATAGAAGATCAGCTGTATGAAATTTGAGGTTATTTAGAGGAGGTAGGATTAATCACCTTGTTAGAAAAGCTGGTTTCAGTGAGACGAAACGGCATGCGTTTAAGCAAAGTGATTTTTTCGAACATCTCCAAATGATCCCAAATTTGCCATACATGATGCCATACGTGTAACAAGGAACCCTATCTAAAAAGTGTCAAAAAAGTTTGCCCAACCGTATAGCTCTATCAAAAAGAACCTCACCATGGCGCTAGTATAATTTTGGGCTTAGTTACAAACTTTCGTTACCTAACCTTCAACACGAAACTTGTTTCAAATCACTTTTGGCGTACAAGAAACAAATCCCTCCTTGATTCGAGCACCACAGCCTCCAAACTTTGCCGATGCCGATATCAGCATGGTCAGAACGGCTATGCTCGACGCCACTGCTAGGTCACCGTCGGGATGCACCCTCAATCCCGTCCCCTCATTCGATCACTGACACACCAGAGATACCGCCGAGGCCAATGCCGAACGTACATGCTGATGCCAATGCCGAACATGCATCCATGCCGATGTGGGCACGGCCACGCCGCCCCGCTATGCTGGACGCCACAGACCACCGCGAGGTCTTTCCCTTCGCCACCACACTCTTCTAGCACCCATCTATACACGCCAGAAAGGAGAGACACTAGTTTTTTCTACATTGCTCGCGTTCGTGTCGGACACGGTCAGTCAAAGTTTTGAGGTAGTCGTCGATGTCGTCGACCATTTCTTCTCTTCTTTGCATGGTTAAACGCGTCTAGTTCATATCTATCTAATGCGTCTGGTCTCGCCTCATGCAGTTCTTTGTGGACGTCGATCTCATCTCGGCACCCCGCAGGCCACCTCCTCCGTGCCATCGCTGTAGAGCTCCGTTTAAAAATCTATTCCTACCCGTGTATTGCCCCTTGTATCAATGCCATGGCCCACTTGTCATTCGATATACCGAAGCCCCACTCGTGCATGTTTTGGTCAGGGATACAGCGATGCTTACGGTCAAACAAAGATGGATGGTCTGACTTGTCTTTGCGGGCTCTACGTGGCCCCACTAGTCAGAAGATAACGGTCAACCGTCGGGCAACCGGCCGTTACAGCATCTGTGATGGTTTCAGACAAGGTCTTGGGAAAACTGAGGAAAAACTAAGGAGCTGGGGAAAACTGAGCACAACTAAGGAACCGAGGGCACGAAAATAGAAATCCCTTTATTAAAACAAAGGTGTTACACTCAGGTTCTTTATTAGCAATATCTGCCGGTGATTCTTCATGTGGTTGAGATATTTCACATCTTCTTCATTATTACCGTCTTCAGTTTCAGCATCAGAAATAGATATATCAATATCTTGATCTTTAGAGTTCTTATTTTCTTCACTTTCATTGGGGGATTCTCCTGCAAAAGATTTCTTGTTGCGAGCTTCTTGTTCTTTTCTCTATGGGTGTCCTTCAGGATAATCAGGGTCCTGAGTACTTGAACCTCAGTACTTGAACCTCCTCTTGTATTAACTCCACAAACTTGTCTTTTCTCATCAAGAAGCTTCTCATATAATTCATTTTAAAGAGAAATCATTTCTTAAACTTGATTATGCATCATATGATAATGTTTTAACGTTATTTTCAGACAATCTACACAAAAACTCAGGTTTATATGAATAATTTCTATATTACGAGAATTTTCCAATATCTCTTATAATATCATAGTCAAAGCTTCCTCTATCATAAGTAGAATCATTAACAAACGAAACTTTAGTAGGAGATGATACCATTTTATTACCTTTACTAGAACTTATAGCATGCACTTGCATAGAAAAACAAGGTTCATTGATGGGAAATTTAAAAGGGAATTCTATTTTCGTGCCCTCGGGTTCTTAGTTGTACTCAGTTTTCCCCAGCTCCTTAGTTTTTCCTCAGTTTTCCCCAAGCCCTTGTCTGAACCCGCAGAAGGAGCTCGGACGGAAGGAATCCGTTAAGTTGACCGTTCCGTGCTGACGAGTGGTGTCGTGTCGTTTATGGGGTCGCGTCGTGTGGGACCGCGTCGTGTGGGGCTGGTAGAAAGGGACCGCGTGGGACAGGACGAGACCATGTTTGTGGGGCCGTAGCGTGTGGAGCCGTGTGGGTCCGGGACGGGAGCACGAGTGGTTTCTGTCTCTTTCGCCCAGATTAGCAGTTTTCAATGTACCTTTTTCCTCTCTCTCGCTCGATCTCATTCATATTTGATAGCCCAAATTGGTAGCAAATCTAGAGCAGCTTGTCCTTCTGTTTTTTAACGCCATTCATTTCTTTATGCCTTCGTTTTTACCCAATCAGGTAGGAAATCTAGGGCACAAATCCAGAGAGAAAATATAGGATAAGCTGCATACAGCAACCAACATAGCATAGATATATTCAGGACAGATCCAAAAGTAGTACCGATAGATCCAATATAAGCTACATTTTACATGAATTTAAGCTGCTCTACAGATAGAGCAGTGATGACCCACAAGTATAGGGGGTGTATCGTAGTATCTTCGATAAGTAAGAATGTCGATCCCAACGAGGAGCAGAAGGTGTTGACAAGCAGTTTCGATGAAGGATTCACTGTAAATGCTCACAGACAAGTAGTCAGGGGGGTTTGATGTAACAGTTGAATAATGTACGAGTATGTAAAGTGCGAGAGTAATAATTGCAGCGAGTGGCCCAATCCTTTTTAGCACAAAGGACAAGCCGGTTTGTTTACTTATAATGACCAAATGTTCTCGAGGACACACGGGATTTTAGTCTAGTGCTTTCGCTACATACGGCTAAATAATCTTCATTGTTGTGATAAGTGTTGTGTGGGTGAACCTATGCTAATGTACCGCCCTTCCTAGGACTAATACATACTTGTGATTATACCCCTTGCAAGCATCCGCAACTACAAGAAAGTAATTAAGAAATAAATCTAACCACAGCCTTAAACTCTGAGATCCTGCGATCCCTCCTGCATCGATATACCAACGGGGGTTTAGGTTTCTGTCACTCCGGCAACCCCGCAATTGGCAAACGAATACAAGATGCATTCCCCTAGGCCCATAAATGGTGAAGTGTCATGTAGTCGACGTTCACATGACACCACTAGAAGAATAACACCACAACTTAAATATCACACCATTGAATATTACTCATCCATAGTTCACTACTAACATTTAGACTTCACCCATGTCCTCAAGAACTAAACGAACTACTCACGAGACATCATACGGAACATGATCAGAGGTGATATGATGATGAATAACAATCTGAACATAAACTTGGTTCAATGGTTTCACTCAATAGCATCAACAACAAGTAGAAATCGATACCGGGAGAGTTTCCCCTATCAAACAATCAAGATCAAACCCAAATTGCTATGGCGGTGACGGTGTCCAGCGGTGATGACGGCGGTGATGATGGTGGAGATGATGATGATGGTGATGGCGATGATGTCCAGCTCGATGACGGTGACGATGGCATCGATTTCCCCCTCCCGGAGGGAATTTCCCCGGCGGATTCCTGCCCGCCGGAGAGCTCTTTTCCCTCTGGTGTTCTCCGCCCCGCAGAGGCGGCTGTAACTCTTCGCGAGGTACCCTCTGTGGCTTAGGTCTTCGGGACGAAGGGTTTGGCGAAGAAAAGGAGGCGAAAGGGGTCGTGGGCCCTCCACACCACAGGCCGGCGCGGCCAGGGCCTGGGCCGCGCCGCCCTAGGGTGTGGGCCCACCCTGGCTGCTCCTGGCTCCTCCTTCTGGCTTCCTTCGTCATATTGAAAAATAGGATTTTTGGTATAATTTCCTTCCAGAGTTGATCTTCCAAAATATTGCGTTCTGACGGTGCTTTTTCCAGGCGTAATCCGGCTCCGGTGTTCGATCCTCCAATAACGATGAAACATGCAAAATAGATGAAATAACATAAGTAATGTGTCCCAATATGAAATATATCAATGAATAACAGCAAATTATGATATAAAATAGTGATGCAAATTGGACGTATCAACTCCCCCCAAGCTTAGACTTCGCTTGTCCCCAAGCGAAACTGAGCTCGATAGACATGACCACATGTTTATGGAGTGAAGAGTCGATAAATAAAATACGGACAAGAAGCATCATATTCATTCACACAGGACATTATAGTAGACAACCTCTTATAACTCATATTGAAACAAGTATAGGGTAATCACAAGTAAAGGTGCATGAGAAATCATGATTGGTGATGGCAAACTTCGTTCTTGGTCAGAGAACAACTAACAGATTATATTTATCTTATTGAGCAGCGCTCTCATGTTAGAGTTTATAAGGCACAACTTGCATACTCAATCATAATGGTCTTCTCATGGTCATTGATAACTTGCAAAGCTATATTCATTCAGATAAAACTTGTACTAAACAAGGAAGAATAAAAGACATGATGTAGCAAATCACAATATAATGGTTTGATCACAACTACTCAAATGCTTGCTTGAGATGGAGGGAAATAGGTTTACTGACTCAACATAAAGTAAAAGACAGGCCCTTCGCAGAGGGAAGCAGGGATTAAATCATGTGCTAGAGCTTTTTCAGTTTTGCAATCATATAAAGAGAATAAAAGTAACATTTTGAGAAGTGTTTGTTGTTGTCAACGACTGGTAGCGGGTACTCTAACCCCCTTGCCAGACAACCTCCTAAGAGCGGCTCCCATATTATTTTCATTTTGTGTGGCACTCCTTCCAACCTTTCTTTCACAAACCATGGCTAACCGAATCCTCGGGTGCCTGCCAACAATCTCATACCATGAAGGAGTGCCTTTTTATTTTAGTTTTATTATGATGACACTCCTCCCAACCTTTGCTTACACAAGCCATGGCTAACCGAATCCTTCGGGTGCCGTCCAACAATCACATACCATGGAGGAGTGTCTATTTTTGTTAATTAATTTGGGACTGGGAATCCCATTGCCAGCTCTTTTTGCAAAATTATTGGATAAGCGGATGAAGCCACTAGTCCATTGGTGAAAGTTGCCCAACAAGATTGAAAGATAAACACCACATACTTCCTCATGAGCTATAAAACATTGACACAAATAAGAGATACTAAGTTTTGAATTGTTTAAAGGTAGCACATGAAGTATTTACTTGGAATGGCAGAAAATACCATGTAGTAGGTAGGTATGGTGGACACAAATGGCATAGGTTTGGGTTAAGGTTTGGATGCACGAGAAGTATTCCCTCTCAGTACAGGTCTTTGGCTAGCAAGGTTAATTAGCAAGCATAAGAGTCGAGGGAAACAAACTAATATACATGTGATAGAAACAATCATGCATCTTCCTTGTAAGCACAAGCAATTTTACTTCAGAATAGTAAGCTATGAGCTAACAAGAAAGACAATGAAACATCTACAGGTATTTCGCTTTTCTATTTAAACCTTAAAGTGTTGTTGCTATTGACCCATGCTAAGTTTGCCAAAACCAAATAGATTTATTCAATGCTCCCAAAGTGATACCAATACTAACAACAAGGTGAATCATATAGTAAAGATTGCAAACTAAAATAAGATGTGCAATATGTAAATGATAAGACTTCTCATTAATATTCCATAACGATAACTCACACCAAGGGATACATAGACAACCAACTAAAGGAGAGATACTTCCAAACGCAACCCATCTTATATGATAACTTCCCTACTCATGATATGACACTACTTGACAATAAAAGTAAAAGGTAGTGATAATGTGATACCGCGGCACTCCCCCAAGCTTGGAACAAACCAAGGGGATGCCAATACCGATGATGAATTACTCCTTCGGCGATGGTGGTGATGAATTCCTGACAAGCTTCTCAATAAGCTCCTGAAGCTCGTCAATCCTGTGTATGAGATTGCGAATCATCTCTGAGTTGTGCTCGACGCGGTTAAAGAGTCTGTCTGATGGCGAGTCCCAGCTCTTGGAGTTATTTCCCCACTCTTGACTTCGGGCTCCTTCTCTCTGCAGTGTTAGAGCGATCTATATCCCACTTGGCTAGGCAATGCTGCCTTGGGAGTCCCTTCAATTTGATTATTGAAAATTAGATTGTGGAAGGGGTGATGAGTGCACGATGGAGATGTTCTCGGAGCTAGGTAATGACGTGGAACCGCTCCTCCAAAGGCGAATTCTTGCGCTCTTGTTTGCACTAAAAGGGTTGTCCATCACCTTGATGCTTGCGATGGTAGCACGCGGGCTTGCGCGCGAGTCTTCCTCCACCTCTTCTTCATCTTCTTCCTTGACGTCCTTGACTTCCTCTTTCCACCCAAGATCTCGATCATCTTCATCCGGAAACTCCTTGCCCTTGTTCTTGGAAACCATGGTGCTTCTAAACCGAAAACAGATCCTGGCAGAAACAGCTCGAAACAAAACACGTCGAAAACACGATATACGGACCTCCAGGGGTCCGGGGGATTATATAGCAAAATTTTTCACGACAAACGGAAAGTACCAGATTGAACCAGAGTCGGAAAGGAGCGACGGGGCGGCCAAACCATAGGCCGGCGCGGGCCCAGGTCAGGCCGCGCCGCCCTATGGTGGCACCCCCTCGTGCGTCCTTTCCACTCCGTTTCGAACTCGTAATTTCTCATATTTTCCAAAAACAGCAAAAATATAGTTCGGAAGGTAAATTACGTACTTTTCATTACCAGTACTGTTACCTATTCAAAGTCGATTTCTGGCGGACTGTCAATTTGCCCTTTGATGAAATCTTCCGGTGTCTCCACTTGAATAATATCAACATCAACATTATAGGAATCACCTGAGATATAATGCTTGAGTCTTTGTCCATTCACCACTTGCGTAGCATTGCCTTGGAGAGAGCTAATTTTGATTGCTCCTGAACGATACACCTCCTCGACAACATATGGTCCTTCCCATTTCGAGAGTAATTTCCCTGCAAAGAATCTGAGACGAGACCGATACAATAGGACTTTATCCCCAATATTAAATTCTCTTTTGATAATCCTCCTATCATGCCATTTTTTAACTTTCTCTTTAAAGAGTTTAGCATTTTCGTAAGCTTCACTTCTCCATTCATCTAGGGAGCTCAATTGCAACAACCTCTTATCACCGGCAAGTTTAGGATCTTTATTTAATTCTCTAATAGCCCAATAAGCTTTGTGCTCTAGTTCTAAAGGTAAATGACAAGCTTTCCCATAAACCATTTTATAAGGTGACATTCCCATGGGATTTTTATAAGCAGTTCTATAAGCCCAAAGTGCATCCTTCAATTTACTAGCCCAATTCTTTCTAGTTTTATTAACGGTCTTTCCCAAAATAGATTTAATCTCTCTATTTGATAATTCTACTTGACCACTAGTTTGAGGATGATAAGCAGAAGCAATTCTATGATTAATACCATACCTAGCAAGAGTTTTTCTAAAACCTCCATGAATAAAATGAGAACCTCCATCAGTCATAATGTATCTAGGTACTCCAAATCTAGGAAAAATAATATCTAAGAGCATTCTTAAAGAGGTCTCACCATCAGCACTTTTTGTAGGTATAGCCTCCACCCATTTAGTAACATAATCAACAGCAACAAGTATATGAGTGTTACCTTCTGAAGACGGAAAAGGTCCCATGAAGTCAAATCCCCAACAATCAAACGGTTCAATAACAAGAGTATAATTCATAGGCATTTCATTGCGTCTGGAGATATTACCAACCCTTTGGCATTCATCACAAGATAAAATAAACTTTCTCGCATCTTTGAAGAGAGTTGGCCAATAAAAACCTGATTGTAGAACCTTTTGCGCGGTTCTTTCTCCGGCGTGATGTCCTCCATAAGCACTACCATGACATTTACTCAATATCTCCTGTTGTTCATATTCGGGAACACATCTTCGCATAATACCATCCACTCCTTCTTTATATAAGTGTGGGTCATCCCAGAAATAATGCCTCAAATCATAAAAGAATTTCCTCCTTTGCTGAACTGAAAAGGTTGGAGGCAAGTACTTGGAAACAATAAAGTTAGCATAATCAGCATACCAAGGACTGTCTCGCGAGCTCACCTTTATTACAGCCAATTGTTCATTTGGAAAACTATCATTAACAGGAACAGGATCATAAGCAATATTTTCCAATCTAGACAAATTATCAGCAACAGGATTATCAGCACCTTTCCTATCTACAATATGTAAATCAAATTCTTGCAACAGAAGTACCCATCTAATAAGTCTCGGCTTAGCATCTTTCTTTGTCATTAGGTATCTAATTGCAGCATGATCAGTATGAATAGTAACTTTTGAATCAACAATATAAGATCTAAATTTATCACAAGCAAAAACTACAGCTAATAATTCCTTTTCAGTTGTAGCATAATTTCTTTGAGCAGCATCAAGAGTTTTACTAGCATAATGAATAACATTCAGTTTTTTATCTACTCGCTGTCCAAGAACAGCGCCTACAGCAAATCACTAGCATCACACATAATTTCAAAGGGTAAATTCCAATCAGGGGGTTCAACTATAGGAGCAGTTGTTAAGGCTTTCTTAAGAGTTTCAAACGCTTCCTTACAATCATCATCAAAAACAAATGGTACATCTTTTTGAAGAAGATTAGTAAGAGGCTTTGAAATCTTAGAGAAATCTTTAATAAATCTCCTATAAAACCCAGCATGACCAAGAACACTACGAATACCTTTAACATCCCTCGGATAAGGCATCTTCTCGATTGCTTCAACTTTAGCTCTATCAACTTCAATACCTCTCTCAGAAATTTTATGTCCCAATACAATTCCTTCATTAACCATAAAGTGGCATTTCTCCCAATTAAGAACAAGGTTAGTTTCTTCACATCTCTGCAAAACTTTATCAAGGTTTCGCAAGCAGCTATCAAAAGAATTCCCATAGACGGAAAAATCATCCATGAATACCTCTACAATACTTTCACAAAAACCATGAAAAATAGCAGACATGCATCTTTGAAAAGTAGCAGGAGCATTACATAAACCAAAAGGCATGCGTCTATAAGCATAAGTTCCATAGGGACAGGTAAAAGTGGTTTTCTCTTGATCTTTAGCTTTAACAGCAATTTGTGAAAACCCAGAATAACCATCAAGAAAGCAAAAATGAGTATTTTTAGATAATCTTTCTAGCATTTGATCAATAAAGGGTAAAGGGTAATGATCTTTTTTAGTAACTTTATTAACTTTTCGAAAATCAATGCACATTCTATACCCTACAACTACTCTTTGAGGAATGAGCTCATCATTATCATTAGGCACAACAGTCATACCTCCTTTCTTGGGAACACAGTGCACAGGACTAACCCATCTACTATCAGCAATAGGATATATAATACCAGCTTCAAGGAGTCGTAGTACCTCATTCCTTACCACTTCCTTCATCTTAGGAATTAGACGACGCTGATGTTCAACAACAGGTTTTGCATCATCTTCCATATTAATAGCATGTTGGCAAATAGAAGGAGAAATCCCTTTCAAATCATCAAGAGTGTAGCCAATAGCGCCTCGATGCTTCTTCAATATTTCCAATAACCTTTCTTCCTCAATCTCTGAAAGCTTAGAACTAATAATAACAGGATATATTTTCTTATCATCAATATGAGCATATTTAAGATTATCAGGTAAAGGTTTTAAATCAAAAACAGGATCTTCCTTTGGTGGCGGTGTTGTACCCAAATCTTCCACCGGTAAATCATGCTTGAGAATAGGTTGGCGAAGAAAAATTTCCTCAAGCTCATCTCTTTCTTTCCTAAAAATTTCGCTCTCGCTATCCTCCAAATGTTGCTGCAAAGGATTATTAGGAACAAGAACAATAGATGCACATTGCTCCATTTTAAAATCATTACTAGGCAAATCAGCTTTATAAGGAGTTTTAGTAAATTTAGAGAAGTTAAACTCATAAGATTCACCAGCGAATTTAGTCAAGATTTTCTCTTTCTTGCAATCTATAATAGCTCCACAAGTATTTAGAAAAGGTCTACCAAAAATAATAGGACAATAATCACTAGCAGCAGAACCAAGTACCAAAAAGTCAGCAGGATATTTAATCTTACCGCATAAAACTTCCACATCTCGAACAATACCAATTGGAGAAATAGTTTCTCTATTAGCCAGCTGAATAACCACATCAATATCTTCAAGTTCACAAGAATCAATTTCGTGCATAATCTCCGTGTAAAGCTCATACGGAATAGCACTAACACTTGCACCAATATCACATAATCCATAATAGCAATGATCACCAATTCTAACAGATAGCATAGGAACACTAGCTTGTTTGGGTTTATTAGGATGTGAAACAATATGAGAAGCATCTTCACAGAAAATAATATGACCATCCTCCACATTTTCAGTCACAAGATCTTTAACTATTGCAACAGCAGGTTCAACTTTTATTTGTTCTTCAGGTTCTACAGGTTTCTTTTCACTTTTATGAACCGCACTATTTATAACAGAGTACTCCTTCATTTTAGCAGGGAAAGGAGTTTTTTCAATATAAACCTCAGGAATAACATGATCAGCAGTTTCAACTACAACACATTTATTAATAGATGAATCAATTTTATCTTTATATGGTTCATGATACTTATCAAAGTTCTTCTTTGGCAATTCATAATGAGAGGCAAAAGCTTTAAAAAGATTTACTGACAACTTGAGAATCAAGACCATATGTAGCACTCATATTACGAAATTTATCGGTATCCATAAAAGCTTCAATGCATTTATAATCATAAATTATACCTGATTCTCGATCTTTGTCGTTCTCCCATCCTTCAGTATTTTCTTGGATTCGATCAAGAAGGTCCCTTTTAAACTCTTCTTTGTTGCGTGTAAATGATCCAGAACAAGAAGTATCCAGCAAGGTCTTGTCTTGAAAAGAAAGTCTTGCATAGAAATTATCAATAATAACATTACCAGGAAGCTCATGAATGGGGCATTTGAGCATTAAAGACTTCAATCTCCCCCAAGCTTGGGCAATACTCTCTCCATCATGAGGCCAAAAATTATATATGCGATTCCGATCCTTATGAATTTCACTTGGAGGATAGAACTTAGAATAAAACCGGGGCACAATATCATTCCATTCAAGAGAATCCCCATTATCCAATAATTTATACCAATGCGCCGCTTTACCAGACAGCGATAAAGAGAATAGTTTCTTCCTCACTTCATCCATAGCAATACCTGCACACTTGAATAAACCGCATAATTCATGCAAAAACAGTAAATGATCACCGGGGTGGACAGTTCCATCCCCTTCATAGCGGTTATCCATAACACGTTCAATAATTTTCATAGGTATTTTATATGGTATTACTTCCTCACCTGGCGCTTCATCCACTACCATTGCAGTAGTAGTAGATTTCCCAAATAGAAATTGAAGAGAAGATCTCTCCATAATGAATTATAGCAGCAGGCAGAAATAAAATCAGCACAACAGTAAAGGTTTTCCTTACCAATTCCACTTACCAATAGCGCTTCACTCCCCGGCAACGGCGCCAGAAAATAGTCTTGATGACCCACAAGTATAGGGGGTGTATCGTAGTATCTTCGATAAGTAAGAATGTCGATCCCAACGAGGAGCAGAAGGTGTTGACAAGCAGTTTCGATGAAGGATTCACTGTAAATGCTCACAGACAAGTAGTCAGGGGGGTTTGATGTAACAGTTGAATAATGTACGAGTATGTAAAGTGCGAGAGTAATAATTGCAGCGAGTGGCCCAATCCTTTTTAGCACAAAGGACAAGCCGGTTTGTTTACTTATAATGACCAAACGTTCTCGAGGACACACGGGATTTTAGTCTAGTGCTTTCGCTACATACGGCTAAATAATCTTCATTGTTGTGATAAGTGTTGTGTGGGTGAACCTATGCTAATGTACCGCCCTTCCTAGGACTAATACATACTTGTGATTATACCCCTTGCAAGCATCCGCAACTACAAGAAAGTAATTAAGAAATAAATCTAACCACAGCCTTAAACTCTGAGATCCTGCGATCCCTCCTGCATCGATATACCAACGGGGGTTTAGGTTTCTGTCACTCCGGCAACCCCGCAATTGGCAAACGAATACAAGATGCATTCCCCTAGGCCCATAAATGGTGAAGTGTCATGTAGTCGACGTTCACATGACACCACTAGAAGAATAACACCACAACTTAAATATCACACCATTGAATATTACTCATCCATAGTTCACTACTAACATTTAGACTTCACCCATGTCCTCAAGAACTAAACGAACTACTCACGAGACATCATACGGAACATGATCAGAGGTGATATGATGATGAATAACAATCTGAACATAAACTTGGTTCAATGGTTTCACTCAATAGCATCAACAACAAGTAGAAATCGATACCGGGAGAGTTTCCCCTATCAAACAATCAAGATCAAACCCAAATTGCTATGGCGGTGACGGTGTCCAGCGGTGATGACGGCGGTGATGATGGTGGAGATGATGATGATGGTGATGGCGATGATGTCCAGCTCGATGACGGTGACGATGGCGTCGATTTCCCCCTCCCGGAGGGAATTTCCCCGGCGGATTCCTGCCCGCCGGAGAGCTCTTTTCCCTCTGGTGTTCTCCGCCCCGCAGAGGCGGCTGTAACTCTTCGCGAGGTACCCTCTGTGGCTTAGGTCTTCGGGACGAAGGGTTTGGCGAAGAAAAGGAGGCGAAAGGGGTCGTGGGCCCTCCACACCACAGGCCGGCGCGGCCAGGGCCTGGGCCGCGCCGCCCTAGGGTGTGGGCCCACCCTGGCTGCTCCTGGCTCCTCCTTACGCTTCCTTCGTCATCTTGAAAAATAGGATTTTTGGTATAATTTCCTTCCAGAGTTGATCTTCCGAAATATTGCGTTCTGACGGTGCTTTTTCCAGCAGAATCCTGGCTCCGGTGTTCGATCCTCCAA
Source organism: Lolium perenne (assembly GCF_019359855.2). NCBI lineage: Eukaryota > Viridiplantae > Streptophyta > Magnoliopsida > Poales > Poaceae > Lolium > Lolium perenne. The sequence goes on from NC_067245.2 coordinate 51,366,744, forward strand.
TAACGATGAAACATGCAAAATAGATGAAATAACATAAGTAATGTGTCCCAATATGAAATATATCAATGAATAACAGCAAATTATGATATAAAATAGTGATGCAAATTGGACGTATCAAGCAGTCACATACAGAGAATGCAGTAGGCACGTTCAACGCCTCCAGGTAGCGCGTGTGACTCGCTTGGAGGTTGCGCAGGTGAATCCCAAGTGCTTTGTGTTTGGCCATGTACGCATGCACGTTCACGGTCCTTCCAACTCTAGCGCCACATCTGCCAATGGATTCAGCATGGTTCACCAGGGAGTTGAAGTCGGTGGCGCGGAGCTTCCTGTTGCAGAAGGGGCACTTGTAAATGCCTCGAGCAAAGGGGCCATCGTAATGGCCGGACTGCAGCCTCCTGAGGACGTGACGAGTCTTGGTGTGGAAGGACTCGTCGTCGCTGTCGACGTCGCTGCTCTGCACCTGTCACGTAGCACCAAAGATCGTGCAAAAAAAACGGAGTCAATTGCAACGATGATGGAACAGAGAGTGAACAAAAAATCATGCATGATAATATGGGCTCGAAAAAAAGAGGTAGCCTCAGTTACATTGGACACACTTATATCCAGGATTTGAGTCAGCAAACCAAAGATCATGCACAACAAATTTGTACACACCAATTGTTTACTGACCAAACCCTGAATCAATTTATGCCCAAATATTCATCATCATTGGCACAAATCTTAAACAAAAGCAAATCACAAACACTAATAACGCAAGATCTAACACAAAAGGATCGAACTAGGAACAGACGAACAGTAATAACGCAAGATCTAACACAAAAGGATTGAACTAGGAACAGACGAACCGTAATAACGCTAGATCTAACACAAAATGATTGAAATGAGATAAGAACAAGGGAACAAAGGGTTACCTCCGGCTCGTTGTCGACGATGCTGGTGTCGTAGGGGTTCTCCGGCGCGTCGTATTACCTTTGGTTCGTACGGGTCCCAAGCGACGGGGGACTGGACGGTGGCGGCGGCCGATGCGCCGGCTGCTACGTTGGAAGCAGCGACAGGGGCCTGGACGGGGGCGGCGGCCGATCCGCCGGCTGCTACGTTGGAAGCAGGGACAGGGGCCTGGACGGGGGCGGCGGCCGATCCGCCGGCTGCTACGTTGGAAGCAGCGACAGGGGCCTGGACGGGGGCGGCGGCCGATGTGCCGGCTGCTACGTTGGAAGCAGCGACAGGGGCCTGGACGGGGGCGGCGGCTGATGTGCCGACAATGGGCATCTCATTCTTCTCCATCGCCGGCGGTTTTCTTCGGGGTTTTTTCTTCGGTTGTGGAGAAGATGATGGGACAGGAGAGGCGGTTGCAGTGAGCCAGTGAGAACGTGCGTCGAGGGAGAGAAAGAGGGGCTCTATAAAGACGAAGGTGGCGTGTACCGCAACACGCGTCCGCTATGCACGGCTGCAGCGTGCACCGCTACATGAGTCTAACCCTGGGACGTTTGGTGTACTCAGTTATAACCTCAGGCCTTATACAGAAATTTTATCTGTACTCAGTTTTCCCCTCGAGGACTTAGACCGGCAAGTGCAATATACTCAGTTTTACCCTCAAGTAGCTGGTCAACAGAGAGTCAACAAATGAGATTAACATAGCTAATTGAGTCATTTCATGCGCAAAAAAATCCAAAAAAATAAAAACATAGTGGCAACTACTCATGGAGTCTTCCTACGCAACCTGCCACCTAGAAAACCTTAACAAACATATATAAATCAAGTTTTACCACAAATTGCCACTTCTCAGAATCACTAGTGTAGCTATGAAGATGATTGGTTTTCCACCCAAACCCCTTTGCAAAACATCTTTCCCAAAACATAGTTTGTCTAAATGATGCCATAATTGTCACACTCATGTATATTTGAATTGCAAATAATTTGATGTAGCCCAATATGAATTATATTGTACAAAACACACATTTTTCATTTTGTAATTCTTTTGTTTGAATCCCTTAGTCTATTTACTATTTATGTGCCCTTGGATTCTTAGTACTACTCAGTTTTGCCCTCAAGTACTGTCACAAATGCTCTGAGAAGCCCAAACTTATCCTGATTGGTTGAGCCGTTGTCACACGGATCGACTCCACGAACCGTTGATCCACTGATCTAACGGGCAGTATACCCCTATCCGTCTCTTCGTGGCAACCTCTCTCTCTCTCTCTCTCTCTCTCTTCGTGGCCACCCCTCTCTCTCTCTCTGTCGGTGGAGAATGCCCACCCCTCTATTTATGTGCAATAACGAGTTTGCCACTTAATATAGTTTGGGATATAGTATTGGTATAAACATGAGGCATACATATTTGCGGATTTCGGTGATTGCATTATTTGTCACCCCTCTAACAATTATCAACTATCTTTAGCTGTCCTTTTCTTTTAGGGAATATAGTTTGGGATATAGTATTGGTATTTTGAAACGGCCTAAAAGTGGTATAATTTTGTTATAAACATGAGGCATACATATTTGCGGATTTCGGTGATTGCTATCAACTATCTTTAGCTGTCCTTTTCTTTTAGGGAATATAGTTTGGGATATAGTATTGGTATTTTGAAACGGCCTAAAAGTGGTATAATTTTGTTATAAACATGAGGCATACATATTTGCGGATTTCGGTGATTGCATTATTTGTCACCCCTCTAACAATTATCAACTATCTTTAGCTGTCCTTTTCTTTTAGGGAATATAGTTTGGGATATTGTATTGGTATTTTGAAGGGACCCTATTTTGAAAGGGATCCCATTTTGAAACGGCCTAAAAGTGGTATAATTTTGTTATAAACATGAGGCATACATATTTGCGGATTTCGGTGATTGCATTATTTGTCACCGCTCTAACAATTATCAACTATCTTTAGCTGTCCTTTTCTTTTAGGGAATATAGTTTAGGATATGGTATTGGTATTTTGAAACGGCCTAAAAGTGGTCTAATTTTGGTATAAACACGAGGCATACATATTTGCGGATTTCGGTGATTGCATTATTTGTCACCCCTCTAACAATTATCAACTATCTTTAGCTTTCCTTTTCTTGTAGGGAATATAGTTGGTAATTTCGGTGAATGCACACACTAACTTTGAAAACAACTACAAGTACATGTAACTGAATAATGGATTTGTAAGGTATCCCTTGTAACAACTTCTAGCGCCTGGTGAGCAATGATAAGAATCCGATCGTAATTATACAACAACAAAAAAAACCAGCCATCAGGTTAGCTTGCTTCTTCAACTCGATCAGCTGCCTTAACTGCTTGTTCATTTTCTTCAGTTCTCCCTTCACTTCCACCAGTTCTGCATTGGGAGCATTAGGCATAATCGGAACGGCTCCTCTCTCCGCCGCATTCTCTACAGCAAGTCCCCCCCTCCCAAATTGCGCCCCCCAATAGCGCCAATTGATTCCTGCAACTGAAGCCTCTGAACGTACACATCGATCCACTCGAAATGCCTGCATTTCTTCAAGATCTGAAAACAACAACGTGAACCCTAAATCCCAAATTCGAGGGAATAACAAGAAAATCGAGAGAAAACAGAGAAATTGGAGCGAGATCTAACCTTATCCCCCTCTCTATATGGCAAGCTCTCGCATGCAACGAACTCACGTCCACGGTTGCCATTCTCGTCCGTCTTACAGATCGACCGCTTCAGAGGCTCCTGGCGTGTGCAGTCAGGGCATCTTGTCAAAGGCACGGGTCCATACTGCGGCCATGAAGAACGGGAGGTCGAAGAGAAACTAGACATCACCCGCCTACCGGAGAAGGGCTGCCGCTGGCGGAGAAGAAGAACAATGGGGCGCGGAGAAAGAAAGGGGAAGCAATGGCACGGGCACGGGCGCGGGGCTGGCTCGGGCTCCCATTTTGCAACGGTCACCTGGGTAAGCTGTGGGTCCGGCGCGCTAACGTGGACAAGTTGTGGGTCCCACGATGATCTGGATAAGTGGAGACGTGTCCACTGCGGGGCACCAACAGCGGCCCCACTTGCCAGCACCAACCAACGTCAACTAAACGGGATTCCTTCCGTCCGAGCTCTTTCTGCGGGTTACAGACAAGGGCTTGGGGAAAACTGAGGAAAAACTAAGGAGCTGGGGAAAACTGATTACAACTAAGGACCCGAGGGCACGAAAATAGAAATCCCAATTTAAAAACCTCTTAAGAGATTTTTTCAAATAAGAAGTTTTAATGTCGTTCTCTTTAACAGACTTTGAAGCTTCTTTCATGTATTTATTATATAGTTTATGCATACCTCTTCGATATGTAATATCTTCTTCCATATGCCAATCATCGTAGTTCTGCTTGATGGTATCCAGTAATTCCCTAGCTTCTTCCACAGTCATGTCCCTAAAAATATTAAATGCAATTCTGTCTAAATATTGCCCGCCACCTGGATCCATTTGGGCATCGTGGCTCCCCCTAGTGATCCAAAGATTCAGGTCCTCCCATTTCATGAAAAACTCCCCATGTATTTTTCCGCGACTTTATTTCCTGCGAAAACCTGACAAAAACGAGACCTTGCTAAAAACATCATAAGATTCAGCAATTTTTATCCAAGTATGGTGAGATTATGGAGCAAATCATTGAGCAAAGTGTTTTAAAAAGTAGATACATTTGAGATGTATCATTACCCCACCTTATCCTCCACTAGGAGCGGCTCCGCCTACAGCGCGTCGGCACAGTGGTACGGCGACCAGTCTAGGTGCCCGAGCCGTAGGGTGGGGAATGTGTACACCACCTTCTTCTCCTCTGGCGCTTTCACCTTCACCTGCATGAGTGACATCTGTGGCGCTTCATGTGGCAGTTGTGAATCCCATACTTCATTTAGATCCGCCCATGTACGTAAGCATGTCGGTCGTCGTTGTCACCGATAGTCGGCACGCCAAGCGGGCGCTCGCGTGAGTGAGCGACCGCTAGTTGAGATTGTACTACCTAAGGACATCTCCAGCGGATCTGATGCGTAACACTGTTACCAAGGCTGGATCCATTAGAATATTGTGTTAGGATCGGTGAGTTTCAGATTTTTAATAAATCTCACAGTTAGCAAGATCGGTTTCATTAGAATATTGTTATGCCTAGATGTTGTGTCATTTGACGTGTAAGATACCATATTATATATGTTATGTTGTATGCGAGTTGCCGGATCAACTATTAGCTAGGGGATGCACCATGTTTTAATTGGATTAAAATACTTTGTTAAGTATTAGCATTTTTCACCACTTATGTCATTGTGTATTGTTTGATCTATATGTTCATGTGCAAATCAAACGTTTACCAGATCCATTGTGAAAGCACAATTAATTTCATGTCTTAGATCTACAGATTACTATTTTTCCTATATGTTTTTTTATAGTTAACCATATCTATCATCATATAACATGGGTTTTATTTTGGTGACACTCCATAAGAAATTGAATAGCTGATTAGGTCAATGGTGTCTCTTGTTTCACTCTGAATCACTAAGACCCCAAATCATTTATTCTTAACCAGTTTAAGTCTAGCTATCACGTGTTCGGAATGTTCATATTCTAACTCCAAAGATTTGTTTGTGCAGTTTATTTCAAATGAGATACCGGCATCGTGCCATAACGATTGCAAACCGCTGCTATTGCGATGTTTTGGTGCACTGCATAAGACACCTTTTTAGTTAAGAGTGCCTTATGCAGTGTTGCTAGAATATCACAAAAGTGACGAGAAGAGTACCGAAGGTTCTCAATGAAGGTTGGCCATTTGTAATAGAACCTTCAATAGCGTGGAGACAACGACGTAACCAAGAACTAGTGCTGTAGAACTCTCGTTTCTAAAGCTAGCAGTTAATCTATGTCGAAATACATGTGTATATGTGGTGTATAAAATTTACAAATCAAATATAAATGAGTTTTGATTTTTTTTTGTGAATGCAATGTTGAGTTATGGGCTACTTCAGACAACTGGGCATTGCTTGCTGCATATATAAAATGTCACTGATGGTGCCAGAAACCAAACGGCTGGTTAAAACAAACATGTGCAATCTCTGTGAAACGCATACGTCTAAAGTAACAACAACATTTGCGATCTTCCAGTCTGCTGACGGTCGAATAGGGAACACCGTGTGTGACAGACCAGTTTATCGCACACGATTTAACATAATTAACCGTGTCGAACACTGGATCCCGTCGTGCACGGTTTTGAACACCATGTGGTTTTGGCGTATCACACCCTCTCCTTGTGACGGTTGAGTTTACTGTGTGCGACGGGCCATTTCGTGTGTAATGGTTCAATCTGTACTACTGGTCAGGCATGCAAGCAAAGTTCAGTTCAGTTTCTGCAGGCAAAGTGCAGAGTATCTAAAGAAATATTAGTAACGCTCGTGGCCCGGACCTCGCGTGCAATTTCACTCAATCATCTGATACATACCCATAGAGCCACATGCATATGCTTAGCAGCCACCCGGCCACGTACTCGTATCAAAAATTTCTTCCCTTTGCCCTGCTCCTTCCGCTTTACTCGTCTTTCCTCCGTATATTTCGCCTTTTCAGCGCTCACCGACCCGTGACCCGCGGGAGCACGCACACGGCGGCCGCCGCGCCTGGTCGATCGATCGAGCTAGCTACCCATGCAGGACCACCACCACAGCACCACACATATGTGTCTAGGTTGGCGATCGATCATGCATGTGCATATGGTGGTCTTGTCATTGATTTGGACCCATGACCATGAGAAGAGAAACTCAAAATTTTGACACAAAGGACCACCTGCCTCAGTGAATTGTCAAAAAAGACCACCTGTCAATAGAATTGACAAAAAAGACCACCTTCGTCGTGACGGAACACCCCCAGGCGACACGTGGAAGATGCCGCCGTAGCAGCTGGCGGCACGTTAGCTGCCAGGGTCGCCGTCAGAAGCCGTCGAGCCATGGTGGGCCCTACCGCCCCCGCCTGTGGCGGCAAGGGTGATGTGGCAGGGTGCCGCCACGGCCCCTGGCGGCATGTCCGTCCGTCATGATAGCCCACAAACTGAATCCTTGCATGTGCTCCGTAAGTTGAATGAGCATGCTAGTAGTGTGTACGTACAAGTGATACGTCTCAAACGTATCTATAATTTCTTATGTTCCATGCTACTTTTATGATGATACTCACATGTTTTATACACACTTTATGTCATATTTATGCATTTTCCGGCACTAACCTATTGACAAGATGCCGAAGAGCCAGTTGCTGTTTTCTGCTGTTTTTGGTTTCAGAAATCCTACAAAGGAAATATTCTCGGAATTGGACGAAATCAACGCCCAGTGTCTTATTTTCCCACGAAGCTTCCAGAAGACCGAAAGGATTACGAAGTGGGGCGACGAGGCGCCGCCACGCCAGGGCCGCGCAGCCAAGGGTGGGGCCGCGCCGCCCTGTTGTGTGGGGCCCTCGCGTCGTCCCCAAACCTACCCTTCCGCCTACTTTAAACCTTCGTCGAGAAAACCCCAGTACCGGGAGCCACGATACGGAAAACCTTCCAGAGACGCCGCCGCCAATCCCATCTCGGGGGATTCAGCAGATCGCCTCCGGCACCCTGCCGGAGAGGGGAATCATCTCCCGGAGGACTCTTCATCGCCATGATCGCCTCCGGATTGATGTGTGAGTAGTTCACCCCTGGACTATGGGTCCATAGCAGTAGCTAGATGGTTGTCTTCTCCTCATTGTGCCATCATGTTAGATCTTGTAAGCTGCCTATCATGATCAAGATCATCTATTTGTAATGCTACATGTTGCGTTTGGTTGGATCCGATGAATATGGAATACTATGTTATGTTGATTATCAATCTATCATATATGTGTTGTTTATGATCTTGCATGCTCTCCGTTGCTAGTAGAGGCTCTGGCCAAGTTGATACTTGTAACTCCAAGAGGGAGTATTTATGCTCGATAGTGGGTTCATGCCTCCATTTAATCTGGGACAGTGACAGAAAGTTCTAAGGTTGTGGATGTGCTATTGCCACGAGGGATAAAACATCAATGCTTTGTCTAAGGATATTTGTGTTGATTACATTACGCACCATACTTAATGCAATTATCTGTTGTTTGCAACTTAATACTGGAAGGGGTGCGGATGCTAACCTGAAGGTGGACTTTTTAGGCATAGATGCATGCTGGATAGCGGTCTATGTACTTTGTCGTAATGCCCAATTAAATTTCACACTACTCATCATGATATGTATGTGCATTGTCATGCCCTCTTTATTTGTCAATTGCCCAACTGTAATTTGTTCACCCAACATGCTATTTCTTATTGGAGAGACACCACTAGTGAACTGTGGACCCCGGTACATTCTTTTACATCGAATACAATCTACTGCAATATTTGTTCTTCATGTTCTTCGCAAACATCATCTTCCACACTATACATCTAATCCTTTGTTTACAGCAAGCCAGTGAGATTGACAACCTCACTGTTACGTTGGGGCAAAGTACTTTGATTGTGTTGTGCAGGTTCCACGTTGGCGCCGGAATCCCTGTTGTTGCGCCGCACTACACTCCGTCACCTACAACCTTCGCGTGCTCCTTGACTCCTACTGGTTCGATAACCTTGGTTTCTTACTAAGGGAAAACTTGCTGCTGTACGCATCACACCTTACTCTTGGGGTTCCCAACGGACGTGTGCTTTACGCGTCATCAAGATCTTTTTCTGGCGCCGTTGCCGGGGAGATCAAGACACGCTGCAAGGGGAGTCTCCCACTTCCAATCCCTTTACTTTATTTTTGTCTTGCTTTACTTTATTTTATTTACTGCTTTGTTTGCTTTCTTATATCAAAAATACAAAAAAATTAGTTACTTGCATTTACTTTATTTACTGTCTTGTTTGCGTTCTCCATATTAAAAACACAAAAAAATTAGTTACTTGCATTTACTTTATTTTATTATCATGACTAGTCCTGTAGTTGTTACTCTATCACCTGAGGAATCGATCTTCACTTTTAAACAAGGTGGTGAAGAGAGTTTTAAAGAAGCTTCGTCTAGAATTTTCGATTCTTATAGTAAAACTGAACCTAAAATGACTCTAAGTTTGCTTCTTAGTAACTTTTATTTTGGGATTTTTCTTCGCTATAGATATGCCTTGGATGCTGTAGTGGGAGGAGATTTCCTTCACTGCAATGGCGATCAAGCTTTTATTGGCGTAAAAAAATTGGTTACATCATCTAGCTCCGCTAATAATTTTGATCCATCTCTTGTTAGCATTTATAATAGATTAAACACTCTTGAGACAAATGTATCTTACTTAAAAGAAGGGTATAGTCGGATTCGTGAGCATTTTGATTATGTTCCAATAAACTCTGAACCTTCAATGTGGGACCCTACTATTAAAGTTACTATTGATGGTAAAAAAATATGCCCGTTGTGATATCATGACTGAATTTTGCCTTATGCCTAAAAGTATTTATGAATCTTTGACACTCTGGGGACTTACTGAAGGTGGAGAAGGAATAACTCTTACTGATAACTCTGTTATGATTCCTAATGGAATAGCTGAAGGAGTGTTCACAACCCTTCTTGGAAGAACGGTATCCACTGATTATCTCGTTATTGAATGTGTAGGGACAGGACAAATCACACTTGAAAGATCCCTGCTGAAACTCTTGGGAGCGACCATAGATGTGGGGAAAGGAACTCTAAATTCCTCGATACCTGGATGCGGGCACATATTTCCTAAAACAAAGAGTAAGAATAAGGGTAAGAAAGGTAGGCGCAACGCCCCTGGTAAGAATGTCAATGCTTCATCTCTTGATAATACTTGATTCACACTTTCTGCGCCTAGCTGAAAGGCGTTAAAGAAAAGCGCTTATGGGAGATGTCGTCGTGGTGAACGAGCAGATGCCATAGGATGGCTTAGATTGGGGCCGAATGGACGCAAGAGGATTCGGGGGAGGGTTTGCGATCAGGTGGGAAGAGATTCCGGATGGTTTCCTCAAGAACTTGGCCAAGGCCAGAGGTTGAAGAAGAAAGGCACAAGGAAGAACTCCCTCTAGATCACCATGTTCATAGATTCACACAGGTTACAGGCTATGCCTTCATACATACACGCGTCTCTTAACCTAACGTCTCGTATCCTGCCCGCAAGGAGGGCTGCCCCCTCTCCTTATACAGGGGAGAGGGTGGCTTACAGAGCAAGAAACCCTAATGGCATCTTTGACTGGACAAACTACTTTACAGAGTTACCATACAAAGCTACTTTAATCATAGGTGACACCGGGGCCTTCTTTTATCATAGAAGCTGACGTCCTCCGGCTTCTTTCTCCGTCACCTCTCTCTTTGGCGCCAGGGCTCTGAATAAAGTTACTTTGCTTAGCTCATCCTTGTCTTCTTGCTCTGAAGAGAATCTTTGACCAGTCCTGCCGACAGGCTTCTCCTTTCCGGTATCTTCTATACCGGGTTCCGGCATACCCCTTTGGGGATACCGGCTTAGCCTTGCTCTCCCGGATTCCTACTAGGCTTCCGGTACGAACATGAAACCGGTATCTTGATGGCTCAAACCATCCGGTTTGGCATGCCTTTGGCATACCGGGGGTTATCCCCCCAACATTAGTCCCCGAAGCTGGTATGGCCTGGAGGATTCTATCCTACAGACCATGCCAGGTTTTCATCTTTTTAAGATACCGGTTTAATCACTCATGTCTTGAGCTTAGTTCCGGCACCTTTACCCTTGTTCTTTTTCTTCTCTTTGCAAGGCTCGTTCCGGCGTCTCTTTTTTCCGGCACCACGTGTCTTTACTACTTCCTCGGCGAAGTCGAGAATATCTCGGGCCCCGCGCCTGTCAGAGACATGCGCACTGTAACTGACGCGCCAGTGTCCGTTGTCACATCGCTTCGACTCCCGCGCGCGCAGTTAATGCATCTCTGCGGATCCCACTACTTCTTCGGGATCCTGTGTGCACCTCCGTGTGGCCTCCCTCTCTCGCGTGTATCCGTTCGACACGTGGCGGCCCAAGGTGCGAACCGTCGCGGGCCGCGAGGCGAACCGCCGCGGCCCAGCGGTTCCATCCCCACCTTCTCTCTCCTTTATAAACACAACTGCCCGTTCCTCTTCATCTTCTTCGCATTCTCCTCCTTCGCGCACAGAGCTCCACGCCTTTGCGCCACCGCCGTTCTCCGTCCGCCGTCGCTCGTTCAAGCTCCGGCGCCCGGCGAACTCACGCCGCGCCTCCGCCGGACTTCGCTGTGCGGGGTTCTTCGGCAGCAACTTCCTCGCGTCCGCCGCATTTGTGCTTCTTCGCGAGCTTCTCCGCCTCGCCGTCGACGGAGCTCGCCGGCGACCGCAGACCCGCTTCACCGTCAATGAACGCTTCCTTCAGCGACCGCGCCGCTCAAGGTTGGTACCAATTTCACTTTACTCGCCGTTCGCTTGCTTTCCAGATCTTGAGCCTTTGGTGTTCTTATTTGCTTTTTTTCTTTGGTTTTATTCTTACTCGTAGATCTTCACGAGGGGTTCAAGTTTGGGATTTCTGTTTCTCCGCCTACCCTCGCAATGTCTGACGAGGAATCTTCCTCCGCATCTTCTTCTTCCCTTTCTCTCAAGCGCCGTAGACCCTCTCCCGGTGAATCTACGGCCTCAGATCCGATGGAGACCGATTCCGGCAATCAGCAGGAATCCGGTAGCCTCCAAGAGTCCGGCGGCCACCTAGAATCCGGTAGCTTTAGCCAAGCTTCCGGTAGCCAAGAGGCCAGTAGCTCTGGCCAAGCCTCTAGCAGCTCCAGCCAATCTTCCGGCGAGGAGCCTTCCCCAACCACCCGCGGAGCCTGGATGGGCTCCAACATTACTGAGTTTGAGATCGATTGGTTGTACCGGTCTCGGAGGATTCCGGAAGGAGTTACCTGCCGGATTCCGGATGACGAGATCGAACCGGATCCGGAAGACGACGAGTATGTTGTTTTTCTCGCTCACTTTGAGCGTGGCTTCGGCCTTCCTGCCTCTACTTTTTTCCGGGAGTTTCTAGATTTCTACGAACTCCAACCTCACCACCTTCCTGGCAACGCCATTTTCTATCTTTCTTGCTATGCCACCTTCATGGAGGCTTACATCGGCATTCGTCCCACTCGTGAGACGTTTGCCCGCTTCTTCAACTTGCGGATCAACTCCGTCCAGGGCAAGGATATTCCTAAGCCCAAGCCGCCCGTGCAGTGCGGCTCTTGCATCGTCGGCTCCCGCCAGGGGAGCACTTTTCTTAAGTTTTCCGGCCTCGAGTCTTGCCGCGCCTGGCAAGGAACTTTCTTCTATGTGAAGAACACCGGCCGCGCCGATCTCATCAATCTTCCTCCATACCAAGAGGGCCCCCCCAGCAGAACCAACTGGAGCTACAACCCGAGGACGGAGCACGCCGAAACCAACCGGGTAGTGCGCTTCTTGGCCTCTTTGAAGAAGGAGACCAACATCTGCTCTGATGATATCATCCGGACTTTCATATCGCGCCGGGTGCTTCCTCTTAAGCGCCGCGCACATAGGATGAGCGAGATGTATGGCCCAGGCGATCCTACCAAGATCACAGGCCGTGCTCTCAGCAAGAAAGACGTTGTTCGCAAGGCTAAGCAGATTTGTCAAACTGCTATGCCTTTTGCGTGGGAATGGGGCCTCCTTCCCCTCAGTTCCTCTAACCCTCCGACTCAAGAAGTAAGAGATTGCGCAATTTAGGGTTGTCTTCTGCCGGTAACTTCTGCTTTTGTTAACCTTCCTTTTTATCTTGTTTCAGGCCAGGGACCGTTTCCCTCTCATCCGGGCAGAGCCGCGAAGAACTCTCCGGAAGCGCGCCTTTGACTCCTTCGACCCGGATCCCTACATTCTTTGGAAGGATCTGAAGATGGGGAAGACTCCGGCTGCGCGCCTTGGCCGGGACCCGCCGGAGCCCACCGGAAACCCCGAGGACCTGGTTGTGCTCGAGGTACTTTCTTTTCCGGCTTCCTATACTTTGCCACTATTGCTTTCTTGCGAATTGCTTCTTAGCCATATCCAACTCACAGATCCACGAGCGCGTGCCGCCCCTGCGCGCCGAGGCCGGCTCTGAGTTTGTGGACAAACTCATGGCCCAGGGCCAGAAGAACAAGCAGCCGGCATCTACTGCCGGCTCCAGCCATGCTCCTCCCTCCAAGCGCTTCCGGACGGAGCCCGTGGGGGAGAAAGAAGTGGGCGTGCGCCGCTACGGGCGCAAAGCGATGCCAACCGCTTCCGGGTAATTTTCTTTTCCGGCTTGCCTCTTTTGTGCTAAGTTCTTTTTCCGGTTGCTTTTTCTCAACCATTGGTCTTTTCTCTTTTTCTCAGCCCCGCTCTCAAGCTTGGCCCAAGGCCATCGGGCTCTGAGGGATCCGCAAGGACCTCAACCCCTCCTCCTCGTTCAAGCCCGGCACCATCTGGTGCCGGCAACACCTCTGCCTCCCTTTCGGGGGGCACAACAAATTCGGGCGTGCGGCCCCTTCAGCGTCGATCACCGCCCGGAGGAGGCACATTCCTGCCTCCCGGAACACCAAGACACCGGCGCCAGCAACATCGGCGCCGGAGAAGAAGAAGCTGCCGGGCGGGCGGAGCCTTCTGCTCCTCCCGTCCTTGAAAAGACAACTTCCGCGCCGGAACCTTCCGCGCCGGAAGGCTCCAACACGGGTGACGCTCCTAGCGCTCCCCCTTCTCCACGCACCATCCTCATGCCTCCGCCAGAGGCTCCTCGCGCCCAGCCCTCCAAGGCCGCTCCTAGCGCGCCGCCGGCCAAGACCTCCGGGGCCTCCTCTACCGCGCCGCCGCCCAAGCCTTCCAAGCTCATTAAGGGGAAGGCGACGGCCTCCAGCGCCCCTTCGGGCGGCCAGCAGCCCTTGGTGCTGCACGTGTCCAAGGCCGCCAAAAGTGCCAGCACGAAGGCCACCGGCCTCCTCGGCCGCATCACGGAGTTCCAGCGCCAAGGCCGGGACCTGGGGCACCTCCTGCCCTATGCTCAAAAGTGGAACGCCGCGGACATCACTCCGGCGACCCGCGGAATGGGCAAGGACCGGCTGCCGGCACCTGATCCTGTCGGGGATCGGTGTTCCGAGGAGCACTTCATGCGGCTCCGGGCTGCCGTAAAAGAGCTTGACAGCGCGTGGTACGATTCCACGAACAATCTGACGGTATGTTCTACTAACTTTCAATCTTTGCCGGTTTCTTCGTTTCCGGCTCTGTTTTCTCTTTTCCTTAGTTTCATGCCGGTTTCTCTCTTGTCTATCTTCCCAGTCCCCGAGTTTTGTGGTGAGAGCGCAGCTCTTAGCGCAAAACTTAACTTAAGATTTTAGCGTGAAACCGGCACTGCCAGTCCCCGAGTTTTGTGGTGAGAGCGCAACTCTTAGCGCAAAACTTAACTTAAGATTTTAGCGTGAAACCGGCACTGCCAGTCCCCGAGTTTCGGGTTAAACATCTTTTCCTTAACACATAATTTACCTTAGAAACGCGCAAAACCGGCACTGCCAGTCCCCGGGTTTCGGGTTAAGAACTTTGTTCTTAGCGCAAAACTTATCTTAAAAACGCGCAAAACCGGCACTGCCAGTCCCCGAGTTTCGGGTTAAGAACTTTGTTCTTAGCGCAAAACTTAACTCATTTCTTCTTTTTCTTGAACAGGTCACTGCTGACACTCGGAAGGCCCTCTTCGAGGAGCTTTTGTGGGAGCACCGGGAGCTCGCTGAGGCACATGACAAGTGCCAAGGTAAGTTTTTGTTCCACCGGCATCTTTGCTACCGGAAACCTTTTTTCCTTGTGATATTTACAATTTCTGTTCAACAGTGATCCCGGAAGCTTCCATCGATGCTCTGAAGGAGCAGCTCGCCGCGGCCCAACGTACTATTTTTTCCTTTCTCCTTTGAACTTGGTTTCTTTTCATTTTTACTAACACTCTTTTTTCCGGTTACAGGAGAGAAGGACCAGCTCAGCCGGCAGCACCAGGAGGAGCTGAACGCCCTCAAGACCAGCTACCAGGAGCTCAAGTCTCAGCTGATTCAGCTGGGGCTTGACCACGCCAAGGCCCTCAAAGCCGCTGAAGTGACCGCAGCGGCCAAGTTGGACGAGGCTCTGGAGAATGCTTGCAATGCCACTGTGGTGTTGCGGGCAGAGCTGGAGGAGATGGCCAAGGCCCGGAAGGGTGCCGAGGAGAAGGCCGCGCGGCTGGAGGAGGAGCATAAGGAGTGCGATCAGCTGATCCTGCAGACCGACACACTCGCCCTCCGTAAGTTCTTTTCTTTTACACTTTGACTACTGCATACGAGCCTTTCTTCCTTCGACCCCATTTTCTTTCCGCTATCTTTCCGTCCGGTCTCTCTTCTTCCGGATTCTTTTCTCTCCGGTCTCTTTTTCTTCCGGACTCTTTTCCTTCCGGTCTCTTTTTCTTCCGGACTCTTTTCCTTAAACTTTTTCTTTCTTTGCATAGGCCTCTTTCCGGATTCGCAGAGGTACGCCGTCAAGAAGGTCGACGCGCAACGCAAGGACAAAGGCCAAGCGGATCTTACCGTGCCATGGACGCCCAAGGACCATCTGGTCGCACTTAACGCGCGGGTGTCCCATATGCGCTGCATAGACCGCAATCTTTCAGACATCCCTGATGTAGCTACCCAGCTATACAGGACTTTATGGCCTGGCGAGGAGGTGCCGGACACCTTCTCCCTCATCAGCGATCGCCTCAAGGGTGCCGGCAAGAGGATCCGCGAGTGGCAGTGCTCTGCTGCCCGCGCTGGAGCGGACTCCGCCCTCCGCGTCGCCTGCTCCTGGTACCCGGAGCTCGATCTGGACGCCCTTACCGGCGTGCGTGAAGACGCCGAAACGGATCTGGACCCGATCCTCTCCGCCAAGCGGCAGGATCGCGCGTACCGGATCGCGGAGTATGCCGACATGCGCACCTTCATCCCTCCCCCTCCTGGCGTCACGGACTATCTCGACGAGGAGGAGGGTGAAGCCGAAGAAGAGGTCTTGGACGATGCTAATGCCGGCGCTGCTCCTCCGGAAGCCCCTGCTGCGTGATTATTCTCTTTGAAGTGTTTGCCTGCTATCTGTTTGTTGGTCCTGCTTATCTTTGAAACAATGTTCGTTAAATTCTGCCCCGGAATGCCGGGGTCTATGATGTAAGACTTTAAGTTTGCCTGTGGTTGTGCTACAACATTTCCTGCCGGTAAGTTATACCGGTAGCTAAGTATTTATAAGTTTGCCTTAGCATATTTTGCTTTTGGTTTTGATTTTATCCTGCACTGCAAAGATTTCTCAATTGTTTCCGCATCCAATTTAATGCATACTTGGTTCTTTTGCCTTGGCTCTGCCTGCCTTCTCTGGGCGTTCTTTGGCGTATAAGCACAAGGTTCTTTCACCAAACAAGCATCTTCTTGAACTTAGAAATAACTTTGAAATTTCGCAAAAAACCGGTTTAACCGGGGTTAGTTAGATTTTCCGGATTGTTCTTTCCTGCTCTCCCTCCTCGCAGTTCATGTGCTTATCTCCTACCGGTTTATCTTGCTTGCCATGAAGCCGGTTTGCAGACAGCAGCAGAGTCGAAGACTCCGGTAGGATTTAGCACACTACTAAACCGGAAAGAAAAAACATTCAATAAGCAACCGATAAACTGAAAAAATAGACAAGTTACATGCAACTTTAGTTGGGGTAGTCCCCGAGATTCATTCAAGATTCCGGCAACTTTTATTCATAGCTTATAAGGTACAAAAAGGAACTTCTTACACCACCACTTCAAGAGTAGAAGGGACGCAACAGAGCTACGTTCCATGGACGTTTGCTCTCCTCTCCGGACCTGTCCGCCTTTCCTTTCTTCCACTCCTGTGCATCGATCAAGTAGTATGCATCATTGTGAAGCACCTTGCTTACAATGAAGGGACCTTCCCATGGTGGCAAGAGCTTATGCCGGCCTTCAGTGCGCTGCACCAGGCGAAGTACAAGATCTCCTTCCCGGAAAACTCTTGGGTTAACCTTCCTGTTATGATAGCGTCTTAGGTTTTGCTGGTAAATGGCTGTTCTTGCCAAAGCCAGCTCTCTTGCTTCTTCTAGCAAGTCCACATCATTTTCTCTGGCCTCTTTGACCTCTTGCTCAGTATAGAGCTGTACCCTTGGTGAATCATGAATGATGTCGGTTGGTATCACCGCTTCTGCTCCATAAACCATGAAGAAGGGAGTGTATCCGGTAGACCGGTTTGGGGTTGTTCTTATACTCCACAAGATGCGATGGTAGCTCATCGAGCCAACATCCCGGTGACTTTTCCACCGCATCAATGAGTCTAGGCTTGATACCGGAAAGCACCAAGGCATTCATTCTTTCCACTTGGCCATTGCCTTGTGGGTGTGCCACAGAACCTTTTGAACTCGCCTTGAGCAAAGTTGGTTCCATTATCAGTGATGATGCTGTGCGGGTATCCATACCGCAAAATGACATCTTTTAGGAATTTCACAGCTGTATGCCCATCACACTTTGCGATAGGTTTTACTTCTAGCCACTTGGTGAACTTATCCACCATCACCAAGATGTGAGTCATGCTGCTTCTTGCAGTTTTGAATGGTCCAACCATGTCAAGGCACCAAACGGCGAATGGCCATGTTAGCGGTATTGTCTTTAAACCGGATGCTGGGGTATGATTTTGCTTGGCGTACCTCTGGCAGCCGTTGCATTTTCTTACTAAATCTTCAGCGTCCTCCAAAGCAGTGGGCCAATAGAACCCATGCCGGAATACTTTTGCTACTAGCGCCCTTGACGAAGCATGATGCCCACATTCTCCTTGGTGAATTTCCTCAAGCATTTCTTTCCCTTCCTCCGGTTCCACACATCTTTGAAGGACACCGGTAACGCTTCTCTTGTACACCTCACCATTGATGAATGTGTAAGCTTTGGACCTTCTTTGTATCCTCCTTGATTCATTTTCGTCAGCCGGCAAGGTGCCGTTGATCAGGAATTCCTTAATAGGTTTAACCCATGACGGTATCTCTCGAACCAAAAACACCGGTGCATCTATCTCCATGCTATCCACCAGCATCATTTCTTCCGGTATGGGTACAGCAGTCCCCGAGCTTACCGGAGCAGTCCCCGAGCTTGCCGGAGCAGTCACCGGGTTCCCTTCATCGATATCCATGGGTACTACGTGTGACTCCGGTACAAAAATTGATTCTGACTCCGGGCTCGGTTTGATCGATGGCACTCTTAGGTGAGCCAAAGCTATTCCGGGAGGAATTTCTTGCCTAGATGAGCCCAGCTTGGACAAAGCATCTGCGGCTTCATTTTCTGCGCGTGGCACATGGTGGAACTCACACCCTTCGAAGAATCCGGCAATCTTTTGCACGTGAAACCGGTACAAGGCCATGTTGGCATCTTTTGCATCCCAATCTCCTGAACACTGCTGTACCACAAGATCTGAATCGCCATAGCAAATGATCCGGTGTGCACCGATTTCTTTTGCGACCTTAAGCCCATGGATCAAAGCTTCATATTCAGCGACATTGTTTGATGCCCTGAAATGCACTTGCAAAACATACCGGAGGTGGTCTCCTTTTGGGGAAGTGAGCACCACACCGGCACCTAGACCTTCCTTGAGCTTGGACCCATCAAAGTGCATCTTCCAGTACTCTATCCTCTGATCTGGCGGTTTGTATTGCATCTCCGCCCAATCAACAAGGAAATCAGCCAAAGCCTGTGATTTTATGGCATCTCTTCTTTCATACATCGGCACGTATGGTGATATCTGGATTGCCCATTTTGCAATCCGGCCGCTGGCATCTTTGTTGCACATGATGTCGGAAATTGGTGCTTCACTCACCACCTTCATGGGGTGCTCCTCAAAGTAGTGCTTGAGCTTGGTGGCGGCCATGTACACGCCATAAGTCATTTTCTGGAAGTGAGGGTAGTTCTGTTTTGAGAGGGAGAGCACCTCGCTCAGGTAGTATACCGGCCTCTGGACGGTTTTTCCTTCCTCTTCTCTTTCAACCACAACCACTACACTCACAACCCGGTTTGCTGCTGCTATGTATAACAGCATAGGCTCTCTTTCTAGAGGTGACGCCAGTATAGGTGCTGTGGCTAGCATTGTTTTTAGCTCTTTAAACGCAGCGTCTGCCTGAGGGGTCCAGACGAACGTGTCAGATTTTTTCATCAGAGCATAGAGTGGCAGAGCTTTTTCTCCCAACCTGCTCACGAACCGGCTCAGCGATGCCAAGCTTCCGGTAAACTTCTGCACATCTTTTAACTCTCGAGGGATAGCCATTCTTTCTATTGCCCGGATCTTTACCGGATTAACCTCTATGCCCCGGCTTGATACCAGGAAACCGAGCAACTTGCCGGCAGGGACACCAAAGGTGCATTTTGCCGGGTTGAGTTTCATCCGGAACCGTCTTAGGTTATCGAACGTTTGCCGGATGTCATCAATTAAGGTGTTCTTTACCTTAGTTTTTATCACGATGTCATCCATATAGACTTGCACGTTTTTTCCAATCTGATCAAACAAGCATTTTTGCATACAGCGCTGGTACGTTGCACCAGCGTTGCGCAAACCAAAAGGCATAGTGACATAGCAATAAGCCCCGTGCGGGGTAATGAACGCAGTTTTTATTTGATCTTCCTTTTTCAAGGGAATTTGGTGGAAACCGGAATAGGCATCCAGAAAGGACAACAACTCACACCCAGCAGTTGAATCAATCACTTGATCGATTCGTGGCAAAGGAAAAGGATCTCTTGGGCAAGCCTTGTTCAGGTTGGTGTAGTCGATGCACATGCGCCACACCTTCAGAGCTTTTGCCTCCAGGTTCTCATCTTTCTTCTTTTCAACCATTACCGGATTGGCCAGCCACTCTGTGTGCGTGACCTCCACAATGAACCCGGCAACAAGTAGTTTGGTTACCTCTTCTCCTATGATCTTTCTTCTATCTTCAGCGAACCGGCGTAGTGGTTGCCGTACCGGCTTGGCATCTTTCCGGACGTTTAGAGAGTGCTCAGCCAGCTCCCTCGGAACACCTACCAAATCATCAGTTGACCAGGCAAAGATATTCCGATTCTCACGGAGGAAGCTGACGAGCGCGCTTTCCTATGCTTGATCAAGGCCGGCACCGATACGAACGGTGCGCTCTGGGTAAGCCGGATCCAGCACGATGTCCTTTGTTTCATTTGTCGGCTTGAATGCCGGTGTGCCCATGTTTTCACTCATTGCCGCTAAGCTCATTTGTGAGGATTGAGCCAGCGCAACAGCTGTTTGCATTCTTTTCTTTTCCTCCGCGATCACCAGCGATTCCGCTAGGTTCGATCCGGCAGATGCAGTTTCCAGTGAGATCTTATAGTTTCCCACCACAGTCAGTGGTCCACGAGGTGCCGGCATCTTCATCTTGAGGTAAGCCGTATGAGTCGTGGCCATGAAGGCTGCCAATGCCGGTCTCCCCAGCAATGCATGGTAGGGGCTGTCTAGATCCACCACCTCAAACTCCAGATTTTCCACCCGGCAATTGTCACGTCCTCCAAATGCCACGTCCACCCGAACTTTTCCTATCGGGGCACAGGACAAGCCAGGAACAATCCCGTGGAACGTTGTGCGCGTCGGCTGAAGCATGTTTTCTGTTATGCCTAGCGTATGCATGGTGTGCTTGTACATGATGTTGATGCTACTGCCATTGTCTATCAGCACCTTGCTGAACTTCACTCGAGTTTGCGGCCCTTTCATGATTGGGTCCACAACAAGAGCATATCCACCCGGATTCGGCATGATCTTAGGGTGATCCTTGGATGACCAGGTAATTTCCTGATTGGACCACATCATGTACTTGGGAACTGCCGGCATCACAGCATTGACCTCCATGGAGCGCCGGTGTACACTTTGCCGGTCTGTTGGCTCAGTGACAAAGACAACACAGCACAGATGCGGATCTTCGTAAACGTTCCGACCCAAAGGTGCCGGTGGGGGTGGTTGGTTGTC
Organism: Lolium perenne; assembly: GCF_019359855.2. NCBI lineage: Eukaryota > Viridiplantae > Streptophyta > Magnoliopsida > Poales > Poaceae > Lolium > Lolium perenne. The sequence continues at coordinate 51,387,661 of NC_067245.2, forward strand.
ATTTTGCTCCACCCGGTTAACTTGCTGGTACTGCTGCCGGTTTGGCTGCACCGGTAAGGCGTTTGCCCCGGTAAGTGGTGGTGGTGGCGGTAGCTGTTGTTGCTGCTGCGGCATGTCTTGTGGTGGCCGCGCATCTTTCACTGTTCCTTTTTGCATCAAGTACTTGGTCCAGGTGCAATCCTTTGTCAGATGGTTTGACGGGTGTGCCGGATTCGGCGTGTGCCACCGGCAAGGTTGGTCCATGGCAGCTTCCATGGTGTATTTTGCGGGTTCTTGCCAGTTTCTTTTCTGGACCCAGGGTTTCTTTTCTACCCATTGCTTCTTAGGACCCGCCCATGGCTGCGATCCGGTTTTTTGCCTCTGGCTGTCGCTGGCCTCAAAGTTTTCCTGCACAGCAGCAACTTGCTGCGGACCGTACCTTCGATCCGGAAAATCTTCTCTTCTTTTGTTATTCCGGTTGTCCCGGTGTTGTTCGTGGCGCAGCTGTTCCGGCTCCGGTTGCACTGCCGGCTGCGTTGGGTCTCCCAACGCATAGCTATCCGCCACACGTATCATCTCTGCCAACGTTGTCGGCATGTTGCGCTGCAACTTTTGCCACAACGGTGAACCTCTTCTGCATCCACTGCTAAACCAAGCAATGGCTTGTGCCTCGATTACCCCTTCACAGGAGTTCCTTGTGGTGTTCCACCGGGCCAGATAATCCCGGTCTGTTTCGTTCGGACGCTGCACGCACAGAGCAAGTTGCTGCGGCCTGTTTGGCCTCTGATAGGTGCTGCTGAAATTGCTCACAAAGGCCTCCTCAAAATCCAGCCAGCCATTTATGCTTCCTGCCGGCAAGTTGTTTAGCCAGATTCTTGCCGGTCCAACCAGAAACGATGGTATGATCCTCACGGCCCAACGCCGGTTTCCTCCTCCTGCTACGGTTCCTCCACCGCCTGCAACGTATACCGCGGTCACGTAATCCGCGAGCCAGTCTTCCGGCTTCGTGGTGCCATCGTATGTCTTTGTGTCACGGGGCAACATAAAGTTGCGGACTGGTGGTTTTTCTTTCATGATCCTTGGGCCAAAGCACTTTGGACCTGGAGGACCTTCCTCCTCGATCATTTCTGACAAGTACACTCTATCCAGACGGTGCCTCGCATCCCGTTCCGGTAAGTATCTCTCTCCCAGGCGTTCTCCCAATGGGTTCCGGTATGCTGCCGGTCTGGTGGAATCGGCTTCATCGTAACATTCCGGTACCGCGGCCCTTGCCTGCCGGTACCTAGGGGGATCTATTTCCTCCTCATCGTACGCTGCCCTTGCAGCTCGATAGTTTTGCCCGGTCTCATATCTACCGGCATGATTGTTTCCGGCATAGCCTCTGGCGTAGCCTCGCTCTGCCCCTTGGCTTTTTCTTCCGGCATCATGTTGCCCGGCTTGTTGCTTTCCGGCAAGAACCGGATCGTACACAGTCATCTGCTGCGCATTCACTTCTTTTTCTCTTCTTCTATCCGGATGGGGGGACGATGCCTGCCCATGGGACTTGCTACCGGCATTCTTTGTTGAACGCGCGGATTTTGAGGCCGCGGCCTTGTTCAGCTTAGCCAGCTGCTCAGCATTTTGCTGCTCTATGGTTTCCAGCAGCTCTCTGACACGCTCTTGCTGCTTTACCAAAGCCTCTCCGGAAAGCGACTCACATAGCTCTACTGCAGCCTTAGCAGCTTTTATAGTTTTATCCGGGCTGCTATACTTAGGCTTTTCCACGATGCTAACAGATGCAGAGGCGCTCTTGCCGGTAAGAATCTCTTTGCGCAAATCTTGATCTAGGTTGCGAGCTTTTAGCCGGTTTTCCGGCATCCTAGCAGCATGCGCGCTAACAGAAGCAAAGCCATGGGCAGCGTTATACTCACGTACGGTTAGGTTCAGCTCGCGCTGCGCCCTGACGATGTCCTTGCCGCTCTCCAGCATCTTCTGGCGCTGCGCCTCCAGCTCCGCCTGAGCCGCTGCCGGGTCGATGTTCTGCGCGATGGGGGTGGCGAGGACGTTCATCACTGCCTGGAGCGGTGTCTCCGGTGGCGCGGATGATGCTCCCGCTGCGCCTGCGCCGCGCTCCAGCGGTGGCTTAGCCGCACGGGTCGAAACCGCGCGACCGGCACCTTCCGCCGCAACCTCCTTTCCTGCACCAGCCACACCGGTCATCATTACCTCGACGCTGCCGGCGGCGCGGCCAGCACAAAGCCATCTTGGCGGGTCCGGTGCCACCAGCACCGGCGAGAGGCGCTGGCGCATGGGGACGGTGCCGAAGTAGACGCGGTGGCTGCCGAACTCGATGATGCGGCCGTTCTTGGGGAAGACGCCGCCGTTGGCGAAGCAGCCCGCGTTGTCGTTGATGAAGTCCATGGCGTAGATGCTCTGCACCAACGCGGACACCGTACGCTCGCCGGAGATCTCGAGGACGCCCGCCCGAATGTGAACTCCATCAAGCGCCACTTCAGGCCCCACGGTGGGCGCCAACTGTCGTCGTGGTGAACGAGCAGATGCCATAGGATGGCTTAGATTGGGGCCGAATGGACGCAAGAGGATTCGGGGGAGGGTTTGCGATCAGGTGGGAAGAGATTCCGGATGGTTTCCTCAAGAACTTGGCCAAGGCCAGAGGTTGAAGAAGAAAGGCACAAGGAAGAACTCCCTCTAGATCACCATGTTCATAGATTCACACAGGTTACAGGCTATGCCTTCATACATACACACGTCTCTTAACCTAACGTCTCGTATCCTGCCCGCAAGGAGGGCTGCCCCCTCTCCTTATACAGGGGAGAGGGTGGCTTACAGAGCAAGAAACCCTAATGGCATCTTTGACTGGACAAACTACTTTACAGAGTTACCGTACAAAGCTACTTTAATCATAGGTGACACCGGGGCCTTCTTTTATCATAGAAGCTGACGTCCTCCGGCTTCTTTCTCCGTCACCTCTCTCTTTGGCGCCAGGGCTCTGAATAAAGTTACTTTGCTTAGCTCATCCTTGTCTTCTTGCTCTGAAGAGAATCTTTGACCAGTCCTGCCGATAGGCTTCTCCTTTCCGGTATCTTCTATACCGGGTTCCGGCATACCCCTTTGGGGATACCGGCTTAGCCTTGCTCTCCCGGATTCCTACTAGGCTTCCGGTACGAACATGAAACCGGTATCTTGATGGCTCAAACCATCCGGTTTGGCATGCCTTTGGCATACCGGGGGTTATCCCCCCAACAGGAGACAACCCATTATTTTACTTCTGCACTTTTGTTTTATATTTGAATCTTGGAAGTTGTTACTACTGTAGCAACCTCTCCTTATCTTTATTTTATTGCATTGTTGTGCCAAGTAAAGTCTTTGATAGTAAGGTTCATACTAGATTTGGATTACTGCGTAGAAACAGATTTCTTGCTGTCACGAATTTCAGTAGTATTCTCTGTAGGCAACTCAGAAAAATCTGCCAATTTACGTGAGTGATTCTCAGATATGTACGCAACTTTCATACAATTTGAGCATTTTCATCTGAGCAAGTTAAGTGCCCCAGAAAAATTCGTCTTTACAGACTGTTCTGTTTTGACAGATTCTGCCTTTTATTTCGCATTGCCTGTTTTGCTATGTTTGATGGATTTCTTTATTCCATTAACTTTCAGTAGCTTTGTGCAATGTCCAGAAGTGTTAAGAATTATTATGTCACCTCTGAACATGTGAATTTTTTATTATGCACTAACTCTCCAATGAGTTGTTTTAAGTTTGGTGTGGAGGAAGTTTTCAAGGATCAAGAGAGGAGGATGATACAATATGATCAAGGAGAGTGAAAACTCTAAGCTTGGGGATGCCCCCGTGGTTCATCCCTGCATATTTCAAGAAGACTCAAGCATCTAAGCTTGGGGATGCCCAAGGCATCCCCTTCTTCATCGACAAATTATCAGGTCACCTCTAGTGAAACTATATTTTTATTCCGTCACATCGTATGTGCTTTACTTGGAGCGTCTTTATGTTCTTGTTTTTGTTTTGTTTGAATAAAATTGGATCCTAGCATTCATTGTGTGGGAGAGAGACACGCTCCGTTGTTGCATATGAACACATATGTTCTTAGCTTTATTCTTAATGTTCATGGCGAAGGTTGAAACTGCTTCGTTATTTGTTATATGGTTGGAAACAGAAAATGTTGCATGTGGTAGTGTATAATGAAATACTTGTAGATCATTGAGCTTTGATAACTTGATTCTTTGCAAACTTTTTGAGGTATTTAGATGGTAAAGCTTGCTGGATAAATAAGTTAAATTTAGTAGTGGATTGTTGTCTTTAAGCTTGTGCCGTACTACAAACTCTATTTAAATAGTTGAAGGTGTAATTGGACTTGATAGCTTTCCATGTCTGAGATTTCATCGTAATAACTAAGTTGTGCTGAAGGTCGAGGGAGCTAGCGGGGTACTTGTGCCACCGTGAATGGCCCTCCTTAGAGTAAATTTTAATCATGCTCTTAATGTTGAATCTGCTAGATGTTTGCAATAAGCTTGTGAGTTCTTTTTGACTAATGTTAAGCTACGGTTTTTGGCACTTCCACCATCCAAATTTGCTAGCCTCTTCGGTACTGTGCATTGCCTTTTGCTCACATTGAGAATTGTGCATACTTCGCCAGTACATCCAAACCCGTGGGAGGACTTTCTCTTGTTCTCCTACACATAAGCCATACATCTTCCTCAAAACAGCCACCATACCTACCTACCACAGCATTTCCATAGCTGTTCCGAGATATATTACCATGCAACTTCCATTTTACATTACATGATTTGTTGTCATTTATTATTTATATATTGCTTTGCATGATTCTATACAGCTGATGTGAGGTTTACCCATGTTACGCTAGATCATTGCACATCCTGCTACACTGGCAGAGGCATACAGTTTTTTACATCATGTTTTATTCATTATGAGTTATTTGTACCAAAAAGTGTGTTGTCATATTAGGATGTTGCCCCTAAAAGTGAAAAGAGCCATGGAGGCCATCAAAAAGAGAAAAAGAAAAGAAAAGAAAGAAAAAAATAGAAAAGAAAAAGAAAAAGAAAAAAAAAGAAAAAAGGGGGCAGCATCACTATCTTTTATCCACACTTGTGCTCATGTTTTAGCACCTGCAGTATTCATAGTCATCATTTGTGCTCATGTTTAGCACCTATACTCCATATGAGAGAGTTTTCATGTTTTACTAGTATAACTATGTGGGGAATTTACACTATAGAACTTGGGTTGTATATTCCAATGATGAGCTTCCTCAAAAGTGCTCTAGGTCTTCGTGAGCAACCAAGTTGGATGCACCCCCACTAGTTCCATTGGAGAGCTTTCATACACATATAGCTCTATGTGCATCCGTTGCATGGCAATCACTACTCCTCGCATAGCTTCGATTATAAGACTTCCCCTTGTCTAATGATCACTTATAGCTTTGTGAGACTTTCTTTCATTGGCCTTCCAAACCCCTATTAACGTTCTTTATGCCATAACATCCTGGTGCCAATACCAAATGCTTGCGCTCACCGGTTGAGTAGGCTTCGAAACAGTTGATTCATGACGTTCATGTTTAATTTTACTTGACTGAATCCTTCTTTGTTGTGAAAATTTACTTCATGCTTGGAATGAAGGATAGAACTTCTACGCTGGATACTTAAAACATCTCTAATGAACTTTGTACGGTTTCATGTCTTTAAAGCAAGAGTTCATGAAAACTTTTAGCTTGTTTAAACTCTTGCATTATCATCTCTTTATATCAATTATAGATATTGGCTTTGAATAATTTGATCTCAGCTCATGTGCTTTACAATAGTATTGATCAAGATTATGATAGCATGTCACTTCAGAAATTATCTTTGTTATCGTTTACCTACTCGAGGATGAGTAGGAACTAAGCTTGGGGATGCTTGATACGTCTCAAACGTATCTATAATTTCTTATGTTCCATGCTACTTTTATGATGATACTCACATGTTTTATACACACTTTATGTCATATTTATGTATTTTCCGGCACTAACCTATTGACAAGATGCCGAAGAGCCAGTTGTTGTTTTCTGTTGTTTTTGGTTTCAGAAATCCTACAAAGGAAATATTCTCGGAATTGGATGAAATCAATGCCCAGAGTCTTATTTTCCCACGAAGCTTCCAGAAGACCGAAAGGATTACGAAGTGGGGCGACGAGGCGCCGCCACGCCAGGGCCGCGCTGTAACATCCCAAATTTCAATAAAAGAAAGTTAGAAGAATTCCAGAGAGCAAAATTTCAAACCAACAAAAACTTTTTAAATTGCATATAGTGCCATGCATAGGACTTGTGCATTTGATTGATATGCCATGATTATTGTTATTATGTGTATAAGCTAAACCCTAAAACCCTAATTTGATCATGAGAAGATCACCAACCAAATAAATCAAAAAGAGAAAGAAATCAAATAAATGAAAAACCGTAAAACCCTCACATATGCCCTATGGCATTTTTATAAATTTTGACCCTAGACCAATTTGGTCTTCACCATTAGTTGAATAATGTTACTAAACACTTATTACAACTTTTGGAATCAAAGAATCACAAATCAAATGGATTTCAAATACAAAACTTGCTCACATATGATAATGGTCAAAACTGCCAATTCTAGTCTGATCACTATTTTGAGCCTTTACAATTCAAATTTCTCAAACCAAACCTTGCTAAATATTTGCACCACATCCAAGTCAACATCAAGGTGAACACTTTTTGTAAAGATCACCATGCCAAATTCTTTCTTGATCATTAGCTATGCTCAACCAAAGTTGCAACATTTTAATATGTGCAACAATCTCACACTTAGCCAAATTTGCCAAACTTTGAATTTAACAATTCCACCACCACACTCCATCACCTCTGGTCATTTCTAACTAAATGAAATACTCACAATTCAAAACTTGCAACCATTTGAATTAAATCAAATTTGGACAAAATTCAAAAATGGCATCTATGTAACTATTTGACACTATTTGCTATAGTGATCTACCCCATCTAATCTACCCCAACCTACACCAAATGGTCCCCTGGTTCCCTCTAAACCATCAATGCCAAATAGAAACCCTAGGAGAGAGCTAACAAGACATGGACAATGGCCATGCCGGCCATGCTCCACACGTCGAGCTCCACCCCTCTCCCTTCTTCCTCAGCCACGGCCACCGTGCCCCATCGCGCCACCTCGCACTCCTACACCACCTAGCAACAGACATTGTCGAGGAGGAGCACTGGACGGGCCAGACCAGCTCGCACCCATGGCGGCCAGCATGCCGCTCGCGTCGCACGGTGCACGCCACAGACGCGCACTGGCCACGTGCAACACCACCGCCTCGCGCACGCCCTGGACCACCTCGCTGCAGGTTGAGCACCGCCTGGCGACCAGGAAGCCACCAGACACGTCCACGACAGCGACCCGTGCCCGCCGCCGCCGGAGATGGAGACGACATCCCGCCGCAGACGCGCCAGAACCCGCGACAGCCCGACCAAGTTAGGCACCGCCTGGACTAGCTAGCGCCGCCTATCGGACCACCTGGACACACTGAGCAGTACGCCGCCCTCGCCTAGCCCAGTAGCTTGCCGGAGAATCCGCGCCACGGTCGAGTTCGCCGCAGCACCATGGTGCCCTTCCGCGCCTATAAAAGGAGACGCCCATTCGTCGATTTCTTCACACCAGCAGCCTCACCTCCTCTCACTCGACCGCCTGAGCTCCTCCACTACCTCGATTAGCCATCGCCACCGCCCAATTTCTACCTCACTGCCGCACGCCACCGCGGAAGCTCGCCGCCGATTGGAGCCACCCCAGGACGAGCCGCAAGTACCTGGAGCTTCGCCGTCGTCCACCACTTCGTCGAGCATACTGCCCACCGCCGCTGGAGCCACAGTGCGCTCTCCGACCCCCTAGCGCCGCCGTGCCAGTGAACCCTCTCTCGCCGGCGAGACGATGAACCTAGGCCGTTGGATCCCTTTCTAATCTAACGCTCCACGTCGCCCCGTACCGATTCGGGTGTGGTGAGCCGCTGACAGGCGGGTCCCACTCTGTCAGGCAGCCCACGCGTCTGTGGACCATGGTGGGCTGGGCAGGCCATTTTTAATTTGAATTCTGGCCCAGTTTCGTTTCCCGCCGGCCCTTTTAATTCAAACTCCTTTTAAACAATTCCAAATAATTTCAATACTGGCCAAACTATGAAAATCAATAGATTCAAATTGGCTTAACCAAATTCAATGAATTTTATATGGTTGGAAAGCTAGTAAAAAGATCTAAAGAATGCCACTGGTCCCATGCCAAGATGTGCTGTAGAATTAATCTGATAAAAAGAAGAAGGAAGGGACTTTTCCATATTCAAATAATTATTACAAATCAACCAAAATAGATATTAAGTTAATTCCAACTCTAATAGCTCACATTTGACTTACACTAATTGTTTATGCAATAAAATGGTGTGGTCACTTTGCATGATCATGCCCTAGTTTAATTAATGGACAATATGGCTAGTTTATGTAGTTGATATTGTCCAAAACTATTAAGTAAATCATATGAAGTTTGATACTTCATTTAAACCTTGTCTCAAATGAATTCATGTGATGTTTGGACCCCTGGCCAAACTCACTTATATGAATTACTTAGAGATTTAAATCATTTGTAGCATTACTAAATGGTATGAGGTGGTCTACCTCATTTAAATCATTTTCTCAAATGATAATGATGAATAATTGACTTAGGTCAATATAAGTTCATATATGATTGTTGGAGAAATTAAATCTTAAGAAGATTTCAATGAGAGGAAATTGTTTCTCAAGGACCCTATGGAAACTATCATTTACATATTAAATCAAAGGAAGTGAATTCTCCTCAAGCAACACAACCCATGCACCATAATTAGATTATTTGTGTGCATAGAATAGTTTGTGTGTTTGTATGTGATACATGGAATAGCCATTGAATTAGTGAGTAATTATACTCGTAGTCAAATTTAGATGCTAGCACCGGAGAGTACCCGGAAGAAGAAGGTTGCTACCAGGAGGAGGAGGAGAACTTGGAGAACTACCAAGGCAAGCTAATATTCTTGCAAAGTGCAAAGCCCTTTGGGGCAAGGCACCATGAGTCTTATCTTTTCTTACATAAGCCTATCCCCAGTTTATACATTACAAGTTTTTACTTGTTTTCTCAAGAGATTACTTTTATAGTTAACTTTGATCAAAGAAAAGAGGTTTACTAGAGTAGTAAAGCTAGTCTTACTCAAGCAAAGCAAGATAGCACCCCTCATGATTTAGAGCTAGTGCTAATGAATAAAACTTGAATACTCTAGATGGGAACAATGTGACTTGAACTGAATTTGAAACCTTGGAATGATGAAGCATTCCATTGAATGATTTTTGAAGGTGAATATGACCAAGAGAAGATGGTGATTTTTGACAAACATGATATTGGTTTGAATGCGATACCTTTCCAATAACAAGTACCCCCACAATACCTTATTATGGGTAGGGCTTAACTGGAAGTTTATGCATCCTAGTATGGGTTCCCTCTAAACACACATCATAGGGGTTATGCTTGAGGCTGCCTCCGTTGTTGAGAAAAGATGTGAATTGAGGTGAATTGTACGGCCAAGCCCTGTGCAGTTCCCAGGTTGACAGTTGGTCTTCACTGGGAGGCCAAGCTCATGGGGAGAGGTGCTCACACTAGGATTTGTAAGTGAAAGGTTATGGTTGATGATCCGCGTACTGTGTTACGATGATTCGGGGTAATCCCGATGGATGAAATCAAATGTTGTGGCACAAGTGTGCAACCTCTGCAGAGTGTAAACCTATTCGAATAGCCGCGTCCACGATTACGGACGGTTGGAAAGGCCATACAGTTTCCGATGTCATATCTTTGAAAATGATGTGGAAAGAGGATGGTGAAATGACTTGTGGTGAATTGAATTGAAATCACCACTTGAATGGTGGGAATGACACTAATGTTCCCACTTGAGTTAGTTAGCATTTGAATCAGCTTTTCTCAAATACTTGTGAACTAAAACTGGCTTTATGCAAATAAACTAGAGCTTAGAAAACCTTACTAGAATGTCTAGCACTTACATTAGTATTAGTTTGCGAGTACTTGAAGTACTCACGGCTTTGTCCCTGGCTATTCAAATGGCCAGAGTATGAAGATGAACAAGGAGATGACCAGCAAGACGCCTACGACAACTAGGAGTCTTCCGCCATCAAGCGTTGGCCTGTGGACTAGAGAGTCCTTGTATCTTACGCTTCCGCTATGAACTTGTGTTTGTTCGTTGATCAATAGATCAACTATTCGTGTAATATGGATGATGTGATTCCAAGTTGTAAGACATTATGGTTTGTAATGAATGATGACTGTGATACTTAACTATTATGCCTCGCAACAACAATATTCCTGGGATTGCGATGTATGACATAATAGGCATTCGGACTTAAAAATCCGGGTGTTGACAAGTTGGTATCAGAGCCATTGTTTGACCTTAGAAGACCTTAGTTAGAATGGGCGTTCTGAAAAACTTAACTTTGAAAATCAAATGAAGAAATATTTGTGAAAATCTACTTACACTCTTGTCTTTGAGACTTTGCCAAAATTTGATGAATCATGTTCTATCTTACTTGAATCTACTTAAAATTTTGCCACACCTTGCACTCTCTAACTTACTCATCCAATTCTCTTTCAGATGGAGCCGAATTAACCCATCAACACCAAGTTTTACCAGCTTGGGAACGGAGGGAGCTTGATCTTCGAGCACGACCTCAACGCCGTCTCTGACTTCCTTGGGCGCCCACACCCCGAGTTCCACGGGGTTCAGTTGGACGACACGCCCGGAGGAGAGTTGCAGTGGGTGATCACTGCCGACTTGAGGGGCAAGATGGAGCCTCCCACCTCGGAGAGGATCCTCTTCTCCTTCCGCGAGAGCAACTGGCTCGACGGACTCGCCCGTGGCCTTCAGGAGGCACTTGCGCGCCTCTGTGGACAGAACGTGGTGCGCATCCTCGCTTCGCGCTTCGCGCATCTTGTGAGGCGTGATGCCATGGTAGTGCCCATGGAGTTGCAGCCGCACCCGGAGTTGAGGCACCATGCTGAGCACCTGGACTTCATGCTCTACCAGACTCAGAAGGACCTCGACGCCACTCACGCTTACGCGAACCAGACCCATGCTCACATCATCGAGCAGGGTGAGGAGATCAAGCTACTCAACAACGACCGCAAGAGCCTTCGCCAGCAGCGTGCCAAGAAGGACGCTACGATTGTGCGCCTTCGCGCCAAGATCGCGTCACTTGAGGCCACTGTCAAGGCCCAGGAGGACCAGCTCAGAGAGATGGAGGATGACGACGGAGGTATTGACCTTCAGGGAGGAGGAGCCTTCCTGAGCGACGACGACGACTTTGAGGAGGACGAGTTCACCGAGGAGGAGGACTACGAGTTCCTGGAGGCAGGACCCGATGACTATGTCCCGATCGATGTCGAGGATGAGGAGTAGTTGCACTAGTTTCACTTATGTAGGTGTGAGTTGTATCCCGTCCTTTATATCGTAGCATGAGAATGGTTCTTAAAACCATTGGAGTATGAGTGTGTTAGTTTGTACTATGTGTTGAATGAATGAATGAATGTTATGTTTGTCATGAAAAGATTACAAATTTCAAATGTTTTCAAACTTACCCAAAATAAACCATAGAATATTCCCTCTTATCTCATGATCTTCTATATCTTCAGATGGCCCCTCCCAATCGCACCAACGACGCGATGATGCAACTGCTGCAAACCCTGCTTGCCGACAGGGAGACAGAAAGAGCTGAACGCCAAGCCAACCTCACTGCTTTGCAGAACATTACCAACCAAGGCCATGGAAATCATGACCACCCTGGATCCAAGCTCAAGAACTTCCAGAACACCAACCCTCCGGTGTTTAGCAAGACCGAGGAGCCCCTCGACGCCGACGACTGGCTCTAGACTATGGAGAACAACCTAGAAGTAGCCGGAGTGGAAGCCAACGAGAAAGTCTTGTTTGCCACCCACTATCTCGCTGGGCCAGCCCGCGCTTGGTGGACAAGCACCCGTGCCATGAACGGAGGTCAGTTCATGACCTGGGAGGATTTCAAGCTAAAGTTCAGCAAGTACCATGTACCCCCGGGTCTTATCAAAAAGATGAGGGATGAGTTCCGTGAACTGAAACAAGGTCGCATGACGGTGGTAGAATACCGCGACAAGTTTCTCACACTGTCGAGGTACGCCCCTGATGAGACCGACACCGTTGAGAAGAGGAAGGAGAGATTCCTGAACAGACTGCATGATGAGATGCAGACTGTCCTCGTCAACATCCCCTTCGCCGACCTTGAAGCCCTTGTTGACTCCGCCATCCAGATGGAGGGCAAGCTGAACCAAGCCAATGAGAACCGCCAGCGCTGCATGGCGAATCAAAGTGGGTCTAGCCATACTCAGAAGTTTCGCCCCAGTTCAAGCGGAGGTTTCACTCCGAGAAACAACAAGCCACCGATGCAGAACTCGCGCCCCGGTTATCAGAACCGGAGTGGAGGAAACTCCAAGCCAGGAGGCTACAACAACAACAACTACACCAACAACAACAACTACAACCGCGCTCCGCCCAGAGCCCCCAACAACAACAACAACAACACCAACACCGCTCCCAGAACCGGAAGCAACGCCGTCCCCGTTGCGGCCAAGGACAAGGCCACCATCACTTGTTATGAGTGTGGTGTAGTGGGGCACTACTCCAACGAGTGTCCCAAGCGACTCGCCAAGCTCGCCGGCAACACCGCAGCACCTGCTCAGCAGCAACGCCGTGTCTCCACCGGCAAGAAGTTCGCCCCCAACAACCCCAATAACCGCAACGGCCGCCTCTACCACATGAACGCCGAAGAGACCCAGGAAGCACCAGATGTTGTACTGGGTATGTTTTCTGTCAATCACATCCCTGCCAGAGTGTTGTTTGATTCTGGAGCATCTCATTCTTTTGTCACCGAAGACTTTGCATCAACAAGTAAAATTCAACCCCTCAGTTTGAAGCATGTTATGATAGTTCATATTCCCGGATCAACCACCAAAGCTAGAAAATTTTGCAAAAATGTACCTATCAAAATCCATGATGTAGATTTCTATGCCAATCTAATCATTCTGGGAACCAAAGGTTTGGAAGTCGTACTAGGAATGGACTGGATGTCCAAGCACAATGGATTGATAGACTGTGCCAAGAAAGCCATAACCATGACCAGCAGCACCGGTATTGTAGTTGAACCTATCTCTGAAAAACTACCCAGAAAATTCACCTGCAACCAAAGTGTATCCAAGCCAACTCTGGATCAAATCAGGGTCGTTTGTCGCTACCCTGATGTGTTTCCGGATGATCTACCCGGTATGCCCCCGGATCGGGATATCGAGTTCATCATCGAGTTAATCCCCGGAACTAGACCCATAGCCCAGAGAGCCTACAGCATGAACGCAACAGAGCTTGTGGAGCTGAAGAAACAAATAGATGATATGTTAGCCAAGGGTCTGATTAGAACTAGTGCATCCCCCTGGAGATCACCAGTTTTGTTTGTGGACAAGAAGGATGGTGCAAATCGTTTATGTACGGACTATCGTAAGCTTAACGATGTCACCATCAAAAACAAATACCCCTTACCCAAGATAGAGGACTTGTTTGATCAACTCACCGGAGCCAGAGTTTTCTCCAAGATAGATCTTAGAACTAGATATCATCAGCTGAAAATCCGAGCCACCGACATTCCAAAAACTGCCTTCACCACCAGATATGGGTTGTATGAGTACAACGTCATGTCATTTGGACTGACCAATGCCCCCGCTTATTTCATGAATCTCATGAATAAGATCTTCATGAACTTTTTGGACAAGTTTGTCGTTGTCTTCATCGATGACATCCTTGTGTACTCCATGTCCGAAGAGGAACATGAACAGCATTTGGAGACTGTCCTAGAAACCCTTAGGCATCACCAGTTGTATGCCAAGTTCCGCAAGTGTGAGTTTTGGTTGGAAGAAGTTGGATTCCTGGGACACATATTGTCTGCAGGAGGAATTGCCGTAGATCCCGCCAAAATCAAAACTGTTATGGAATGGCAAGCCCCAACCACCCAAACCGAGGTCCGCGCTTTTCTTGGATTAGCCGGATATTACCGCAGATTTGTAGAAGGCTTTTCGAGCATCGCTCGACCAATGACCCAACTGTTGAAAAAGGACAGAAAGTTTGAGTGGACCGACAAATGTGAAGAGAGCTTTCAACAGCTCAAGAGTAGACTGACAACAGCCCCAATCCTGATCATGCCAGACATCGCCAAACCCTTTGACGTATATTGCGACGCCTCCAAGACTGGTCTTGGATGTGTGCTTATGCAAGAAGGCAAGGTTGTATCCTACCTTTCAAGACAGCTAAAGCAACATGAACAGAATTACCCCACCCATGACCTCGAGCTTGCAGCCGTGGTCCTAGCCTTGAAAGTTTGGCGTCATTACCTCATGGGTAATCGATGCGAGATCTACTCCGACCACAAGAGCCTGAAATATATCTTCACCCAGAAGGAGCTGAACATGAGACAACGCCGATGGATTGAATTGATCAAGGATTACGACATGGAGATTCACTACCACCCCGGCAAGGCCAATGTGGTAGCGGATGCTTTGAGTCGACTGCCGTGTCAGTTGAACTCCATGCTCGCAACAGAACAGCCCAGCTTGCATCAAGAGTTTGAACAGTTCAGACTTGAACTTTTTAGTGAAGGATTCCTAGCCAGCATAGAACTGCAACCCACCTTGGTTAGCCAAATCAAGGAAGCCCAGAAGGACAACGCTAGAATTGACGGAATCAAGAAACAGATAGCCGCAGGAAAAGCCCCCGGATTCACCGTAGACGAAGCCGGAGTTCTTTGGTACAAAGAACGTCTCTGCGTACCATCGGACTCAGACTTGAAGCAAGTCATCCTGCAAGAAGCCCACGACACCCTTTATTCAATCCACCCCGGAGGTACCAAGATGTACCAAGACCTGAAGGAGCAATTCTGGTGGCACGGAATGAAGAGAGAAATCGGCAGCTACATCGCCAAGTGTGACATCTGTCAGAGAGTCAAGGCAGAACATCAACGACCCGCCAGACTGTTACAGTCACTCCGGATTCCAGAATGGAAATGGGACTCCGTAGGAATGGACTTTATCACCGGACTGCCGAAATCCAGCAAAGGCAATGATTCAATATGGGTAGTTGTCGATAGATTGTCCAAAGTCGCCCATTTCATAGCCGTCAAGACCACATACCAAGGCCCAAAGTAAGCTGAACTGTACATTTCCAGAATAGTCGCCCTGCACGGAACCCCGAAATCGATAGTGTCAGATAGAGGATCACAGTTCACCTCAAGATTCTGGCAGAAAGTGCATGAAGGACTAGGAACCCGTCTGAATTTTAGCACCGCCTATCACCCTCAGACCGACGGACAGACTGAGAGAGTCAACCAGATACTGGAGGACATGCTGAGGGCATGTGTACTGGAATACGGATCCAAGTGGGAAGACTGCTTACCTTACGCAGAATTCTCTTCCAACAACAGCTACCAAGCTAGCCTACAGATGGCCCCCTTTGAAGCCTTGTACGGAAGGAAATGACGTACCCCCCTGAACTGGTCGGAAGTCGTAGAAAGCCAAGTCTTTGGCCCAGATGTTCTTCGTGAAGCCGAAGTGAAAGTACACAAGATTCGTGAGTACCTCAAGACTGCGCAATCAAGAAAGAAGAGCTACGCCGACAAGCGACGTCGGGATATGACCTTCGAGATTGGAGACTTTGTCTATCTCAAGGTATCCCCCTTGAAAGGAATGCAGAGATTCCAGCTGAAAGGAAAGCTCGCACCCCGATATGTCGGACCCTTCAAAGTTCTGAGCCGCCGAGGAGAAGTATCTTATCAACTGGAGCTACCTGAAGAGATGTCAGCTGTGCACGACGTGTTTCATATCTCACTCCTCCGGAAGTGCCTTGAAGTCCCCGAGAAGACCGAAGTGTTCAAGAACATCGATCACCGATCGGTGGATATCAACAAGGACCTGACTTACCGCGAAGTGCCGGTTCGCATCCTGGAGGAAGCTTACCGAACCACCCGCACCCGAAGCATCAAGTTTCTGAAGATACAATGGAGCAATCATACCGAGGATGAAGCCACATGGGAACGCGAAGACTTCATGAAGAAGGAGTACCCAGATCTCTTTAGTACCTAACTTTCTTTTCGATCTCGGGACGAGATCTTTTGTAAGGGGGAAGGGTTTGTAACATCCCAAATTTCAATAAAAGAAAGTTAGAAGAATTCCAGAGAGCAAAATTTCAAACCAACAAAAACTTTTTAAATTGCATATAGTGCCATGCATAGGACTTGTGCATTTGATTGATATGCCATGATGATTGTTATTATGTGTATAAGCTAAACCCTAAAACCCTAATGTGATCATCGTAGGATAACGTTGCATAGAAAACAAAAAAAATTCCTACCGCGAACACGCAATCCAAGCCAAGATGCAATCTGGAAGATGGTAGCAACGAGGGGATTATCGAGTCTCGCCCTTGAAGAGATTCCAAAGCCTACAAGATGAGGCTCTTGTTGCTGCGGTAGACGTTCACTTGCCGCTTGCAAAAGCGCGTAGAAGATCTTGATCACGGCGCCACGAACGGGCAGCACCTCCGTACTCGGTCACACGTTCGGTTGTTGATGAAGACGACGTCCACCTCCCCGTTCCAGCGGGCAGCGGAAGTAGTAGCTCCTCTTGAATCCGACAGCACGACGGCGTGGTGTCGGTGGTGGTGGAGAAATCCGGCGGAGCTTCGCTAAGCGTGCGGGAAGTGGAGGAGCGGGGCGGCTAGGGTTTGGGGAGAGGGGGCGCCGGCCATCTAAGGGGTGCGGCCACCTTGGTGGTTGTTGGGGTGTCCGGCCCCCTCCCCTTGGCCCCTCATTATATAGGTGGAAGCCCCAAGTGTTGGACTACAAGTCTCCGAATAAGACCCGAACCCAAAACTTTCCATGTGATAGGGAAACCTACCCAAGGTGGGAATCCCACTTGGGGTGGGATTCCCCCCTTCCATGTGGGGGGGGTGGCCGGCCCCCATAGGAGGAGTCCACTTGGGTCTCCTCCCCCTCTAGGGTTGGCCGGCCATGGAGGTGGAGTCCCTCTGGGACTCCGCCTTCCTTGGTGGTTTCTTCCAGACTTTTCTAGAACCTACTAGAACCTTCCATAGAACCTTCCGGATCATTTTAAATCTCATAAAATGACTTCCTATATATGAATCTTATTCTCCGGACCATTCCGGAACTCCTCGTGATGTCCAGGACCTCATCCGGGACTCCGAACAAATATTCGAACTCCATTCCATATTCAAGTTCTACCATTTCAACATCCAACTTTAAGTGTGTCACCCTACGGTTCGCGAACTATGCGGACATGGTTGAGTACTCACTCCGGCCAATAACCAATAGCGGGATCTGGAGATCCATAATGGCTCCCACATATTCAACGATGACTTTAGTGATCGAATGAACCATTCACATACGATACCAATTCCCTTTGTCACGCGATATTTTACTTGTCCGAGGTTTGATCATCGGTATCACTCTATACCTTGTTCAACCTCGTCTCCTGACAAGTACTCTTTACTCGTACTGTGGTATGTGGTCTCTTATGAACTTATTCATATGCTTGCAAGACTTTAGACGACATTCCACCGAGAGGGCCCAGAGTATATCTATCCGTCATCGGGATGGACAAATCCCACTGTTGATCCATATGCCTCAACTCATACTTTCCGGATACTTAATCCCACCTTTATAACCAACCATTTACGCAGTGGCGTTTGGTGTAATCAAAGTACCTTCCCGGTATAAGTGATTTACATGATCTCATGGTCATAAGGACTAGGTAACTATGTATCGAAAGCTTATAGCAAATAACTTAATGACGTGATCTTATGCTACACTTAATTGGGTGTGTCCATTACATCATTCATATAATGACATAACCTTGTTATTAATAACATCCAATGTTCATGATTATGAAACTAATCATCCATTAATCAACAAGGTAGTTAAGAGGCATACTAGGGACTCTTTGTTGTTTACATATCACACATGTACTAATGATTCGGTTAATACAATTATAGCATGGTATATAAACATTTATCATAAACATAAAGATATATAATAATAACCACTTTATTATTGCCTCTAGGGCATATCTCCTTCAGTCTCCCACTTGCACTAGAGTCAATAATCTAGATTACATTGTAATATACCTAACACCCATGGCATTCTGGTGTTGGTCATGCTTTGCCCTAGGGAGAGCTTTAGTCAATGGATCTGCTACATTCAGATCAGTGTGTACTTTGCAAATCTTTACTTCTCCATCTTCTATGTACTCGCGAATCGAGTGGTAACGCAGCTTGATATGCTTCAGCCTCTTGTGTGACCTTGGTTCTTGTGCATTGGCGATGGCACCCATGTTATCACAGTAGATGATTAATGGGTCCAATACACTAGGAACCACACCGAGCTCTACAATGAACCTCTTCATCCATACCGCTTCTGATGAAGCCTCTGAAGCCGCTATGTACTCTGATTCTGTTGAAGACTTCGCCACCGTGCACTGCTTTGAGCTTGCCCAGCTTACTGCAGCACCATTCAATATAAACACGTACCCAGACTGTGACTTAGAGTCATCAGGATCAGTGTTCCAACTTGCATCGGTGTAACCGTTTACAACGAGCTCTTGGTCACCTCCATAACAAAGAAACATATCCTTAGTTCTTTTCAAGTACTTCAGGATATTCTTGACCGCTGTCCAGTGTTCCATTCCTGGATCACTTTGATATCTGCTAGTCAAACTAACAGCATGTGCTATATCCGGTCTAGTACATAGCATGGCATACATGATAGATCCTACTGTCGAGGCATAGGGGATATTACTCATCCTTTCTCTTTCTTCTGCCGTAGCCGGTCCTTGAGTCTTACTCAAGACCTTGCCTGGTAACATAGGTAAGAACCCTTTCTTACTTTCGTCCATTCTAAACTTCTTTAGAATCTTGTCCAGGTATGTACTCTGTGATAGCCCTATTAGGCGTCTTGATCTATCTCTATAAATCTTGATGCCTAATATATATGATGCTTCACCAATGTCTTTCATTGAAAAACTATTATTCAAATAACCTTTTACACTGCTTAATAGTTCTATATCATTCCCGATCAATAATATGTCATCTACATATATCAGGAATGCTACAGAGCTCCCACTCACTTTCTTGTAAATACAGGCCTCTCCATGACACTGTATAAACCCGAAGTCTTTGATCACCTTATCAAAGCGTCGGTTCCAACTTCTTGATGCTTGCTTCAGTCCATAGATTGAACGCTGAAGTTTGCATACTTTGTCAGCATTTTTAGGATCGACAAAACCTTTGGGTTGTACCATATACAACTCTTCCTCAATGTCTCCATTAAGGAACGCCGTTTTGACATCCATCTGCCAAATCTCATAATCGAAAAATGCAGCTATTGCTAACAAAATCCTCACAGATTTTAGCTTCGCTACAGGTGAGAAAGTCTCATCGTAGTAAACTCCTTGAATTTGTCGGAAACCCTTTGCGACAAGTCGAGCTTTATAGACAGTAATATTACCATCAGCATCTGTTTTTCTCTTGAAGATCCATTTATTCTCGACAGCCTTTCGGCTATCAGGTAAGTCTACCAAAGTCCATACTTTGTTATCATACATGGATCCCATTTCGGATTTCATGGCTTCTTGCCATTTATTGGAATCTGGGCTCATCATCGCTTCTTCATACGTCGCAGGGTCCTCATCATTGTTATCAACAATCATGACATTTAGACAAGGATCATACCAATCAGGAGTGGCACGTTCCCTTGTCGATCTGCGAGGTTCAATAGTTTCCTCGTTCGAAGTTTCATGATCATTATCATTAGCTTCCTCTGTTGCCGGTGTAGGCGGTACAGGTACAACTTCCGGTACTGTGCTACTCTGATCAACGAGTATAGATTCATCAATCTCATCGAGTTCTACTTTTTTCCAGTCACTTCTTTAGTGAGAAATTCTTTCTCAAGAAAGGTTCCGTTCTTAGCAACAAAGATTTTGCCTTCGGATCTGTGATAGAAAGTGTACCCTATAGTTTCCTTAGGGTATCCTATGAAGACGCATTTCTCCGCTTTAGGTTCTAGCTTGTCCGGTTGTAACTTCTTTACATAGGCTTCGCAACCCCAAACTTTCAGGAACGACAGCTTAGGTTTCTTCTTAAACCATAATTAATACGGTGTCGTTTCTACGGATTTTGATGGTGCTCTATTTAAAGTGAATACGGCTGTCTCTAATGCATAACTCCAAAATGATAACGGCAAATCAGTAAGAGACATCATAGAACGAACCATATCTAAGAGAGTTCGATTACGACGTTCGGACACACCGTTTCGTTGTGGTGTTCCTGGCGGTGTCAATTGTGAAAGTATTCCGCATTTCTTTAAATGCATGCCAAACTCATAACTCAGATATTCACCTCCACGATCATATCGTAGAAATTTAATTTTCTTGTTACGTTGATTTTCTACTTCACTTTGAAATTCCTTAAACTTCTCGAAAGTTTCGGATTTATGTTTCATGAAATAGATATACCCATATCTACTCAGATCATCTGTGAAGGTTAGAACATAACGATAACCACCGCGCGATGCTACACTCATTGGTCCGCACACATCGGTATGTATGATTTCCAATAAGTCAGTAGCTCGCTCCATCATACCAGAAAATGGAGTCTTAGTCATTTTTCCCATTAGACATGCTTCGCATCTATCAAGTGACTCAAAGTCAAGTGATTGAAGTAATCCATCGGTATGGAGTTTCTTCATACGTTTCACTCCAATATGACCAAGACGACAGTGCCACATATAAGTAGAATTATCATTCAATTTAATTCGCTTAGCATCAATGTTATGTATATGCGTATCACTACTATCGAGATCTAACAGAAATAAGCCATTCTTTTCAGGTGCTCGACCATAAAAGATATTATTCATAAAAATAGAACAACCATTATTCTCAGACTTGAATGAATAACCGTCTTGCATTAAACAAGATCCAGATATAATGTTCATGCTCAACGCGGGTACAAAATAACAATTATTTAGGCTTAAAACTAATCCCGAAGGTAGATGTAGAGGAAGTGTGCCGACAGCGATCACATCGACTTTGGATCCGTTTCCAACGCGCATCGTCACTTCATCTTTCAGTAGTCTTTGTTTATTCTTTATTTCCTGTTTCGAGTTACAAATATGAGCAACCGAACCAGTATCAAATACCCAGGTACTAGAACGAGAACCAGTGAGATAAACATCTATAACATGTATATCAGATATACCTTCTTTCTTCTTCTTGACAAGGCCGCTCTTCAGATCAGCCAGATACTTGGAGCAATTACGCTTCCAGTGTCCCTTCTCCTTGCGATAATAGCACTCAGCATCGGGCTTAGGGCCGTTCTTAGGTTTCACGGGGAGGCGTGGTAGCTTTCTTGCCACCCTTCTTGAATTTCCCCTTAGACTTGCCCTGTTTCTTGGGCGGTGGTCTTGTTGACCATCAACACTTGGTGCTCTTTCTTGATCTCAATCTCAGCAGCTTTTAGCATGCCAAAGAGTTCAGGTAACTCCTTGTTCATGTTCTGCATATTGTAGTTCATCACAAAGTTCTTGTAACTTGGTGGCAGTGATTGAAGGACACGATTAATCCCCAGTCTGTTAGGAATCACTATTCCCAAGTCACTGAGTTTCTTCGCATGCCCGGTCATGGCGAGCATGTGCTCACTAACGGAGCTGCCCTCTTCCATCATACAGCTGAAGAAATGTTTCGATGCTTCATAGCATTCCACGGCCGCATGAGTCTCAAAAATAGCTTTCAGCTCTTTCATCAACTCATGAGGATCGTGGTGCTCAAAACGTTTTTGAAGATCGGATTCCAGACTGCACATGATGGCACACTGAACTTGAGAGTACCGAGTTTTCCGAGTCTCGTAAACAGCTTTTACTTCATCGGTTTCAGTTTCTGCAGGAGGGTCACCTAGCGGTGCATCAAGCACATATTGCAGATTTCCGCCAGAGAGGAAGATCCTCACATGACGGAACCATTCGGTGAAGTTGCTACCGTTGCTCTTAAGTTTTTCTTTCTCTAGGAACTGGTTAAAATTGATTGGGGACGCCATCTCTACAACATATATTTGCAAAAGTTTAGACTAAGTTTATGACAAATTGAGTTCAAATTTTAATTCAACATAATTAAAAATCTAGGTGAACTCCCACTCAAAACAATATCCCTCGCATTGTCTTAGTGATCACACGAACCAAATCCACCGCACCTAAGTCCGATCATCACGAGACAAGGTGTGATTTCAATGGCGAACACTCAAAGTGTTCATCATATCAACCATATGATTCATGCTCTACCTTTCGGTATCACGTGTTCCGAGACCATGTCTGTACATGCTAGGCTCGTCAAGGCCACCTTAGTATCCGCATGTGCAAAACTGTCTTGCACCCGTTGTATGCACTTGTTGATTCTATCACACCCGATCATCACGAGATGCTTCGAAACAACAAGTCTTGGCAATGGTGCTACTAAGGATGAACACTTTATTATCTTGAGATTTTAGTGAGGGATCATCTTATAATGCTACCGTCGCGATCTAAGCAAAATAAGATGCATAAAAGGATTAACATCACATGCAGTTCATATGTGATATGATATGGCCCTTTTGTCTTTGCGCCTTTGATCTTCATCTCCAAAGCACGGACATGATCTCCATCATCTTCGGGCATGATCTCCATCATCGTCGGCGTAGCGTCAAGGTCAATGGCGCCGTCTTCATGATTGTCCTCCATGTAGCAACTATTACAACTACTTTGAAATACTACTCAACATGAAATTTAAAGACAACCATAAGGCTCCTGCCGGTTGCCACAATACAATAATGATCATCTCATACATATTCATCATCACATTATGGCCATATCACATCAACAAACCCTGCAAAAACAAGTTAGACGTCTCTAATTTGGTTTGCATATTTTACATGGTTTAGGGTTTTCGATAGAGATCTAATCTACCTACGAACATGAACCACAACGTTGATACTAATGTTGTCAATAGAAGAGTAAATTGAATCTTCACTATAGTAGGAGAGACAGACACCCACAAAGCCTCTTATGCAATACAAGTTGCATGTCGAACGAGGAACAAGTCTCATGAACGCGGTCATGTAAAGTTAGTCCGAGCCGCTTCATCCCACTATGCCACAAAGATGCAAAGTACTCAAACTAAAGATAACAAGAGCATCAACACCCACAAAACCATTGTGTTCTACTCGTGCAACCATCTATGCATAGACACGGCTCTGATCCACTGTAGGATAACGTTGCATAGAAAACAAAAAAATTTCCTACCGCGAACACGCAATCCAAGCCAAGATGCAATCTAGAAGACGGTATCAACGAGGGGATTATCGAGTCTCACCCTTGAAGAGATTCCAAAGCCTACAAGATGAGGCTCTTGTTGCTGCGGTAGACGTTCACTTGCCGCTTGCAAAAGCACGTAGAAGATCTTGATCGCGGCGCCACGAACGGGCAGCACCTCCGTACTCGGTCACACGTTCGGTTGTTGATGAAGACGACGTACACCTCCCCGTTCCAGCGGGCAGCGGAAGTAGTAGCTCCTCTTGAATCCGACAGCACGACGGCATGGTGTCGGTGGTGGTGGAGAAATCCGGCGGAGCTTCGCTAAGTGTGCGGGAAGTGGAGGAGCGGGGCGGCTAGGGTTTGGGGAGAGGGGGCGCCGGCCATCTAAGGGGTGCGGCCACCTTGGTGGTTGTTGGGGTGTCCGGCCCCCTCCCCTTGGCCCCTCATTATATAGGTGGAAGCCCCAAGTGTTGGACTACAAGTCTCCGAATAAGACCCGAACCCAAAACTTTCCATGTGATAGGGAAACCTACCCAAGGTGGGAATCCCACTTGGGGTGGGATTCCCCCCTTCCATGTGGGGGGGTGGCCGGCCCCCATAGGGGGAGTCCACTTGGGACTCCTCCCCCTCTAGGGTTGGCCGGCCATGGAGGTGGAGTCCCTCCGGGACTCCGCCTTCCTTGGTGGTTTCTTCCGGACTTTTCTAGAACCTTCTAGAACCTTCCATAGAACCTTCCGGATCATTTTAAATCTCATAAAATGACTTCCTATATATGAATCTTATTCTCCGGACCATTCCGGAACTCCTCGTGATGTCCGGGATCTCATCCGGGACTCCGAACAAATATTCGAACTCCATTCCATATTCAAGTTCTAGCATTTCAACATCCAACTTTAAGTGTGTCACCCTACGGTTCGCGAACTATGCGGACATGGTTGAGTACTCACTCCGACCAATAACCAATAGCGGGCTCTGGAGATCCATAATGGCTCCCACATATTCAACGATGACTATAGTGATCGAATGAACCATTCACATACGATACCAATTCCCTTTGTCACGCGATATTTTACTTGTCTGAGGTTTGATCATCGGTATCACTCTATACCTTGTTCAACCTCGTCTCCTGACAAGTACTCTTTACTCGTACCGTGGTATGTGGTCTCTTATGAACTTATTCATATGCTTGCAAGACTTTAGACGACATTCCACCGAGAGGGCCCAGAGTATATCTATCCGTCATCGGGATGGACAAATCCCACTGTTGATCCATATGCCTCAACTCATACTTTCCGGATACTTAATCCCACCTTTATAACCACCCATTTACGCAGTGGCGTTTGGTGTAATCAAAGTACCTTTCCGGTATAAGTGATTTACATGATCTCATGGTCATAAGGACTAGGTAACTATGTATCGAAAGCTTATAGCAAATAACTTAATGACGTGATCTTATGCTACGCTTAATTGGGTGTGTCCATTACATCATTCATATAATGACATAACCTTGTTATTAATAACATCCAATGTTCATGATTATGAAACTAATCATCCATTAATCAACAAGCTAGTTAAGAGGCATACTAGGGACTCTTTGTTGTTTACATATCACACATGTACTAATGATTCGGTTAATACAATTATAGCATGGTATATAAACATTTATCATAAACATAAAGATATATAATAATAACCACTTTATTATTGCCTCTAGGGCATATCTCCTTCAATCATGAGAAGATCACTGATGTCTAGGTTCCCCCTCCTTTCCTGTAGACAGTGTTGGGCCTCCAAGAGCAGAGGTTTGTAGAACAGCAGCAAGTTTTCCCTTAAGTGGATCACCCAAGGTTTATCGAACTCAGGGAGGAAGAGGTCAAAGATATCCCTCTCATGCAACCCTGCAACCACAAAGCAAGAAGTCTCTTGTGTCCCCAACACACCTAATAGGTGCACTAGTTCGGCGAAGAGATAGTGAAATACAGGTGGTATGAATATATATGAGCAGTAGCAACGGTGCCAGAAAATAGCTTGCGGGCGTGTAGTTGATGGTGGTGCTATTGCAGCAGTAGTAACACAGTAAAACAGTAAACAAGCAGTAGTAACGCAGCAGTATTTAGGAACAAGGCCTAGGGATTACACTTTCACTAGTGGACACTCTCAACATTGATCACATAACAGAACAGATAAATGCATACTCTACACTTTTGTTGGATGATGAACACATTGCGTAGGATTACACGAACCCTCAATGCCTGAGTTAACAAGCTCCACAATAATGCTCATGTTTTAGTAACCTTATAGTGTAAGATAGATCAACAGACTAAACCAAGTACTAACATAGCATGCACACTGTCACCTTCATGCATATGTAGGAGGAATAGATCACATCAATATTATCATAGCAATAGTTAACTTCGCAATCTACAAGAGATCATGATCATAGCATAAACCAAGTACTAACACGGTGCACACCTTTGTCACCATTACACACGTGCGGAGGAATAGAACTACTTTAATAACACATCACTAGAGTAGCACATAGATGAATTGTGATACAAAACTCAGATGAATCTCAATCATGTAAAGCAGCTCATGAGATCATTGTATTGAAGTACATAGTAGAGAGATTAACCACATAGCTACCGGTACAGCCCCGAGCCTCGATGGAGAACTACTCCCTCCTCATGGGAGCAGCAGCGGTGATGAAGATGGCGGTGGAGATGGCAGCGGTGTCGATGGAGAAGCCTTCCGGGGGCACTTCCCCGCTCCGGCAGGGTGCCGGAACAGAGATCCTGTCCCAGGATCTTGGCTTCGCGATGGCGGCGGCTCTGGAAGGTTTTCGTGGGTTTCGTCAATTGATGTAGGGTTTTCTGATCCGGGGGCTTTTATAGGCGAGAGAGGCGGCGCGGGAAGGTCGAAGGGGGCCCACACCCTAGGGGCGCGCCCCCCCTAGGCCGCGCCGGGTGTGGTGTGGTGGCCCTGCCTCCCTTCTCTGGCGGTTCTCGTGTGTTCTGGATGCTTCCGGGTAAAATAGGAACCTAGGCGTTGATTTCGTCCGATTCCGAGAATATTTCGTTACTAGGATTTCTGAAACCAAAAACAGCAGAAAACAGGAACTGGCACTTCGGCATCTTGTTAATAGGTTAGTTCCAGAAAATGCACGAATATGACATAAAGTGTGCATAAAACATGTAGATAACATCAATAATGTGGCATGGAACATAAGAAATTATCGATACGTCGGAGACGTATCAGCATCCCCAAGCTTAGTTCTGCTCGTCCCGAGCGAGGTAAAACGATAACACGAGATAATTTACGGAGTGACATGCCATCATAATCTTGATCATACTATTTGTAAAGCATATGTAATGAATGCAGCGATCAAAACAATGTATATGACATGAGTAAACAAGTGAATCATATAGCAAAGACTTTTCATGAATAGCACTTCAAGACAAGCATCAATAAGTCTTGCATAAGAGTTAACTCATAAAGCAATAATTCAAAGTAGAGATATTGAAACAACACAAAAGAAGATTAAGTTTCAGCGGTTGCTTTCAACTTGTAACATGTATATCTCATGGATATTGTCAACATAGAGTAATATAATAAGTGCAATAAGCAAGTATGTAGGAATCAATGCACGGTTCACACAAATGTTTGCTTCTTGAGGTGGAGAGAAATAGGTGAACTGACTCAACATTGAAAGTAAAAGAATGGTCCTCCATAGAGGAAAAAGCATCGATTGCTATATTTGTGCTAGAGCTTTGATTTTGAAAACATGAAACAATTTTGTCAACGGTAGTAATAAAGCATATGCATCATGTAAATTATATCTTATAAGTTGCAAGCCTCATGCATAGTGTACTAATAGTGCCCGCACCTTGTCCTAATTAGCTTGGACTACCTGGATTATCACCGCAATACATATGCTTTAACCAAGTATCACAAAGGGGTACCTCTATGTCACTTTGTACAAAGGTCTAAGGAGAAAGCTCGCATTGGATTTCTCGCTATTGATTATTCTCAACTTAGACATCCATACCGGGACAACATAGACAACGAGATAATGGACTCCTCTTTTAATGCTTTAAGCATTCAACAACAATTAATTCTTTTCTCATTAGAGATTTGAGGATTGTTGTCCAAAACTGAAACTTCCACCATGGAACATGGCTTCGGTTAGCGGCCCGATGTTCTTCTCTCACAATATGCATGCTCAAACCATTCAACTCAGTGTAGATCGCCCTTACTTCAGACAAGACGAACATGCATAGCAACTCACATGAAATTCAACAATAAAAAGTTGATGGCGTCCCCAGTAAACATGGTTATCGCACAGCAAGCAACTTAATAAGAGATAAAGTGCATAATTACATATTCAATACCACAATAGGTTTTAAGCTATTTGTCCCATGAGCTATATATTGCAAAGGTGAATGATGGAGTTTTAAAGGTAGCACTCAAGCAATTTACTTTGGAATGGCGGAAAATACCATGTAGTAGGTAGGTATGGTGGACACAAATGGCATAGTGGTTGGCTCAAGTATTTTGGATGCATGAGAAGTATTCCCTCTCGATACAATGGTTTAGGCTAGCAAGGCTTATTTGAAACAAACACAAGGATGAACCGGTGCAGCAAAACTCACATAAAAGACATATTGAAAACATTATAAGACTCTACACCGTCTTCCTTGTTGTTCAAACTCAATACTAGAAATTATCTAGACCTTAGAGAAACCAAATATGCAAACCAAATTTTAGCATGCTCTATGTATTTCTTCATTAATGGGTGCAAAGCATATGGTGCAAGAGCTTAAACATGAGCACAACAATTGCCAAGTATCACATTACCCAAGACATTTATAGCAATTACTACATGTATCATTTTCCAATTCCAACCATATAACAATTTAACGAAGGAGAAACTTCGCCATGAATACTATGAGTAGAAACCAAGGACATACTTGTCCATATGCTACAGCGGAGCGTGTATCTCTCCCATAAAGTGAATGCTAGGATCCATTTTATTCAAACAAAATAAAAACAAAAACAAACCGACGCTCCAAGAAAAAGCACATAAGATGTGATGGAATAAAAATATAGTTTCAGGGGAGGAACCTGATAATGTTGTCGATGAAGAAGGGGATGCCTTGGGCATCCCCAAGCTTAGACGCTTGAGTCTTCTTGATGTATGCAGGGGTGAACCACCGGGGCATCCCCAAGCTTAGAGCTTTCACTCTCCTTGATCATGTTGCATCATACTCCTCTCTTGATCCTTGAAAACTTCCTCCACACCAAACTCGAAACAACTCATTAGAGGGTTAGTGCACAATAAAAATTAACATATTCAGAGGTGACACAATCATTCTTAACACTTCTGGACATTGCATAATGCTACTGGACATTAGTGGACCAAAGAAATTCATCCAACATAGCAAAAGAGGCAATGCGAAATAAAAGGCAGAATCTGTCAAAACAGAACAGTTCGTATTGACGAATTTTAAAATGGCACCAGACTTGCTCAAATGAAAATGCTCAAATTGAATGAAAGTTGCATACATATCTGAGGATCATGCATGTAAATTGGCTTAATTTTCTGAGCTACCTACAGGGAGGTGGACCCAGATTCGTGACAGCAAAGAAATCTGGAACTGCGCAGTAATCCAAATCTAGTACTTACTTTACTATCAAAGACTTTACTTGGCACAACAAAACACAAAACTAAGATAAGGAGAGGTTGCTACAGTAGTAAACAACTTCCAAGACACAAATAAAAACAAATTACTGTAGCAAAATAACACATGGGTTATCTCCCAAGAAGTTCTTTCTTTATAGCCATTAAGATGGGCTCAGCAGTTTTAATGATGCACTCGCAGGAAATAGTATTTGAAGCAAAAGAGAGCATCATGAGGCAAATTCAAAACACATTTAAGTCTAACATGCTTCCTATGCATAGGAATCTTGTAAATAAACAAGTTCATGAAGAGCAAAGTAACAAGCATAGGAAGATAAAACAAGTGTAGCTTCAAAAATTTCAGCACATAGAGAGGTGTTTTAGTAACATGAAAATTTCTACAACCATATTTTCCTCTCTCATAATAACTTTCAGTAGCATCATGAGCAAACTCAACAATATAACTATCACATAAAGCATTCTTATCATGAGTCTCATGCATAAAAGTATTACTCTCCACATAGGCATAATCAATTTTATTAGTAATAGCGGGAGCAAATTCAACAAAGTAGCTATCATTATTATTCTCATCAAGTGTAGGAGGCATAGTATAATCACAACAAAATTTACTCTCCATAGTAGGCGGCACTAAAAGACCAGTATCATTATCATCATAAATAGGAGGCAAAGTATCATCAAAGAAAATTTTCTCCTCAATGCTTGGGGGACTAAAAATATCATGAAAACCAGCTTCCCCAAGCTTAGAACTTTCTATATTATTGTCAACAATGGTGTTCAAAGCGTTCATACTAATATTACTACCAGCATGCAAAGAAGATTTCGTAGGTTTTTTAATTTTCGCATCAAACAATCCATGTTTTAAATCAGGAAATAGAACAAGAAGCTCATTGTTGTCCATTATGCCAAACTAGTGTAAACAAGAAACAAAAAGATGCAATTGCAGGATCTAAAGGAAATAGCTTCGAGCACACACACGACGGCGCCAGAAAAATACTTTACCTGGGACCGTAGTATGAGAGCCTTTTACCTTTCCTCCCCGGCAACGAGCGTGAAAAGTGCTTGATGTCTACGTTCCCCCTCCTTTCCTGTAGACAGTGTTGGGCCTCCAAGAGCAGAGGTTTGTAGAACAGCAGCAAGTTTTCCCTTAAGTGGATCACCCAAGGTTTATCGAACTCAGGGAGGAAGAGGTCAAAGATATCCCTCTCATGCAACCCTACAACCACAAAGCAAGAAGTCTCTTGTGTCCCCAACACACCTAATAGGTGCACTAGTTCGGCGAAGAGATAGTGAAATACAGGTGGTATGAATATATATGAGCAGTAGCAACGGTGCCAGAAAATAGCTTGCGGGCGTGTAGTTGATGGTGGTGGTATTGCAGCAGTAGTAACACAGTAAAACAGTAAACAAGCAGTAGTAACGCAGCAGTATTTAGGAACAAGGCCTAGGGATTACACTTTCACTAGTGGACACTCTCAACATTGATCACATAACAGAACAGATAAATGCATACTCTACACTTTTGTTGGATGATGAACACATTGCGTAGGATTACACGAACCCTCAATGCCTGAGTTAACAAGCTCCACAATAATGCTCATGTTTTAGTAACCTTATAGTGTAAGATAGATCAACAGACTAAACCAAGTACTAACATAGCATGCACACTGTCACCTTCATGCATATGTAGGAGGAATAGATCACATCAATATTATCATAGCAATAGTTAACTTCGCAATCTACAAGAGATCATGATCATAGCATAAACCAAGTACTAACACGGTGCACACACTGTCACCATTACACACGTGCAGGAGGAATAGAACTACTTTAATAACACATCACTAGAGTAGCACATAGATGAATTGTGATACAAAACTCAGATGAATCTCAATCATGTAAAGCAGCTCATGAGATCATTGTATTGAAGTACATAGTAGAGAGATTAACCACATAGCTACCGGTACAGCCCCGAGCCTCGATGGAGAACTACTCCCTCCTCATGGGAGCAGCAGCGGTGATGAAGATGGCGGTGGAGATGGCAGCGGTGTCGATGGAGAAGCCTTCCGGGGGCACTTCCCCGCTCCGGCAGGGTGCCGGAACAGAGATCCTGTCCCCCAGATCTTGGCTTCGCGATGGCGGCGGCTCTGGAAGGTTTTCGTGGGTTTCGTCAATTGATGTAGGGTTTTCTGATCCAGGGGCTTTTTATAGGCGGAGAGGCGGCGCAGGAAGGTCGAAGGGGGGCCCACACCCTAGGGGGGCGCGCCTAGGCCGCGCCGGGTGTGGTGTGGTGGCCCTGCCTCCCTTCTCTGGCGGTTCTCGTGTGTTGGATGCTTCCGGGTAAAATAGGAACCTGGGCGTTGATTTCGTCCGATTCCGAGAATATTTCGTTACTAGGATTTCTGAAACCAAAAACAGCGAGAAAACAGAACGGCACTTCGGCATCTTGTTAATAGGTTAGTTCCAGAAAATGCACGAATATGACATAAAGTGTGCATAAAACATGTAGATAACATCAATAATGTGGCATGGAACATAAGAAATTATCGATACGTCGGAGACGTATCAATCACCAACCAAATAAATCAAAAAGAAAAAGAAATCAAATAAATGAAAAACCCTAAAACCCTCACATATGCCCTATGGCATTTTTATAAATTTTGACCCTAGACCAATTTGGTCTTCACCATTAGTTGAATAATGTTACTAAACACTTATTACAACTTTTGGAATCAAAGAATCACAAGTCAAATGGATTTCAAATACAAAACTTGCTCACATATGATAATGGTCAAAACTGCCAATTCTAGTCTGATCACTACTTTGAGCCTTTACAATTCAAATTTCTCAAACCAAACCTTGCTAACTCTTTGCACCACATCCAAGTCAACATCAAGGTGAACACTTTTTGTAAAGATCACCATGCCAAATTCTTTCTTGATCATTAGCTATGTGATACGTCTCCAACGTATCCATAATTTCTGATGTTCCATGCTTGTTTTATGACAATACTTACATGTTTTGCTTGCACTTTATGATGATTTCATGCATTTTCCGGAACTAACCTATTAAGAAGATGCCACAGTGCCTGTTCCTGTTTTCTGCTGTTTTTGGTTCCAGAAAGGCTGTTCGGGCAATATTCTCGGAATTGGACGAAATCAACGCCAAAGATCTTATTTTTCCCGGGAGGCTCCAGAACACCGAAGGAGAGTCGGAGGCGGGCCAGGGGGCCACCACACGCCAGGGCCGCGCGGGCTCCACCCTGGCCGCGCCGGCCTATGGGGAGGAGGCCCCAGGCGCCCTCCTGCGCCGCCTCTTCACCTATTTAACCCCTTTCGACCTAAAAACGCGATACCAATTGACGAAACTCCAGAAAGACTCCAGGGGCACCGCCGCCATCGTGAAACTCCAATTCGGGGGACAGAAGTCTCTGTTCCGGCACCCTGCCGGGATGGGGAAGTGCCCCCGGAAGCCATCTCCATCGACGACACCGCCTCCACCATGCTCCGTGAGTAGTTCCCCCATGGACTACGGGTTCTAGCAGTAGCTAGTTGGTATTCTCTCCTCCATGTACTTCAATACAATGATCTCATGAGCTTCCTTACATGATTGAGATTCATCTGATGTAATCGGTGTTGTGTTTGTTGGGATCCGATGGATGATACATTATGATTAGTCTATCTATAAAGTTTGTGAAGTTATTGTTGCTGCAATCTTGTTATGCTTAATGCTTGTCACTAGGGCCCGAGTGGCATGATCTTAGATTTAAGCTCTATACTTATTTCTTAGATTGTATGTACAAGTTGTATGCACATGTCGCTGTCCGGAACCAAAGGCCCCGAAGTGACAAGAATCGGGACAACCGGAGGGGATGGCGGTGATGTGAGGATCACATGTTTTCACGGAGTGTTAATGCTTTGCTCCGATACTCTATTAAAAGGAGTACCTTAATATCCAGTAGATTCCCTTGAGGCCCGGCTGCCACCGGCTGGTAGGACAAAAGATGTTGTACAAGTTTCTCATTGCGAGCACGTATGACTATATATGGAAAACATGCCTACATAATTAATAATCTTGATGTTCTGTCTTAATGCTTTGAATCCTATCAATTGCCCAACTGTAATTTCTTCACCCAACACTTGTCACTTATTGGAGAGTTACCACTAGTGTAGATCGCTGGGAACCCCGGTCCATCTCTCATCATCATATAATCGTTCTATATGTCATTGGAAGTAGTATCAACTATTTTCTGGTGCCATTGCTCCTGTGTTACTGATATTGCTGCTGTGTTACTGTTACTATTGCTCTCATATTACTGCTGCTTTCACATCACCCCTGTTACTAGTGCTTTTCCAGGTGCAGCTGAATTGACAACTCAGTTGTTAAGGCTTATAAGTATTCTTTACCTCCCCTTGTGTCGAATCAATAAATTTGGGTTTTACTTCCCTCGAAGACTGCCGCGATCCCCTATACTTGTGGGTTATCAAGACTGTTTTCTGGCGCCGTTGCCGGGGAGGCATAGCTCTACTCATAAGTTCACCTGGGGAGTACACTCTACCTCTCTCTCTGTTTTATTTTATTTTGTTTTGCTTAGTTTACTTTTGTCTAGTTTATTTGTGCTTAGTTTATTTCTGTCTAGTATTACTTTGTTTAGTTTACTTTTCTTTAGTTTCTTTTTGTCTTGTTTTATTTTTCTCATATACCCAAAAATCCATAAAAATTTGAAAAACCTAAAAATTAAAAACTGCTGTTATGGGAGAACCCACAACCTATTTGGAGCTTATAGAATATTATAATAATTATAGAGAATCAAGAAATGGTAAAGTCATGAGTGCTGTGATAGAAAAATTGAACGCAATTGCTAAAATCTTGCTTAAACGCCATGATATAAACTGTTGCTCTCAACGGGACACTAAACATCTTAAATTTCAATGTGGCTTTAGTGAGAAATTTTTAATTAAGAACTATAATCGGAATAGCTATATTCATTTTGGGTTTGAAGAGGTAGAACAATTTGTCATATTTATGGGAGCCTCTGAGATAGAATCCTTCATGGTTAAGAATTATGAAACTTGTTTGTAAGGACCTTAAATATTATGTCTCTTCTATCCTTAATTTTTGCAATGAAAGTTACAGTGATAATCCGTATATCATTGATTATAAAGAGAGACTCATTAATGCACAAGAATGCACTCACAATTTGCAGGAATGGAAGAAGAAATTGATGAACCTGAAAACTCATTGGATGAAAAAGAGGAGGAAATTGATGAACTGGAAAGCTCATTGGATGAAAAAGAAGAGGAGAGTGATGAACAAAAGGAGGAAGAATGGATTAGCTACCCATGCCAACCTTCTAATGAGAGTAACTCTTTATCTCTTACACTATTTGATTGTCCTCCATGCTTACCAAAAGAGGTTGAATGTTATGTTCCTGTGGATTCTCTTGAAATAGTACCTATGAGTAATACTTGTGAGAATAATTATGCTACTGTTATTTATGATAATCCATGCTACTTTGATAAATCTTATGATAATGCTTTGTTTGTGCCTGATGTCGAAATGCATGGTACTAAAGAATTTTGCTTAGCAAATGTTTATGATAAATCTCTAGATGATGGTCCTATGTTACTTGATAATATTAATTGTACTACTAATGAAAATGGGATTGGAGAGATCTTGACATTATCTATGAGTCCCATATCTCTTGAGATTGATCAATCATCTTGTTATGTTATTGATAAAAGTGGGTTTGAAAGTTTTAATCCCACTATTTTTGAGCTTGATAAAAATTATGTGTCTATGGATCATGAAAAGAATGCTTTATGTGATAGTTATATTGTTGAGTTTATTCATGAAGCTACTGAAAATTATTATGAGAGAGGAAAATATGGTTGTAGAAACTTTCATGGTACTAATACACCTCTCTATATGCTGAAATTGTTGAAGTTACTCTTGTTTTATCTTCTTATGCTTGTTACTTTGTTCTTCATGAATTTATTTGTGTACAAGATTCCTATGCATAGGAAGTGGGTTAGACTTAAATGTGTTATGAACTTGCTTTTTGATGCTCTCTTTTGCTTCAACTCTTATTTCTTGCGAGTGCATCATTAAAACTGCTGAGCCCATCTTAATGGCTATAAAGAAAGAACTTCTTGGGAGATAACCCATGTGTTTATTTTGCTACTGTTTTGTTGTGTTTTGGAAGTTGTTACTACTGTAGCAACCTCTCCTTATCTTTATTTTATTGCATTGTTGTGCCAAGTGAAGCCTCTAATCGAAGGTTGATACTAGATTTGGATTTCTGCGCAGAAACAGATTTCTATCTGTCACGAATCTGGGCTGTTTTCTGTGTAGGTAACTCAGAAAAATCTGCCAATTTACGTGCGTGTTCCTCAGATATGTACGCAACTTTCATTAGTTTTGAGTTTTCTGATTTGAGCAACGGAAGTACCTCTTTAAAATTCGTCTTTACTGGCTGTTCTGTTTTAGCAGATTCTGTCTCTGTTTTTTTTGCATTGTCTCTTGTGGACTTTAAGCAAGACTTTCTAGACGTGGAGAGCTGTAGCTAATGTTTTATTGAGTTCTTGCAATGTGTCACTACAGGACCAAGGTGGATTCAAATTTTTTGAGTACTAACCCCTCTAATGAAGTTTATGAGAAGTTTGGTGTGAAGGAAGTTTTCAAGGGTCAAGAGAGGAGGATGATATATGATCAAGAAGAGTGAAAAGTCTAAGCTTGGGGATGCCCCCGGTGGTTCATCCCTGCATATTTCAAGAAGACTCAAGCGTCTAAGCTTGGGGATGCCCAAGGCATCCCCTTCTTCATCAACTTATCAGGTTTCTTCTATTGAAACTATATTTTTATTCGGTCACATCATATGTGCTTTACTTGGAGCGTCTGTGTGCTTTTATTTTTGTTTTTGTTTGAATAAGATCGGATCCTAGCAATCCTTGTTTGGGAGAGAGACACGCTCCGCTTTTTCATATGAACACTTGTTCTTCGTTTTACTTTTAATGTTCAATGATAAAAGTTGGAAGCTACAATACTTATGGTTATTTGGTTGGAAACAGAAAATGCCTCATATTGTCTTGGATAATTTGACACTTGGCAATTGTTTTGAGCTCTCAAGTAGATCATGATTAAGTTTTTTCATGTAGTTTAAACCTATTAGTGGAGAACTACCGTAGAGCTTGTTTAAATTGGTTTGCATGATTGTTCTCTCTTAAGGTCTAGATATTTTCTGGTAAAAGTGTTTGAGCAACAAGGAAGACATTGTAGAGTATTATAATGCTTGCAATATGTTCTTATGTAAGTTTTGCTGTACCGGTTCATACTTGTGTTTGCTTCAAACAATCTTGCTAGCCTAAGCCTTGTATCGAGAGGGAATACTTCTCATGCATCCAAAATCCTTGAGCCAACCACTATGCCATTTGTGTCCACCATACCTACCTACTACATGGTATTTCTCTGCCATTCCAAAGTAAATTGCTTGAGTGCTACCTTTAAACAATTCAAAATTTATCACCTCTGATTTGTGTCAATGTTTTATAGCTCATGAGGAAGTATGTGGTGTTTATCTTTCAATCTTGTTGGGCAACTTTCACCAATGGACTAGTGGCTTCATCCGCTTATCCAATAATTTTGCAAAAAGAGCTGGCAATGGGATTCCCAGTCCCAAATTAATTAACCTAAATAGACACTCCTCCATGGTATGTGATTGTTGGACGGCACCCGAAGGATTCGGTTAGCCATGGCTTGAGAAAGCAAAGGTGGGGAGGAGTGTCATCATAATAAAACTAAAATAAAAAGGCACTCCTTCATGGTATGAGATTGTTGGCAGGCACCCAAGGATTCGGTTAGCCATGGTTTGTGAAAGAAAGGTTGGAAGGAGTGCCACCCAAAAATAAAATAAAATGGGAGCCGCTCTTTGAAGGTTTGTCTGGCAAGGGGGTTAGAGTGCCCACTACCATTCGTTGACAACAACAAACACCTCTCAAAACTTTACTTTTATGCTCTCTTTATGTTTTCAAAACCAAAGCTCTAGCACAAATATAGCAATCAATGCTTCCCTCTGCGAAGGGCCATTCTTTTACTTTATGTTGAGTCAGTTTACCTACTTCCTTCCATCTTAGAAGCAAACACTTGTGTTAACTGTGCATTGATTCTTACATACTTGCTTATTTGCATTCATCATATTACTTTATGTTGACAATTATCCATGAGATATGCATGTTGAAAGTTGAAAGCAACCGCTGAAACTTATATCTTCCTTTGTGTTGCTTCGATGCCTTTACTTTGAATTTATTGCTTTATGAGTTAACTCTTATGCAAGACTTTTGATACTTGTCTTGAAAGTACTCTTCATGAAAAGTTTTGCTATATGTTATCTATTTGTTAGCAACTATAAATCATTGCCTTGAGTCACTTCATTCATTTCATATGCTTTGTAATAGTATGATCAAGGTTATGTAAGTAGCATGTCACTACAGAAATTATTCTTTTTATCGTTTACCTACTCGAGGACGAGTAGGAACTAAGCTTGGGGATGCTGATACGTCTCTGATGTCTACGGGAGCTTCTATTCTTGTAGACAGTGTTGGGCCTCCAAGAGCAGAGGGTTGTAGAACAGCAGCAAGTTTCCCTTAAGTGGATCACCCAAGGTTTATCGATCTCAGGGAGGAAGAGGTCAAAGGTATCCCTCTCATGCAACCCTGCAACCACAAAGCAAGAAGTCTCTTGTGTCCCCAACACACCTAATAGGTGCACTAGTTCGGCGAAGAGATAGTGAAATACAGGTGGTATGAATAAATATGAGCAGTAGCAACGGTGCCAGAAAAGTGCTTGCTGGCGTATAGTTGATGGTGGTAATATTGCAGGCAGTAGAAACATAGTAAAACAGTAAACAAGCAGTGATTTCAGTATTTAGGAACAAAGCCTAGGGATTATACTTTCACTAGTGGACACTCTCAACATTGATCACATAACAGAGTAGATGAATGCTAGACTCTACACTCTCTTGTTGGATGATGAACACCACTTGTGTAGGATTACACGAACCCTCAATGCCGGAGTTAACAAGCTCCACAATATTCAATGTTCATATTTAAATAACCTTAGAGTGCAAGATAGATCAACATAACCAAATAGATCACATCAATACCATCATAGTAATAGTTAACTTCACAATCCACAAGAGATCGCGATCATAAACTACGCCAAGTACTACATGATGCACACACTGCCCACTTTACACCATGCAGGAGGAATAGAATACTTTAATAACATCACTAGAGTAGCACATAGATGAATTGTGATACAAAACTCATATGAATCTCAATCATGTAAAGCAACTCATGAGATCATTGTATTGAAGTACATAGGAGAGAGATTAACCACATAGCTACAGGTACAGCCCCGAGCCTCGATGGAGAACTACTCCCTCTTCATGGGAGACAGCAGCGTTGATGAAGATGGCGGTGGAGATGGCAGCGGTGTCGATGGAGAAGCCTTCCGGGGGCACTTCCCCGTCCCGGCGGCGTGCCGGAACAGAGACTCCTGTCCCCCAGATCTTGGCTTCGCGATGGCGGCGGCTCTGGATGGTTTCTCGTACCGTGGCTTTTCCGTATCGATGTTTTAGGTCAGGGACCTTTATATAGGCGAAGAGGCGGAATCGGAGGGGCGACGAGGCGGTGAGGGGGTGAGGGGGTATGGCGGCGCGGCCAGGGCTTGGGCCGCGCCAGCCACCCTCCTGGGGCCCCTGTGGCCCACCTCTGGTCCTTCCCGGGTGTTCTGGAAGCTTCGTGGAAAAATAGGATGTTGGGCGTTGATTTCGTCCGATTCCGAGAATATTTCCTTACTAGGATTTCTGAAACCAAAAACAGCAGAAAACAGGAACTGGCCCTTCGGCATCTCGTCAATAGGTTAGTTCCGGAAAACGCATAAATATGACATAAAGTATGCATAAAACATGTAGATATCATCAATAATGTGGCATGGAACATAAGAAATTATCGATACGTCGGAGGCGTATCAGTCTCCAACGTATCCATAATTTCTGATGTTCCATGCTTGTTTTATGACAATACTTACATGTTTTGCTTGCACTTTATGATGATTTCATGCATTTTCCGGAACTAACCTATTAACAAGATGCCACAGTGCCAGTTCCTGTTTTCTGATGTTTTTGGTTCCAGAAAGGCTGTTCGGGCAATATTCTCGGAATTGGACGAAATCAACGCCAAAGATCTTATTTTTCCCGGGAGGCTCCAGAACACCGAAGGAGAGTCGGAGGCGGGCCAGGGGGGCCACCACACGCCAGGGCCGCGCGGGCTCCACCCTGGCCGCGCCGGCCTATGGGGAGGAGGCCCCAGGCGCCCTCCTGCGCCACCTCTTCGCCTATTTAACCCCTTTCGACCTAAAAACGCGATACCAATTGACGAAACTCCAGAAAGACTCTAGGGGCGCTGCCGCCATCGCGAAACTCCAATTCGGGGGACAGAAGTCTCTGTTCCGGCACCCTGCCGGGACGGGGAAGTGCCCCCGGAAGCCATCTCCATCGACGCCACCGCCTCCACCATGCTCCGTGAGTAGTTCCCCCATGGACTACGGGTTCTAGCAGTAGCTAGTTGGTATTCTCTCCTCCATGTACTTCAAAACAATGATCTCATGAGCTGCCTTACATGATTGAGATTCATCTGATGTAATCGGTGTTGTGTTTGTTGGGATCCGATGGATGATACATTATGATTAGTCTATCTATAAAGTTTGTGAAGTTATTGTTGCTGCAATCTTGTTATGCTTAATGCTTGTCACTAGGGCCCGAGTGGCATGATCTTAGATTTAAGCTCTATACTTATTGCTTAGATTGTATCTACAAGTTGTATGCACATGTCGCTGTCTGAAACCAAAGGCCCCGAAGTGACAAGAATCGGGACAACCGGAGGGGATGGCGGTGATGTGATGATCACATGTTTTCACGGAGTGTTAATGCTTTGCTCCGGTACTCTATTAAAAGGAGTACCTTAATATCCAGTAGATTCCCTTGAGGCCCGGCTGCCACCGGCTGGTAGGACAAAAGATGTTGTACAAGTTTCTCATTGCGAGCACGTATGACTATATATGGAAAACATGCCTACATAATTAATAATCTTGATGTTCTGTCTTAATGCTTTGAATCCTATCAATTGCCCAACTGTAATTTCTTCACCCAACACTTGTCACTTATTGGAGAGTTACCACTAGTGTAGATCGCTGGGAACCCCGGTCCATCTCTCATCATCGTATACTCGTTCTATATGTTATTGGAAGTAGTATCAACTATTTTCTGGTGCCATTGCTCCTGTGTTACTGATATTGCTGCTGTGTTACTGTTACTATTGCTCTCATATTACTGCTGCTTTCACATCACCCCTGTTACTAGTGCTTTTCCAGGTGCAGCTGAATTGACAACTCAGTTGTTAAGGCTTATAAGTATTCTTTACCTCCCCTTGTGTCGAATCAATAAATTTGGGTTTTACTTCCCTCGAAGACTGCCGCGATCCCCTATACTTGTGGGTTATCACTATGCTCAACCAAAGTTGCAACATTTTAATATGTGCAACAATCTCACACTTAGCCAAATTTGCCAAACTTTGAATTTAACAATTCCACCACCACACTCCATCACCTTTGGTCATTTCTAACTAAATGAAATACTCACAATTCAAAACTTGCAACCATTTGAATTAAATCAAATTTGGACAAAATTCAAAAATGGCATCTATGTAACTATTTGACACTATTTGCTATAGTGATCTACCCCATCTAATCTACCCCAACCTACACCAAATAGTCCCCTGGTTCCCTCTAAACCATCAATGCCAAATAGAAACCCTAGGAGAGAGCTAACAAGACATGGACATGGCCATGCCGGCCATGCTCCACACGTCGAGCTCCACCCCTCTCCCTTCTTCCTCAGCCACGGCCACCGTGCCCCATCGCGCCACCTCGCACTCCTACACCACCTAGCAACAGACATTGTCGAGGAGGAGCACTGGACGCGCCAGACCAGCTCGCGCCCATGGCGGCCAGCATGCCGCTCGCGTCGCACGGTGCACGCCATAGACGCACACTGGCCACGTGCAACGCCACCGCCTCGCGCACGCCCTGGACCACCTCGCTGCAGGTTGAGCACCGCCTGGCGACCAGGAAGCCACCAGACACGTCCATGACAGCGACCCGTGCCCGCCGCCGCCGGAGATGGAGACGACATCCCGCCGCAGACGCGCCAGAACCCGCGACAGCCCGACCAAGTTAGGCACCGCCTGGACTAGCTAGCGCCGCCTATCGGACCGCCTGGACACACTGAGCAGTACGCCGCCCTCGCCTAGCCCAGTAGCTCGCCGGAGAAGCCGCGCCACGGTCGAGTTCGCCGCAGCACCACGGTGCCCTTCCGCGCCTATAAGAGGAGACGCCCATTCGTCGATTTCTTCACACCAGCAGCCTCACCTCCTCTCACTCGACCGCCTGAGCTCCTCCACTACCTCGATTAGCCATCGCCACCGCCCAATTTCTACCTCACTGCCGCACGCTGCCGCGGAAGCTCGCCGCCGATTGGAGCCACCCCAGGACGAGCCGCAAGTACCTGGAGCTTCGCCGTCGTCCACCACTTCGTCGAGCATACTACCCACCGCCGCTGGAGCCACGGTGAGCTCTCCGACCCCCTAGCGCCGCTGTGCCAGTGAACCCTCTCTCGCCGGCGAGACGATGAACCTAGGCCGTTGGATCCCTTTCTAATCTAACGCTCCACGTCGCCCCGTACCGATTCGGGTGTGGTGAGCCGCTGACAGGCGGGTCCCACTCTGTCAGGCAGCCCACGCGTCTGTGGACCGTGGTGGGCTGGGCAGGCCATTTTTAATTTGAATTCTGGCCCAGTTTCGTTTCCCGCCGGCCCTTTTAATTCAAACTCCTTTTAAACAATTCCAAATAATTTCAATACTGCCCAAATTTGAAAATCAATAGGTTCAAATTGGCTTAACCAAATTCAATGAATTTTATATGGTTGGAAAGCTAGTAAAAAGATCTAAAGAATGCCACTGGTCCCATGCCAAGATGTGATGTAGAATTAATCTGATAAAAAGAAGAAGGCAGGGACTTTTCCATATTCAAATAATTATTAAAAATCAACCAAAATAGATATTAAGTTAATTCCAACTCTAATAGCTCACATTTGACTTACAATAATTTTTTATGCAATAAAATGGTGTGGTCACTTTGCATGATCATGCCCTAGTTTAATTAATGGACAATATGGCTAGTTTATGTAGTTGATATTGTCCAAAACTATTAAGTAAATCATATGAAGTTTGATACTTCATTTAAACCTTGTCTCAAATGAATTCATGTGATGTTTGGACCCCTGGCCAAACTCACTTATATGAATTACTTAGAGATTTAAATCATTTGTAGCATTACTAAATGGTATGAGGTGGTCTACCTCATTTAAATCATTTTCTCAAATGATAATGATGAATAATTGACTTAGGTCAATATAAGTTCATATATGATTGTTGGAGAAATTAAATCTTAAGAAGATTTCAATAAGAGGAAATTATTTCTCAAGGACCCTATGGAAACTATCATTTACATATTAAATCAAAGGAAGTGAATTCTCCTCAAGCAACACAACCCATGCACCATAATTAGATTATTTGTGTGCATAGAATAGTTTGTGTGTTTGTATGTGATACATGGAATAGCCATTGAATTAGTGAGTAATTATACTCGTATTCAAATTTAGACGCTAGCACCGGAGAGTACCCGGAAGAAGAAGGTTGCTACCAGGAGGAGGAGGAGGAGAACTTGGAGAACTACCAAGGCAAGCTAATATTATTGCAAAGTGCAAAGCCCTTTGGGGCAAGGCACCATGAGTCTTATCTTTTCTTACATAAGCCTATCCCCAGTTTATACATTACAAGTTTTTACTTGTTTTCTCAAGAGATTACTTTTATAGTTAACTTTGGTCAAAGAAAAGAGGTTTACTAGAGTAGTAAAGCTAGTCTTACTCAAGCAAGCAAGATAGCACCCCTCATGATTTAGAGCTAGTGCTAATGAATAAAACTTGACTACTCTAGATGGGAACAATGTGACTTGAACTGAATTTGAAACCTTGGAATGATGAAGCATTCCATTGAATGATTTTTGAAGGTGAATATGACCAAGAGAAGATGGTGATTTTTGACAAACATGATATTGGTTTGAATGCGATACCTTTCCAATAACAAGTACCGCCACAATACCTGATTATGGGTAGGGCTTAACTAGAAGTTTATGCATCTTAGTATGGGTTCCCTCTAAACACACATCATAGGGATTATGCTTGAGGCTGCCTCCGTTGTTGAGAAAAGATGTGAATTGAGGTGAATTGTACGGCCAAGCCCTGTGCAGTTCCTAGGTTGATAGTTGGTCTTCACTGGGAGGCCAAGCTCATGGGGAGAGGTGCTCATACTAGGATTTGTAAGTGAAAGGTTATGGTTGATGATCCGCGTACTGTGTTACGATGATTCGGGGTAATCCCGACGGATGAAATCAAATGTTGTGGCACAAGTGTGCAACCTCTGCAGAGTGTAAACCTATTCGAATAGCCGCGTCCACGGTTACGGACGGTTGGAAAGGCCATACAGTTTCCGATGTCATATCTTTGAAAATGATGTGGAAAGAGGATGGTGAAATGACTTGTGGTGAATTGAATTGAAATCACCACTTGAATGGTGGGAATGACACTAATGTTCCCACTTGAGTTAGTTAGCATTTGAATCAGCTTTTGTCAAATACTTGTGAACTAAAACTGGCTTTATGCAAATAAACTAGACCTTAGCAAACCTTACTAGAATGTCTAGCACTTACATTAGTATTAGTTTGGGAGTACTTGAAGTACTCACGGCTTTATCCCTGGCTATTCAAATGGCCAGAGTATGAAGATGAACAAGGAGATGAACAGCAGGACGCCTACGACAACTAGGAGTCTTCCGACGTCAAGCGTTGGCCTGTGGACTAGAGAGTCCTTGTATCTTACGCTTTCGCTATGAACTTGTGTTTGTTCGTTGATCAATAGATCAACTATTCGTGTAATATGGATGATGTGATTCCAAGTTGTAAGACATTATGGTTTGTAATAAATGATGACTGTGATACTTAACTATTATGCCTCGCAACAACAATATTCATGGGATTGCGATGTATGACATAATAGGCATTCGGACTTAAAA
Source organism: Lolium perenne (assembly GCF_019359855.2). NCBI lineage: Eukaryota > Viridiplantae > Streptophyta > Magnoliopsida > Poales > Poaceae > Lolium > Lolium perenne. Next base: position 51,432,119 of record NC_067245.2, read on the forward strand.
ATCCGGGTGTTGACAAGTTGGTATCAGAGCCATTGTTTGACCTTAGAAGACCTTAGTTAGAATGGGCGTTCTGAAAAACTTAACTTTGAAAATCAAATGAAGAAATATTTGTGAAAATCTACTTACACTCTTGTCTTTGAGACTTTGCCAAAATTTGATGAATCATGTTCTATCTTACTAGAATCTACTTAAAATTTTGCCACATCTTGCACTCTCTAACTTACTCATCCAATTCTCTTTCAGATGGAGCCGAATGAACCCATCAACACCAAGTTTTACCAGCTTGGGAACGGAGGGAGCTTGATCTTCGAGCACGACCTCAACGCCGTCTCTGACTTCCTTGGGCGCCCACACCCCGAGTTCCACGGGGTTCAGTTGGACGACACGCCCGGAGGAGAGTTGCAGTGGGTGATCACTGCCGACTTGAGGGGCAAGATGGAGCCTCCCACCTCGGTTGTGGATGTGCTGTTGCCACTAGGGATAAAACATCAATGTTTTGTCTAAGAATATTTGTGTTGATTACATTACGCACCATACTTAATGCAATTGTCTGTTGTTTGCAACTTAATACTGGAAGGGGTGCGGATGCTAACCTGAAGGTGGACTTTTTAGGCATAGATGCATGCTGGATAGCGGTCTATGCACTTTGTCGTAATGCCCAATTGAATTTCACACTACTCATCATGATATGTATGTGTATTGTCATGCCCTCTTTATTTGTCAATTGCCCAACTGTAATTTGTTCACCCAACATGCTATTTCTTATTGGAGAGACACCACTAGTGAACTGTGGACCCCGGTCCATTCTTTTACATCGAATACAATCTACTGCAATACTTGTTCTTACTGTTCTTCGCAAACATCATCTTCCACACTATACATCTAATCCTTTGTTTATAGCAAGCCTGTGAGATTGACAACCTCACTGTTACGTTGGGGCAAAATACTTTGATTGTGTTGTGCAGGTTTCACGTTGGTGCCGGAATCCCTGGTGTTGCGCCGCACTACACTCCGTCACCAACAACCTTCACGTGCTCCTTGATTCCTACTGGTTCGATAACCTTGGTTTCTTACGGAGGAAAAACTTGCTGCAGTACGCATCACACCTTCCTCTTGGGGTTCCCAACGGACGTGTGCTTTACGCGTCATCAACAAGCAAAGAACAACCAAGTTCTGTAAAGGTTAATCAGCATGCTAGCACATGCGTACGTAAGGAACAACCCAGCATCCTTGATCGAGCACTAGCTGGAAGGACGGACATGCCACCAGGGGCCGTGGCGGCACCCTGCCACGTCACCTTGCCGCCACAGGCGGGGGCGGCAGGGCCCACCGTGGCTCGACGGCTCCTGACGGCGACCCTAGCAGCTAACGTGCCGCCACATGGGGCGGCGGCAAGCTCTGCCGCCAGCTGCTACGGCGGCATCTTTCACGTGTTGCCTGGGGGGCTGTTCTGCCACAACGAAGGTGGTCTTTTTTTGTCAATTCTGTTCACAGATGGTTTTTTTGACAATTCACTGAGACAGGTGGTCCTTTGTGTCAAAATTTCGAGAAACTCTTCCTTTTAACACGAGCTAACAACGCAAGCACACTGTCACTGACTCGACCACCGGCCCCTGTGACTCTGAATGTGGTCGCCCTTTGTAGCCCTGATTCGTGACATGCTTAAAAATATTACGGTTGGGGTTCCTACATATAAAGATTCACTGGTTCACTACAAGTGGCCTTCACTTCAGCAATATGTTATGCGTTGCCGACCATGCAAGCATGTACACCAACCGTTTGAAAATATCAAGACGTGCACTTGGAAAGTGGACTTGCTTTTCCCACTTGTTTGAGGTTAAGTGGTTGGCTCCCAGGCATTCCCTCTTATGCCTCCAATTATTCCAACCAGGCCAGTGTCTGTCGGTTCCTTGTTTATGCAACCCTAGCTAAGGCACACACAATTTTAATTGTTCTTTACTTTTGGCACAAAGCATGGGCAATTGCACTCGTCGTCTTTCCACGCATGACACCGATCATCAATCACCCCCACCACCACCACCTTATAAACCATTAGTTGTTAGGTGCAAAACCTGTGGTCGCCATTGGCTCAAATGAAACGCTCCATGCATATATAGTTTCCTGTAGTGATACTGTACACATGGTATTAGGGCATCTCCAACGTGGAGACGCAAACCCAAAAACGGAGACCACTTTCGTCCGTTTGGGTAAAAACGCGTCCCAACGCGCAGACCCAAATGCAAAACGGACGGCCATTTAAGTCCGGGGCGACCCAAACCTGCCCCAAATCTGGGCGAACTTTGCGTCTGTCCGGATGGCTCGGGACAGCTCGGGACGTCCGTTTTTTTCCACATGGCCCCACATGTTCTCTCACCTCTGTCCTCTTTTTCCCATGGAGATGACCGGAATAGCCACCGGATTTTGGCTGGCCTGGCCAACTGCCGCCGTCGCCCACGCCGGCCGCACCCCATCGCCGACTCCTCACTTTTTTTCATCCATGCCGGAAGTTGCTGCTTCAAAAAAAACTCCGACGGCAAAGCTCGTCGATGGTGAACTGCAGGGTGGCGGCCGCTCGCCACACCACCGCGTGCTCGTGAAAGGGCTTTGCAGTTGCAAGAGGCAGCAGCGCTGCGGGCGGAGCAGCGCGCGAGCAAGCGCAGAGGAGCAGCTGCAGCGCGGCGTGGCAGGCGGGGCGACGCGCGGCGTGGAGCGGGTCAGCCGCCGCAGCGGGCGCGGCGCCTCCGGCGCGGGGCGTGCCGGTGGGCGAGAGCGAGCGGGCCAGAGCAGCTGCGGCGGCGGGGAGGGAGATCGAGCGGAGCCAGGCCGCCCTCGCGGCCGCGCCCGTGCCGCCCAGTCCGCGCCCAGCGCCGGCGAGGCCGCGCCGCCCGCCCAGGCCGCCCGCGCAGGCCGCGGCCCGCGCCCCACAGCCGCGCCCCGCGCCGCCCTCGCACGGCCCGCGCCCCACGGCCCCGCGCCGCCCTTGCACGCCACGGCCGCGACCCGCGCCGCCCTCGCACAGGCCGCGCCGCCGCCCGCGTCTCCTCGCTCCGGCCGCCCCGCGCCTCCTCACTCCGGCCGCGCCCGCGCCTCCTCGCTCCGACCTCGCCACGCCGCGCCTCCTCGCTCCGGCCACGGCGCGCGCCGCCCCGCGCCGCCCTCACTCCGGCCGCGCCCGTGTCTCCTCGCTCGGCCGCGCCCGCGTCGAGCTTGGGCAGCGCTCGCCACGGCTGCGCCGTCGCCGGCCTCGCCACGCCGCGCAGGGCTCGCTCCGGCCACGGGCGCGCCGTCCAGGCCGCGCGGGGGCTCTCCTCTGCCGCGCCGTCCTGGCCTAAGCACTCGCCGCAAAGCACCTCTCGGCCGCGCCGTCCGGGCCTGCGGGCGCTCGCCGTGCCGCACCTCTCTGGCCGCGAGCACGGGCGAGGGCGCCGCGACGGAGCGCAGCGGCCTGGGGCGAGCTCGTCGGGGCGCGGCCTACCACGGAGCTTGCACGCGCGGGGGGCGGCACGGGCGGGGGCGGAGGTCGCTGGGGCGCGGCCTGCCGGGATGCAGCGAGCACGGGCGCGGCGGAGCTCGCCGGGCTGGTTCATGGCAGCTAGTACTAGAGAATAGGAATTTGGGTCTTCTGTGCGTTGGGATCAAAAAAAGGCACGGACGTTCTGTTCTGTCCGCGTCTCCGGACAGCGACCCAAACAACCAAAAACGGACGCTCCAACACGTCCGTTTGGGTCGGAGGCGTTGGAGATGCCCTTATCACGTGTCACTGACATGCAGCCGTTGAGGGATTTTTGTTTGATTGTGACTAATTCTCGATTGAACAAGAACTAAATTAGTTCGATCTCAGTCAAGTGATCTAATGGAATCTTAGAATTAAATTAGTTCTCAGTCAAGTTCTCAACCCCCGACTCCCCGAGGTATCTTTTCTTGTTGCAATAGCACCTACAACTGAAAAAAAATGTCAATTGAAATCCAACTTATAAGCTCATAAATGCACAAATCGTAATCAAAATCCACAGTGTAGGCCTCGGTTGAGAGTTAATTTAATCCTCAGCTACTTGAGATATAACAAGCCCAAATTTTTTTTTCACTCGGATGGGATTTTTACACGAGCTAAGGGCATCTCCAACGGGGCGACCCAAACCGCGCCCGCGCGTCCGGATGGGTCGAACCGGACAAAAACGCGGCCCAGCGCGCGGACCCATCCCTAAAACAGATGGCCACGGCGTCCGGGACGACCCAAACCCGGCCCAAATCTGGGACGAGTTTGCGTGGCCGCGGACGCCGAATGCTGGTCGCTCGCGTCCTCCCCTTGTCCGCCCCTGGCCCGCCTGTCTATCTCCCAAAACAGAAACACTCCACTCCACTCCCAAAACCTAGAGATGGCCGACGAAGCGACTGCCACCGCCACCGCCAGCACCGCCACCATCGGACACGAGGCACAGCTAGCTCGCGGCCGTTGCCGCTCCTCCCGTGTCGAAGGCTCCTGAACTGGACGCTCCGGTGGTCGTGGAGCCCGGGCAGGCGACGAAGAAGGCGAAGCCCGACCTCACCGCGGAGCAGAGGAAGATCGAGAGCAAGAAGCGGGGCGAGTGCCGCAGGGCGGTCGAGCAACGGAAGAGGGATGTCGCTGCCGCGGAGGAGCGGTAGCGGGCGGCGGAGTAGCTCCTCCAACTCAAGACGGAGGCGAAGGCGAACGTCATGCAAGAGCATGCCATGCTCTTTTACGGCCACGCAGCGCTCGCTCAGCACTTGATCCTCCCGGGCGCCGGCACGACCTCGGGGGGGAGCTCGGCCTCATCCCTGACCCGGCCCCTTCCTCCATGGTCGACATCCCAGCCGACTGCCCCGTTTGGGTACACGCCCGGCGCGCACGAATTGGGGGCGCAGTCGGCGCGGTACGCGTACCCGTCACGGGATGGGTCACCGGAGGTGGGCGAGTCCTTCACGGGGCCGTCTCCTTCGTCCATTGACCTGAACCGTGCGCTAGCGAACTCCAAAGGCCCCAATCACATGGGATCAGCAGCGATGGCCTGAGCGCGCAACCTGCTCGACGATTTGTCGGCCGAGCGCGTGCCGCCTCCGATGCAGGCACCGTCCACCGTGCAGGCCCCTCCGTCCTACATGCAGACAATGCCGACCACCATGCCCTATGCTTCAACCGAGCAGGCTCCCCAGCCACCTCCCATTGACACACAGTAGGACAGCACTGCCTGTCCCAGCAGCATTAACATCGAGGAGGAGCCGTTGTTCGCTCAGGAGCTCACGCAAGCCGCAGCTGCACATGCTCGAGGTCGCCGCGTAAGCAAAAGAACCAGAAACTACACGGAGAAGGAGGTCAAGGTGCTCGTCGATGGATGGTTGACCATCGGGCAAGATGCATTGACGGGTGCCGAGTAGAAGGGGACCGCATTCTGGCGCCGGATCTATGATTACTTCCATGAACATCGCAAATACGGACAGGAGCCATTTGAGAGCGACCGCAGCGAGACATCGCTCCAAAAGAGGTGGGGAGCAATTCAAACGGAATGAAACAAGTTCCAGGCGGCGTATGATCACGTGAAGCGGATCCCCGTTAGTGGCATGGGTGTGAAGGACTTGGTATGATTCTTAACCTCAACTTAGTCATCCAATGTTTGCACATATGTTTATCATTGTTGTCTTGATTTTCTCTAGGTGTAGCAAGCTTTGGAATGGTACAAAGCCAACAATGGAGAAAAGACCTTTGCCTTCCCTCATTGTTGGAAGGAACTCCATGGCACCCCCAAGTTCCAGGAGGGGTACCACGGGTACATGGCGACCTTGACTGGCAACAAGATCGCCAAAGATCCCACGGTCATTGACCTTGATGGTGGGCAGCCTTGCGGTAGCTTCGCTTCTCGTGCAAGTCGTCCTCGCGGCCACAAGGCAACCAAAGCTGACATGAAGCGTGATGCCTCGTCCATGCTATTGTTTGGCACTTTGAAGGAGATGCATGCCGACAGAGAGGTGTCCACGGACAAGAGGGATAAGAGAAGGCGCCGGGAGAAAGATGAGGACAGGAAAAACTACTTCGATGTCCAAAAGAAGAAGCTTGAGATTGAAGAGGTCAAGGCCAAGACCAAAGCTAGAGAAATTGAGCTCAAAGAGAGAGAAATTGAGCTCATAGCAATGGCAAGGGCCCAAGAGGTGGAGTTGAAGGCGAAGGAAGTTGAGCTCAAACGGCAAGCCGAGGACAACCTGATCATGAACGCCGAGTTGACCAACATGAGCGAGGCGAAGAGAGCTTGGTTCGAGAAGATGCAGAAGGAGATCCTAGAGCGCCCAAATTGAGTTGACAATCTCAATTTGTAATTTTTATATTTGTTCGAACTATGGCACATTTCATTTCTTCATCATGCAACATTTTATTTGATATTATTTTATGCTATTTAATATTATTCTATAATTGTTAGATATTATTCTATATTTGTTAGATACTATTTATAAGTATGTGTGGCCAGATGGCCTATTTCTCAAAGAAATATGCCAAATGGCCAAATGGGTGGCTGCTGCGTGCGACTCAAACGGACACGCGGACGCGGGGCGCTGTCCGGGTGTCCGCGCGGCCACCCAAACGGCCCAAAACGGACGGTCCAGCGCGTCTATTTGGGTCGCCCGGTTGAAGATACCCTAAGTGCAGTTTTTGGGACCAAGGAATATACGAAAGACTTTACGGGGAAAGCCCGGACGCATGAACATTCAAGTGGAGTCCAACTAACTCGTAGCCTGTCCAACTTTTGCAAACGGGACACAGTTGCTAAAATGTCTTTACGCACACATCACATAGTGGCCTTCTTGTCCGCTAGTGTGCTTCTTCTTGCACGTTAAGGCATGGAGCATTTCTAGTACGAGCTAGGCTGCCATAAAGAGGGATTGTGCTACCCCCACACCATGCATTGGTTCATCCATCTCTTTCGCATTTGCCGATTCACCACATCACATGCGATGCAAACAGGAAGGAGAATCTAGCTGTTGTACTTCATGTCTTTGCCCCGATTGTATGTTTAAGTTAAGCTAATTTGGGGTCAGAACTTTCAATGAAACAGGAGGGAGAATCTAACCTCCGCTTCATAATTTGGGCCGGGGTCAGAAATTTCGATGAAACATAAGGAGAATCTACCCTCCGCTGCATAATAAGTGTCAATAATATAGTTTAAATTTAAATGTCGAGGCTTTGGCCTTGATATTTATTATGGATCAGAGAGAAACTAATTTGCATATGGAAGGGAGGTGCATCTCATCCATGCCGCGATGACGCGATGCCCATATCGATGTCTCGCTCGTTTGGGTCAAAAGGGGGCCTAAGGGCATCTCCAACGGGGCAACGCAAATGGATGCGGAGCGACCGTTTGCATCCGTCCGGGTCGACAATGCATATGGATATGCTCCAGCGGGACGACGCATAATGACCGTGCCATCCGCAGCGACGTAAATCCGACGCATATTTGCGCCTGGAATGTGTCGCATCGGACGTTGCGTGGACGCCCTAGTGACCGTTCGCTTTTCCACCGGGCCCGCCTGGAAGCAAGCCTGTATCGTGGGGATCGCTTTCGCGGCGATTGCTTTCGCGGTCAGCGCTTCCGCGTCTGCGTCGCAGCCTTCGCCATTATGTCGCGGTTGCCTCTTCTGCGCGCACTGGCGGGTGACGGCTGGGCTTCTGCGCCGCATTCAATCGCATCGTTTCCCGCGCGTGACCGGCTTTAAAAGTCGATCGGCATCGTTCTTGCCATCGCCCACATCTCCACTCCCACCACCGCCGCCGCAACATCATGGGGAAGAAGAAGAATGACTTCGAGGCGTCCGATAGCGGCACCAAGAAGGCGGAGCGGCCGCACACGGTGCCGCTGCCTGTCAGCGTGGCGCGGCTGATGCAAGCGAACTGGACGCCGTGCGATGGCTAGGGGGACGTACACATGCTTGTCGACTGGCGGCTGAGCTACCTTCGGGTGCCCGTCCCGCCCGTGCCTGCGCGCGAGCCATATAGGAGCGCCGAGATCCGGCGAAGGCGGCGGTACCGGATACGCGTACAGCACGCGTCCGTTGGGAACCCCAAGAGGAAGGTGTGATGCGTACAGCGGCAAGTTTTCCCTCAGTATGAAACCAAGGTTTATCGAACCAGTAGGAGCCAAGAAGCACGTTGAAGGTTGATGGCGGCGAGATGTAGTGCGGCGCAATACCAGGGATTCCGGCGCCAACGTGGAACCTGCACAACACAAACCAAGTACTTTGCCCCAACGAAACAGCGAGGTTGTCAATCTCACCGGCTTGCTGTAACAAAGGATTAGATGTATAGTGTGGATGATGATTGTTTGCAGAAAACAGTAGAACGAGTATTGCAGTAGATTGTATTTCAGTAAAGAGAATTGGACCGGGGTCCACAGTTCACTAGAGGTGTCTCTCCCATAAGATAAACAGCATGTTGGGTGAACAAATTACAGTTGGGCAATTGACAAATAAAGAGGGCATGACCATGCACATACATATTATGATGAGTATAGTGAGATTTAATTGGGCATTACGACAAAGTACATAGACCGCTATCCAGCATGCATCTATGTCTAAAAAGGCCACCTTCAGGTTATCATCTGAACCCCTTCCAGTATTAAGTTGCTAACAACAGACAATTGCATTAAGTATTGCGCGTAATGTAATCAGTAACTACATCCTCGAACATAGCACCAATGTTTTATCCCTAGTGGCAACAGCACATCCATAATCTTAGAGGTTTCTGTCACTCCCCCAGATTCACGGAGACATGAACCCACTATCGAGCATAAATACTCCCTCTTGGAGTTACAAGCATCTACTTGGCCAGAGCATCTACTAGTAACGGAGAGCATGCAAGATCATAAACAACACATAGATATAAATTGATAATCAACATAACATGGTATTCTCTATTCATCGGATCCCAACAAACACAACATATAGAATTACAGATAGATGATCTTGATCATGTTCGGCAGCTCACAAGACCCGACAATTAAGCACAATGGGGAGAAGACAACCATCTAGCTACTGCTATGGACCCATAGTCCAGGGGTAGACTACTCACACATCACTCCGGAGGTGACCATGGCGGCGTAGAGTCCTCCGGGAGATGATTCCCCTCTCCGGCAGGGTGCCGGAGGCGATCTCCTGAATCCCCCGAGATGGGATTGGCGGCGGCGGCGTCTCTGGAAGGTTTTCCGTATCGTGGCTCTCGGTACTGGGGGTTTCGCGACGAAGGCTATTTGTAGGCGGAAGGGCAGGTCAAGGGGCGTCACGAGGGGCCCAGATGACAGGGCCGCGCGGCCAAGACCTGGGCCGCGCCGCCCTGTGGTCTGGCCGCCTCGTGGCCCCACTTCGTTGACTCTTCGGTCTTCTGGAAGCTTCGTGGCAAAATAGGACCCTGGGCGTTGATTTCGTCCAATTCCGAGAATATTTCCTTACTAGGATTTCTGAAACCAAAAACAGCAAAAAACGAATCGGCACTTCGGCATCTTGTTAATAGGTTAGTTCCAGAAAATGCACGAATATGACATAAAGTGTGCATAAAACATGTAGATATCATCAATAATGTGGCATGGAACATAAGAAATTATCGATACGTCGGAGGCGTATCAGTACCTGCCGCGGGACCTCCGCGCCGATCCCGCCTACGCCATCGACTTCGACACCTGGCGCACCTTTCGCGAGACCGAGAAGGTTCCGAGGAGGAGGGCGGGCTTCCTCGGCGACAGGGACTTCCCCTTTGACCGTCCACCAGCGCCTCATCATCGAATACGGCATGCGTCGGCGCCTGCACAGGACAACGACGACGACGACGGCGACAACGACGACCACAGGGACGACGACGATGAGGACTACAACGAGGCGCTGGCGTACCACAACGAGGAGGCCAAGGATGACACCGACGACTATGTCGCGTGCATTTTCCAGGAATGACAGTTGGCCATGGCGGAGGGCCGGAAGTTCGAGTACCCGGACAACATGACGGACGACGAGATCGCTAGGCTCGACGTCCTCGTCTCGGAGGTGGACCGACTGGTGCAGCCGCCGCTGCCCCGGTACGCCACCGGCATCATGCCGCCGGGCCTCACGGAGGAAGAGGCCCTACGACTGGCGCTCCAGGACTCGGCCACCCAACTAGTGCAACCGCCGCCTCCACCTCCTCCGTACAACCCGTGGGGGCCTCCAGCTCCACCACCGGCGTGGGCTGCTCAACCTCCTCCACCGGAGTGGGCTGCTCTACCTCCACGACCGGCCTGGGTTGGTCCACCTCACGCACCACCATCGGCCTGGGCTGCTCCACCTCCACCACTGCCGGTGGCACCGGCATATGTTCCGCCGCTTACCAACTGGACGTGAGTGGTACCGGAGCTCGTCGTGATCGACAGCGACGACGAGAACCAGTAGGCGCATGCGTTTTAGGGTTTTTATTTTCCTTTCTTTTACTATGTAAATTATGTTTTCATGTTTAAAAAATGCAAAATCGAAAAGTCGTGCCGCTGGATCCACCTCCGACGCAAACAGACGCGCAGTCGATTTCGACCATTTGAGCCGACGCAAACGGACACGCGCGGACATTTTCAACGTCCGAAATGCGTCGCAACCTTGGAGATGCCCTTAAAAGAAAAGCAAGTTTGGAAAGATGCTTGTATGCTCTAGCTAGGTACTTAGGGTGTGTTTGGTAGTCCGGCCGGTCTCAGATATTCTCACCTCAGCCTAGCCCAACTAACTATTTTCTGTTTGTTAGCCCGGCTCGGCCATCTCAGCAGTGCCCAACCAATACGAAAAACGGCTCTCAGCCAGGCTGAGTTGAGAAGCAGAAATCGAGCTTCACAACCCGGCCTGGCTCAACTCGCCCCCGCAAAACACTGTGCAGACACCAGCTCCACCCCCAGACCCTCACCCCCATCTTTTCTTCCTCTCATTTCCCCCCTCTCCTTCTCTCCCGTCAGCCTCTAGCCCGCCTTCCTCCCTCCGGCGCCGTCCCGCCCTGCGGCCTCCCTCCCGGCGGCGACGACCCGCCCTGCGGACTCCCTCCCGCCAGCGCCGTCCCGCCCTGCGGACTCCCTCCCGCCGGCACAGGCCACGGGCAGCTCTGCCGCACGGACGGTTTCCCGGGCGATTCGAGTGCCCAGGCCAAGCTCCGCCGCGCACGAGGCCACGGATGGGCTCCGCCGCGCACGAGGCCACGGACGGGCTCCGCCGCCCCCGAGGCACGGACGAGCTCCGCCGTCCACGAGGCCACGGACGGGCTCCGCCGCCCCCGAGGGCACGGACGAGCTCCGCCGCCCACAGGCCACGGACGGGCTCCGCCGCCCCCAGGGTACGGACGAGCTCCGCCGCCCACAGGCCACGGACGGGCTCCGCCGCCCCCAGGGCACTGACGAGCTCTGACCACAGCCAAGGGCCAGCTCTGCTACGGGAACGGCCACGGCCACAGCCAGGGGCCAGCGCCGCCACAGCCGGCCGGGGACCCGATTGCTTTTGTTTTTTTATATACAGGGACCCGATTGCTTTTCCGTTTTCTTTTCAGGGGTCTTTGTGTAAAAATAGGACCTCAGCATGGTTGAACCCATCGCTGAGCACCAAACAGCTTCTTAGCCCAGCATGGTTGAACCCACCCGACCCACCAAACACATGGCAAAATCTGAGGTCAACTTGTATAGGGTGAGCATATCTCAGTTGAGAAAGACAATCTGTAGTGAACCGACCTACCAAACACACCCTTAGCTTATTCTCGCTGATATATGTCGTGTAGGGCTGTAGGGAGATTCGGTGACGAGGTGATTTGGTGTTCCCCTACTGTTTCTAGCTACTCCGTAATTAGAGATCGAATAGGAACACGAAATCTGGGAATGTCCCAACTTGCAAGTGCATCAATGCCGACCAACGACGACAAAACGTACATGTCTCGATATCGGAATATTTTTAGAAAATAGGCTTTATCGCCCTGCTTATCATTAAGCAAAAAGAACAGACATAGTTCAAAAGTACAATCTGGGGTTACACACAACTAAAAGAAGCAACCGCGATGCAAGCAGGCAGAAACTCCCCAGCACACCTACTAGAACCTATAACGCACTTTACCACACACAGGCACCAAGAAGACAAACGAAGGGAAAGCGCCGCCTGGACGAAAAGGAAGCCCAAAACCATCGCAGTCTGAAAACTCCCAGAACATGAAGTACTCCCACAAGCTTCAAAGCATCCAAAACTCCCTGAAGTTCACATCTCATCTTTTTGTCAACAAACTTGTAACTATGGACCTCCATCACCCATGAACTACACACCTCCGGAATCTTTTAATCTTCTTCCTGCATCTTGCAACGACCCAATCGATCACCTCCAACAGGCTGCCTGACCAGAGAGGTCTCCATGACTGCAAATAAGAAAAAATCAGGAAGAATACATCAATAGGTTGCTTTAGGATTTTTCCTTCAAAGATCAGTTTATTGCGAGTGTTCCACAACGCCCACAACACAGCAGAAGCTCCCACCCAGACAAAATCAAATTTAGATCCATCATTTTGTTTAGAGATAGCAAGAAGTTCCATCACACAGCTAGGACCCGCCGGCCACCCAACAACAGAGGCAAATATGGACCAAACAAAAGCAGCTTGCGGGCAACAAAACAAGAGGTGATTGATGCTCTCCAACCCATCACATGTAGGACATTTCCCAGAAGTATTGCCATGACGAATAAGAATTTGCTCCCGAGTCGGCAATCTATCATGGATCACTTGCCAAAGGAAAAACTTAATTTTAGCAGGAATCTTCAGTTTCCATGTCCTCTGAAGAAAAGGGTCAGAAACCCCCCTGAAGGCTAACCATCTGTACATGGACTTGGTCGAGTACTAGACATCTTTTTCGAACGCCCATCTAATAGTATCTTTTTGGTCAGAAAGAAAAACCGGATCAAGCAGCATCTCGAGTTCTTCCCAATGCAACACATCAGCAGCTCCAAAAGTTCGCTTGAATTTGACATCCCAAGAATGAGAAACCAAGCAGTAGTTGGCTGCAACTGACGACTCGTTTTCAGAGGCGGCCCAAAATAAAGAAGGAAAAGCCACACGAAGTGGAACTTTTCCAACCCAGACATCATGCCAAAACCGAGTACGCTTGCCATCCCCCACAACATGAACCGCTCCAAAGACGAACCATTGCTTGACACTTTGCAGGCCATTCCAAAACTGAGAACCCTTGGAAGAGTTCATTAGAATCGACTCCCCATGCTTCAAATACTTCTTGTTAATAATCTGAACCCAAGGAAGATCTTGAGGACCATTAAAAAGCTTCCAGATCCATTTCAATAGCAAAGCTATATTCATGTATCTAGTATTGATAATACCTAAGCCGCCAAAATCCTTAGGCCTACACACATTCTCCCATTTCATCATATGGTACTTGAAATCCTGAGAACAGCCCTCCCAAAAGAACCTGCCTCTGACCTTGTCAAGCTCCCCATGCACACCCTCCCCAAGCAAATAAAACCCCATTTGGAACATAGGCAGATTTGCAAGGCAGGCATTAGATAACGTCAACCTTGCTGCAGAGGACATCAGCTTGCCCTGCCAGGGATCCATCTTCTTAGTAGTTTTTGATACAAGAGGAAGGAACTGGTCATTATTCAGTTTGTACTCCCCAATGGGCATGCCAAGGTAAACCATAGGCAAACGACCAAGCTTACAGTTGAAAAGATTAGCAATTCTCTCCTGCTCCGCCACATCACACCCGAGCACAAACACCTCACTTTTATGATAATTAATCTTCATGCCTGACATACTTTCAAAGCAATATAGCAAGAACTTAAGATGCAGAACATTGGAATCAGTTTTGCCAAGCAAGATGATTGTATCATCGGCATATTGCAAAAGGTTAACTCCACCATCAACCAGATCAGAAGCTAACCCAGACAAATGACCAGCCAACCTAGCTTTATCAATGATAGCAGCCAGGGCCTCCACCACAAAGTCAAACAGGAGAGGAGACAAGGGATCCCCTTGTCTAACTCCCCTAGAGGAACAGAAAAAGGGACCTTGCTCACCATTAATATTAATAGCCAAGTGCCCATTCCTCACAGTCTTCATGACCCAAGATACCCAGCTATGATGAAACCCTTTAAGCCTGAGAACCTCCTCCATAAACTCCCAATCTACCCTATCGTAGGCTTTCTCAAAGTCAAGTTTCAGAATAATCCCCGAGGCTTTTTTTACCCTCAGATCATGGAGGACCTCCTCAATAACAACTACCCCGTCATATATCTGACGCCCTTTGATGAATCCGGTCTGACAAGGATTAATGACAGAATGAGCAACTGGAGCCAACCTAGCAGCAAAGACTTTAGTAACAGCTCGAAAAATCACATTCAGAACCGCAATAGGTCTGTACTGCTTCAAGCTTGTGGCACCTTGTACTTTTGGGATCAGAGACAAAACTCCATAGTTGATACGACCAATACTCCCTCTACCATGAAACAGATCATCAAGAATACCTTTAACCAAGAATTTTAGAAGCCCCCAACATTTCTTGAAGAATAAAACGGGGAAACCATCCGGGCCGGGAGCAGTGTTTAGCTTCATTTCAGAAATAACCCCACATATTTCCTCCATGGAAAAAGGCCTGGTAAGAAGAAGATTGTCCTCAGGGGAGACCACCTGATCCCCTGACCAGATAGATTCTTGTAGGCGCAAACCCCCTCCTTGGTCACGACTGAAAAGCTTCTTATAAAAACTATAAATATGGTCATGAAGCTGAGCTCCCTCAAACACTTCGCCATCATCTCCCATCAAAGAGAAGATAGCGCACTTACGCCTACGCCCATTAGCAAAGGAGTGGAAAAAGGCCGTGTTAGAATCACCCTCATTGAGCCATTGGATATGAGCACGCTGACTCCAATAAGCTTCCTCCCACGCAAGAACTTCCTCAAGCTGGTGTTCCAGGTCATACCTAATTTTCCAATGATTAGCAGACAAACCCACAGCATCTGCAATGCTATCAATGTCTTTGATTTTACACAGCAAGTCTATTTTCTGCTTTTTAATATCTGCATTAACATTAGCTCCCCAACCCCGCAAAGCTTTCCTGAGCAAAGTAGAACAATGGTGCCAACAATAAATTGCAGTACCATCGCCTGTATATGATAACAAAGCATTGATCCATTTAGACGCCACAAACTCCCTAAAATCTGGCATAGTAAACCATTGTTTTTCCAGGTAGAAACGATTAGTCTTTATACTAGAGATACCAACATCAGAAGCAAGCAAGGGCGAATGATCTGATCCAATACGAGTATCCACCTTGACAGTAGCCAACGGGAACAGAAACTCCCACTCAGTAGAGACCAAAACACGATCCAAAACACACATAGTCGGAGATATCTGCTTATTAGACCAGGTGTACTTACTGCCAGAACTCCTTAACTCCTTCAATTGGTGGTGAGCAATAAAATCATTGAACAAGGACATGAGAGGCACATCAATATTATCATTGTTTTTATCAGCAGGCGATCTAATCAAGTTGAAGTCACCAGCTAGCAGAATTGGCAAATTAGTTCTACACAGCTTAGTATCCAGGTCTCTGAGGAACATCTCGGAAGCATCATGATGAGCTGGACCATACACCACAAGACACTCCCACTTCACATTCACATCCCTCTGAAGTAAAGATAAACTCACATAGAAGGATCCGCATTCTTTTGCCAAAACATCATATTTATCTGCGTCGACTCCCAGCAAAATACCCCCTGATCTACCAGAGGCAGCTAACCAATGCCAAATAAAGGGCTTATCAGTAAGCCCATTTAACTCATCCACCGAGAAATCACTTCTCATGGTTTCTTGAAGACCAATAATATCAATCTGCTCTAGTCTAGCATACTCCCTAAGTTGTCTCTTCCTGACTTTACTCCCAAAGCCTCTAAAATTCCAAATATACGCTCTCATTTATTTCTAGAGTTTTTCCTCCTCATCTTGGCCTCTTGGTCACTCCCTTTAACTCCCTCTTGTCTGATGCTCCCCTCATCTAGAAAACACGTTTTAGTTTTGCTTCTAGTCACCCTTGCTTCAAACTGAACAGCTTTAGAAGACTCCCTTTTAGACACACGGTGGTCTCTCCCATTGTTTTCTTTAGGTTTTCTAGCTTCAAGTTCTTTCTGGAGCTTAAAAGCCGCTTCAGCCAATTTTGCCTGCACTAACTCATGAGCTTGCAAAATAGAAATTCGATGTGTAGGAGAACCAAGAGAAGGATTGAAAGCAACACCACTATCACTAGCAACTTTTTCCAAATACTCCGGAGAAACAGAATTTAAAATGGCAAAATTATAAGAGTTTTTCGAAGGAATACCTGACGTCTCCAAATTACGAGCCGCAACCAGTTTTACAGCTTTCTCAGTAATAGACAAACCGGTGTCTAGAACCCTGTTGCTCTTTTTCTCCACCTGAACTGGGATAGTCTTGCATCTCTTACTCCCTTTTCTCTCAGCAACACACCATTGCCCCTCATTCTGAGATTTACCATCATCTCCCTCAGCAATGTCTTCCAGCTCCCTACTTCCAAAGTCTTTGTCAAAAACATCCTCCTCCGGAGTACATTTCAGAGTTTGGTCATCATTGATTTCTTCCATAATATCAGCAGACATAGCCGTAGCTTTTGCATTAGCCGAATTCCAAGACATCATGTCCCTGCCATCAGAACCTGAGTAAACTGATTGGGTTCCTATCTTTTGCATTGGTCCAACGGAAGAGGCCTTAGGTCTAGGAGGATAATCATCATCATCGTCGTCACTGTAAGCATCTCCCTTAGAGGAATCATCACTAATATCCCCTGACAAATCCTGACCACTCTTTTGCATATCATCATCATCATCATCACTAGCAGGTTGTTCAAACTTAGGATTAGAGTCAGCAGCATCGCCATCCGGACCCAATGCAATATTGCCTCCCACCAAGATATCAGCCTGATCAACAGGAGAGAAACATGAATCATAATGATCCAACATCTGGTTTTGCTTATACGAGGTACTCCCCTCATGCTTTGACCCAGAAGCTTCCGGCTTGTCCTTATTCTGCTTCCTATGCCTGTCCCAAGTGTCTTCAGTGCTATCATCAGAAGCCCCCCCAGCACCAGGATCTCTTTGCTCCCCAGGATGATTAGGCTTAGGCTTATCAGAAAAAATCCCAAACAATGCCTTCAGCTTCAATGCGAAATTTGAAACCAGCCTTGTTGAGGAAAATTTCAATTCTGCCCCTTAGCTTCGCAGGATCTTTACAATCAACCTGAACACGGATAGGGCCGAAGCCAGACAAGGTTTTAGCATCAACTGTTCTTGGTCGACCAAAAGTCCTAGAAATCTCTTTCAGATCAGACTCATTCCTAGCATGAGTTGGCACATCAAAAACCTTAACCCAAGTTGATTGCAGCATCGAAGAAGCGCCTGGTGCAAGATCAGACTCCCTTAGCTTAACACGCAGTTTACACAGAGGAGTCGTTGTCTCACCACCGCGCATGCAAATACGCAAAGCACCAGCAGACGGAAAGGAAGTAAAGTATTCATCCTCAGCAACCATCTTCACATTCCATTCCCACTTATCATCTACCCAGTAGGTCAATTCCTTATCAAGCACATCAACAGAGTGATCCCCGGAGAGAACTTTAATTATAGCCCCAACTCCTTTCTTAGCATCAACAGGAACAGCTTCCTCCACATCCAGGGCATAAAACCCTTGCCCTGGCACCCCAAAGCCGAAAATCTTAAGCTCCCTAGCCTTCAGAAGGTCCGGACATCCCGCAGTGACATGCCCCTCTTTTTTGCAATTGTAACAGATGAGATTCTTCGTACAGGACGCCTGGTAATGCCCCTCATCACCACACCGAAAGCATTTGACCCCTTTAGGAGGTGGCATCTGGGGGTTGTTTCTCCGCTGATTGTACTCTTCATGCCACGGGGAGAAATCACGACCACCATAACCGTAATCTCCCCGACCTCGATCTCTATCATAGAAGTCACGGGAATCATACCTCATATCATCACGGCCACAATCCCCTCCAAAGTCAGGCCGCCTATCATATCCATCACCCTGGAAACGCCGGTCCTGATAGCTCTTCCTTCCTATATCCCGATCCAGCTTGCCACGCAGGTCATCTTCCAGACGCAGATCTTCCCGACGGCGACGATCTTGTTCGTCCCACTCCCTATCATCCTCACGAGATCTCTCAGCACTCCTTTTCCTATAATCTTGATGACCCCCATCACTCCCACGAAACTGATCACGGCCACGATTCATCGTCTCAGCAACCACTTGGGCAAAGGATTTGAGCAAGGGACCCGGGGGTGGAAGCAATTTGATAGATCTAGCAGTCGAGCCAAAGCGATGCACTTCACCACGACGAGCAGGGAACCCAAGGTTAAAGTTATTGGATCCTTTCAGCATCCAAAACCACCCTGTTGGAATATTCCTTTTCGGGGCCTCCCATGCTTGACTTTGCTCCCACGGGCCCAAAGGAGAAGATGGCCCACCAGCTACTACCACGTCACTTTCCTGGAGAGGAATAAAAGGAGATTTCACCATCAGAAAATCAGACCTCGTCACCGGCATCAGCGGACACGCAGTCCGGCCAACCATGATGGTTGAAGGACGAAGAGTAGCACATCTCTCCCCCAGAGGGGCAGACCAGCATGGAGAAGGGAAAGCTGTCGAATCCCTAGGCATGAAATCAGACGGGGCCACTGGAGTTAGCAATGGTTGCCTGATGGCGAGCGGGGGGAAATCATCCAAATGCGGCCTAAAATCTCCATTCCCAACTGGAGGAACCCTCAAATCTTCACCAGCACAAGGCACCGCTTGCTCTGAAGACTGCTCCCAAGACTGTGCCAACAATTCCTTTTTAACATCCAAGCTGAATTTATCATGAACTGGCACCATAACCCGGGATAAGGCCTTCGGACGCCCAGGAGGAGCAAAAGATGAAAGCACAACAATCCCAACATCCTCCAACCCACCACGAACAACCGAAGAAGACAAACTCCCTTTGCAATGATACTCCCCAAAATTCACAAAATCCCCAAGTTTAACGGGGGAGCTTCGTGTTCTAAAAGCGTCATCAGGATCCGAAGCCTCATCATGAACATCCCAAACTCGATCACAGGATAAAGGCGTCACAGCACGCCGAAGCTTCATAGTCCCATCAATGGCCTCCGATGTACTAGAAGAGAGCCCCAACCCACTAGAAAAATCGAGCAAACCATCAGAGCTAACAGACCTGGAGGAGGAAAACGGAGGAGCCGCCGCAGACAGCTCACTCGGTCTCGCATCCCCGGGCGCCTCCCGATCGGCTCCAGGCACGCGAAAAGCTACGCCGCCAAGGCCAGCTTCGCCGACAGGGACAAGGAGCGCCGCCGCTTCCCCATCCAAGCGACCCCGCACCTCGCACGGCGGAGGGTCTCGCGTCCGTGAGACGACTCCCGAAGGCGATCCGGGCGCGTGGGAAGTCCCTCCCTCTCCTGAGGAGCCATCTCGCGAAATCTCCAACGGAATCGCCGGAGGAATCTCCGGTGCGGCGGTGGAGTAACGCGAGCGCTCGGCGGAATGAAGGGATGGACAGCGGCGCCCGATTGAGCCCACTTCGTAGTCAAAATTAACCGTAACTTGGTTAGTTATAAAATTCTTTTAGCGAATTAATTTAGTTTGAACTAGCTCATAGTAGTATTTTTCATGGGCTTATTCTGCATTAACAGAATTTAACAGCGACCACACCATCTCACTGCTCTCATACTGTCATACAATTAAAATTTAATTGGTCGTTGCCACACACACCGGCCGGCCCCTAGCTAGCTAGCTAGACTAGTCCCACGATCAAGTTGTCGCGAAGATCTACTGTCGTAGAAGCCCACAGTTTGATCGCAAAATTAAGACAAGGAGACGAGAGGTAGATGTAGATGTATAGGTCGGTGCTGCATGTGTATAGTGTGCAAGAGCCGAGGAGCAGTAGTAGTGTGGTACCGCCGTACCGGCCGGTACTCCCAAGAGATGAGCCGGCTGCTGCGCTCGATCCATGGAAGCTTGGCCGCAGCAGCCATAGCTTTCCTGCACCGGCCGATCGCCGAAGTTAATGAGACGCTGCAGCAGCCCTGCAGGGGAAGGCTTTTGTCGCCAGGCCGGAACATGCCGGGACAGATCGAAGCGCCCCTCCGGTGCCCGGGCATCGGCATCGGCACTGTCTCAGGCTCTCAGCTGCGATCTGCTGCCCGTCGTCTCTGTCCGGTCCCTCTCGTCGCAGAGCAGAGCTCGCCATGACCAGAAAAGCTCAGCCACCCCACCATGTGCATGTGGATCCTTGCCGTTTCCACCCATCGGAACTCGTGGAAACATGGTGCGATCCATGTAGCACCTACTGCTCCGATTCTCCGTCGATCAGGCCCTTTTCCATCCATGGAAACGTACGTTTTGCAACCACGCCATTGATGATGCATCTACCGATCTACGCACGCATAGCAGCCGTCTCTTTCATGGACCGAGAAGGAGAGCGCGAGTTGCGTTTCATGCGAGGTCGATCCGTCTTCTCGGGTAATCGGTCGCATGCTAGCACCGGCCCGCCTGCCGCCGGCCTGCATGCATTGATCTCAAGGTGCGTAGTTCTGACTTCTCACACCTGAATGCAGGATGGATCGATCCCATATGTGCGTTTCCGACAACCACAGTATAATTTGTACTAAGCATATATTCTACACAGTGATGATGGCATGATGCATATACTGGCATAACAATAACTTAATTAGTTCATCAGATGAATAACAACACAAGTTGAGGAGCACGCAAAAGAAACGATTTAAGTGAGAAAAATGGGGGCTACTTTGTCACTCCCATTTCTGTCATAGCTAGGAAAGGATAATTACAAGAACCTCGCCAGAAGGATACAGTAATAGAAACCTTCAGAGCCAAGGCCTAGGGGTCACCGCGCTCGATCGATCTGGATCGTGGTCGATCCCAACACACACACACACACACACACACACACACACACACACACACACACACACACATGCATTCTTCTACTACTAGTTAACACAACAGCAAAAACGCAAAGTCCAACAAGGAAACAAGACTTAATCTAGCTTAATTATATAGCTTGCTCTCCATTTCGAGCTATCAGATGGTTGATGATGAATTAGGTACTAGCCCTTTGTCCCGGTGCTCATCACCAGCTTACCCAGGAAGTCTTTCACCTGCATGGTCAAACAACACAATATAAGTGACCAAGGTTATAGACATGAACTTCTTCGATCTATAACAAATATCAAAGATTTAATACTAGGTCGGTAGAAAGTTTGTACTAAGTCACCGAACACTTATTACATTTTAAAACCTATGGCTACAATAAAATTGACATCATCTAGATTTGCATTGCTTTTTTTTCATTCCGACAATCAACTTTAGGAGAAGCAGTTCGAGAGCATATATATGGCCTGCACCTAACTAGTACCTCTACTGCGCATACACAGTGAGTACAACCTATAGTTGCTTTATGAATTATGATACATGCTACCTAGACAGTCCACGAGAATAGGCATGCCTACTACATTCCACACATGCATGCATAGTATTATTAACATATCCTGGTAAGCACATATTTGTGTTTATAGTAATGTACCTCTGCAGGCTCTCGCAGAGAGTAGGATGCGGTGGTCTCCTTTGCAAACTTGGTCACAAGGATCCCGATGCCCTGCCCCATGTTGCGCAGCACCTATAGTTTCATTTTTGGCAAAAGGATATAAAAGCATCAGTTCATGGCTCATAGATCTGCTTTTCTTCCAAGTAGCGGTAGTGCAAAAGCGAAGATGATTTATGCACACGGGCACTACACCTACCTTGAATGCGTCCTCGTCAGTGCGATCATCTCCGATGTAAATCGGGAAAACATCACCACGTCCTGCATAGCCTTCAAGAAAAAAGTCCAAACAAAATACTTTATTGACACCACCACTTAATAATAAACATAGCAATAAAGTAATAATTGCTATCTCAAAAAATAAAGTTATGAAAAGCAAGTAACGTAACATGGACAACTACATTTTTTCTGCTGATGTAGTATGCGACGAATCACTCACCGAGAGACTCAAGCAAGAACTCAAGGGCATTGCCCTTGTCCCACTTGATGGAGGGACGGATCTCCAGGACCTTTCTCCCCTTGGTGAGGCGGAGATCTGGGTAGCCCTCGAGCACCGCTCTCACTTCCTTGCCTAGAGCATCCCATTCCTACATGAATAAGCTGAAGTTAGGCAAAGTTAATTATGCGATCAAAACGTGTACATTTGTATTTTCGGTATGTCACCTCCTCGTCAACACAGCGGAAGTGCACAGAGAGGCAGAACTTGTTGTTCTCCACCATGGCGCCTGGGATGGCCTCCATCTTGGCGGTCAGCGTCTCATACACCTGAACATACATAAATATATGACAGGAAAACATGTAAGCAAATCGCACAGTATTTTGCTTTGAGTATTTTACTCCACATGTTTTAAGTATATATGTCGTAATACTCTAGAAGTAGTATGGGCAGTTTTCAAGGTTGATTAATTGGCAGGAAGACAAATAATGATCTCAAGCAGTCTATATACCTCCTGAATGATAGGCAGGAACTCAGTCGCCGGCTGGCACAGAACTTCGTCAGCCTGCAGAGACAAATCAAACAGCCTCTAAATCATCAAACTATTTAATACAAAAAAAAGTGTGCAAATCATGACCAAGGAAAAGTCTTTTTCACAAGTGATGTCGTGAAGAAAAGGGCAGACCATAGAGAGAGAGAATAAGTCAAGACAAAAGACTAGAGAGAAAGTCAGAAAGAGATGGTGACTAACCAAACTGACCTTTGCCTTGTGGTTGGACACTGTGGTGGGGCCCTTGATGTCCATGCCATGGCTCCCGGCGTAGTACAGCTCCTCTAGCTTCACAAAGTTGAGCACCTGGTGTGTGTAAACCATGGCCATAAGTTCAGTGAAATTATTCGCTCTGGTACAAAATAAGTATATCACAATTTTATCAAGATATGGATCTATCTATGATAAAAATTTATCTAGATGTATCTACATTTAGACCAAGCTGCAGCAGTTATTTTGGAATGGAGGCAGAAATAAGCTAGAGAAGGGACACATTTAGCACTAGGAAAAAGAACAACAAGCAAAGGGTCCCTCCTGCTACGCGCCCAAGGGTAAAATAAAATCACGCGGAAACATTGCAAAAGGGAAACCTGGAAGATTCCATTTACAGCTTCATGGTGTTGCAAGGGAAGGGGCCCGGAGAAAAAATTGCTTCTTTTACGGCAACAAAAATGTAAAGCAACACCAGTATTTGGTGGGCAGTGGAATGTACCTTGTCTCTGGATCTCCCACTCACGATGGCTGTCGGGAAATGCTGGGCCACGCTCCTCACCGCGTCTCTCATCTGCAATGAGTCAATACAAATATTAACCGCGCGGTAAGAATTAATAACATGGGGGCGACCGAGCTAGCTTGTGAACAGAGAGAGGAAAAAGAAACTAACCTCTTCGGTCATGACGGCGCTGTCTGGGTCCTCGACGATCGGCGACAGGGTGCCGTCGTAGTCCAGGAACATCACGATCTGCTTCCCCTTGGCCGCCGCCACCACGGCCTCGATCCACTCTAGTGCCGACGGGTGCTTCTCCTGCGATTCAGCCCACCATTAATTCTTAGTTTCAGGAGATGGTGAGAGGGACCAAGACGTAGCCACGGAGAGGTGCGTCTCAACTTTACCATCCAGTCCTCGTGGTCGGCGCCGGCGGCGAACTTGGCATGGCGCGGCGAGGAGGCCTTCATGGA
Organism: Lolium perenne; assembly: GCF_019359855.2. Lineage (NCBI taxonomy): Eukaryota > Viridiplantae > Streptophyta > Magnoliopsida > Poales > Poaceae > Lolium > Lolium perenne. Next base: position 51,455,952 of record NC_067245.2, read on the forward strand.
GTCCAGCAGCGACCCGCCCCTGAGCACCCCGGAGGCGGCCAGGTCCATGCGGCCCAGGGTAGCCTTCCTGCAGTCGCGCGCCCTCCGCGGCGGAAACGACGAGAAATGGCGACCCGCCTGCGCCGGCGGCGGCACGGCGGTGACCGCGTCCTCGGCAGCGAAGGCGGCGTGGTTCGTCATGGCACGGAAGAGCGGCGGGAGGAAAAGATGCGTGGTTTCCAACGGGGAGCAAAGAAAGAGGGGGAGGGGGACGCTCCGATGGCGATGGTTTGGGGAGTGTGGAGGAAGAAGAAGGTGGTTTGATGGTAGTGGGCGGTGGAGGCCATGGCTATATATAGAGAGTGTGAGGGCTGGCCCACCTCTGGGAATTTCTGATGTGGAGTGTCAAATTATGATTCCATGAAAATGCCTTGGGGGCTTGGACAATGAAGAAATACATTTTGTATCCACAATTTTCAAGCATTTGCACAACATGTTAATTGTGTTGCATATGAGTTTTCTATACTTCTAGAGGTTGAAGTGTGGGGTGATATACTTGTTCCGACATATAAAACGTGTTGCGATAGGCTTACGTGGTTTTTGCGATAACGCCATGTCAGTTCACAAACTGAGATATAATAATGTTATCTAGCGGTATCCTTTGTGCGGTGCGCCGGCGGATACATGGGGTGCGTTATTGATGCAGACGCAGAGCGGTACCTTCCAGGTGTCATGCCTACTCTAAATTACTTTAGTTAAATGTGTAAACAAAGTTCTTTTGACGTTTATAGCGCGAAGCTTAATATTTTGGTCTAGATGCATGATCCTTATTCTTGGCCGCTTGATTTGGCCCCGCGTGCTCGCACCTCGTGATGGGGATCATGGTGCGCGGACAATGGTGTGGAAGGATTGGCCAAACGTCGCAATGTTAATTGGTCATGGTGTAGTTCAATCCTATTGTTTTTTGTAAAATGAATACTCTCACGTCCTCGTCAATATTATTTTGATCTATATACTCACTTTTGTTCATTTCTTACGTCTTGCCGGAAAGTATGTATATCTCGAACTCCATCTTTCGTACACAATAAACAAGAGTTCTGGAATCAAACTCAATATTTATAAAGTTTTCCCAAATAATTTGTAAAAACATCCATATGCCCAAAATTAAATCTACAATATAATAATTCAAATAATCAATATTTTTTGTATTATATGCATTTGATATTATGATTGTTGATATTATTTCTTATGTACATGCATGTCACATTTTATTCAGTTTAAAATTTGGCTAAACACATTACGCGGGGTAAATAAAAAAACGAAAGGAGTATATCATGCCCCTCGCTATTTGTATATTTTTTCCTTGCATCTATTTAAGCTACGACATCATGTAAGCCCCACCAATTAAACTTTTTTTTCGTATGATGTTTATTTCTCTCCTTGCCGAATTTCCATAGTTGCCAATGATAAATAAGATTGTGAATACAACTTAATCGCTCCATAAATGAAAATAATTTTGAACATAAATTGGAGAATTTGTGGAAGTATACACAGGCATGTAATTAAATACATTGATTATCCAGATATAATACTCCCTCAGATTCAAATTAATTGCGTCAAATATGTCTAAATATGGATGTATCAAGACATGGTTGTTGACTAGATGCATCTATATTCAGAGAGAGTATATTTAATGATGAAGATTTTGTGCTAGTAGTACTAGTAATAAAAATTTAATCTTTGGAAGTAATGAAGCACAATTTATTGATACCAACTGACGTGGTGAGCCGATGGAATCATGTTGGATCCCATTTGATCCTGGAAATCCTCTTCAATGTTTGAATCTAAATAGATATACTTTGTGACTCCAATGGGTAATGTCATCAGTATCCACCGTCTTTTATCAGTTGGCATCCTTTTTTTTGGAAGCAGAAATCGTTTTTTAGGGGTGCACAAGTCATATTTTTAGACGGTGCATAAATGTGCTCTCGCGATCGGGTGAGACAAGAATCCGTATGGGCCCACCAGGTCCACCGTGTCACCGGCTAGCTGGCCCGCCGGGTCCGGCGCGGAACGAGCCACGTGTTGGTCGCGGCCGGGGCCCAGACCCGTACGTACTCTGCTGCTGTGCTCCCAGCCTCCTTTTGGCTTTAACCCAAAAATATTTGACCATTTGACCTTGACCGCCATGTGGGGGCCGGTAACACATGTACGGTGAAATTTTGTTTGCTCGCCTGCTGCTCAGGAGCGGCCGGATTTCATCCCTGTGTACGCACTATTTTTACTACAGTATATAATTATATTAGTTTAAGAATATAAATGTATGCTACAGTATATTTTTACTACAATTGGGCCAAGATCTTGGACGCAAGTGCGTTTTGTTCAGCTTTTTCAGCATGGTTTCCGCTGCTTTTGGTACTCTACCACTGGTGCTGCGATCGAGCTAGTCTACTTGTGATTGTTGGTTCCATACCTGGAGCTTCCGCCCCCGGGAAACATCTCCTGTTTTGATCTATGGGTTGTTTTTGCACGCGGCCTTTCACTAATGTGACACTGGGCACCAATAATTTGCTTCATTACTAGTCAATCAGGGCATGCATGATGATATAGATGGAATGGGTGGCCCATGATCATGCATCGATCGACGAAGAATAAGCTCGGCATTGCATGCATTGTCATGCATGCTCTCACAGACTCACACTACCAGAAAATAAACTGGGCATCCCCATGTAAGAATTATCCCCTTTAAAAAAATAAGCGGACCTAGGTATTGAGATGACCTGAGTTGCGCTACTTAATTTGGAGCCGAGGAAATACCAAGTAATTACTGGTACTACAAAAGTGTTCACGCCCCATATTTATCAGTAATTTTCTAGACTAAACATAGCCTCGAGTGGCACAAGGCCGTACACAAAACGTCTACACATGAAGAAGTTTCACAAGCATTACAACAAATATTATTTAAATATGGCATCGACCGGCTGGAAATATTTCATCGTCCAAGTTTCTAGTAAACTCGTTCTCGTAGTTGGTCGCGTGCTCCCACACACAAATGGGATAGTGTGCATGTATGTAGGTCGCCTTGACTCATACAAACCTTTAGCATGTACGTACTTCATCCATTCCACCAAAAGTATCTCAGCATTGTCAAAATTTGATTGTATATATCTATTATATAGTGTCTACATACATCTAAATTTTGACAAAGTTAAAAAAAAAAATTATAGAACGGAGGAGTACATGCGACCAGAGATTGCGCTGAAAACTTTAGACTTTGGAACCAGCTAGAGTGGCGTGCTTTATTCAAGTACATGATACGTCTCCGACGTATCGATAATTTCTTATGTTCCATGCCACATTATTGATGTTATCTACATGTTTTATGCACACTTTATGTCATATTCGTGCATTTTCTGGAACTAACCTATTAACAAGATGCCGAAGTGCCGATTCTTTGTTTTTTCTGCTGTTTTTGGTTTCAGAAATCCTAGTAAGGAAATATTCTCGGAATTGGACGAAATCAAAGCCCAGGGGCCTATTTTCTCACGAAGCTTCCAGAAGTCCGAAGGAGAGACGAAGAGGGGCCACGGAGGGGCCACACTACAAGGCGGCGCGGCCCCCCCCTTGGCCGCGCGGCCCTGTGGTGTGGGGCCCCCGTGCCGCCTCTTGACCTGCCCTTCCGCCTACAAATAGCCTCCGTGACGAAACCCCCAGTACCGAGAACCACGATACGGAAAACCTTCCAGAGACGCCGCCGTCGCCGATCCCATCTCGGGGGATCCAGGAGATCGCCTCCGGCACCCTGCCGGAGAGGGGAATCATCTCCCGGAGGACTCTACGCCGCCATGGTCGCCTCCGGTGTGATGTGTGAGTAGTCTACCCCTGGACTATGGGTCCATAGCAGTAGCTAGATGGTTGTCTTCTCCCCATTGTGCTATCATTGTCGGATCTTGTGAGCTGCCTATCATGATCAAGATCATCTATCTGTAATTCTATATGTTGCGTTTGTTGGGATCCGATGAATAGAGAATACTTGTTATGTTGATTATCAAAGTTATGCTTATGTGTTGTTTAGGATCTTGCATGCTTTCCGTTACTAGTAGATGCTCTGGCCAAGTAGATGCTTGTAACTCCAAGAGGGAGTACTTATGCTCGATAGTGGGTTCATGCCTGCATTAACACCTGGGACAGTGACAGAAAGTTCTAAGGTTGTGTTGTGCTGTTGCCACTAGGGATAAAACATTGATGCTATGTCTAAGGATGTAGTTGTTGATTACATTACGCACCATACTTAATGCAATTGTCTGTTGCTTTGCAACTTAATACTGGAGGGGGTTCGGATGATAACCTGAAGGTGGACTTTTTAGGCATAGATGCAGTTGGATGGCGGTCTATGTACTTTGTCGTAATGCCCAATTAAATCTCACTATACTCATCATGATATGTATGTGCATTGTCATGCTCTCTTTATTTGTCAATTGCCCAACTGTAATTTGTTCACCCAACATGCTGTTCGTCTTATGGGAGAGACACCTCTAGTGAACTGTGGACCCCGGTCCAATTCTCTTTACTGAAATACAATCTACTGCAATACTTGTTCTACTGTTTTCTGCAAACAATCATCTTCCACACAATACGGTTAATCCTTTGTTACAGCAAGCCGGTGAAGGAGATATGCCCTAGAGGCAATAATAAAGTGGTTATTATTTATATCTTTATGTTTATGATAAATGTTTATATATCATGCTAGAATTGTATTAACCGAAACATTAGTACATGTGTGATATGTAGACAAACAAGAAGTCCCTAGTATGCCTCTTAAACTAGCTTGTTGATTAATAGATGATTAGTTTCATAATCATGAACATTGGATGTTATTAATAACAAGGTTATGTCATTGTGTGAATGATATAATGGACACACCCAATTAAGCGTAGCATAAGATCTCGTCATTAAGTTATTTGCTATAAGCTTTCGATACATAGTTACCTAGTCCTTATGACCATGAGATCATGTAAATCACTTATACCAGAAAGGTACTTTGATTACATCAAACACCACTGCGTAAATGGGTGGCTATAAAGGTGGGATTAAGTATCCGGAAAGTATGAGTTGAGGCATATGGATCAACAGTGGGATTTGTCCATCCCGATGACGGATAGATATACTCTGGGCCCTCTCGGTGGAATGTCGTCTAATGTCTTGCAAGCATATGAATGAGTTCATAAGAGACCACATACCACGGCATTTAGTAAAGAGTACTTGTCAGGAGACGAGGTTGAACAAGGTATAGAGTGATACCGAAGATCAAACCTCGGACAAGTAAAATATCGCGAGACAAAGGGAATTGGTAATATATGTGTATGGTTCATTCGATCACTAAAGTCATCGTTGAATATGTGGGAGCCATTATGGATCTCCAGATCCCGCTATTGGTTATTGGTCGGAGTGAGTACTCAACCATGTCCGCATAGTTCTCGAACCGTAGGGTGACACACTTAAAGTTGGATGTTGAAATGGTAGTTCTTGAATTATGGAATGGAGTTCGAATATTTGTTCGGAGTCCCGGATGAGATCCCGGACATCACGAGGAGTTCCGGAATGGTCCGGAGAATAAGATTCATATATAGGATGTCATTTTATGTGAAATAAAATGTCGCGGAAGGTTCTAGAAGGTTCTAGAAAAGTCCGGAAGAAACCACCAAGGAAGGTGGAGTCCACAAGGGACTCCACCTCCATGGCCGGCCAGCCCTAGTGGGGGTGGAGTCCCAAGTGGACTCCACCATAGGGGGCCGGCCACCCCCCACATGGGAGGTGGGAATCCCACCTTTGGGTGGGAGTCCTAGTTGGGCTAGGTTTGCCCCCTCCTATGGAAGGTTTTGGTTTCGGGTCTTATTCGAAGACTTGGACACCAACACTTGGGATCCACCTATATAATGAGGGGCCAAGGGAGGGGGCCGACCACCCAAAAGACCACAGCTTGACCGCCCCCCTTGAGTGGCCGGCCACCCCCTCCCAAACCCTAGCTTTGCTCCTCCACTTCATATTTCCCGCGTAGCTTAGCGAAGCTCCGCCGGACTTCTACACCGCCACCGACACCACGCCGTCGTGCTGTCGGATTCAAGAGGAGCTACTACTTCCGCTGCCCGCTGGAACGGGGAGGTGGACGTCGTCTTCATCAACAACCGAACGTGTGACCGAGTACGGAGGTGCTGCCCGTTCGTGGCGCCGGAACCGATCGTGATCAAGATCTTCTACGCGCTTTTGCAAGCGGCAAGTGATCGTCTACCGCAGCAACAAGAGCCTCATCTTGTAGGCTTTGGAATCTCTTCAAGGGTGAGACTCGATACCCCCTCATTGCTACCGTCTTCTAGATTGCATCTTGGCTTGGATTGCGTGTTCGCGGTAGGAAATTTTTTGTTTTCTATGCAACGTTATCCAACAGTGGTATCAGAGCCGTGTCTATGCATAGATGGTTGCACGAGTAGAACACAATGGTTTGTGGGCGTTGATGCTCTTGTTATCTTTAGTTTGAGTACTTTGCATCTTTATGGCATAGTGGGATGAAGCGGCTCGGACTAACTTTACATGACCGCGTTCATGAGACTTGTTCCTCGTTCGACATGCAACTTGTATTGCATAAGAGGCTTTGCGGGTGTCTGTCTCTCCTACTATAGTAAAGATTCAATTTACTCTTCTATTGACAACATTAGTATCAACGTTGTGGTTCATGTTCGTAGGTAGATTAGATCTATAACGAAAACCCTAAACCACGTAAAATATGCAAACCAAATTAGAGAGCGTCTAACTTGTTTTTGCAGGGTTTGGTGATGTGATATGGCCATAATGTGATGATGAATATGTATGAGATGATCATTATTGTATTGTGGCAACCGGCAAGAGCCTTATGGTTGTCTTTAAATTTCATGTTGAGTAGTATTTCAAAGTAGTTGTAATAGTTGCTACATGGAGGACAATCATGAAGACGGTGCCATTGACCTTGGTGCTTCGCCGACGATGATGGAGATCATGCCCGAAGATGATGGAGATCATGTCCGTGCTTTGGAGATGAAGATCAAAGGCGCAAAGACAAAAGGGCCATATCATATCACATATGAACTGCATGTGATGTTAATCCTTTTATGCATCTTATTTTGCTTAGATCGCGACGGTAGCATTATAAGATGATCTCTCACTAAAATCTCAAGATAATAAAGTGTTCATCCTTAGTAGCACCATTATCAAGTCTTATCGTTTCGAAGCATCTCGTGATGATCGGATGTGATAGATTCGATAAGTACATACAACGGGTGCAAGACAGTTTTGCACATGCGGATACTAAGGTGGCCTTGACGAGTCTAGCATGTACGAGACATGGTCTCGGAACACGTGATACCGAAAGGTAGAGCATGAATCATATGGTTGATATGATGAACACTTTGAGTGTTCGCCATTGAAATCACACCTTTTCTCGTGATGATCGGGTTTAGGTGCGGTGGATTTGGTTCGTGTGATCACTAAGACAATGCGAGGGATATTGTTTTGAGTGGGAGTTCACTTAGGTTTTTAATTATGTTGAATTAAAATTTGAACTCAATATGTCATAAACTTAGTCTAAACTATTGCAAATATATGTTGTAGAGATGGCGTCCCCAATCAATTTTAATCAGTTCCTAGAGAAAGAGAAACTTAAGAGCAACGGTAGCAACTTCACCGACTGGTTCCGTCATGTGAGGATCTTCCTCTCTGGCGGAAATCTGCAATTTGTGCTTGATGCACCGCTAGGTGACCCTCCTGCAGAAGATGAATCCGATGAAGTAAAAGCTGTTTACGCGACTCGGAAAACTCGGTACTCTCAAGTTCGGTGTGCCATCTGTGCGATCTGGAATCCGATCTTCAAAAACGTTTTGAGCACCATGATCCTCATGAGTTGATGAATGAGCTGAAAGCTATATTCGAGACTCATGCGGCGATGGAATGCTATGAAGCATCGAAACATTTCTTCACTTGTATGATGGAAGAAGGCAGCTCCGTTAGTGAGCACATGCTCGCCATGACCGGGCATGCGAAGAAACTCGGTGACTTGGGAATAGTGATTCCTAATGATCGGGGATTAATCGTGTCCTTCAATCACTGCCACCAAGTTACAAGAACTTTGTGATGAACTACAATATGCAGAACATGAACAAGGAGTTACCTGAACTTTTTGGCATGCTAAAAGCTGCTGAGATTGAGATCAAGAAAGAGCACCAAGTGTTGATGGTCAACAAGACCACCAGTTTCAAGAAACAGGGCAAGTCTAAGGAAAAATTCAAGAAGGGTGGCAAGAAAGCTGCCACGCCTCCTATGAAACCTAAGAACGGCCCTAAGCCTGATCCGAGTGCTATTATCGCAAGGAGAAGGGACAACTGGAAGCGTAATTGCTCCAAGTATCCGGCTGATCTGAAGAGCGGCCTTGTCAAGAAGAAGAAAGAAGGTATATCTGATATACATGTTATAGATGTTTATCTCACTAGTTCTCGTTCTAGTACTGGGTATTTGATCTTGGTTCGGTTGCTCATATTTGTAACTCGAAACAGGAACTAAAGAATAAACGACAACCGCTGAAAGATGAAGTGACGATGCGCGTTGGAAATGGATCCAAGGTCAATGTGATCATGATCGGCACACTTCCTCTACATCTACCTTCGGGATTAGTTTTAAGCCTAAATAATTGCTATTATGTACTGCGTTGAGCATGAACATTATATCTGGATCTTGTTTAATGCAAGACGGTTATTCATTCAAGTCTGAGAATAATGGTTGTTCTATTTTTATGAATAATATCTTTTATGGTCGAGCACCACAAAAGAATGGCTTATTTCTGTTAGATCTCGATAGTAGTGATACGCACATACATAACATTGATGCTAAGCGAATTAAACTTAATGATAATTCTACTTATATGTGTACTTGTCGTCTTGGTCATATTGGAGTGAAACGCATGAAGAAACTCCATCTTGATGGATTACTTGAATCACTTGACTTTGAATCACTTGATAGATGCGAAGCATGTCTAATGGGAAAAATGACAAAGACTCCATTTTACGGTATGATGGAGCGAGCTCTTGACTTATTAGAAATCATACATACCGATGTATGTGGACCAATGAGCGTAGCATCGCAGCGGTGGTTATCGTTATGTTCTAACCTTCACAGATGATCTGAGTAGATATGGGTATATCTATTTCATGAAACATAAATCCGAAACTTTCGAGAAGTTTAAGGAATTTCAAAGTGAAGTAGAAAATCAACGTAACAAGAAGATCAAATTTCTACGATCTGATCGTGGAGGTGAATATCTGAGTTATGAGTTTGGCATGCATTTAAAGAAATGCGGAATACTTTCACAATTGACACCGCCGGGAACACCTCAACGAAACGGTGTGTCCGAACGTCGTAATCGAACTCGCGTCGATATGGTTCGTAGTCTGCTGTCTCTTCTTGATTTACCGTTATCATTTTGGAGTTATGCATTAGAGACAGCCGCATTCACTTTAAATAGAGCACCATCAAAATCCGTAGAAACGACACCGTATGAATTATGGTTTAATAAGAAACCTAAGCTGTCGTTCCTGAAAGTTTGGGGTTGCGAAGCCTATGTAAAGAAGTTACAACCGGACAAGCTAGAACCCAAAGCGGAGAAATGCGTCTTCATAGGATACCCTAAGGAAACTATAGGGTACACTTTCTATCACAGATCCGAAGGCAAAATCTTTGTTGCTAAGAACGGAACCTTTCTTGAGAAAGAATTTCTCACTAAAGAAGTGACTGGAAGAAAAGTAGAACTCGATGAGATTGATGAATCTATACTCGTTGATCGAGTAGCGCGATCGGAAGTTGTACTGTACCGCCTACACCGGCAACAGAGGAAGCTAATGATAATGATCATGAAACTTCGAACGAGGAAACTACTGAACCTCGCAGATCGACAAGGGAACGTGCCACTCCTGATTGGTATGATCCTTGTCTAAATGTCATGATTGTAGATAACAATGATGAGGACTCTGCGACGTATGAAGAAGCGATGATGAGCCTAGATTCCAACAAATGGCAAGAAGCCATGAAATCCGAAATGGGATCCATGTATGATAACAAAGTATGGACTTTGGTAGACTTACCTGATAGCCGAAAGGCTGTCGAGAATAAATGGATCTTCAAGAGAAAAACAGATGCTGATGGTAATATTACTGTCTATAAAGCTCGACTTGTCGCAAAGGGTTTCCGACAAATTCAAGGAGTTGACTACGATGAGACTTTCTCACCTGTAGCGAAGCTAAAATCTGTGAGGATTTTGTTAGCAATAGCTGCATTTTTCGATTATGAGATTTGGCAGATGGATGTCAAAACGGCGTTCCTTAATGGAGACATTGAGGAAGAGTTGTATATGGTACAACCCAAAGGTTTTGTCGATCCTAAAAATGCTGACAAAGTATGCAAACTTCAGCGTTCAATCTATGGACTGAAGCAAGCATCAAGAAGTTGGAACCGACGCTTTGATAAGGTGATCAAAGACTTCGGGTTTATACAAAGTGTCATGGAGAGGCCTGTATTTACAAGAAAGTGAGTGGGAGCTCTGTAGCATTCCTGATATTATATGTAGATGACATATTATTGATCGGAAATGATATAGAACTATTAAGCGATGTTAAGGGTTATTTGAATAATAGTTTTTCAATGAAAGACCTTGGTGAAGCATCGTATATATTAGGCATCAAGATTTATAGAGATAGATCAAGACGCCTAATAGGGCTATCACAGAGTACATATCTGGACAAGATTCTAAAGAAGTTTAGAATGGACGAAAGTAAGAAAGGGTTCTTACCTATGTTACCGAGGCAAGGTATTGAGTAAAACTCAAGGACCGGCTACGGCAGAAGAAAGAGAAAGGATGTGTAACATCCCCTATGCCTCGGCAGTAGGATCTATCATGTATGCCATGCTATGTACTAGACCGGATATAGCACATGTTGTTAGTTTGACTAGCAGATATCAAAGTGATCCAGGAATGGAACAACTGGACAGCGGTCAAGAATATCTGAAGTACTTGAAAAGAACTAAGGATATGTTTCTTTGTTATGGAGGTGACCAAGAGCTCGTTGTAAACGGTTACACCGATGCAAGTTGGAACACCGATCCCGATGACTCTAAGTCACAATGCAGGTACGTGTTTATATTGAATGGTGCTGCGATAAGCTGGGCAAGCTCGAAGCGGTGCACGGTGGCGAAGTCTTCAACAGAATCAGAGTACATAAGCGGCTTCGGAGGCTTCATCGAAGCGGTATGGATGAAGAGGTTCATTGTAGAGCTCGGTGTGGTTCCTAGTGCATTGGACCCATTAATCATTTACTTGTGATAACATGGGTGCCATCGCCAATGCACAAGAGCCAAGTTCACACAAGAGGCTGAAGCATATCAAGCTGCGTTACCACTCGATTAGCGAGTACATCGATGATGGTGTAGTAATTTTTTGGAAAGTACACACTGATCTGAATGTAGCAGATCCGTTGACTAAAGCTCTCCCTAGGGCAAAGCATGACCAACACCAAAATGCCATGGGTGTTAGGTATATTACAATGTAATCTAGATTATTGACTCTAGTGCAAGTGGGAGACTGAAGGAGATATGCCCTAGAGGCAATAATAAAGTGGTTATTATTTATATCTTTATGTTTATGATAAATGTTTATATATCATGCTAGAATTGTATTAACCGAAACATTAGTACATGTGTGATATGTAGACAAACAAGAAGTCCCTAGTATGCCTCTTAAACTAGCTTGTTGATTAATAGATGATTAGTTTCATAATCATGAACATTGGATGTTATTAATAACAAGGTTATGTCATTGTGTGAATGATATAATGGACACACCCAATTAAGCGTAGCATAAGATCTCGTCATTAAGTTATTTGCTATAAGCTTTCGATACATAGTTACCTAGTCCTTATGACCATGAGATCATGTAAATCACTTATACCAGAAAGGTACTTTGATTACATCAAACACCACTGCGTAAATGGGTGGCTATAAAGGTGGGATTAAGTATCCGGAAAGTATGAGTTGAGGCATATGGATCAACAGTGGGATTTGTCCATCCCGATGACGGATAGATATACTCTGGGCCCTCTCGGTGGAATGTCGTCTAATGTCTTGCAAGCATATGAATGAGTTCATAAGAGACCACATACCACGGTACGAGTAAAGAGTACTTGTCAGGAGACGAGGTTGAACAAGGTATAGAGTGATACCGAAGATCAAACCTCGGACAAGTAAAATATCGCGAGACAAAGGGAATTGGTAATATATGTGTATGGTTCATTCGATCACTAAAGTCATCGTTGAATATGTGGGAGCCATTATGGATCTCCAGATCCCGCTATTGGTTATTGGTCGGAGTGAGTACTCAACCATGTCCGCATAGTTCTCGAACCGTAGGGTGACACACTTAAAGTTGGATGTTGAAATGGTAGTTCTTGAATTATGGAATGGAGTTCGAATATTTGTTCGGAGTCCCGGATGAGATCCCGGACATCACGAGGAGTTCCGGAATGGTCCGGAGAATAAGATTCATATATAGGATGTCATTTTATGTGAAATAAAATGTCGCGGAAGGTTCTAGAAGGTTCTAGAAAAGTCCGGAAGAAACCACCAAGGAAGGTGGAGTCCACAAGGGACTCCACCTCCATGGCCGGCCAGCCCTAGTGGGGGTGGAGTCCCAAGTGGACTCCACCATAGGGGGCCGGCCACCCCCCACATGGGAGGTGGGAATCCCACCTTTGGGTGGGAGTCCTAGTTGGGCTAGGTTTGCCCCCTCCTATGGAAGGTTTTGGTTTCGGGTCTTATTCGAAGACTTGGACACCAACACTTGGGATCCACCTATATAATGAGGGGCCAAGGGAGGGGGCCGACCACCCAAAAGATCACAGCTTGACCGCCCCCCTTGAGTGGCCGGCCACCCCCTCCCAAACCCTAGCTTTGCTCCTCCACTTCATATTTCCCGCGTAGCTTAGCGAAGCTCCGCCGGACTTCTACACCGCCACCGACACCACGCCGTCGTGCTGTCGGATTCAAGAGGAGCTACTACTTCCGCTGCCCGCTGGAACGGGGAGGTGGACGTCGTCTTCATCAACAACCGAACGTGTGACCGAGTACGGAGGTGCTGCCCGTTCGTGGCGCCGGAACCGATCGTGATCAAGATCTTCTACGCGCTTTTGCAAGCGGCAAGTGATCGTCTACCGCAGCAACAAGAGCCTCATCTTGTAGGCTTTGGAATCTCTTCAAGGGTGAGACTCGATACCCCCTCGTTGCTACCGTCTTCTAGATTGCATCTTGGCTTGGATTGCGTGTTCGCGGTAGGAAAATTTTTGTTTTTCTATGCAACGTTATCCCACAGCCGGTGAGATTGACAACCTCACTGTTTCGTTGGGGCAAAGTACTTTGGTTGTGTTGTGCAGGTTCCACGTTGGCGCCGGAATCCCTGGTGTTGCGCCGCACTACATCTCGCCGCCATCAACCTTCAACGTGCTTCTTGGCTCCTCCTGGTTCGATAAACCTTGGTTTCTTTCTGAGGGAAAACTTGCTGCTGTGCGCATCATACCTTCCTCTTGGGGTTGCCCAACGAACGTGTGAAATACACGCCATCAAGCATATTTTCTGGCGCCGTTGCCGGGGAGATCAAGACACGCTGCAAGGGGAGTCTCCACTTCTCAATCTCTTTACTTTGTTTTTGTCTTGCTTAGTTTTATTTACTACTTTGTTTGCTGCACTAAATCAAAATACAAAAAAATTAGTTGCTAGTTTTACTTTACTTGCTATCTTGTTTGCTATATCGAAAACACAAAAAAATTAGTTTACTTGCATTTACTTTATCTAGTTTGCTTTATTTACTGTTGCTAAAATGGCCAACGCTGAAAACACTAAGTTGTGTGACTTCACAACCACAAATAATAATGATTTCTTATGCACACCTATTGCTCCACCTGCTACTACAGCAGAATTCTTTGAAATTAAACCCGCTTTACTGAATCTTGTCATGAAAGATCAATTTTCTGGAATTAGTTCTGATGATGCTGCTGCCCATCTTAATAATTTTGTTGAACTATGTGAAATGCAAAAATATAAAGATGTAGATGGTGATATTATTAAACTAAAATTGTTCCCTTTCTCATTAAGAGGAAGAGCTAAAGATTGGTTGCTATCTCTGCCTAAGAATAGTATTGATTCATGGACTAAATGCAAGGATGCTTTTATTGGTAGATATTATCCCCCTGCTAAAATTATATCTTTGAGGAGTAGCATAATTAATTTTAAACAATTAGATACTGAACATGTTGCTCAAGCTTGGGAAAGAATGAAATCTCTGGTTAAAAATTGCCCAACCCATGGACTGACTACTTGGATGATCATCCAAACCTTCTATGCAGGACTAAATTTTTCTTCACGGAATTTATTGGATTCAGCTGCTGGAGGTACCTTTATGTCCATCACTCTTGGTGAAGCAACAAAGCTTCTTGATAATATGATGATCAACTACTCTGAATGGCACACGGAAAGAGCTCCACAAGGTAAGAAGGTAAATTCTGTCGAAGAAACCTCTTCCTTGAGTGATAAGATTGATGCTATTATGTCTATGCTTGTGAATGATAGGACTAATATTGATCCTAATAATGTTCCATTAGCGTCATTGGTTGCTCAAAAAGAATATGTTGATGTGAATTTCATTAAAAATAACAATTACAATGATTCTAGGCCATATCCTGCTAATGGTAATTCTCATGGTAGATATGTTTCACCTAATGAAGAGAAGATACTAGAAATCGAAAGATCCACTAAGAGCTTTATGCAATCACAATTTGAGCAAAATAAATTGTTTACTAAAACTTTGAATGAGCAATCTACCTTGTTGAAGAATATAGGGAATCAACTTGAAAATCTGAATAGGGAGATCTCGGGGTTGCAAACTAAACTTGCTAGTGCTGAAAACCGAATCTCATATATGTCTGCATCACAATCTTCTTTAATTAATAAAATGGCTGCTAAACCTGAGGATTTAGATGATAAAATTACTACTACAGCAAATGCGATTCAAGTTAGAATTAATGAGAATATAAGATTAATGGCTGAACTGCGTGCTAGGTGGGATAGAGAAGAAAATGAAAAACTAGCTAAAGAGAAGAATATAGCTAAAGTTTGGACTATTACCACCACTAGTAATGCTAATGCTACACATGTTGCTGCACCCACTACTAATACTAATAAAAGAATTGGTGTTAGCAATGTTTCCACTTCGAATGCAAAGCGCGAAAAACTGCCTGAAACTGCTAAAACTGCTGAAACTGCCTGTGATAAAGCTGCTGAATTTTTTTCCAACATTGGGGATGATGATCCCATTGCTTTAGATTATAATGGTTTGAATTTTGATGATTGCCACATCTCTGAAGTTATAAAGTTCTTGCAAAAACTTGCTAAAAGTCCTAATGCTAGTGCTATAAATTTGGCTTTCACGCATCATATTACAAATGCTCTCATAAAAGCTAGAGAAGAGAAACTAGAGCGTGAAGCCTCTATTCCTAAAAAGCTAGAGGATGGTTGGGAGCCCATCATTAAGATGAAGGTTAAAGATTTTGATTGTAATGCTTTATGTGATCTTGGTGCAAGTATTTCTGTTATGCCTAAGAAAATTTATAATATGCTTGACTTGCCACCGCTGAAAAATTGTTATTTGGATGTTAATCTTGCTGATCATTCTACAAAGAAACCTTTGGGTAAAGTTGATAATGTTCGCATTACCGTTAACAATAATCTTGTTCCCGTTGATTTTGTTGTCATGGATATTGAATACAATGCATCTTGCCCCATTATATTGGGAAGACCTTTTCTTCGAACTGTTGGTGCTATCATTGATATGAAGGAAGGTAATATAAAATATCAATTTCCTCTCAAGAAAGGTATGGAACACTTCCCTAGAAAGAGAATGAAGGTACCTTTTGATTCTATTATGAGAACAAATTATGATGTTGACACTTCATCTCTCGATAATACTTGATACACACTTTCTGCGCCTAGCTGAAAGGCGTTAAAGAAAAGCGCTTATGGGAGACAACCCATGTTTTTACCTACAGTACTTTGTTTTTATTTTGTGTCTTGGAAGTTGTTTACTACTGTAGCAACCTCTCCTTATCTTAGTTTTGTGTTTTGTTGTGCCAAGTTAAGCCGTTGATAGAAAAGTAAGTACTAGATTTGGATTACTGCACAGTTCCAGATTTCTTTGCTGTCACGAATCTGGGTCCACCTCCCTGTAGGTAGCTCAGAAAATTAAGCCAATTTACGTGCATGATCCTCAGATATGTATGCAACTTTCATTCAATTTGAGCATTTTCATTTGAGCAAGTCTGGTGCCATTTTAAAATTCGTCAATACGAACTGTTCTGTTTTGACAGATTCTGCCTTTTATTTCGCATTGCCTCTTTCGCTATGTTGGATGAATTTCTTTGATCCACTAATGTACAGTAGCATTATGCAATGTCCAGAAGTGTTAAGAATGATTGTGTCACCTCTGAATATGTCAATTTATATTGTGCACTAACCCTCTAATGAGTTGTTTCGAGTTTGCTGTGGAGGAAGTTTTCAAGGATCAAGAGAGGAGTATGATGCAACATGATCAAGGAGAGTGAAAGCTCTAAGCTTGGGGATGCACCCGGTGGTTCACCCCTGCATATATCAAGAAGACTCAAGCGTCTAAGCTTGGGGATGCCCAAGGCATCCCCTTCTTCATCGACAACATTATCAGGTTCCTCCCCTGAAACTATATTTTTATTCCATCACATCTTATGTGCTTTTTCTTGGAGCGTCGGTTTGTTTTTGTTTTTGTTTTGTTTGAATAAAATGGATCCTAGCATTCACTTTATGGGAGAGAGACACGCTCCGCTGTAGCATATGGACAAGTATGTCCTTGGTTTCTACTCATAGTATTCATGGCGAAGTTTCTCCTTCGTTAAATTGTTATATGGTTGGAATTGGAAAATGATACATGTAGTAATTGCTATAAATGTCTTGGGTAATGTGATACTTGGCAATTGTTGTGCTCATGATTAAGCTCTTGCATCATATGCTTTGCACCCATTAATGAAGAAATACATAGAGCATGCTTAAATTTGGTTTGCATATTTGGTTTCTCTAAGGTCTAGATAATTTCTAGTATTGAGTTTGAACAACAAGGAAGACGGTGTAGAGTCTTATAATGTTTTCAATATGTCTTTTATGTGAGTTTTGCTGCACCGGTTCATCCTTGTGTTTGTTTCAAATAAGCCTTGCTAGCCTAAACCTTGTATCGAGAGGGAATACTTCTCATGCATCCAAAATACTTGAGCCAACCACTATGCCATTTGTGTCCACCATACCTACCTACTACATGGTATTTTCCAGCCATTCCAAAGTAAATTGCTTGAGTGCTACCTTTAAAACTCCATCATTCACCTATGCAATATATAGCTCATGGGACAAATAGCTTAAAACCTATTGTGGTATTGAATATGTAATTATGCACTTTATCTCTTATTAAGTTGCTTGCTGTGCGATAACCATGTTTACTGGGGACGCCATCAACTTTTCATTGTTGAATTTCATGTGAGTTGCTATGCATGTTCGTCTTGTCTGAAGTAAGGGCGATCTACACTGAGTTGAATGGTTTGAGCATGCATATTGTGAGAGAAGAACATCGGGCCGCTAACCGAAGCCATGTTCCATGGTGGAAGTTTCAGTTTTGGACAACAATCCTCAAATCCCTAATGAGAAAAGAATTAATTGTTGTTGAATGCTTAAAGCATTAAAAGAGGAGTCCATTATCTGTTGTCTATGTTGTCCCGGTATGGATGTCTAAGTTGAGAATAATCAATAGCGAGAAATCCAATGCGAGCTTTCTCCTTAGACCTTTGTACGAAGTGCGGCATAGAGGTACCCCTTTGTGATACTTGGTTAAAGCATATGTATTGCGGTGATAATCCAGGTAGTCCAAGCTAATTAGGACAAGGTGCGGGCACTATTAGTACACTATGCATGAGGCTTGCAACTTATAAGATATAATTTACATGATGCATATGCTTTATTACTACCGTTGACAAAATTGTTTCATGTTTTCAAAATCAAAGCTCTAGCACAAATATAGCAATCGATGCTTTTTCCTCAATGAGGACCATTCTTTTACTTTCAATGTTGAGTCAGTTCACCTATCTCTCTCCACCTCAAGAAGCAAACATTTGTGTGAACCGTGCATTGATTCCTACATACTTGCTTATTGCACTTATTATATTACTCTATGTTGACAATATCCATGGATATACATGTTACAAGTTGAAAGCAACCGCTGAAACTTAATCTTCTTTTGAGTTGCTTCAATATCTCTACTTTGAATTATTGCTTTATGAGTTAACTCTTATGCAAGACTTATTGATGTTTGTCTTGAAGTGCTATTCATGAAAAGTCTTTGCTATATGATTCACTTGTTTACTCATGTCATATACATTGTTTTGATCGCTGCATTCACTACATATGCTTTACAAATAGTATGATCAAGATTATGATGGCATGTCACTCCAGAAATTATCTGTGTTATCGTTTTACCTGCTCGGGACGAGCAGAACTAAGCTTGGGGATGCTGATACGTCTCCGACGTATCGATAATTTCTTATGTTCCATGCCACATTATTGATGTTATCTACATGTTTTATGCACACTTTATGTCATATTCGTGCATTTTCTGGAACTAACCTATTAACAAGATGCCGAAGTGCCGATTCTGTTTTCTGCTGTTTTTGGTTTCAGAAATCCTAGTAAGGAAATATTCTCGGAATTGGACGAAATCAAAGCCCAGGGGCCTATTTTCTCACGAAGCTTCCAGAAGTCCGAAGGAGAGACGAAGAGGGGCCACGGAGGGGCCACACTACAAGGCGGCGCGGCCCCCCCCTTGGCCGCGCGGCCCTGTGGTGTGGGGCCCCCGTGCCGCCTCTTGACCTGCCCTTCCGCCTACAAATAGCCTCCGTGACGAAACCCCCAGTACCGAGAACCACGATACGGAAAACCTTCCAGAGACGCCGCCGTCGCCGATCCCATCTCGGGGGATCCAGGAGATCGCCTCCGGCACCCTGCCGGAGGGGAATCATCTCCCGGAGGACTCTACGCCGCCATGGTCGCCTCCGGTGTGATGTGTGAGTAGTCTACCCCTGGACTATGGGTCCATAGCAGTAGCTAGATGGTTGTCTTCTCCCCATTGTGCTATCATTGTCGGATCTTGTGAGCTGCCTATCATGATCAAGATCATCTATCTGTAATTCTATATGTTGCGTTTGTTGGGATCCGATGAATAGAGAATACTTGTTATGTTGATTATCAAAGTTATGCTTATGTGTTGTTTAGGATCTTGCATGCTTTCCGTTACTAGTAGATGCTCTGGCCAAGTAGATGCTTGTAACTCCAAGAGGGAGTACTTATGCTCGATAGTGGGTTCATGCCTGCATTAACACAGGGATGTGATGAGAAAGTTCTAAGGTTGTGTTGTGCTATTGCCACTAGGGATAAAACATTGATGCTATGTCTAAGGATGTAGTTGTTGATTACATTACGCACCATACTTAATGCAATTGTCTGTTGCTTTGCAACTTAATACTGGAGGGGGTTCGGATGATAACCTGAAGGTGGACTTTTTAGGCATAGATGCAGTTGGATGGCGGTCTATGTACTTTGTCGTAATGCCCAATTAAATCTCACTATACTCATCATGATATGTATGTGCATTGTCATGCTCTCTTTATTTGTCAATTGCCCAACTGTAATTTGTTCACCCAACATGCTGTTCGTCTTATGGGAGAGACACCTCTAGTGAACTGTGGACCCCGGTCCAATTCTCTTTACTGAAATACAATCTACTGCAATACTTGTTCTACTGTTTTCTGCAAACAATCATCTTCCACACAATACGGTTAATCCTTTGTTACAGCAAGCCGGTGAGATTGACAACCTCACTGTTTCGTTGGGGCAAAGTACTTTGGTTGTGTTGTGCAGGTTCCACGTTGGCGCCGGAATCCCTGGTGTTGCGCCGCACTACATCTCGCCGCCATCAACCTTCAACGTGCTTCTTGGCTCCTCCTGGTTCGATAAACCTTGGTTTCTTTCTGAGGGAAAACTTGCTGCTGTGCGCATCATACCTTCCTCTTGGGGTTGCCCAACGAACGTGTGAAATACACGCCATCAGTACACAAGCCATCAATCCCCCGGCAAGAGACCTTCTCCTCCAACGCCCCCGCGTCGCTCCTCCTGGAGCGGCTCGGGCGGAGCCCAGACCAGCACCACCTAGCCGCCTCCTCCCCCTGGGTCCTCCCCCGCCGCCGCTGGTGGATGCCGCCGGGCAAAGCCCGTGCGGTGGCCGGTGGCGGCGGGTCTTCTCCCCGTTGCGACGATGCGAGATCCTCCCTCGATGGCGCCGGCCGGGCCCAAGCGGGCGTTGGGTGGTGCGGGTGAGGCCGGCCGCGCCCAAGCGGGCATCGGTGCGGGCGAGGCCGACCGCGGCCAGCGGCCGTTGGCGCGGCGAGGCCGGCCGCGCTCACGCGGGCGTCGGAGCGGTTGTGCGCCGGCGGCGGGCCCGGGCTGTGGTGGCGGTCGCCGGCGAAGTGAGGCTGCTGCCCAGCGCGGACGACGTCGGCGCGGGTAAGAACGGCCTCGCCCAAGCGGGCGCCGGTGCGGAAGTGGGGCGCGGCGCGGCGGTTCCTGGCGGGCCGATGGTGGTCGGCAGCTGCGGCGTGTGCTGCTTTGCGCCTGGCCACGCGGGCCAGATTGGGGAGGATCTGGACAGCCCGGGCCGCGGCTTTTCCGTGGTGGCGCGATACACTGCTCCGGCTGCTTCCAGTCATGGTGGAGCGGATGACCAAGCGGTCCTTGCTCCAGATCCGGAGCTCTGGTGGCTGAGGCAGTTTGCAGGCTGCCTGGCTGACGGCTGGAAGTATGTGCGGTGCACACAGGCTCTTGGTTGCCGGCGGAGGTGCTGGTCATGAAGGCGTCTTTCGATGGTGCTCCGGCGAGGTATGTGGAGCAGTTGGGTGTGACTGAGGTGTGCCGAAACTCTGGTTCCGGCGAGATGCGCGATTCTCCGGATGAAAATCTTGCTCGACTCCCGTCGGTGCCGGTGACGACGTCACTGTTGGGTGTCGTTCGCCTTGTTGAAGGCATCACTGAGGAGATCGTGCACCTCTCCCACTCTTGGTTCTTGTCTTTGGGTGAAAACCTAAATCCGCTTGTCGGATTGGCGATGGCGGCATCCCGATGTCGCGACTTTGTTGGAAGCATCGTTTTGGAGACTTAGTACCGGTGGGAGCACATGGACTGCGGTCAAGCGGTTGGCCGGGCACTATCAATGGCGGACGTTCTTGGAGTCTGTGGTGATCGTGGGTTGCCCCGTGGTGGCGATAGCAAGAGCACTCTCGACATGCAGACGGCGTCAGACGAGTCCTGTTTCCGCCCTCCCAAGACCAGAGCGGCACATGCCGCCTCCCTTCGGTTATGTCTTCTCTCTCTGGTGTTGTTGAAGCCGACGAACAAGCTCGTGGCAAATGTGATCGATGCAACATGATTGGAGTGACCTTGGTGCTGTTGCAATGAAGTCGAAGTCGTCCCATCGTAAGCACGATGGATGATGTTCGGTGACGCTGCTTGCCCCGGTGGTGTGCTTTTATGTTTGTTTCGCTCCTAACCTTTCTGGCGTCCTTTATGTCTAGCGGTGCTTTTGTTGATGTAAAGGTTTTCGCTCGGTTTTCCTTCAATAAACTGAGCAGTTTTTGGTCTCTGTACCTTTTCTTCTAATGCAATGAACACAGCAGCTCTCCTGCTGTTATTCAAAAAAAAAAAAAAAAAAGAGTGGCGTGCTTTGTTATACTAGTATGTTGAGCGTGTCCTAGTTGGCTCCACGCCACCATTCTGTTTTTCTTTGCAGCCTTTGGGAGACTCGTAAGTCCAAGACTACTAGCTCGATGTCGACGGTCTCCGACCAAGATTTGCAACTTGCATGCACGCGTGGTGCATCGTGCAGGAATGTTACATTGCCTAACTAATCTGCTTTGTCCCTGGAATACAGAGAAAGCCCACATGTACAAACTGATAAACTACCTAATCTGTATAGATTGTATATGAGTAGGATACGTACATCCGTGTATCTCTGTACCCCTCTGTACCCTGTATCTTGTACTGATATAAATAGAGCAAAGGCCGGCCGTACGTGCCAGGCATTACCCTCCTATCTACTCTACCCTAAACTGTTTTCATGGTATCAGAGCCGGCGGCCCAGACCTAGATCCAATCGCCGCCGACCCTCTTCTCCGCTGCATCCATGGCGATGTCCTTGCCAAGCTCTGTGACCTCCGTTGGCTCCAAGGCGAACTCCTCCAAGCTCGCCAACCCTACCCTCAACTTTGGCGGTTCCTCGTCGTCGTCCTCTGGAGGTGGATCGGGAGGGCCCTTCAATTTCGCCCCCATGATCACGATTCGCCTCAACCCTGACAATTGGCTCTACTGGAAGGCACAGGTGGTTCCTGTGCTTCGAAGCCATCTACTGACGGGACTTGTCGATGGATCCTTCCCCTGTCCATCGAAGACAGTTCCGAATCCCAAGCTCGCTGAAGATCCCAAGGCACCGCCAGTGATGTACAACGCTGACTTCACGGCGTGGCACCAGCAGGATGCCGCTATCCTCTCGGCGATCATGACTACGTCCACTGAACCAGTCCAGGGCCTCATCCTCTTCGCTACATCGTCGCAAGATGCATGGACGACGCTCTCGTCAAGCTTTGAGTCGCAGTCTACTGCTCGTGCTCATCATATCCGTGGCGAACTCCAGAAGTGCAAGAAACTCAACTCCTCTGTCACGGTGTACTTCAACAAAGTGAAGTCCCTGGCTGACACATTGATGTCCATCGGGATCCCCCTCAGGCCTGACGAATTTACTGGTTACCTCGTTGCTGGATTGGATGAAGACTATGATCCTCTTGCCACGTTGGTTTCAGCCCGTGCCCTCCATGATCCAATGCCAATTCAGGATATTTATTCGCAGATGCTGCACCTTGAGCAGCGTGTCGGGGAAAGGAAGGCCGAGCTGAGTACTGAGATGCAGATGACAGCAAACTATGGTGCTAAATCAGGCGGAGGCAAGCCCAACTATCAGACCAACTACCAGCAGCCTTACCGCCAGGACCAGCGTCAGCAGCAAAAGCCTGTTTACTCCAAGCAGGAGAACTACTCACCACTGCCTATCTCCGGACGTTCAGGTGATCGTTCAACTCCTACCGGCGGGGGTACTAGCAACCGACCCACATGCCAGATTTGTGGAAAGACTGGCCATGTCGCATCTTGCTGCTTCAAACGGTTCAACCGTACTTTCCTCGGTATGGATAACGATGGGCGGTACATGGATAAGCAGATTGCGGCATTCTCTGTAACTACCCATGGGTCTACATCATCCTTCCCTGTGGATCCAAGCTGGTATGCTGACACTGGTGCAACAGATCATCTCACCAACGAGCTTGACAAGCTCCACATGAAGGAAAACTACCACGGCAAGGATCATGTCCATACAACTGATCTTACTCGTACTGAACCTCGTGATCATCGTGAAGCTATGGGTTGCCCGCACTGGCGTGATGCTATGGAGGCGGAATTCTCAGCACTTCAAGCTAACAAGACGTGGTGCCTTGTTCCACCACCTCCAGGTGTGAACATTATTGACTCTAAATGGGTTTTTAAAGTGAAGCAAAAAATCTGATGGCTCTATTGAGCGGTATAAGGCGCGTCTTGTTGCCAAGGGATTTAAACAGCGATACGGTCTTGATTATGAAGACACATTCAGCCCGGTTGTCAAACCTACTACTATTCGCTTGTTGCTCTCTATGGCTCTTACACATGGTTGGCACCTTCGACAGCTCGACATACAGAATGCTTTCTTACATGGGGTTCTTGAGGAGGAAGTTTTCATGCGCCAACCTCCTGGTTTTGAGGATCTTACTCAGCCTGGTTACTTATGTCGTCTTGACAAAGCACTATATGGGCTGAAACAGGCACCGAGAGCATGGCATGCTCGTCTTAGCAGTGTTCTTGGTGGTCTCGGTTTTTCTGCCTCTACAGCTGACACATCTCTCTTTATTTTGCGACGCCCAGATATCACACTATACTTACTGGTTTATGTGGATGACATCATTGTTGTCAGTTCTTCTAGTCCAGCCATTGATCGCCTTATACATCAGCTGCGCGGTTCTTTTGCTCTGAAGGACCTCGGGCGCTTGCACTACTTCCTTGGCGTTGAGGTAAAATTCTTGGATGGTGGTATACTCCTTAGTGAGCGTAAGTATGCGTCGGAGCTGATCAGGCGTGCCGGCCTTCTCAAGTGCAGTCCAGCATCTACACCCATGACATCATCTGACAAATTATCTTCTGTTGATGGTGATCCTCTCACACCTGAGGAGTCTACTCGATATCGCAGTATTGTTGGTGGCTTACAGTACCTTACTATGACGCGTCCTGATCTATCTTTTGCGGTCAACAAGGTCTGTCAATATCTTCATGCTCCTTGGTGTAGACATTAGTCTGCTGTTAAGCGCATACTGCGCTATGTTCAGGGTACTCTGTCAGATGGTCTTCACCTACGGCGTCCAACTACATCACCAGATCTCTTGTCGGCATTCTCTGATGCGGACTGGGCTGGCAATTCTGATGACAGGCGATCAACCGGGGGCCATGCTATATTCTATGGTGGTAATCTTGTTACTTGGAGTGCTCGCAAGCAGGCTACTGTTTCTCATTCCAGTACAGAGTCTGAGTACAAAGCACTTGCCAATGCCACTGCTGAGTTGATATGGATACAAGCTCTACTTCGTGAACTTGGAGTCTCTCAGCGTCGGTCACCCATCCTATGGTGTGACAATATTGGAGCAACATATTTATCTTCTAATCCTGTTTTTCATGCTCGAACAAAACACATTGAGGTGGACTATCATTTTGTTCGCGAAAGGGTGGCTCGGAAGTTGCTTCAAATCAAGTTCATCTCCTCGAAAGATCAACTGGCTGACATATTTACTAAGCCTCTACCACTACCATTATTTATGGCTTGTAAGCGCAATCTCAACCTTCATAGTCCGGTTGAGATTGAGGGAGGGTGATAAACTACCTAATCTGTATAGTTTGTATATGAGTAAGATACGTACATCCTTGTATCTCTGTACCCCTCTGTACCCCTCTGTACCCTGTATCTTGTACTGATATAAATAGAGCAAAGGCCGGCCGTACGTGCCAGGCATTACCCTCCTATCTACTCTACCCTAAACTGTTTTCACAAACAAAAGTGCGGGCATGTACAGCTAGCCAGCTAGGTAGCACCTTGCACAGCTGGTTACCTACACATGTACTTGCACACAACAACACAACATTGAAGATCTGATGAACAGCTATCTAGCTGACAGGCAGGCAAAACATAACATTCTTCTTTCTTGGCCTACAAGTAGTAGTAGCATGCATCGTTCCAAGTGGGCAAATATATATGTATATATATGGTTGTTTACTCTGTAGCTTTCAACTAGCACAGAAAACAAATATAATGGGGTGTATATTCTTTCATGGGCCTACAAGATTGTAGACATCATGCATGCTCTAGCTAGACAACCTGCCTTCCTCCGTTTCATACTAGTTATCGCTGACTTTTATATAATGTTTATGTATATCTGAATTAGCGACAACTAATGTGAAACAAAAATAGTATAATGCATGATCGTACACCTTTGCTTTAACTATAGTAAGCACCATTATTTCGATCGATATCGATAGGGTCAAAGGGCCGTGTCGTACTACAAGCCAGCACACAGAGCACGTACATACACAAGGTAGTTTTACTTGTTCAAACGGCATGTGGGAAATATTGTCAATGAGTCATGCATGTACTCATGTATGTGAAGCTTGTACCCTACACGCTTCGCATGCACATAGACATATATATTGTCATCGGAAAGAAGAAGAAATCGGGCAAGCAGTGAGGTAATCGATGAGCTTATTACCATGTTGGAGTCACTGTCAGATACTGTACGATCAACATACCATCTGCCAATCAATCAGGTTAATAACTTGCATTGCATGAACATCTCGCAGCGTGGTTGTAAGCATTTGATGAGGTAGTTGCCTAAGTCGCCGATCTATTCCTTTCCTTGTCACACATGCACACTGGACTAGATACATAAAAAAGACAAAGATATCTTTCCGAAGCGTGCAAGACAGATACACTACTAGGCAGACACTGATGAATAAGTCCTTGATCAGGAGCTTAATTTGGCGCTGGAGCACGGGCGGAGAAGGCTCAGCACCGTCCAAAACAGCTAGCCCCTCGTCGCTGTCTACACGTAAGCGGTGACTCATGATAGGAACAACCTCGCTGATGCGGCGACATGCAAGTTGGTACGTACGTGCCGCACGTACCTAGCTGCCGACGATTCCAGGAAAGTACGTACGCGCCAGATTTTATAGTTTATCATATCTTCCATACAGAAACAACAAGTGTCGTCGTAATACTGCTCTATGCACCGTATTGCTGATCTGTCGGGAGTTTAAAAATGATACTACTCACTATATGTTATATGTTTGTCGTACATAGGGGCGGAGCTAGGAGTAAATATCAATGGTGTCAGTTTCGTCAATGGACGATGAGGTTCAGTTCATCAAATAGACACTTATGAAGTACTTTGTTTCTTAAAAGATTTTCTGAATTTCGTTGGTGTCAACTGACGCGAGTGGCAAAGAGCCATCTTCGTCATGCTTACCTACAATCTCTGTTTCAATGAATATCGCTTATATTTTCTCTACAAACCAAACTATGTATAGTTTGACCGAATGTTTATTAATCATTAAGATGTGTAATACAAAACTAAATTTGTTAGATACATCATGAACTATATTTTCATATGATATTATATAATTGATGATGATTTTTCCTTAAAAAAATAGTAAAACTTTACTTAGCTTGATTTAAAAAAATAAGACTTATTCACTAGAATGGGGGGTAATTTATGTTTTACGCCTCGCCTACGTTGACAGTTGAAAGGGCAACAATAATAAGGGTGTGTCTATGTATCAGTTGATTGAGATTTTCTTAAGTCTCAATCACCTCAGAAAAGTGCAACTGTAGTTTAAAGAAAAGTGTAATTCGGTCCAGTTACACATGTCTGATAGAAAAGTGCAATTGCATTTTTTTTAACAGAAAAGTGCAACCCAAATCACTTTTTTGTAAGTGACTTAGACTTAAGAAAATCTCAGTTGACTGAGACATAGCAAAACCGCAATAATAATGCATATAATATGTCCGTTGGTTTAGAGATCCACACATACGACATCTTAGCTAGCTTGATAGGTGTAGCAGAGATAGAGAAAGCAACGTGTATTACTAGTAATTCATCTCTCTCACTAACCTTACAGTCAATAGGGAAGTAGTTTTTATTGGAAATGGGGTCTTTTTACTCGGCCGAGATTTCCAAAATCTCGACGAAAACCGGTTATTTCGGTTACCACCTAGAAAACTTTATACCGTATGAAAAATACACCGACATTTCTATAATTCACTTAAATTTAAATACTTTTAATGAACTACGGGCAAATTTATAAATCAGTTTGAGAAATCTTGGGTGGTCTAATTACCGACATGTCAGTAGCTCACCACGTACGTACAGCAAGGCTGCTACTAGCTAGTTAGTTTCTCGAGGAAGAAGAAGCTCATCTCTCTCGCTCACTAACCTAAAACCTGCAGATCGAGCAGTAGTTTATTGGAAGAGCTTGCTAGTGTTACGTACGTAGGGAAACCGAGGCGGCCGGAAACAGGGGCGATCGCGTGGAGAGAGAGAGACACATGTATGGCGCGCAATGCAAAGCCTGGGGCCGGCCCCGTTTGTTCTGTTTAGGGATCCCCAAAAGAGGGTCGTACAAGTTGATTGACTTGACGATGCACTTGAACTGGAAAGCGGCTGCGAATATTCTGGCCGTGTCGATGGTAGCACGAGTAGGCCAAGGGAAAACATTCCGCGACGCATGTGAGGAGATCCTGCGTGTCGCCCGGATCCTAGCTAGCTAGACCCGGCCCGAGTAAATGGGTCAAAGATACCAGAGTTCAAGTACCGGCCCGATGGATGCGTACTCCTACTTTTTGGCACGGTGTCTCCTCGATCCGCTACACCGATTGTCAGGCGCGCGCGCACATGTGTGCATGCATTCACGGTGCACCACCAGTCCACGGCATGCACAAGTTGGCATGGTAAATTCGAACAGCGGCGAAAGGTGTAGGCCGGCCGGCACGGCGCCGCGCGCGCATGCCCGTAGGCGCGGCGCTCGGCACGCCGCTCCGACGCCGGTGGTCGGCACGCCGAGCGCGCGTGTACGT
Source organism: Lolium perenne (assembly GCF_019359855.2). NCBI lineage: Eukaryota > Viridiplantae > Streptophyta > Magnoliopsida > Poales > Poaceae > Lolium > Lolium perenne. Next base: position 51,484,411 of record NC_067245.2, read on the forward strand.
GAGCGCGCGAGCGGCGGCGACATGCAGCAGATCGAAACGTGCCTACCTAAGTAAAGCTCGCGCGCGCGTGCACGGGCCGACGCCGAGACGACGATCGTGCCATGCAGACCCGATCGATGGAGAGCGGCGGAAACACGTACTGTAAAGCCAAGTGCAGGCACCCATGCCCTGGTACCAGGATGGACGACTCGTTACTCGTTAGTAGCTAGAGTGGGGACGTTCACTCACGCCGGTGGTCGGTCGGCGGGCGGGTCGGAAAGTTCACGTACGTACCGGTCGGAAAGCTCACGTAGTGTGGCTATACAAGTACTGTACTAGTATACTGTTGCTGCATGCACGGCCACACTTGGTTCTCTGCCTCGTCGCACTTGACACATCACACATGCCTAATCGCCTAGTACTCACATTATCACGACGTGCAAGGGCTACCGCTGGACCCGCATGCCTGCAGGGAGACAGTTTACACATACCGGATGCAGGACTACGCATGCTACCAGTTCTTTGTTGCCCACAGACTTGCATGTGGCTCTGACGATCTGGACCTGTAGTCCTGGGCGGTGCTGCCACACTTCTGCCTCGACCTCAACGGTTTTAACTGTCACATTTAAGTGCCCCAAGACTTGAAAACGTGCATTTAAGAGGGACGAAAGAGACAAGTAGACAGGGAATGGTCCCTTGTATTCTTCTCTCAAATATACGGCCTCCCTCGAATTTTCTTCTTCGTCTTCTTGTAGGTAACACTTTGGGGCAACATAGCCATAAATCATTTACATGTGCAAACCTCTTTCGTTGACAAAAAAAAAACACAATCGTTCAAGCCCAGTAGATCCATGCATGGGTATATACCATTCACAAAACAGTGTCCAGTAATTAGAGCACGTAACACAATACAGTCCAGCGCATGACTTATGGGTATACCCATATACCATTCACAAGACGGTCCGACCGTTAGAGCAAGACAGTCCAGCATATGAAAAAATATCCACATATTCGCCGGTCTGTCCACCCAAGAGAACGCCAATAAGTCTAGCGCGTGTCCAACGAGACTGTGAAAAAGGAATCCAGACAATCCGGCTTGTCTCGAGCTCGAAAGCCCGGCTAGTCTCGAGACATACCGTGCCTAGTGGCCGGCATGCACCATCTCACAATGCCTTGTAGCTAGCAAGAACAGTCTTTCCATCACTCCCACCCGCCAGCGACAACCACCTGTAGAGAACATGTCTTTGCTACCGGTTCGGAAGAGGCTTTAGTCCCGATTTACCATCCGGGACTGCCAAAGCGGGACAAAAGCCCTAACCTTTAGTCCCGGTTGGCTTACAAACCGGGACTAAAGGTCATACACGTGGCAGTGACGGACCGCTTTGGTTGGCGGACCTTTAGTCCCGGTTGGTGTTACCAACCGAGACTAAAATCCACGCCAGGGTTTAGGGTTCTAGCACCTGTATTTTGTGTTTTCCATTTTCATTCAATAAAAATTCATTAGATATTCTACGGTAATACATATATACTGCACACGTTGATGAATATATATAACATATTTTCTCTTACGACCACACACATATAAAAATACAATTGGTAGCCTTGGGAGCTCGACGATCGTACATGTTGATGCATCTATTCTATTACATGGAGATCATTGAATTACAAGGTGTTAAATGGGTAATAGTATTCTCCGTTTTCAGGTATGACATCCGTAAGCAAAAATTCCGACAATTACTCCTGAAGATGTCGTAGGCGTGGCTGTGGTAGGATGCCTGATGTCTACGGGAGCTTCTATTCTTGTAAACAGTGTTGGGCCTCCAAGAGCAGAGGTTTGTAGAACAGCAGCAAGTTTCCCTTAAGTGGATCACCCATGGTTTATCGATCTCAGGGAGGAAGAGGTCAAAGATATCCCTCTCATGCAACCCTGCAACCACAAAGCAAGAAGTCTCTTGTGTCCCCAACACACCTAATAGGTGCACTAGTTCGGCGAAGAGATAGTGAAATACAGGTGGTATGAATATATATATGAGCAGTAGCAACGGCACCAGAAAAGTGCTTTGCCCAGGACAAGAAACAAGCGTAGTAACGCAGCAGTAGTAACGCAAAGAAACAAAGAAACAAGCGATAGCAGTATTTAGGAACAAGGCCTAGGGATCATACTTTCACTAGTGGACACTCTCAACTTTGATCACATAACAGAGTAGATAAATGCATACTCTACACTCTCTTGTTGGATGATGAACACCACTAATTGCGTAGGATTACACGAACCCTCAATGCCGGAGTTAACAAGCTCCACAATATTCGATGTTCATATTTAAATAACCTTAGAGTGCATGAAAGATCAACACAACTAAACCAAGTACTAACATAGCATGCACACTGTCACCTTCACGCTACGAAAGGAGGCATAGATCACATCAATACCATCATAGCAATAGTTAACTTCGTAATCTACAAGAGATCACAATCATAGCCTACGCCAAGTACTAACACGGATGCACACACTATCACCATTACACCGTGCAGGAGGAATAAAACTACTTTAATAACATCACTAGAGTAGCACATAGTTGAATTGTGATACAAAACACATTGCAATCATAAAGAGATATAAATAAGCACTTCACTATGCCATTCATAACAGTGAATAAGTATTCTGTGAAATATAGCCTAAGAGACCCACACGGTGCACACACTGTCACCTTTACACACGTGGGACAAGGAGTCTCCGGAGATCACATAAGTAAAATCCACTTGACTAGCATAATGACATCTAGATTACAAGCATCATCATATGAATCTCAATCATGTAAGGCAGCTCATGAAATTATTGTATTGAAGTACATAGGAGAGAGATGAACCACATAGCTACCGGTACAACCCCGAGCCTCGATGGAGAACTACTCCCTCCTCATGGGAGACATCAGCGGTGATGAAGATGGCGGTGGTGTCGATGGAGAAGCCTTCCGGGGGCACTTCCCCGTCCCGGCGGCGTGCCGGAACAGAGACTCCTGTCCCCCAGATCTTGGCTTCGCGATGGCGGCGGCTCTGGATGGTTTCTCGTACCGTGGCTTTTCCGTATCGAGGTTTTAGGTCGAGGGGGCTTAAATAGGCGAAGAGGCGGCGTCAGGAGGTCAACGAGGCGACGACACCATAAGGCGGCGCGGCCAGGGCCTGGGCCACGCCGGCCTATCATCTGGGGCCCCTGTGGCCCCCCTCTGGCGACTCTCGGGTGTTCTGGAAGCTTCGTGGAAAAATAGGATGCTAGGCGTTGATTTCGTCCGATTCCGAGAATATTTCCTTACTAGGATTTCTGAAACCAAAAACAGCAGAAAATAGGAACTGGCCCTTCGGCATCTCGTCGATAGGTTAGTTCCAGAAAACGCATAATAATGACATAAAGTATGCATAAAACATGTAGAAATCATCAATAATGTGGCATGGAACATAAGAAATTATCGATACGTCGGAGACGTATCAGCATCCCCAAGCTTAGTTTCTGCTCGTCCCGAGCAGGTAAACGATAAACAAAGATAATTTCTGGAGTGACATGCCATCATAACCTTGATCATACTATTGTAAGCATATGTAATGAATGCAGCGATCCAAACAATGTAAATGACATGAGTAAACAAATGAATCATATAGCAAAGACTTTTCATGAATAGTACTTCAAGACAAGCATCAATAAGTCTTGCATAAGAGTTAACTCATAAAGCAATAATTCAAAGTAGAGGTATTGAAGCAACACAATGGAAGATTAAGTTTCAGCGGTTGCTTTCAACTTGTAACATGTATATCTCATGGATATTGTCAACATAGAGTAATATAACAAGTGCAATATGCAAGTATGTAGGAATCAATGCAAAGTTCACACAAGTGTTTGCTTCTTGAGGTGGAGAGAGATAGGTGAACTGACTCAACATAAAAGTAAAAGAATGGTCCTTCAAAGAGGAAAGCATCGATTGCTATATTTGTGCTAGAGCTTTGATTTTGAAAACATATAGAGAGCAATAAAAGTAAAATTTTGAGAGGTGTTTGTTGTTGTCAACGAATGGTAGTGGGCACTCTAACCCCCTTGCCAGACAAACCTTCAAAGAGCGACTCCCATTTTATTTTATTTTTGTGTGGCACTCCTTCCAACCTTTCTTTCACAAACCATGGCTAACCGAATCCTCGGGTGCCTGCCAACAATCTCATACCATGAAGGAGTGCCTTTTTATTTTAGTTTTATTATGATGACACTCCTCCCCACCTTTGCTTTCTCAAGCCATGGCTAACCGAATCCTTCGGGTGCCGTCCAATAATCACATACCATGGAGGAGTGTCTATTTTAGTTAATTAATTTGGGACTGGGAATCCCATTGCCAGCTCTTTTTGCAAATTTATTGGATAAGCGGATGAAGCCACTAGTCCATTGGTGAAAGTTGCCCAACAAGAATGAAAGATAAACACCACATACTTCCTCATGAGCTATAAAACATTGACACAAATCAGAGGTGATAAATTTTGAATTGTTTAAAGGTAGCACTGATACGTCTCCGACGTATCGATAATTTCTTATGTTCCATGCCACATTATTGATGATATCTACATGTTTTATGCACACTTTATGTCATATTCGTGCATTTTCTGGAACTAACCTATTAACAAGATGCCAAAGTGCCGATTCTTTGTTTTCTGCTGTTTTTGGTTTCAGAAATCCTAGTAACGAAATATTCTCGGAATTGGACGAAATCAACGCCCAGGGTCCTATTTTGCCACGAAGCTTCCAGAAGACCGAAGAGGAGACGAAGTGGGGCCACGAGGCGGCCAAACCCTAGGGCGGCGCCGCCCCCCCCTTGGCCGCGCGGCCCTGTGGTGTGGGCCCCTCGTGCCGCCTCCTGACCTGCCCTTCCGCCTACTTAAAGCCTCCGTTGCGAAACCCCCAGTACCGGAGAGCCACGATACGGAAAACCTTCCAGAGACGCCGCCGCCGCCGCCGATCCCATCTCGGGGGATCCAGGAGATCGCCTCCGGCACCCTGCCGGAGAGGGGAATCATCTCCCGGAGGACTCTACGCCGCCATGGTCGCCTCCGGAGTGATGTGTGAGTAGTCTACCCCTGGACTATGGGTCCATAGCAGTAGCTAGATGGTTGTCTTCTCCCCATTGTGCTTAATTGTCGGATCTTGTGAGCTGCCTAACATGATCAAGATCATCTATCTGTAATTCTATATGTTGCATTTGTTGGGATCCGATGAATAGAGAATACTTGTTATGTTGATTATCAAAGTTATGTCTATGTGTTGTTTATGATCTTGCATGCTCTCCGTTACTAGTAGATGCTCTGGCCAAGTAGATGCTTGTAACTCCAAGAGGGATTATTTATGCTCGATAGTGGGTTCATGCCTCCATTGATATCTGGGACAGTGACAGAAAGTCCTAAGGTTGTGGATGTGCTGTTGCCACTAGGGATAAAACATTAGTGCTATATTCAAGGATGTATTTACTGATTACATTACGCGCGATACTTAATGCAATTGTCTGTTGTTAGCAACTTAATACTGGAGGGGGTTCGGATGATAACCTGAAGGTGGACTTTTTAGGCATAGATGCATGCTGGATGGCGGTCTATGTACTTTGTCGTAATGCCCAATTAAATCTCACTATACTCATCATAATATGTATGTGCATGGTCATGCCCTCTTTATTTGTCAATTGCCCAACTGTAATTTGTTCACCCAACATGCTGTTTATCTTATGGGAGAGACACCTCTAGTGAACTGTGGACCCCGGTCCAATTCTCTATACTGAAATACAATCTACTGCAATACTGTTCTACTGTTTTCTGCAAACAATCATCTTCCACACAATACGGTTAATCCTTTGTTACAGCAAGCCGGTGAGATTGACAACCTCACTGTTTCGTTGGGGCAAAGTACTTTGGTTGTGTTGTGCAGGTTCCACGTTGGCGCCGGAATCCCTGGTGTTGCGCCGCACTACATCCCGCCGCCATCAACCTTCACCGTCCTTCTTGGCTCCTCCTGGTTCGATAAACCTTGGTTTCTTTCTGAGGGAAAACTTGCTGCTGTGCGCATCATACCTTCCTCTTGGGGTTCCCAACGAACGTGTGAGTTACACGCCATCAAGCTCTTTTTCTGGCGCCGTTGCCGGGGAGATCAAGACACGCTGCAAGGAGAGTCTCCACATCCCAATCTCTTTACTTTGTTTTTGTCTTGCTTAGTTCTATTTACTACTTTGTTTGCTGCACTAAATCAAAATACAAAAAAAATTAGTTGCTAGTTTTACTTTATTTGCTATCTTGTTTGCTATATCAAAAACACAAAAATTAGTTACTTGCATTTACTTTATCTAGTTTGCTTTATTTACTGTCTTGCACTCTATATTAAAAATACAAAAAAATTAGTTACTTTTGTTACCATGTCTAGCTCTGAACCTGTTACTTCTTCGCCTGAAGAATTAGTCTTCACTTTTAAACAAGGGGATGAGGAGAGTTTTAAGGATGCTTGGTCTAGAATTTTTACTTCTTATCGTAAAACTGAACCTCAAATGACTCTAAGTTTGCTCCTTAGTAATTTTTATTTTGGTCTTATGATTCGCTATAGATATGCTTTGGATACTTTAGTGGGAGGAGATTTCCTTCATTGCAATGGGGATCAAGCTTTTAATGCCATAAAGAAGTTGGTTGCATCACATGATTCAGCTAATAACTTTGATTCAGCCCTCACTAGCATTTATAATAGATTAAACAATCTCGAGATAAGTACATCTCGCTTGGATGACAACTATTGCCATGTTCGTAATCGTCTTGAACAAGTTTTAGTGAACTCTAAACCTTCATTATGGGATCCTACTGTTAAAATTGTTATCGGTGATCAAACTCTTCGTGCCAACTGTGATATTATGTCTGAATTTTGCCTTATACCTGAGAGCATTTATAAATCTTTGAAACTTTGGGGAGTTGATGAAGGGGGAGAAGAAATAACTCTCATTGATAACTCTGTTATAATTCCTAAGGGAATAGCCGCAGGTGTGCATACAACCATTCTTGGAAGAACAATATCCATTGATTATCTTGTTATTGAATGTGTAGGGACAGGAAAAATCACACTCGGAAGATCCCTGCTAAAACTATTGGGAGCAGTCATAGATGTGGGAGAAGGCATCCTGGATTTCACCTCTATACCGGGGGGGAATCATACATTTCCTAAATCAAAGAGAAAGAAAAAAAACAAGAAAGGTAAGGGTAAAGCCCAAGGTAAGGATGATGTACCACCCTTCGATAATACTTGATACACACTTTCTGCGCCTAGCTGAAAGGCGTTAAAGAAAAGCGCTTATGGGAGACAACCCATGGTTTTTACTACAGTACTTTGTTTTTATTTTGTGTCTTGGAAGTTGTTTATTACTGTAGCAACCTCTCCTTATCTTAGTTTAGTGTTTTGTTGTGCCAAGTAAAGTCGTTGATAGAAAAGTTCATACTAGATTTGGATTACTGCGCAGAAACAGATTTTTTTGCTGTCACGAATCTGGGCTGTTTTCTCTGTAGGTAACTCAGAAAATTATGCCAATTTACGTGAATGATCCTCAGATATGTACGCAACTTTCATTCAATTTGAGCATTTTCATTTGAGCAAGTCTGGTGCCTCGATAAAATTCGTCAATACGAACTGTTCTGTTTTGACAGATTCTGCCTTTTATTTCGCATTGCCTCTTTTGCTATGTTGGATGAATTTCTTTGATCCATTAATGTCCAGTAGCTTTATGCAATGTCCAGAAGTGTTAAGAATGATTGTGTCACCTCTGAACATGCTAATTTTTATTGTCGCTAACCCTCTAATGAGTTGTTCTAAGTTTGGTGTGGAGGAAGTTTTCAAGGATCAAGAGAGGAGTATGATGCAACATGATCAAGGAAAGTGAAAGCTCTAAGCTTGGGGATGCCCCGGTGGTTCACCCCTGCATATTCTAAGAAGACTCAAGCGTCTAAGCTTGGGGATGCCCAAGGCATCCCCTTCTTCATCGACAACATTATCAGGTTCCTCCCCTGAAACTATATTTTTATTCCATCACATCTTATGTGCTTTGCTTGGAGAGTCGGTTTGTTTTTGTTTTTTGTTTTGTTTGAATAAAATGGATCCTAGCATTCACTTTATGGGAGAGAGACACGCTCCGCTGTAGCATATGGACAAGTATGTCCTTAGGCTCTACTCATAGTATTCATGGCGAAGTTTCTTCTTCGTTAAATTGTTATATGGTTGGAATTGGAAAATGATACATGTAGTAATTGCTATAAATGTCTTGGGTAATGTGATACTTGGCAATTGTTGTGCTCATGATTAAGCTCTTGCATCATATGCTTTGCACCCATTAATGAAGAAATACATAGAGCATGCTAAAATTTGGTTTGCATATTTGGTTTCTCTAAGGTCTAGATAATTTCTAGTATTGAGTTTGAACAACAAGGAAGACGGTGTAGAGTCTTATAATGTTTTCAATATGTCTTTTATGTGAGTTTTGCTGCACCGGTTCATCCTTGTGTTTGTTTCAAATAAGCCTTGCTAGCCTAAACCTTGTATCGAGAGGGAATACCTCTCATGCATCCAAAATACTTGAGCCAACCACTATGCCATTTGTGTCCACCATACCTACCTACTACATGGTATTTTCCGCCATTCCAAAGTAAATTGCTTGAGTGCTACCTTTAAAATTCCATCATTCACCTTTGCAATATATAGCTCATGGGACAAATAGCTTAAAAACTATTGTGGTATTGAATATGTACTTATGCACTTTATCTCTTATTAAGTTGCTTGTTGTGCGATAACCATGTTTCTGGGGACGCCATCAACTATTCTTTGTTGAATTTCATGTGAGTTGCTATGCATGTTCGTCTTGTCTGAAGTAAGGGAGATCTACCACCTTATGGTTAAGCATGCATATTGTTAGAGAAGAACATTGGGCCGCTAACTAAAGCCATGATCCATGGTGGAAGTTTCAGTTTTGGACAATATCCTCAATCTCATATGAGAATAATAATTGTTGTTACATGCTTATGCATAAAAGAGGAGTCCATTATCTGTTGTCTATGTTGTCCCGGTATGTATGTCTAAGTTGAGAATAATCAATAGCGAGAAATCCAATGCGAGCTTTCTCCTTAGACCTTTGTACAGGCGGCATGGAGGTACCCCATTGTGACACTTGGTTAAAACACGTGTATTGCGATGATCCGGTAGTCCAAGCTAATTAGGACAAGGTGCGGGCACTATTAGTATACTATGCATGAGGCTTGCAACTTGTAAGATATAATTTACATGATACATATGCTTTATTACTACCGTTGACAAAATTGTTTCATGTTTTCAAAATCAAAGCTCTAGCACAAATATAGCAATCGATGCTTTTCCTCTATGGAGGACCATTCTTTTACTTTTATTGTTGAGTCAGTTCACCTATTTCTCTCCACCTCAAGAAGCAAACACTTGTGTGAACTGTGCATTGATTCCTACATATTTGCATATTGCACTTATTATATTACTCTATGTTGACAATATCCATGAGATATACATGCTACAAGTTGAAAGCAACCGCTGAAACTTAATCTTCCTTTGTGCTGCTTCAATGCCTTTACTTTGAATTATTGCTTTATGAGTTAACTCTTATGCAAGACTTATTGATGCTTGTCTTGAAGTACTATTCATGAAAAGTCCTTGCTATATGATTCACTTGTTTACTCATGTCATATACATTGTTTTGATCGCTGCATTCACTACATATGCTTTACAAATAGTATGGTCAAGGTTATGATGGCATGTCACTCCAGAAATTATCTTTGTTATCGTTTTACCTGCTCAGGACGAGCAGAACTAAGCTTGGGGATGCTGATACGTCTCCGACGTATCGATAATTTCTTATGTTCCATGCCACATTATTGATGATATCTACATGTTTTATGCACACTTTATGTCATATTCGTGCACTTTCTGGAACTAACCTATTAACAAGATGCCGAAGTGCCGCTTGTCAAGTTTTCTGCTGTTTTTGGTTTCAGAAATCCTAGTAACGAAATATTCTCGGAATTGGACGAAATCAACGCCCAGGGTCCTATTTTGCCACGAAGCTTCCAGAAGACCGGAGAGGAGACGAAGTGGGGCCACGAGGCGGCCAAACCCTAGGGCGGCGTGGCCCCCCTTGGCCGCGCGGCCCTGTGGTGTGGGCCCCTCGTGCCGCCTCCTGACCTGCCCTTCCGCCTACTTAAAGCCTCCGTTGCGAAACCCCCAGTACCGGAGAGCCACGATACGGAAAACCTTCCAGAGACGCCGCCGCCGATCCCATCTCGGGGGATCCAGGAGATCGCCTCCGGCATCCTGCCGGAGAGGGGAATCATCTCCCGGAGGACTCTACACCGCCATGGTCGCCTCCGGAGTGATGTGTGAGTAGTCTACCCCTGGACTATGGGTCCATAGCAGTAGCTAGATGGTTGTCTTCTCCCCATTGTGCTTAATTGTCGGATCTTGTGAGCTGCCTAACATGATCAAGATCATCTATCTGTAATTCTATATGTTGCGTTTGTTGGGATCCGATGAATAGAGAATACTTGTTATGTTGATTATCAAAGTTATGTCTATGTGTTGTTTATGATCTTGCATGCTCTCCGTTACTAGTAGATGCTTTGGCCAAGTAGATGCTTGTAACTCCAAGAGGGAGTATTTATGCTCGATAGTGGGTTCATGCCTCCATTGATATCTGGGACAGTGACAGAAAGTCCTAAGGTTGTGGATGTGTTGTTGCCACTAGGGATAAAACATTAGTGCTATGTTCAAGGATGTAGTTACTGATTACATTACGCGCGATACTTAATGCAATTGTCTGTTGTTAGCAACTTAATACTGGAGGGGGTTCGGATGATAACCTGAAGGTGGACTTTTTAGGCATAGATGCATGCTGGATGGCGGTCTATGTACTTTGTCGTAATGCCCAATTAAATCTCACTATACTCATCATAATATGTATGTGCATGGTCATGCCCTCTTTATTTGTCAATTGCCCAACTGTAATTTGTTCACCCAACATGCTGTTTATCTTATGGGAGAGACACCTCTAGTGAACTGTGGACCCCGGTCCAATTCTCTATACTGAAATACAATCTAATGCAATACTGTTCTACTGTTTTCTGCAAACAATCATCTTCCACACAATACGGTTAATCCTTTGTTACAGCAAGCCGGTGAGATTGACAACCTCACTGTTTCGTTGGGGCAAAGTACTTTGGTTGTGTTGTGCAGGTTCCACGTTGGCGCCGGAATCCCTGGTGTTGCGCCGCACTACATCCCGCCGCCATCAACCTTCAACGTGCTTCTTGGCTCCTCCTGGTTCGATAAACCTTGGTTTCTTTCTGAGGGAAAACTTGCTGCTGTGCGCATCATACCTTCCTCTTAGGGTTCCCAACGAACGTGTGAGTTACACGCCATCAAGCACTCAAGCAATTTACTTTGGAATGGCGGAGAAATACCATGTAGTAGGTAGGTATGGTGGACACAAATGGCATAGTGGTTGGCTCAAGTATTTGGATGCATGAGAAGTATTCCCTCTCGATACAAGGTTTAGGCTAGCAAGGCTATTTGAAACAAACATAAGGATGAAGCGGGTGCAGCAAAACTCACATAAAAGACATATTGTAAACATTATAAGACTCTACACCGTCTTCCGTGTTGTTCAAACTCAATACTAGAAATTATCTAGACCTTAGAGAGACCAAATATGCAAACCAAATTTTAGCAAGCTCTATGTATTTCTTCATTAATAGGTGCAAAGTATATGATGCAAGAGCTTAAACATGAGCACAACAATTGCCAAGTATCACATTATCCAAGACATTTTAGAATTACTACATGTATCATTTTCCGTTTCCAACCATATAACAATTTAACGAAGCAGTTTCAACCTTCGCCATGAAAATTAAAAGCTAAGAACACATGTGTTCATACGAACCAGCGGAGCGTGTCTCTCTCCCACACAAGCATTTATTCAAACAAAAACAAAAACAAGAAACATACAGACGCTCCAAGTAAAGTACATAAGATGTGACCGAATAAAAATATAGTTTCAAGAGAAGGAACCTGATAATTTGTCGATGAAGAAGGGGATGCCTTGGGCATCCCCAAGCTTAGATGCTTGAGTCTTCTTGATATATGCAGGGGTGAACCACCGGGGCATCCCCAAGCTTAGAGCTTTCACTCTCCTTGATCATGTTGTATCATCTCCCTCTCTTGATCCTTGAAAACTTCCTCCACACCAAACTTAGAACAACTCATTAGAGGGTTAGTGCACAATCAAAATATACATGTTCAGAGGTGACACAATCATTTTTAACACTTCTGGACATTACCCAAAGCTACTGGAAGTTAATGGAACAAAGAAATCCATCCAACATAGCAAAAGAAGCAATGCGAAATAAAAGGCAGAATCTGTCAAAACAGAACAGTCCGTAAAGACGAATTTTATTGAGGCACCAGACTTGCTCAAATGAAAATGCTCAAATTGAATGAAAGTTGCGTACGTATCTGAGGATCACTCACGTAATATGGCATAATTTTCTGAGTTACCTACAGAGAATTTTGCCCAGATTCGTGACAGCAAAGAAATCTGTTTCTGCGCAGTAATCCAAATCTAGTATGAACCTTACTATCAACGACTTTACTTGGCACAACAAAACACAAAACTAAGATAAGGAGAGGTTGCTACAGTAGTAAACAACTTCCAAGACACAAATATAAAACAAAGTACTGTAGCAAAATAACACATGGGTTATCTCCCAAGAAGTTCTTTCTTTATAGCCATTAAGATGGGCTCAGCAGTTTTGATGATGCACTCGCAAGAAATAGTATTTGAAGCAAAAGAGAGCATCAAGAGGCAAATTCAAAACAAATTTAAGTCTAACATGCTTCCTATGAAAAGGAATCTTGTAAACAAATAAATTCATGAAGAGCAAAGCGACAAGATCAGGAAGATAAAACAAGTGTAGTTTCAAAAATTTCAGCACATAGAGAGGTGTTTTAGTAACATGAAAATTTCTACAACCATATTTTCCTCTCTCATAATAACTTTCAGTAGCATCATGAGCAAACTCAACAATATAACTATCACATAAAGCATTCTTATCATGAGTCTCGTGCATAAAATTATTACTCTCCACATAAGCATAATAAATTTTAGTACATGTAGTGGGAGCAAATTCAACAAAGTAGCTATCATTATTATTCTCATCATCAAATATAGGAGGCATATTGTAATCATAATCAAATTTACTCTCCATAGTAGGTGGTACCAAAAGACTAGTATCATTATAATCATCATAAATAGGAGGCAAAGTATCATCAAAGTAAATTTTCTCCTCAATGCTTGGGGGACTAAAAAGATCATGCTCATCAAAGCCAGCTTCCCCAAGCTTAGAATTTTCCATAGCATTAGCAACAATAGCGTTCAAAGCATTCATATTAATAACATTCCCATTAGCATGCATATAAAGTTTCATGGGTTTTTAAATTCTCTCTTCAAACACATCATGTCCTAATTCAAGATAAAGTTCATAAAGATCTCTCATATTTTTGTTGTTTTCCATTATGCCTAACTAGTGTAAACAAGAAACAAAAAGATGCAATTGCAGGATCTAAAGGAAATAGCTTCGAGCACAAACACAATGGCGCCAGAAAAGTACTTAACCTGGAACCAAAGTATGAGTGCCTTTTACCTTTCCTCCCCGGCAACGGCGCCAGAAAAGTGCTTGATGTCTACGGGAGCTTCTATTCTTGTAGACAGTGTTGGGCCTCCAAGAGCAGAGGTTTGTAGAACAGCAGCAAGTTTCCCTTAAGTGGATCACCCAAGGTTTATCGATCTCAGGGAGGAAGAGGTCAAAGATATCCCTCTCATGCAACCCTGCAACCACAAAGCAAGAAGTCTCTTGTGTCCCCAACACACCTAATAGGTGCACTAGTTCGGCGAAGAGATAGTGAAATACAGGTGGTATGAATATATATATGAGCAGTAGCAACGGCACCAGAAAAGTGCTTTGCCCAGGACAGTAAACAAGCAGTAGTAACGCAGCAGTAGTAACGCAGTAAAACAGTAAACAAGCGATAGCAGTATTTAGGAACAAGGCCTAGGGATCATACTTTCACTAGTGGACACTCTCAACTTTGATCACATAACAGAGTAGATAAATGCATACTCTACACTCTCTTGTTGGATGATGAACACCACTAATTGCGTAGGATTACACGAACCCTCAATGCCGGAGTTAACAAGCTCCACAATATTCGATGTTCATATTTAAATAACCTTAGAGTGCATGAAAGATCAACACAACTAAACCAAGTACTAACATAGCATGCACACTGTCACCTTCACGCTACGAAAGGAGGCATAGATCACATCAATACCATCATAGCAATAGTTAACTTCGTAATCTACAAGAGATCACAATCATAGCCTACGCCAAGTACTAACACGGATGCACACACTGTCACCATTACACCGTGCAGGAGGAATAAAACTACTTTAATAACATCACTAGAGTAGCACATAGTTGAATTGTGATACAAAAAACATTGCAATCATAAAGAGATATAAATAAGCACTTCACTATGCCATTCATAACAGTGAATAAGTATTCTGTGAAATATAGCCTAAGAGACCCACACGGTGCACACACTGTCACCTTTACACACGTGGGACAAGGAGTCTCCGGAGATCACATAAGTAAAATCCACTTGACTAGCATAATGACATCTAGATTACAAGCATCATCATATGAATCTAAATCATGTAAGGCAGCTCATGAGATTATTGTATTGAAGTACATAGGAGAGAGATGAACCACATAGCTACCGGTACAGCCCCGAGCCTCGATGGAGAACTACTCCCTCCTCATGGGAGACAGCAGCGGTGATGAAGATGGCGGTGGTGTCGATGGAGAAGCCTTCCGGGGGCACTTCCCCGTCCCGGCGGCGTGCCGGAACAGAGACTCCTGTCCCCCAGATCTTGGCTTCGCGATGGCGGCGGCTCTGGATGGTTTCTCGTACCGTGGCTTTTCCGTATCGAGGTTTTAGGTCGAGGGGGCTTAAATAGGCGAAGAGGCGGCGTCAGGAGGTCAACGAGGCGACGACACCATAAGGCGGCGCGGCCAGGGCCTGGGCCGCGCCGGCCTATCATCTGGGGCCCCTGTGGCCCCCCTCTGGCGACTATCGGGTGTTCTGGAAGCTTCGTGGAAAATAGGATGCTGGGCGTTGATTTCGTCCGATTCCGAGAATATTTCCTTACTAGGATTTCTGAAACCAAAAACAGCAGAAAACAGGAACTGGCCCTTCGGCATCTCGTCAATAGGTTAGTTCCGGAAAACGCATAATAATGACATAAACTATGCATAGAACATGTAGAAATCATCAATAATGTGGCATGAAACATAAGAAATTATCGATACGTCGGAGACGTATCAATGCCCCACACCTGTCTTAGGTTTATAAAGAATAAGATCATATATGAATATATGAGTTGTGCGTATATATAGCAAATCATAATTAAAAAGAGTTGTGAACATTTTTGACATACTCGAATGTCTTTGTAATCTACGCGTAGCTCAGTCACCATGTTGATGAACTCGAAAAGTAGTATGCACATAAGTTGGTCCCCAGTGGCTACCTCAAGCACTTTACGAGAATAGAATTGAATCAACAAATAATCAAGCATGATAATGTTTTATATATTGAACTAGTACTTAGTACTTACATGGAGCCTTTCATAACGCAGCTCCGGTGCCCATTCACCGGTCACATCTGTGATGAACGCTTTCCAACATCAGTGATAATGATTTCATCAGGAAATTAACGACAAAGGCAGATATGTGATAATGATTGAAATTACATGTCGATCATGTCAAGCTGTTGTACTCCTCTGGGTTTTATCTAATAGGTCCATGATATATAATTTTTCAAAGTCAACTCTAATGATAAAGAGAAGATAGTAGTAACTGCGCATGCATGCATAACTCATCAAATACACTTAGCATCGAGTAAGCAAAATAGAATATGTGTATAAAACAGAAGCACTCACCTGAAGTTGTAAGGAAATAATATGTACCCAAGGGTATTTTGCTTCACTAAAAACTTTAGGAAGTTGGCTCCTGTGTCCTTGGGATATTGGGATACCGTAGCAAAATTAACTACATATGGGTCAATAAACCCAATGTCATAGACTCCCTCTCTTCTACATTCGAGAATTTTCCTTCTGCATAATGGCGTACAAAAGAATATAATGATGATAAATGCAATGAACGAGGTGGGCTAGAAACTTAATTACAGAAATAAATTAATTATAAACAATAGGAACCGATGATAGATTTTCGAGGGCGTCTAGATTGAAGAACTGAATCAATTCTTCAAGCTCAATAGTTATGGAGTCTTCACGGAAGCATACTGCCATCATTAGATAATTCCGATATGTTCTGTTCGTGATGTCCAGATACCACTCATGCAATTTTCCCATATGTTCTAGTAGGAGTGGGCTCAGCCGAGGTCTTACCAGAGGCTGCACGCGGACATATTTACATGCTAGTTCATTAGGGTTGGGCATTGGATCGACGCACAGATATTGATTAATAGTAAGACCTTGTTATCCCGCTATATTAGCTAGGCGTAAGTTCTTATCGTTATGCACCTAGAGCGGGGGGATCAATTGATTTGCATGTTCTCCAAGCTGCGGAACTTTTTTCCCGCAAGATACAACACTTCACGTCTTCTTAGGAGGATCCTTTGATAAGGCCATTTTCTTGCGGCTGGCGGGGACGGTGGACTTGGAGGTATTGGCACATTTCCTCTTTGGACGTGATGGAGGAGCCGATGGCGTTGGACGTGCTGGAGGAGCCGATGGCTTTGGAGGTGTTGGATCTTGCTGATGGAGAGGTGGACTTGGAGAAGATGGAGGACACGGTGGCTTCCGAGGTGCTGGATGCCTCCTCGGAGAAAACGGTGGCCTTGGCGCTGATCATGGAAACACTATGTTTTCCTTTGGCCATAGAATGATAGCACCCATCGCTTCTCGCAGTGTTGACTCCCCTTCAGGTCCAGGGATGTCAAGATCCAATGACTCATACCCCGGTGCAATTTCGTCCGCCCCGACACAAGCATAGCCAACTTGAATCTCATTGCCATGCCACTGTGCTCCAGATTCACAAGTTAAAGCAAACCCGGCCGCCACCTTCATGGATATGTTCTTCATTGACTGGTGTAGCTCACAATTTGTCTTCTCCATGATATCATCTTCCACGGGGTGATGGTGCTTATCGTGATGCAGATTTCACACTGTTGGGGAACCCCAAGAGGAAGGTATGATGAGCACAGCAGCAAGTTTTCCCTCATTAATAAATCACAGTTTAATCGACCAGTAGGAGAAAGGCGTGACTTCTGAAGGTGTTGCTAGCTGACTATTGGTAGGGCACACTACCAGCGCGAGCAACAACGTGGAACCTGCACACAACACAACCAAAATACTTTGCCCCAACTTACTATGAGGTTGTCAATCTCACCGGTTTTGCTGAACACAAAGGATTAAACTTATCGACTGGAAAGAGATGTTTGCAGTGAAATTAAAGTAAACATAATAGGATTGCAGTAGATGAATTTATTAGTGTAAAGGAAAGGACCGGGGTCCACAGTTCACTAGAGGTGTCTCTCCATAAAGATACATAACATGATGAGTGAACAAATTACAGCTGAACAATTGACAAAATAAAGACCATACATGACAAGATGATTACTATGAGATTCATTTGGACATTACAACATAATACATAGACCATAATCCAACTGCGTCTATGACTAATAATCCACCTTCCGGTTAGCGTCCGAACCCCTTCTAGTATTAAGTTGCAAGCAACAAATTATCGCATTAAGCAATGTGTGTAAAGTATACAATAGAATTACCCTTGGATAAAACATTGTTGTTTTCTCCCTAGTAGCAACAACACATCTACAATCTTAGAAGTTATTCTCACTCTTCCAGAAAACTAGAGGCATGAACCTACTATCGAGCATAAGTACTCCCTCTTGGAGTCATAAGCATCTACTTGGCCAGAGTATCTACTAGAAACGGAGAGCATGCAAGATCACAAATAAATTATGACAAATATATATAATAGATCTCAATATAGTATTCAATATTCATCGGATCCTAGCAAACACAACATGTAGCATTACATAAATATGATCTTGATCATGATAGGCAGCTCACAAGATCTAAACATTAGGCACAAATTGGAGAAGACAGCCATCTAGCTACTGCTATGAACCCATAGTCTAGGGATGAACTACCCATGCATCACTTCGGAGGCGGGCATGGCGATGTAGATGCCTCCAGCGATGATTTCCCCCTCCGGCAGGGTGCCAGGAAGAGCTTCAGAACCCTCCCGAGTTAGGGTCTGCGATGGCGGCCGCGACGGAACTTTTCGTGGATGGAGGCTCGGCTGTTTAGGTTTTTCCCGAGATCATGAATAAATAGGCGGAAGGGAGAGGTCGGTGGAGGCCATGGGGCCACCCCACCCCTTGGCGCGAGCCCAGGCCTGGCCGCGGCAAGGCATGGCGTGGCCGCCCTGTGGCTCCTCTTCGACCCCCCTCTGGACTCTGTCTTTGTTACGAAAAAATATTGACTTCTGCTTTTGTTTCGTCCAATTTCAAGAATATTTCCTGTACAACTTTTCTGAGATATAAAACAGCAGAAAACAGGGAAGTGACATTGTGGCATCTTGTTAATAGGTTAGTGCCGGAAAATGTATAAAAGTGCCACGAAGTATGAGCAAAACAGATATGGATTAGTGTAAAACAAGCATGGAGTAAAAAAATTATAGATACGTTTGAGACGTATTATGGGGTAGCGATCTATAGGTGCCTCATCAACATGTGCATCATCACCCGGCGCCTCTGTGGAAGCCACACTGTTTTTCTTTTGAGATGGGTCGGCGGTAGTATAGAACCCATGATCTTGCTGCAGATCAACAGTTGACCCTTTATGGGTCACTTGTTGTTGTAAGTTCTATGCGCAAGTATCCAATTTCTGGGTTAAACGATGACCCATGCGCAAGTATCCAATTTCTTGCCATCAGGGGCCAACCTCCTGTAGCTAGCTTCATCCCTACAGCGCGCATTTCGGTCTCAGCTTTATATCACTTAGGCATGGCAGTTCTGTAGCCACATGTGCCCAGATGATGGCTATATATCTGTTCGAAGCATTCAGCTTATTCACCACCGACCTCTTCTTAGCTAGATCTGACTCCTTGTACTCCAGAAATGTATCCCAGTGTTCTTCCTGCTTCTCTAGATAGCCGGTGCATTCTGAAACTTTCTTTTCATCGACATAATACTTATATAACCTTTTCTTGAAGGTCTAGAATTGTGTGGCCATCTTCTTAAGACCCCACTCCTTGACTTTACGCCTCATGGCGTCTGTGAGTGCAGTAGTCACCAAGACCGGTAGGGTGAAATGTTTCATTAGCGAATCCCAAAGTTCCTCTTTGGTACTGTTGTAGACAAAAGTAATTCCGTCTGCCGTTGGCTTATTCCATTCCCGAGCGGTGATCGGGATGTTCTCCCGAACAACAACCCTGCATTGATTTATAAATGCTTTTGCATTCGCAACGGGAAGCAACGGTTCGCCAAGTCGGGGGACTTCTTCAATTGGTAGATGCACATTCGCCGAGAGGTTTGGCCCCGCCTCGCATCCTTTTAGAAGACTCTCTCGATGCGGAGATCCAAAAGAAGAAACATTTGTAATATATATAAGTAATGCATCTATGTAGTGATCACCAGATACTTAATAATACCTCGGCAACATTATGTGAGCCATCATCGCAACGATCGCTTGTTTCCGCTTCGTCTCTTGCTTAAATATCCATTCCCTCACCAGCATCGTTTTGAAAATCCGAGCCCTCTTCTGGTCCAACATTATCTCCTCCACCGTCAGGAGCTGCACCCTCATTTATAATTTGGAACAGTTCTTCTTCATGGTCTGTCCCACCGTCCATAGCTTAACTAATACATAAGAAAGATATAAAACAAGTGTTGAATTAACTGGAGTTTTGCATTAACGGTGGTGTAAATGGAGTGTGAAATAATAGAATTTCTATTTCTCCTTTTTGCATTAAAACAAGGTATTAAAACAAGTTTGCATTAACATAACTTGTTTTTCATTAAAATAATGTTCCACGCACTAAATAATCTTGATAATAATATAAATGGAGTATGAAATAATCACATTTGTACTTTCTATTTCTATTTACTTCATCTCTATTTCTATTTCTAATTTCTAATTCTATTTTCTTCATCTCTATTTCTATTTCTATTGTGTCCACATCTCCATTTCCATTTCCATTTCTAAGCAATAAAATAAATGGAGTATTAAATACAACGGATGAAGCTTGCTACCCGCATGGGTAGCTACACACCCATGCAGTATACCAATATGCAAGCCATATTAACTTGTTTTAGCTCAATCTCCTAGTAGAACGTGGAATTCTAGTGTATAAAAGTGGTTTCCGAATTTTGATTTGAACTTTTTTTTATCAAAGTCAACTCAATATTCAAAAAGTCAATGCAAAATACGTTGGTGAGTTGACTTTGATCAAAAAATATTCATATCAAAATTCGGAAACCACTTTTGTACACTAGAATTCCACGTTCTACTAGGAAACCGAGCTAAAACAAGTTAATATGGATTGCATATTGGTATACTGCATGGGTGTGTAGCTACCCATGCGGGTAGCGAATGCACTCTCTTAAATACAAATAGAAGAAATTATATTTCCATGTGAAATAGGAGAATGTGCTAAATAATCTTGATAATAATATAAAATGGAGTATGAAATAATCACATTTCTACTTCTAAGCAATAATCACATTTCTATTTTCTCCATCTCCTCTCCATTTCTATTTTCTCCATCTCTATTTCTATTTCCAACTTCTCCATCCCCATTTCTATTTCTAAATCCTATTTTCTATGCAATAATATAATTTCTTTTTATTCTATTAGTATTTCTAAATCCTATTTCTCCTAATAATGTTCCATGTGCTAAATAATCTTGATAATAATATAAAATGGAGTATGAAATAATCACATTTCAATTTCTAAGCAATAATCACATTTCTAATTTCTAATTCAAATTTTCTATGCAATAATAGAATTTCCGTTTCTCCTTTTTTTTTATTTCAATATCATATTCTCATAATAATGTTCCATTTGCGAAATGTAGCAATAATCTTATTTCTATTCTATTATCCTATTTTATTTTCTATTTCTACGTTTTCTCCTTTTTTCTCTTTTTTCTCTCTTTTCTCTTACCTTCTTTGTTTCTCTCTCTCTGTTTCTCCTCCACACCGGCCGGCGCGACGGCGGGCACGGCGAACGATAGCGGCGATGGCTTCTCCTCCACACGCACGGGCTTCTCCTCCACGGATGGCTGACGGTGGTGACTTCTCCTCCACAAGCGCTCTACTGCAAATCCACACGGCGCGAGATTATATGGTGGATTGGGTGCGTCGACGAACGGATGCGGTGGATTGGGCATACCTGAGCGAGAACACAGTGGCGGCGGACGGCGCAACTTCTCCTCTCCGGTGAACAGAGCGATGGCACGGCAGGTGGAGAAGATTATGAGGCGTCCCGGTTCATGTAACGAACTGGGAGGACGAGGGTCCACTTTACCCTAGGACCTTTAATCCTGGTTGGTATCTCCAACCGGGACTAAAGGGTCTAATATTCTGGTTGGTATCTCCAATCGGGACTAAAGGTAATTTTCGGCCAACACTTCGTTCGTGCGCGCAAAATGACCTTTAGTCCCGGTTGGAGGAACCAACTGGAATAAAAGGTCGGTTTTAGTGGATTTTCAATTTTCCCACCGTTTTCACGTTTTGCAAAGCGTTAAAATATGAATTAAAATAACTTCTCCATAATTTAAAATATGCCAAAACTTTCAGCATGAAAAATATTTTAATTTAGAAAAATAATCCAAAATCATTTTATGTTTTCTAAAATAAATGTTCTAATTAGCCAAAATATAAACATTTTATGCCATTTTTAATTTAAAATGCATTAACTCATATGTTTTGCATAATTTAAAATCTGGCAAAACTTTAACATAAAAAATGTTTTCATTTAGAAAAATAATCCAAAATCATTTTCTGTTTTGTAAAATAAATGTTCTAACTAGCCAAACTATTAACCTTTTTGCCATCTTTCAATTAAAAATTCATTAACTCATTTTTTTTTGTATAATTTAAAATCTAGCCAAACTTTAAACATGAAAAAATCATTAATTTTAAAAAATAATCCAAAATCATTTTCTGTTTTCTAAATAAATGTTCTAACTAGCCAAAGTATTAACCATTTTGCCATTGTTCTGTAAGCTCATCTATAAGAGAACTTAATCCCATTTTTTTCTTTTCACATCACTATCAATGAAGTCTCTTTACTCGTGTGTTGTTGAACCATCTTAAGAGCAAGTACAATAAGGTCTAGTCAGCTGGCTATAAGAAATAAAATAATATATTTGTGTCTAGTTGGAGGAGAGAGAAGAGGAAAGAGAATGTAAGTGGGCTCTTATGCAAGAGCTAGCTCTAGTACGTGCTCCTAGGCAAGGTGTGTGAATGTAAGATGGACCATCCATTGAAAAAGTAGTACATTCTTATAGCCAACTATTGTACTTGTTGGCTACATGTTGACTATAGATGACATGGCATCATGCTTATAGCCAACAACCGGCTATACTATTGGAGTTGCTCTAAGAAGATCAGTGAACACACTCTTAAATGCAATGATTGAAGATTTCATTATTGGTAGACTGTTCTGATTGAAATCAGATTGTTTATGAAAATTTGATAGATCAACACAGTCATCATAACACTTCAGATTTGGTATGGAATTTGAGCTTAGCCATAGTTGTTTGACAATAAAGCCTCTTCGGCCTGATCCAATGCTATATTAATCTCATCAGAAAGTTTTCTCCTTGAGTAATGATCCGGGAGAACAGATAAAATTTTGAAATAAGACACTTAAGCCCCTTGGGGCTAAGAATTCCCATAGTACATCCTGAGCAGATGATAGGAACTGAAGAGCCACGGCCCCATACTGTTTGAACATGGCAGAGAAAAGGGTAGATGTGTTACTCTGTAGCCAAAAAGCTTTGGAAGAGAAGGAGAGTACTTCACCGTCTATGATCTATAACTTTTTAGATTCTTTGAAAGTAACAGAAAACCGAAATGATCCATAGAATTAGCACCCTTCTGGCTCTTTAATACATCGTGACAATAAAGCTAAAATAGACCGAAATGATCCATAGAACTATCACTGAATTCTCTTTACTCATGTGTTGTTGAACCATCTTAAGAAGATCACTAAACACACTCTTAAATGCAATGATTGAAGATCATTGGTAGACTGTTCTGATTGAAATCAGATTGTTTATGAAAATTAGATAGATCATCACAGTCATCATAACACTTCAGATTTGGTATGAAATTTGGGCTTAGCACTAGTTGTTTGACAAGAAAAGCCTCTTCGACATCATCCAATGCTAGATTAACCTCATCAGCAAGTTTTCTCCTTGAGTAATGATCCGAGAAATATAAAATCTGAAAGAGAGACACTTAAGCCCCTGATGGTTAAGAATTCACATAGTATATCCTGAGCAGATGGCAGGATCTGAAGAGCCACGTCCCCATACTCTTTTACCATGGAAGAGAAAAGTCCAGATGTGTTACTGTAAGGGTACATTGCCCCTATGTGTGGTTTTGGTAATTAATGACAACCCCTATGGACTAATATTTTCATTAAGTTTATATGAAGGAATATTCCATAGGTTCTACTTGTATTCCATGTGTTGGATTCAAGTATGGATGCCATGTAAATAAAGATACATCTTGTGTATTGGTATCAAGATCATCGGTTTGAAGATATATATATGTGACATGATCAAGAAGAAGTAATGAAGATGGAGTTCTTATGAGTTGGGCAAGTTCAAGATGAGCATCTCAAGTGGATCACATGCTTGAAGCTTGCCGTCATTTGGTGATAATGGACATGTGAAGATGTGCATCAATGGAGCTTTCCCATCATAGTGTATGGGGAAGCATTTGTGAGTCTTCACGAAGCAACATTGATCAAGTGAGGCATTCCGGCTTGTGTAGAGCTTGAAGTGTTATCATCAAGATCAAGTGGGATGCGTAAGGCAAAGGTATGACCTTGATAGGTTTTCCTTTTACCAGTCTCAAGGTGGTTGATGGGAGACCGGATTATAGGATAGATAGCCGCACTATTAAGAGGGGCTTTCGGTTGAATAACTTGATCACATCGTCTTAGGGAGCTCAATCATTTGCATACTTTATATATCCTTATTGCTTCTTGGTGTTTGTCGGTGTGAGGTTCTTGAGCTTGTTGCTAGCTTTACAACAAAGCCAAGTTCATCGAAAACGGAGTTCGCATGCATCTTCTATTGTGTTTTCGAGGTTGGGTGATTTTACCGGTTATTCATGATATAAGGTTCTACTTTTTATATTCATGAAAAATCCCCTTATACAGATTCTTGAGTTTTTACTTTCTATTGGATAGAATTTGTTGTTATCTTCCAAACAAAATTGGTTTCATTCGAATCGGAGTTCAGAGCATCTATTATATTATTAAAACAACAAACAACCAACGGTGGAGATTTCTCAACCTAAAACTAAGATTTAGAAACGGTGAAGATTTATCACGTATAGCCACACATTTGCAAAAAAAAAGTGATACACGGATAGATGTGCAAGGTCAACACGTATGTCACGTCCAATCTAAAAAGGGTTGCCGCACAAGAAAGAAATTTTAAACAGACATATCTACAAGAAAGAAAATTTAAAAGGTACACAGATAGATATTTAAGGTCAACACGCACGTCGATCCATGTATAAGCGATCAAAATCAATGGGAGATCGACGCTCTTGATAGCTTTCATCTGACAGAAGAGATCATGCCAAGCTGCGGCCGGTAGGCGACCCTGGAGGACGATGCCAGGGATGACGCGATCTGCTCCGGCGACCACATGACAGAGCAAATCGATGAAGGAGTTGCACCTGCTACCGTCTCCCAGGCCCCAGCACTTC
Organism: Lolium perenne; assembly: GCF_019359855.2. Lineage (NCBI taxonomy): Eukaryota > Viridiplantae > Streptophyta > Magnoliopsida > Poales > Poaceae > Lolium > Lolium perenne. The sequence continues at coordinate 51,509,567 of NC_067245.2, forward strand.
ACCAAGGTCGAACTAGATGCTGCTAGGTCAGCTCTACGGCGCCGTCATCGTCTCATCATACGCCCAAAAATCTTCAAGGATCTCCCAACACTTAGGTTGGTACAAGACGGATGTGTTCACGAAGGTCAAGAACGAGATACTGCGAGGCCAGCTCCACGGCGCCATCATCTTCAACGATCTACTCGGATGGATGAAAGGAACGACGTACCATCGATCGGCCGGATAATCAACAGATTGATATTGCCAGCGGCGAGCGGCATCATGTTTAACTAATGGTGGAGCGGTGCATGGGCGATCGATATGATCATCATCAAAGTGCTAGATGCAAAAGCTGGAGCTTAGCTACTAATGGATCAGGAGGCGGGAGGAGATGTTGCTGGTAGAGCTCCACAGCGACATCCCCGTCGTCATCATGCGCCCCAGTTTCTCCAAGGACCCCCTCCTTGGATGGATCCGAGGTACCGTAGATATGCCGGATATTCTTAGATCGATCGATCACGGGAGGCGAGCGGCAGCAAGATTAATTAACAGCAGATGCGTGCATGGATGCGGGATGATCGACGCGCACTAAGAAGCAGAACCTGGAGCTTAGCATAATGGATACTCCGCCGCGTCTGCGTGTCATGCAGGCAGCAAAGTTCCTGTACAAGGTGGAGAACTATTGTTTTCCTTTTGCTGGATATGTCAACGCCACCACTTTTTAAAGTAAGAGTACAGCTGAAGAAGTAATCCAGTACGAGTAATGTCAACACGTACGTCTTCATGTGTGTTTTTGGCTGCTTCCATCTCAACAATTATCGCAGCTTCCTTATTATAAAAATCCCATGTTCATTTTCTGTAGTTAAATCACCGATTTCTGATCTAAATTCATATCACCGATAAACAACTATTCTTCGATGTAGTTCGGAAGGAAACAACAACATTATACCAAGAAACTGAGTGAGCTGACCGCGAGATGACTAATATGCAACATTACAGTAAGTGCAGCGAGTATGTTTGATTTAATCAATTCGTCTATCGTTAAGCTACTACCAGGATATAGATTTTCGGCTACTACAGATGAAAGAATAATTTGAGCAATTTCAATGTTGTAGAATATGCAAATATCGCGTGGTAAGCATAAAATAAAAATAGTTTTGTGTACAATATAAAAAGGTAAAGTACTTGAAAATGATCATCATATAATTTTTAAGTTATTGGTTTGAATTCACTAAGGATTAATGCTCCCTACAAGAACAGTTAGAGAAAGATCAACAATGACCAGGTACGGCAATAGTCATATTTACATTTATAACTTCCATGTGATACTATCGACTTACAAAATATTTGTTTAAATTTGAAGATGTTATTACATTTCTCACCAAGATTAAGTCAGTAGTCAAGGATGGCATTGCCTACGGACAAATTCCAGATGTCCACGAGGATAAAATTCTAATACCAAGTAAATACAAATTGAGACTCAGTTTGTATTTCAAGTGTATAATTAAACCTATAATTTAGAATTTAATCTATAGTGTGATAAATTAGACTCAAATCATGAATAAATTTCACTCATCATGTAGGTGAGTATTTAATAGCAATTCGCATTGTCCTTAATGTTAACTCAACAATGGTGCAAAATTAAATGGCAGGTCCAGTTAACAGTGTTGGCATGCTTTTTGTGTTCAGTTAGACATATTATATTAACTGTTTGGATACTTCAAAGAGTCAATCTGCACTACAATAATATATACTCATAATCTATTAGCGACAGAAATAGCAGAAAATATTGGTGCAAATCTAAATACCCATCAAACCCATGAATATCCTTTAGGGCCATATAAATAGTAAATTGATTGTGACGAACCAATGTTGCTGACTCACTTCGCACAAACAGGGATGCATATATCAGATAAAAAATTGAAATTTAGGATGTCTCAACAATGATATTTGGACAAATCATGACGGTCGGTCCTAAGAAATAGGACCAAGTTAGTATTATGTGATGGAATGAGAAATGCACATTGTGAATGGTAGCTATATATAATACATTTTTTTTAGAAAAACCAAGGCATTAAATAATAGATGAACGCCGAGCCATACCATACACGCGCACACAAATGAAAATCCAAACTAAACTAAATATTGCAAGATATGAATCATGATTCTAGCCGCGCAAAGTGCGCGGGCCACCCCGCTAGTTAGTTATTAAAGAAAAAGGGAAAAGAGTAAAAGAAGAAAAAGAAAAGAAAAAAAAGGAAAGAGGCCAGCCGGCCGGACCAGCCCAGCCGCCGGCCCACCCGACCGAGACCGGCTCGGGCGCCTGTGCCAACCGTCTGGATCCAGTGGCCTTTGGCCCGTGACCGGCCGCAGGCCCGGTCCGCGACCGGCCTGCCCGGTGCACCTCCCGGCCCCGTCGGTTTCCTCACTGGGCCGCCTTTCCCCCGCGCGGCCCACAGCGTGGCCTGCTGCCCGCGACGCCCCGCGCGGCCTGGGCTATCTGCCGCCCCGCTGGTGGGCTGGCCCGACCGGATGCCCGGCCAGCCTCCTCAGCAGAAATTCCGGTCAGCCGGCCTGGCAGCCGGTTGGGCCACTTTTCTGGCCCGTTTTTCCTGCGATTTTGACATGTCTTTTTCCCCAACGGTTATATTTTCTCCCTAGCTATAAATAGCCCTTCTTCCACCTTGAGGAAGTTATTTCTTCCCATTCTCTCTCCTCCATTGTTGCCTTTGTAGAACTTGCTTTCTCTCTTGCCCCCCCATGATTCTTGCTCATTCTTGAGGGATCTAAGAGAGGAGATCTAGATCTACACTTCCACCAATCCATTTCTCCTCTAAGTGAGGGGAACTCTTGGGATCTAGATCTTGGAGTCTTTTGTTGCCTTTCCCCATTGTTCTTCCTCTCCAATCTCATCCTAGCATTTGTTGTTTGGATGGGATTTGAGTGTGAAGGACTTGAACACCTCTAGTGTTCTTGCTTTGCATCATTGCATAGTGTTGAGCTCTCCACCATGATTAGTTCGAGTGAGAGACTGTGAGCTTGTTACTCTTGGAGGGAGACCTCCTAGTTGGCTTGGTTGGTGCCCCGGTGATCTCTTCGTGGAAGATTGTGAAGGGGCCCGGGCTTCTCCTTCGTGGAGCTTGTGAAGTGGTTGTGGAGCTTGCCATCTCCGGAGCGGAGGAAAAGCTAACCATAAGGAAAGGGCCATTATCCTTCGTGGGTGTGGTTCGGAGAATAGGGTGAGCCTTCGTGGCACGGGGAATCCTTCGTTGGACCTCCACTCCTCCAAACGTGACATACCTTCTTGCAAAGGAAGGGAACACGGGAATACATCCTCGTCTCCGCGTGCCTCGGTTATTTCTATACCCGAGCTCTCTTTCCTTGTGATAGCCATCGTGCTTGAAGTACATATATCTTGCTATCACTTGTGCTACATATATCTTGTGCCTATCTTGCTTAGCTCTAGTTGCTATTGTTACACTTAGTTGCTCTTAGCATATTTAGGGTTTGTGCTTTTAAACTAAACGTTAGTTTAATTCCGCATTCTTACAAGACAAATCCGCAAGAGTTTTTAATTGCCTATTCACCCCCTCTAGGCGGCATCTCGATCTTTCAATTGGTATCAGAGCAAGGTCTCTCCTTGTTTAAGGCTTCACCGCCTTGAGAGTAAAGATGTCGGCTAGTAATTTAGTGTACAATGACACAATTATCTTAGTTGGCACAAATTAATCTTTTGTGGCGAAATTGCTTTCTTTGCAATCTTCGGACCTTTTGTCCAAACATTGAGCAATTTCTAGATGTATCCTCAAAATCTATCTTTAGAGGATGAGAAAAACTTACATCTTGAAGCTCAAGTATCTAATGAGCTTTTATTCTCCTTGAGACCTGATTTTCGTAGGTTCTTGATATATATAAAGCGAAAGTCGTCTCATGAGATGTGGATCAAGCTTAAAGAAATGTTTGGTGGATCCATTTCTCATTTGGTCGGTGGTGTCTCCGAGGAGCTCTCTTCCCCTTCACATCATGAAGAGCTCCAAGTTGCTTCCACCTCCGGCCGTGATGAGGTCTCATCTTCTTCCACTTCACCAACGTGTAGCAAGACACGAGGTAATGATATGGTGAGTGGTGAGGAAAATTGCAATGATGATATTGTGCTCAATAGTGATGATTCTTCATCTCTATCCCATTGCAATGCTTCCTCTTTGGACTTAAACACATCTAGCATTGAAAATAATCGACATGCTTGTGTTGATAGTCCTTGCATATCATGTGTAAATTGCATACATAGATCTCACGATGATATGCCTGCCTTGTCTTGTTTCGATAATCAAAATGCTTCTATTTCCTCTAGTGGTTTGTTTACTAACCATGTAGAGGAAACCGAACAATCTATGGATCAAGACACGATTTCAAATGGGGATTCAAGAATATCCTCATTATCATCCTCCGGTATGCACATGTGCCTTAGGGAAAATGGATCAAAGGTATCTCCTACTTTGACTCCTAACACATCCTCTAATGATGAGAGTGATGATGATGATAATGATGAAGAATATAATACCATGTTGCATGATATGGGGATGGTATATGCTTCTCTTCATGGTAATAAAGAAGCTCGTGCTAATCTTGAACACTCTTTGGAAACCTTGAACAAATACAAGGAAACCATAGTGGAGTTAGAGTCTCATATTGAAAATAGGAGACTAAGACTTGAACTCCTCAAGCAAGAGTTAAAAGATGAGAAGCATACGAACTTTATGCTTACACAAAAAATTGAATCCTATGAGCTTGAAAATGAAAAATCTATTGTTGATGCTTGTGCTACTAACTCTACTTCTTGTGAAGCATCTATCTTAAAGGAGAATGTTGAGCTAAGGGCTCAACTTGATTGGCTAACTAGCAATTGTAGGGAATTGGAAGAAAGCAATAAAATGCTCTCACACTCTCTTGAGGATCTTCTAACTTCCTACGATGAGCTAAAGTTAGCTCATGAGGCAAGTATCACTAAAGTAGTATCTTGTGAGCCTCATGTGGACATTAGCACAACCTCAACTCAAATTGCTATTTTTCCATGTGCTAGTCCTTATAATCCATCTAGTCAAACTAGTGATACACCTTGTGTGGGATTACTTGCTTTGCCTTGTTGCTCTAACAATGAAGCTTCTACTTCCTCTAGTACTTGTATTTCTACTAACCATGTAGATGAAATAAAAGAGCTCGAGGCCCAACTCCTTTGTTTGAAGAAAGACTTGGAAAAACGTCATGAAGGGAAATCCGCACTTGACAAGATGCTAAGTGTGCAACAATCCCCCAATGACAAGAGTGGACTTGGATTCAACTCCAATAACAAGAACAAGTCCAAGAGCAAGAACAAAAAGAAGAAGGGCCAAGACAAAGTCAAGGATTCGGCCAAGATTGTTTGCTTCAAGTGCAAAGTTGAAGGGCACCATTTTAGATCATTCCCATTGAAGAAGAAGAAGCACTTAAGTGAGAAACAACAAGGGAAACGGCCACAAGGTCAAGGTCAAGCTCAAGCTTGACCTAAAGTTGAAGATAGGCCACTTCCCAAGAAGAATCAAGATATTGTTCCCCAAGAGAAGAAATAAATAAAGAAGAAAAAGGGGAACACTTGCTACTTATGTCGCGAGAAGGGGCACTTTGCTTCTTCTTGCTTAGGTGGTACTTTATCTAACCCTATAATTGTTGATGATGATTATTCTCTAGGGAAGGATAAGGATGGCAATGTGTTTGCCAAGTTTGTTGGAACTCAAAGTGGGTTCAAGAAAAGAACCATTTGGGTTGCCAAGCCTATTGTGACTAACCTCTTAGGACCCAACTTGGTTGGGGACCAACAAGTTCAAACTTGATCAATAGGTACAAGTGGAGGGCATTAGAGATTTGGCTACTTCATGAAGAAATAAGGGATCTTCATATATTATATTTTACCAAGCCAAGTCATAAGGATTATCATATATATCTTATATCCAATGTTCCTCTTTGCGGTAACTTATACTCCAACTCTTCATATTTATTGTAAGTTACTTGCCCCTTTTGCATGTTTGGTTTTGTACCAAATATGTGATGTATGTGTTGTGTCTTACTTGCCTATCTTGTGTATTCAAGTATGTTTGTTTGACTCATCATATACTTGTGTATTGTTTTGAGCCTAATGCATCTTGATGATATCTTGGCTCTCTTTGAGTGATTAACGGAACATCCCATTTTGGGGGAGTGATATGCATTGTGCATCTCTCTTTCTCTAAAATGTGTGTACATGGGTATCACCACTTAGTATTGATATTGCAAAATTATCTAGTCACTATGTGGTATGTCATACTCATGAGAAATTCAAATTCTAAATGTCCATTAATCATCTCTAATTGAATTTTAGTTGCCTCTTGTTTAGAAGAAATGTTTTATCACATTATGGGGGATTAATATGTTTTGTACATATCACAAGCCTACAAAATGTTAACATATGAGGTTATGCCACTTAGAGTTGATGCTCTTAGTTATTTTGTTCCTAGGTGGCATGTTTGCTCAAACAAGCTCCACTTCTATTGAAAAACTTTTATTTCTCATCTTATGGATTCTTTTTTGAGTAAGAAATTCTTGGTACGGTTTTTCCTCAAATACATATATCTATATCTTATTTGGGACACCGATTGCTTCAAGTTATTCTAATCATTGCCGTGCGTGATTGTTTGACTAGTTGAAGCTATCAAGAATCTTCATCCGTGCATAGTGCTTAATTCTATATACTTATCCTATGCCTTTTATTGTGAAGTTGATCCTTACTATTCTTGTTGAAATATACAACCGGAAGTTAATTCCAATATTCGCATTGTCTTTGACAATTGACAACCTTGTATGTGGTTGAATTTATGGATCATCTTCATCTTGGATTGTTTCTTATTGCCTTATTTTATTTCCAACAAATCCTTGTTGCTCCCATGTGTCTTCCTTGTCCCTTTGAAAAATCTTTTGATAAATCCTCTTGATTCATATCAAGTGTTTGTTTTGGAAGACAAACCTTTTCCTTACGGTACATTGTGCCATTGTGAAAAGTGTAGAGGTTTTGGTTTATTTGTTCGAACCTTGCATTTTTGGGAGTTTGCTATCTCATTCCTTCTTATATGTTTATTTGTTGAATGAGATAAATCTTTGAGCATGTTTGCTTTATTTTATCCTTTATGCTCAATGGTTTCTTCTTAGTTCATTTGTTGAACTTTGTTGAACAAATCTTTTGTGATTTGCTTCTTTGATATGATTTGGAAAACAAATTTGTTTGGTCACACCTCTATGCCTTTTTTAATTCATTTGGTGTTTTGACCAAAGTGTATCTTTCTTGGATCTTTAAAGTCTTTGTGCAAGCTTATATGTAATTTGTTTATACTTGTAGCATGCTTGCTTTCTTTGATCCATTATATAGGGTATACTCCATTGAATCCTAAATGGCTAAGATGTGAGTGAAATTCAAATTTCATGTAAATATGCACATATTTATATGGAGTGTGTCCTATATATTGTGGTTAGTCTAACCATTTTGGACCCAATAAGTTTGGGGACCAAGATGTACTTGAATGTTGTTTTAGGTACATTGGAGATGAAATGGAGGCTTGTCTCATCTATAAGGAAGGTGTTGTCACCATATGAGAATTGGAGTCAAGCTAGGATGATCGATGAACTCTTATCTACTACATCAAGCCATTGCTATCTCGGTAACAAGTACCTTATTCATGCATACTCATATAGCATCCATCCTCTTGTAGGTTGCATCTTGGCATGAAATTCTTTATTTCGAAAATATTGAGGTTCTTGAAAATCCTTTTTTTAAGAAAACTTCTTATTGTACATTTGAGTAATTTGAGAAGATGCATATGATAGGAATATATATATATATCATGTTTATGATTCACCTATCTTAAATATGCCCTCTAGCAATTTTGATGAAATTGCGAAATAAATCCCTATTTGTGATACTTGTTGCCTCTCTCAATACATTCCAACTAGCTTTACTTCCCTTATTGTTAGTTGTGATGTTTTTGAGATTTTACTTGGTTGAAGTTGATTCATATACCATAAGTGAAAAGTGGAGCCATAGGCTATACATGCTTTTAAGCAAACATCCTTTGGTATATGGTTATTACTTCATCTTGGATATCATGTCTTATTTATTTTATTAATCTCTTGTGTGTGCATGTTTCTTTATGGATCACTTTGTCCACTTTAGAAACTTATATACATGAGAGCGTTAATCAATCACCTTGATATCCTTGTTCTTTGCCGACCACTTTTTATCCTCTTGATTTTAGTGGTGTTGGTAAAGAAGATTTATGAGTGCTTGGTTTATTTGTTCTTCTTCATGCACTCATATCTCATATTTGTTGGGCTCAAGTTGTTCTTGATAAGCTTATTCTCTTTATCTTAGATGTGTTCTAAATGATATAGAGGGAGTAAGGATTCCATGTTTGTGCATATTGTATTCAAATACAAACATTATAATTTGTGCACGAACCTTGGGGAGCTTCCTTACTTCATTTAGAGCACTATATCTCTCTTATCATGATATCTTTGTTTGTCCAATTGGATCTTTGATTGCTTGCTTTATTTGTTTAAGCTCACTTCACCATGATATCTTTATGCAATCTTTGATCCTCAACATAGTTTGACTTCCTTCAAGTATTCATCATTGGATATGTGCACTTGATTCCACTCAAATTATGAGAAGTGCACACCTTGAGGAGGAACTCACATTATATTGGCTTTCTAAAATTTTCACCCATTTTGGCACTTGTTGCCAATGGGGGAGAAGTTTAGAGGGTTTAAGGGAATGGTTTTATACTTAAGTTTGGTTTGTGCTTAAGTGTTTTGCCTCTCATGCATTCCATATTTATATGTCTTGCATGGTTGTATATATATAGTGGAAACTGTCCCAAAGGTTAATCTTGACAATGTATGCAATGAATTCATGTTCATCACACGTGCATACATTGTGGGGGAGTTTTCTCTATATATATTGGTTCTACTCACATCCCTTGCATTCGTTGTAGTTGTGTGAGTAGAGCCGGTTTTGAGTAGCTTTGTGGTACTTGACCATATCAAATACAACCTCTTGTATACAACTTATTCTCGGATAAGTTGCGTACTTGTTTCTAATATTCATTATATAAACCCTCTTATTGTGATTGTCATCAATTAACAAAATGGGGGAGATTGTAAGGGTACATTGCCCCTATGTGTGGTTTTGGTAATTAATGACAACCCCTATGGACTAATGTTTTCATTAAGTTTATATGAAGGAATATTTCATAGGTTCTACTTGTATTCCATGTGTTGGATTCAAGTATGGATGCCATGTAAATAAAGATACATCTTGTGTATTGGCATCAAGATCATCTGTTTGAAGATATATATATGTGACATGATCAAGAAGAAGTAATGAAGATGGAGTTCTTATGTAGAACTCAATATTAGCCATGCTCTATCTTAAGTGAGTATGAGAAGATACAAGGTTGAGTTGGGCAAGTTCAAGATGAGCATCTCAAGTGGATCACATGCTTGAAGCTTGCCGTCCATTTGGTGATAATGGACATGTGAAGATGTGCATCAATGGAGCTTTCCCATCATAGTGTATGGGGGAGCATTTGTGAGTCTTCACGAAGCAACATTGATCAAGTGAGGCATTCTATCAACACCCGGATTTTTAAGTCCAGATGCCTATTATGCCATACATCGCAATCCCAAGAATATTGTTGTTGTGAGACATAATAGTCGATATCATAAGTCATCATTCATTACAAACCATACTTGTCTTAAAAATTCAGATCACATGATCCAATATTACACAAATAGTTGATCTAATGATCAGCGAACACAATTCATAGCGGAAGCGCAATAGAAGGGACTATCTAGTCCACAGGCCAACGCTTGACGTCAGAAGATTCCTAGTTGTCGTAGGCGTCCTGCTGCCCGTCACCTTGGTAGTTCTGCTCCTCTTCATAGTCTGGCCATTTGAATAGCCAGGGACACAGCCGTGAGTACTTTAAGTACCCGCAAACTAATACTAGTGTAAGTACTAACATTTTTAATAAGGGGGTGCTAAGCTCTAGTTTATTTTGCATAAAGCCAGTTTTAGTTCACAAGTATTTGATAAAAGACTCTTCATGTGCTAACTAACTCAAGCTGGAACATTAGTGTCATTCCCACAACTCAGTTGTGTTTCAAGTCAAGTCACCATTCAAACTTCAGTCACAAATTACCATTCAAATCACCAATCCCTTTTCAATAAAACAACTGACAACTGGTACAGTATGGCCTTTCCAACCGTCCGTAACTGTGGACACGGCTATTCGAATAGATTTACACTCTGCAGAGGTTGCACACTTGTGCCACAACATTTGATTACATCCGTCAGGGATAACCCTGAATCATCGTAACTTAGTACGCGGATCATCAACCATAACCTTTCACTTACATACCGTAGTATAGGTACCTCTCCCCATGAGCTTGGCCTCCCAGTGAAGACAAACCGTCAACCTGGGAACTGCACAGGGCTTGGGCCGTACATTCACCTCATTTCACATCATTTCACTTGTAACGGAGGCAGCCTCAGCATAACCCCTATGATGCTTGTTCAGAGGGAACCCATACTAAGATGTATAAACTTCCAGTTAAGCCCTACCCATAATCAGGTATTGTGGGGGTACTCAAATATTGGAAAGGTATCGCATCCAAACTCAACTATCATTTTTGGTAAAGTTCACCAAGTCATATTCACCTTCAAAATCTCTCAATAGAAAGAATCATCTTTCTAAGGTTTTTCAAAGTCATTTCGCAAATCACAAGTTCCCATCTAGAGTAGTCACATTTTAATTAGCACTAGCCACTAATCATGGTGATAGTGCTATCTAGCTTGAAAGCTTGGTAGGCTAAGTGTGATACTCTTGACTACTTAGCTAACTTAGACCAAGTGAATCATGAATCGAAAAGTAACCTTTGGTAAATCAAAACTTGGGATGGGTTCATTGCACATTAAGTAAAGAAAGGGTGCCTTGCTCAAGCGAGCTTTGCACTTGCAAGAATATTAGCTTGCCTTGGTTGGTGTACTAGTCAAAGTGGTCTTCCTCCTCTTGATGGTAGACCTCCTCCTCCTGGTACTCTCCTGTGCTAGCGTCTAAAAACGGATACGAGGTAACAATCACCAAACAAGCTTAGGAAATATTCTAAGCACACACATGGTTCACACAAACTAATCTATCGTCACCACATTTACTAAAAGGTTGGTTGACTTGTTTTCTTCTTAAGAGAAAATAATTTCCTCTCATTATCAAACTTGACTTAGAGTTTCTATTTAAGTCTTGGAGGAAGTAATTTCCTCTCATTATCTTGTTAAGATTTAATCTCCTCAAATGAATAACCTATGAATCCATGTAGACCAAGGCCAACCATTCATAATCATCATTTGAGAAAATGATTTAAATAAGGTAGAATACCTCATACAATTTAACAATACCACTTATGATTTAACATCACCAAGTAATTCAATATGAGAGTAAGTAGACCATGGTCACAACCTCATATAAAGTTACTTGGGACAAGATTTAAATGAGAGCAAGCCTCTCATAAGATTTCAATAATAGTTTTGGACAATATCATTTGACTAGAATAGCCATAAAGTCCTTTATTGAATTTAGGCCATGATCACTCAAAGTAACCATGTCATATTTTTGTAGAAACATGTAATGTAAGTGAAATGTGATTCATGGGAGTTGGAATCAACTCAAAAGCATTTTTGGTTGCTTTTTAATAATTGTTTGAAGTTGGAAAAGTCTCGGCCTTGTTCTTTTTGTGAGATTAATTCTACAAGGAATCTCATGATGAGACCAGTGGGGTTGTGTAGATCTTTTCTCTAGCTTTCTAACCATATGCAATTCATTAAATTTGGTTGAGCCAAAATGATTACATTCAAATTTGAACAAAGCATCTGCAAGCAAGTTGATTTAAAACCAAAAATTCGAATTTGAATAAAAGGGCTGCGCGGGAAAATTAACGGGCCGAAACGGGGGAGAGAGAGTTGGGCCATCCCAGCTATGCATCTGGCGCGAGTGGGCCGCCTGACAGGGTGGGCCACACCTGTCAGCGCCTCATAACTCCTGAAACGGTACCGATTAATCTCAGACACACGATTAGAACATGGATCGATGGCTCACATGTGTCGTCTACGTCGACGAGAGGGGAGGTACTGGCACGGCGGAGGAAGGGGGTCGGCGGCGATCCTGGGCTCCGGCGATGATCAGCGACGACGCCCAGCGACGTTGCTGTCGATGGCGGATCCTCTGGTACCGGCGACGACACCAGAGGTGGCGGAAATCGACGGCTCCTTCTGCAGCACCGCCGCGGACTTCAGCTAGCGATTGGCGGTCTACCGGCGACAATGTGGCGAGGTAATGGGTGGAGGAGGATCAGAGAGAGGAGGGAAGTCGATGGGTGTGCTCTGATGAGGAAGGGGAGGCTCCTTTTTATAGGCGCGAGGGGTGCTGCGGGTGTGAGCTCGGGTCGACCATGGCGCGGCAATTCCGGTGAGTGAAGGGGCAAGGTGAGGACGCGACACTGTGCTACAGTTCCTGGCGGACCTTCTGGCGGCAACGACGGAGTGGGACGGTGCCAAAATCAGTCGGGGCAAGTGGTGTACTGCGTGGCCGTGGCGGAAACTCGGCGACGATGGCGGCGGCTATGGCGCTCACTGATACGTCTCCAACGTATCGATAATTTCTTATGTTCCATGCCACTTTATTGAAGATACCTACATGTTTTATGCATACTTTATGTCATATTTATGCATTTTCCGGCACTAACCTATTAACAAGATGCCGAAGAGCCAGTTGCTGTTTTCTGCTGTTTTTGGTTTCAGAAATCCTAGTAAGGAAATATTCTCGGAATTGGACGAAATCAACGCCCAGGGGCCTATTTTCACACGAAGCTTCCAGAAGACCGAAGGAGTCACGAAGTGGGGCCACGGGGCGCCGCCACAGTAGGGCGGCGCGGCCTACAGGGGTCCGCGCGGCCCTGCTGTGTGGGGCCCCCGTGATGCCTCTTGACCTGCCCTTCCGCCTACTTAAATCCTTCGTCACGAAACCCCAAGTACCGAGAGCCACGATACGGAAAACCTTCCAAAGACGCCGCTGCCGCCAATCCCATCTCGGGGGATTCAGGAGATCGCCTCCGGCACCCTGCCGGAGAGGGGAATCATCTCCCGGAGGACTCTTCACCGCCATGGTCGCCTCCGGAGTGATGAGTGAGTAGTTCACCCCTGGACTATGGGTCCATAGCAGTAGCTAGATGGTCGTCTTCTCCTAATTGTGCTTCATTGTTGGATCTTGTGAGCTGCCTAACATGATCAAGATTATCTATCTGTAATGCTATATGTTGTGTTTGTTGGGATCCGATGAATAGAGAATACTATGCTATGTTGATTATCAATCTATTATCTATGTGTTGTTTATGATCTTGCATGCTCTCCGTTATTAGTAGAGGCTCTGGCCAAGTTTTTTCTCTTAACTCCAAGAGGGAGTATTTATGCTCGATAGTGGGTTCATGCCTCCATTAAATCTGGGACAGTGACAGAAAGTTCTAAGGTTGTGGATGTGTTGTTGCCACTAGGGATAAAACATCGATGCTATGTCTAAGGATGTAGTTGTTGATTACATTACGCACCATACTTAATGCAATTGTCTGTTGTTTGCAACTTAATACTGGAAGGGGTTCGGATGATAACCTGAAGGTGGACTTTTTAGGCATAGATGCATGCTGGATAGCGGTCTATGTACTTTGTCGTAATGCCCAATTAAATCTCACTATACTCATCATATCATGTATGTGCATGGTCATGCCCTCTTTATTTGTCAATTGCCCAACTGTAATTTGTTCACCCAACATGCTTATTCTTATCGGAGAGACGCCTCTAGTGAACTGTGGACCCCGGTCCATTCTTTACATCGAATACAATCTACTGCAATACTTGTTCTACTGTTTTCTGCAAACAATCATCATCCACACTATACATCTAATCCTTTGTTACAGCAAGCCGGTGAGATTAACAACCTCACTGTCACGTTGGGGCAAAGTAATTTGGTTGTGTTGTGCAGGTTCCATGTTGGCGCCGGAATCCCTGGTGTTGCGCCGCACTACACTCCGCCGCCATCAACCTTCAACGTGCTTCTTGACTCCTACTGGTTCGATAAACCTTGGTTTCTAACTGAGGGAAACTTACTACTGTACGCATCACACCTTCCACTTGGGGTTCCCAACGGTCGCGTGCTGTACGCTTGTCACTCACGCGGGCACGGGAGCGTGTCTGGCGGGTTGCTGTCGTCCAAGGGAGCGCGTTGGAGAAGGGAGAGGGCGAGAGGGGGCCTGGGTCGACGGCGCACGTCGACATTCTGTGGTGTCCAGGGCATGCCGATGCGCACCCTGGCGTGTTCTGGGCGCCGCAGACACGAGGCATTCCCGGCGGTGCAGGGTTCCTCCTCGACCGTGGCTAGCCCAGGAAGGCTCAGTGGATCATGGGGAAGCAGAATGGCAGGGTCGACCGAGCTAGAGAGGGGAGGAGCTAGGGTTGGCTTGGTGTGTGCCAACATGGCCGGCATGGGCATGGCTTGCCATGCCTGGCCGTGTCTAGCATGCCCAGGTAGGTGCATTGTGTGGAGGGGTACAAGGGGACAAGGTAGGGGCAAGTGGTGTACTAGGTTTGGCAAGAACACTATTGCAAATAGTGAAAAATGGATGTGTGTTAAATTTGATCACCAAGTGTTTGTCAAATTGCCTCATGCAATGCACTTTGAAAATTTTGAAAATGGATTGGCTGGACTTGGTTCAAATGACCAGAGACACACAAAGGTGGTGGTGGCATTTAAAAAATAAAAAGAATTGCAAAAATTGCAAAGTGGGATAATCTTGGTTTCGCTTCAAAGTCTCCTCTTGGCTTGAGCATAGCATTTGATCTAAGATGAATTTGTACTGGTGGTCTTTACCAAAGTTGTTCACCTCGATGTTGTCTTGGATGAGGTGCAAAGAGCTGGCAAAGTTTGGTTTGAAAAACTCTTAACTAAGAGGATCAAAGTGGGTAAGATATTAAAAGTGGCACATATGACCATTATCATATGTGACTAGGTTTTTGAATTTCTCTTGATTTGATTTGGTTTTTCTTGATCCCAAAAAGTTTTATTAAGTGTTTAGTAACATTCTACAATCAATGGCACAAGCCAAATTGGCCTAGGTCAAAGTTTTGCAAAATGGCCATAAACACATGTGTGTTGAATTGGATTTTTCTTATTTTTCCATTTTGGTTCACTTGATCCAATTGGGCATGTTAGATTGAGTTTTATAAGAGTTTCAAACCATTTGGGTAAGGTATGAGGGCATAGGGCAAAATTTTCTATTATGGCTATGTGCCACATATGCCTCCATATCTAATTTTATTTTCTTTTTGTTTCACCAAGGACTTGGTTGGTAAGTGGTGGGTTGGTTTTGTTGAGGTATTCCAAACCATCTACACAAAGTAGATATGGCCTAGTTTATCATTTGCAAAAATAGCCATAGGCTTACATAGGCCTCCACTTTTTAAATTAAAACCTTTTTATTTTGTTTTCTTTTTGGAAGAAGAAAAAGAAGGGTGAGGTTTAGGGTTTAGGAACAATTCAAGGTAGTTCACATAAGAACTTTGGTAATAGCACAATTATCAAACAAGAGCACTAAGCATAGCACCTTATTTAATAAAAGTTTTTGTTGGTTCTCATTTTTGGAAAAAGGGAAATTCATTTTCTCTTTGTTTTAAAAATTTGGGGTGTTACAAACCCTTCCCCCTTAAACAAATCTCGTCCCGAGATTTTAAGAAAAGTTAGGTTCCTAAGAGAGATTTGGCAATATGATTTAACAGGAAAACATACTTGGCATGGCCTGAGGTGCTTCATGTGCTTCTGTTGCATTCATGTGGTAGAGGCGGCCGTTGTGGTTGTTCTGGTTCCTTCTGGCTGCGAAACGGCGCTGTTGCTGGGCAGGTGCAGCAGGGTTGGTGGCAGTCTTGGCTATTCTTTTGGGGCACTCATTGGAGTAGTGTCCCACCACTCCACACTCGTAACAAGTTACTGTTGACTTGTCCTTGGGGGCGAGGGGGATTGCATTGCTTCCAGTCCTTGGACCAGTGTTGGTGTTGTTGTTGTTCTCGTTGTTGATGTTGCTGTTGGGGTTGTTGTTGTTGTTGTGATTGTTGTTGTTGTTGCCTCCGGGCTTCGGGGGTCCTCCATGGTTGTTGGTGTAGTTTGGGAGGTAATTCTGAGCAGGTGGCCTGTTGTTTCTTGGGGCAAACCCTCCAGTTGAGTTGTTGCGGTACTTCTGGGCATTGCTGGACCCATTCTGGTTCATCATCCGGCGTTTGCTGTTCTCGTTGGCTTGGTGAAGCTTCCCTTCCATCTGGATGGCGGAGTCCACCAGGGCTTCTAGGTCAGCAAAGGGAATGTTGACCAGTACAGTCTGCATTTCGTCATGCAGTCCGTTCAGAAATCTCTCTTTCCTCTTCTCGTTGGTGTTGGTTTCGTCCGGGGCGTACCTTGACAGAGTGAGGAATCTGTCGCGGTATTCTACCACGGACATCCTTCCTTGTTTGAGTTCACGGAACTCGTCTCTCATCTTCTTAATCAGCCCTTGGGGCACATGGTATTTGCTAAACTTGGTCTTGAAGTCCTCCCAGGTCATCATCTGTCCCGCATTCATTGCGCGGGCGCTGGTCCACCAGGCTCTTGCAGGTCCTGACAGGTAGTGGGTGGCGAATAGCACTTTCTCTGCGGCTTCAACTCCCACAACTTCTAGGTTGTTCACCATTGTCTGGAGCCAGTCATCTGCGTCAAGTGGCTCTTCGGTCTTGCTAAAAATGGGTGGGTTGGTGTTCTGGAAGTTCTTCAGCTTTGACCCCGGGTGGTCGTGGTTTCATGGCCGTGATTGTTCTGAGCGATCTGCTGCAGTGCGGCAATATTGGCTTGACGTTCAGCTCTCTCGGCTTCTCGGTCTGCCATCATCATCTCCAGCATCTGTATCATGGCGTCTTGGTTGCTGCTGCGGGTTGGTGGGGCCATCTGAACATTGAGGTAGATGATAAGATAAGAGGGAAATTTCTATGGTTTGTTTGGTTTAAAGTTCAAGAAGTTAAAAGTTCAAAACTTGAAAACTTGAGTAGTGTTGAGGGGGTAAAACCAACAACACTTTTTCATTCATACCAAACATCACACATTACAAAGCTAACACACCGTTGGTTTGAAGAACCATTCCTTCGCTCTACGATACAAGGGGATCCTGATACAAACTCACACCTACTCAAGTGCTTTTAGCGATACTACTCTTCAGGGTGGATTCTTAGTCTTTACGGTTAATGTGCTTGGCGAAAGGTGAGAGCGTTGTCCAGCTCCTTGCGGGTCTTGTACAGCATGAAATCCAGGTGTGTCACATAGTGGTTCATCTCTGGGTGCGGTGGCATGGTCATTGGTCTTCCCAGGGGGTCATGTCTTGGGTAGTAGATGAAGCGAGTGTTCTTGATCTTGTTCTTATTTTGTCCACACAGACGAGCAATTTCTTCTTGCATAGCTCTGACTATTCCCTCCTTCCAAGTGTTTCCCGTTATAGAAAACCAAATGGTTCCCCATATTGGGGCTCCAAGCTTTCCTCTTAGATCTGCAGTAACTTCCCACCGAGGTGGTCCTCCTGAGTGATTATTGAGGGGTATTTCGAAGAACTCGGGATACGGGCGTCCTAGATATTCAACTAGTTGCTTCAAATCCTTCTCGAACATTAGGTTTCCTCCGTGGCCAAGCTGATAGGACTTGCATGTGTACTCCATCTATGAGCAATTAGGATGGATAAGTGATGTCTACGCACGCTTCTATTCCTGTAGACAGTGTTGGGCCTCCAAGAGCAGAGGTTTGTAGAACAGCAGCAAGTTTCCCTTAAGTGAATCACCCAAGGTTTATCGAACTCAGGGAGGTAGAGGTCAAAGATATCCCTCTCAAGCAACCCTGCAATTACGATACAAGAAGTCTCTTGTGTCCCCAACACACCTAATACACTTGTCAGATGTATATGTGCACTAGTTCGGTGAAGAGATAGTGAAATACAAGTAATATGGATGATTGTAAGTAGTAATTGCAATCTGAAATAAAGATGGCAGCAAGCAAACATTTAACAGAACTTGTTGGAAACGATGTTTCAATGCTTAGAAACAAGGCCTAGGGATCATACTTTCACTAGTGGACACTCTCAACATTGATCACATAACTGAATAAATAAATGCTACTTTCTACACTCTCTTGTTGGATAACAAACACCATTCATTGTGTAGGGCTACAAAAGCACACCTCAAGCCGGAGTAAACAAGCTCCACAACATCCGGAGTTCATATTAAAGTAACCTCTAGAGTGCATAATAGACCGTTGCAATTTAGGCTGAGTACTAACATAGCATACACACCGTCAACAATAGCTATGAAAGGGGGAATAGATCGCATCAATACTATCATAGTAATAGTTAACTTCATAATCTACAAGAGATTACAATCATAACATACGCCAAGTACTACATGATGCACACACTGTCAACATTACATCATGGAGGAGGAATATACTACTTTAATAACATCACTAGAGTAGCACATAGATTAATAGTGATACAAAGCTCATGATCACATAAAGATCACACCATGGGAGAGGGAGATGAACCACATAGCTACCGGTAGAGCCCTCAGCCTCGAGGTAGAACTACTCCCTCCTCATCATGGGCGACAGCAACGGCGATGGAGATGGCGGTGGTGTCGATGGAGATGACTCCGGGGGCAATTCCCAGTCCCAGCGGCGTGCCGGAACAGAGACTTCTGTCACCCGAAACGAAGTTTCGCGATGGCAGCGGCGCCCCTGGAGTCTTCCTGGAGTTTCTTCAATTGGTATCGCGTTTTTAGGTCACGAGGGCTTATATAGGCGAAGAGGCGGAGTCGGAGGGGCCAGGGGGGCCCCTCCCCATAGGCTGGCGCGACCAGGGGGCCACCCGTGCCGCCTTATGGTGTGGGTCCCCTGCTGCCCGCCTCCGACTCTCCTTCGGTGTTCTGGAACCTTCCGGGGAAAATAAGATATTTGGCCTTTGTTTCGACGAATTCCGAGAATATTTCTCGAACAACCTTTCTGGAACCAAAAACAGCAGAAAACAGGAACTGGCACTTCGGCATCTTGTTAATAGGTTAGTTCCGGAAAATGCATAATAATGATGTAAAGTGTGTATAAAACATGTAGGTATTGTCATAAAACTAGCATGGAACATAAGAAATTATAGATACGTTTGAGACGTATCAAGCATCCCCAAGCTTAGTTCCTACTCGCCCTCGAGTAGGTAAACGATAACAAGGATAATTTCTGAAGTGACATGCTATCATAGTCTTGATCAATACTATTGTAAAGCATATGAGATGAATGAAGTGATTCGAAGCAATGGTAAAGATAATGACTAAACAACTGAATCATATAGCAAAGACTTTTCATGAATAGTACTTTCAAGACAAGCATCAATAAGTCTTGCATAGGAGTTAACTCATAAAGCAATAAATTCTTAGTAGAAAGTTTTGAAGCAACACAAAGGAAGATATAAGTTTCAGCAGTTGCTTTCAACTTCAACATCTATATCTCATGGATAATTGTCAACACAAAGTAATATGATGAATTCAAATAAGCAAGTATGTAGGAATCAATGCACACAGTTGACACAAGTGTTTGCTTCTAAGACAGAAAGAAGTAGGTAAACTTACTCAACATAAAGTAAAAGAAAGGCCCTTCGCAGAGGGAAGTAGGGATAAAATCATGTGCTAGAGCTTTTCAAGTTTTGAAATCATATAGAGAGCATAAAAGTAAAGTTTTGAGAGGTGTTTGTTGTTGTCAACGAATGGTAGTGGGCACTCTAACCCCCTCATCAAATAGACTTTCAAAGAGCGGCTCCCATGAAGGACGTTATCTCTACCAGCAAGGTAGATCATCCCTCTTCTCTTTTGTTTACACATGTACTTTAGTTTTTTTTTAATTTATGGATGACACTCCTGCCATCCTTTTGCTTTCACAAGCCATGGCTAACCGAATCCTCGGGTGCCTTCCAACATTCACATACCATGAAGGAGTGTCTATTTGCAAAAATAAGTTGCTTACTGATGAATTAGGGCAAAACATGTGACGAGAATTATTAATGAAAGTTAATTAATTGGGGCTGGGAACACCATTGCCAGCTCTTTTTGCAAAATTATTGGATAAGCGGATGAAGCCACTAGTCCATTGGTGAAAGTCTGCCAAACAAGATTGAAAGATAAAACACCACATACTTCCTCATGAGCTATAAAACATTGACACAATAAGAGATAATAACTTTTGAATTGTTTAAAGGTAGCACATGAAGTATTTACTTGGAATGGCAGAAAAATACCATGTAGTAGGTAGGTATGGTGGACACACATGGCATAGGTTTTGGCTCAAGGATTTGGATGCACGGGAAGTATTCCCTCTCAATACAAGGCTTGGGCTAGCAAGGTTGTTTGAAGCAAACACAAGTATGAACCGGTACAGCAAAACTTACATAAGAACATATTGCAAGCATTATAAGACTCTATACTGTCTTCCTTGTTGTTCAAACACCTCACCAGAAAATATCTAGACTTTAGAGAGACCAATCATGCAAACCAAATGTCAACAAGCTCTACGGTAGTTCTCTACTAATAGGTTTATACTACATGATGCAAGAGCTTAATCATGATCTACTTGAGAGCTTAAAACAATTGCCAAGTATCAAATTATCCAAGACAATATGAGGCATTTTCTGTTTCCAACCAAATAACAATAAGTGCAGTAGCTTCCAACTTTTGTCATGAACATTAAAAGTAAAACGAAGAACACCAGTGTTCATATGAAAAAGCGGAGCGTGTCTCTCTCCCACACAAGCATGATAGGATAAGATTTATTCAGAGAACTAAGATAACAAAACGAAAATAAAAGCACACAGACGCTCCAAGTAAAGCACATAAGATGTGACGGAATAAAAATATAGTTTCACTAGAGGTAACCTCATAAGTTGTCGATGAAGAAGGGATGCCTTGGGCATCCCGAGCTTAGATGCTTGAGTCTTCTTGAAATATGCAAGGATGAACCACGGGGGCATCCCCAAGCTTAGACTTTTCACTCTTCTTGATCATATTGTATCATCCTCCTCTCTTGATCCTTGAAAACTTCCTCCACACCAAACTCAAAACAAACTCATTAGAGGGTTAGTGCATAATCAAAAATTCACATATTCAGAGGTGACATAATCATTCTTAACACTTATGGACATTGCACAAAGCTACTGAAAGTTAATGGAACAAAGAAATCCATCCAACATAGCAAAAGAGGCAATGCGAAATAAAAGGCAGAATCTATCAAAACAGAACAGTCCGTAAAGACGGATTTTTTAGAGGCACTTAACTTGCTCAGATGAAAATGCTCAAATTGAATGAAAGTTGCGTACATATCTGAGGATCACGCACGTAAATTGGCAGATTTTTCTGAGTTACCTACAGAGGGGGCTACTCAATTTCGTGACAGCAAGAAATCTGTTTCTGCGCAGTAATCCAAATCTATTATCAACCTTACTATCAAAGACTTTACTTGGCACAACAATGCAATAAATAAAGATAAGGAGATGTTTAAACAGTAGTAACAACTTCCAAGACACAACAAAACAGTAGCAAAATAAAAACATGGGTTATCTCCCAAGAAGTGCTTTCCTTATAGCCATTAAGATGGGCTCAGCAATTTCAATGATGCTCACATAAGGATGAGAGTTGAAGCAAAAAGAGCATAAAAAAGCAAGTATGAAACAAATTTAAGCCTAACCCACTTCCTATTAAAAGGAATCCTGTAAATAAACAAGTCATGTAAGCATAACGCAACAAGCACAGAAAGGCAACACAAGCGCAACTTCAAGATTCTCAACATAAAGAGGGGAAACCTAATATTATTAAGATGCATATAACCATGTTTCCCTCTCTCATAATAACTTTCAGTAGCATCATGAACAAACTCAACAATATAACCATCACATAAAGCATTCTTATTCACATGCATAAAAGTATAATTACTCTCCACATAAGCATAGTCATTCTTATTAATTGTAGTGGGAGCAAATTCAACAAAGTAGATATCATTTTTATTCTCATCACCATAATCATCAAATATAGGAGGCATAGTAGGTGGCACCAAAATACCACTATCATTATAATCATCATAAATGGGAGGCAAAGTATCATCAAAGAAAATTTTCTCCTCAAAACTTGGGGGGCATATAGTATGGACTAGGGCCATCAAGTGTACTAATGCACTAAGGTAGTCCATGACCGTTTGATTTTCTACATCCGATCCAGATTCAAGTGTTCAGTTGTTTGTGCACTTACCACCCGGATTTTACTAAAATTAACCCGCAGTACACTCCCTCTTTCCCATTATTTACTGGACGCATTCAAAATTTTGTTCCAACAAAGAAAAGACTATATATTTTGAACTGAGAGTCCGATTCAGGAGAGGTTTTCACCATCTTCTTTGTCTTGACGAGACCTTCGAAACAAGATCAATTTGACACATTTTGAAAATTTTGATTTTTTTCATGTCTTGACACTTGAATGAAACTTACGTGAAACCTGTGTAAACACATGCCTAATTAGCTAGAATCATGAATATAATCTATGTGAAACTTGTACAGAACACACGAAAAGAAGAAAGAAACTTATGTGAAATCTGTGTACACACTAATCCAAATTTGGGAAATGCTAAAAGTTTCGCAAAAGATTATTTGGACCATACTTAATTTTTCCCTAAAACTTTAGTGAAACCAACAAAAATATGCCAAAAATAGATGTATCTAGACATGTTTTAGTATGTAGATATATCCATTTTTAGCAAAAAATTTAACCGGAGGGAGTAGTTAATTTTGTACGGTGCTTGTTTGAACCATCATGTATTTTTCAAAAAAAGTTTTTTTCAGAACATAATATTTTTTCATGATATGTTTAGCAAATGCATTCAACAATAGCGGAAACTTTTGTGAAACCCCTAACAGACCACGTTCTTTTGTTGAAATAGCATAGCAGCAGGGTTATATTACAAAAGAAACGTGAGCTGTCCTTTGGGCCACTGATTTCTTGATCGTGTGGTTGTGGATGCTTAGTGCATTAGTACACCTCATGATCCTAGTGCATTCTATATGCCCCCCAAAACTTGGGGGACTAAAAATATCACAACCAGCTTCCCCAAGCTTAGATTTTTCCATATCATTAGAAATAATAGTGTTCAAAGAGTTCATGCTAATAGCATTGCTACAACTATTTTGCAAACAAAGTTCCATGGGTTTTTAATTCTCTCTTCAAACACATCATGTCCTAATTCAATATAAAGTTCATAAAGATCTCTAATTTTTTTGTTGTTTTCCATTAAGCCTAACTAGTGAAAATAAAACAATAAACAAAAAGATGCAATTGCAGGATCTAAAGGAAATAACTTTGAGCACTCACACACCGGCAACAATGCTAGGAAATAGCTTAGTAGTCGGAGGATGTGAATACCTTTTACCTTACCTCCCCGGCAACGACGCCAGAAAATAGCTTGATGTCTACGCACGCTTCTATTCCTGTAGACAGTGTTGGGCCTCCAAGAGCAGAGGTTTGTAGAACAGCAGCAAGTTTCCCTTAAGTGAATCACCCAAGGTTTGTCGAACTAAGGGAGATAGAGGTCAAAGATATCCCTCTCAAGCAACCCTGCAATTACGATACAAGAAGTCTCTTGTGTCCCCAACACACCTAATACACTTGTCAGATGTATAGGTGCACTAGTTCGGCGAAGAGATAGTGAAATACAAGTAATATGGATGATTGTAAGTAGTAATTGCAATCTGAAATAGAGATGGCAGCAAGCAAACATGTAACAGAACTTGTTGGAAACGATGTTTCAATGGTTAGAAACAAGGCCTAGGGATCATACTTTCACTAGTGGACACTCTCAACATTGATCACATAACTGAATAAATAAATTCTACTTTCTACACTCTCTTGTTGGTTAACAAACACCATTCATTGTGTAGGGCTACAAAAGCACACCTCAAGCCGGAGTAAACAAGCTCCACAACATCCGGAGTTCATATTAAAGTAACCTCTAGAGTGCATAATAGACCGTTGCAATTTAGACTGAGTACTAACATAGCATACACACTGTCAACAATAGCTATGAAAGGGGGAATAGATCGCATCAATACTATCATAGTAATAGTTAACTTCATATTCTACAAGAGATTACCACAACCTACGCCAAGTACTACATGATGCACACACTGTCAACATTACATCATGGGGGAGGAATAGACTACTTTAATAACATCAGTAGAGTAGCACATAGATTAATAGTGATACAAAGCTCATGATCATATAAAGATCACACCATGGGAGAGAGAGATGAACCACATAGCTACCAGTAGAGCCCTCAGCCTCGGGGGAGAACTACTCCCTCCTCATCATGGGAGACAGCAACGGCGATGGAGATGGCGGTGGTGTCGATGGAGATGACTCCGGGGGCAATTCCCCGTCCCGGCGGCGTGCCGAAATAGAGACTTCTGTCCCCCGAAACAGAGTTTCGCAATGGCGGCGGCGCACCTGGAGTCTTTCTGGAGTTTCGTCAATTGGTATTGCGTTTTTAGGTCACGAGGGCTTATATAGGCGAAGAGGCGGAGTCGGAGGGGGCAGGGGGCCCCCTCCCCATAGGCTGGCGCGGCCAGGGGGCCACCCGCACCGCCTTATGGTGTGGGTCCCCTGCTGCCCGCCTCCGACTCTCCTTCGGTGTTCTGGAACCTTCCGTGGAAAATAAGATATTTGGCCTTTGTTTCGTCGAATTCCGAGAATATTGCCCGAACAGCCTTTCTGGAACCAAAAACAGCAGAAAACAGGAGCTGGCACTTCGGCATCTTGTTAATAGGTTAGTTCCGGAAAATGCATAATAATGATGTAAAGTGTGTATAAAACATGTAGGTATTGTCATAAAACTAGCATGGAACATAAGAAATTATAGATACGTTTGAGACGTATCAGTAAGTTAGAGAAGTGGTCAAGTGTGCAAAATTTTATGTAGGATTACAAGGAAAGTAGAGCATGGATTTCTCATTTCGAAAAGATCTCAAGGATAAGAGGGGGAATAAGTTTTCATAAATATTCACTTCATTTGTTTTGAAACTAAGTTTTTCAGACGTCCATTCTAACTAGGTCTCCTAAGGTCAAACAATGGCTCTGATACCAACTTGTCAACACCCGGATTTTTAAGTCCAGATGCCTATTATGCCATACATCGCAATCCCAGGAACATTGTTGTTGTGAGACATAACAGTCGATATCATAAGTCATCATTCATTACAAACCATACTTGTCTTACAAATTCAGATCACATGATCCAATATTACACAAATAGTTGATCTAATGATCAGCGAACACAATTCATAGCGGAAGCGTAATAGAAGGGACTATCTAGTCCACAGGACAACGCTTGACGTCAGAAGATTCCTAGTTGTCGTAGGCGTCCTGCTGGTCGTCACCTTGGTAGTTCTGCTCCTCTTCATAGTCTGGCCATTTGAATAGCCAGGGACACAGCCGTGAGTACTTTAAATACTCGCAAACTAATACTAGTGCAAGTACTAACATTTTTAATAAGGGGATTCTAAGCTCTAGTTTATTTTGCATAAAGCCAGTTTTAGTTCACAAGTATTTGATAAAAGACTCTTCATGTGCTAACTAACTCAAGAGGGAACATTAGTGTCATTCCCACAACTCAGTAGTGTTTCAAGTCAAGTCACCATTCAAACTTCAGTCACAAGTCACCATTCAAATCACCAATCCCTTTTCAAGAAAACAACTGACAACTGGTACAGTATGACCTTTCCAACCGTCCGTAACCGTGGACACGGCTATTCGAATAGATTTACACTCTGCAGAGGTTGCACACTTGTGCCACAACATTTGATTACATACGTCAGGGATAACCCTGAATCATCGTAACACAGTACGCGGATCATCAACCATAACCTTTCACTTACATACCCTAGTATAGGTACCTCTCCCCATGAGCTTGGCCTCCCAGTAAAGACAAACCGTCAACCTGGGAACTGCATAGGGCTTGGGCTGTACATTCACATCATTTCACTTGTAACGGAGGCAGCCTCGGCATAACCCCTATGATGCTTGTTCAGAGGGAACCCATACTAAGATGTATAAACTTCCAGTTAAGCCCTACCCATAATCAGGTATTGTGGGGGTGACGAGGGAACACCTAGGCAATGCCTACATATTGTAGACTTGGGTTTCGGGAGAGAGCGACGATGGAGATTCCGGGAGCGAGATTAGGTACACGACGTACCCAGCTTCGGGTCCCCTCGGTGGAGGATCCCTGCGTGCTGCTAGCAATCCAGTATATGATCATAGATGTGTTTACAGGGTGCCGCCATAGGCGGAGCTATGTTGTCTATCTATTGGCTATCTATTGTCCCTCTTATTTCGGATGCCCTGGCTAGCTTTATATATGCAACCAGCCTAGGGTTTTACAAGAGTCCTAGTCGACTACTTCTTTGGGTTGCCTTGTTGGGCCTTCTCCATATTGGGCCGAGCCAAGCCAGGTATACTAATAATGGGTACCCGAAGGGTATGCCCATGTCAGTAGCCCCCGAGTTTATAGGGAAGTCGAATACTTGCATAGAAACTCCAAGCATAGCCATCTCCGGAGTTGAAGAAAATACAAGGCGAGGTCCATGTCATAGATCATGTGTAGCGTAGATGATGTCGACGATTCTTGAAATTATCGGGTGCGCGACAGCGCTCCCGATGGGAGTAGCCCCCGAGTCTATGGGCAAGTGCTTGCACTTGGGCATAGACTCAAGTTGTACTACTTGATAAAGAACTTAACTATATTTCTGGAGGACTTGATGAAATCCATGTGCTCCCGATGGGAGTAGGCTCTACTCGAGTCGTAGAATCGAGTTGAGTCTACAAACCTTGATTGTCATAGATGCTGCCGAAGTTATTTTTCTATCGGATGCGCGACCAGCGCTCCCGATGGGAGTAGCCCCCGAGGCTACAGCCAAGTATTTGCACTTGGGTGTAGGCTCAACTTGCTTTTAATCGACTCCACAATTTTTCCTCTTTCTTTTATCTTATCAGGAGGGTTAACAATACTCTCGATAAGAGTAGCCCCCGAGCCTATGGGCAGGCGCTTGCACCTAGGCATAAGCTCGAGTTGTACTACTCGATAAAGAACTTGGCGCAGTCCCTCTTTTTATCGACTCTAAGCCGTTGCTATTTTTATTTGACATCCATATCTATATTGTATAGGGATAATGGTAATTGGGGCTAGTTCATCTGACGGATCAGGTACTAGTTAACTGCTCTAGTGGCAATCCGCAAAAACCTACTTCAAGATCACGTCCCTGGACATGATCTCGGGATACTGGTGCTAACTCGACAGGTGCCGCTTAAGGTCTTACCATATGTCGAGCCCCAGTCATGTTTTATCGGGTCGACAGCGCGTCCGCTGGGATATTTCTTCACATCTGTTGATGTGGAAAAAAGTAGCAGAGCGCAGTCTTTAGCGATGCCACGCCACACAGGACGGACCCGGGGTCTTACCTTCGCAGAGTTTTGCGGCATTCAGAGATTATTCGCGACTTTTGGCGCTCTGAGAATATATTGTCCAGTGCCTTGTTCGGCTGATGCAATGGCCCATTTTGCGGGTTCTTCTATATTTTTCTCGGGCGTGATGAGATAGCCGAATATATTGCGTTCTTCTATATTGTCGGGTACATCACCGATGCTCTTGCTCGGAAGAATATGACGAGTCAATGGACCCGAAGATTTATCCACCCTCTCTTTTTTTTATGCTCCTCCTTGATGATAATTTCGTCGAGTTCTTCCTCGAAGATTTTTTTTAAAGTTCCTCCTTGAAGAAAATTTCTTCGAGTTCTTTTTGAGGGAAATTCATCGGGTCCTCCTCGAGGAAAATTCTTCGGGTTCTTTTTGAGGACAATTTCGTCGGGTCCTGTCCTTTCTTGAAGACAATTTCGTCGAGTTCTCCCTGTAGACAATTTTGTCGGGTTCTCTCTTATATACTTTGAAATTTGCTTTCTCATGCACAAACAAACAAACTTTTTCTATCTTTTCCCTTAGTTTCTTTTTCGCATGCGGTGTCAGATGCTCGGATTCAATGATATGTAAAGTGAATATATGCCACGCAGCCCCTGAGCGTCGGGTGCGGCGAAAGTAAATGATAATCAACTTCATGTGAAATAAAGGAACACTTAGCTTATTGGGCACGACGGAGTCGATGCACGATGAGTTCTTCGAGTGCAGCGAAAAAGTCGAGCCGAAGTAGAAACCACCGAATTAGCGAAAGTGGATACTACCAAATTGTTGATGAAGAGATAGCCGAGCCCCCGAGTACTGCTGGGGTGATGTCATGATTGTTGCTTAGACGCCGTGTCACAGTTGTTACTCTAGACGAAGTAGTTGTTGAGCCCCCGAGCATTTGTCGTGAAGTCGGAAGAAGTTGGCGGAGTCGCGGAAATAAGGTGAGGCCATTTAGGATGAAACCATTGGCAATAATATAGTATGAATCCAGCCATTAATCATGAAGCATACATTGAAGATGAATCCGCCGATATCATAGATGATGAATCCATTGACCCGAAGAATCCAGTAATAACCATAGAAGATGAATCCGCTGATATCATAGAGGATGAATCCATTGACCCGAAGAAAATAGTTCCAATAATAACCATAGAAGATGAATCCATTGACCCGGAAACGCATCGGGTAATATTGTATAAGTGAACCAAAGATAATCCAAAGAAAACCAATCCAGTAATCCGAATAAATTAAATCCACTGAGCCGAAGAAGATAAAGCCACTAAGTCGAAAAAAAATACTTCCACTGAGACGAAGAAAATATTTTCACTGAGCCGGAGAAGACATATCTAGAGCTGAAGAAAAAGAAATTCACCAAGTAACCGAGTATATTTGTGATAACGAAGTAATGGCACAGCCCAAGTGTTGGGTGAATCTGCTCTAATGATGTAATGGTGCAGCCCCCAAGTATTCGGGTGTGGAGAAAATAAATAATAATTGACTCTTTGAAGCGTACTACTTAGCTTTTTATCGGCTGCGGCGACGCCTGGCCGGAAGTGGTCGATGTAGTCGCGCGGCGCCTGGCCGAAAGTAGTAGATGTGGCCGATATAGTCGATGAAGAGGACGCGACCGATGAAGTGGAGAGATGCCGCGTTTTAGCCGAAAGCTGAAATTTTTTTGTCGGATGGCAAATTCGCGGTAACGTGTGCTGACGGATGTGCACAATGATGAGTCCATGCCGGGTCGTCCGCGCAGTTGAAGAGATCCATGGCACGGTTGAAAAGATTCACGCAAGATTGAAGTATCCTTGGCAGAAATTTGGGCGTTGGACGAAGTCGTGGCCGCGAAGTCTCCACATATCTCCCCCAATAATACGTACATGTCCCTGCAAAACGATTAGATCGATCCAACAAACAATTGATTCAACAAATAAGAGGAGAGAGAAAGATATTAGATCAGATAGAAAAAATAAATCACAAGCGGTAGCGTCATAGACGTAGCCTCGTGGACATGCGTATGCATGTTTTCCTGCTTTTTTTTTCAGATTGTATCATCGGGGCTTGATCCTGCAGGTGATGCAGCCTGATCTCAATTCCGTGCGGCACTATCCATGTCATCCAGGATCCATGTATGTGTAGACGGGCTGATCGGGCTGATCGACCATGATGGGAACAGCGCTAGCTTTTTTTCTCGCGGATGATGAAGCCGAGCGGGTGAAGCCTGACGTGAAGAGGCGGATGAACTTGGAAGATCTGATCGTAGTTTGTTTGAAGTCG
Source organism: Lolium perenne (assembly GCF_019359855.2). Taxonomy (NCBI): domain Eukaryota; kingdom Viridiplantae; phylum Streptophyta; class Magnoliopsida; order Poales; family Poaceae; genus Lolium; species Lolium perenne. The sequence continues at coordinate 51,539,565 of NC_067245.2, forward strand.
AAGGATCTCGCCCGGATGACAAAATCCAATCGCCGCAGAATTCTCACAGACGGAGCCAATTGACGAGGGAACACCTCGGCAATGCCTACATATTGTAGACTTGGGTTTCGGGAGAGAGCGACGATGGAGATTCCGGGAGCGAGATTAGGCACACGACGTACCCAGCTTCGGGTCCCCTCGGTGGAGGATCCCTGCGTGCTGCTAGCAATCCAGTATATGATCATAGATGTGTTTACAGGGTGTCGCCATAGGCGGAGCTATGTTGTCTATCTATTATCTATCTGTTGTCCCTCTTATTTCGGATGCCCTGGCTAGCTTTATATATGCAACCAGCCTAGGGTTTCACAAGAGTCCTAGTCGACTACTTCTTCGGGTTGCCTTGTTGGGCCTTCTCCATATTGGGCCGAGCCAAGCCAGGTATACTAATAATGGATACCCGAAGGGTATGCCCATGTCAGGGGGTACTCAAATATTGGAAAGGTATCGCATCCAAACCCAACTATCATTTTTGGTAAAGTTCACCAAGTCATATTCACCTTCAAAATCTCTCAATAGAAAGAATCATCTTTCCAAGGTTTTTCAAAGTCATTTCTCAAATCACAAGTTCCCATCTAGAGTAGTCATATTTTAATTAGCACTAGCCACTAATCATGGTGATAGTGCTATCTAGCTTGAAAGCTTGGTAGGCTAAGTGTGATAATCTTGACTACTTAGCTAACTTAGACCAAGTGAATCATGAATCAAAAAGTAACCTTTGGTAAATCAAAACTTGTAAGGTAAAAACTTGGGATGGGTTCATTGCACATTAAGTAAAGAAAGGGTGCCTTGCTCAAGAGAGCTTTGCACTTGCAAGAATATTAGCTTTCCTTGGTTGGTGTACTGGTCAAAGTGGCCTTCCTCCTCTTGATGGTAGACCTCCTCCTCCTGGTACTTTTCTGTGCTAGCGTCTAAAAACGGATACGAGGTAACAATCACCAAACAAGCTTATGAACTATTCTAAGCACACACATGGTTCACACAAACTAATCTATCATCACCACATTTACTAAAAGGTTGGTTGACTTGTTTTCTTCTTAAGAGAAAATAATTTCCTCTCATTATCAAACTTGACTTAGAGTTTCTATTTAAGTCTTGGGGGAAGTAATTTCCTCTCATTATCTTGTTAAGATTTAATCTCCTCAAATGAATAACCTATGAATCCATGTTGACCAAGGCCAACCATTCATAATCATCATTTGGGAAAATGATTTAAATGAGGTAGAATACCTCATACAATTTAACAATACCACTTATGATTTAACATCACCAAGTAATTCAATATGAGAGTAAGTAGACCATGGTCACAACCTCATATGAAGTTACTTGGGAAAAGATTTAAATGAGAGCAAGCCTCGCATAAGATTTCAATAATAGTTTTGGACAATATCATTTGACTGGAATAGCCATAAAGTCCTTTATTGAATTTAGGCCATGATCACTCAAAGTAACCATGTCATATTTTTGCAGAAACATGTAATGTAAGTGAAATGTGATTCATGTGAGTTGGAATCAACTCAAAAGCATTTTTGGTTGATTTTTAATAATTGTTTGAAGTTGGAGAAGTCTCTACCTTGTTCTTTTTGTCAGATTAATTCTACAAGGAATCTCATGATGAGACCAGTGGGGTTGTGTAGATCTTTTCTCTAGCTTTCTAACCATATGCAATTCATTAAATTTGTTGAGCCAAAATGATTCTATTCAAATTTGAACAAAGCATTTGCAAGAAAGTTGATTTAAAACCAAAAATTCGAATTTGAATAAAAGGGCTGCGCGGGAAAATTAACGGGCCGAAACGGGGGAGAGGGAGTTGGGCCAGCCCAGCTACGCATCTGGCGCGAGCGGGCCGCCTGACAGGGTGGGGCACGCCTGTCAGTGCCTCATAACTCCCGAAACGGTACCGATTAATCTCCGACACACGATTAGAACATGGATCGACGGCTCACATGCGTCGTCTACGTCGACGAGAGGGGAGGCACTGGCACGGTGGAGGAAGGGGGTCGGCGGCGATCCTGGGCTCCGGCGATGATCGGCGACGACGCCCAGCGACGTTGCGGTCGACGGCGGATCCTCTGGTACCGGCGGCGACTCCAGAGGTGGCGGAAATTGACGGCTCCTTGTGCAGCACCGCCGCGGACTTCAGCTAGCGATTGGCGGTCTACCGGCGACAATGTGGTGAGGTAATGGGCGGAGGAGGATCAGAGAGAGGAGGGAAGTCGATGGGTGTGCTCTGATGAGGAAGGGGAGGCTCCTTTTTATAGGCGCGAGGGGTGCTGCGGGTGTGAGCTCGGGTCGACCATGGCACGGCGATTCCGGTGAGCGAAGGGGCAAGGTGAGGACGCTACACTGTGCTGCGGTTCCTGGCGGACCTTCTGGCGGCAACGGCGGAGTGGGTCGGTGCCAAAATCGGTCGGGGGCAAGTGGTGTACTTCGTGGCTGTGGCGGAAACTCGGCGACGATGGCGGAGGCTATGGCGCTCACGCGGGCACGGGAGCGTGTCTGGCGGGTTGCTGTTGTCCAGGGGAGCGTGTTGGAGAAGGGAGAGGGCGAGAGGGGGCCTGGGTCGACGGCACACGTCGACGTTCTATGGTGTCCAGGGCGTGCCGATGCACACCCTGGCGTGTTCTGGGCGCCACAGACACGGCGCGTTCCCGGCGGTGCAGGGTTCCTCCTCGACCGTGGCTAGCCCAGTTAGGCTCAGTGGATCATGGGGAAGCAGAATGGCAGGGTCGGCCGAGCTAGAGATGGGAGGAGCTAGGGTTGGCTTGGTGTGTGCCAACATGGCCGGCATGGGCATTGCTTGCCATGCCTGGCCGTGTCTAGCATGCCCAGGTAGGTGCATTGTGTGGAGGGGGACAAGGGGACAAGGTAGGGGCAAGTGGTGTACTAGGTTTGGCAAGAACACTATTGCAAATAGTGAAAAATGGATGTGTGTTAAATTTGATCACCAAGTGTTTGTCCAATTGCCTCATGCAATGCACTTTGAAAATTTTGAAAATGGATTGGTTAGACTTGGTTCAAATGACCAGAGACACACAAAGGTGGTGGTGGCATTTAAAAAATAAAAAGAATTGCAAAAATTGCAAAGTGGGATAATCTTGGTTTTGCTTCAAAGTCTCCTCTTGGCTTGAGCATAGCATTTGATCTAAGATGAATTTTTACTGGTGGTCTTTACCAAAGTTGTTCACCTTGATGTTGTCTTGGATGAGGTGCATAGAGTTGGCAAAGTTTGGTTTGAAAAACTCCTAACTAAGAGGCTCAAAGTGGGTAAGATATTAAAAGTGGCACATATATGACCATTATCATATATGACTAGGTTTTTGAATTTCTCTTGATTTGATTTGGTTTTTCTTGATAAAAAAGTGTTATTAAGTGTTTAGTAACATTCTACAATCAATGGCACAAGCCAAATTGGCCTAGGTCAAAGTTTTGCAAAATGGCCATAAACACAAGTGTGTGTTGAATTGGATTTTTCTTATTTTTCCATTTTGGTTCACTTGATCCAATTAGGCATGTTGTTAGGATCTATTTAGGGTTAGATTGAGTTGGATAAGAGTTTCAAACCATTTGGGTAAGGTATGAGGGCGTAGGGCAAAATTTGCTATTATGGCTATGTGCCACATATGCCTCCATATCTAATTTTATTTTCTTTTTGTTTCACCAAGGACTTGGTTGGTAAGTGGTGGGTTGGTTTTGTTGAGGTATTCCAAACCATCTACACAAAGTAGATATGGCCTAGTTTATCATTTGCAAAAATAGCCATAGGCTTACATAGGCCTCCACTTTTTAAATTAAAACCTTTTTATTTTGTTTTCTTTTTGGAAGAAGAAAAAGAATGGTGAGGTTCAGGGTTTAGGAACAATTCAAGGTAGTTCACATAAGAACTTTGGCAATAACACAATTATCAAACAAGAGCACTATGCATAGCACCTTATTTAATAAAAGTTTTTGTTGGCTCTCATTTTTGGAAAAAGGGAAATTCATTTTCTCTTTGTTTTAAAATTTTGGGGTGTTACACATTCCGACTTGTGTAGAGCTTGAAGTGTTATCATCAAGATCAAGCGGGATGCACAAGGCAAAGGTATAACCTTGATACGTTTTCCGTTTACCGGTCTCAAGGTGGTTGATGGGAGACCGGATTATAGGACAGATGGCCGCACTATTAAGAGGGGCTTTCGGTTGAGTAACTTGATCACATCGTCTTAGGGAGCTCAATCCTTTGCATACATTGCATATCCTTATTGCTTCTTGGTGTTTCTCGGTGTGAGGTTCTTGAGCTTGTTGCTAGCTTTACAACAAGCCCAAGTTCATCAAAAACGGAGTTCGCATGCATCTTCTATTGCGTTTTCGAGGTTGGGTGATTTTACCGGTTATTCATGATATAAGGTTCTACCTTTTATATTCATGATAAAATCCCCTCCTATAGATTCTTGAGTTTTCACTTTCTATTTGATAGCATTTGTTGTTATCTTCCAAAAAAAATTGGTTTCATTCGAATCAGAGTTCGGGAGCATTAGTTATTAAAGAAAAAAGGGAAAAGAGTAAAAGAAGAAAAAGAAAAGAAAAAGGAAAGAGGCCAGCCGGCCGGACCGGCCCAGCCGCCGGCCCACCCGGCCGAGACCGGCCCGGGCGCCTGTGCCAACCGGCTGGATCCAGTGGCCTTTGGCCCGTGACCGGCCGCAGGTTCGGTCCGCGACCGGCCTGCCCGGCGCACCTCCCGGCCCCGCCGGTTTCCTCGTTGGGCCGCCTTTCCCCCGCGCGGCCTGATGTCTACGGGAGCTTCTATTCTTGTAGACAGTGTTGGGCCTCCAAGAGCAGAGGTTTGTAGAACAGCAGCAAGTTTCCCTTAAGTGGATCACCCAAGGTTTATCGATCTCAGGGAGGAAGAGGTCAAAGATATCCCTCTCATGCAACCCTGCAACCACAAAGCAAGAAGTCTCTTGTGTCCCCAACACACCTAATAGGTGCACTAGTTCGGCGAAGAGATAGTGAAATACAGGTGGTATGAATAAGTATGAGCAGTAGTAACGGTGCCAGAAAAGTGCTTGCTGGCGTGTAGTTGATGGTGGTAATATTGCGGACAGTACAGATGCGATGAGAAACGGTAAACAAGCAGCGATAGCGATATTTAGGAACAAGGCCTAGGGATTATACTTTCACTAGTGGACACTCTCAACATTGATCACATAACAGAATAAATAAATAGATGCTAGACTCTACACCCTCTTGTTGGATGATGAACACCACTAACTGTGTAGGATTACACGAACCCTCAATGCCGGAGTTAACAAGCTCCACAATATTCGATGTTCATATTTAAATAACCTTAGAGTGCATGACAGATCAACATAACCAAATAGATCACATCAATACCATCATAGTAATAGTTAACTTCATAATCTACAAGAGATCACAATCATAAACTACGCCAAGTACTACATGATGCACACACTGCCACCTTTACACCATGCAGGAGGAATAGAGTACTTTAATAACATCACTAGAGTAGCACATAGATGAATAGTGATACAAAACACATATGAATCTCAATCATGTAAAGCAGCTCATGAGATTATTGTATTGAAGTACATAGGGAGAGAGATGAACCACATAGCTACCGGTACAGCCCCGAGCCTCGATGGAGAACTACTCCCTCCTCATGCGAGACAGCAGCGTTGATGAAGATGGCGGTGGTGTCGATGGAGAAGCCTTCCGGGGGCACTTCCCCATCCCGGCGGCGTGCCGGAACAGAGGCTCCTGTCCCCCAGATCTTGGCTTCGCGATGGCGGCGGCTCTGGATGGTTTCTCGTACCGTGGCTTTTCCGTATCGAGGATTTAGGTCAGGGACCTTTTTATAGGCGAAGAGGCGGCGTCAGAGGGTCGAAGAGGCGGTGAGATGGTAAGGCGGCGAGGCCAGGGCCTGGGCCGCACCGGCCTACCTCCTGGGCCCCCTGTGGGTCCACTCTGGCGACTCTCGGGTGTTCTGGATGCTTCCGGGGATTCTAAGATGCCGGGCGTTGATTTCGTCCAATTCCGAGAATATTTCCTTAATAGGATTTCTGAAACCAAAAACAATGAGAAAACAAAGAAGCAGCCTGCGGCATCTCGTCAATAGGTTAGTTAGGAAACGCATAAATATGACATAAAGTATGCATAAAACATGTAGATATCATCAATAATGTGGCATGGAACATAAGAAATTATCGATACGTCGGAGACGTATCAGCATCCCCAAGCTTAGTTTCTGCTCGTCCCAAGCAGGTAAACGATAACAAAGATAATTTCTGGAGTGACATGCCATCATAACCTTGATCATACTATTGTAAACACATGTAATGAATGCAGAGATCAAAACAATGGTAAATGACATGAGTAAACAAATGAATCATATAGCAAAGACTTTTCATGAATAGTACTTCAAGACAAGCATCAATAAGTCTTGCATAAGAGTTAACTCATAAAGCAATAATTCAAAGTAAAGGTATTGAAGCAACACAAAGGAAGATGAAGTTTCAGCGGTTGCTTTCAACTTATAACATGTATATCTCATGGATATTGTCAATGCAGAGTAATATAACAAGTGCAATATGCAAGTATGTAGGAATCAATGCACAGTTCACACAGGTGTTTGCTTCTTGAGGTGGAGAGAGATAGGTGAACTGACTCAACATAAAAGTAAAAGAAAGGTCCTTCAAAGAGGAAAGCATCGATTGCTATATTTGTGCTAGAGCTTTTATTTTGAAAACAAGAAACAATTTTGTCAACGGTAGTAATAAAGCATATGTGTTATGTAAATTATATCTTACAAGTTGCAAGCCTCATGCATAGTATACTAATAGTGCCCGCACCTTGTCCTAATTAGCTCGGATTACCTGGATTATCATCGCAATGCATATGTTTTAACCAAGTGTCACAAAGGGGTACCTCTATGCCGCCTGTACAAAGGTCTAAGGAGAAAGCTCGCATCGGATTTCTCGCTATTGATTATTCTCAACTTAGACATCCATACCGGGACAACATAGACAACAGATAATGGACTCCTCTTTTATGCATAAGCATTCAACAATTATTAATTTTCTCATATGAGATCGAGGATATTTGTCCAAAACTGAAACTTCCACCATGGATCATGGCTTTAGTTAGCGGCCCAATGTTTTTCTCTAACATTATGCATGCTCTAACCATTCTAGCGGTAAATCTCCCTTACTTCAGACAAGACGAACATGCATAGCAACTCACATGATATTCAACAAAGAGTAGTTGATGGCGTCCCCAGGAACATGGTTATCGCACAACAAGCAACTTAATAAGATATAAAGTGCATAAGTACATATTCAGTACCACAATAGTTTTTAGGCTATTTGTCCCATGAGCTATATATTGCAAAGGTGAAGGATAGAAATTTAAAGGTAGCACTCAAGCAATTTACTTTGGAATGGCAGAAAAATACCATGTAGTAGGTAGGTATGGTGGACACAAATGGCATAGTGGTTGGCTCAAGTATTTGGATGCATGAGAAGTATTCCCTCTCGATACAAGGTTTAGGCTAGCAAGGCTATTTGAAACAAACACAAGGATGAACTGGTGCAGCAAAACTCACATAAAAGACATATTGTAAACATTATAAGACTCTACACCGTCTTCCTTGTTGTTCAAACACTTTACTAGAAATTATCTAGACCTTAGAGAGACCAATTATGCAAACCAAATTTTAGCAAGCTCTATATATTTCTTCATTAATAGGTGCAAAGTACATGATGCAAGAGCTTAAACATGAGCACAACAATTGCCAAGTATCACATTATCCAAGACATTATAGCAATTACTACATGTATCATTTTCCGATTCCAACCATATAACAATTTAACGAAGCAGTTTCAACCTTCGCCATGAACATTAAAAACTAAGAACACATGTGTTCATACGAACCAGCGGAGCGTGTCTCTCTCCCACACAAGCATTTATTCAAACAAAAACAAAAACAAAAACAAACAGACGCTCCAAGTAAAGTACATAAGATGTGACCGAATAAAAATATAGTTTCAAGAGAAGGAACCTGATAATTTGTCGATGAAGAAGGGGATGCCTTGGGCATCCCCAAGCTTAGATGCTTGAGTCTTCTTGAAATATGCAGGGATGAACCACCGGGGCATCCCCAAGATTAGAGATTTCACTCTCCTTGATCATAGTATATCATCCTCCTCTCTTGACCCTTGAAAACTTCCTCCACACCAAACTCGAAATAAACTCATTAGGGGGTTAGTGCATAATCAAAAACTCACATGTTCAGAGGTGACACAATCGTTCTTAACACTTCTGGACATTGCTTAAAGCTACTGGAAGTCAATGGAACAAAGAAATCCATCCCACATAGCAAAAGAGGCAATGCGAAATAAAAGGCAGAATCTGTCAAAACAGAATAGTCCGTAAAGACGAATTTTATTGAGGCACCAGACTTGCTCAAATGAAAATGCTCAAATTGAATGGAAGTTGCGTACATATCTGGGGATCACTCACGTAAATTGGCATAATTTTCTGAGTTACCTACAGAGAATTTGGCGGAGATTCGTGACAGCAAGAAATCTGTTTCTGCGCAGTAATCCAAATCTAGTATCAACCTTTCTATCAAAGACTTTACTTGGCACAACAATGCAATAAAAATAAGATAAGGAGAGGTTGCTACAGTAGTAAAAACTTCCAAGACTCAAATATAAAATAAAAGTACTGTAGTAAAATAAACACATGGGTTATCTCCCAAGAAGTGCTTTCTTTATAGCCATTAAGATGGGCTCAGCAGTTTTAATGATGCACTCGCAAGAAATAGTAGTTGAAGCAAAAGAGAGCATCAAGAGGCAAATTCAAAACAAATTTAAGTCTAACATGCTTCCTATGAAAAGGAATCTTGTAGATAAACAAGTTCATGAAGAGCAAAGTAACAAGCATAGGAAGATAGGACAAGTGTAGCTTCAAAAATTTCAGCACATACAGAGGTGTTTTAGTAACATGAAAATTTCTACAACCATATTTTCCTCTCTCATAATAACTTTCAGTAGCAACATGAGAAAAATCAACAATATAACTATCACATAAAGCATTCTTATCATAAGTCTCATGCATAAAATTATTACTACTCCCAACATAAGCATAATCAATTTTATTAGTAATAGTGGGAGCAAATTCAACAAAGTATCTATCATTATTATTTTCATCATCAAATATAGGAGGCATATTGTAATCATAATCAAATTTATCCTCCATAACAGGCGGCACCAAAAGACCACTATCATTATAATCATCATATATGGGAGGCATATCATAATCAACATAAACTTTCTCCTCAATACCTGGAGGGCTAAAGAGATCATTTTCATCAAAACCGACCTCCCCAAGCTTAGAATTTTCCATAGCATTAGCAACAATAGTGTTCAAAGCATTCATATTAATAACATTCCCATTAGCATGCATATAAAGTTCCATGGGTTTTTTAATTCTCTCTTCAAACACTTCATGTCCTAATTCAAGATAAAGTTCATAAAGATCTCTCATATTTTTGTTGTTTTCCATTATGCCTAACTAGTGTAAAACAAGAAACAAAAAGATGCAATTGCAGGATCTAAAGGAAATAGCTTCGAACACAAACACAATGGCGCCAGAAAAGTACTGTTACCTGGAACCGGAGTATGAGTGCCTTTTACCTTTCCTCCCCGGCAGCGGCGCCAGAAAAGTGCTTGATGTCTACGGGAGCTTCTATTCTTGTAGACAGTGTTGGGCCTCCAAGAGCAGAGGTTTGTAGAACAACAGCAAGTTTCCCTTAAGTGGATCACCCAAGGTTTATCGATCTCAGGGAGGAAGAGGTCAAAGATATCCCTCTCATGCAACCCTGCAACCACAAAGCAAGAAGTCTCTTGTGTCCCCAACACACCTAATAGGTGCACTAGTTCGGCGAAGAGATAGTGAAATACAGGTGGTATGAATAAGTATGAGCAGTAGTAACGGTGCCAGAAAAGTGCTTCTTTGGCGTGTAGTTGATGGTGGTAATATTGCGGACGATACGGATGCGATAGAACGATAAACAAGCAGCGATAGCAGTATTTAGGAACAAGGCCTAGGGATTATACTTTCACTAGTGGACACTCTCAACATTGATCACATAACAGAATAAATAAATAGATGCTAGACTCTACATCCTCTTGTTGGATGATGAACACCACTAACTGTGTAGGATTACACGAACCCTCAATGCCGGAGTTAACAAGCTCCACAATATTCGATGTTCATATTTAAATAACCTTAGAGTGCATGACAGATCAACATAACCAAATAGATCACATCAATACCATCATAGTAATAGTTAACTTCATAATCTACAAGAGATCACAATCATAAACTACGCCAAGTACTACATGATGCACACACTGCCACCTTTACACCATGCAGGAGGAATAGAGTACTTTAATAACATCACTAGAGTAGCACATAGATGAATAGTGATACAAAACTCATATGAATCTCAATCATGTAAAGCAGCTCATGAGATTATTGTATTGAAGTACATAGGGAGAGAGATGAACCACATAGCTACCGGTACAGCCCCGAGCCTCGATGGAGAACTACTCCCTCCTCATGGGAGACAGCAGCGTTGATGAAGATGGCGGTGGTGTCGATGGAGAAGCCTTCCGGGGGCACTTCCCCATCCCGGCGGCGTGCCGGAACAGAGACTCCTGTCCCCCAGATCTTGGCTTCGCGATGGCGGCGGCTCTGGATGGTTTCTCGTACCGTGGCTTTTCCGTATCGAGGTTTTAGGTCAGGGACCTTTTTATAGGCGAAGAGGCGGCGTCAGAGGGTCGAAGAGGCGGTGAGATGGTAAGGCGGCGCGGCCAGGGCCTGGGCCGCGCCGGCCTACCTCCTGGGCCCCCTGTGGGTCCACTCTGGCGACTCTCGGGTGTTCTGGATGCTTCCGGGGATTCTAAGATTCCGGGCGTTGATTTCGTCCAATTCCGAGAATATTTCCTTACTAGGATTTCTGAAACCAAAAACAGCAGAAAACAGCAACTGGCCCTTCGGCATCTCGTCAATAGGTTAGTTCCGGAAAACGCATAAATATGACATAAAGTATGCATAAAACATGTAGATATCATCAATAATGTGGCATGGAACATAAGAAATTATCGATACGTAGGAGACGTATCACGGCCCACAGCGTGGCCTGCTGCCCGCGACGCCCCGCGCGGCCTGGGCTATCTGCCGCCCTGTGCGGTGCGCCGCCCCGCTCGATGTTGACGCGTCAAGCACACGGCCGTTGGGAACCCAAGAGGAAGGTGTGATGCGTACAGCAGCAAGTTTTCCCTCAGTAAGAAACCAAGGTTATCGAACCAGTAGGAGTCAAGGAGCACGTGAAGGTTGTTGGTGACGGAGTGTAGTGCGGCGCAACACCAGGGATTCCGGCGCCAACGTGGAACCTGCACAACACAATCCAAATACTTTTCCCCAACTTAACAGTGAGGTTGTCAATCTCACCGGCTTGCTCTAACAAAGGATTAAATGTATGGTGTCGAAAATGATGTTTGTTTGCGAAGAACAGTAAAGAAACAATGTTTGCAGTAGATTGTATTCAGATGTAAAAGAATGGACCGGGGTCCACAGTTCACTAGTGGTGTCTCTCCAATAAGAAATAGCATGTTGGGTGAACAAATTACAGTTGGGCAATTGACAAATAAAGAGGGCATAACAATGCACATACATATCATGATGAGTAGTGTGAGATTCAATTGGGCATTACGACAAAGTACATAGACCGCTATCCAGCATGCATCTATGCCTAAAAAGTCCACCTTCAGGTTAGCATCCGCACCCCTTCAAGTATTAAGTTGCAAACAACAGACAATTGCATTAAGTATGGTGCGTAATGTAATCAACACAAATATCCTTAGACAAAGCATCGATGTTTTATCCCTAGTGGCAACAGCACATCCACAACCTTAGAACTTTTCATCCTTTGTCCCAGATTCAATGGAGGCATGAACCCACTATCGAGCATAAATACTCCCTCTTGGAGTCACAAGTATCAACTTGGCCAGAGCCTCTACTAGCAACGGAGAGCATGCAAGATCATAAACAACACATATATGATAGATTGATAATCAACTTGACATAGTATTCCATATTCATCGGATCCCAACAAACACAACATGTAGCATTACAAATAGATGATCTTGATCATGATAGGCAGCTCACAAGATCTAACATGATAGCACAATGAGGAGAAGACAACCATCTAGCTACTGCTATGGACCCATAGTCCAGGGGTGAACTACTCACACATCAATCCGGAGGCGATCATGGTGATGAAGAGTCCTCCGGGTGATGATTCCCCTCTCCGGCAAGGTGCCGGAGGCGATCTCCTGAATCCCCCGAGATGGGATTGGCGGCGGCGGCGTCTCTGGAAGGTTTTCCGTATCGTGGCTCTCGGTACAGGGGTTTTCGCGACGAAGGCTTTAAGTAGGCGGAAGGGCAGGGTTGGAGGCGGCGCAAGGGCCCCACACCATAGGGCGGCGTGGGCCCCACCCAGGCCGCGCGGCCCTGTGGTGTCGGCGCCTCGTGATAACCCACAAGTATAGGGGATCGCAACAGTCTTCGAGGGAAGTCACTACAAGAAAAGTTCTGATAAACAACGTCCCAAAATCGTCCGCTAAGGGGTATTTTTCATCTCCTATGGGCCTAACCCGACGATATGGGTTCTGTTGTCGAAATTGCGTCAGGCAAAGTCCTACCACGTTTTTTTCGGTCTGTCGCGCTTGGGCGCCCTTCCGCCATGGAAAATCGGACCGTTGCCGAAGTGTTTCCGGGAGCCCGTTGACTGCTGACGTCATGCAAACTGCCACATGGCAGACGCCGTTAACTGTCAGTTAACGGCGTTAACCGGCTGAAACCCCGTGGTAGATGGTAGGCCCACACGAGGCCTGCCAAATCTTGAGGGGGCCGGCCCATTAAGTTTGCGGGCCGGGCCAGCTGACTTAGTTTGACCGGTCAACTATATAGCTGGGCTGGACCATTAGTTACGTGGGTCGGGCCTAACCTCTAAGGTTGACTGGTCAAAACATTAATGGGCCGGCCCACTAAGCATGTGGGCCGGGCCGAATGCACTTGTTTGACCGGTCAACAGGCAAAAAGGCCGGCCCACAAGACATGTGGGACCCACTTTCCTATTATTGGGCCGGCCCATTTTACAAGTGGGGTCCACCTTAAAGCAAGTGGGCCGGCCCAATTAGCCTGTGGGTCCCACTTTCCTGCTACCGGGCCAGCCCATTTAGTACGTGGGGTCCACAATAGATCAAATGGGCTGGCCCAATAAAAAAGTGGGCCTGGCCAAAAACACGGGTGGGTCCCACTTTCCTGTTAAAGGGTCGGCCCATTTAGTATGTGGGGTCCACCATATAGCAAATGGGCCGGCCCAGCAAGATAGTGGGCCGGGCCAAAAACACGGGTGGGTCCCACTTTCCTGTTAAAGGGCCGGCCCATTTAGTATGTGGGGTCCACCACATAGCCAGTGGGCCGGCCCAGCAAGGTAGTAGGCCGGGCCAAAAACACAGGTGGGTCCCACTTTCCTGTTAAAGGGCCGGCCCATTTAGTTTGTGGGGTCCACCACATAGCTAGTGGGCTGGCCCAACAAGAAAGTGGGCAGGGCCAAAAACACATGTGGGTCCCACTTGCCTATTAAAGGGCCGGCCCATTTAGTATGTGGGGTCCACCATATAGCAAGTGGGCCGGCCCAACAAGATAGTGGGCCGGCCCAATAAGCAGGTGGGCCCACTATCGTGTTAACGGGGCGGCCCAATAAGTAAGTGAGCCGGCCCAAAATGAAAGTGGGTCCCACACTACTGTAAATAGGACGGCCCAATCTGTTGTAGGGCCCTGGTTGTTTGACTAGTCAAATTGCATTAAATTTCATGAGCCTACAATCTGATATCAATGATACACACAATTACATACACAAATAAAATAACTAGGAAAATTACAAGGCAATTAATGTGCCCAAATAAAAAAATTACATAGAATCATTGAAGACTTCTATTAGCATCATCAATAACACGTTGACATTTGGCAATCGCCTTGATTGAATCTTGTGTACTCTTGGTCAACATATCAGCTACAGATCTTAATGCAGCAATACCATGTCTTTTATAAAGTACAGCCTTGAGATATTTACTGTTTGATGAAAAGAATGGTCTAGGTTGACGGCTATGAGAGGATGCATCAGAAGAAAGATTAGAACTTTTTGTGGGCCTCTCTTCTGATGAAGATTGCTTCATCACAACTACATTCTGATAATAATGCAAAAGATTTAAATGATGAACTATGCAAACATGTATTAAGCATTGTCGATATGAGATAGTCACAAGTACTAAGCACAGACTTACATTATATCGTTGCATAGGCTCACCCCGGAACCTTTTTTGCGCTCTATCTTCTACTAAGGACTTCTTCATTACAACTGCATTCTAGTAATATTGCAAACATAGTTACAACAGTGAACTATTCAAACATTTATTGTGCAATGTAGATATAAGATAATAACAAGTTGCATAAATAAGACAATGTATGGAACTTGTACTAAGCAGACTTACATCATAATGTTGCACAGGGTCGCTTTGGCGAGTATCTTCTAATGATGACTGCTTCACTAAAACTGCACGGTAATATTGCAAACATAGTTACAACAATTAACTATTCAAAAATGTATTACGCAATGTAGAGATCAGATAACAACATGTAGCAGAAATAAGCACAAGATAAGATAAGATGCATGTACTAAGCACATACTGGCTCGCTGCAGGTCCTTCTCCTGCGTGCACTAGTCGTGGTCGACATGCCTGTCATTTTAGGTTCAGCCATCAAGTGAAATGCTAATCCTCCTGCTCCATTGTCCTTAATCTGTGTTTAGATATCACATTTAAGACCAAGTCAGCTGGTTTCAAATAACAAAGAACTTGAGCTGTCAAATGAATAAGCCAATATTTACCAGATATCAGATTAAAACCAACTAGATGTTGCTTTGCATGAGATACGAATTTCAGACATTCAGATTTAGAGTAGGGTAATGCCAAGGTTTTCCACATAAAGTAAACTGGCATTAAGAATGACCAAATGTCAGGTTCAAATCACCTTCGCATTTGCTCCAAGACAAGCATATCAAATAGGCAGAAACATAGTAAAGCATGGATGGCATTGCTATGGCAGGGTTCCAAGTGTTAATCTCTTGCATAAGGAACAATGCAAATATGTTATAGATAATAACGGAAGTAAACTGCCAAAGTTACCAACCAAGAACTCATATTCCAACCTTCCCTAGCGTCCCCGCTGTTAATGTTCGATATTCTAATAAGTGGTTCGCATGATCAATCCCTAGGAAAAATAACATTGACAAGTTAGTCTACGATAATACAAAGACAAGACATGCACGCAACAATAACTATACAAGCTGTGCGACAGGAGCATTCATGGAAAAAAATAGCTATAAGCTAAAGACGAGGTATAAGAGCAAGCAGATTGGAAATGCACATAGCATGATTATAAAAGCAGTGTGAGAATAGCAGGCACGGGAAAACAGCTAGCGGCTAGCGGTGAGCTAATGACGTGGTATAAGAACAACCAGATTGGAAATGCCCATAGCATGACTATAAAAGGAATAGCATGCAGTACAAAAACAGTTGGCAGCAAATGAATGGGTATAAGGCTATAAATATGTGGATGCACACAGGTGTCAGTAGAATGAACAGGATGGTAGCGACCGGATAATGCTTTTGTACTGTACAATATTTAAACGAACTTCATGTGAAGTAACACATCAAGAAAGTTAATGGCATATGAGATATGCAAATAACTACACAAAACATGCCAAAACAAACACCGCGATCTAACGGGCCAGCGTACTAACTAAGCTGCGGCGGGGTGGACGGGGGCGGCAACTTGCATTCCAGCGGCGGCGAACGCGGGAGATGATGAGTCGACCCTGTTTCAGTAGAAGTACGCGTTAGTGAATCAGATCTGGTTGGCTGGCAAGGGATTCGGTGAAGTTGATACAACCGCTGCGCCGAGGTAGTCGGTGGAATAGATCGGCTTCTGTGGAGGGGGGGGCCGCGGTGAAGTAGACCCGGTTCCGTTGGAGAGGATCCGGTGCGTCGACAGGAAAGGCGTTGATTGCTACGCTGTGGATGAGGTCGGCGGTGAAGCAGATCCGTCGGTGGCGAGGTCGGCGATGAAGCAGATCCGTCGGTGGCGAGGTCGGCGGTGAAGCAGATCCTTCGGTGGCGAGGGCGGTGGGGGAGCGGATCAGGTGGGTGGACAGCCAACACGATCAAGCCTACGCTATGGAGGAGTATGCCGGCGGCGAAGCAGATCTAGTACTGTAGAGAGTCAGAGCTTTGGCATGTGAGAGTATTTTTGAGCTAATGGGGTGAATGGTTGGTGGGTGGGTGTGGGCCTGTGGGGAGGGTTCGGGATCTAGGCAAGATATTTCATTGTTACCGAAAGAGCCCTCCATGGTCGGTGGGTTGTAGCTTCCGGACCAGGGTTAAAAGGGTAAAACTGGTCACGGGATTTTCGAATGGATGCGGCGGGATGATTTGGCGCGCGGCCGAAATTTTTAGTTTCAAGCTACGAGCAGAACGACAAAAATAATGTTCTTCCCCAGGGAGCTCTCATTTCTTCCTCTTCTCTTTCTC
Source organism: Lolium perenne (assembly GCF_019359855.2). Taxonomy (NCBI): domain Eukaryota; kingdom Viridiplantae; phylum Streptophyta; class Magnoliopsida; order Poales; family Poaceae; genus Lolium; species Lolium perenne. Next base: position 51,556,322 of record NC_067245.2, read on the forward strand.
TCTCGAGTCTCTCCCACTCCCCCGGCTCCTCTCCCCCGTCTCTCCGGCGGCCTCGCCGGCCGGAGACGAGGCCGACTTCTCTCTGTATATCGTACACCCTCCGAACTAAATTAATTGATTCAACTATCCTTAGACGTGTATGTATCTAGAGTAAAAACATGTGTGGATACACCCATATTTAGATAAGCAAAGTTGAGTGATGTCTACTCACGCTTCTATTCCTGTAGACAGTGTTGGGCCTCCAAGAGCAGAGGTTTGTAGAACAGCAGCAAATTTTCCCTTAAGTGGATCACCCAAGGTTTATCGAACTCAGGGAGGAAGAGGTCAAAGATATCCCTCTCAAGCAACCCTGCAATCACGATACAAAAAGTCTCTTGTGTCCCCAACACACCTAATACACTTGTCAGATGTAGAGGTGCAATAGTTCGGCGAAGAGATAGTGAAATACAAGTGGTATGAATGTATATGAGTGGAAATAGCAATCTGAATAAAATATGGCAGCGAGTAAACATGCAACAGAACAGTAAACAGACGGAGATTCGATGTGTAGAAACAAGGCCTAGGGATCCTACTTTCACTAGTGGACACTCTCAACAATGGTCACATAATAAAACCACTCTACACTCTCTTGTTGGATGATGAACACCATTAATTGTGTAGGGCTACAAGAGCACCTCAATGCCGGAGTTAACAAGCTCCACAACATTCGATGTTCATATTTAAATAACCTTAGAGTGCATGATAGACCAACGCAATTATACCGAGTACTAACATAGCATGCACACTGTCACCGACAAGCTATTAAAGGGGGAATAGATCACATCAATACCATCATAGTAATAGTTAACTTCATAATCTACAACAGATCACAATCATAGCATATACCAAGTACTTCATGATGCACACATTGTCACAATTACATCATGGAGGAGGAATAGACTACTTTAATAACATCACTAGAGTAGCACATAGATGATATTAAACTAGATCACAAAGAGAGAGAGATGAACCACATAGCTACAGCGGAGCCCTCAGCCCCGGGGGTGAATTACTCCCTCCTCATCATGGAGACTGCGATGGAGGTGAAGATGGCGGTGGAGACGGCGGTAAAGATGACTCCGGGGGCAATTCCCCGTCCCGGCAGGGTGCCGGAACAGAGACTTCTGTCCCCCGAATTGGATTTTCGCGATGGCGGCGGCTCTGGAAGGTTTTCTCGGGTTTCGTCAATCTGTCTCGATGTTTTAGGTCAGGAGGCAACATATAGGCGAAGAGGCGGAGTCGGAGGGGCCACGGGGCAGCCACACAGTAGGGGGGCGCGCCCCCCCTGGGCCGCACCGCCCACACGTGTGGTGGCCCTGGCCTCTCCTCTGGTGTCTCTCCGGTGTTCTGGAAGCTTCGTGGAATTATAAGATGTTGGGCGTTGATTTCGTCCCATTCCGAGAATATTTCCTTACTAGGATTTCTGAAACCAAAAACAGCAGAAAACAGGAACTGGCACTTCGGCATCTCGTCAATAGGTTAGTTCCGGAAAACGCATAAAATCATCATAAAGTGTGAACAAAACATGTAGGTATTGTCATAAAACAAGCATGGAACATCAGTAATTATAGATACGTTGGAGACGTATCAGCATCCCCAAGCTTAGTTCCTTCTCGTCCTCGAGTAGGTAAACGATAAAAGAATAATTTCTGAAGTGACATGCTACCAACATAATCTTGATCATACTATTATAAAGCATATGAGATGAATGAAGTGATTCAAAGCAATGGTAAAGACAATGATTAAATAACTGAATCATATAGCAAAGACTTTTCATGAATGGTACTTTCAAGACAAGCATCAATAAGTCTTGCATAAGAGTTAACTCATAAAGCAATAGATTCTAAATAAAGGCATTGAAGCAACACAAAGGGAGATTAAGTTTCAGCGGTTGCTTTCAACTTGTAACATGTATATCTCATGGATATTGTCAACATAAAGTAATATAATAAGTGCAATAAGCAAGTATGTAAGAATCAATGCACAATTAACACAAGTGTTTGCTTCTAAGATAGAAAGAAGTGGGTAAACTGACTCAACATAAAAGTAGAAGAATGGCCCTTCGCAGAGGGAAGCATGGATTGCTATGTTTGAGCTAGAGCTTTTATTTTGAAAACAAGAAACAATTTTGTCAACGGTAATAATAAAGCATATGCATTATGTAAATTATATCCTACAAGTTGCAAGCCTCATGCATAGATTACCAATAGTGCCCGCACCTTGTCCTAATTAGTTCGGATTTACATGGATTATCATTGAAATACATATGTTTTAACCAAGTATCACAAAGGGGTACCTCTATGCCGCCTGTACAAAGGTCTAAGGAGAAAGCTCGCATTGGATTTCTCGCTTTTGATTATTCTCAACTTAGACATCCATACCGGGACAACATAGACAACAGATAATGGACTCCTCTGTCGCTGTTTCGATCAATAGTTTGCATTGCTGTGCAAGGTTTTGTACTCAAATTTAACTTGTTGTAGATGGATGGACGGGAAGGAGAGAAAAAGCGCTTGCTTCAGGAAACGGGTTTCAGCTCTGGGACATGTGCTGTGCCAGATGAGAAAGTAAATATGTAAAACGGCATTTGTTCAGGTTGCATCCCTTAGATGTTTGTCTAATCTATTGATGTACTAATTGCAGAAGCATAGAGTTGAAGTGGTCTCTCAGTTTGATGGGAGATTTGAAGATGAATCTCAGTTTGATGCACCTGTGGATGGTACTGATGACAAGCCTTTCATAGACGAAGGTCCTGCACCTGAGATTATCCAGCCTAGAGAAGGAGGCCGTGGACCGAGTACACAGCTTTGCGTTGAAGTGGATGCACGCCCAGAGATCATCAGGGGCGTCCTGGTAGTTTCAAGACCACCCAGCCCTGATGCACCCGTGGATGGTACTGATGACGAGCCTTTCATAGACGAAGGTCCTGCACCTGAGATTATCCAGCCTACAGAAGGAGGCAGTGGACCGAGTACACAGCTTTGCGTTGAAGTGGATGCACGCCCGGAGATCATCAGGGGCGTCCCGGTAGTCTCAGGACCACCCAGTCCTGATGCAAAATGTTGACCTACTTTATGATTCGTACTCTTATGTACAGGTGCTGTAGTATGTACTATCTTTGTTATGATTTGTACCCCTTTGGCGCTAGAACTATAATTAAGCATTCAGTGGATGATCGCGTTGCAAAATTTGACACCCACACAATCAGTTCCTCGTATGAGTAGTAGCACAATTACTTCTACAGCCAGTCCTGCCAACGCATTAATTGGTAGCATGAAACACTTTCAGGCACTCCCCTCTGATTCATATTAATTGACTCAATTTTGTCTAGATATGGATGTATCTAGATGCATTTGTTAACTAGACTAACAAACTTGAGTCAGTTAATATGAATCGGTGTAAACCGCCCAAGTCCTCGAGCAGCTAGTTTATTGACTCTGGACTCCAAGCCTCTCGCGGCAAGCCATCGATGAAGCTTTGACCAGATCTTGGCCCGCTTTTTTTTTGAGAATAGCAAAGCTTTAACCAGTTCCTCTCGGGATACAGCACGCCGGTGAGCTTGCATGGTTGCCATGAGCACTTTCCGGCGGAACTTCCTCTGCAGCGCCCTCAAGCCACCGCTGCAAGACAGCACGCAGTGCCTCGAGGTGGACGGAACGGACGAACTCGGGATCTCAGGGCGGGGGGTCCGCCTCGTCCGGGAACGATCTCCAGCGGGTTAACGAGGACATGCATGGCGGCCAGGGGATTTGGTTTTCTTTTTTGTTGTTTGAGCTTGGGATTTGGGGTTTTTTTCGGATAGGGGAGGAGGAACCGAGGAAGAGGAAGGAACAGCCCGCGTGCTTGGCGCGTGGCAGTGTGCTTGAATTTCGAATTATTGTGAAATGTTTCATTTCCCCGCTACAATTCGGGGGTTTTCTTGACGCGCCAATGCGTACCGCGGGCAAGTTCAAGTGAATTTGGGGTGCCACACTATGGGCCCCAGTTTCAGTGAGACATGTAATGACTAGTCACATCAGTAAGTTCACTGTCTAATAAAATATGTTACCCCTCCCCTTTATGTAGCCCCCCTTGTCTCTCCCGATCGAGTGCCGACAGCTGACGGATGCATGCCGCTAGCTCGATCCCCTCCTTTCGCCTCCACCGTCCAGGCATCCAGCTTGGAGGGGCAAGCTGCATCTAGACCAAGGGGATTAGGTAGTACTAGTAATGTTCTTTCCTTTCTCGAGATCGGTTCTTTTTTCCTCACCTCGATATCTTGCGCATCTATTTCCTATTCTAGGCGAAGGGGTGTCTTTCTGGTCACCCTCGCGCTGGGAGTGATTGATGGGGATGGGGGCGGGGGCTACCTTTGCTTGGATTGGGGTGTTCTTCCTTTATTTGTCGACATTTGCAACCTTTGTAGTTTTTGCTGATCCTCACTGTATCTTTTGTCAGCTTGTACAGGAAAGGGAAGACCTCGGTGGTGGTGGTGGGGGGGCAATGGAGCGTAAGGCCACCACGCATGTGGGCAGTTGGCTGAGCCTGAGCTGCGTCCCCAGCCCCGCAAAGCAGGTACTCCGTTTGCTTATCCACTCTGTCTGTCTGCATCCACAATCTGTTCCTGTTCTGGAAAATGCTTAAAGTAGCACATGTCTTCAGCTGTTTGTGCGTAAAGCCTCTGTGACACCATGCTATATATTCTCTGTATCAGGTTGGTACCTCCAGGTTCCGTGCTGAGGCTATGGGGAACGATAGCGCCCCACCTGATGCAGGAGCATGGCTAGATCTGCAGCACAAGAAGCGAAATGCCACTGCCGAGCTGGGCAGGGACCGCCCAGGGGTAAATTTTTTTAACCAACTTACCATGATGTAGTCTGAATCTGATACTCCCTCAGATCCAAATTAATTGACTCAACTATCTGTAGATACGGATGTATCTAGACGTGTTTTAGCTCTAGATACTACTACCTCCATCCCAAAGCTTAGGGCTTATATTATTTTTAGAAAGTCAAACTATACCATATTTGACTAAGCTTTTACCAAAAATCATTAACATGCAAAATACAAAATTAATATCATTAAATAGGTTGTGAAATATATTTTCCTACGGTATCTTTACAATATTATATTTGTTGATAGAATGTTCTAAAATTTTGGTCAAACTTTACTTGTTTTGATTTCTCAAAAATAAATAAGCCTTAAGCTTTGGGATGGAGGTATCTAGACAAAGCTGAGTCAACTAGTTTTTTTTGTCTGTCCATAGCTAGTGTTCATGGTGCAAAAAGCTAAGAGCATCCACTATATGCATCAGTCTATCTCATACAGTAATTCAATATAACTGCTGAGGTCAGCCTTTTGTTTTGCTATTCATATGCAGACTCAAACTTTAGGGCCTTTACTCAAAAGGAAGATCAAAACTGCGGCTGATCAGGCTGCCAGTATGTTGATACCGCCCCCATCTTCTAAATGCCTCTACAAGCACAAGGCCACGCGTCCGCTGGGTGGTGATCTATTAATGAATATGGTATATTTTCTTAATCCACAAAACATGCCTTGATTTTTGTCTGTTTATTGTCGGTTTTTTCTAATGCTTGCCAAAAGTTTACAACAACAACAACAACCAAGCCTTTCAGTCCCAAACAAGCTGGGGTAGGCTAGAGTTGAAACCCATAAGATCTCGAAGCCAAAAGTTTAGAAACACCAAATTCGTTTGCTTACAATCATCATACAGTAATGTTCATCTACTCTCCAGTTCCCCTAACCCAACAAAAAATGATGTTAATTACAATTTTTAGATTAAAAGAGCACCATTAGGCGCTGTTAATTACGACTTTGAGATTAAAATGTCATTTGCAATTGCTAATTACAATTTTGAGACAAATGATTAGTTTAACCTCGATCTGTTCTGCTCTCCATTTTTCCCAACCAAAAAAATGTAACCATTCCATTCCTCTGAAATGGAACCATTCCATTCCATTCCACGCTGTTTCAGAACCGAACACACCCTTGAATTGTTGTGAACTGTTGTCCATACACAGCCATACCCTTCCACTTACACCAGCACTATATGCATCAGTCTGTCTCAAAGTCATTCAATATCACTGCTGAGATCTGTTCCCATTCTTATGCAGGCTGAAACTGCTGCGCCTTTACTCAAGTGGATGCAAAATGAGGCTGATGAGGCTGCTGTGAGGACGATGGTGCCGGCACCATCATCCGAAAATCTCTACAAGCACGAGGCCATGGGCCAGCTGGGTGGTGACCTTTTAATGAATTTGGTATATTTTCTTAATCCACATACATGATTTTATTATTATCTATTTAATTACTTTTGGCTTTGCCTAATGCTTAGCAAAGGTTCAGAAACACTGCATTTTCTTACAATCATCATACACTAATTATTCACTTTTCAGTCTGTCTCATCCAGTATATAAACTGTTGAGTTCTGTTGGCTTCTTTTGTAATCATTTGGATTGTTGTCAACTGTTGTCTATGCACAACCCTATTCTTCCACTTACATCCCGCACTACTTGCATCAGTCTATCTCATAGATTTATTGAATATCAATGATGAGTTCTTTTGCTATTCATATGCAGGATGAAGCTTCTGTGCCTCTACTCAAATGGAAAAAAAAATGATCCTGATGAGGCTGCTGTGAAGACGATGGTGCCGCCACCATCTTCTGAAAACCTCCTCAAGCACAAGGCCACGGGCCAGCTGGGTGGTATCCTTTTCGATAGCAGGTATATTTTCTTAATCCTCATACATGATTTGATTTGTCTGTTTATTGCCGGCTTTGTCTAATGCTTACCAATAGTTCAGAAACACACACAACCCTATTCTTCCACTTACATCCAGCACTATATGCATCAGTGTATCATAGATTCATTTTATATATCACGGCTGATGTCTGTTGCTCTTCAATTTTGATATGCAGACTGAAACTGCTAAGCCTTCATTGGTCAAAAGGATTGCAACTGCTGCTGATGAGACATCTGCAGAGGCTGCCACCAAGTTACTGTCAGCCCCACCTTCTGGATGCTTATATAAGCTCAAGTCCAAGGACCAGCCGGGCCGTAACCATCCAAGGGTTCGGGTATATTTTCTTAAGCCACATATATGATGACCCACAAGTATAGGGGGTGTATCATAGTATCTTCGATAAGTAAGAATGTCGATCCCAACGAGGAGCAGAAGGTGTTGACAAGCAGTTTCGATGTAGGATTCACTGTAAATGCTCACAGACAAGTATTCAAGGGGTTTTGATGTAGCAGTTGAATAAAGTACGAGTAAATAAAGTGCGAGAGTAACAATTGCAGCGAGTGGCCCAATCCTTTTTAGCACAAAGGACAAGCCGGTTTGTTTACTTATAATGACCAAATGTTCCTGAGGACACACGGGATTTTAGTCTAGTGCTTTCGCTACATACGGCTAATTAATCTTCATTGTTTTGATAAGTGTTGTGTGGGTGAACCTATGCTAATGTACCGCCCTTCCTAGGACTAATACATACTTGTGATTATACCCCTTGCAAGCATCCGCAACTACAAGAAAGTAATTAAGATAAATCTAACCACAGCCTTAAACTCTGAGATCCTGCTATCCCTCCTGCATCGATATACCAACGGGGGCTCAGGTTTCTGTCACTCCGGCAACCCCGCAATTGGCAAACGAGTACAAGATGCATTCCCCTAGGCCCATAAAGGTGAAGTGTCATGTAGTCGACGTTCACACGACACCACTAGAAGAATAACACCACAACTTAAATATCATAACATTGAATATTACTCAACCATACTTCACTACTAACATTTAGACTTCACCCATGTCCTCAAGAACTAAACGAACTACTCACGAGACATCATATGGAACATGATCAGAGGTGATATGATGATGGATAACAATCTGAACATAAACCTTGGTCCAACGGTTCACTCAATAGCATCAATAACTAGTAGAAATCAACACCGGGAGAGTTTCCCCTATCAAACAATCAAGATCAAACCCAAATTGTTACAGCGGTGACGATGTGCAGCGGTGGAGACGGCGGTGATGATGATGGAGACGATGATGATGGTGATGGAGATGATGTCCAACTCGATGGCGGTGACGATGGCGTCGATTTCCCCCTCCGGGAGGGAATTTCCTCGGCGGATCTCAGCCTGCCGGAGAGTTCTTTTCTCTCTGGTGTTCTCCGCCTCGCAGGGGCGGCTGTGACTCTTCGCGACCTATCCCCTCGAGCTTAGGTTTTCGGGACGAAGACGTTCGCGAAGAAAAGGAGGCGAGAGGGGGCTGTGGGCCCCCTCCTCACAGGGCGGCGCGGCCAGGCCTTGGGCCGCGCCGGCCTATGAGGTGGGCCCACCTCGGGTCCCCTCGGCTTCCCCTTCTGGCTCCCTTCGTCTTCTGGAAAAATAGGATTTTTCATATAATTTCCGTCAACTGTTGATCTTCTGAAATATTGCATTCTGACGGCGCTTTTTCCAGCAGAATCCTGACTCCGGTGCGCGATCCTCCAATAATCATGAATCATGCAAAATAGATGAAATAACATAAGTATCATCTCCAAATATGAAATATGTCAACGAATAACAGCAAATTATGATATAAAATAGTGATGCAAATTGGACGTATCAACTCCCCCCAAGCTTAGACTTTGCTTGTCCCCAAGCGAAACTGAACTCGGTAAACATGACCACATGTTTATGGAGTGAAGAGTCGATAAATAAAATACGGACAAGAAGCATCATATTCATTCACACAAGACATTCTAGTAAACAACTTCCTCATATAATTCAACTTGGAACAAGTATAATGTAATCACAAATAAAGGTGCATAAGAAATCATAGTTGGTGATGGCAAACTTCGTTCTTGGTCAGAGAACAATTAACAGGTTCTACTTATCTTATCGAGCGGCGCTCTCATGTTAAAGTTTATATGGCACATCTTGCATACTTAATCATAATAGTTTCCTCATGATCATTGATAACTTGCAAAGCTATATTCATTCAGATAAAACTTGTACTAAACAAGGAAAAGTAAAAGACATGATGAGGTAAATCACAATATAGTAGTTTGATCACAACAACTCAAATGCTTGCTTAAGATGGAGGGAAATAGGTTTACTGACTCAACATAAAGTAAAATACAGGCCCTTCGCAGAGGAAAGCAGGGATTAAATCATGTGCTAGAGCTTTTTCAGTTTTGAAATCATATAAGGAGAATGGAAGTAACATTTTGAGAGGTGTTTGTTGTTGTCAACGACTGGTAGCGGGTACTCTAACCCCCTTGCCAGACAAACCTTCAAAGAGCGGCTCCCATTTTATTTTTATTTTTGTGTACACAAGCCATGGCTAACCGAAACCTTCGGCTGTCGTCCATCAATCACATACCATGGAGGAGTGTCTATTTAGGTTAATTAATTTGGGACTGGGAATCCCATTGCCAGCTCTTTTTGCAAAATTATTGGATAAGCGGATGAAGCCACTAGTCCATTGGTGAAAGTTGCCCAACAAGATTGAAAGATAAAACACCACATACTTCCTCATGAGCTATAAAACATTGACACAGATAAGAGATAGTAAATTTTGAATTATTTAAAGGTAGCACACGAAGTATTTACTTGGAATGGCAGGAAATACCATGTAGTAGGTAGTTATGGTGGACACAAATGGCGTAGGTTTGGGTTGAGGTTTGGATGCACGAGAAGTATTCCCTCTCAGTACAGGTTTTTGGCTAGCAAGGTTGATTAGCAAGCATAAGAGTTGAAGGAAACAAACAAATATACATGTGATAGAAACAATCATGCATCTTTCTTGTAAGCACAAACAATTTTAACTTCAGAATAATAAGCTATGAGCTAACAAGAAAATAAGACAATGAAACAACTACATGTACTTCTCTTTTCTACTTAAACCTCAAAGTGTTGTTGCTATTGACCAATGCTAAGTTTGCCAAAACCAAATAGATTTATTCAATGCTCCCAAAGTGATACCAATACTAATAACAAGATTAATCATATAGTAAGGATTGCAAACTAAAATAAGATGTGCAATATGTAAATGATAAGACTTCTCATTAATATTCCATAACGATAACTCACACCAAAGGATACATAGACAACCAACTAAAGGAGAGATACTTCCACACTGCAACCCATCTTATATGATAACTTCCCTACTCATGATATGACACTACTTGATAGTAAAAAGTAAAAGATAGTGATGATGTGATACCGCGGCACTCCCCCAAGCTTGGAACAAACCAAGGGGATGCCAATGCCGATGATGAATTACTCCTTCGGCGATGGTGGTGATGAATTCCCATCATCAGATTTCCAAGGAAGAGGCTCTCCATCAACAAACGACATCTTGGTCTCGGGAATCCTGAAACTAGCGGCATAGCTTATGTGTTTAAACCTGTTTTCATACTCACAGTTCTGATTCTGAACGTCATAGAGTTGAGCTTGGAGTTTGTTGGTGGTGTCGTGAAGTGAGAGGATGTCGCCCCATAGCTTTGCAGTCTCCTTCTCGTGTGCATCAATAAGTTCAGACACAATCTTGTGGAAAACGTCCACCTCACGCTCAGCCATCCTCTTGTACTTGAAGACCTCTTGTTCTAGCTTCTCCATCCTGTCTTCCAAGCTTCCTGCTCCTTTAGGACCCTGAACATCTTTGATCTGCAGCTCCCCATCAACGAGCAGCAACTCCTTGGGATGCATCCTCAGTTCGTTCATGTACCAGTTGTCATCGTCCTTGCAGGAGCTGTCCTTCGGGGTTTCCGACGAAGACATGATGACTCTAGATCCGAAGCAAATCCTGGCAGAAACAACCCGAAACAAAACACGTCGAGAAAACGATATACGGACCTCCAGGGGTCCGGGGGATTATATAGCAGGAGTTTGTATGTCATAAGGAAAGTACCAGGTCGAACCAGAGTCGGAAAGAGGCGACAAGGCGGCCAGCTCATAGGGCGGCGCGGCCTGGCTGGGGCCCGCGCCGGCCTATGGGGGCACGCCCTCGTGCATCTCCTCCACTCCATTTCGATCTCGTAATTTTTCATATTTTCCAAAAACAGCAAAAATATTGTTCGGAAAGTAAATAGCGAACTTTTTATTACCAGTACTGTTACCTATTCAAAGTCAAGTTCTGGCGAACTGTCAGTTTGACCTTTGATGAAGGCCTCTGGTGTTTCCACTCGAATAACATCAACATCTACATTATAAGAATCACCTGAGATATAATGCTTGAGTCTTTGTCCATTCACCACTTGTGTGGCATTGCCTTGGAGAGAGCTAATTTTAATTGCTCCTGAACGATACACCTCCTCAACAACATATGGTCCTTCCCATTTCGAGAGTAATTTCCCTGCAAAGAATCTGAGACGAGACCGATACAATAGGACTTTATCCCCAATATTAAATTCTCTTTTGATAATCCTTCTATCATGCCGTTTTTAACTTTCTCTTTAAAGAGCTTAGCATTTTCATAAGCTTCACTTCTCCATTCATCTAGAGAACTCAACTGTAGCAACCTCTTATTACCAGCTAGTTTAGGATATTTATTTAATTCTCTAACAGCCCAATAAGCTTTGTGCTCTAGTTCTAAAGGTAAATGACAAGCTTTTCCATAAACCATTTTATAAGGTGACATTCCCATGGGATTTTTATAAGCAGTTCTATAAGCCCATAGTGCTTCCTTCAATTTACTAGCCCAATTCTTTCTAGTTTTATTAACAGTCTTTTGCAAGATAGATTTAATTTCTCTATTTGATAGCTCTACTTGCCCACTAGTTTGAGGATGATAAGCAGAAGCAATTCTATGATTAATACCATATTTAGCAAGAGTTTTTCTAAAACCACCATGAATAAAATGAGAACCTCCATCAGTCATAATATATCTAGGAACTCCAAATCTAGGAAAAATAATATCTAAGAGCATTCTTAAAGAGGTCTCACCATCAACACTTTTTGTAGGTATGGCTTCCACCCATTTAGTAACATAATCAACAGCAACAAGTATATGAGTGTTACCTTCTGAAGACGGAAAAGGTCCCATGAAGTCAAATCCCCAACAATCAAACGGTTCAATAACAAGAGTATAATTCGTAGGCATTTCATTGCGTCTGGAGATATTACCAACCCTTTGACATTCATCACAAGATAAAATAAACTTCCTTGCATCTTTGAAAAGAGTTGGCCAATAAAAACCTGACTGTAGAACCTTTTGTGCGGTTCTATCTCCGGCGTGATGTCCTCCATAAGCACTACCATGACATTTACTCAATATCTCTTGTTGTTCATATTCGGGAACGCATCTTCGCAGAATACCATCCACTCCTTCTTTATATAAGTGTGGGTCATCCCAGAAATAATGTCTCAAGTCATAAAAGAATTTCCTCCTTTGCTGAGCTGAAAAGGTCGGAGGCAAGTACTTGGAAACAATAAAGTTAGCATAATCAGCATACCAAGGACTGTCTCGCGAGCTCACCTTTATTACAGCCAATTGTTCATTCGGAAAACTATCATTAACAGGAACTGGATCATAAGCAATATTTTCCAATCTAGACAAATTATCAGCAACAGGATTATCAGCACCTTTCCTATCTACAATATGTAAATCAAATTCTTGCAACAGAAGTACCCATCTAATAAGCCTTGGCTTAGCATCTTTCTTTTGCATAAGGTATCTAATTGCAGCATGATCAGTATGAATTGTAACTTTTTAATCAACAATATAAGATCTAAACTTATCACAAGCAAAGACTACAACTAATAATTCTTTTTCAGTAGTAGCATAATTTCTTTGAGCAGCATCAAGAGTTTTACTAGCATAATGAATAACACTCAATTTTTTATTTACTCGCTGTCCAAGAACAGCGCCTACAGCAAAATCACTAGCATCACACATAATTTCAAATGGTAAGTTCCAATCAGGAGGTTCAACTATAGGAGCAGTTGTTAAGGCTTTCTTTAGAGTTTCAAAAGCTTCCTTACAATCATCATCAAAAACAAAAGGTACATCTTTTTGAAGAAGATTAGTAAGAGGCTTTGAAATCTTAGAGAAGTCTTTAATAAACCTCCTATAAAACCCAGCATGACCAAGAACACTACGAATACCTTTAACATCCCTAGGATAGGGTATCTTCTCAATTGCTTCAACTTTAGCTCTATCAACTTCAATACCCCTCTCGGAAATTTTATGTCCCAATACAATTCCTTCATTAACCATAAAGTGGCATTTCTCCCAATTAAGAATAAGGTTAGTTTCTTCACATCTCTGCAAAACTTTATCAAGGTTCCGAGAGCAATTATCAAAAGAATTCCCATAGACAGAAAAATCATCCATGAATACCTCTACAATACTCTCGCAAAAGCCATGAAAAATAGTAGACATGCATCTTTGAAAAGTAGCAGGGGCATTACATAAACCAAAAGGCATACGTCTATAAGCATAAGTTCCATAGGGACAAGTGAAAGTGGTTTTCTCTTGATCCTTAGTTTTAACAGCAATTTGTGAAAACCCAGAATAACCATCAAGAAAGCAAAAATGAGTATTTTTAGATAACCTTTCTAACATTTGATCAATAAAAGGCAAAGGGTAATGATCTTTTTTAGTAACCTTATTAACTTTTTGATAATCAATGCACATTCTATACCCTACAACTACTCTTTGAGGTATGAGCTCGTCATTATCATTAGGCACAACAGTCATTCCTCCTTTCTTAGGAACACAATGCACATGACTAACCCATCTACTATCAGCAATAGGATATATAATACCAGCTTCAAGAAGTCTTAATACCTCATTTCTTACCACATCCTTCATCTTAGGAATTAGACGATGCTGAGGTTCAACAACAGGCTTTGCATCATCTTCCATATTAATGGCTGATGTCTACGGGTGCTTCTATTCTTGTAGACAGTGTTGGGCCTCCAAGAGCAGAGGTTTGTAGAACAGCAGCAAGTTTCCCTTAAGTGGATCACCCAAGGTTTATCGATCTCAGGGAGGAAGAGGTCAAAGATATCCCTCTCAAGCAACCCTGCAACCACAAAGCAAGAAGTCTCTTGTGTCCCCAACACACCTAATACACTTGTCAGATGTATAGGTGCACTAGTTCGGCGAAGAGATAGTGAAATACAGGTGGTATGAATAAATATGAGCAGTAGCAATGGCACCAGAAAAGTGCTTTGCTGTCCAGGACTGGCGTGTGGTTGATGGTGGTAATATTGCGGACAGTACAAATGCAGTAGAACAGTAAACAAGCAGCGATAGCAGTATTTAGGAACAAGGCCTAGGGATCATACTTTCACTAGTGGACACTCTCAACATTGATCACATAACAGAATAAATAGATAGATGCTAGACTCTACACCCTCTTGTTGGATGATGAACACCACTAACTGTGTAGGATTACACGAACCCTCAATGCCGGAGTTAACAAGCTCCACAATATTCAATGTTCATATTTAAATAACCTTAGAGTGCATGACAGATCAACATAACCAAACCAAGTACTAACATAGCATGCACACTGTCACCTTCACGCTACGAAAGGAGGCATAGATCACATCAACACTATCATAGCAATAGTTAACTTCATAATCTACAAGAGATCACAATCATAGCCTACGCCAAGTACTACACGATGCACACACTGTCACCATTACACCGTGCAGGAGGAATAAACTACTTTAATAACATCACTAGAGTAGCACATAGATGAATTGTGATACAAAACACATTGCAATCATAAAGGGATATAAATAAGCACTTCACTATGCCATTCATAACAGTGAATAAGTATTCTGTGAAATATAGCCTAAGAGACCCACACGGTGCACACACTGTCACCTTTACACACGTGGGACAAGGAGTCTCCGGAGATCACATAAGTAAAATCCACTTGACTAGCATAATGACATCTAGATTACAAGCATCATCATATGAATCTCAATCATGTAAGGCAGCTCATGAGATTATTGTATTGAAGTACATAGGAGAGAGATTAACCACATAGCTACCGGTACAGCCCCTTAGCCTCGATGGAGAACTACTCCCTCCTCATGGGAGACAGCAGCGGTGATGAAGATGGCGGTGGTGTCGATGGAGGAGCCTTCCGGGGGCACTTCCCCGTCCCGGCGGCGTGCCGGAATAGAGACTCCTGTCCCCCAGATCTTGGCTTCGCGATGGCGGCGGCTCTGGAAGGTTTCTCGTACCGTGGCTTTTTCGTATCGAAGTTTTAGGTCAGGGACCTTTATATAGGCGAAGAGGCGGCGTCAGAAGGTCAACGAGGCGACGACACAACAGGGGGGCGCGGGCCCCCCTTGGCCGCGCCAGGGTAGTGTCTGGTGGGCCTGTGGCCCCCCTCTAGCCTCTCTCGGGTGTTCTGGAAGCTTCGGGTGATCCTAAGATGATGGGCGTTGATTTCGTCCGATTCCGAGAATATTTCTTTACTAGGATTTCTGAAACCAAAAACAGCAGAAAACAGGAACTGGCCCTTCGGCATCTCGTCAATAGGTTAGTTCCGGAAAACGCATAAATATGACATAAAGTATGCATAAAACATGTAGATATCATCAATAATGTGGCATGGAACATAAGAAATTATCGATACGTCGGAGACGTATCAATGGCGTGTTGGCAAATAGAGGGAGAAATCCCCTTCAAGTCATCAAGAGTGTAACCAATAGCTCCTCGGTGCTTCTTCAGTATTTCCAATAACCTTTCTTCTTCAAACTCTGAAAGCTTAGAACTAATAATAACAGGATATATTTTCTTATCATCAATATGAGCATATTTAAGATTATCAGGCAATGGTTTCAAATCAAAGACAGGATCTTCCTTTGGCGGTTGTGTCGTACCCAGATCTTCTACCGGTAAATCATGTTTAAGAATAGGTTGACGAAGGAAAATTTCATCAAGCTCATCTCTTTCTTCCCTAAAAACCTCACTCTCACTATTCTCCAAATGTTGTTGCAAAGGATTGTTAGGAGCAAGAGCAATAGATGCACACTGTTCAATTCTAAAATCATTATAAGGCAAATCAGCTTTATAAGGAGTTTTGGTAAATTTAGAGAAGTTAAACTCATAAGATTTACCAGCAAATTTAGTCAAAATTTTCTCTTTCTTGCAGTCTATAATAGCTCCACAAGTATTTAGAAAAGGTCTACCAAAAATGATAGGACAATATTTACTAGCAGCAGAACCAAGTACCAAAAAGTCAGCAGGATATTTAATCTTACCGCATAGAACTTCCACATCTCGAACAATACCAATTGGAGAGATAGTTTCTCTATTAGCCAGCCGAATAACCACATCAATATCTTCAAGTTCACAAGAACCAATTTCGTGCATAATCTCCGTGTAAACCTCATAAGGAATAGCACTAATACTTGCACCAATATCACATAAACCATAATAACAATGATCACCAATTCTAACAGATAGCATAGGAACACTAGCTTGCTTGGACTTATTAGGATGTGAAACAATATTAGAGGCATCTTCACAGAAAATAATATGACCATCCTCCACATTTTCAGTCACAAGATCTTTAACAATTGCAACAGCAGGTTCAACTTTTATTTGTTCTTCAGGTTCTATAGGTTTCTTTTCACTTTTATGAACCGCACTATTTATAACAGAGTACTCCTTCATTTTAGCAGGGAAAGGAGTTTTTTCAATATAAGCCTCAGGAATAACATGATCAACAGTTTCAACTACAATACATTTATTGATAGATGAATCAATTTTATCTTTATACGGTTCATGATACTTATCAAAATTCTTCTTAGGCAATTCATAATGAGAGGCAAAAGCTTTATAAAGATTTGCAGCAACTTGAGAATCAATACCATAAGTAGCACTCATATTACGAAATTTAACAGTATCCATAAAAGCTTCAATACATTTATAATCATAATTTATACCTGATTCTCTATCTTTGTCGTTCTCCCATCCTTCAGTATTTTCCTGGATCCGATTAAGAAGGTCCCTTTTAAACTCTTCTTTATTGCGTGTAAATGATCCAGAACAAGAAGTATCCAGCAAGGTCTTGTCTTGAAAAGAAAGTCCTGCATAGAAATTATCAATAATAATATTACCAGGAAGCTCATGAATGGGGCATTTGAGCATTAAAGACTTCAATCTCCCCCCACGCTTGGGAAATACTCTCTCCATCATGAGGCCAAAAATTATATATGTGGTTCCGATCCTTATGAATTTCACTTGGAGGATAGAACTTAGAATAAAACCGGGGCACAATATCATTCTATTCAAGAGAATCCCCATTATCCAGTAATTTATACCAATGCGCCGCTTTACCAGACAGCGATATAGATAATAGTTTCTTCCTCACTTCATCCATAGCAATACCTGCACACTTGAATAAACCGCATAATTCATGTAAGAACAGTAAATGATCTCCAGGGTGGACAGTTCCATCCCCTGTATAACGGTTATCCACTACACGTTTAATAATTTTCATAGGTATTTTGTATGGTATCTCTTCCTCACCTGGCGCCTCATCCACTACCTTTGCAGTAGTAGTAGATTTTCCAAATAAAAACTCAAGAGAAGATCTCTCCATAATGAATTATGGCAGCAGGCAGAAATAAAATCAGCACAAACAGTAGAAATTTCCCTTACCAATTCCACTTACCAATAGCGCTTCACTCCCCGGCAACGGCGCCAGAAAATAGTCTTGATGACCCACAAGTATAGGGGGTGTATCGTAGTATCTTCGATAAGTAAGAATGTCGATCCCAACGAGGAGCAGAAGGTGTTGACAAGCAGTTTCGATGTAGGATTCACTGTAAATGCTCACAGACAAGTATTCAAGGGGTTTTGATGTAGCAGTTGAATAAAGTACGAGTAAGTAAAGTGCGAGAGTAACAATTGCAGCGAGTGGCCCAATCCTTTTTAGCACAAAGGACAAGCTGGTTTGTTTACTTATAATGACCAAACGTTCCTGAGGACACACGGGATTTTAGTCTAGTGCTTTCGCTACATACGGCTAATTAATCTTCATTGTTTTGATAAGTGTTGTGTGGGTGAACCTATGCTAATGTACCGCCCTTCCTAGGACTAATACATACTTGTGATTATACCCCTTGCAAGCATCCGCAACTACAAGAAAGTAATTAAGATAAATCTAACCACAGCCTTAAACTCTGAGATCCTGCTATCCCTCCTGCATCGATATACCAACGGGGGCTCAGGTTTCTGTCACTCCGGCAACCCCGCAATTGGCAAACGAGTACAAGATGCATTCCCCTAGGCCCATAAAGGTGAAGTGTCATGTAGTCGACGTTCACACGACACCACTAGAAGAATAACACCACAACTTAAATATCATAACATTGAATATTACTCAACCATACTTCACTACTAACATTTAGACTTCACCCATGTCCTCAAGAACTAAACGAACTGCTCACGAGACATCATATGGAACATGATCAGAGGTGATATGATGATGGATAACAATCTGAACATAAACCTTGGTCCAACGGTTCACTCAATAGCATCAATAACTAGTAGAAATCAACACCGGGAGAGTTTCCCCTATCAAACAATCAAGATCAAACCCAAATTGTTACAGCGGTGACGATGTGCAGCGGTGGAGACGGCGGTGATGATGATGGAGACGATGATGATGGTGATGGAGATGATGTCCAACTCGATGGCGGTGACGATGTCGTCGATTTCCCCCTCCGGGAGGGAATTTCCCCGGCGGATCTCAGCCTGCCGAAGAGCTCTTTTCTCTCTGGTGTTCTCCGCCTCGCAGGGGCGGCTGTGACTCTTCGCGACCTATCCCCTCGAGCTTAGGTTTTCGGGACGAAGACGTTCGCGAAGAAAAGGAGGCGAGAGGGGGCTGTGGGCCCCCTCCTCACAGGGCGGCGCGGCCAGGCCTTGGGCCGCGCCGGCCTATGAGGTGGGCCCACCTCGGGTCCCCTCGGCTTCCCCTTCTGGCTCCCTTCGTCTTCTAGAAAAATAGGATTTTTCATATAATTTCCGTCAACTGTTGATCTTCCGAAATATTGCATTCTGACGGCGCTTTTTCCAGCAGAATCCTGACTCCGGTGCGCGATCCTCCAATAATCATGAATCATGCAAAAGAGATGAAATAACATAAGTATCATCTCCAAATATGAAATATATCAACGAATAACAGCAAATTATGATATAAAATAGTGATGCAAATTGGACGTATCAATATACAAGCCATGATTTATGTCTGATATTATCACCGGCTCTGTCTAATGCTTTTTGGAATTCGGAAACGCCAAATTAGCATGCTTATATTCATCGTACACTAAATTTTGACTGTTCAGTTTGTAACATAGTGTTATGCACTCGCTTGTCAACATTTGCATTGCTCTGAACTATGCACTTTACACAACCTAATTCTTCCACTTACATTCAGCGCTACGCACCAGTAGTACCTCCCATGTTTCCTTCACCATCCCGATGCCGAGCTTGCGGGAATATGGCGAGCCCATGTACATACCCCGCATATAACACCTCCTATGGCTCTATCTACCTTTCTAATAACTCCTTCACAGAGTTAAAGGTATGTATTCTCAGTGGTTTAGCATGAATTGGCATATAGTAAAGTCTTGTTTTTAGTCTTCCTGCTTCTTACATTAGTATCAATTTTCACCCGCAGACTGTACCTTGTGAACTTCGTCCAATGATTAACCAGATGTGTCCGCATGAAGGGTCTTTCACTATGCATGGCAATGGAAAATTGATGAACACCTACACGGTCTATGAGGTGTATGTCTACAAGACGCAGGCAATCACATATTTGTATGGACATGATTCACTACAACAAGAACCCCCCTTCAGCAACGCATCGTTGTGTTGCCAAATGTCCAAATAAGCGTTGGTAATGTCTACACCAACGGATTTGGTATGCGTTGCCGTTGGTGGCGTTGCAAGGGTCTACAACAATGGATATAGATGCGTTGGTAATCGACATTAAAACCGTTGTAAGATAGCAACGTATATGGCTAGAAACTAACAACACTTCATATGCGTTGGTGGTTGTCCTGCATGATTGGATTTATAAATACACATAATAGATCACTGCAAAATATTATAAGAGTTGCTGGATAGCTCAGATAATTAATACTAGTTTATAAATGGACATCAACAATTATTTTTCAATGATCGGAGTGCACCATGAGATGTAATATAGTAAAAGAAAGATGTCATATATTAAATAACTTTGTAGCTTTACATGGAGAATGAATTGGTGAATACAAGTTGTGTATATCAATAACATTCTAAAACATAATAGACAACTATCTAGTAGTGACACCATTCTCGAAACTTGGTGTCATCATCACAGCCATGCATCATCCACTTATTTTGCCAATCTGCAACAAAAGCAACAAATTTAGATATGTAGCTTAACAATACTGTGTAAAAAAACAAGCGAGTAAAATAGTAAAATTTAAAATAGCCGCGACATAAAAAGGTTGAAGACAATGAGATAATTAACCTTAATGCATGACCACTTCTTGAAACACATAAGGAACTTGAGCTTATCTTCTATAAATAGCAAGGTCAAAACAAAAAACAAGAAACCGAGAAATGTTTCTATCATATAGTATAAATTATCTATTATTGTGATCCAATTAACCCTCCCAGGCTGCCACACTCGTTGAGGAGACTTTACCCAAGATTGCAATCTTACTTACACCAAGTACCTTAGTGCTTTAAATCTTTTGACTAAGCATGTTGTGCTTCGTGGAGTAAGTATTAAATTAATATAACAGGTGGAATAAAATATTTAGCTTACTAGCTGTCAAACATTTCTTTTGACTACGCATGATATATAGTTATAGTTGACAGAGCAATACATTAAGATTTTAAAGAATATGGCAGATTGAAGAAAAATTGTGGCGTGGTAATTCGCTAAGCATTTCTGTGATGTGATGACTCAATGTGCATCCTTCTAGAAGTAAATCTCCAAAAAAGAAACGTTATTGAAAAGTAGCTAAGTTATACAAAAAAAAATGCACATGGAAGTAAATTCAGATATATCTACATGCTTCAGAATGTATATACTTGTCCATGCGAGATTCCTAGACCGATATATGTGAGACCATAACCACCTCAAGACCAAAGACGTCACCAGTACCTATGCATACTCTGATTACATTATGGACAGTACTTCTGTACAACCCAGGATTTATATTTCTAATTGCATCACAAATACGAAAGCTTACCTCTCTTTTTAATTTTCAGAACCAGTGTGTATAGGTCCATGCAAAGATTACCTGACAAACACAACTAAGTTAGAGAATTTAATATCTTTATCATGTCCCTCCTTGAGTACAGAGGGTTATATATTAAAGAACTTCAGAAGTCAGCACAATTTATCCTATGTTTACACAACCACTAGTAGAAACAAGGGCTTTGGTTTTTTGCCCCAAATGTCATTTGCACCGGATTTGGCACGAACCGGTGCTAAAAGGGGTCATTAGCACCGGTTCGTGGGGAGCAGCCGGCCGAGGGACCTTTTGCACCGGTTCGTGTTACGAACCGGTGCAAATGATCTATCTTTTGCACCGGTTCGTAACACAAACCGGTGCAAAAGGTTCGTCGCCAGGCACGTGTCAGCCGAGGAACCTTTAGCACCGGTTCGTGTTACGAACCGGTGCAAAAGATAGACCATTTGCACCGGTTCGTAACACGAACAGGTGCTAAAAGGTCCCCAGCCCTATTTCAGCTCAGCTACCGGCCAAACAGCCCAGCTCACTTCATTTTTGCTAGGAGAAGGTGTGTGTGTTGAGTGCTAAGTTGCTTCTCTTTGGCATGCACATAAGGTGCTCGATGAAATGTGTGAGAGAGTGATGCCGCTTGATTTTACACCCAACAAAAATGAGATGAGGTGCCGGAGCGACACTTAAGCTTTCTCCTCTTTCTTTCCTCCTCGATCAAGGTTTAAGCAACAACTTAACCCTTTCATTTGTACGGTGCTAATTTCCACTATTTATAAATATTATGATGTTTTGTAATTGTTTATTGATAAACTTAATTAATTATTTGATGTAGATGAACCGGCGGCAATGGATGTACGTTGACCGACGTCTACCCGAGTTTAGATCGGGCCTGGAAGAATTTATCCGTGTGGCTCAGGAAAACCCACAGGCGGATGGTTTTATGTGTTGTCCATGTGTTGATTGCCATAACTTGAAGCAATACCCTGAATGGCAAGTCATTCACTCACACCTGCTTTGGAAAGGTTTCATGCCCAGCTATAATTGTTGGACCAAGCATGGAGAAAGAGGGGTTATGATGGAAGACGATGAAGAAGAAGAAGAGGATGATGATATGTACCCTAACTACGGTGATACTGCAACAGGGCATGATGAAGATGAAGATGCAGGAGGAGGTGATCAAGATGAAGAGGCATCAGATGAGCCCGTTGATGATGATCTTCGTCGGGCCATCGCCGACGCACACAGAGATGCAGAAACAGAAAACGAGAAGCGAAAGTTAAAGGGCATGTTAGATGATCACAAAAAGAAGTTATACCCAAATTACGAAGATGGCAACACAAAGCTCGGTGCCACCCTGGAGTTGCTGCAATGGAAGGCAGAGGCTGGTATATGTGACAAGCCATTTGAGAAGTTACTGAAAATAATGAAGAGGAGGTTTCCAAAGAATAACGAATTGCCTGACAGTACGTACGAAGCAAAGAAGGTTCTCTGCCCTCTAGGATTAGAGGTGCTGAAGATACATGCATGCATTAATGACTGCATCCTCTACCGCGCTGAGTATGAAAATTTGGAAAAATGTCCGGTATGCACGCACTTCGGTATAAGATCGGGCGAGATGACCCTGGTGATGTTGAGGGCGAGCCCCTAGGAAGAGGGTTCTGCCAAGGTTATGTGGTATGCTCCTATAATACCACGGTTGAAACGTCTGTTCAGAAATAAAGAGCATGCCAGGTTGTTGCGATGGCACAAAGAAGACCGTAAGAAAGACGAGATGCTGAGACACCCCGCTGATGGGTCGCAGTGGAGGACAATCGATAGAGAGTTCCCGGATTTTGCAGATGACGCGAGGAACTTAAGGTTTGGCCTAAGTACAGATGGAATGAATCCTTTTGGGGAGCAGAGCTGCAGTCATAGCACTTGGCCTGTAACTCTATGTATCTATAACCTTCCGCCTTGGTTGTGCATGAAGCGGAAGTTCATTATGATGCCAGTGCTCATCCAAGGCCCAAAGCAACCCGGCAACGACATTGATGTGTACCTACAGCCATTATTTGAAGAACTCTTACAGTTGTGGAGCAAACCAGGTGTACATGCATGGGATGAGTACAAACAGGAGTCATTTAACCTACGAGCGTTGCTTTTCGTGACCATCAATGATTGGCCTGCTCTTAGTAATCTTTCAGGACAGACAAACAAGGGGTACAATGCATGCACGCACTGTTTAGATGAGACCGAAGGTGCCTATTTGCATAAATGTAAGAAGGTTGTGTACCTGGGGCATCGTCGATTTCTTCCAAAGAGGCACCCCGTCAGAAAGAAAGGCAATCATTTCGGAGGTGAGGCAGATCGCCGGGTGAAGCCTGAACTCCGTACCGGTGATGCTTTACTTGATATGGTCAAGGACCTAAAAGTAATCTTTGGAAAGGGTCCTGGCGGCCAATCTGTTCCGAATGACGACGTTACCGGACACGCACCCATGTGGAAGAAAAAATCTATATTTTGGGATCTACCCTATTGGAAAGTCCTAGAGGTCCGCTCTTCAATCGACGTGATGCACGTGACGAAGAATCTTTGCGTGAACCTGCTAGGTTTCTTAGGCGTGTATGGGAAGACAAAAGATACACCAGAAGCACGGGAGGACCAGTATCGTATGAAAGTCCCAAAAGACAAGCAAGAACAGGATTACAAGGATACAGGGAGTCGCTTAAGTCCTGCCAGCTACGCTCTTACCAAAGCAGAGAAGGATATCTTTTTTTGAAGTCCTTTACAGTATCAAGGTCCCGTCTGGCTTCTCCTCCAATATAAAGGGAATTATAAATATGGAGAAGAAAACATTCCAGAACCTGAAGTCGCATGACTGCCACATTATTATGACGCAGTTGCTTCCGGTTGCACTGAGGGGCTTCGCCGGAAAATGTTCGAATACCCATTGTGAAGCTATGTGCATTCCTTAATGCGATATCTCAGAAGGTAATCGATCCAGCTAGTCTTCCAAGGTTACAGAAGGATGTGGTGCAATGTCTTGTTAGCTTTGAGTTGGTGTTTCCACCATCTTTCTTCAATATTATGACACATCTCCTGGTTCACCTTGTCGAAGAGATGGCCATCCTCGGTCCTGTCTTTCTACACAATATGTTCCCCTTCGAGAGGTTCATGGGGGTCTTAAAGAAATATGTTCATAACCGTGCTAGGCCAGAAGGAAGCATCTCCAAGGGCTATGGAACAGAGGAGGTCATCGAGTTCTGTGTTGACTTCATTCCTGACCTTAAGTCGATTGGTGTTCCTGAATCGCGACATGAGGGGCGACTAAGTGGAAAAGGCACGCTAGGAAGGAAATCAATGATATGTAGGGACGGCATTTCTTTCACTCAAGCACACTACACAGTTCTACAAAGTTCCACCTTGGTGGCCCCGTATATCACTGATCACAAGAATATTGTGCGCTCGTAACATCCGGGGCAGTCTGAAGACTGGATTACGCATAAACATATGCGTACATTCGGCGGTTGGCTCCGAGAACATCTCATTAATAACAACAGTATTGTAGATCAGTTGTACATGTTGGCTGGGTCACCATCTTCGACTATAGTGACTTTCCAGGGGTACGAGATAAATGGAAATACCTTCTACACGTTCGCCCAAGATAAAAAGAGCACCAACCAAAACAGTGGTATCCGCATTGATGCAACAAACACTAGCAGTGGCAAAAAGGACACATATTATGGTTACATAGAGGAGATATGGGAACTTGACTATGGACCTTCTTTTAAGGTCCCTTTATTTCGGTGCAAATGGTTCAAGCTGGATGGAAAAGGGGTAAAGGTAGACCAGCTGTACGGAATGACAACAGTGGATACCAACAATCTTGGTTACAGAGACGAACCATTCGTCCTAGCCAATGATGTGGCTCAGGTTTTCTATGTGAAGGACATGTCCTCTAGACCGAATAAAAGAAAACATAAGGAAACGAGCTCATCCGATGAGCCAAAGCGTCACATAGTTCTTTCAGGGAAAAGAACCATCGTGGGAGTCGAGGACAAGACAGACATGTCAGAAGATTATAATAAGTTTGCTAAAATTCCGCCCTTCACAGTGAACATTGATCCAACCATCGCGTTAAATGCTGAAGATACTCCATGGTTACGGTCGAAGCGATCATAATGTATTAATTATTATCATGTACCTTGAGCTCATATTGTGAAGCGTTTGTTGTGATATGTATCTGTAACATTGGTCGGAGGGGGCTATATATAGCGGTGTGTGCCTCCAGATAATCCCCTCCCCCCAGATGAAACCACCCCAGATAAGGCAAATAACAGATAAGCCTCCCCCAGATTTAGCCCCCCCATCTTTAGCACCGGTTCCAGCCAGGAACCGAGATAAAAGGATATATAAACTAATCCACCATCTTTATCACCGGTTCCAGCCAGTAACCGGGATAAAAGGGGTATATAAACTAATCAACCGTCTTTAGCACCGGTTCCAGCCATTAACCGGGATAAAACGACAACGACTTTATTAAAATTTAACAAGATACGTTAACTAAACTTAAACTAAAACAACGACAACACTGCTTTATTGAAATTCAAAAATAACAACTTCTACTAGTTCTTCCGCGCATCTGCTGCTGCCCTCCTGGCTGTCGCCTCCTGCCGCAGCTCCTCCTCACGACGACGCTTATGCATCTCCTCACTATCCAGATCCGCCACACGCGGCCGCTTATGCAGCTCCTGGAGACTCTGCCTCTCAAACGCTTCTATGGTAGCCGCTAGCGCCGCCTCCTCCCACTCCTCTATCTCTGCGAGCTGCGGGTCCACCTCATCCGCTGCTGCCCTCCTGGCTGCCGCCTCCTGCCGCAGCTCCTCCCACTCCTCTATCTCCGCGAGCTGCGGGTCCACCTCCACCGGCGGTGGGTGCGGCTTTGGAGGCATTGTGCAATGGGCTAGGGTTCAGTGATGAGTGAAATGGGAGACACGGGGGAGTACTATTTATAGAGGGCGTTTAGGCGGGAAATCTCCGCGCTGCGCGTCGTGGAGGGAAAATGTCAAGTGCGGCGTCGTGGCGGGAACATATCCCGCGCAGCGTCGTGGCGGGAAAATGTCCAGCGCGGCGTCTTGGCGGAAACCCGCGCAGCGTCGTGGCGGGAAATGTCCAGCGCGGCGTCGTGGCGGGAACATATCCCGCGCGGCGTCGTGGCGGAAACCCGCGCAGCGTCGTGGCGGGAACTCGATCCCGCGCGAAACAGAGAAAAAAGGCGGGAAGAACGCAAAATTTTCAGCCAAAATTGGGGTCTTTTGCACCGGTTCGTGGCTGGAACCGGTGCAAAAGTCGTGGCGGGAACTCGATCCCGCGCGAAACAGAGAAAAAAGGCGGGAAGAACGCAAAATTTTCAGCCAAAATTGGGGTCTTTTGCACCGGTTCGTGGCTGGAACCGGTGCAAAAGACTCTTTTGCACCGGTTCCAGCCACGAACCGTGCAAAAGACCCTGCTACTTAATCTGCGTGCGCCTCCTTCTTCCCCATTCGCTGAGGAGCTTTGGACGCCGGCAGGCTGCCAAATTTTTCCAAGCCCTCGCCGTCGCCGCCGCCCGCCCGCCGTCCGCGCCGTCGCCAGCGCCCGCCCGCGCCGTCGCCCGCCGTCGCCGCGCCCGCCGCCGTCGCCCGCCGCGCCGCCGCCCGCCCGCGCGCCCTGCTCCTCCTCTTCCTCCTCCACACCGCGCCCGTCGCCCGCCGTCGCCCGCCGTCGCCCGCCCGTCGCCCGCCGCCGCCGCCCGCCCGCGCCCGCCGCCCGCCCGCGCCGCGCCCTGCTCCTCCGCTTCCTCCTCCACACCGCGCCCGTCGCCCGCCGTCGCCCGCCGTCGCCCGCGCGCCGCCGCCCGCCCGCGCCGCTGCTCTCCTCCCTCGCGCCGTCCGCGCCGCACGCCCTCGAGGTGAGCAGCGCCGCCCGCCCCTGCCCCCTCCTTTTTTTTGTTTTAGTTAGTTTTTAGTTAGGAAATTTTAGTTAGAAATTTTAGTTAGGAAATTTTAGTTAGAAACAATTTAGTTAGGAAATTTTAGTTAGAAAATTTTAGTTAGGAAATTTTAGTTACGAAATTTTAGTTAGGAAATTTTAGTTATTTTAGTTAGGAAATTGTTAGAAAGTTTAGTTAGTAAATTGTTAGAAATTTTAGTTAGGAAATTGTTAGAAATTTTAGTTAGAAAAAATTTAGTGTGTTAGAAAAAAGTTAGTGTGTTACATGTGTTAGGAAATTTTAGTTAGAAAAAATTTAGTGTGTTAGATGTGTTAGGAAATTTTAGTATGTGTTAGATTTTAAATAGTATGTGTTAGAAAAAATTAGATGAAATATGTAAGTACTTTATTTTAGATGTGTTAGAAAAAAATTAGATGGAATATGTCAGTACTATATTAGTATGTGTTAGAAAATTTTTAATTACTTTGATTCATATTCATAAGTACTTTATTCAAATTCAATATTATATTTGTTAGTTTGCATACGATGCCGCGGCCTCCGCGTCCTGGAGCTAGGACAGTTTTAGAGGAGATGCAGCAGATGGGGGAAGTCCGGGACTGGGCTCCGCCGGGGTGGCACTGGGAGGTGTTATCTTCCGGGGCGCGCACCTTGGTGCGGAATCCGGGTCCCGTCGTCGACCCGGATATTCTCTGGTGGAGGTCTTATGGGCCACGTTCGTTTCAGAGGGAGCCGGCCCCGCCGGAGGAGGTAGCTCAGCGCATTGAAGCGGAGGACCAGCACGTTCGCCGTTACATGTATGCGTTAGACAACATGTATAGGACCGGATGGAGCGTTATGCAGGGATCTCATGTTAGCTATGCTCCCGTTGTTGTTCCGTGGCTTTGGGGGTACACCCAGCGCGGCTCAGGACCCGGTCGGCGCCCTCTAGGACCCGGTCACGCGGTTGAGTGGTTGAGTTTTTGTAGTAGTGATTGATGTATTATCGATCTATGTATGCATGTAACTGCACTATCTGCTTTCAGCACTATTATTGATCATGTATTGAGCATTATTCTTAATTACTTGTAAGTCTTTGCAGAAACTTGTAAGTCTTTGCAGAATCTAGCTTCGTTGTGTTTATAGCATTAGAATAACTTTTAAGTCTTTGCAGAAACTATGGAAAGAGACCTAGAACAAGAATACCTCGTCGAGGAGATTATCCGTGATGATGATGATATCACCTCTCTTTACCTAAACCAATCCGGCGAGGGAGACGAGCGAACCCGAGGAGACGGCTCCGATGAGGAAGATGATCAAGACCACCGTGGAGACGGCTCCGGTGAGGGCGAAGGTGACGATCGCGAGGGAGAAGCTCACCACGTCGAGGTGTATATATATTAATTAACCAAGCCTACAGATATGTGCATATACATATATTAACGTTGTTTCTTCTTTTAGACCTCCCAATCAACACACTCTACTGGCAGAACTAAACGAGGCGCGGCCAGAAAGATGGAAGAGCATGAAAGGTGCATCATCACGGAAATCGCTATAGACGGCGAACCGATTTCTCCCAAGGATCACGCAAAAAAGTTTGTAAGTCAATGCGGAGTTATTGTTAGGGACACCATCCCGATCACCACTCAAGAATGGAAGAAACCTGCAAAGGAGGACGAAGGAGTTACTTACGTCGATACGAGATCCAAAAATCTGATGTTTAGGAAACTCATGGTAAATTTCACATTTCCGGAGCCAGCTGACTCTGATAGTGATAATAAAAGGCCAGACCCTGAGGATCCCGAGCTGAATAGCATACAACGAAGAGTCAAGAAGTGGGCTCTTAAGAAGATGGCAACGCAGTTCAACGACTACAAGAAGAAATTGGACAACTCCTTTGTCAAGAAAAAGAAGACTCCAGATTTCAACGGCCCCTATGAGAAGATAAAAGACCACTGGGAGGCATTTGTGAAGTACAAGACATCGGAGAGGGCAAAGACAAGGTCAGACACCAACAAGAAAAATGCTGCTAATAAGATGTACTTCCATACCATGGGGCGAGGAGGCTACAAGGCTGGCAGACCTAAGTGGGAGAAATGGGAGAATGACCTAATTAAGAACGGGATCCAGCCAGAGGTACGGAAATGGAACCAGCGGTCAAGGGATTGGTTTTACGCGCATGGGGGCACGTTGGACGCACAAGGGTTCTGCATATATACACAAAGACATCGGGAAAACCCACTTCCCATCGAAGCCTTTAGAAATGCTGCAAAGGAAGTTGAAGAGGGGAAGTTCCGTCCCGAAAGAGAGAAGGACCAGCTCACACGCGCCCTTGGGAATCCTGAAAACCCAGGACGAACACGAACCATACCAGGTGGCAAGCCGTGGTGTATTGGGTTTCCTGCAGAAACGAAGAAATATCCCGATAGAAGCCGTCAGAGGCAAAAGGATGTGGTTCAAGAACGCGTTGCTAAGCTAGAGGAGCAAGTGAGGATGATAATGTCGTGCTCGATCACGATCACCCAACCTCAACCTAATCCGCGGATAGAAGAAGTTGCATTCGATGCTACCGGCCAGGGATCTCAGCGGAAGAGCAGCGTGGCTTCCACGGAGCTGCCTGGTGATGATGCAGATGTGGATCCGCAGATGGCTCCTCCCTCCCCTGTGGATCCGCAGATGCCTTCTGATCTCTACCCTGTGGACTTTATCACAGAGTCGACACCTTGTGAGCTACATTTCCAAACGATGGGCTACTTAACGCTCAAGGCGGCGATCGGCTATGTCTTACCGCCGGTACCTGATCAAAGATATCACTTCAAGCCGGTTCCACCTGGATACGCTGTTGCCGGGGTGGATCAAGTTATGGATGGGTATGGGCCGCTGAGGCTTGACCACCCTGCCGGTGAAGGGGATTTGCTAGAGCTGGGAGAGGCCAAGAACACTACAGTTCTATGGCGAAAGGAATTCATTGTGATTCCGGGTTGGAAGGCGCCAACAAGGTCTCCACCGAGCCAGCATTCTCCACCGATGCAGCCGTCTCCAGTGCGTGAGCCTTCCCCGCCGGCGCGTGAGCCATCTCCGCCGCCGCGTGAGCCTTCCCCGCCGGCGCGTGAGCCATCTCCGCCGCCGCGTGAGCCTTCTCCGCCGCCCAAGTATAAGAGGAAAATTAGGCAGGCCGCTACGACACAGCTGAGTCGTAACAAATCACCGAGACGCAAACAAGAGCCCCTCCCAAGAGTGCCTAAGGTTGCTCCCAAGAGACCTTATGACTATACAGTTGAGGAAAATGCCAAGATCGTAGCTGAACAGCACAAGCAACAAATGTTGAAACTTAAAAAGCCCCAGCTTGAGCCGGAGCCAGCTATATCTCTGGAAAAGAAGTTGAAACTGCTGAAGAACCTTCATCAACCTGAGCCAAGTCTTTCATCGAACTATGACCGGTCTATTCGCAAGTCAAATGTGTTAGCAAAAGAGCGGTGGGAAAAAGTAAGGTAGATGGGAAACCAGTTCCCCAGCTTGGAGCCCAGAAAAACTCGTGCCCCCCGCTCCAAGTGTATCCCGATGTCCTAGCGTGCCTTGATCCAACGATGGTAAAACTATACAAAGATGAGGCAGATGCGGCCGGTATGAGTATTCCTGAGTACTTAAGCCGCATCGAATTCATGGCCACGGACGATGTCCAATTAGCATACCATTACACATACGGGGAACCTCTTGTCAGAGCTGCGGAGTTGCCTAATCTATCAACACAGCTGCGAAGACTACATAATTGTTACTTGGATGCATGTAAGGACGGCCAGAACTGGATCATGGTGGCAATAAGAGATGAGCACTACGGGCGAACTGACGTGATGAACATCGAATTTTGTGAATTATTTCAGTTATTCAACCAAGACGCCCTCGACAAATCTCTCGCTGAGTGCATACTGTCTGTAAGTATTATTTATGTAATTAAGTCTCTACCGCGACTCGTCCATTATTGCATGCATATAACCATACTCTCACCGTATTATGCGAATGAAGATTCGCGAATGCCGCAAGGGCAAATCTATGATCTTGGGTTCGTTGACCCATATACCGTGAATGGGTATACGTCGACAACTCTCCCAAGGACACGGAGAATAACTTGGTACATGTCTTAAGGAAAAACTCATACAAAAGGGCAATACTATTTCCTTACAACTTCGCGTGAGTGTTACTCTCTTCACACATTAAATCTTTTTCGCTTACTCCATGTGTTAAGTGTAATTGATGAGTTATGCATATATATATATATGTGTGTGTCCGCAGGTTTCACTATATCCTGCTAGTCATTGAACCCGACACCGGGATAGTAGAAGTCACGGACTCGAAGAGTAAACCCCTTGAGGCGTGGGGGGACATGGCTGATATCCTCCACAAGGCTTGGAAACGGTTCACCAACAAAGCTCCGGGTTTAAAGAATAAAGATCTTCGAATAAAACATGTACCGGTAAGTACTAATGGCTAGGCCGCGCATCTCTTTGATTCTAGTTTCAATACAATTATTATCATCCTTGATTATATATATATTATTTTGATTGAACTTTGTTCTCGTAAAGTGCTTGAGGCAAGAGGACGGGAATAATTTATACGGGTTCTACGTTTGCGAGTTCATCCGCCAGAATACCCATCATGTGAGGGACATTTTGGAACAACTTGATGTAAGTAATTAAACAACATTCATGGCTTTATTTTATCGATCACCTTGTGTTTCATTCACATACACACATATATATATACTGACCATCGTATCTTCTTCAAATTATTAGATCGAACGGTTGCGGGACGGTCTTCTAGCAACAGAGCGTGTACGAGCAATTCAAGAAGAACTGGCGGGGTTCTTACTTGAGCAAGTCATAGCTCCAGATGGAGAACACTATGTGGACAACCGCCAATATCAAAGTTGATGTAGACATATATATATATATGCATGAACGTGTGTCACTTTGATCGATATATGTAATACAATGGTTTCCTATATATATATTTGAATTGTTTGCATTAATATTATACCGTGTTTCGAATGGAGGCAGAGTCGCCGCGGCAGCGTTTTAGTGAAAATTCCTGCCGCGGCAGAGTCTGCCGCGGCAGCGTTTTAGTGCAATTCTCTGCCGCGGCAGAGTCTACCGCGGCAGGGAATGGCACCAAAACCCTGCCGCGGCACAACCCTTTTGCACCGGTTCGTATTACGAACCGGTGCAAAAGGTCCCCCGCCGGACTCACCACAGACGGCCACGTGGTGCCCCCTTTAGCACCGGTTTGTAACAGAACCGGTGCAAAAGGGGGGGGCCTTTTGCACCGGATGGTTTGCACCGGTTGGCCATCCGGTGCATATGGGCCTTTTGAACCGGTGCAAAAGAGCAGTTTTCCACTAGTGAACCAACTAGTTACTGCGTTAGCTAGCCCCGAAGTATGCATACATGACAATCCATACACAATCATTGATGGCAAGATGAATATTATGAGTTAATTTTTTTTCTTTTCGTTTTCACATGTGTAGCAACAAGACATAAGCAGGTATGTAATATAAATCTTCTATTGCATATATGGAAAAAACACAGCCGCTGGCTTGCACAAATAAAGAAGTTATTGCTAGGAAGAATCTCATAAGCACAGTATTATAACTAGTAATATTGGCGGACCATTTGATCTAAACTCGATGCTTAGTAATCAACCACACATCTATATGTTTAATGAAACCATAGACACATGTTAGTTACAGGAGCACCAATGAAGCTACAGAACCTACCATGCTGTAATATTTGGGGGAACAAATCATGTAGTACTAAAATAAGTAAAAAGGAGCGATCAGATGTAGGAACTTGTCACCTGATTAAGAGAGGAGTCGGGTGTTGGAGATGGTTGGCAGGTGACACTCATGGCAGGGGATCTGGGAGTGAGGGCACCCTTGGTTGAAGGTCGGGAACAGCAGGAGGCACAACACGGATCCATCAACCACATCACCTGAAAAAAAAACAGATCAAGCCAACCATAGAGTGCAGAAAATCGGGTTGGGTGAGCGATAAACTTAAATATTTGCAGAGCTGAACCGGATATCTAGCGATGTCTCTGCATAGAGCAGTTCCTGTCGATGGTCGGTTGTATCCATAACGCGAGTGTGCCGGCTTGCCCCTGCACATAGTTGATGAACCCTAAACATCTGTATCCATAACGCGAGTGCGAAGAATGAAGCACGGCTGGCTGACCCAGAGGCTGTGTATCAATAGATGAGATTGAGGATTGATGTAGAGATGCGCACCCAGGCTTGTGAAGGTGGGTTGCTGCGGCGGCCGGGGCGCAGCGGCAGTCGGGGCATAGCGGCAGAAGAGGATCTGGCTGGGGCGTATTACTCGCGGGGAGAAGATCTGGCAGGAGCGTAGCGGGGAAAGGATGGGATTGAAAGGAAATATCAAGGAGGAGAGTCTGGGAAGTTAGAGATCGTGTATTATCTTATTCTCCGCTGGCACGCGAAGTGGGGAAGTTGTTTTCTAGACACGCATCGGTAATCCGTTGGAAGGTATGCGTAGCCATATGTAGGGTCGTGGTGTAGTGATTGGAGAAAGTTTGCTTTTGACTACGGTCTGAAGAAGGGCGACGAGCTGAGGATCAGAAACTCAAACGGGCAGATATACGTAACTGCTTACAGAGTTGGAGACACTTCCAAATATATAATATGTAACTTTTTTGTACTCATATCCTTTGATTACTGCATTCTGAGCAGTTGTTCTAAACCATTCCCTCTGTTCTGGCTTGCTGGGTTTAACATGATCAAAGCTGCAGATCCCCTGATGGAACATGAGCGGATGTCACAAAGGGCACCCACACCAGCACCGGCACCGGCTTCCCACTCTCCTGCATCAGCACTGGTTTCTGTACCAGCTCCGTTTACTGCATCTACCTAGCAGGCCCCTACATCAGCATTGGTTCCTGTCGAGGCCCCATATACTACACCTGCCCAGCAGCTCCCCGCATCAAGATCGGTTCCTCTAGCTGCACCGTTCATCGCACCTGCCCAACAGTCTCTGCATCAGCACCGGTTCCACTAGAGTCACCGTTTATTGCACCTGCCCAGCAGTCTCCTGCATCAGCACCAGCTCGTGTACCAGCCCTTGCTCCTGCACCTGCCCCAGCCAGATCACCGATGTCTCAGCTCATTGCTGTGGCCACCCGTGTGGTGACCATGACGCATCTGAAGGCTATGTTCGTGAGTATATGACAGCATAACTGCTCTTATCTTGATATCTTCTCTGCTCAAAGTCTCACATGGTTCAGTCTTTAGTGCATTGGTGCCATTGACTAATTTTTGGTGGTATCTCTTGCTTTGAATCAGAAATTGCCTAAAAGTATCTCCAATGATCTCAATGCTGGCCGAAGGGGCAAGATTTCCCTCGTCATGGAGAGTGAAGGTCTCACCGTGGAGGGACGGTACTCCGTCAGTCCCACAGATGGCCGCTTGGCTGTTACTTCCAGGTGGAAAAAGTTCATTGGCGGTGCCAAACTTCGCATTGGATCAAAGTTGAAGGTCAAGATCTTTCGATGCCACTGTGACATGCTGGTCATAAAGTTTGTGGTTGTCTAGCTCTGTTGTCCCATGAGCCCTTAGCAAATGCATTTGTAGTTATACTTATATAAGGTTATCTTATCTGAACTGCTAATTAATTATATGGGTGGTAAAACTCTGCAAGCTTTTGCTCTTAGCAAGTATGTATGTATGATCAGCTATTATGATAACTAATGTTTGTGTTCATCTTAATTTGCATTTCCGTTTTAGAAAAAAACTTAATTTCTATTTTGGCCGACCTGTTAGAGAACTATCAGATTGAATCCACAACATGATTCAAATAGATTCATTACACCGAGCCACATGTCTTGACCTTGCTATACACTAGTTCCATTAATCAGTGCAAGAAGGCTTACCTGAGCTGCCTGAACCACGGCAGATTCGAATCCACCTTAGCTATCTAGCTAGAAATACAACCTTTGCAGAAAGAGGATTTGCAGTACGGGGAGGCTGACATTGGGAACCCATGAGCCAGCAGCGTCGTCAACGTTTTAAAGGCGGCAGGAGATCGAAACAAAAAAAATAAGCCAAAAATCAGTTGGTAAACAAAATCCAATAAATGAAACATTTACCTTTCTGAGAGGATGACATGCGGGACCCATGAGGCAGCAGCATCCTCAACTATTCCAAGGCGGCAGGGGATCAAAATAAAAAAGGAAATAGCCAGAAATTAATTAGGGTAAAAAATAAATCTATCAAAGGAAACCTTTATTGATCATAGAGGATGACATGTGGGACCGATCTGCCAGCTGCGTCGTCATCGTTTCAAAGGGGGCAGGGGATCAAAAGAAAAAGGCAAATAGCCAGAAATTAGGGGTAAAAAATAAATCCAACAAAGGAAACTTTTATTGTTCATAGAGGATGACATGCGGGACCATGAGCCAGCAGGTTCCTCAACGTTTCAAACTCGGCATGAGATTGAAAGAAAAAGGCAAGTGACCAAATATCAGGAGCAAAAAATAATCCAAGAAAAGAAATTTTATTGTACATAGAGGATGACATGCGGGTCCCATTTTGCAGCAGCGGTCTCAACGTTTCCAAGGCGGCAGAGTACCAAAAGAAAAATGAAGTAGCCAGAAATCAGGGGGTGAAAAAAATCCAAGAAAAGAAAGATTTCAATTGGGCTGCATCTGGACATCTGGGCCTTCAAACTATCCTGCTGGGCCTTTTGACTCGTACAATTTCAGCCCACTCCAAAACAGGAAAGTTCGGATTTATCTAAAAAAAACAGGAAAGTCCTATGCTTCGCAAAAACACAAAACAAGGAGATTCTACATATAAGTTTGTTTATGTAAAAATAAATATTTAATTTATCCGTTTGCAATAGCTCAGAGCGAAATACAATGTTTATTGTCTGCAAAATAATCAAGATATCACATGTTTCTTGTACGGAGAGGCTGACATCGGGGACCCATGAGCCAGCAGCGTCGTCAACGTTTTAAAGGCGGCAGGGGATGAAAAAAAACCAAAAATCAGTTGGTAAAAAAATCGAAGAAAAGAAAACATTTATCGTTCTGAGAGGATGGCATGCGGGACCCATGAGGCAGCATCCTCAACGTTTATTGTTTATAGAGGCTGACATGTGGGACCCGTGAGCCAGCAGCCTCTTGACAACGTTTTAATGGCGGCAGGAGATCGAAAGGAAAAATAAGACAAAAATCAGTTGGTAAACAAAATCCAAGTAAAGAAATATTTACCGTTCTGAGAGGATGACATGCGGGACCCATGAGGCAGCAGCATCCTCAACGATTCCAAGGCGGCAGGGGATCAAAAGAAAAAAAAAGGAAATAGCCGAAAATTAGTTAGGGGTCAAAAATAAATCCACCAAAGGAAACTTTTATTGTTCATAGAGGATGATATGTGGGACCGACCTACCAACAGCGTCCTCATCGTTTCAAAGGGGAAGGGATCAAAATAAAAAGGAAAATAGCCAGAAATTAGGGGTCAAAAAATAACTCCAAGAAAGGAAACTTTTATTGTTCGTAGAGGATGACATGCGGGACCCATGAGCCAGCAGCTTAGTCAACGTTTCAAAGGCGGCATGAGATCGAAAGAAAAAGGCACGTGACAAAATATCAGGAGCCAAAGATAATCCAAGAAAAGAAACTTTATTGTACATAGAGAATGACATGCGGGTCCCACTTTGCAGCAGCCGTCCCAACGTTTCAAATGTGGCTTGAGATCAAAAGAAAAAAGAAAGTAGCCAGTAAAAAAAACTCCAAGAAAAGAAAGTTTTATCGTTCATACAGGCTGACATGTGGGACCTATGAGCCAGCAAAGTCCTCAACGTTTCAAAGGCGGTAGGGGATCAAAAGAAAAAGGAAATAGCCAAAAATCAGAGGGTGAAAAAAAACCAAGAAAATGAACTTTTATACTCCCTCCGGTCCTAAATATAAGCCATATAATTTCTGGCACGGAAATTAAGAAACACATATTTAGGAAAAATTACACCATGTTTGGCTAGGGTTAACCGTAAGTAATTGCCGTGAGCTAATAGAGGACTTTGCATAAGATAAGTAAACCTAATCAAATCTTTCAAAATATTGTCCATACAAGTAGGGCAACGCAATAAACCTTATATTCTGGAATTTTTCTCAAAAAACTATATGGCTTATATATAGGAACGGAGGGAGTAGTACATAGAGGATGACATGCGGGTCCCATGAGCCTGCAGGTTCCTCAACGTTTCAAACGTGTCATGAGATCGAAAGAAAAAGGCAAGTGACCAAATATCAGGAGCCAAAAATAATTCAAGAAAAGAAATTTGATTGTACATAGAGGATGACATGCGGGTCCCAATTAGCAGCAGCGGTATCACCGTTTGAGAAGCGGCAGAGGATAGAAAGAAAAAGGCAAGTGACCAAATATGGGGTGCCAAAAAAATCCAAGAAAAGAATGTTTTATAGTACATAGAGGATGACATGCGGGTCCCATTTAGCAGCAACGGTATCACCGTTTGAGAGGCGGCAGGGGATCGAAAGAAAAAGGTAAGTGACCAAATATGAGGTGCCAAAAAAATCCAAGAAAAGAAAGTTTTATAGTACATAGAGGATGAAATGCGGGTCCCATTTAGCAGCAGCGGTATCACCGCTTGAGAGGCGGCGGGGGATCGAAAGAAAAAGGCAAGTGACCAAATTTGAGGTGCCAAAAAAAACTCCAAGAAAAGAAAGTTGATTGCTCATAGAGGATGACATGCGGGTCCCAATTAGCAGCAGCGGTCTCAATGTTTCCAAGGTGGCAAGGGATCAAAAGAAAAAGGAAATAGCCAGAAATCAGGGGGTCAAAAAAATCCAAGAATAGAAAGAATTTTGGTTCATAGAGGATGACATGCGAGACCCATGATCCTGCATCGTAAACGGCTCGATCGGAGAGCGTTGAACAAGATAGCGCGATCGAGAAAAAAAACAATGCCAGAGAGGCTGCCATCTGGGCCCTACATCCCTCGGCGGTGCGGATTTGCGTTGACTCGGTCGGCGAACCCGAGAATTCAAGATGCACCACGTCCCGGGACACCATACGCAACGTTTTGGCCGTTTTCGTCGGGCTAGGTGGCCTCAAAAACGAGAAAAAAAATGTTTTGACATGCACAACAGACATACCCAAAATCGTCGGCCATGGTACACCAGCAACCACGGCGCGACTTCAACTTCGTCGGCCATGGCAACTTTTCTTGTAGTGAGTAAAACCCAATTTATTGATTCGACACAAGGGGAGACAAAGAATACTTGAAAGCCTTAAGAACGGAGTTGTCAATTCAGCTGCACCTGGAAACAGACTTGCTCGCAAGAGTTTACCAGTAGTAATATTTTATAGCAGTAGCAGTAGTGAAATAACAGCAGCAATGTAACAAAGACAGCAGTAGTGTTTATAGTAAACAGCAAGATTAAAATACTGTAGGCACAGGGATGGATGAACGGGTGTTGCATGTATGAGAGAAACTCATGTAACAATCAAAGCAGGGCATTTGCAGATAGTAATAAAACGGTGTCCAAGTACTAAACAATCCATATGCATGTGTTCCATATTTAGTCGTACGTGCTCGCAATGAGAAACTTGCACAACATCTTTTGTCCTACCAGCCGGTGGCAGCCGGGCCTCTAGGGAATCTACTGGAAATTAAGGTACTCCTTTTAATAGAGCACCGGAGCAAAGCATTAACACTCCGTGAACACATGTGATCCTCACATCACCGCCTTCCCCTCCGGTTGTCCCAATTTCTGTCACTTTGGGGCCTCGGGTTCCGGACAGCGACATGTGTATACAACTTGCAGGTAAGATCATAAAACAATGAATATCATCATGAAACAATAACATGTTCAGATCTGAGATCATGGCACTCGGGCCCTAGTGACAAGCATTAAGCATAACAAGTTGCAACAATATCAACAAAGTACCAATTATGGACACTAGGCACTATGCCCTAACAATCTTATGCTATTACATGACCAATCTCATCCAATCCCTACCATCCTCTTCAGCCTACAGCGGGGGAATTACTCACACATGGATGAGAGAAACATTGCTGGTCGATGGAGAGGCGTCGGTGGTGATGATGGCGATGATCTCCTCCAATTCCCCGTCCAGGCAGAGTGCCAGAACGGAGTTTCTGGTCCCGAGACGGAGTTTCGCGATGGTGGCAGCGTTGTGGATGGTTTTTGGTGACTTCGACTTCCCCCCCTCGCGTTTTTAGATCGAAACCCTTAAATAGTCCAGAGGGGGGCGTCAGAGGCTGGCCGAGGCGGCCTCACGCTAGGGCGGCGCGCCCCCCCTCCAGGCCGCGCCGGCCTAGTGTGTGGGGGCCCTGGGCCTCCCCCAGGCCTGCCCTTCTGGCTCCGTGATTCTTCTGGAAAAATAAGCCCTTCGACATAAATTCCGGGGATTTTCCTAAAAGTTGAATTTCTGCACAAAAACGAGACACCAGAGCAATTCTGCTGAAAACAGCGTTAGTCCGTGTTAGTTGTATCCAAAATACACAAATTAGAGGCAAAACAATAGCAAAAGTGTTCGGGAAAGTAGATACGTTTTTGGACGTATCAACTCCCCCCAAGCTTAGCTTATTGCTTGGCCTCAAGCAATTCAGTTAACAACTGAGTGCGATAAAAGAACTTTCACGAAGATATTTGTTCATATGATGTAAATATTCTCATGATATGGACAAGTACTTAGACAATTCATAATAAGATACATGCAAATAAAATCATCTAATAGCTATGTCAATCATGGAAAAGGTACCAACAAATTAATAATAAGCATCATGAATCATGTCTATCAGCAGGATTGCAATGTTCATAAAAGGATATAATAAAGTGGTATCTAGCTTGCCCGTATTTGTACAGAAAAACATAAATGCTCGGGCACCTCTGAAGTTCATGGAAAGACTAGAAGTAGAGATTGTCAAAGATAAAAGCATCAAAGTTATACCACAGTCAATCACATTTTGGGACAAGCATATTATACTAAGAATGACATCTGCGCTCTCAAGAAAGTGCTCAAAGAAAGGATGGTGACTCAACATAAAAGTAAAAGATTGACCCTTCGCAAAGGGAAGCAGGGATTAACATGCGCTAGAGCTTTTCATTTTTAAATCAGGAGTAAAATTATTTTGAGAGGTGTTTGTTGTTGTCAACGAATGGTAATGGGTACTCAAACTACCTCGCCAACCAGACTTTCAAGAGAGGCTCCCATGAAATTTATATTTTTAGGTGACACTCCTTCCAACCTTTGCTTCACAAACCATGGCTAACCGAATCCTCGGGTGCCTTCCAACAATCACATACCATGAAGGAGTGTCTATTTATTTTAGTTTTATTTAGAGACGAACTCCTCCCCACCTTTGCTTTCTCAAGCCATGGCTAACCAAATCCTCGGGTGCCTTCCAATCAATCACATACCATGGAGGAGTGTCTATTTGTAAAATTATGAAAGTTAATTAATTTGGGCTGGGCACCCCGTTGCCAGCTCTTATTATGAAAGTCTGTCAAAATAAATGACAAGGTTGAAAGATAAACACCACATACTTCCTCATGAGCTATAAAACATTAACACAAATTGAGAAGCATTTTGAAGTTTTAAAGGTAGCGCATGAGAATTTACTTGGAATGGTTTGAAATGCCATGCATAGGTATTTATGGTGGACACTTTGGAATAACTTGGTTTTCAGGGGTTTGGA
The DNA here is from genome assembly GCF_019359855.2 of Lolium perenne. Lineage (NCBI taxonomy): Eukaryota > Viridiplantae > Streptophyta > Magnoliopsida > Poales > Poaceae > Lolium > Lolium perenne. Next base: position 51,597,277 of record NC_067245.2, read on the forward strand.
AGCACGAGCAGCGTTCCCGCTCAGTACAAGTGAAGGCTAGCAATAGACTGGGGAGCGACAATCAAGAGAGCAGTCACTGTCATAATCATGCTTGCGGCAAAATAAATTAACAGAGGCATAAAAGTGATACAAGAACTCTGAGGCAAAGTAAATCATCAAGGCTTAATTGACTTTTGTTCAGTCATATGCATGCGTGAGCATGTGCCAAGTCGATTCAAATGAATTATTCAGAGGAGGATATCACAATGTCATACCTATTTATGAATAAAACAATGCAAGCAAACATCCATGACATGCTACTCATATTAATAAACTGGAGCTAAACATGAGAGATCATGAACTACTAGACTTTCTTAAATGACATATACCTCACATGAACCAACTAAGCATGCTCACATGGATGAGTATATGTACAAAAATGAAAACAAATAGAGTTCATACCAGCCTCTCACCACAGTCGAATTGTCATAGATCGTCATTATTGCCTTTCACTTGTGTAGCTTGAATAATATGGAATGAAAACCACGCTCCAGCCACCGAAGACCATTGAACTCCATAATGGACTTCACAAAACCAAAGAAGAACAACAAATATTTTTGGTGTTTTCGGATTGGAAACAAGAACAAAAGGAAACAAGCAAATAAAGCAAAATAAAAGCAAGAAACCAAAATAAACAAATGGTGAAGAGAAACAACAGAAATATTTTTGGTCTTTTTGTGTTTTGGGAAAGAAACAAAGCAAAAACAAGAAAATGAAAACTAGAAGAGTCACATAAACACAAAGCAGCAGGAATTCGTCAAACTTGACAGCAGTACAGTAATCGATTTTTAAGAAATTTTTCCGCTGCCCAGATCGAAAAGTGTTCAACTAATGAAAGTTAGATAACAACCTGGGAAACATGCACAAAAACTGGCTTCGCAAAATAACGTTCTGGCTGTTTTTGAGAATTTTTTTGGTATCAGTCCAGAATCTATTTTCAGGCAGCACTTCCCCAAATATCATCTCCCTCTTATTAGAAAACCACTTTAAGAAACTAAACAAGTATGTACAAGTATCCAGCAATCATAATATGCAAAGAATGAGTGATGCCGGTATACCTCCTCCCAAGCTTAGGATTTTGGCCTAAGTGGAGTTCAATCCCATGGTGCCCATGAAGTAGCACCTCCGTAGTACGACGAAGATGGATCCGGGTATGTGCTGGAAGAAGCACCCGGATACGTGACGGTGTAGTCGTAGGAGGGCTCGGCGTCCTCGGAGTCATGCTGCTGGTGTAAGACATGTATCTTCAGTTTGCTCATCCACCTCCTCCTTAGAGCGCGACCACGGTTTCTTGTGAATACTGAACAAATCTGGCTGCGACAAAGGGATTTCCCTCTCATCCCCGTCAGTAAACAACATTCTATAGACCATATTATCTAAACTAGAGTCAGTTGTAACAAATTGATGACTCTTCATAGCAGCAATATCAAGCCTTATAGGAGTTAATTTCACATCAGTAGGGTCAAGAGGAAGATCTAGATATGCTAAAATGTGTGATGCAATAATTCCTCCAAAAATAGGACCCTTGTTAGACAAACGGCGAGCAACAAGAGCACCAAGATGATAAGGTGTTTCTCCAGTAAGTGCAGCAATTAAGAAAGCAAGATGATAAATAGAAATATTGCTAGTGTTCTCCCTACCAAGAATGCTTGTAGCAAGATAATAAGCGAAATATCTAATGGCAGGGAGTTGAATGTTTCTTATCTTGCCGCGCTGAATGGTGCGGCTATTGATACGTCCAATTTGCATCACTATTTTATATCATAATTTGCTGTTATTCATTGATATATTTCATATTGGGACACAATACTTATGTTATTTCATCCATTTTGCATGTTTCATCATTATTGGAGGATCAAGCACCGGAGCCAGGATTCTGCTGGAAAAAGCACCGTCAGAACGCAATATTTCGGAAGATCAACTGTGGAAGGAAATTATACCAAAAATCCTATTTTTCAAGATGACGAAGGAAGCCAGAAGGAGGAGCCGAGGACCCAGGGTGGGCCCACACCATAGGGCGGCGCGGCCCATGGCCTGGCCGCGCCACCATGTGGTGTGGGGGGCCCATAGCCCCTTTCGCCTCCTTTTCTTCGCGAAATCCTTCGTCCCGAAAACCTAAGCCACAGAGGGTACCTCGCGAAGAGTTACAGCCGCCTCTGCGGGGCGGAGATCACCAGAGAGAAAAGAGCTCTCCGGCGGGCAGGAATCTGCCGGGGAAATTCCCTCCGGGAGGGGGAAATCGACGCCATCGTCACCGTCATCGAGCTGGACATCATCTCCATCACCATCATCATCATCTCCACCATCATCACCGCCGTCTCCACCGCTGTACACCGTCACCGCCGTAGCAATTTGGGTTTGATCTTGATTGTTTGATAGGGGAAACTCTCCCAGTATCGATCTCTACTTGTTGTTGATGCTATTGAGTGAAACCATTGAACCAAGTTTATGTTCAGATTGTTATTCATCATCATATCACCTCTGATCATGTTCCATATGATGTCTCGTGAGTAGTTCGTTTAGTTCTTGAGGACATGGGTGAAGTCTAAATGTTAGTAGTGAACTATGGTTGAGTAATATTCAATGGTATGATATTTAAGTTGTGGTGTTATTCTTCTAGTGGTGTCATGTGAACGTCGACTACATGACACTTCACCATTTATGGGCCTAGGGGAATGCATCTTGTATTCGTTTGCCAATTGCGGGGTTGCCGGAGTGACAGAAACCTAAACCCCCGTTGGTATATCGATGCAGGAGGGATCGCAGGATCTCAGAGTTTAAGGCTGTTGTTAGATTTATTCTTAATTACTTTCTTGTAGTTGCGGATGCTTGCAAGGGGTATAATCACAAGTATGTATTAGTCCTAGGAAGGGCGGTACATTAGCATAGGTTCACCCACACAACACTTATCATAACAATGAAGATTATTTAGCCATATGTAGCGAAAGCACTAGACTAAAATCTCGTGTGTCCTCGAGAACGTTTGGTCATTATAAGTAAACAAACCGGCTTGTCCTTTGTGCTAAAAAGGATTGGGCCACTCGCTGCAATTGTTACTCTCGCACTTTACTTACTCGTACTTTATTCAACTGTTACATCAAAACCCCCCGAATACTTGTACGTGAGCATTTACGAGAATTCTTCATCGAAACTGCTTGTCAACACCTTCTGCTCCTCGTTGGGATCGACATTCTTACTTATCGAAAATACTACGATACACCCCCTATACTTGTGGGTCATCAAGACTATTTTCTGGCGCCGTTGCCGGGGAGTGAAGCGCTATTGGTAAGTGGAATTGGTAAGGAAAATATTTACTGTTTGTGCTGATTTTATTTCTGCCTGCTGCTATAAGTCATTATGGAGAGATCTTCTCTTCAATTTCTATTTGGGAAATCTACTACTACTGCAACGGTAGTGGATGAGGCGCCAGGTGAGGAAGTGATACCATATAAAATACCTATGAAAATTATTGAACGTGTTATGGATAACCGCTATGAAGGGGATGGAACTGTCCACCCTGGAGATCATTTATTGTTCTTACATGAATTATGCGGTTTATTCAAGTGTGCAGGTATTGCCATGGATGAAGTGAGGAAGAAACTATTCTCTTTATCGCTGTCTGGTAAAGCGGCGCATTGGTATAAATTACTGGATAATGGGGATTCTCTTGAATGGAATGATATTGTGCCCCGGTTTTATTCTAAGTTCTATCCTCCAAGTGAAATTCACAAGGATCGGAATCGCATATATAATTTTTGGCCTCATGATGGAGAGAGTATTGCCCAAGCTTGGGGGAGATTGAAGTCTTTAATGCTCAAATGCCCCATTCATGAGCTTCCTGGTAATGTTATTATTGATAATTTCTATGCAAGACTTTCTTTTCAAGACAAGACCTTGCTGGATACTTCTTGTTCTGGATCATTTACACGCAACAAAGAAGAGTTTAAAAGGGACCTTCTTGATCGAATCCAAGAAAATACTGAAGGTTGGGAGAACGACAAGGATAGAGAATCAGGTATAATTTATGATTATAAATGCATTGAAGCTTTTATGGATACTGATAAATTTCGTAATATGAGTGCTACATATGGTCTTGATTCTCAAGTTGCTGCAAATCATTTTAAAGCTTTTGCCTCTCATTATGAATTGCCAAAGAAGAATTTTGATAAGTATCATGAACCGTATAAAGATAAATTGATTCATCTATTAATAAATGCGTTGTAGTTGAAACTGCTGATCATGTTATTCCTGAAGCTTATATTGAAAAAACTCCTTTCCCTGCTAAAATGAAGGAGTACTCTGTTATAAATAGTGCGGTTCATAAAAGTGAAAAGAAACCTGTAGAACCTGAAGAACAAATAAAAGTTGAACCTGCTGTTGCAATAGTTAAAGATCTTGTGACTGAAAATGTGGAGGATGGTCATATTATTTTCTGTGAAGATGCTTCTAATATTGTTTCACATCCTAATAAACCCAAACAAGTTAGTGTTCCTATGCTGTCTGTTAGAATTGGTGATCATTGCTTTTATGGATTATGTGATATTGGTGCAAGTGTTAGTGCTATTCCTTATGAGCTCTACACGGAGATTATGCACGAAATTGATTCTTGTGAACTTGAAGATATTGATGTGGTTATTCAGCTGGCTAATAGAGAAACTATTTCTCCAATTGGTATTGTTCGAGATGTGGAAGTTTTATGCGGTAAGATTAAATATCCTGCTGACTTTTTGGTACTTGGTTCTGCTGCTAGTGATTATTGTCCTATCATTTTTGGTAGACCTTTTCTAAATACTTGTGGAGCTATTATAGACTGCAAGAAAGAGAAAATTTTGACTAAATTTGCTGGTGAATCTTATGAGTTTAACTTCTCTAAATTTACCAAAACTCCTTATAAAGCTGATTTGCCTAGTGATGATTTTAAAATGGAGCAATGTGCATCTATTGTTCTTGTTCCTAACAATCCTTTGCAGCAACATTTGGAGGATAGCGAGAGTGAAGTTTTTAGGAAAGAAAGAGATGAGCTTGAGGAAATTTTTCTTCGCCAACCTATTCTCAAGCATGATTTACCGGTGGAAGATTTGGGTACAACACCGCCACCAAAGGAAGATCCTGTTTTTGATTTAAAGCCTTTGCCTGATAATCTTAAATATGCTCATATTGATGATAAGAAAATATATCCTGTTATTATTAGTTCTAAGCTTTCAGAGATTGAGGAAGAAAGGTTATTGGAAATATTGAAGAAGCACCGAGGAGCTATTGGCTACACTCTTGATGATTTGAAAGGGATTTCTCCCTCTATTTGCCAACATGCTATTAATATGGAAGATGATGCAAAGCCTGTTGTTGAACATCAGCGTCGTCTAATTCCGAAGATGAAGGAAGTGGTAAGGAATGAGGTATTAAGACTTCTTGAAGCTGGTATTATATATCCTATTGCTGATAGTAGATGGGTTAGTCCTGTGCATTGCGTTCCCAAGAAAGGAGGAATGACTGTTGTGCCTAATGATAATGATGAGCTCATCCCTCAAAGAGTAGTTGTAGGGTATAGAATGTGCATTGATTTTCGAAAAGTTAATAAAGTTACTAAGAAAAATCATTACCCTTTACCATTTATTGATCAAATGCTAGAAAGGTTGTCTAAAAATACTCATTTTTGTTTTCTTGATGGTTATTCTGGGTTTTCACAAATTGCTGTTAAAGCTAAAGATCAAGAGAAAACTACTTTCACTTGTCCCTATGGAACTTATGCTTATAGACGCATGCCTTTTGGTTTATGTAATGCTCCTGCTACTTTTCAAAGATGCATGTCTGCTATTTTTCATGGTTTTTGTGAGAGTATTGTAGAGGTATTCATGGATGATTTTTCCGTCTATGGGAATTCTTTTGATAGTTGCTTGCGGAACCTTGATAAAGTTTTGCAGAGATGTGAAGAAACTAACCTTGTTCTTAATTGGGAGAAATGCCATTTTATGGTTAATGAAGGAATTGTATTGGGACATAAAATTTCTGAGAGAGGTATTGAAGTTGATAGAGCTAAAGTTGAAGCAATTGAGAAGATGCCCTATCCTAGGGATGTTAAAGGTATTCGTAGTGTTCTTGGTCATGCTGGGTTTTATAGGAGATTTATTAAAGATTTCTCCAAGATTTCAAAACCTCTTACTAATCTTCTTCAAAAAGATGTACCATTTGTTTTTGATGATGATTGTAAGGAAGCTTTTGAAACTCTAAAGAAAGCCTTAACAACTGCTCCTATAGTTGAACCTCCTGATTGGAACTTACCATTTGAAATTATGTGTGATGCTAGTGATTTTGCTGTAGGCGCTGTTCTTGGACAGCGAGTAGATAAAAAACTGAATGTTATTCATTATGCTAGTAAAACTCTTGATGCTGCTCAAAGAAATTATGCTACAACTGAAAAGGAATTATTAGCTGTAGTCTTTGCTTGTGATAAATTTAGATCTTATATTGTTGATTCAAAAGTTACTATTCATACTGATCATGCTGCAATTAGATACCTTATGACAAAGAAAGATGCTAAGCCGAGGCTTATTAGATGGGTACTTCTTTTGCAAGAATTTGATTTACATATTGTAGATAGGAAATGTGCTGATAATCCTGTTGCTGATAATTTGTCTAGATTGGAAAATATTGCTTATGATCCTGTTCCTGTTAATGATAGTTTTCCAAATGAACAATTGGCTGTAATAAAGGTGAGCTCGAGAGACAGTCCTTGGTATGCTGATTATGCTAACTTTATTGTTTCCAAGTACTTGCCTCCAACCTTTTCAGCTCAGCAAAGGAGGAAATTCTTTTATGACTTGAGGCATTATTTCTGGGATGACCCACACTTATATAAAGAAGGAGTGGATGGTATTATGCGAAGATGTGTTCCCGAATATGAACAACAAGAGATATTGAGTAAATGTCATGGTAGTGCTTATGGAGGACATCACGCAGGAGTAAGAACCGAGCAAAAGGTTCTACAATCAGGTTTTTATTGGCCAACTCTCTTCAAGGATGCGAGAAAGTTTATTTTATCTTGTGATGAATGCCAAAGGGTTGGTAATATCTCCAGACGTAATGAAATGCCTATGAATTATACTCTTGTTATTGAATCGTTTGATTGTTGGGGATTTGACTTCATGGGACCTTTTCCGTCTTCAGAAGGTAACACTCACATACTTGTTGCTGTTGATTATGTTACTAAATGGGTGGAAGCCATACCTACAAAAAGTGCTGATGGTGAGACCTCTTTAAGAATGCTTTTAGACATTATTTTTCCTAGATTTGGAGTGCCTAGATATATTATGACTGATGGAGGTTCTCATTTTATTCATGGAGGTTTTAGAAAAACTCTTGCTAAGTATGGTATTAATCATAGAATTGCTTCCGCTTATCATCCTCAAACTAGTGGTCAAGTGGAATTATCAAATAGAGAAATTAAATCTATTTTGGGAAAGACCGTTAATAAAACTAGAAAGAATTGGGCTAGTAAATTGAAGGATGCACTATGGGCTTATAGAACTGCTTATAAAAATCCCATGGGAATGTCACCTTATAAAATGGTTTATGGGAAAGCTTGTCATTTACCTTTAGAACTAGAGCACAAAGCTTATTGGGCTGTTAGAGAATTAAATAAAGATCCTAAACTTGCCGGTGATAAGAGGTTGTTGCAATTAAGTTCTCTAGATGAATGGAGAAATGAAGCTTATGAAAATGCTAAACTCTTTAAAGAGAAAGTTAAAAAATGGCATGATAGAAGGATTATCAAAAGAGAATTTAATATTGGGGACAAAGTCCTATTGTATCGGTCGCGTCTCAGATTCTTTGCAGGGAAATTACTCTCGAAATGGGAAGGACCATATGTTGTCGAGGAGGTGTATCGTTCAGGAGCAATCAAAATTAGCTCTCTCCAAGGCAATGCTACGCAAGTGGTGAATGGACAAAGACTCAAGCATTATATCTCAGGTGATTCCTATAATGTTGATGTTGATATTATTCAAGTGGAAACACCGGAGGCTTTCATCAAAGGGCAAATTGACAGTCCGCCAGAACTCGACTTTGAATAGGTAACAGTACTGGTAATGAAAAGTACGCAATTTACTTTCCGAACAATATTTTTGCTGTTTTTGGAAAATATGAAAAATTACGAGTTCGAAACGGAGTGGAAAGGACGCACGAGGGGGTGCCACCATAGGGCGGCGCGGCCTGACCTGGGCCCGCGCCGACCTATGGTCTGGCCGCCCCGTCGCCCCTTTCCGACTCTGGTTCGATCTGGTACTTTCCTTTTGTCGAGAAAATTTTTGCTATATAATCCCCCGGACCCCTGGAGGTCCGTATATCGTTTTCTCGACGTGTTTCATTTTGAGCTATTTCTGCCAGGATCTGTTTTCGGTCTAGAAGCACCATGGCCTCCAACAACAAGGGCAAGGGGCTTTCGGAGGAAGAAGTGAAGAAGGTGCCATCAAGACAAGAGCAGCAGGCCGGCGGGAGCAAGCAAATCTTGGTGGGATCTGTTGACACTCGACGTTCTTTTTCTCATAACCTGCAGGGACCTTTACCACCCGCTCTGAGCCTCGACTCCTTCCCTATGTTGGAAGAAGTTCTACGGACTACCGATGAGTTTTGTGATCAATATCGGGCTCTAAGAAGAGAAGTGGAGATACTCCAAGAGGAGAGTTGCCGTCTCCAAAGAATGCTGGAACACCACTCGATTCGCATCACAAGGTCATCATCGCCAATTTCAGATAACAATGAATCTCTTCGAATCTTAGTGCAGAATTGTCAAGCTGAGAAACTGAAGTTGAAGGAGTTCTGTAAGAAGCGCGGGAGGAGTTCATCACCATCATCACCAAAGGAGTAATTCATCATCGGTATTGGCATCCCCTTGGTTTGTTCCAAGCTTGGGGGAGTGCCGCGGTATCGCATCATCACTACCTTCTACTTTTATTGTCAAGTAGTGTCATATCATGAGTAGGGAAGTTATCATATAAGATTGGGTTGCAGTTTGGAAGTATCTCTCCTTTAGTTGGTTGTCTATGTATCCCTTGGTGTGAGTTATCGTTATAGAATATTAATGAGAAGTCTTATCATTTACATATTGCACATCTTATTTTAGTTTGCAATCTATATTATATGATTTACCTTGTCATTAGTATTGGTATCACTTTGGGAGCATTGAATAAATCTATTTGGTTTTGGCAAACTTAGCATTGGTTAATAGCAACAACACTTTGAGGTTTAAGTAGAAAAGAGAAATACATGTAGATGTTTCATTGTCTTTCTTTCTTGTTAGCTCATAGCTTATTATTCTGAAGTTAAAACTGTTTGTGCTTACAAGGAAGATGCATGATTGTTTCTATCACATGCATATTTGTTTGTTTCCCTCGACTCTTATGCTTGCTAATTAACCTTGCTAGCCAAAGACCTGTACTGAGAGGGAATACTTCTCATGCATCCAAACCTTAAACCAAACCTATGCCATTTGTGTCCACCATACCTACCTACTACATGGTATTTTCTGCCATTCCAAGTAAATACTTCATGTGCTACCTTTAAACAATTCAAAACTTAGTATCTCTTATTTGTGTCAATGTTTCATAGCTCATGAGGAAGTATGTGGTGTTTTATCTTTCAATCTTGTTGGGCAACTTTCACCAATGGACTAGTGGCTTCATCCGCTTATCCAATAATTTTGCAAAAAGAGCTGGCATTGGGATTCCCAGTCCCAAATTAATTAAACTAAATAGACACTCCTCCATGGTATGTGATTGATGGACGGCACCCGAAGGATTCGGTTAGCCATGGCTTGTGTAAGCAAAGGTTGGGGGGAGTGTCATCATCATAATAAAATTAAAATAAAAAGGCACTCCTTCATGGTATGAGATTGTTGGCAGGCACCCGAGGATTCGGTTAGCCATGGTTTGTGAAAGAAAGGTTGGAAGGAGTGCCACACAAAATGAAAATAATATGGGAGCCGCTCTTTGAAGGTTTGTCTGGCAAGGGGGTTAGAGTACCCGCTACCAGTCGTTGACAACAACAAACACCTCTCAAAATGTTACTTTTATTCTCTTTATATGATTGCAAAACTGAAAAAGCTCTAGCACATGATTTAATCCCTGCTTCCCTCTGCGAAGGGCCTGTCTTTTACTTTATGTTGAGTCAGTAAACCTATTTCCCTCCATCTCAAGCAAGCATTTGAGTAGTTGTGATCAAACCATTATATTGTGATTTGCTTCATCATGTCTTTTTATTCTTCCTTGTTTAGTACAAGTTTTATCTGAATGAACATAACTTTGCAAGTTATCAATGATTATGAGGAGACCATTATGATTGAGTATGCAAGTTGTGCCATATAAACTTTAACATGAGAGCGCTGCTCAATGAGATAAGTATAATCTGTTAATTGTTCTCTGACCAAGAACGAAGTTTGCCATCACCAATTATGATTTCCTATGCACCTTTATTTGTGATTACCTTATACTTGTTTCAAGTTGAGTTATATGAGGAAGTTGACTACTATAATGTCTTGTGCGAATGAATATGATGCTTCTTGTCCGTATTTTATTTATCGACTCTTCACTCCATAAACATGTGGTCCTGTTTATCGAGCTCAGTTTTGCTTGGGGACAAGTGAAGTCTAAGCTTGGGGGGAGTTGATACGTCCAATTTGCATCACTATTTTATATCATAATTTGCTGTTATTCATTGATATATTTCATATTGGGACACAATACTTATGTTATTTCATCCATTTTGCATGTTTCATCATTATTGGAGGATCAAGCACCGGAGCCAGGATTCTGCTGGAAAAAGCACCGTCAGAACGCAATATTTCGGAAGATCAACTGTGGAAGGAAATTATACCAAAAATCCTATTTTTCAAGATGACGAAGGAAGCCAGAAGGAGGAGCCAGGAGGACCCAGGGTGGGCCCACACCATAGGGCGGCGCGGCCCATGGCCTGGCCGCGCCACCATGTGGTGTGGGGGGCCCACAGCCCCTTTCACCTCCTTTTCTTCGCGAAATCCTTCGTCCCGAAAACCTAAGCCACAGAGGGTACCTCGCGAAGAGTTACAGCCGCCTCTGTGGGGCGGAGAACACCAGAGAGAAAAGAGCTCTCCGGCGGGCAGGAATCCGCCGGGGAAATTCCCTCCGGGAGGGGGAAATCGACGCCATCGTCACCGTCATCGAGCTGGACATCATCTCCATCACCATCATCATCATCTCCACCATCATCACCGCCGTCTCCACCGCTGGACACCGTCACCGCCGTAGCAATTTGGGTCTGATCTTGATTGTTTGATAGGGAAAACTCTCCCGGTATCGATCTCTACTTGTTGTTGATGCTATTGAGTGAAACCATTGAACCAAGTTTATGTTCAGATTGTTATTCATCATCATATCACCTCTGATCATGTTCCATATGATGTCTCGTGAGTAGTTCGTTTAGTTCTTGAGGACATGGGTGAAGTCTAAATGTTAGTAGTGAACTATGGTTGAGTAATATTCAATGGTATGATATTTAAGTTGTGGTGTTATTCTTCTAGTGGTGTCATGTGAACGTCGACTACATGACACTTCACCATTTATGGGCCTAGGGGAATGCATCTTGTATTCGTTTGCCAATTGCGGGGTTGCCGGAGTGACAGAAACCTAAACCCCCGTTGGTATATCGATGCAGGAGGGATCGCAGGATCTCAGAGTTTAAGGCTGTGGTTAGATTTATTCTTAATTACTTTCTTGTAGTTGCGGATGCTTGCAAGGGGTATAATCACAAGTATGTATTAGTCCTAGGAAGGGCGGTACATTAGCATAGGTTCACCCACACAACACTTATCATAACAATGAAGATTATTTAGCCATATGTAGCGAAAGCACTAGACTAAAATCCCGTGTGTCCTCGAGAACGTTTGGTCATTATAAGTAAACAAACCGGCTTGTCCTTTGTGCTAAAAAGGATTGGGCCACTCGCTGCAATTGTTACTCTCGCACTTTACTTACTCGTACTTTATTCAACTGTTACATCAAAACCCCTCGAATACTTGTCTGTGAGCATTTACAGGGAATTCTTCATCGAAACTGCTTGTCAACACCTTCTGCTCCTCGTTGGGATCGACATTCTTACTTATCGAAAATACTACGATACACCCCCTATACTTGTGGGTCATCAGCTATCATCATTGGTGATATCTCGATAGAGCTCCAGCAAAGCCTTGGGATTGTCCTCGATCTTCTTCGCTGTACCTACAGGGGCAATATCCAATGCAGTACAAAAATCTTTAAACTTCATAGTAATAGGATTACCATAGATCCTGAATGCAACTGATGGTTGATAGTGCTTGTTGTTGAAATGAAAGCTTTCAACAAAGATTTTGGTTAGCATGTGGTATTGATCCCTCTCATCTTCCATGTAGGTGGTTAAGCCCACATTACCGACGAGGACCAAGAAATCATCCAGCAGACCTGCATTACTCAAAAAGTTATAACATGGAAAATATGAAGCGTTAGGGACTCCATTGTCCTCTTCGGCTTCGAAGCTCGGTGCGATGACGTCCTCATTATAGGATCGCCTGAATCGAGTGGCGGTCCTAGAGGGCCTTCACGTGCTTGTCGTCTCTCTTTCAAACACTTCTCCAAAGTTATAATTATCCATCTTCCTTTTCTGAAATTTTTCAACAAACATTATAAAATTTGATTTGGTGACATATAATTGAGGGAAACTACTATAGGAACTTGGTAGAGTACTAAGCATGCATCAAAACTAGTTTTTACAACTTATAACAAGCATGCAAGCTCACTAAACATGTTACCTACAACAGCAAAATATTCAAGATATACTCAACCAAACAAAATTCTACTTGGATAATCGGAGGAGTCACATACCGGAGAGCAAATGTGCCAAATTTCAGACAGAAATCTGGGCTGAGCAAAGAGATCGAGAAATCTTGAGCTCTTGAGCAGAAACGCGAGTGAGAGAAAGCTGGTGCGAGTTTTTTCGGGAGAGAGAATGAGATGGAAGAAAGAGATTAAGTGGTGGGGCAAGGAGGGCCCCACACAACAGGGTGGCGCGCCCCCCTTGCTGGCCGCGCCGGCTGGTGGGGAGCCACCCTGGGGTGCCCCACTGGTCATCCCCAGGTGTTCCCAGGTGCCTCTTCGAAAAATAAGACCAACGATATAATTTTTGTGAATTTTTGAAAACTTTAAAAAATGCACATTTCTGGGTATTAAATTTATTATTACCGGGCAGAAAAAGATTTTGAATCCTCTCATTAACTAAAGAACTTTGCAAAACAAAAATGCTACAGCAAGTAGAACAAGTGGAGGAAGAAAGAGATGTTGTTTCGTTCCTCTATGCATATAAAATGAATTTGTTAACAAGGTTGATCAAGTCTTGCCACCAAATAAATTTTACATAGCATAAGAAGAAATAAACCTCAAATCAATCATGTTACCTTGAATTGTATTGATATGGATCCAATCATAATATTTTGATATCCTTCTTTAGGCTCATATATAGGACAATCAATAGTTCCAACTTTGATAGTTCTCACATTAGAAATTGTATTAACTCCACATAATTTATCAATCCTCTTGGGGAAATAAATGGTATGTTCCTTGTCATCGACATTGAAAGTAACTTTTCCTTTATTGCAATCAATAACAGCCCCTGCGGTGTTAAGAAAAGGTCTCCCAAGAATAATAGACATATTATCATCTTCAGGCATTTCCAACACAACAAAATCAGTTAATATCAAGAAGTTATTAGTAACTTGAACAGGAACATCCTCACATATACCAACAGGAATAGCAGTAGATCTATCAGCCATTTGCAAAGATATATCAGTCGGTATCAACTTATCTAAATAAAGTCTCTTGTAAAGAGAAAAAGGCATAACACTAACACCCGCTCCCAAATCACATAGAGCAGTTCTAACATAATTATTCTTAATAGAACAAGGAATAGTAGGTATACCTAGGTCGCCCAACTTCTTTGGAACTTTGCCATTGAAAGAGTAATTAGCAAGCATAGTGGAAATCTCCTCATTAGGAATTTTCCTTTTGTTAGAGACAATATCTTTCATATACTTTGAATAAGGAGGTAATTTAATAGCATCAGTCAAAGGGATTTGCAAGAATAAAGGTTTCATCCAATCGCAAAATTTATTATAGTGTTCTTCTTCCTTTGATTTTAGTTTCTTAGCAGGAAAAGACATTTGTTTTTGAACCCATGGTTCTCTTTCATTACCATGTTTCTTAGCAGTAAAATCTTCTTTAGTATACTTTTTATTTTTAGCATGCTTTTCAGGTTCATCTTCAACCTCTTCTTTATCAGAAGCATCATTCCTACCATTATCTTTATCAGGTTCATTACCACTTTCAGTTTCAGCATCAGAAATAGAAATACTATTAGGATCATTAACAGGTTCAGAGGATTCTACAACAGTTTTATGTTTCTTCTTCTTTTTCTTAGAAGGAGCACTAGGTTCAATTCGTTGAGAATCTTGTTCAACTCTTTTGGGATGCCCCTCAGGATATAGAGGATCCTGGGTAGAAACACCGCCTCTAGTTGTTACTTCATATGCATGTTTTTCTTTAGAACTATTTTTTAACAACTCATTTTGCACTTTAGTGAGTTGATCAATTTGAGTTTGAATCATATGAAAATGTTTAACAAGCATCTTAACAACATTGGAGGTTCTCTCCACAATATCATGCAAATTACTAATAGCTTGAGAATTTTCCATTAAATGATTCTCTACTCTCATATTAAAATTTTCTTGCTTAACAATATAATTATCAAACTCATCTAAGCATTGAGCAGGAGGTTTCGAATACGGAATATCTTCCCTAGTAAAGCGTTTTTTTTTTACAAAGACATAGTAGGAGAGGCTCCTACTGTGGTATTTCATTCATTCATTACCACAGATATTTACATAGTTTGGTGTAAACACCCTTTACAATGACCGACACGAAAAGATAATATTACAATGCGTCTATAAGACTATAAATGTGATCTACCAGGTTTTGAGGTGCCCTGAACCTAAGCAAAAGTAAATCAGAGTAAACTCTTTCTCTCCAAGACGCTCTAGCTGGTCTAATATCCCTAAAAATAAGATTGTTTCTCTCTTTCCAGATTCCCCACGCACCAATGATAAATTTCTCAAAGAAGAGTGGATCCTGATGCATTGAGTGACCCTGAGATATGATGTCTAATGTGTAGCTTGCATCAGACCACGCTATGTTTAATCTGGGCCAACAACTAGAGCTAAAGGGGCATTTGAAGAATAGGTGTACAAGTGTTTCTTCTTCTCCAGTGTTGCATAAGGGGCAAGTGAAATTATTTCCAATATCAATATTCCTCCTTTTGAGCATATTTCTCGTATTAAGTCTGTCCGCCAGTAATAACCATGCAAAGAATTTTAGTTTTGGCCAAAGTTTTGATTTCCATATCCATAAAAAAGGAGCCGACGGTGTGATGTTTCGGAAGCAATATTTGTAGAAGCTTTTAGATGTAAATTTCCCTCCCCATTTATATTTCCATGTATCATTCTCCAAAGTAATATGCAGATTTTCTTCTATGGTACTTTGTAGTTGTTCCCATTTGTTGAAAGCTTCGGGAGTTAAGGGTAAGTGGAATAAATCAGTAAGGTCGTTGGTTGAGCAGAAATCAGCCACTGAACAGTCCTCATTTAAAACGTATGAGTATAAGCATGGATAGTTATTTTGCATGATACCATGATTCCAATCATCTTTCCAGAATAATACTGATGAACCTTGACCAACTGTGCATTGAGCTACTCCTCTATAAATTGGTGATAATTTCATAACCGATCTCCACCAGAAAGATCCACAATTATCAGCAGCATGAGGTACTGAATAAGCGTTGAAGAGAGTTTACCTCAATCATGGATGAAGGGGGAATTATCTTACATAAATCTTCTATGGGAGGTAAGTTCTTCACATCTTCAGATTTAATACCTTTCTCCTTAAGAGATTTCTTGGCTTCCCTCATATCTTCATCATTTAATTTAATCAAAACCCTCTTCTTCAATATTGGCATCGGGGCTGGTTCAGGTGTAGTCCAATCATCATGATTCCGGCCTATTTTAGCCAATAATTCTTCAGCTTCGTCTGGAGTTCTTTTCCTGAAAACACAACCAGCACAACTATCCAGGTATGC
Organism: Lolium perenne; assembly: GCF_019359855.2. Lineage (NCBI taxonomy): Eukaryota > Viridiplantae > Streptophyta > Magnoliopsida > Poales > Poaceae > Lolium > Lolium perenne. Next base: position 51,613,498 of record NC_067245.2, read on the forward strand.
CCTAGACTCAACGGTTAGTCCACTATAAAATATATCAAGTAAATCATGCTTTTCCAAATCATGTCCAGGTCGAGCTCTGATAAGAGAGCAAAATCTTGCCCAAGCTTCAGGCAATTTCTCTCCATCTTCCTGGTCAAAGCTATAAATTTTGTGCAAAGCAATATGTTGAGCACTAGCAGGAAAGTATTTCCAAAAGAAAACATCAAGCAAGCCACTTGGACTATCAATAGAACTAGGAGGCAAACTATTATACCAAGTTTTAGCATCATCCTTTAATGAGAAAGGAAAATTTTTAGCAACAAACTAAGTACGCATCTTGACATCATCAGAAAACAAGCTACTCAAAGTAGAAAGTTCATTCATGTGTTCTACAACACTTTCTTTTTCAGTACCACAAAAGGGTGTTTTCTCAACAATAGCTATATGAGATAGATCAAGAGAAAAATCATAATCCTTATCCTTAATGTTTATAGGAGATGTGGCAAATTTAGGATCAGGAGACAGTTTATATCTAACAGTATGTTGTGCAGGGAACTTTTTAATTTTTCTTGCATCAGTAGTAGCATTTCATCTATCAATAAAATCATCATCAAGTTCCACATAATCTTCATCAGGATCATCACTAGAGTATTCAACAGACTCAGGTGAATTAACAGGTGTAGCAGCATTTTCATTAGGAGTTTCAGTATTTTCAATTTGTCTAGACCTAGCAATTGTAGCATCTAGAAAAGATCCCAATGAACCACTATCATCAAGCACAGCAGAAACATCATCAATAATACAAGAGTTTTCAGATTCAGCAGAAGTACCAGCAAGTGAAGCTTGTGGTGGTGAAACAAGTTGACTTATCACAGATGGTGAATCAATAGCATCAGAGGTACTCAGAGTTGTACCTTTTCTTGTAGTGGATGGTAATATGGCGACTTTAGGATCGCAAGATTTACCCATGATGGAGAATTTGCAGCGAAAAATATCAATCCAAGTGAACTTCCAAATAAATCTATGCTCCCCGGCAACGGCGCCAGAAAATAGTCTTGATAACCCACAAGTATAGGGGATCGCAACAGTCTTCGAGGGAAGTAAAACCCAATTTAGATTCGACACAAGGGGAGACAAAGAATACTTGAAAGCCTTAACAGCAGAGTTGTCAATTCAGCTGCACCTGGAAACAGATTTGCTCGCAAGAGTTTATCAGTAGTAACAGTTTATAGTAGTAGCAGTAGTGAAATAACAGCAGCAGTGTAACAAAGACAGCAGTAGTGATTATAGTAAACAGTAGGATTAAAATACTGTAGGCACAGGGATGGATGAACGGGCTTTGCATGGATGAGAGAAACTCATGTAACAATCAAAGCAGGGCATTTGCAGATAGTAATAAAATGGTGTCCAAGTACTAAACAATCCATAGGCATGTGTTCCATATTTAGTCGTACGTGCTCGCAATGAGAAACTAGCACAACATCTTTTGTCCTACCAGCCGGTGGCAGCCGGGCCTCTAGGGAATCTACTGGAAATTAAGGTACTCCTTTTAATAGAGCACCGGAGCAAAGTATTAACACTCCGTGAACACATGTGATCCTCACATCACCGCCTTCCCCTCCGGCTGTCCCAATTTCTGTCACTTTGGGGCCTCGGGTTCCGGACAGCGACATGTGTATACAACTTGCAGGTAAGATCATAAAACAATGAATATCATCATGAAACAATAACATGTTCAGATCTGAGATCATGGCACTCGGGCCCTAGTGACAAGCATTAAGCATAGCAAGTTGCAACAATATCATCAAAGTACCAATTACGGACACTAGGCACTATGCCCTAACAATCTTATGCTATTACATGACCAATCTCATCCAATCCCTACCATCCCCTTCAGCCTACAGCGGGGGAATCACTCACACATGGATGGGGGAAACATTGCTGGTCGATGGAGAGGCGTCGGTGGTGATGATGGCGATGATCTCCTCCAATTCCCCGTCCCGGCGGAGTGCCAGAACGGAGTTTCTGGTCCCGAGACGGAGTTTCGCGATGGTGGCGGCGTTCTGGATGGTTTCTGGCGACTTCGACTTCCCCCCTCGCGTTTTTAGATCGAAACCCTTAAATAGTCCAGAGGGGGGCGTCAGAGGCTGGCCGAGGCGGCCTCACGCTAGGGCGGCGCGCCCCCCCCCCCTCCAGGCCGCGCCGGCCTAGTGTGTGGGGGCCCTGGGCCTCCCCCAGGCCTGCCCTTCTGGCTCCTTGATTCTTCTGGAAAAATAAGCCCTTCGACATAAATTCCGGGGATTTTCCTGAAAGTTGAATTTCTGCACAAAAACGAGACACCAGAGCAATTCTGCTGAAAACAGCGTTAGTCCGTGTTAGTTGTATCCAAAATACAAAAATTAGAGGCAAAACAATAGCAAAAGTGTTCGGGAAAGTAGATACGTTTTGGACGTATCACCTCGTCGCCCCACTTCGTAATCCCTTCGGTCTTCTGGAAGCTTCGTGGAAAAATAAGACCCTGGGCGTTGATTTCGTCCAATTCCGAGAATATTTCATTTGTAGGATTTCTGAAACCAAAAACAGCAGAAAACAACAACTGGCTCTTCGGCATCTTGTCAATAAGTTAGTGCCAGAAAATACATAATAATGACATAAAGTGTGTATTAAACATGTGAGTATCATCATAAAAGTAGCATGGAACATAAGAAATTATAGATACGTTTGAGACGTATCAAGCATCCCCAAGCTTAGTTCCTACTCGCCCTCGAGTAGGTAAACGATAACAAGGATAATTTCTGAAGTGGCATGCTATCATAATCTTGATCAATACTATTGTAAAGCATATGTAATGAATGAAGTGATTCGAAGCAATGGTAAAGACAATGAATAAACAACTGAATCATATAGCAAAGACATTTCATGAATAGTACTTTCAAGACAAGCATCAATAAGACTTGCATATGAGTTAACTCATAAAGCAATAGATTCTTAGTAGAAAGTTTTGAAGCAATACAAAGGAAGATATAAGTTTCAGCAGTTGCTTTGAACTTCAACATGTTTATCTCATGGATAATTGTCAACACAAAGTAATAGATGAATGCAAATAAGCAAGTATGTAGGAATCAATGCACACAGTTGACACAAGTGTTTGCTTCTAAGATAGAAAGAAGTAGGTAAACTGACTCAACATAAAGTAAAAGAATGGCCCTTCGCAGAGGGAAGCAGGGATAAAATCATGTGCTAGAGCTTTTCAAGTTTTGAAATCATATAGAGAGCATAAAAGTAAAGTTTTGAGAGGTGTTTGTTGTTGTCAACGAATGGTAGTGGGCACTCTAACCCCCTCATCAAACAGACTTTCAAAGAGCGGCTCCCATGAAGGACGTTATCTCTACCAGCAAGGTAGATCATCCCTCTTCTCTTTTGTTTACACATGTACTTTAGTTTAGTTTTTTATTTATTTATGGATGACACTCCTCCCAACCTTTTCTTTCTCAAGCCATGGCTAACCGAATCCTCGGGTGCTTTCCAACAATCTCATACCATGGATGAGTGTCTATTTGCAAAATTAAATTGCTTACTGATGAATCAGAGCAAAACATGTGAAGAGAATTATTAATGAAAGTTAATTAATTGGGGGCTGGGAACCCCACTACCAGCTCTTTTTGCAAAATTATTGGATAAGCGGATGAAGCCACTAGTCCATTGGTAAAAGTCTGCCTAACAAGATTGAAAGATAAAACACCACGTACTTCCTCATGAGCTATAAAACATTGACACAACTAAGAGATAATAACTTTTGAATTGTTTAAAGGTAGCACATGAAGTATTTACTTGGAATGGCAGAAAAATACCATGTAGTAGGTAGGTATGGTGGACACAAATGGCTTAGTTTTTGGCTCAAGGATTTGGATGCACGAGAAGTATTCCCTCTCAATACAAGGCTTTGGCTAGCAAGATTGTTTGAAGCAAACATAGGTATGAACCGGTACAACAAAACTTACATAAAAACATATTGCAAGCATTATAAGACTCTACACTGTCTTCCTTGTTGTTCAAACACTCACCAGAAAATATCTAGACTTTAGAGAGACCAATCATGCAAACCAAATGTCAATAAGCTCTACAGCATTTCTTCATTACTAGGTGCAAAGTACATGATGCAAGAGCTTAAACATGATCTATTTGAGCACAACAATTGCCAAGTATCAAATTATTCAAGACATTATACCAATTACCACATGCAGCATTTTCTGTTTCCAACCATATAACAATGAACGAAGCAGTTTCAACGTTCGCCATGAACATTAAGAGTAAAGCTAAGAACACATGTGTTCATATGCAACAGCGGAGCGTGTCTCTCTCCCACACAAAGAATGCTAGGATCCGATTTTATTCAAACAAAAACGAAAATAAAAACATAAAGACGGTCCAAGTAAAGCTCATAAGATGTGATGGAATAAAAATATAGTTTCACTAGAGGTGACCTGATAAGTTGTCGATGAAGAAGGGGATGCCTTGGGCATCCCCAAGCTTAGATGCTTGAGTCTTCTTGAAATATGCAGGGATGAACCACGGGGCATCCCCAAGCTTAGAGTTTTCACTCTTCTTGATCATATTGTATCATCCTCCTCTCTTGATCCTTGAAAACTTCCTCCACACCAAACTCAAAACAAACTCATTAGAGGGTTAGTGCATAATCAAAAATTCACATATTCAGAGGTGACATAATCATTCTTAACACTTCTGGACATTGCACAAAGCTACTGAAAGTTAATGGAACAAAGAAATCCATCAAACATAGCAAAACAGGCAATGCGAAATAAAAGGCAGAATCTGTCAAAACAGAACAGTCCGTAAAGACGAATTTTTCTGGGGCACTTAACTTGCTCAGATGAAAATTCTCAAATTGAATGAAAGTTGCGTATATATCTGAGTATCACGCACGTAAATTGGCAGATTTTTCTGAGTTACCAACAGAGAATCCTACTCAAAGTCGTGACAGCAAGAAATCTGTTTCTGCGCAGTAATCCAAATCTAGTATCATCTTTACTATCAAAGACTTTACTTGGCACAACAATGCGATAAAATGAAGATAAGGAGAGCTTGCTACAGTAGTAACAACTTCCAAGACTCAAATATAAAACAAAAGTGCAGAAGTAAAATAATGGGTTGTCTCCCATAAGCGCTTTTCTTTAACGCCTTTCAGCTAGGCGCAGAAAGTGTGTATCAAGTATTATCAAGAGACGAAGCATCAACATCATAATTTGTTCTAATAATAGAATCAAAATGTAACTTCATTCTCATTCTAGGGAAGTGTTACATACCTTTCTTGAGAGGAAATTGATATTTAATATTACCTTCCTTCATATCAATAATAGCACCAACAATTCGAAGAAAAGGTCTTCCCAAAATAATGGGACAAGATGCATTGCATTCAATATCCAAGACAACAAAATCAATGGGGACAAGGTTATTGTTAACCGTAATGTGAACATTATCAATCCTCCCCAAAGGTTTCTTTGTAGAATTATCAGCAAGATTAACATCCAAATAACAATTTTTCAATGGTGGCAAGTCAAGCATATTATAGATTTTCTTAGGCATAACTGAAATACTTGCACCAAGATCACATAAAGCATTACAATTAAAATCATTGACCTTCATCTTAATGATGGGCTCCCAACCATCTTCTAACTTCCTAGGAATAGAAGTTTCAAGTTTTAATTTCTCTTCTCTAGCTTTAATGAGAGCATTTGTAATATGTTTTGTAAAGGCCAAATTTATAGCACTAGCATTAGGACTTCTAGCAAGTTTTTGTAAGAACTTTATAAATTCAGAGATGTGACAATCATCAAAATCTAAACCATTATGATCTAAAGCAATGGGATCATTGTCCCCAATATTTTTAAAAATTTCAGCAGTTTTATCACTAGCAGTTTCAGCAGTTTTAGCAGTTTCACGCAGTTTTGCACGCTTTGCATTAGGAGTAGAAATATTGCCAACACCAATTATTTTACCATTGATAGTAGGGGGTGTAGCAACATGTGAAACATTATCATTACTAGTGGTGGTAATAGTCCAAACTTTAGCTACATTATTCTCTTTAGCATTTTCTTCTTTTTCCCACCTAGCATGTAATTCAGCCATCAATCTAATATTCTCATTAATTCGAACTTGGATGGCGTTTGCTGTAGTAACAATTTTATTATCATTATCCTCAGGTTTAGCAGCCATTTTATTAATTAAAGAAGCTTGCGACGCAGACATGTATGAGATTCGGTTTTCAGCATTTGAAAGCTTAGTTTGCAAACCAGAAATTTCCATATTCAAATTTTCAAGTTGATTTCCTATATTTTTCAACAAGGCAGATTTTTCATTCATAGTTTTAGTAAACAATTGATTTTGCTCATATTGTGATTGCATAAAGCTCTTAGTAGCTCTTTCAATTTCTAACATCTTTTCCTCATTAGGCGAAACAGATATACCATAAGAATTACCATAATCATTACTATTATGAGAAGGATATGGCCTATAGTTGTTACTAGAATTATTCCTATAAGCATTGTTGTTGAAATTATTATTTTTAATGAAGTTCACATCAATATGCTCTTCTTGAGCAACCAATGAAGCTAACGAAACATTATTAGGATCAACATTAGATCTACCATTCACAAGCATAGACATAATAGCATCAATCTTATCACTCAAGGAGGAGGTTTCTTCAACAGAATTTACCTTCTTACCTTGCGGAGCTCTTTGCGTGTGCCATTCAGAGTAATTAATCATCATATCATCAAGAAGCTTTGTTGCGGCGCCTAGAGTGATGGACATAAAAGTACCTCCAGCAGCTGAATCCAATAGGTTCCGCGAACAAAAATTCAATCCTGCATAAAAGGTTTGGATGATCATCCAAGTAGTCAGTCCATGGGTAGGGCAATTTTTAACCAGAGATTTCATTTTTTCCCATGCTTGAGCAACATGCTCATTATCCAATTGCTTAAAATTCATTATGCTACTTCTCAAAGATATAATTTTAGCAGGAGGATAATATCTACCAATGAAAGCATCCTTACATTTAGTCCATGAATCAATACTATTCTTAGGAAAAGATAGCAACCAATCTTTAGCTCTTCCTCTTAAGGAGAAAGGAAACAATTTTAATTTTATAATGTCACCATCTACATCCTTATACTTTTGCATTTCACAAAGTTCAACAAAATTATTAAGATGGGCAGCAGCATCATCAGAACTAACACCAGAAAATTGCTCTCTCATAACAAGATTTAGTAAAGCAGGTTTAATTTCAAAGAATTCTGCTGTAGTAGCAGGTGGAGCAATAGGTGTGCATAAGAAATCATTATTATTTGTGCTTGTGAAGTCACACAACTTAGTATTCTCAGGAGTACCCATTTTAGCAATAGTAAATAAAGCAAACTAGAGAAAGTAAATGCAAGTAACTAATTTTTTTGTGTTTTTGATATAGAGAACGCAAACAAGACAGTAAAATAAAGTAAATGCAAATAACTATTTTTTTGTATTTTTGATATAAGAAAGCAAACAAGCAGTAAATAAAATAAAGTAAAGCAAGACAAAAACAAAGTAAAGAGATTGGAAGTGGAACACTCCCCTTGCAGCGTGTCTTGATCTCCCCGGCAATGGCGCCAAAAACAGTCTTGTTGACGCGTCAAGCACACGCCCGTTGGGAACCCCAAGAGGAAGGTGTGATGCGTACAACAGCACGTTTTCCCTCAGTAAGAAACCAAGGTTATCGAACCAGTAGGAGTCAAGGAGCACGTGAAGGTTGTTGGTGACGGAGTGTAGTGCGGCGCAACACCAGGGATTCCGGCGCCAACGTGGAACCTGCACAACACAATCCAAATACTTTGCCCCAACTTAACAGTGAGGTTGTCAATCTCACCGGCTTGCTGTAACAAAGGATTAAATGTATGGTGTGGAAAATGATGTTTGTTTGCGAAGAACAGTAAAGAACAATGTTTGCAGTAGATTGTATTCAGATGTAAAAGAATGGACCGGGGTCCATAGTTCACTAGTGGTGTCTCTCCAATAAGAAATATCATGTTGGGTGAACAAATTACAGTTGGGCAATTGACAAATAAAGAGGGCATAACAATGCACATACATATCATGATGAGTAGTGTGAGATTCAATTGGGCATTACGACAAAGTACATAGACCGCTATCCAGCATGCATCTATGCCTAAAAAGTCCACCTTCAGGTTAGCATCCGCACCCCTTCCAGTATTAAGTTGCAAACAACAGACAATTACATTAAGTATGGTGCGTAATGTAATCAACACAAATATCCTTAGACAAAGCATCGATGTTTTATCCCTAGTGGCAACAGCACATCCACAACCTTAGAACTTTCTGTCACTGTCCCAGATTCAATGGAGGCATGAACCCACTATCGAGCATAAATACTCCCTCTTGGAGTCAGAAGTATCAACTTGGCCAGAGCCTCTACTAGCAACGGAGAGCATGCAAGATCATAAACAACACATATATGATAGATTGATAATCAACTTGACATTGTATTCCATATTCATCGGATCCCAACAAACACAACATGTAGCATTACAAATAGATGATCTTGATCATGATAGGCAGCTCACAAGATCTAACATGATAGCACAATGAGGAGAAGACAACCATCTAGCTACTGCTATGGACCCATAGTCCAGGGTGAACTACTCACACATCAATCCGGAGGCGATCATGGTGATGAAGAGTCCTCCGGGTGATGATTCCCCTCTCCGGCAGGGTGCCGGAGGCGATCTCCTGAATCCCCCGAGATGGGATTGGCGGCGGCGGCGCCTCTGGAAGGTTTTTCGTATCGTGGCTCTCGGTACAGGGGTTTTCGCGACGAAGGCTTTAAGTAGGCGGAAGGGCAGGGTTGGAGGCGGCGCGAGGGCCCCACACCATAGGGCGGCGCGGGCCCCACCCAGGCCGCGCGACCCTGTGGTGTCGGCGCCTCGTCGCCCCACTTCGTAATCCCTTCGGTCTTCTGTAAGCTTCGTGGAAAAATAAGACCCTGGGCGTTGATTTCGTCCAATTCCGAGAATATTTCCTTTGTAGGATTTCTGAAACCAAAAACATCAGAAAACAGCAACTGGCTCTTCGGCATCTTGTCAATAGGTTAGTGCCGGAAAATGCATAATAATGACATAAAGTGTGTATAAAACATGTGAGTATCATCATAAAAGTAGCATGGAACATAAGAAATTATAGATACGTTTGAGACGTATCACCCGGCTGGTGGGCCAGCCCGACCGTACGCCCGGCCAGCCTCCTCAGCAGAAATTCCGGTCAGCCGGCCTGGCAGCCGGCTGGGCCACTTTTCTGGCCCGTTTTTCCTGCGATTTTCACATGTCCTTTTCCCCAATGGTTATATTTGCTCCCTAGCTATAAATAGCCCTTCTTCCTCCTTGAGCAAGTTAGTTCTTCTCATTCTCTCTCCTCCATTGTTTCCTTTGAAGAACTTGCTCTCTCCTGTCTCCCCCCATGATTCTTGCTCATTCTTGAGGGATCTAAGAGAGGAGATCTAGATCTACACTTCCACCAATCCATTTCTCCTCTAAGTGAGGGAAACTCTTGGGATCTAGATCTTGGAGTCTTGTTGACTTTCCCCATTGTTCTTCCTCTCCAATCTCATCCTAGCATTTGTTGTTTGGGTGGGATTTGAGTGTGAAGGACTTGAACACCTCTAGTGTTCTTGCTTTGCGTCATTGCATAGTGTTGAGCTCTCCACCACGATTAGTTCGAGTGAGAGACCGTGAGCTTGTTACTCTTGGAGGGAGACCTCCTAGTTGGCTTGGTTGGTGCCCCGGTGATCTCTTCGTGGAATATTATGAAGGGGCCCGGGCTTCTCCTTCGTGGAGCTTGTGAAGTGGTTGTGGAGCTTGCCATCTCCGGAACGGAGAAGCCAACCATAAGGAAAGGGCCATTATCCTTCGTGAGTGTGGTTCGGAGAATAGGGTAAGCCTTCGTGGCGCGAGGAATCCTTCGTGGGACCTCCACTCCTCCAAACGTGACGTACCTTCTTGCAAAGGAAGGGAACACGGGAATACATCCTCGTCTCCGCGTGCCTCGGTTATTTCTATACCCGAGCTCTCTTTCCTTGTGATAGTCATCGTGCTTGAAGTACATATATCTTGCTATCACTTATGCTACATATATCTTGTACCTATCTTGCTTAGCTCTAGTTGCTATTGTTACACTTAGTTGAGCTTAGCATATTTAGGGGTTGTGCTTGTAAATTAAACTATAGTTGAATTCTGCATTCTTACAAGACAAATCCGCAAGAGTTTTTAATTGCCTATTCACCCCCCTCTAGGCGACATCTCGATCTTTCAGTTACTCTATAGACAAAAAGCTTCGGAAGAGCAGGAGAGTACTTCACCGTCTATGATATATACCTTTTTAGATTCTTTGACAGGAACAGAAAACCGAAATGATCCATAGAATTAGCACCCTTCTGGCACTTTAATACATCCAACAGTAAAGTTAAAATAGTATAAGAAAGAAAGAAAAGAGACCGCTAATAATCATGGGCCATCAAAAGAAGAGAATAAGAATGTAACCTGCAAACTTATGAGAGGAGAGTCATCTAAGATGTTTATTGGGTGATCCAAAGCAATTTCCCTGCCTACAATTGATTGCAGGAAGTTGAAGACCAACACATGCAGTTTGTTGCACAAACTTGGGATCAATACAAAAATTCATACCAGAAGGAAGCAGCATGAAAACACTACCGATTGGAGGAACCAACTGGAATAAGAGCGGGAAAATTTTGCATAATTTTAAATCTGGCAAAACTTTCAACATAAAAACACTGTCGATGGGATAAGGACGCATGGGCGGATGCACTGTTCGGCGAGATAAGGCCTGTAGCGCACGACATCCTATCCGAGAAACCAACAGGGACTAAAGAGTTTTCCGGCAGTCCAACCTTTAGTCCCGTTCGGTGGGTGCAACTAGAACAAAAGGGTTTTTGGCACACCAACATTTAATCCCGTTTGGTGGGTGCAACCGAGACCAAAGGTGGATTTTTAGTGTCATCTAACAAAACTGTCGATGGGATAAGGACGCGTGGGTGGACGCACTGCTCGGTGAGATAAGGAATGTAACGCACTCCGTCCTATCGGAGGAACCAACCGGGACTAAAGAGGTTTTCATCAGGAACAAGACGAAGGAGGAAGCGGCATCGGGCCTATAAAATGAGAATCGCTAAACGCAAGCAGATCAACAAGCCAACCAAAAGGTAGGGAGCTTCGTCCCCATGGCCGGGGGAAAGTTTGGGAAATCTGTCGTGGCAGAGCTTCTCGAAAATATTTTTGGTGCACACGCCCTAGGAAATATTCGGAAATTCTGGCTCAGGAAAATTTCTCTGCAAACCCGTGAAAGCTTCCATCTCCTATAACAGTGTTGGGAATCTCCCTATGGTACGTCACAACCCTATATAACTAGCAAAAACAAGCCAATCATCTCTAGTGTTAATATCTTACATCTACGAGGAAAGGGTTGGAAAATCTTCCGTGGCGGAAATTCTCGAAGATGTCGTTAGTGCACACGCCCTAGAACATCTTCGAAAGTTCCGGCCCGGGAAAATTCCCCCGCAAGCCCGTGAACGCCTCCACGATGAAGTTAATGGACAGTGATCGACCACACACTAGAGGTGTTGTCATGTCTGTCAAGTCGTGAAATGGAAATCGGAGCGTGGGTTTGGTTAATGGTTTAAATAGTTAGAATAATTACTCTACAAAACAGAAAATGTTTTCGATTGCTTCTCCAAATTCAAATACTTTCCATGTTCAAAGTTTATTCACATTCGAAAGTATGCAATAGTTATTCAAATTCATATTAAATCACTTATCAAATATTCAACATATATAAAAAAACTTAGTTTTGGCGCAAATAAAAGGTCTTTAGTCCCGGTTGGAGATACCAACCGAGACTAAAGGTGCTCGCGACCTGCCGCACCCCACGTAGAACCTTTAGTCCCGGTTATTGGCACTAACCGGGACTAAAGGTCCCTAACGAACCGGGACTATATGTTACCTCACGTTCTAGCCGTTGGAACCGGGAGCAATAATGCTGAATCAAATCATGGCCGGGACGAATGCTCCTTACAGCTCCAAACGAAAGATCCATTTTCTACTAGTGAACCTCCATCGCCTGGCAAAGTCGTCGTCGATGAGCTGACAATGGCATACAAACATACTACTCCTACATATACATACAATATATATTCGTACAAATAATTTAGGCCAAACGGGTTTTAGGGCTACGTATACCCGTCTAGGTTTTTTAACGTGAGCATGCCCTTAATTATGAAGGGGTATCGAGTTATCTTAGACGTTTATGTGTTTAAATTTGTGTACTTGTTCTATTAGCGTCATTTGACATGCTAGTGTTAGCCCACTATCATGTCTACGTCAAGCACATGCATTGGTGCAAAACTGAACTATCAGTTAGTACTACGAAAATTATTTGTGTTTATATATGTTCGTGCCTAGTCAAGTACATGTCAGTGCGCCAGCTTATTATTTGTGTATATATATGATCGATACCTTGTATCATAGCACTTTTTCAAGGGGTCGGAGGACAGAGACAGGGAGAAAAGCCCGATGGCACAGTCGATCCGTAGTCATGGATCCAAGTCAATCATACGTGGCGGCAATTACTTAAAAACATCCAGCCACTTGAATGTTGCCTCGCGTTGTTACATGAACATCATCGATCCATATAGATTGCTTCGCAATATATATCGTTTGGGTACGTACCCGTGTACTTGCATGGCGTTTTCTAGGCGTAAGATGCATGGAAGCTTCCTCCCCTTGAAGCCAGTCCATCTGCTAAGCGGCAATAACAACTGGGTTAATCAATCAAATAATATCCTACTTTGCACTAGAAGTTTACCTCTTTGCAGAAATTTGGAGGGTCAACATGTCGGTGACGTATGTATTTCTCGAAGATGTCAGTTTCGAAGTATAACTCTTTGAAGAAGCTCCGCAATCTGTAGTGGTTTCTGTTGGAAGTGCATTACTGCTAGTACATGCTATGGTTTAATGATCAATTATCTAAGTATCAAATGTGCACTGGTAGCTAGGGTTGCCTGCCTGTCCGGTTACAGTACTGTGGCAAAAGCATGCGATCGCGAATTCTGATTTCTTATAAAAAAGAGAGAGCGCTAGCTAGATTGCTGCCAAACAAAAGCAAAAAAATAATAATGCAATGTGACTAGGTTTGGTGATTGGGCGTGATATGGGAAGATGCGACTGTTAGCTGACCTTTGGCTGATTTCAGGATTTTCTGTTTCAAGCCACAGTCAGGTCGGCTGCATGATTTATCATTTATTTGGGACATAAAAATGATTGTATATATATTAAGACACTGAACAGTCTGGCCGGCATTAGACTATTAGTTGTTTTCGCGTGTCTAGCTTGCAAATCAACCGGTCAGATATGCGCAATCTTTCTGTTTTGGCCGGTATGATAAATCCAACGAATATACATACATATTGATTTATTTGATTCAGGTAGCACACAGATCGATTCTTGCTAGCTAGCTATATTTTGTATCTGCTGGATACGGTTATGGGCATGAAATTAACATGTAGCAGATGACAAAAACCTGGGCATAAATTTCTCCAGGACGGCACTAAGTGAGGGTGTCACGAGCGAGAGTTTGCTCAATCAATTCTGTCTGTATGTGTGTGAAGACAAAGCTAGCTCACAGGCCCAACTAAGTATTAACACCTTTAAGTCGGAGGCAGTTAGTCCGGGATATGGCAACAGGAGATCGTCTGCGTCTTGGCATGAACCACATCCGCAAAGTGTGTCCACGCTCTGTTTTTTTGTTACATATATAGTTCCCAAATTCTTATAAACGACCAAGCTGCTCTTCCTCAGCAAAATATAAACTCGGACTGCAACTTTTTGTCTGGCCGCCTTGGAAAAGGGGAGGCAATCGCGGCAGCACAGGCTGGATGCATATTTGGAAACAAATCTGCGTTGTCCGATTGTGCAGGCAGTCAGGCACGCATGCACACTAGCTGCACCTAGCGATTGAGTCCTCTCTTTGAAGACCATTATATATAGCTATGGTATGTCGAATTGCAATCGATCTTGGCCTTTTGTTTCCTTTTCTTCTGCTTTTTTAGGTGACAATGATAGTTTTTGATTTGCTCTGGCAGACTCTCCACTAGTCCAGTTTGGTTCTACTTTTGGCCCGATTGTGACCAGATCTTATGATTAGGCTTCTCTCCATATCTTCTCTGTCAAGAGCTAGCATACCTATACCATCGTAAATCCTCATTGTGTACATGATCACTTCGGCGAGGCTAAATTCTGTGGGAGTGGGACTCTTGAAAGTAGCCACATACTTAAATGGGGTGTGCACTGCATGCAAGTTTTAAAAGGCGGTGAAAAAGCTCTGACACTAGCAGCTGGGTGGATACTACTCTTTAGTTGAGCACTTTAGCAAAAATAATTCCATCGAAAACGACTAACTAGCTAGAGCACACAACCTCGGCGAGGGAATATATTAACTAGTGCGCGAGCTTGGCCAAGGAAATGGCAAAAAGAAGGCATCTGAAAGGTATTGCAAAGCCTCCGGAGAAATTAGGATCCCCTGCAGCGATACAATGCAATGCTCTTCTTGAGATCACAAGAAACTAAGACAAACATGGTGTGCTCACACCATTTAAAACCAAAAGGAAACCCACATATCTAACAACAGTACTACATATTTGGTCTTCGCATTTCACTCCACTGGAGATAGGCTTACATATCAACTGAAGAGAGTCGTCGGTGATCTAATGGCCTTCACGGTCGGAGAAGCACGCCAATAATGAAAATAGAGATTATGCCGACGCTCATCGGTAAGAACTGATTGTAGTATGCTTTTCACGGACGGTTCATTGTTGTGAACTGCCTGAGCTGTTATCTTATCAAGAAAAGCCTCACTTCCGTACCAGGAAGATCGAGAGAAACAATAATTCAAGTTGATAAATTTTAAACTAACAAAATCAAACATGTCCACATACTACTACAGTACAACCTAAGATAAAATAAAGAACAAGAAGAAATTTGGTTGATTTTTTTTTTGAGAAACACAGTACAACGCAGGCGCTCATATACACGCGCATACACTCACCTCCATGAATGCACACACGCACACCCTACCCCTATGAGCACCTCCGAAAGACCGAGCCGACGGGATCTTGAAATTGACGAAGTCACCACTGGCGCCTCGCTGTCGACGGGAACGTCGCCTCCCACTGAATGAATATTCCGCCTTAATGAGACACACAGATGTCAAATCTGGGATTTGAACTCTGGTGGGCTGGGGGTACAACCACCCTCCTAACCACCCAACCTCAGGTTGGTTCTCATATTTGGTTGATATTATGACCTAGATTGGCAACCAATTTTCTTGTGTAGGGTCGCCAAAATAAATCTGCCCACATTCGGTACATCCCTGGAACTGACTTTGAAAGTTTCGTAGGCGGCTCTAGCAGCAAACCGCCAACTATAAACCCTTACACAACCAGATTTTTTTTTGCCCCGCTTTGTTAATCCAATTGCGAAGGCCATATCAGAGTGTGGTAGTGCAAGTCCTCTATAGTATGTCTCCCATAATAAAGGGAAATCGTCCATGCATCTAGATATTTGTGTACGTAACACCAGTACATATATAGGTCGATCGATCAAAATGCCGGCATTAAATCACAAGTGCATACACACTCACGTTGTACCTAGTGAGTGTCGTGACAACTATCTAAATATTCCCAATTTCGTATCTTTGCAAACGGACAGACAAATGGAGTTGGAGAAGTCACCATGGCCTCCTTGCGCTACTTGGCAGTACTGCAAGCAAGACACCAATCTTCAGGCAAGCATGGCTGTACCTAAAGCGTCTTGTTTTGTCACTTGAACCACCAACTTGCTTTTAGCATCTTTTTAAGGAATTAGCCTTCTGGCTCTCCTCTAGCCTGCTGCAAAAGTCAAGAAGGAAAAAGGATATCTATGAGGAGTAGGCATAAATTCAATCAAGAAACTTACTATACCTAACCTAGAGAATTCTTGTTAATTTTATTACTTCACTTCCTAGTTTCTTCTTTTTCTTCCTATAGACAACATCCAGAGTTAACTATGTATTGAAGGATGTTGAAAAGTAAGAGTATCTCGTGCATATCAAGTGAAACTTGTTGAATATAATTGCCTAGACTTTTTCATAAGATCGATATTTTGGTTAAACTAGCTGGACTATGCAATTTCACACTGTATGCGAGCCACAAGGATCATATATCAAATCTTAGCTAACATGGTGTCAAAAATAAATATTTGCGGTCTACCTGATAAAGATTCAACAGTAAAGATCCCGTGCAACATTGTATCAAACCTACTACCTCTTGGGATTAAATCCTAGTCAACCTAGTATTAAAAAGACAATAAATAGTTGAGTGACCCCTTGTGTCTAAACTAAAAAGGCCACCGGAGGGTAGGCGTTGAATTAAATTTCTTAGATAGTCTCTTCCACGAAATCGGCCTTTTTAATTGAACTCGTTAGAGCTTGTAATTCCACAAAACTTACCTTGTACGATATCGCTTCCTTCTCTTCTGAATTTATGGTAGCAAGTTTTGCTTAGGTTTGCAGTTACTTATACGCTAATCTCTTACAAGTATGTTTAGTTAGTATATAGTTCTATACATTATGAATGGTCAAGTCCTATCGTGGGATGTGTCAACCTGTCCATTCCGCAATAAATGTTCTTTCACTTGTTTATCACCAAACTCGCAATGAAGTTTGAGCGTCCTGTGGCAGGCATAGAGACTTCTCATAGTGGGGGTAACATAGGTGGTAACATCACACATCTCAAGGTATTTTGGTGACATGGCATGACAATAACCGAACAAAGAGAGTGAGGTGGTAACTAGCTATGTTACCATAACATCACACATTTCAAGGCAATATGAGTCTACAATATAATAAATAACACAATGCATGAATCTACATCTAAGTTACTACACCCACTATGGAGGTAATAACTTATACTAGTTTTTCGATAAAGGAGCTTAGCCCCAGCCTCTGCATCAATAGATGCACACGGCTTGCTTTATTAACCACAAAGTATCAAGTCATAGAACATCCAATACCTTTATTACAATCACAGAAAAGCTAAGGTCGATACATGAATCAACCAGCTGAAAATATGGCAAAGAGAAAGGCTATGCATTTGCTATTATATTAAGATGCCGCAACCCAGTAGCCTGGAAAAAGAAGTCCTGAGCAACCACTAGCATTCGGTTGCATCCAATAACCTTATCCTCCCGCTGTTCCACTGGGAGGAGTAAAACCCATTGCTGAATTGAAGAGCAGCCCGCCGGATAACCTGCAAAAAATTAGTTCCATTTTGTTTGTTAAATATAATACCATTTCTGGTTCTCCAAATGGCCCAACAAAGAGCAGAAACACCAATCCAAATTTTTTGCTTATCCTCTTTCCTCACCCCATTCAACCATCTACCAAGCATATTAGTAATATTAGCTGGCGGAGGAATATTATAAGCAAGGTACATCATACGCCAAACTATCTTCGCAAAAGGGCATATGTTACTAGTAACATATACTAGTAACATGACATATGTTACTAGTCTAAGTTACTTCCCACTATGAGCAGCCTTAGGCAGCTTGAGATATGGTTCTCGTTAGTAATAGTGTGTACAGTACGACGGTATTTCTGTGGTAGACGGTTATATGGTATTGTACATATGAAAGAAGATTAAGCCTGCCATTCCATAATAATGTAGGAGTACACATGAAAGGTAGATATGGGTATCAATGCAAGCATCATGCACTGATTGAATTTTACATATTTTTCTCGGGTGAAAGATCGAAGATGTGATTTTTGTAACTTTAAGGCAGTGATATACACTTTATACGATCTGATCCGATCATATGAAATCGATACGGTCCCCTAGGCATCTAGTACATTGTATTGTCTAGTAGGTGAAGGAGCATATTGAGGTACATCATGTGACGAATATATATAAGATGCTGACATTTTTACCGGCGATTTCCTAATGGCATACATCTGTCCTCTGCAAACATGCAGATAGACTGCGAATCAAGAGAGATGTCCTGGTTGATCTCTATGTTCCAAAAGCATGCATGTTTTCGTGAATGTCTGGAATTGACGACCAAGCATCAAGGCTAGGTAAACACCAATCGACCTCTCCAATTAGCATATCTAAAGTGATGGAACAAGATCACAATTTTACGCCTTGATTCTTCGCTCCTGTTTTCTGTATCGCATGGATTCTAGGCTCATGCTAATTGATGATTTGCACGCCTCGAAGTTCGGAAACAATGACAAATCATATCAGAACGTGCTTAGCTAGCTAGGCCGGTCCTCTGAGCACTTTATTCCAATATAAACATTTCGTGTGAGGAATGCTTGATGCAAGTGGCACCAGCAGTGTGCTCTAGAAGGCACTAAGTACTTGCTTAAGCCTTGATTAGGCCGACTTGGAATCTTGGAACTCGATCGCAGAGTGACACGCACGCCGAGTTGAAAAGGGTGCACGCTTGAATTTGCACATCTGGAAATGTAGAAGTAGCCGTGCAGAAGCTGCCAGAGAACCGAACTTTAGTTAGGTGGAGGCAGATCTTTGACTAATAGCGACATCAGTCCAGGCATCATGCATCTGTTACTGTTAGCTGATTAGATTGTTTTCAGCAGTTTATACATAGAAAGAATCATAGAAAGCTATGCAGATGCATGCATGCATATGACGTGATACATTACTGGCGACGTGATATCATTTCACACGTGTGTATTTGTCGTAAAGGCAACCATGGAAAGAAGCTGAAGAAATATTTTCTTTTGGTGGCGCGGCCTTTTTCTCTTCAGTGAGTTGGAAACACGAAGATGGAATATTTGACGGTCATGCTTGAGGCTCGACCTAAGCTAGAAGTCTTGATGAAGCATGAAAACATGAAGGACGTTGAATCATGCATGTTCTATCTGGGGCAGTTGAGTTGTTGATGTTGAGAACACGACTACACGAAGACTAGGGGCTCGGCTGCGGTATACATGCATGGTTGGCGCCTTGCCAACCACGCACACAGTAATTTGACTAAGGCCTTGTTCAGTTTGAGCCAAAATAATCCCCTTGTTTTGTAGTGTATTGAGGAGTATTAAATTCCATTTAAGTTAATTTTTTCCCTAATACACTTAAATATACTTGGGGTGGGGATTAACCGGACATGGCCTAATGTAATGTGGCATCTGGAAACTCGCACAACAAGAGAGAGTGTGTGCATCGCTTATTACAGTTTCTGTAGCATGAATTTTGTGCACAGCAAAGAATAGTCGGCCTCAACACAACGTACATTGCATCGCACCTCGGTCCAACCGTTATAGGAAAAGAAGAGAGGGTTTAGCAATCTAGAAAATTTCTGCTTTCCAAGCCTTATTATAACCAGATTGCTAAAACAGAGTGGCAAGATTTGAGCTCCTACTTCTAATTATGCATATGTAGTCCAAATTATTCAATAATAAATTTAAATGGAAGTACAATAAAATTAAAAAACAGGAAACATAATTACTACAACACAATGTTTATCGATAAAACACAATTCCAATGAAGCAAATCACAAAGTTCATAGAAGCCGAACATCTCAATCATTCATTTTGTTGACCACTCCACTTCCACCATTCCTGAGTGAGATCTTGTTAAAGTTGTTGGTGAGTCATTGCATCTCAAATCTCATGGTGAAATTGAAGGATGGGCCGGATGCCTCTATCTGTATGGGGAATTCGCCACTGAAAGATCCCGCCCAGTGTCCCCTTCCTTCCCCCCGCCGCCTTCCGACCAAAGGGAGTATACAATTTCATCTCCAGGAAACTCATGCCTGATAGTGAGAGTGCCTCTTGAACGCCTGATGGCACCTTGCTCAGGGGTACATGAATATTTTCTAGAGACATGTGAACATATAAAAATGTTCTTAAACATTGATAAATGTAATTATGTTTATATAAAGTAAAATGTTCTAAGGTCCAAGCAGTGTTCAAAGGCTCAAAAAAATATGTTTATGTATTCAAAATAAAAATATTCACGGTTCACAAAAAATTGTTCGCAACTCAATAAAATGTTCTCGGGTCCAAACAATGTTCACATGTTCAAATAAAATATTATATGTATTCTAAAAGTTGTTCTTACTTCTAGAAAATATATAATTTTGCAGTTTTTTTGGTTCAAAATAGTGTTCATTGGTTCAAAATAGAGTATGCACGCGGAATAAAAATGTTTATATGTTTAAAAAGCATGTTCATAGGTTCAAAAAACATTCAAAATTTCCGAAATATATTCATTAGGTTCAAAAATAATTCATGAGTTTTAATAAATACGTTCATGGATTAGAAAAGATTTATCTTCGTATTTAAAAATTGTTCACATAGTTTGAAAAATCCTCAGAAGGTTTAAATAATTATTCATGGGTTCAAAAAAGTATGTTCATGGATTCAGAAAAATTACGTGTTCTGATAAACATTCACGGTTCTTAAAAATATGTTCCAGCATTCGGGAAAAGTAATATGTTTAAAAAATATTCATGGTTCTAGAAAAAAAGTGTTCATCGATTTAAAAAAAGTTCACGATGTTTCAAAAACATGTTCGCGAGGTTAAAAAAATACTTGGGTTCATAAAATGTTCACGATTCAAAATGAATTTTTGTGATGTTTGAAAAAAGGTCATGAAGTTAAATAAATAGTTTGACCCGATTCAATAAATATTCACAGTTCCGCAAAAAAAGGTACATGATGTTAAGAAAAATGTTGATGGATTTAAAAATAGTTTCATTTGGGTTATTAAATAATTTCACATGTTTCAAAACTGCTCAATGATTTTAGAATTGTTCACGCAGTTCAAAAATAATTCCACAAGGTAAACAAAAATACTTCACGAGATTCAAAAAATGTTCACTGTTCAAAAAAATCTTCACAGTATTTCTATAAAGGTTACAGAACAGTTTTCTAATCAATTAAATGTATAAAAGAAAGATATATTCTAAAGATTTTTTTTTTAAAAGAGTGGCCTTTGTCAGTTGTAAGATTAGTGGCCTTTGTCTGTTGTAAGATTAGTGGCCACCGCTGTGCAGCTATTTTCCATTTAGGAAACACTGGAGTTAATCATAACAAGAGATACAGTGATCTCAGTGCTGCTACTAATCCTGAAGCGATCCCGACGCAATCGTCAAACAAGATAATATATATGTTCATGTATTGGAAAACTATTTGACAGGTCAAAAAATGCTGACCGTACAACAAATGTACATTAGAATAAACAGTCGAAAATATAAGAATGCAAATGAAAAAAAATATAAGTGCTAGTTTTATTTGCCAATTACATTTCTTAGTTAGTCCCGCTGAAGAACTGTAGCACAGGATACAAACCAGTGAATACCTCAAAAAAAAACGAACCAGTGAAAGCAGCAGGTGGCGCCGTGGCGGGGACTCATTCGCTTGAAAACGGGCGAAACAGTAAAAAAGAAGTAAACTATTGAACGGGGGAACAATCTAACTTACATGGGCCGAGCCAATTGCTAGACGTGGGTATGCGGTGCCTCACGTAGTTACGCTTTATGCGGTATATAAGACCCCCCGTCCAACCCGGCGACGCAAGCAGAATAGAGGCCCATAAGTGACAACCAGGCTGCTCCATGGCCCATTGGTAGGACGCCGGGCTTCCGGTTACTTCGGTTGCTGCGTTTCCTTCACACCCGCTCACCCCAATATACCTCATTAGATTTCCAAAACCTCAAAATCAATGGTCAATGCAGTACACAAGCGTTCAATTATGTTCACATCAGTTATTGGATTTTCTCAGCTCAGAGAGAAACCAAACATTCCCCCATGAAACCGTAACAACCCAACTCAACAGAAAAACATCAAGTCATAGTACAGATACAGTCATAAAGACCTGTACGTCCAGCCACTCACTTGTATAGTCTCCATGTATTTCTGCAATTTGCCACTCACTAAGACCAGCAATTCACACGAGTGGGGCATGACGAAGAGCCACAGTTGAGCACCCTCTTGTGTGGATGTCGCTCTCATTCTCTTTTCGAGCTCTCTTCCCGTCTCACGCACCTTCACTTTTTCGACAAGAACAGAGAGGTTCATACCATTTTCAGCAGCTGTCCTCCTAACATTGCCACTTTTTTACTCTGAAATGGCTCCTGAGAAGGCTATCGATAGGTGGGTGCGCACAGGATATTTGAAATTGATCGGTGCCTTCCTCAGTTCCTCCAGAATTCACCATTCGTCCCTCATATAGCATTCACAACTTGGATCTCCTCCTCTCTCAAGCATTCTCTTTTAGAGCTCTCCTACTGTCTCACGCACCCCATTTTTTTCGACAAGAACAGAGAGGTTCGCTATTTTCATCAGTTATCATCCCCCCTAACATTGCCACTTCTGCCCTGTCTTAACTCTAGTCTCGGGAGAAGGCAAAGATAGGTGGGAGCGCACACGATATCTGAGATCACTCGACGCAATCCTTCAGCATTCAGCAGCATCCATCCACTTCCTCCTCCGGTTGTCAGATAGAGCGCCCTTCCAGCTGCCAAGTTCCTCCCCACCCCAGGAGATCAGGCATGAACCACGACGAGGAGTTCGCGCTGCTCGCCAAGTTCTTCATCTCGGGCTTCCTCATCGGTATCGTGATCGGAGCGCACCCGCCCGTCTGGGCGCGCCCCGCGCTCGAGGTCTTCTTCAACGACTGGTGCGTGCGTGCGCTGGACTGGTGCGCGCGCGTGCTTCACCGGCCGCTTCGCGCGCCGCGCTTGGAGCTCTGACCGGCCTCGTCGCGTCGAGCTCAAGAAGAAGGCGGCCGCTTCCTCGTCAAGAACTCATCGGTGATTATCTAATCTACTGTTGCGTAGTAATAAGTAGTACTGGCAGTGGCTAGCTCCCTCGACGGCTCAGCCTACGTACCAGCGTACGGCGGCTTGGGTTTAGCTGTTAAATCTGCCATGTCTATAGCTGTGCTTTCGTACTCCGTATGCCAGAGGCGAGTTGATCCATCTCCCCTAGTATAATTAAGCCTGTGGGCTGTGTTTACCAGTATTGAATCTTATGCTTCGCCAAGCTACGGAAGAAATCAGATTTGTATTGAGCTATCTACCCTCATCATGTTGCGCTTTTGAACTGTCTATGATGTCGCTTTATACAGTTCAGTATCTGGAAACAAGACAACTTTAACGCACGCATATCACAGAGACGAGTGTGAAAATTTGCAAAAAAAATCTTCTGAGCAGGGAATGTCAACACATGACAAAACGTTTGTAAGGTGAAACTGTGTTCTTCGACAGAACAACTCAATCGACTGCAAGATCATTGGTAAATTTTAGGAAGCCAAACTAGTTTTTTTTTTAAACGAGGCAAAAGATTTGTCTTATCTATTAATTTGGAAGATATGACCGAGTTAAGTAGCAAAAAACCGGGCCAAAACCATATAACAACACCAACATCACGGAGTCACGCCCACTTACGCCATAGGACCAAACCAACTCAAGATCCGAGAATCAAGACCGAGCCCAAGAGACCACTCCACCCTACCAAGACTAGATGGCCTCGTACCATCGCCAGAGAGAAGACACCATGTATGCTATGGGAGGAACAAACACGGGATGCTCAAACATAGATGAAGAAACCAACACTAGGAGGGTTGCACCAACCCGCCGCCAACGACCAGCATCAAGGGCAACCCCGTCGGCCGCACGACACAAAAGGTTGACACTCTCAACCCACTCAAACTTTCGTGGCCGCCGCCCCGACATCCATCTGCTCCGTCACGCCCAACAGACCGCCAACACTAGCTTCTGGGACCACTCTCCCAACTTCCGACCACTCGCTCTCGAAGCGACGACGCCGCACGGCCCAGCCCCCCGCAGCCCAAGCTCCACAGGGAAACTGCTCGTAGACCCCGTCCGTCGCGCCAACCTCCACGATGGCGGCCCCAAACATAAAGTCAAACTGCCTCCACTGAAGCGCGTCGGCCGAGCCGATAACCTTGCCGCACTAGCACAAAAATAATGTGACCCAAGTCACGCAAGCAATGACCACTCCTCATGAGGCTGATGCACACCGTGGCCCATGGGTACCGATCCCGCCGCTTTGATGCACAACCAACGTCCGGAGCCACTGCCCCGACATCGACGGACTATGATGGAAGAGAAACCACAAACAACCACTAAAGTTGACTCTCCAAGACGATGCCCACAAGAGGGAGGCAATCACCGCCATCGTCGCTCTCTCCTAATAAATGAAGCTTGAGTTTTCACCCGGAGAGCCCAAGGCATTCACATCGGAAGAGAGAACGATGCTTTCAAGGAGGAAACAACATCTGTAGACAATACCATCGTCGGCAACGGCATGAGGTCGGGGAAAAGATGTCGGATCTTCTCCACTCCGAGAAAAGGCTTGCTCAGAGCTCAGCAAGGATTGCCGCACATCTCCATCATCGACCACCAAGCACCTTGAAACAGCGTCCAGAGAAACACCTCACGCTACGAAAAACGCTGCCGCACATCTGCCCTGGCAGTGGCAGCAATAGCGTGCCTAGCCACCCTCATCCGGGCCCGATTCCTTGGCATCCTCGAAGCGGCGGCCGAAGCAGCACATCACGCTGCAAAGCACGCCGCCACACATCCACCAAGACCCATCGTCCTCGACCTGGGCCGCCGCCCCGGCTTCCTCTCTGCCCCTGCGCTTCCCACGAAGCTCACGAAGATGGTCACCAGAGAGCTCCCGCCGGCCATAGCCGACACGCACCTGAACCCGCCAACCCTCGAGCTAGGGGCCGATGTCCTGCAGATCAAGATCCACACTGACACGCCCAAGCATCAACGACCCCAAATCGATGCCTCCATCTTGACAACCGCCATCCTCACGCGGTGGAGCTCCTCGATGGAACCAAAGGCCAAGGCAAACTGGGTATAGGAAGAGAAAAGAAAGGTTTAGCAACCCAGAAAAGATTATGTTTTCCATACCTTCTTATAATCGGATTGTTGAACCGGAGTGGCAAGATTTTGAGATCTTACTTCTAATTATGCATATGTAGTCTAATTAACTCAATAATAAATTTAAATTGAGTAAAATAAAATCCAAAAAATAGGACACATTTATTACAACACAATGTCATCAACAAAACAAAATTCCAATGAAGCAAATCACAAAGTGCATCGAAGCAAACCATGCCAATCAAGTATTCTATTCACCACTCCACTTCCCACATTCTTGAGTGAGATATTGTTTAAGTTGTTGATGAGTCTTTGCATCTCGAATCTCATGGTGAAATTGAAGGAAGTGCATGCTGCCTTCTTCTCTCCTATGAGGATGCACTACACTTCCAATGAAATTAGGACGGTAGGCGAAATCCTCGTCACACCGCTCATGCTCGTTGTTCATATTGGGCAAGATCACACATGCAATCATGATACTCCCGAAGTTTTTTATCCCAAAACCAAGCCAGACCTAACACAATAGCAAACTAGGCTTGCAAAATCTCAATCATCCTACCCATGTTCTTTCTCGCGGCATCTTGAGCATTATGAAAATGTGGTTAGTTGTTACCTTGGGGTCGCTAAATTGACTTCAAAAATGTTGTCTAAGGTGGGTATATACGGTCATCAAGATAGTAACCCTTGTTATATTTGTTTCCATTGAGTTTAAAATCCACCTCTCATATTCTCCCATCACTAATATAAGCTTGCGAAAGAGGTGACCAATTTAGCACATTGATATCATTGCAAGCTTGAGGCTTACTAAAATATGCATTTCAAATCCATGTCTCCTCATCTAAAAATGCCTCAAGTATGACGGTTGGGTCTTCTACATGTCCATTGAACTATCCATGCCATGCCGCCATGCAGTTCTTTCACCTGCAGTCAGTGGCGGACGCAGGAAAGAATTGGAGGGGGGGGGGGGGGGGGCACCACCTCAATTTTTTTTTGCGCACCCCCAAATTGTGAAAAACCTTTGCAGAATGAAGTAATGAACAATATACAAGACAAATTCATTGCATTGGAGTTCAATAAATGTGCACGATTACAATACAAATAGTTCAAAATATTACAAGGGTCTTACATGGTAGAATATAGCATAATTAGAAACTTACATCGTTTCTTCAATCTACGGTTTCGCATTGCCATGAAAGTTTCAACAATGGTATCATCACTTACATGAATGAACACCCCTCACTCGATAAATGTTACTAAGCAATGGTTCAAGAGGTTATCACCCATACTATTTCTCAACTTGTTTTTTACTAAACTCATTGCGGAAAATACTCTTTCAACATTCGCCGTCGCCACCGGTAGAAGCAATATCAATTTGAGAAGCATGTAAACTAAATCATAAACAACATGCTTTTTCGTTTCAACAAGCTTAATAGAGAGCTCACCAAGATGATTGACACATTTGAATCTATCATCTTTTCGCATGTCATCAATAAAGATCTCAAGTTGGGGTTCAAGTCTTAACAAATCCATGCTTGATATGTCATTGGGGTAGAATTGAGCAAGTCTCATTACCTTTTGTGCATCATAAGAAGCAAATGAATTCACGGGATTCAAAGCCGCCATACAAATAAGCAACTCCATGTTAACCTCATCAAACCAATTGTCAAGCTCTTGAATAACTTGGTCAACAACGTTAAGATACACTTCTCTTCTATAACGATCATCATTTGTTTGCTTTTCATAATACCGTTGTGATCTTCCACGAGCCACATAATTAGATTCCGGGGAAGGAACTTCAATGCCATGAGTGTTGCAAAATAATGTCACCTTTGCAAGAAATCTTTCCCATCCAAGTGATGACCTCATATCCTTCATTTTCTCCTTTGCCAATCCAACAAGAACCATTGCATTGAGAATATCTTGATCCTTCTTTTGCAAAGATATAGACAAGTCATTTGTGTAGCCAAGAACAACAAGCATCAAGTTGAGATTGAAAACAAAGTCAAATGATTCAAAGGCCGCGGCAAATCCTCTTATTCTTGTCCACTCACTCTTTTTTGAACGATCTTTTCCAATCCTTACAAGCACCTCAAGTATCACCGGGTACATATCAACAATGTGTAGAATGATCTTGTAATGAGAGCCCCCTCGAGTATCACCGGGTCTAGATAAACCCATCTCTTGATTGAGTCCACTTCCACTTTCAATTTCACCCATCTCAAGTTCTTGTAAAACTTGTTGAGCTCTAACATCTCGAAGCATGTCATGACGCTTGCAAGAAACTCCAATGATATTGAACAAATAAGAAACATGATCAAAGAACCACACACATGCTTCATTATCCTTTGCCACGACAATAAGAACCAATTGAAGTTGATGTGCAAAGCAATGTATGTAATAAGAAGAAGGTGACTCTTTCATGATCAATGTTTTTAACCCCTTAATCTCACCCTTCATGTTGCTAGCCCCATCGTATCCTTGTCCACGAATTTGAGTGGGAGACAAATGATGATCTTTTAGCAAAGATATAATTGCAACCTTGAGAGACAATGAAGTAGTATCGGAAACATGAACTACTCCAAGGAACCTCTCACATATTCTTCCCAATTTATCCACATAACGCAAACAAAGAGCAAGTTGTTCTTTGTGAGACATATCACTAGTCTCGTTGGCTAGAATTGCATAGTGGTCACCATCAAGATCTTCAATGATTAGTCTAGTAGTTTCTATGGCACAACATTCAATAATGTCATGTTGTATCCTTGGACTATTCAAGATGCAATTTCCGGGAGAATTCTTCAAAACAACCTTATTGACTTCCTCATTACCTTCCGCAAGCCACTTTAGAAGTTCAATAAAATTTCCCCGGTTGGTTGATTCTTCACTCTCATCATGTCCACGGAATGCCAATCCTTGTTTCAAAAGAAATCTCAAGCATCTAAGAGAGTAAGTTAGCCTAGTCTTGTAAAGAAGTACGTCCTTCTTAGACACCTCATAAGAACATTATCAATTTTGGTGTTGGGTGCAACAAATAAGTTGTACTTCTCTTGAGCTTGGTTGTGAATGCTAGTAACACCACCCACATGTTTCTTAAATGATTCGGGTCTTTTCCAATTTCTAAAACCATCTTTAACAAAGGCATCTCCTCCGGGACCTCCATTGGCTCTCTCTTTCAACAAGAAACACACAAAGCAAAATGCCGCATCCTTTCCGATACTATATTCTAGCCAATTGTAGTGATGAAACCAAACACAACTAAAGTGTCGATTTTTGCCCTTCTTTTTTGTTGGCGGGAAAGCATGCTCATATGGTCGGCATGGACCTTTTAGGATATATCCTCTCCGAACGTCATCTTGAATATTAACATCATAACTTGAAATAGGAATCCTGTCCCCCGGATCATGTGGACAAAAGTGAGCATCATATGACCTTGCATTTGGTTGTTGGGGTGAGGGTGGGTGTGGTGTTGTATCTTCAATGTCAATCTCACTCTCAACATCGGATTCGACTTCTTCATCGTGAACAATATAAGATTGGACCGGAGATGCAATCTTCTTTGATGCTTGTGTTATCACCAGATTTTAACCAAGTCAGTGGGCCGTGATTGAGATGGGCTTGGAGAATATACACGGGAAATATTCATGAATCGGCCTCGTGCAAGAGTTTGGGCTAGATTGCCCGTGTATCTGTAAATTATAGTAGGTTACGTGTCGGTTAGAATTAAAAGATAGAGTTTAGCTCGTGTACGGTTGGGATTATTCCCAAGTTAGAAAGTCTACAGACTATAAATATGTATCTAGGGTTATTGAGAAAGGAGGACGATCACGTTCACAACAAACCAATCTAGGCGCATCGCCACCCCTTATTTCGAGGGTTTCTTCCGGGTAAGCACCATGCTGCCTAGATCGCATCTCGCGATCTAGGCAGTATTGAGTCTATTCGTTGTTCATGCGTTGCTCGTGCTGAAGCCTTGTTGATGGCGAGCAATGTAGTTATCATAGATGTGTTAGGGTTAGCATCGTTTTATCTTGATGTATGCATTCATATATGCTATCCCTAGACATCTAGCTGCTTTTACGCCTATCTTAGGTGTAAGGGCAGCACCTTGCTTGATCGTTGTTTAGTAGATCTGATCTGTTATGATTGCTCCTTGTTCTTCAAGGATTAGTTTAATATCCATATGGTTAGGCCTTGCAAACGGGTTGAAGGATCCAGTAGGGCGTGAGGTACGGTTTGCTGATCCTAGAAGGGATGTTCCGAGGATCAACTTCATGTTGGTTTTTAAGCCTTTTCTAGGGTTGATTTTCCGTCATCTTTCGTACCTGCCAGGCTGAATCACGTGTAAGATGTTCCGGTTGTGTGGTGAAAACCCTAAATCATCGTAGATCGTTTTAGCTTAGTATTGATCCAGCAGGACCACCATGTCATCGTAGAACCAATACGAGTCATGGGTGGATCAGCTCCATGAGCCGATTCACAGGATTACCTGAGAGCCGATCGAGGCTCGTATTTAATGTTTATGTGTATGCCATGCAGGAAACTAGTCGAAGCAATCCATCACCTTCCTGACCAGGTATAGGTCAGGTGGCACGCCCTTGCACCAGCTTGGACGTGTGCCGGAGCATTGCGGGCCGTCGCCCGAGGGACTAGGGCCCACCA
Source organism: Lolium perenne (assembly GCF_019359855.2). NCBI lineage: Eukaryota > Viridiplantae > Streptophyta > Magnoliopsida > Poales > Poaceae > Lolium > Lolium perenne. The sequence continues at coordinate 51,643,185 of NC_067245.2, forward strand.
GCAGTCCTGGGAGCCTCCCGGCTCTACGTGTTGCCCCTCGCTGCTCGCCGGTGGGTTTTGGTGGTCAACACATTCTGGCACGCCCGGTGGGACCTTCATCTACGTCAACATCTACATCAACATCTGCATCAGAGATGGCGGAAGACCCAGTCACGTACGAAGATCTGACTGAGGAGTACAAGATGAAGTATGACGAGATCAAAGCTCTCTTCGAAGCCGAGCTCATCGGCTCTTTCCAGAGGACCCGCTCACACGGCATTAGGTGGAAAGGGTTCTCAGCTGAAGGCGCCCTTGATGAGGTGGATCTGTCTACTCCTTCAGAAGAACGCACCAGAGCTCTACGCCAGGAAGTTAACTACATGGTAGCTCATTTGCTACACCATCATTCCGAGAGCCTGGTAAACGCTTTCGAGCGCGTTGCGCTTCGTGTGGTCCAGGAAATCATGAAGCATCAGTACTCTCCGTCAGGACCTACACTAGGGACTCACCAAGGAGAGATGCCGCTCTACACCAGACCGCAGCTGCCGTTCTCGCTAGCAGCTCCAGAGCCGCCGGGTTCACCGGCGTTCGTCGTCTACAAGATTGGAGGCGACCCTGCTGATTACCAGTTCATGCTGGAACCGCCTAAGGAAATCCCGCATGGATACACGTGCATGTACGTGCCAGACTGCAACAACTTGGCGCGCACGAACCAGACTACAGCAGGAGGAAGTTCTGGAGCCACAAGAGGAATTTCTGGAGCCACAGGAGCAATTACTGGAGGAGACGTTGAGAAGCAGGCGTGGCTGGCTAAATACGCCACCCCAACAGATCAGCAAAATTCAACCCCTGCAGCTCCTACAGTGGACCAGATCAGCGCAATCTTGAGAGACCAGTTCGGCATGGTGCCGAAAAGAAGGGCAATCGGCTATTCCAAGCCGTACCAACGAGTATGACATGATTCCACTGCCGCCCAAGTATCGGCTCCCTGAGTTCTCAAAGTTTAGTGGCTCAGAAGGCTCTAGTTCCATTAAGCATCTGAGCCGATATTTGGCACAGTTGGGCATGATCTCAGCATCAGACCCGCTACGTGTAAGGTTTTTTGCGCAGTCTCTCACGGGACCGGCTTTTGGATGGTACACCTCGTTGCCACCAGATTCAATCCGGACGTGGAAGCAGATGGAAGAGCAGTTCCACATGCAATATCACTCAGAAGCTTCCGAGGCTGGCATTGCCGATCTGGCACAAGTACGACAGAGGCGCGGAGAAACAGTATCAGAATATATTCAGCGCTCCAGGGACGTGAGGAACCGATGCTATTCGGCTCGTTTGAATGAGAAAGAAGCGGTTGATCTGGCAGTGGTAGGTCTCGCGTCGCCGATCAAGGACATGGCTTCCCAAGCGGAGTACACTTCACTGGCGCATATGGTTCAAAAACTTTCATTGTATGAACAACGCCACCCAGAATTGTACCAGGACAAATTCAAACGCGCGATAAGCCTGGTTGAGACAGAAGAGGATGAAGACTCTCCAGGAGACCAGGAAGTAGCCGTGGCTGAATGGGCCCGGGGGGCAAACCCCGTGTCCTGCAAGTGGGTTATACCACAAGGTCCTGCAAAAGGGTTTGACTTCGACGTGAGCAAAGCTGAGCAGATTTTCCATCTTTTGCTTAAGGAGAAACAGCTGAAGTTACCCGAAGCCCATAGAATCCCTACGGTGCAAGAGATAAACGGAAGGCCATACTGCAAATGGCATCATTCGTTCACCCATACCACCAGCGACTGCAAAGTGTTGCGTCAGCAGATCCAAATGGCGATAGAACAAGGCCGACTGATTTTCAGCCAGTATGCCATGAAAGTGGACACGCAACAGTTCCCTGCCGTCAACATGGTGGAGTACAGCTACCCTACGAGGCGTCAGCCAGATTTCTCGTTCAGTATTAACATGGCAGGGCCTGTATACCACCCTGGCAAGGACAAAGAAGAGAGCAGTCGTGCTCGTGGTAAGGACAAGGAGGAGGCCGGTTCACGCGACCGGCCCCGATATGATGACAAACGGTACGTCACCGAGGAACAAGTGAGAAGCGTGCGGTACCAACGGCCACTCTCCGAGCACCTTCTTAACAAATATGAGCGTCAGTATGACCAACGCCGGCGGTATGACACGGCTGACGAAAGAGATCGTCGGCTTAACGTCGACGATAGAAAATATCATCGGTATGATAGAGATGACGAAGGATATGAGCACCGCGCTAAGGGAAGGTCAAGGGAGCAAGAAGACCTGGACCGTCACTGGGACTGTCCTTTCTTTAAACACTGCTGGGACTCAGGAATGAGCCGATTGCCTACAATCGAAAGCTGCCCAGTATGTAGACCAAAGAAGAAGGACGCATGAGACGTGTCAGTGTTCAAACGTCTAGGGCCTCTCCCATCTCGGAACAACAAAGCTGAGTCCTCTCGAGTGGAAGATCTCGAGGAGTTAGAAGATGAAGAAGAAGAAGAAGAAGACAGATACCACTGACCAAGGTGGTGCCCTGATGGACTCAGCCATTCTCAAAAGCGCAGGGTGCAGCGGCTACGTAGCTTGGAGGAAGCCGAAAGGTTATACCTGCACACTCTGAGGAAGGCGCGGCCCGATCTGGCCGCTAAAATTCAGCAAACTTTGGACGAAGAAGGTCATCCACAGAAGAAAGAATGGCGCCCCAAACCAAAGAAAGCCGATGATCAGACATCGGCTAACACAAACATGGTGTTCATACTTCCGTCGGGAGTTTTGTGCACCAAGAGCAGAAGAGGCATCTGTAGCACAACTTGACTGCGGCCCACGGCCAGTTATCTTTGAGAAGCCGCGGGAGAGGAGCTACAGACATCTAAAGGCCCTGTACTTGAAAGGTTATATCAACGGGCAGCCTGTCAACAAGATGCTGGTGGACACGGGAGCGGCAGTCAATATAATGCCATACTCCATGCTACGTCGCCTGGGACGCTCTAGCGCGGATCTGATCAAAACCAACGTCACATTGAGCGACTTCAATGGCCAAGCATCAGAAGCGCAAGGTGTTCTAAGCGTGGATCTGACTGTAGGCCGCAAGACCATCCCCACGTCATTCTTCATCATCGACAGCAAAAGCACCTACGCTGTCCTGCTAGGAAGGGATTGGATTCATGCCAACTGCTGCATTCCATCCACAATGCACCAATGCTTGATACAGTGGGATGGAGATGAAGTGGAGGTCGTCCATGCAGATGACTCAGCCGAAATTTCAACGGCTGGCATGAACATTTGGGATGCTGTAGACCAAGAGCCACTCTCTGGAGTCAGTTTGGACGGCTGTGAGCGCATCGAAGTGACAAAAAACGGGGTGAGGCTGGTCTTATCCACCGGCCTGACAGTATAGCAAGAGCAAAGTCTATGGACTTGCGTGACAAGGCCGATCCCTGTGATCGGCCCCCAAAAATAGGAAGTGATGATCTCAACTCAAGCATGTCACGTAGATATAGTAGAGCACAAACAAGATGTAAACCTTCATTGAGCAATGCAATCAAAATGGGGGCCGATTCCAGCAATCGGCCCATATTATCCTCGCCATACGTTTTGCCTGTGTTGAGCATCGATCTAGCAGGAGACGGAAAGCTAGGGTATGGGTTTACATCGGCTGATGAGCTAGAAGAGGTTGACATTGGTCCTGGGGATAAGCCACGACCAACTTTTATCAGCAAAAAGTTAGATCCGCATCTGAGGAGCCTGATGATAGCTCTGTTGAAAGAATACCCAGATTGTTTTGCATGGGATTACACAGAGATGCCTGGGTTAGACATGAGCATAATTGAGCATCGGCTCCCTCTCAAGAAAGGATTTCGGCCATTCCAGCAACGAGCACGTCAGATGAAGGCCGAAATTCTTGAAGAAGTCAAGAAGGAGATCAAGGAGGTGTTGGATGCCGGGTTCATCAAGCCATACAGACAGGATGACTGGAGAGCCGATATCTTCAATTACTTGAAAGATTCGGCTCGGGGGGCATCTAAATGGAGTATACATAGAAAGTGAAATATGGGGGCCGATGCATAAAAAATCGGCCAGTAAAAAAAATGTGTACATACAAATCACAGCCGAATGCACAGACATCGACTTTAGAAATATGGATACCAGTACAGCCGATTGATGCAAGTACAGCCGATGCACAGACATCGACTTCGGAATGAAAAAGCTCGATTGAGCAGTTATCAGCAGGTATCAAATTACAAAGGGAGGCTCTACGAAGGAATACACTAAGGGCATGGAGGGCGTCAGCACGGACACGATCCACCTCGGCCATCACGGCCTCATCATCCTCGTCCTTGCCTGTCACCAGCTGGCTGTTCAGGGCGCGTAGTTCGGCCAGATCGGTCTTCAGTTCAGCCTTGAGGCCTTCTGCTTCCTCTCGGGAGCGGGCAATAAGAGCTTCCTTATCTTGGATAAGCTGTTTGGTTACCCTGACCCTCTCTTCAAGGTTCTCCAGTTCCTTGCGCAGGCTCTCAAGTTCGGTGCTGCTGACGGAAGTGTCAGTTTTGGTGTCCAAGGCAGCCTTTTTCTCATTAAGCCGTTGACACTTGTCTGCAATATCGGCTTTCAACGGAAGCTGGGCGTGGCGAAGGTCAATTCTCTGACGGGCCAATCTCATCCTTGACCTGAAGGCTGACAGAGTCACGACTGGCCAGAGTTTCACCTGCAGTGTCACTGGGAGATGGGGCTGAATGTCTTCAAGAATGCTTTTTACCTCCTCGGGGTTTTCAATCAATGTCTCAATTGAAGAGGAGAGCAAAGCCCTGAGACGCTGGAGTTGTCCATGGGTAGTGCTAGGTCCTGGCTCTTCACTAGCCCTGGAAATAGCTGGTTCGATGGACTCAGGGTCGAACGTCAGCAAGCTTGAAAGGTCATAACCCTGACAGACAAACAAGAACATCGTCAGTATGCAGCAAAACAAAAGGGTAGAGCCAAGGGAATGGAGTGTACCTCTCCTAAGACTGGAGGGACAGCCGATGTTGTGGTGATCGGCTTCTCTGGGGGCTTGGCTAGGTTGGCTACCGTGTCAGCCGCGCTCTTTGAAGTTGCTAGATCCAGGGTGGCGGATGGCATCAGTACCTCCTCGACGTCCCCGCTAGAAGTGTCATCAGTCTACAAAGGAAGAGGTCAGCCGATGCGAGTAACGATGGGTTGGTATGAAATATGAACCAGGGGGAATAATTACATTTGAAACCTCCTGGCTTGTTGAAGAAGCTTGTGGTTCTTTGCGAGCTCTCTTGACGCATCGGCTCTTAGTGCGTAGCCCTGTTCTGATGGGAGCTTGGGAGGAAGCAGGTTCAGGAGCTGACCTTTTCTTGGAAGCCGACGGTGGCAAGTCTGGCTGGCTCTGCGTGGTGGTTTTCCCAGAGTTGCCCGAGCTGGAATTCTCTCGACTGGATTGTGTCTCCTCGCTAGAGTTTTCTTCAGTAGAGGCATGCGAAAGAAATACAAGCATGTTGCAAAAAAACCTGGAAAGATAGATGAAATTAACCAAGGCATGGATCAGCTTACGTGCAAACTTTCTTGAGCGGGAGTAGGGTTTGGGCGCTTCAAGGTCTTCCTGGCAGCTACTTTCCTTACTGCTTTTCTCGCCTTGATTGAGGCTCGGGGGGCAGCCGGCCTAGAAGATGCTGTGCTCTTAGGAGCCGATTTTGGCGGAATCGGCTGACTCTGCATCACAACCTTCTTCAAGGATGGTGAGCTCTTGCAGAAGAGAACCACTGGAGCTGGGGGAAGGAACTTGAAGGAGGAGCCATCCTCATGTACAGGTTCTGGACCATCTTGTTGCTGCAAGGAAACAAAGTCAGGATACAAACAATCATTGTGAGCCACTGCAAGAAATTTGTGAGTAATGGTACCTGTTCTGCAGGGATATCGTATTCAGCATCAAGTTGTTTCAGCAACGGTCCTAGAGCTCTCCTGAAGGCGTGGGTCTTCCATATTGACCACCAGGTCTCAAAGCCATCGGTTGACGAGATGAAATGGAGGTTGTGAGGGATTGGAATTGCTAGAGCATCAAAGAAAGAGTAACACCTTTGGCCGGTGAGGACATCAGGCAACTCGGCTCTACTTTCGGTCAAATGGTGAAGGAAGAAGTGTGGAGACACCTGGCCAAGACCAAACTGCTGGGCTACTACGACCGGCTGGTAAGACTCATAACCAGGTTTGATGATCCTGTTAGAGGTGCTCATGCCAACTGGAAGGAAGCAGGGACGGATCATAATGGAATATAAGTGCCGAGTGCTAGGGTCATCGGCAAAGCTGTCTAGCCTGAAGGAGACTGGATTTTCAAAATCTCCAGATTCGGTGTAAGGAAAGAACAGGGGATTGTCCAGGCCTTGGAAGAAAATCCTGAACCATTCCGATGCTTCCTTAGGGATCAGTTTGCTACCTGGAAGGCTATACAGAGCTTGGCCGTAGCTAGTGCATTGGATCTGCTTCCCATTGGCATCTGGAAAGGTGCAAGTGGCCAAAGGTGGGGAGTTTGGGATCTGGTTTTGGAAGTACAGCTGAGCCCATAACTGAATAAACCACCAGGGGCCTCCTGTTTTAACTGTCTTTTGGGAGAACAGTTTGACAGACATTAGTTGGAGAGATCGATAGACCTCTCCAAGGAATAGTTTGCCGATGCCAAGCTGAGTGCCTTTGACAAGTTCATAGGCCAGGGAAAGGTAATTCTTGGTTGGGGCGAGTGAAGGGCCACATAATATGAAGTGTTCCAACCAGAAGTTTAGGAAGGCCGTGTGTTCTTTCTCTGTCACAGGGCCTTTGGTTTTCATGTAACGTCTAAGGTAGGCACCCCAGCTTGTACACTCTGTTTTGGAGGAGAGGGTGAAAGGAACCTTTGGCAGCATAAAGGCAGAAGGGCTTGGGGATGCAATGTCTAGACCTGTGATCATGGCCACGTCTAGCAGAGTTGGTGTCATGGGGCCATGGCCAAACATGAAGCAATTCAGTGCGTCAGACCAAAAGTAGCCGATGGTTTTCAGAAGGTTCTCGTTCTTCTCAAGGGGAGACAATGATAATGACAAAGCATCGGCTATCCCTATAGTTTCCCATGTGGCATAGTGAGTTTTGGATACTCTACTGTACCATGCCACCCAACCCTCAGGAGGATTAGGCCAGGCTCGTAGGCAGTCGGCCCAAGAAGTCAGATCTAAATTCTGGTTTACGAAGGGAATTCTATTGGCCTCGCATGAAATTAAATGGGCAGGACTCTCGGAAGAACGGGGACCAAGACAAAGAGAATTTGGGAGAGAAGGATGCGGCAGCACAATGTCTGAAACCTAAAAATTAATAACGAAATAGGACATTAATTCAGGTGTTTGCTGTTAATCCTAACATTTACTCGGATGACGAGGAGCGGTTAAGGATTACCTTCAGACTGGCGACCGAAGCATTGGCGTTGGATGATTCCGCCATTGGATTCGCCGCGGAGTTGGATTGGAGCGATTGAGATCTGAGATTCGTGTGGCCGCGATTTGGATCTGTTCGAACGGCGATTTGGGGATCTGAGTTTACTCTCTCAGACGAAGGGTGCAGGTTACCGTTTGAATAGGCAACTGATTTGGCCTTACTCACGTTTTTATGGTAAAGGCCGATGCGATGCCATCGGCTCTTTGAGAGTTGACTAACTTTGACTATCGGCGAGATCAATTGGAAACACTTCTTCATTAATTAAGGGGGGTTTTTTACAACGAAGAGCCGATTGCTCAAAGAAGGAAGAACAAAAGAAGAGCCGAATGCTCAAGAACTACTACTAGTCCTATACTAGTAGTTCCTATTCTAAGGGCTGTCGCTGGCCTCGTCATCGCCGTCGTAGCTGCCGTCGGCGCTGCTTCTGGCGAGCTCCTCGTCGCTGCTGCCGTAGCCCTCGGCCGGGGCTTCTTCCTCCTCATCATCACCATCGTCGTCGTCCTCCCACCCGGCGCGGAAGCGTTTCGCCGGTGGCTCGTCAGAGGAGGCGTCATCCTCCTCTTCTTCCTCCTCGTCGAAGGAGGAGAAGCTCGCCCAGGAGAAGAGGTTGTCCTCGCTCTCTGCTTCCAATTCCCCGTCGACGAGGAACCGGAGGTCCGCCTCCCCATCGGTCAGGGACAAGTCGTCGTCTGACCCGACAGGGACCAGGGGTGCGTCGTTCACCCTGACGGTGAAATCCCACTCCTCATCGTCCCAATGCTCGGGGGCTTCTTTCTTGTACTGCGCCATTAGGTCGTTCTCTGGTATCGGCTCGCTGGAGGAGGAAGATTGGAAAGAGAGACCCGACGAGGCGGAGGAGGAGGAAGAGGAAGACATTGCTACAGAGGAAGGGGGTTTTTTGCCGATGGCTAGTACAGAGCAAGGGGATGAAGAGGCGAACTGTTCGGCGCGGTTAAATAAAAGGGGATATAGTGGAGATTTAATGCCATAGCAGTTTCCGAGGAAGTGGTGCCAAAAAAAAAACTGTCAAATCACGCGGAGAAGTTGAGAAGGCAAGGCATCATGATGAAGGATACTGCGACGGTTCTGCTCTGCCACGACATGACCCTACGAAGAAAAAACAGAGTGGTTTTGGAATTATCATTGCCAAAACCAGGGGGCATGTGTTATCACCAGATTTTAACCAAGTCAGGAGGTGGGCCGTGATTGAGATGGGCTTGGAGAATATACACGGGAAATATTCATGAATCGACCTCGTGCAAGAGTTTGGGCTAGATTGCCCGTGTATCTGTAAATTATAGTAGGTTACGTGTCGGTTAGAATTAAAAGATAGAGTTTAGCTCGTGTACGGTTGGGATTATTCCCAAGTTAGAAAGTCTACGGACTATAAATATGTATCTAGGGTTATTGAGAAAGGAGGACGATCACGTTCACAACAAACCAATCTAGGCGCATCGCCACCCCTTATTTCGAGGGTTTCTTCCGGGTAAGCACCATGCTGCCTAGATCGCATCTCGCGATCTAGGCAGTATTGAGTCTATTCGTTGTTCATGCGTTGCTCGTGCTGAAGCCTTGTTGATGGCGAGCAATGTAGTTATCATAGATGTGTTAGGGTTAGCATCGTTTTATCTTGATGTATGCGTTCATATATGCTATCCCTAGACATCTAGCTGCTTTTACGCCTATCTTAGATGTAAGGGCAGCACCTTGCTTGATCATTGTTTAGTAGATCTGATCTGTTATGATTGCTCCTTGTTCTTCAAGGATTAGTTTAATATCCATATGGTTAGGCCTTGCAAACGGGTTGAAGGATCCAGTAGGGCGTGAGGTACGGTTTGTTGATCCTAGAAGGGATGTTCCGAGGATCAACTTCATGTTGGTTTTTAGGCCTTTTCTAGGGTTGATTTTCCGTCATCTTTCGTACCTGACAGGCTCAATCACGTGTAAGATGTTCCGGTTGTGTGGTGAAAACCCTAAATCGTCGTAGATCGTTTTAGCTTAGTATTGATCAAGCAGGACCACCATGTCATCGTAGAACCAATACGAGTCATGGGTGGATCGGATCCATGAGCCGATTCACAGGATTACCTGAGAGCCGATCGAGGCTCGTATTTAATATTTACGTGTATGCCATGCAGGAAACTAGTCGAAGCAATCCATCACCTTCCTGACCAGGTATAGGTCAGGTGGCACGCCCTTGCACCAGCTTGGACGTGTGCCGGAGCATTGCGGGCCGTCGCCCGTGGGACCAGGGCCCACCAGCAGTCCTGGGAGCCTCCTGGCTCTACGTGTTGCCCGTCGCTGCTCGCCGGTGGGTTTTGGTGGTCAACAGCTTGTTTCTGAAAAAGTAGCGCAATTTGGCTATTTCTCTTCATTTCTACACAATTGAAACATTCAAACATTACTAATTTAACAATTTATGTGTTCTTCATCATATAAGACTTAACATACATTGATAATTTGATACATAGACACATGAAAATAACAATTTTTCATACAAACAGAGAATCATATGCAAACAACAAATTGGATACTGAATAGCAAAATTAGCCCTCTCACTTCTGGTTGCAGGCTCGCAGTCGTGTGAACTGGGAAGATCCGGGGCGCCGGGGCGGGCCTCCGTCGGTGCCAGTGCTGCGGCCGGGCGGCCGGCACGGCAGCAACGAGGGCCTCGAGAGCGAGGCGCGGCGACGCAGGCGGGCGGGCGCGGGCGAGCGCCAGATTGGCGGGGCCGATGGCCACCTGCAGCGGCGGGGCAAGGCGGGCGGCGGCGGGGCCGAGGCCGGAGCGGCGGGTGGCGGCTGCGGTCGGGCTAGGGACGCGCGTGGAGACTGGTGGTGGAGTGGGGAATCGAAGGTCCGGGCGTCGTGCGCGTGGCGTGGGGCTCGACTCCTCCAGGCTCCAGGATGGGCTTGCTCAATGGCTTTTTTCCATTTTTTTTCCATGGGTACAAGTTGGGCCAGCAAATTTCTGGGTGGGCCACAGCCCCCGGCCCCCGCTGCGTCCTGCAATCAATCACTACTAGGAAAAGGGCTATAGCTGCACGCAAGTGGTGCCGGCGCACCACCATAGGCATGCGCCGGTGGAACATGTTGCCGGCGCACCAAATAAGCGCCGCGCCGGCGATGGACCTATACTGCCGGCGCACAAAAAAAATTAGTGCGCCGGGGATAAAATTCGAAGAGATCTGGATGAACAGTAAAAATCTGGGCACCTTACCCCCGGCGCACCGCGCACCACCATAGAGGTGCGCCGGGGGTAAGCTGCCTAGATTTTTCTCTCCACCCCCCCCCCCCCGGGAATCGCCTTTTCAGTTTTCGAAAAAATAATAGAAAATGATAGAAAATTCAAAAAATAAAATCCTTTGAAATGCCCATGTAATATGTGATCTAGTTTTAGTAAAAATTTGAAAATTTGAATTTCGATGTATTATGCAAAATGGCGTCATCTTTCGGTAAAACGGGATTTCTGGTTGCATACGACCTCCGATGAAAAACTTTTTTATATCAAAATCGATCTACTCGAAATTTCCTATTCGAATTCAACCGCCTACGGCCGTTTGGACAAAAAATGGATTCGTCAATTGGAAAACAGAAACAGGACTTTTTTCAGGTTTAAGATTTGGGTGAAAAAAATAAAAAGTTTACCCCCGGCGCACCACCATACTAGGTGCGCCGGCGGTAAGCTGTGCTATATATTCATGCCGGCCCTCCTCCCTCTTCTCTTTCCTCACTTCTCCCCCTTCTTCTCTTTCCCTCCTCCTCTTCTCCTTGCAGTACTCACCGACGGCCTCCTCCTCCTACTACTCCGGTGACCTCCTACTACTCAGGTGACCTCCTACTACTGCGGCTCCGATGACCTCCTACTCCTCCTCCTCCTCCGGTAATCTCCTCCACCTCGGGGCTCTACCTCCATCTCCGGCCTTCTCCTTCTCCTCCTCTTCCACCACCTCCACCTCCGGCCATCTTCTCCTCCTCCTCCTCCTCTCCTAAACCACAACCACCACCTCCGGCCTCATCCTCCTCCTCCTAAACCACCACCACCTCCGGCCTCATTCTCCTCCGGCGCGGCAATGACGACAAGGTGACGCACGGCCACTGTTTTCGAGGACCCGAGCTAGATCTAGATCTAGATCTAGATCTGGATCGGGCTTTTTTTTTTGAATTTCGAAAAAAACGTCGCACGGCGCACCCGAGGCACAGTTCGCGGGGATAATTCATGTTGCTGCTGGCGCACCAGCTGGTGCGCCGGCGGTAACTTGTTACCACCGGCCTGTTCGCACCGGCGGGCTCTGGTGCGCCGGCAATAGCCGTTTTTGGTGCGCCGGCAATAAGGCTTTTCCTTGTAGTGAATAGATCCAACTCTCGTGATATTTTCTCGGTGATAGATTTGTTTTTCGGAAGAGCCATACGTTCGGCGCAGTAAAACTCATGCTCCTAGTTGTGGTGGATGGATTATCTCTAAGTATGCTCAAGAACGAAGCCTAGTTAGACTTGACCTCTTCTATGGTGGATCTTAAATGATGGCTCTCACATGAGTTGTGCGAGAGATGTGTGTCCTTTGACGGCGACTCCCTAGGTACTTTATATAGTAGAGGACCAAGCATTATAGGTGCCAAACCATTCTCTCTAGCGGTAAGTGGATCCTAATGAGAGATTGTAGGTCCGATCTAAGGTCGGTTACAAATTACATCCCAAATAATCCTTGGAGAGATCCTCAGCTTGGCCCTGACATGGCTTGTGTTCCGAGAATCGTCGATCAGGCTCCGACCGATGCCCGCGTAGTGGGGTTGCTGAGCCACATGCCGAGTGGTCCTCCTCCATGCCTAGTGGGCCTACCTGGGGCCCAATGGCCCATGAAATCATCACCAAGCATCCCTGGAAACCCCCTTGTGGCGATCATCTCTAAAAGCCCCTTGGTGTCTTTAGTTGGGTGCTCTTAAGTACCAGTCACCAAAGCACTTGATAATTTCTTGCGCAAAAGATCTCAAATAGAATATGGTCATCAATGTGGTCATCAACCAAATCAGCCAGGACTATATAGGCCATATTGTGAAGGGAGCCGCTGCCATCTTCTGCAAAGTATTATATGACCAAGCAAGCCCGTGCAACTCTATTTCCTTCTTTGTTTAAATAAGTTTTCTTTCCTTTTTATCACATTCGAAGTGTTAATGAAGAAAGTATCATGTGAGTGAACCTGGCATTCCAAAGTAGTCCAACATAAGCGGGTGGTGGGCATATTTCCTTGACGAATAATTGTTTTTATGATCCCTCGGCAATCAATCACAGTGCCTAGGATCAGAAGAGGTTACATATTAATGATGATGAAGCTCCCTCGGATTTATTCATCGTGTAATTTACACAATCAGTGGCGGCGCCAGGAATTTGGCAGCGTGTATTCATTGCAAAAAAAATTCTCAAAGCACTGCTAGCTATATATAAGACATATGGCCAATGTTTCAGGACTAATTTCAGTAGGCTACTGCTAGCTTTTTTTCTTTCTGAGAAAACAAAAAACCTTGCATTTCGTTGCATTGGTAGGGAGAACTTGATACAAGCCTAGAAAGGCCACAACACTAAGCCGTGGGAGCAGCGTCGCTAGCCCCGAAGTCTCCACTGCCGCTCACGATTTGGTCTCCATCTTAATCATGTCGAGCAAGCCATGAAGATTGGGCCGCGAGCCATCGAAGATGATTGCGTTGCGCCTTTAACATGACCGCCGAGGGGATGCCCTTACGGGCCGTCTTTGGGGAAGCTCGAACGGTATTTTCCATCCAGTCAACGAACAAACCCCATCAGCATTACAAAATAAAACAAGGGCAAAATTTAGGGAAAAAATAGTCAATTACATGCTTGCATCTAGCGGTAATGGCATCTAAAAAATTATATCTGCTACTGTTAGTGCTAGTCTACTACTCTCCTAAATAGCAAAATTGCTAATTTGGTACTGCGAGTTCTAACGAAAAGTGTATTTGGCACATGAGCACTATATTTTTTGGATTTGAAAAAATATGAAATTAAATACCCACATACATATAAACATTCTGAAGGTACGGTAGAAATTTTGAAAAAAATATGTTATATTTAAAGCTATACAAAAAAGATAAATTTCTGACAAACACTGGTGGAAAAAGGGCCTTTGGTCGCGGTTCGCAACTGCCATTAGTCGCGGTTGCGCAACCGCGACCAAATGAGCGCGACTAAAGGCCCCCCCTTTAGTCGCGGTTGCTTAAGAACCGCGACTAAAGGCCCGTCCACGTGGGCGCCAGGCGGCCGTCGGGGCGGAGGACCTTTAGTCGCGGTTCTTCTGGCCAACCGCGACTAAAGGCCGCCGCAGGTTTAGGGTTTTAGCACCCCCCTAAACCTGCCCCCCCTAAACCTGTTTTCTGTTTAATTTGTATTGTTATATTTCTTTTGTGCTTTATTTTAATTTTGAAGGAGTTTCACATATTCTACGGTACTACATACATGCATATGAATGTACAATTTCAAACAAATTTGAAATTAGAACCAAAAAAAATTCAAGAGGAATACACAATATATATTCAATATCATCGGATGACCATATACAAGTTTGAACAAGTTTCCATACATAATTTAATGCATGTATAGTTCTACGTCCTCGTAATGGTGTTCTCTTTTAGGATCGAGGACTTCCCTCCTGAACCATCCAGCTAGTTCCTCTTGAAGTGGTCGGAAGCGAGCTTCTGGACTAAGCATCATCCGGAGGTTATTCCTCTGAGCATTGGTATCACTCGGAACGCGCTCAGAGGTGTATCTCCGGATCATCTCACAGACATAGAATCCACATAGATTGGTCCCCGGTGGCTGAATATCGCCACCATTCTTAGCCTTTGACCGCATGAAATGTAGCTCTTTTTTGAATTCACCGACCTTTTGATCCGAGAACCGTCTCCAAACCCTACGAGACAAAGAAAATTAAATGAACAAGAGAGTTATTAGTTAATTACTTGAAGCTTAATTAGGAAATGAACGAAATAGGCCGATCGATATAGAGCGCAAATGAATGAAAATAATTACTTATGCAGCATTCTTCTCATGCCGCCCCAAAGATTTGAATCCAGAGTCAGAGAGTCGTGGACGAGACATTCTGATTTGTCAACTTTAATTACTAGCAGAATCCAGTGGAACCTGCGGACACGATACATGCACAGTACGTCATGCATAACTCATCGATTAGAGTAAACACAAGAGAATGTGCTCAAGACAGAAACACTCACCCAAAATGGTAAGAAAATAGAATATCACTTTTGAGTTCCTGCTTTGTAAGAAACTGCCACAGGTCTGCCTCCACGTCGGCGGGGTGATGCTCTAACACATATCCATTAACGATGTGTGGGTCAATGAACCCAACATCATGGATGTTCCTTACACTGCATTCCTTAATCTTCATTCTGCATGTATATATAATAGCGGACACAACAATATAGTTAGGACATATATATAGTGCAGGCAATATGAACGAGATGGGGTAGAAATAAATCACTTACAGAACGTAGCAACTGATGATAGATTTGTCGAGCTCGCGCAGATTGAAAAGCTTGAACAATTCACTCGGATGAATTTGTACATAGTAATGTTTGAAGTGATGCTCATATCTAACTTCCGCATAAATATATTTTTTGGCATTTTTATTTTTTATGTAACCCTTGTACTATTTCAGCAGACCTTTCATTTGTGGAGGTAGATCCTCTTCCTGCGCAGGCTCGACGAGAGGCCCATTCTTCACATATTGAATTACTACCTCCTTCACTGGCGCCTCATCAAGGCCTAACAGTTCACGAAGAGTAATACCTAAGTTGGCCGCTTGTTCTCTGGCACTCGTTACAGTCAATCCCTGTGCTGCCGCAGCTTCTATGATATCGGGGGCATCCGGACCGGCGGCTTTCACTATAAGCGGGGCAATCGATTGTTTACTTTGTTCCCCGAGCTGGGCAACTCGTTTCCCGCTTTTTTTACTTTCTAATTCTGTTATCTCGGCCTCCTCCCGCTCTCTCTTCTCCTTGAACATGAGTGCCTGCTTACGAAGTTCACGTGCATAGTCGTCAGGCAGATTCTTCGCGGCTTGGGACGGTTCGTTCAAAAATGACTTAGCCCATTTCTTTTGCTCATCAGAAAATACTGGCTTGGGCTCGGGCTCTCTTTTCTTCTTGCAGTCCGCCTTCCATTTCTCATAATCAGCAGTCGCGGCCGCGTCGACTTCCTCGGCAGTACGTTCCCAAGGCCTCGTGGGGAGAGGCTTCAGTGATGGCTTAAAAGAACATTTCCCGCCCTTTTGGGTTTTATGTGTTTGATGTCAACACTATGTATATTTTTATGTGTGTTGATGTAGACAGGTACAAGCTATCAAGAAATATGTTGGATCGGTGAATTGGTATAGCTGTTCTGAAGTTTTGCAGGTTTTCTGTCTCTGGCGGAAGTTCCGGCCACAGCAGGCGGAAGTTCCGCCCTGGCTTGTTCAGCAGAAGCTTCTCAGCGCCGTCTGTGCTCAGTTTTTTTCTTCCTGATCGGAAGTTCCGGTGGAGTTGGCCACAATTCGAGAATTCCGGAACTTCCGCCTTCGATAAATGCCCTGCACAACAAAAGATGGGGCGGAACTTGGGCGGAACTTCCGGTGACCGGAAGTTCCGGCCAAGTTCCGGAATTCTCGAATTGTGGCTCAGTATAGTCCAGTAAGGTTTTCGCAAGATTCCGGAAC
The DNA here is from genome assembly GCF_019359855.2 of Lolium perenne. Taxonomy (NCBI): domain Eukaryota; kingdom Viridiplantae; phylum Streptophyta; class Magnoliopsida; order Poales; family Poaceae; genus Lolium; species Lolium perenne. The sequence continues at coordinate 51,659,340 of NC_067245.2, forward strand.
TTGGCCGGAACTTCCGGTCACCGGAAGTTCCGCCCAAGTTCCGCCCCATCTTTTGTTGTGCAGGGCATTTATCGAGTCACCGGAAGTTCCGGCCAAGTTCCGCCCCATCTTTTGTTGTGCAGGGCATTTATCGAAGGCGGAAGTTCCGGCCCTAATGGCCGGTACTTCCGGTGGAAGCCGGAACTTCCGGCCATCCTGGCCGGAACTTCCGGTGTAAGTGGAATTCGTCCCCAACGGTCATATCTGAGAGCTCCAATCATATAAATAGCTTTCTTCTCCAAAGGGACAAGTTGCTCAATCATTGCAAGAAAAATCTGCCAAGCTTCACCACCATTAGAGCCACCTCAAGAACACAAGATTTGCAAGATCTCCTTCCTCCCCCAACCAAAGCTCTTGATCTTTGGAGATTCGAAGGAGAAGACACCGATCTACATTCTCACCGAAGCGTTCTTCATTTCCCCCTCTCTTGTTTGAGGGATCTCATGCTAGTGTTCCTATTTGGTTCCCTAGTTGATTTGTGTTGATGTATTGTTGTTGATTGTTGTGTTGTAACAGATTTGGGAGCCTACAATTCGGTTGTGGATGTGTGCCCCAAGAACCTTGTAAAGGCCCGGTTTCCGCCTCGAGGAAATCCCTTAGTGGAAGTGGGCTAGGCCTTCGTGGCGTTGCTCACCGGAGATCTGAGTGAAGCCTTCGTGGCTGTTGGTTTGGCTTTCGTAGCAACCACACTCCTCCAAACGTAGACGTACCTTCTTGCAAAGGAAGGGAACTACGGGAATCATCTCCGTGTCATCGCGTGCTCCACTCTCGGTTACCTCTATCCTATTCTATCTCTTATATTGCTTAGCTATATCTTGCTTAGTTGTTAGCCTTGTCATATAGGTAAATTCACTTAGTTGCATATCTAGAGAATTTACCTTTTGTGTCAAGCCTAAATTGAAAAAGAACTAAAAATTGGTTAGCACCTATTCACCCCCCCTCTAGGTGCGGCATACGATCCTTTCAATTGGTATCAGAGCCTCGGCTCTTATTTCGGGCTTAACCGCCTAAGAGTATGCCGGACGATGGACCTTCGGAAGGGGAGGCTAGGTCGGTCACCATGGATGATATCAATTCGTTGAAGTCATCCATGGATGCTCAAATGGAAAGCATGAGAAAAATGATTTCCGAGCTTTTGACTCCTCCCCGTCCCGTGGCTCCCACCATAGATGTTAGTATCACGGATGCAGTTGTAGAGGGTGATACTTCGATATTACCTTCCGCTACCACACCCATGGATGGTGATAACTTAAACACTATCAAACCCCCCATTGCATCTCCCAAGGGAACTAGTGGAAGTGAGAGCTACAATCGAGTACCTCCACCTTTCCAATCACCCGATATACCGGTTCCCCATCCTCATATAAACATCCGGGGCGACCCACCTAAGTTTTCCGTTAATGATTACGATACTTGGCAATTTGAGTTTAGCTCTCATGTTCGCAGTGCCTCCAATGAACTTTGGAGAATCATCGAGGAAGGCTTCAATCCTTACAACCCCAAGAAGTTGACTAGAAGAGAAGCAGTTGATAGTCAACTCAACAACACCGCCTTGCACATGATTCAAACTGCTGTGGGGACAAAGGAGTTGTCTCGTGTTCGGCATTTCACCACCGCCAAGGATGCTTGGGATGCTTTGGCCGCGAGTTGCATTGGAAGTGAGAGCACAAGAAGGAACAAGTATAATGCTCTTCGGAATAAAGCCGAAGGATTCATGAGGCTTCCGGATGAAGATCATGAAGACATGTATGGAAGACGTCTCACCGTTGCCGACGCCTTCCGGATTGTTGGAGCCACTCACATTAATGACTCTTGGATCAAGGAGAAGTACATTGAGTGCATGATGCCGTTCGAGCCTATTGATGTCAAGACTCTTGTCGGAAGAGAATGCTATGCCTCTCTCACCTCTCAACAAGCCGTGCACGAGATGCAAGCTCTCAAGGTGCTTGAGCAAAACTCTCATGATTCCCGCAATCGTGCCATTGGGATGACAAAAGGGTCCAACCTTGCCTTGGTGGTCAACCCCGTGCAAGAAGTGATTCCTCAAGAATCTTATAGGGCATCTTGGAGCATGACCTATCCGGAAGACTTGGAACACCACTACCATGACCACATGGCATTCCATGCAAACACCTTTTGGATTGATCCTTCCAAGGCCAAGGAGGACAACATCAAGAGAAACAACTCAAGGGGTCCCTCAAGCTCGGGCCCAAGAACAAGATCTTGCTACAATTGCAATGACAAGCGCCATTTCATTGCCGAATGTCCCTATGAGAATAGGGAGACTCATGGTGGAAGGCTCATCCCCAAGGACAAGAGGAAAGACTCAAAGGGCAAATATTCAAAGCCCCCCAACAAGAAATTCTATAACAAGAACAAGAAGGGCAAGAGGCCCTCAAGGATTGTGCTAGTGGCTAATGAAGAATACTCTTCCGATGAGATTGCAAGTGCTAGTGATGATGAAGAGGAAAGCTCAAGAGAAGTGGCCGCCATTGTCACCACCAACATTCCCTCTTCCTCTCTCTTTGATTCACCCAATGAGAACCCTCAACGCAAGAATGCACATTGCTTCATGGCAAGGTCCACCTTGGACACATCTATTGTGCTATCAACTCAAGAAGAGTATACCTCCGGAGATGAAGATGTTGATGATGAAGAAGATGCAACCTCAAATGGATTGGTTGCCCTTGCCTCCCTCTCTACTAACTCTTCATCAACAAGTGAATCTCCCAATGAGGTCATTCATGTGGAGGAAGAAAGTTGCCTCATGGCTAAATCTTCCGAGGTATCATCTCCTAACCCCTCTATGCCTAACATTTCTAATGATCTAGGAGTTGACCCCGCTAGTCTAAAAGTGAAACAAGAAATGCTAGAGTTTGATGATTTCATTAGTAACCTACAAGGTAACACTAAGAAGCATGTTTCAAGTCTCATGGTACATATGGCTCAACTAAATGATACTCTTGAGAAAAAGTGCCAAATAGAGAGACAAGACTCTCTAGAAATACATGCTCTTAAAAATGCTCTTGAGGAATGTCAAGAAACTATAGCATCTCTTGAAGAGAAGCTAGACAATCTTGAAGAACCTCAAGATAAACTTAACAAGCTCACTAAAGCGAGAGATCTTGCTAGAGCTAAGACTAAAGTGCTTATAAAGGAAAAGGCCAAATTTGGTGTTGATCATGAGAAACTTGTGAAGGATCTAGATGAACTAGACAAGGCTCACAAAGCCTTGAAGAGTGAATACTCTCTCCTCTCCGAGTCTTATGAGCAACTTCAAATTAGGCTTGCTTCATATGACATACCTAGTACCTCTACTCTTTCATGTGATCATGCAAATATTATTGAGGAAAATGCTAGGTTGAAGGATGAACTTGCTAAGGCCTCCTGTCCCCAAAGTAAACTTTCCTTGGATGATCTTTTGAGTAAGCAAAGGTCAAACAATGGGAAGGAGGGACTTGGTTATAATACCAAGGCTAAAAAGGCAAACAAGAAAAAGACCAAGCCCGCACATGAGAAAGCTAATGGTGAAACCCGAAAGGGCAAAACCATTAATGATGATGGTGCGGGAATAGATAACCCTCACTATGTTCTCTTTAAAGATTATTATGGTGATGTTTATGCTAAATATGTTGGTCCATATGATGGTTATGTTGCTTGGTCTATTTGGGTTCCAAAAACCCTTGTTGCTAACAAAAGAGGACCCATTGAAAAATGGGTACCTAAATTCAAGAATTGATCTCATGTAGGACTATGCCGTCGGAGGTTCAAAATGGGTACTTGATAGTGGATGTACAAGTCATATGACCGGCGGCAAGAACCTCGTCAAGGAGTTGAGGCCCAACATAAATCATATCACCGTCTCCTTTGGCGATAAATCTACATCCGAGGTATTGGGTTTTGGCAAGGTTGTGGTTGCACACAACATTACTCTTGTGGATGTCATGCTTGTCAAAACCCTTGGTTACAATTTGCTTTCCGTTTCCGCCCTTGGCAAGATGGGTTTCGCCGTCTTTATTGATAATGATATTGTGGTCCTCTTGTGGAGCAAGACTCTAAAACTCGCATTCGTTGGGTATCGCGAACACAACTTGTATGTGGTGGAATTTTCGGGGACCACCACGACAAGTGCGATGTGCCTATTCGGAAAGGCGGACGTCGGTTGGTTGTGGCATCGCCGCCTAGCCCATGTCAACATGAGAACTTTGCAAAGTCTTCACAAGGGGAACCATATTGTGGGACTAATGGAAAATGTGTCTTTTGCCAAAGATCGTGTTTGTAGGGCTTGTGTTTGTCGGGGGAAGACCCCGGGTAGGGCAATGGACGCGGAGCAGCCGGCTGGCCACTGGCCGGCTCGCGGCAAAGGCCGGCTGAGGAGCAGCCGGCTGGCGCCGTGGCCGGCTGGTCCGGAAGCCGGCTGGCTCTAGGTCCTAGTCGGCCTGGCTACGGCCGCCAATGCTGTAGCTGGGCCGGCTTCTACAAGCCATATCCGACTGGGGGTTTGTACCTCAGACCGACTCGAGGTTGGCGAGTCTTGCACTAGAAGGAACCGGGTTGGTGATCCGGGTTCCCAAAGTCCACGCTGACTCCATCTTCCGTAAAGCGCGGGGCACTGTGGAGCAATAGTGCCACGCGCCGGACAGGCCATCATGGCTTACGACGATCCGTACTGGCTACAGTGGCTGATGGCGACAGGGACACCTCCTCACCATGCCGCTGACCCTGGCAGCCGGATGGGACAGGCCATGAGGCCTCAACGGCTCCTGACGTCACTGCCTCGGGAAGGAGCGGAAGCCGGAGCCGGCCAAGCTGGCCAGTAAACTATAGGGTCTTATATGTAAAGTGCCGGTGCCTATATAAGCCGCACTACCCCCTCTCGTGCAGGGGATCGATCATTCTGACTTCATTCCACCCTTAGCGCTGCCCTGTGAGAGAGACCATCGTCTCCCTTAGCCTCCCAGGAGCAGCCGGACACAGCTCTAGGAGCACCATTGTATTGTGTGATCATCATATACACTCATAGCAGGAGTAGAGGTGTTACCTCCATCGGAGGGCCTCGAACCTGGGTACGTCGCCGTGTCGCTCGTCCCCATACCCGCATCCGGATACCGCCGTGAGATCTCTCAGGAACCACCTTCGATTAGCCACCCTATGGCATATGCCGTGACGATACCACGACATTTGGCGCCCACCGTGGGGCCTTCAGCATCCTCGGCCGGTGTCTTCATCCGGACGGGCCTCACCATCACCACCGGCGAGCGAGTCGCTTCAGGCTTGATCTGGAGATTCGGCTCCCTCGACTGCGTCAGCGACAACACTGGCTGCTTCGCTGACCGGCCCTTCCCAGCCGGCGGCAGCGTCATCTCCTTCGGCGGCCACGACGTCTACGTCGCCACCGTCGCACCGCCGCGCTACCCGTGGCAGGTGCTGCGCTGCGCAAGCCCTCCTCCGCGAGCCGGCAGCAGCTCTCCCGCCAGCCCCGCCGTCGTGCAAGTCATGATGGCTGGCGAGGAGCTCCCCACCAAGAACCCGCGCACCCGTGGCCCCAACCTGGAGCGCAACATCGACCCCAACGCCTCCGGCTCGGGCGCAAAGGCGCCACCGTCCCGACTGGACGAAGTCCGGGCGAAACTGAGCACCCCGCTCACGCCTGGTGCCGACCCCACCGCCATCGAGGCGGATTTGGAGGCGCACCGCCAGCTCCTCCTCAAGCAAACAGAAGAACTGGCTGCTGCTAAGCGCCAGATGGAGATCACCCAGCGCGAGTACAACCGCGCCCACGGCCTCACTCCAGGCGGCGACGATCCCAGCCGAGCCGGCCAGATCCGCCGCAGGGGCCGCGACCTTGGCGCCGAGATCGCCCGCGACGGCGCTCCTTCGCCGGCTCCGTCCGCGGAGCAACCCGTCTACAACACCCCCGACAAGAACATGCGCGCGGCACAAGCCGCCGCAGAAGAGCTGAACCGTCTCGAAGGCGAAGAGTTACGCCGCCAGACCAAGCGGGTGACTGAGCTGCTCAACGCAGCCACCAGGCAGGCGGCCGACCCCAGGTATGTCAATGCCCCCAGAACTTCTCACGCTCGTGGAGCTGCAGGCAACGACAGGGAAGGCGCCAGGGACTCGGCCGAGTCCGCCTCCCCAACACCAAGCCGGCACCGTGACTCCCGGGCCACGCATGCCAGCTCGAGCCGGCCGAGCCACCAGCCGGGCGGCAGCAGCCGCAGCCGGCCTCCTCCAAGCCGGAACCAGGAGCAAGACTCCGAGCCCCGCCGCCAGCACCGGCCGGCTCCAGAAGCAAGCGGCGCACGCCAGCCGGCACGCTCCCGGCTGGGCCCGCGCATCGAGCCAACCGACGCCCGAGAACGCCTCGACCGGCTGGTCGAATCCCGCATTGCGGAAGAAGAAGCTCCGGCCGGCCCAAAGTGCTTCGGGCCACGCATCATCAACGAGCCCATGATCGACGGCTTCCAGCTCCCGCGCGACACCCCCAAGTACGACGGCACTGCCAAGCCGGAGGACTGGCTGCAGGACTACTCCACCGCAGTCGGCATCGCCAAGGGAAACAAGCGATGGGCTGTACGCTACTCCCCCCTCATGTTGCTCGGCTCCGCCCGCACATGGCTCAACAACTTGCCAGCCGGCAGCATAAACGGCTGGCTGGACTACGAAGCGGCCTTCATCAGCAACTTCACCGGCACCTACCGCCGGCCGGGTCGGCCCCAACAGCTTGAGATGTGTAAGCAGGGCCCCGACGAGACGGATCGCGCGTACCTAACGCGCTGGTGCGAGATGCGCAACTCCTGCGAGGGCGTGCACGAGATCCAGGCCATCAGCTTCTTCATGGGAGGCTGTCGGCCCAACACCATGCTGTGGCACAAGCTACGCCGCAGCGACCCCCAGTCGATGGCCGCCTTGATGGTCATCGCCGACAAGTACGCGCTGGCTGAGGAAGCCGGCAAGCCTCCGGCTGAAATTCCGTCGGCCCCCGCCAGGAGGGACAACAACAAGCCGGCCGAGGGCGCCTCGCATGGCAGCCGGCGAGACAACTACCGCGGCAAGCGTCACAGCGACCAGCCGGACCGCCGGTACGGCTCCACCCACGTAGCCGCCGTGGCAGACAACGCGGCAGGCGGCAGCCGCCGCCAGAAGCAAGACCGGCAGTGGAAGCCGAAGTACACCTTCGAGCATATGCTCGACTCGCCGTGCAAGTACCACAGCGGCAAGAACCCCTCCAACCACACCACCCGCGACTGCCACTTCATGAAGCGGCTGACAAGCGGTGAACCTCTCCCGCCTCCACCCCCGCCTCCACCAGCCGGCGGGCCGGGTGGCCAAGACGGCGCGGAGAACGCCAACCTCGAGCACCACGAGGCTAACCAAGTGCACCATGGCGGCCGATATCTGGCCGAAGATGCTACCTACATCATCTTCACCTCCGAGCCCGAGGACAAGACGAGCCAGCAGAGCCGTTCCCTCGAGGTCAACGCGGTCATACCGCCGGTCCCCCAGTACCTAAACTGGTCAGAGCAGGCCATCACTTTTGATCGCCGCGACACACCGGCTGTCTTGCCGAAGCCGGGCAGCTACGCCATGGTCCTCGACCCCACCATCGGCACAACCCGGCGCAGCGTGCGCTTTTCGCGCGTCCTCATCGACGGGGGCAGCAGCATCAACATCCTCTACCGCGACACCGCCCGCAAGCTGGGCATCCAGGAGGCCGAGTTGCGCCCCACCCCCACCGTCTTCCATGGCATCGTGCCAGGCCGCTGCTGCCAGCCGATCGGCCGGATCACGCTCGAGGTGATGTTCGGGAAGCCGGACCACTTCCGCACCGAGAGAATTGAGTTCGAGGTGGTGGACCTCGTGAGTCCCTACCACGCGCTTCTGGGCAGGCCGGCCCTGACCAAGTTCATGGCGGTGCCCCACTATGGGTACCTGAAGATGAAGCTGCCTGGCCCAAAGGGGGTCATCACCATAGCCGGCGACTATCGCCGCTCCATGGACTGCGCCACGCAGAGCTCCAAGATGGCCCAGACGCTGGTCATCGCCACCGAGAAGCAGCTCATCCACGACGCCGTCGCCCTCGCCAAGGCCGCGCAGACAGACATGCCGGCTGCAGGCAACCCGGCTGGGACGACTCACTTCCAGCCGGCCGACAACACCAAGAAAATCCTGCTGGACCCGGCGCAGCCGGACAAGTACGTCACCATCGGTGCCGGCTTGAGCAAGAAATAGGAAAGCGAGCTCACCAGCTTCCTCCGTGAGAATCGGGACATCTTCGCATGGACTCCAAGAGACATGCCGGGTGTGCCGAGGGAGTTGTCTGAGCACCACCTCCACGTCCGGCCTGAAGCCAAGCCGGTGAAGCAGCCTCTCAGGCGCTTCGCCGAAGAAAGAAGGAAGGCCATCGGTGAAGAAATCGCCCGGCTGCTGGCAGCCGGCTTCATCATGGAAGTGCTGCACCCGGACTGGTTGGCGAACCCAGTCCTGGTTTTGAAGAAGAACGGCTCCTGGCGCATGTGTATCGACTACACCAGCCTCAACAAGGTGTGCCCGAAGGACCCCTTCCCCCTGCCGCGCATAGATCAAGTTATAGACTCGACTGCCGGCTGTGAACTGTTGTCTTTTCTAGATGCTTATTCAGGCTACCACCAGATTCCTTTGAATCCGGCTGATCAAATAAAGACTTCGTTCATTACCCCGTACGGGGCTTACTGCTACACGACTATGCCGTTCGGCTTGAAAAATGCAGGCGCCACCTACCAAAGGTGCATGCAAAAATGCTTGCAGGATCAAATCGGCAGAAACGTTCACGCATATGTGGATGATGTCGTTGTAAAGACCAAGGAGACGACTACCCTCCTTGATGACCTGAGAGAAACCTTCACCAATCTGAGAAGATTTCGGATGAAGCTCAACCCGGCCAAGTGCACATTCGGCGTGCCGTCTGGCCAGCTCCTTGGCTACCTCGTCTCTCAGCGAGGGATCGAAGCCAACCCGGAGAAGATCAGTGCCCTGGAGAAGATGGAACTGCCGCAGTGCCTCAAGGACGTCCAGAAGTTCGCTGGCTGCCTGGCTTCCTTGAGCCGCTTAAATCGGCCGGCTGGGGGAGAAGGCACTGCCCCTGTATCAATTGATGAAGAAGGCGGACAAGTTCGTCTGGTCACCGCAGGCGGATGAAGCTTTCCGTGACTTGAAGCGCGTGCTCTCAACCGCGCCAATCCTTGCAACGCCGGCTTCAATGGAGCCGATGCTGTTGTACATCGCAGCCACCAACCGAGTGGTTAGCGTTGTCCTGGTGGTGGAGCGCAAAGAAGCCGGCAGGGAGCAGCTGGTTCAGCGCCCAGTCTATTACCTTAGCGAAGTGCTCTCCCAGTCGAAGCAAAACTACCCCCACTACCAGAAGGTCACCTACGGTGTCTACATGGCGGCCAAGAAGCTCAAGCACTACTTCCAAGAGCACCCCATCAAGGTGGTTGCCACAGCGCCCTTGGCGGAAATCATCGGCAGCAAGGATGCCAACGGCCGGGTTGCCAAGTGGGCCCTGGAGCTAGCCGCCGACACCATCCTCTACGAGCCACGCATAGCCATCAAGTCGCAGATCCTCGCGGACTTCTTCGTCGGCTGGGCCGAGATGCAGTACCTGCCGCCTGTGCCGGATTCCACACACTGGAAGATGCACTTTGACGGCTCGAAGATGCGCAACGGCTTGGGAGCCGGCATCGTCATCACCTCTCCCAAGGGAGACCGGCTGGACTACGTCCTGCAGATCCACTTCGCCGCATCCAACAATGTGGCGGAGTATGAAGCGCTCATTCATGGGTTGAAGCTGGCCAAGGAGATTGGCGTACGTCGCATACTCTGCTTCGGCGACTCCGACTTGGTCATACAACAAGCATCTGGCGACTGGGACGCGAAGGACGCCAACATGGCCTCATACCGCTTCCATGTCCAGCAGCTATCCGGCTTCTTCGACGGCTGCGAATTCCACCATGTGCCACGAGCAAACAACGAGGCGGCTGACGCCTTGTCCAAGACTGGCTCAACCCGGCAAGCCATTCCGCCGGGCATCGCCTTGGCGGTTCTCAAGAAGCCGTCCATCATACCGTCACCGGACTCGGATTCAATATTCGTGCCGGCTGACCCGGGGGCTGCTCAGCCGAACCCGGGGGCTTCATCGCCCAAGTCGGGGGCTTCAAAGCCAAACCCGCCGGCTACCATGCCGAACTCGGGGACTCCTTAGTCCAACCCGGGGGCTTCATCGCCAAACTCGGGGGCTAGCAAGCCGAACCCGCCGGCTAGCAAGCCGAACCCGGCGACCATGCAGTCGAATCCGGAAGCTCCCACGCAGGAGGCCCTGTTGGTCAGCGTATTCGAGATAAGATGCGTACCTTCATGGGCACAAGAATTCCTCTCCTACCTCACCGACGGTGTGCTGCCTGATGATAGAGTCCAGGCCAGGCAGATTGAGAGAAGGGCCAAGGCCTATACAATCATCAACCACCAGCTGTACAAACGCAGCGTAAGTGGGGTGTTCCAGCGGTGCGTCGAGCCGGCTGAAGGGATTGAACTCCTACGGGAAATCCATCAAGGAGAGTGCGGACATCACGCCTCATCCAGAGCCATAGTGGCCAAAGCCTTCCGGCATGGGTTTTACTGGCCGACTGCGCTCAGAGACGCAGAAGAGTTGGTGAAGAAGTGCAACGGCTGTCAGCGCTTCGCAAAGAAGAGACACCAGCCGGCTTCCGCCCTGAAAACCATCCCCATCACGTGGCCATTTGCCGTATGGGGCTTGGATATGGTAGGCCCATTCAGAACGGCGCGAGGCGGCATGACACATCTCTTGGTGATGATTGACAAATTCACCAAGTGGATCGAAGCCAAGCCAATCAAGAAGCTGGATGGCTCCACAGCCGTCACATTCCTCAAGGAAATCATTGTGAGATTCGGCTACCCCCACAGCATCATCACCGACAACGGCAGCAACTTCTCCCAAGGCATCTTCTCTCGCTATTGCGGGGAAATGGGGATCCGGATGGCCCTATCTTCTGTGGCGCACCCAGAGTCCAACGGACAGGTGGAAAAGGCTAACGGCTTAGTCCTAGCCGGCATCCGGCCCCGGCTGGTGGAGCCGCTTGAGCGAGCAGCCGGCTGCTGGATTGAAGAACTGCCCAATGTGCTGTAGAGCCTGCGCACAACAACAAACCGCTCAGTCGGCTTCACACCATTTTTCCTCGTATACGGGGCCGAAGCCGTCTTGCCGACTGATATTGAGCACGACGCGCCAAGGATCAAGCTATACACTGAAGCCGAAGCCAAAGAAGCTCGCGAAGATGGAGTCGACCTGGTCGAAGAGGCCCGGCTGCTGGCTGCGTCCAGATCTACCATCTACCAGCAGAGCCTCCGACGCTATCACAGCCGGAAGGTCCAGCCCTTAGCATTCCGAGAAGGAGACCTAGTACTCCGGCTGATCCGGCGGACAGCCGGACAGCCTAAACTGTCATCCCCATGGGAGGGTCCCTTCATCGTGAGCAAGGCAGTAGGCAATGATTCCTACTATCTCATAGATGCCCAAGAGGCTAAGAAAAACAAGCCGGACAAGGCTGACGAGGAGACTAAACGTCCCTAGAATGTCAACTTACTCCGCCCATTTTGTAAGCTACGAAAAAGCACGCGCCAAGAGCGCCGTTTCCGACAAGTTTTTCGCGTACTCTACCTTGTTTCGCCAATTGGCTTGAACCCTCTCACGCGGCCGGCTCAGTAACGTGATCCGGTTTCTGATCCTGCTACAGACCGCAACCCGGCTGTCCGGCTGGCGGGAGTAAGGCCTAGGGAGCCGGCACGCGAAAAACGACTAAGGGAAAGAGTAAAAGCGAGTTGACTTGCAACTTTTCATAAAAGTGCCGGATTGCCGAACTCAGCTCGTTCGACTGAAATACTATCGGCCTCACCCAGCGGCCCGCTCTTGATCCGGCGACGGATCGCAAGTCGGACGTACGACCGGCAAGAGCACAGCCAAAGAGTGGGGCGGATGGGAAAAAGCGAACGAGTCGAAAGAAAGCAACTCGGCACATAAGTGATTAACAAACACATTAAAGTATGATATAACGAAAGGACGATAATATTCATACATATGCACCCGGCATCCCGGGGATTTAATAAATTGTCTTGGCAAAAGCAACAACAGAAACAGGTAAACTAAGCAGCGGCTGGAGAAGGATCAGCCGGAGGAGCGTCAACGGAGCCGGCTGCCGGGTCGTCTTCGGGCGCGTCTTCCGCCTCCTCATCTTCCATCTCGTACTCCTCATCAGATTGAGGGTTCGGGTCCGCGACGAAGAGGCCCTTGTCGATGAAGTCGGCGATGGCACTGGCTCGGGCAAGCCGGGCGGTCTTGTGTTCGGCCGGGAGCTTGTCCTCCACGCCGGCTCGCCGATACTCGAGCTGCCCCAGGTCCACCTCGTTGTACCAGGAGAGGACAAAGGACAGCTCCATGTCGGCACCAGCGCGCGTGGCAGACTTCTTCCAGTCGAGGAAGCCATCCGGCGCCCGCTCCATCAAGGAGACAAGGTTGGAGATGTCTTGCGGCACCGCCTCCCCGGGCCACAGCATCGGGACCAGCTCCTCAGCCGCCTTCCGGAGCTCCCAGCCAAGCTTGGTGATGGGCTCGACGCGGGCAGCCATGGACGCCATATAGTCCTCCATGGTGAAATACTCCGAGCTGCCCTCGCCAGTCGCCCGCCTCCTGGACTCGCGCGCAACGCCAACGGCTGCTAACGCCGCATCCTGCGTTTCCGGGAAGGCCGCTGCAAGAAGAAGCAAGTCAGAAATCATCGAAGCCGAAATAAGCTGAAAAATGCAAATTTTCGAAGTCCTAAGACAAAAGGAAAAGCCTGGCGGCAGCCGGCAAGAACCGCCTGCCCCCAGCCCAAAGATGGAGACAGCGAAGAAATCAGAGTTTCCGCCGCCGGCTACCAACGAAAGTCGGCAGCCGACAGCCGAAAGTCGGCAGAGGGAAAGGAGCAAAGAAATGCACTCACCCGACAAGCCACGGTCAAGCGCGCCAATCTCATCCGTCCAGCGCTTGGCAGTGGCCGACAGCTCCGTGGACTTGGTGGTGACCTCCTCCTGAAGCGCAAGCCGCTGCTTCTCCACCTCGGTCAGCCGCCGGCTCAGATCCTCCACCTTCTCCTTCTCCGCCGTCCTAAGGGAGGCAAGCTCGGTGAGGTGGTTCTGCTCAAGCAGGCGCAGCCGCGTCAGCTCCTGCTCAGCCACCTTGAGCTTGGCGGCTGCAGATCGGCCCGCCTCCTCGCTCTCGGCGCACTGGGCGCGAGCAGCCCAGAGATCCGCCTCCAGCCGCGGGACCTTGGCGGCTTCAACTGCAAGGCAGCCGGAAAGAAACGTTAGCCAACCAAGACTAAAAAGAAAGAAGATATCGAGTCGGAAGAAGCAAGATCTTACCCTTGACGGCCTCCAGCTCGCGAGCCAAGTCGGCCCGGTCCAGCTTGGCCTTGTGGTAGTGGGTCACGGCGCGATTGTACAAATTGGTGCGCCGATCCGCCACAGCCTAAGGAAAAAAGAAAATCAGTCAGCTAGGCGAAACCCGGGCCTGCTCCGAGCAGCCGGCCCATGCCTCGGAGGGCTACCAGGATGATACCCAAATCAGAAAACAGATGAAGCGTACCTTGTTGGCTTCATCCACCTTGGCGACGTTGGCCGCGGCCTCGGCAGCCCTGGCCTTGAGGTTGGCCTGCAGGCTGGAGAAGAACATCTCCACCGATGCTTGGCCGGGGTTCCCCTCCCGGCTGGTCACCTCATAGGAGTCGGCGCGGAGCCACGCCTGCTCCATAGTACCAGCCGAGCCAAGGCTGGAGTCGGAGGCGGACGTCACATGCAGAAGAAGAGCGCCCTTGGCCATGTGCAGGCCCTGCTGCGGCGCCGATGGGGCTCCCGTCCTCACCAGCGCGTGCGAGTCGGCGCCCTCCGTGCGCGCCGGCTCATCCCTTGCCGGCTCCTGCCTGGCCGGCTCCTCCGTCGTCGGCTCCGGCGGTGGCGGCGCTCCGGGCGAAGCAGATGGCCCAGTCGGCGCAGCCGTCTCCGGCGCTCGAGGTGCCCTCCGGGCTCTCATCCAGCACCACCACGCTTGGCCTGGCTCCGGCTCCGGCCGCGGGCGGTGCAGCCCTACCGGCTCCGGCTCCGGTCGAAGGCGGCATGCCCCGGCCGGCCCCAGCAGCTGGATCCAGAAGACGAGTCTGGCGCGGGAACATGTCGTCCAGCGTCGGCTGGCGCGTTGGCTCGGCCCGCGTGCCGCGATCGGCGCCGAGGCCAGTGGCACGGCGAAGGAAGACGCCCCTGCGGGAGGCGGAGTACCCGCAGGCGGCGGCGGCGTAGGTGCGCGCGATGGAGGCTGCGGCGTCGGCTCCCTCCTTTGGCGCGGAGGCGACGACACGACGCGCGGAGTCTGCCGGGAGCCGCCGCCCTGGGCAAACTTGATGGGGGCCCTAGCCGGACAAACAAGGAGAAGATAAGCATAAAGAGTAAGGAAAGAAAAGAAATCAAACAAAAGAGAAAGAGAGCTCACCCGGCCTACTCCGGAACCTTCTTCGGCTGCTGCCGGCGGAGTTTCTTCGCCTTCGCCTCCAAGGCGGCAGTAGAGCGGGGCTCGCTGGCCCGCTTCTTCCCCTTAGGCACTGAAGTCGCCGTGGTGCTTGGCGGCCTCGCGCGCAGGGGCACGGAGGGGATTGTCCCCGTGGCGGACGTCGCCGGCTCCTCGTCCTCCTGCTGCTCCGGAGAGGGGGGCGGATTGTGCTCCCCCTGGCCGCCTAGGTCAGGCGCCTGCAGCAGGTCGTCGTCGCCAGCCTGGTCGCCGGCTTGGTCAGCCGGATCGGCGTGATCCGGCGCCCACCTCCTCGTCGCCGGGTCGCCATCCTCGACGTTTTGGCGGTCAAAGAGCTAGAAAAACACAAAACATGAGCAAACAACCAGCCGGAAGTCGGCAGAAAGGAAAGGAAGTCGGCCTCGTAGCCGCAAGCCGGAAGTCGGCGAAAACACAAAGCTTACCAGCTCGGGTTGGTGGTCCCTGTCGTGGGGCGCCAGCCCGTAGTTCCATTCATCCGGCATGTTCGCCTTGGTGATGTTATTCACCCGGTGGGCCACCTGCGCCTTGGAGAGCAGCGCCTTGGACATCCGGTTCGGGTCGAACCGGCCGGACATGTGCCCGATTTTGTGGGTGCGCATTTGGAGCGGCAGCACCCGGCGCTCGGCGATGGTGCAGAGGAGGTCCTCGGCGGTCAGCCCGTTCGCGACAGCCGCCCCCAGGAAGTCCCAGAGCTGATTCACCTCAGCGTCCGGATCCGTCGTGCGGGCGTTGTAGCTCCAGTTGATCCGGCCGACTGGAGGAGCCGGGTGATGGCGTGTATTTCACACGTTCGTTGGGCAACCCCAAGAGGAAGGTATGATGCGCACAGCAGCAAGTTTTCCCTCAGAAAGAAACCAAGGTTTATCGAACCAGGAGGAGCCAAGAAGCACGTTGAAGGTTGATGGCGGCGGGATGTAGTGCGGCGCAACACCAGAGATTCCGGCGCCAACGTGGAACCTGCACAACACAACCAAAGTACTTTGCCCCAACGAAACAGTGAGGTTGTCAATCTCACCGGCTTGCTGTAACAAAGGATTAACCGTATTGTGTGGAAGATGATTGTTTGCAGAAAACAGTAGAACAGTATTGCAGTAGATTGTATTTCAGTAAAGAGAATTGGACCGGGGTCCACAGTTCACTAGAGGTGTCTCTCCCATAAGACGAACAACATGTTGGGTGAACAAATTACAGTTGGGCAATTGACAAATAAAGAGAGCATGACCATGCACATACATATCATGATGAGTATAGTGAGATTTAATTGGGCATTACGACAAAGTACATAGACCGTCATCCAACTGCATCTATGCCTAAAAAGTCCACCTTCAGGTTATCATCCGAACCCCCTCCAGTATTAAGTTGCTAACAACAGACAATTGCATTAAGTATTGCGCGTAATGTAACTAGTGACTACATCCTTGAACATAGCACTAATGTTTTATCCCTAGTGGCAACAGCACATCCATAACCTTAGTGGTTCTTGTCACTCCTCCAGATTCACAGAGGCATGAACCCACTATCGAGCATAAATACTCCCTCTTGGAGTTACTAGCATCAACTTGGCCAGAGCATCTACTAATAACGGAGAGCATGCAAGATCATAAACAACACATAAGCATAGCTTTGATAATCAACATAACAAGTATTCTCTATTCATCGGATCCCAACAAACGCAACATATAGAATTACAGATAGATGATCTTGATCATGTTAGGCAGCTCACAAGATCCGACAATGATAGCACAATGGGGAGAAGACAACCATCTAGCTACCGCTATGGACCCATAGTCCAGGGGTAGACTACTCACACATCACACCGGAGGCGACCATGGCGGCGTAGAGTCCTCCGGAGATGATTCCCCTCTCCGGCAGGTGCCGGAGGCGATCTCTGGATCCCCCGAGATGGGATCGGCGGCGGCGGCGTCTCCGGAAGGTTTTCCGTATCGTGGTTCTCAGATCGGGGTTTTCGTCACGGAGACTTTTTATAGGCGAAAGGGCAGGTCAAGAGGCGGCACGGGGGCCCCACACCACAGGGCCGCGCGGCCAAGGGGGGGGGGCCGCGCCGCCCTAGGGTGTGGCCCCTCCGTGGCCCCTCTTCGTCTCTCCTTCGGACTTCTGGAAGCTTCGTGAGAAAATAGGCCCCTGGGCTTTGATTTCGTCCAATTCGAGAATATTTCCTTACTAGGATTTCTGAAACCAAAAACAGCAGAAACAAAGAACTGGCACTTTGGCATCTTGTTAATAGGTTAGTTCAGAAAATGCACGAATATGACATAAAGTGTGCATAAAACATGTAGATAACATCAATAATGTGGCATGGAACATAAGAAATTATCGATACGTCGGAGACGTATCAGCATCCCTGCTTAGTTCTGCTCGTCCCGAAGGTGTAAAACGATAACACAGATAATTTCTGAGTGACATGCCATCATAATCTTGATCATACTATTTGTAAAGCATATGTAGTGAATGCAGCGATCAAAACAATGTATATGACATGAGTAAACAAGTGAATCATAAAGCAAAGACTTTTCATGAATAGCACTTCAAGACAAGCATCAATAAGTCTTGCATAAGAGTTAACTCATAAAGCAATAATTCAAAGTAAAGGTATTGAAGCAACACAAAAGAAGATTAAGTTTCAGCGGTTGCTTTCAACTTGTAACATGTATATCTCATGGATATTGTCAACATAGAGTAATATAATAAGTGCAATAAGCAAGTATGTAGGAATCAATGCATAGTTCACACAAGTGTTTGCTTCTTGAGGTGGAGAGAAATAGGTGAACTGACTCAACATTGAAAGTAAAAGAATGGTCCTCCATAGAGGAAAAGCATCGATTGCTATATTTGTGCTAGAGCTTTGATTTTGAAAACATAAAGAGAGCATAAAAATAAAGTTTTGAGAGGTGTATGTTGTTGTCAACGAATGGTAGCGGGTACTCTAACCCCTTGCCGACAAACCTTCAAAGAGCGGCTCCCATTTTATTTTATTTTGGGTGGCACTCCTTCCAACCTTTCTTTCACAAACCATGGCTAACCGAATCCTCGGGTGCCTGCCAACAATCTCATACCATGAAGGAGTGCCTTTTTATTTTAGTTTTATTATGATGACACTCCTCCCAACCTTTGCTTACACAAGCCATGGCTAACCGAATCCTTCGGGTGCCGTCCAACAATCACATACCATGGAGGAGTGTCTATTTTTGTTAATTAATTTGGGACTGGGAATCCCATTGCCAGCTCTTTTTGCAAAATTATTGGATAAGCGGATGAAGCCACTAGTCCATTGGTGAAAGTTGCCCAACAAGATTGAAAGATAAACACCACATACTTCCTCATGAGCTATAAAACATTGACACAAATCAGAGGTGATAAATTTTGAATTGTTTAAAGGTAGCACTCAAGCAATTTACTTTGGAATGGCGGAAAATACCATGTAGTAGGTAGGTATGGTGGACACAAATGGCATAGTGGTTGGCTCAAGTATTTTGGATGCATGAGAAGTATTCCCTCTAGATACAAGGTTTAGGCTAGCAAGGCTTATTTGAAACAAACACAAGGATGAACCGGTGCAGCAAAACTCACATAAAAGACATATTGAAAACATTATAAGACTCTACACCGTCTTCCTTGTTGTTCAAACTCAGTACTAGAAATTATCTAGACCTTAGAGAAACCAAATATGCAAACCAAATTTTAGCATGCTCTATGTATTTCTTCATTAATGGGTGCAAAGCATATGATGCAAGAGCTTAATCATGAGCACAACAATTGCCAAGTATCACATTACCCAAGACATTTATAGCAATTACTACATGTATCATTTTCCAATTCCAACCATATAACAATTTAACGAAGGAGAAACTTCGCCATGAATACTATGAGTAGAAACCAAGGACATACTTGTCCATATGCTACAGCGGAGCGTGTATCTCTCCCATAAAGTGAATGCTAAGATCCATTTTATTCAAACAAAACAAAAAACAAAAAAACAAACCGACGCTCCAAGAAAAAGCACATAAGATGTGATGGAATAAAAATATAGTTTCAGGGGAGGAACCTGATAATGTTGTCGATGAAGAAGGGGATGCCTTGGGCATCCCCAAGCTTAGACGCTTGAGTCTTCTTGATATATGCAGGGGTGAACCACCGGGTGCATCCCCAAGCTTAGAGCTTTCACTCTCCTTGATCATGTTGCATCATACTCCTCTCTTGATCTTTGAAAACTTCCTCCACACCAAACTCGAAACAACTCATTAGAGGGTTAGTGCACATTATAAATTGACATATTCAGAGGTGACACAATCATTCTTAACACTTCTGGACATTGCATAATGCTACTGGACATTAGTGGATCAAATAAATTCATCCAACATAGCGAAAGAGGCAATGCGAAATAAAAGGCAGAATCTGTCAAAACAGAACAGTTCGTATTGACGAATTTTAAAATGGCACCAGACTTGCTCAAATGAAAATGCTCAAATTGAATGAAAGTTGCGTACATATCTGAGGATCATGCACGTAAATTGGCTTAATTTTCTGAGTTACCTACAGGGAGGTGGACCCAGATTCGTGACAGCAAAGAAATCTGGAACTGTGCAGTAATCCAAATCTAGTACTTACTTTTCTATCAACGGCTTAACTTGGCACAACAAAACACAAAACTAAGATAAGGAGAGGTTGCTACAGTAGTAAACAACTTCCAAGACACAAAATAAAAACAAAGTACTGTAGGTAAAAACATGGGTTGTCTCCCATAAGCGCTTTTCTTTAACGCCTTTCAGCTAGGCGCAGAAAGTGTGTATCAAGTATTATCAAGAGATGAAGTGTCAACATCATAATTTGTTCTCATAATAGAATCAAAAGGTACCTTCATTCTCTTTCTAGGGAAGTGTTCCATACCTTTCTTGAGAGGAAATTGATATTTTATATTACCTTCCTTCATATCAATGATAGCACCAACAGTTCGAAGAAAAGGTCTTCCCAATATAATGGGGCAAGATGCATTGTATTCAATATCCAAGACAACAAAATCAACGGGAACCAGGTTATTGTTAACGGTAATGCGAACATTATCAACTTTACCCAAAGGTTTCTTTGTAGAATGATCAGCAAGATTAACATCCAAATAACAATTTTTCAGCGGTGGCAAGTCAAGCATATTATAAATTTTCTTAGGCATAACAGAGATACTTGCACCAAGATCACATAAAGCATTACAATCAAAATCTTTAATCTTCATCTTAATGATGGGCTCCCAACCATCCTCTAACTTTTTAGGAATAGAGGCTTCACGCTCTAGTTTCTCTTCTCTAGCTTTTATGAGAGCATTTGTAATATGATGCATGAAAGCCAAATTTATAGCACTAGCATTAGGACTTTTAGCAAGTTTTTGCAAGAACTTTATAACTTCAGAGATGTGGCAATCATCAAAATTCAAACCATTATAATCTAAAGCAATGGGATCATCATCCCCAATGTTGGAAAAAATTTCAGCAGCTTTATCACAGGCAGTTTCAGCAGCTTTAGCAGCTTTCAGCAGTTTTTCGCGCTTTGCATTCGAAGTGGAAACATTGCTAACACCAATTCTTTTATTAGTATGAGTAGGAGGTGCAGCAACATGTGTAGCATTAGCATTACTAGTGGTGGTAATAGTCCAAACTTTAGCTATATTCTTCTCTTTAGCTAGTTTTTTCATTTTCTTCTCTATCCCACCTAGCACGCAGTTCAGCCATTAATCTTATATTCTCATTAATTCTAACTTGAATGGCATTTGCTGTAGTAGTAATTTTATCATCTAAATCCTCAGGTTTAGCAGCCATTTTATTAATTAAAGAAGATTGTGATGCAGACATATATGAGATTCGGGTTTCAGCATTAGCAAGTTTAGTTTGCAACCCCGAGATCTCCCTATTCAAATTTTCAAGTTGATTCCCTATATTCTTCAACAAGGTAGATTGCTCATTCATAGTTTTAGTAAATAGTTTATTTTGCTCATGTTGTGATTGCACAAAGCTCTTAGTGGATCTTTCAATTTCTAGCATCTTTTCTTCATTAGATGAAGCATATCTACCATAAGAATTACCATTAGCAGGGTATGGCCTGGAATCATTGTGATTGTTATTTTTAATGAAATTCACATCAACATATTCTTTTTGTGCAACCAATGACGCTAACGGAACATTATTAGAATTAACATTAGGCCTACCATTCACAAGCATAGACATAATAGCATCGATCTTATCACTCAAGGAAGAGGTTTCTTCGACAGAATTTACCTTCTTACCTTGTGGAGCTCTTTCCGTGTGCCATTCAGAGTAGTTGATCATCATATTATCAAGAAGCTTTGTTGCTTCACCAAGAGTGATGGACATAAAGGTACCTCCAGCAGCTGAATCCAATAAATTCCGTGAAGAAAAATTTAGTCCTGCATAGAAGGTTTGGATGATCATCCAAGTAGTCAGTCCATGCGTTGGGCAATTTTTAACCAGAGATTTCATTCTTTCCCAAGCTTGAGCAACATGTTCAGTATCTAATTGTTTAAAATTCATTATGCTACTCCTCAAAGATATAATTTTAGCAGGGGGATAATATCTACCAATAAAAGCATCCTTGCATTTAGTCCATGAATCGATACTATTCTTAGGCAGAGATAGCAACCAATCTTTAGCTCTTCCTCTTAATGAGAAAGGGAACAATTTTAGTTTAATAATATCACCATCTACATCTTTATATTTTTGCATTTCACATAGTTCAACAAAATTATTAAGATGGGCAGCAGCATCATCAGAACTAACACCAGAAAATTGCTCTCACATAACAAGATTCAGTAAAGCTGGTTTAATTTCAAAGAATTCTGCTGTAGTAGCAGGTGGAGCAATAGGTGTGCATAAGAAATCATTATTATTTGTGGTTGTGAAGTCACACAACTTAGTGTTTTCAGCGTTGGTCATTTTAGCAACAGTAAATAAAGCAAACTAGATAAAGTAAATGCAAGTAAACTAATTTTTTGTGTTTTTGATATAGCAAACAAGATAGCAAGTAAAGTAAAACTAGCAACTAATTTTTTTGTATTTTGATTTAGTGCAGCAAACAAAGTAGTAAATAAAACTAAGCAAGACAAAAACAAAGTAAAGAGATTGAGAAGTGGAGACTCCCCTTGCAGCGTGTCTTGATCTCCCCGGCAACGGCGCCAGAAAATATGCTTGATGGCGTGTATTTCACACGTTCGTTGGGCAACCCCAAGAGGAAGGTATGATGCGCACAGCAGCAAGTTTTCCCTCAGAAAGAAACCAAGGTTTATCGAACCAGGAGGAGCCAAGAAGCATGTTGAAGGTTGATGGCGGCGGGATGTAGTGCGGCGCAACACCAGAGATTCCGGCGCCAACGTGGAACCTGCACAACACAACCAAAGTACTTTGCCCCAACGAAACAGTGAGGTTGTCAATCTCACCGGCTTGCTGTAACAAAGGATTAACCGTATTGTGTGGAAGATGATTGTTTGCAGAAAACAGTAGAACAGTATTGCAGTAGATTGTATTTCAGTAAAGAGAATTGGACCGGGGTCCACAGTTCACTAGAGGTGTCTCTCCCATAAGACGAACAACATGTTGGGTGAACAAATTACAGTTGGGCAATTGACAAATAAAGAGAGCATGACCATGCACATACATATCATGATGAGTATAGTGAGATTTAATTGGGCATTACGACAAAGTACATAGTCCACCTTCAGGTTATCATCCGAACCCCCTCCAGTATTAAGTTGCTAACAACAGACAATTGCATTAAGTATTGCGCGTAATGTAACTAGTGACTACATCCTTGAACATAGCACTAATGTTTTATCCCTAGTGGCAACAAAGACATCCATAACCTTAGTGGTTCTTGTCACTCCTCCAGATTCACAGAGGCATGAACCCACTATCGAGCATAAATACTCCCTCTTGGAGTTACTAGCATCAACTTGGCCAGAGCATCTACTAATAACGGAGAGCATGCAAGATCATAAACAACACATAAGCATAGCTTTGATAATCAACATAACAAGTATTCTCTATTCATCGGATCCCAACAAACGCAACATATAGAATTACAGATAGATGATCTTGATCATGTTAGGCAGCTCACAAGATCCGACAATGATAGCACAATGGGGAGAAGACAACCATCTAGCTACTGCTATGGACCCATAGTCCAGGGGTAGACTACTCACACATCACACCGGAGGCGACCATGGCGGCGTAGAGTCCTCCGGGAGATGATTCCCCTCTCCGGCAGGGTGCCGGAGGCGATCTCCTGGATCCCCCGAGATGGGATCGGCGGCGGCGGCGACACACGAAGGTAGTCCGTATCGTGGTTCTCGGTACTGGGGTTTTCGTCACGGAGACTTTTTATAGGCGAAAGGGCAGGTCAAGAGGCGGCACGGGGGCCCCACACCACAGGGCCGCGTGGCCAAGGGGGGGCCGCGCCGCCCTAGGGTGTGGCCCCTCCGTGGCCCCTCTTCGTCTCTCCTTCGGACTTCTGGAAGCTTCGTGAGAAAATAGGCCCCTGGGCTTTGATTTCGTCCAATTCCGAGAATATTTCCTTACTAGGATTTCTGAAACCAAAAACAGCAGACAAAGAATCGGCACTTCGGCATCTTGTTAATAGGTTAGTTCCAGAAAATGCACGAATATGACATAAAGTGTGCATAAAACATGTAGATAACATCAATAATGTGGCATGGAACATAAGAAATTATCGATACGTCGGAGACATATCACCGGGTTGAACTCCGGCAGGTTGATCCGGTCGACGAGCTGGCCCTCGTTGCGCACGTAGAAGAACGACATCTGCCAATTCTTCACCGAGTCAACGGTTGGAATTTTGGGGAAGGGCGTACCCGGCCGGGTGTAGATCGAGGCGGCGCCGCAGGCCCGCAGGCGGCCCTCAGTGGTTTGCGCCTTGAGGTAGAACAGCCGGCTCCAGAAGTCGATATCCGGCCACAAGCCGGCGTCGGCCTCCATGAAGGCCACATAGCAGCTGAGGAGGATGCAGGCGTTGGCCGGCAGGTGGTGCGGCTGCAGGCCAAAGTTGTCGAGGAACTGGCAGAAGAAGGTGGAGGCCGGCAGGCCCAGCCCGCGATCGAGATGCGCGCCGAAGACGACGCGCTCGCCGGGCTCCGGCTCGGGCTCCGTCTCCTCGCCGGGCGCCCGCGTGACCACCGACGACGGGATCCGGCGGAGGCGCACCAGCTGCTCGATGTCGTCCTCCCTCATGTACGAGCCCCTCCATGATCCGCTGGCGGAGGCCATCATCGAGGAAGAAGAAGAGGAAGACCACGAAAGGCGGAAAGGCGAGGAAGAACCTTGCGACGGCGGCGGCGACGACGGCGGCGGAGGACGCTCCGTCGAAATGCGGGGCCCCGTGGTGCCGGCTCGTCGGAGTAGCGGCGGCGGATCGGTGGAGATGTGCTTGCCGGAGTTCGCCAGTGGAAGACGTTCGCCGGAGCAGCAACGGGCTTGAGCGCGAAGAAGAGAGCGAAGAGGAGCGGGAGCGCGAGGAAGATGAAGTGAAGCAGTGGCCGCCTCGGTACCCTCCCCCGCGGCATTTATAGCCGACCGCGGCGGACGGTTAGCCTCCAAGTGGCGATCGTGGCCACGTCGCCCGGATCTTCTGCGCGTTAACTCCCCCACGACCGCTGCCGTTACTGGAAACCGCCACACCACGTCGCCCAAGACCGCACCGGATCCGGAGGGAACATTGATGTGACCAGACGAACCGGCGGCAGAGCCCAGGCGTCAGACCGGTCAAGTCGGGTGCAGGACCCGAGGCGGCGGAGACTCCGGCGCGCCGCAAGCCGGAGCCGGACAATAAGTTCAACTC
The DNA here is from genome assembly GCF_019359855.2 of Lolium perenne. Lineage (NCBI taxonomy): Eukaryota > Viridiplantae > Streptophyta > Magnoliopsida > Poales > Poaceae > Lolium > Lolium perenne. The sequence goes on from NC_067245.2 coordinate 51,683,884, forward strand.
GGACCAAAAGTCATCCAGCAAGGTGGAGACACCACCAAAACTTGCGAGTAAGCAGAAGCTGCATAAGTGTAAATAGTGGCCGGCTAGAAGCAGCCGGCCGAGGCGAGCCGGACGAGGGCGCAGCCGGCTGAATGGAAATTCTCAGTCGGCCCCTCCAAGTGCCGTCAAGTATATTCAAGAAGCCAGGAAAACCTGCCTAGGTCCTTCTAAACGCAGGACCTTGCCAGCTTCGGGGGCTAATGTCGGGGGGAAGACCCCGGGTAGGGCAATGGACGCGGAGCAGCCGGCTGGCCACTGGCCGGCTCGCGGCAAAGGCCAGCTGAGGAGCAGCCGGCTGGCGCCGTGGCCGGCTGGTCCGGAAGCCGGCTGGCTCTAGGTCCTAGTCGGCCTGGCTACGGCCGCCAATGCTGTAGCTGGGCCGGCTTCTACAAGCCATATCCGACTGGGGGTTTGTACCTCAGACCGACTCGAGGCTGGCGAGTCTTGCACTAGAAGGAACCGGGTTGGTGATCCGGGTTCCCAAAGTCCACGCTGACTCCATCTTCCGTAAAGCGCGGGGCACTGTGGAGCAATAGTGCCACGCGCCGGACAGGCCATCATGGCTTACGACGATCCGTACTGGCTACAGTGGCTGATGGCGACAGGGACACCTCCTCACCATGCCGCTGACCCTGGCAGCCGGATGGGACAGGCCATGAGGCCTCAACGGCTCCTGACGTCACTGCCTCGGGAAGGAGCGGAAGCCGGAGCCGGCCAAGCCGGCCAGTAAACTATAGGGTCTTATATGTAAAGTGCCGGTGCCTATATAAGCCGCACTACCCCCTCTCGTGCAGGGGATCGATCATTCTGACTTCATTCCACCCTTAGCGCTGCCCTGTGAGAGCGACCATCGTCTCCCTTAGCCTCCCAGGAGCAGCCGGACACAGCTCTAGGAGCACCATTGTATTGTGTGATCATCATATACACTCATAGCAGGAGTAGAGGTGTTACCTCCATCGGAGGGCCTCGAACCTGGGTACGTCGCCGTGTCGCTCGTCCCCATACCCGCATCCGGATACCGCCGTGAGATCTCTCAGGAACCACCTTGGCATATGCCGTGACGATACCACGACAGTGTTGAAGGCAAAATGCATGACTCTCCGCACCCAAGCAAGACCATCATTTCTTCCAAGAGGATCTTGGAGCTCCTTCATGTGGATCTCTTTGGTCCCGTTACTCATGCAAGTCTTGGTGCGAAGAAACATTGCTTGGTGATTGTCGATGACTACTCAAGATACACTTGGGTCTACTTTCTCAAGACGAAAGATGAGACTCAAAAAATATTCATTGACTTTGCTACCGAGGTGCAACGCCAACACAACCTCCTCATTATGGCAATAAGAAGTGACAACGGCTCCGAGTTCAAGAACTACACACTCAATGATTTTCTTAGTGATGAGGGGATTCGTCATCAATATTCCGCTGCTTACACCCCTCAACAAAATGGTGTTGCGGAGAGGAAGAACCGGACTCTTATGGATATGGCAAGGTCTATGATGGCGGAGTATAAATCCCGCTATAACTTTTGGGCCAAAGCCATCTCCACCGCTTGTCACTCCTCCAACCGGCTCTATCTCCGCAAGGGCTTGAACAAGACTCCATATGAAATACTCACCGGGAACAAGCCTAATATCTCATACTTCAAGGTGTTCGGGTGTAAGTGTTTCTACAAAATCAAAGGGGTTCGTTTATCTAAATTCGCTCCTAAAGCTTTGGAGGGTATATTTGTTGGTTACGGTGCCGAGTCTCACACTTATAGAATCCTTGATATAGCCTCCGGGATTATCATTGAATCTTGTAGTGTGAGGTTCGAAGAAAATGATGGCTCCCAAGTGGGGCAAGTTGATGTATGTGCAGGTGATGAAATACCTCAAGATGCCATAGTAAGAATGGGTGTGGGATTTTTCCGCCCCGTTGAGGGACACGGTGTGGCGTCTCGGGAAGGACTATGCTCTACCACGGTGGAGCCCTCATCTTCTCAACATCAACAAACCCCATCAAGTGAAGCAAATGATGCACCAACCCAAGAACAAGAACAAAACCCTCCCTCTAGTGTGCAAGATCAAGGACAAGATCAAGGGCAAGATCAAGGACAAGATCAAGGACAAGACCAAGGTCAAGATCAACCAAGAATTCATGATGGTTCCAGCGAGTATCCATTTGATATTTGCTCCGCACCAAATGATGTCCAAGATCAAGCACATGATGTTGAGCACTCACAAGAAATTGTAGTTGCTCAAGTTGAAGGTCAAGACGGGGACCCAAAAGATCAAGTTGATCAAGTGATACCTCCAAGGCCAAGAAGAACCAAGGAGGAGATCGAGGCCCGTCATCTAGCAAGAAGAGAAAGGAACCTTGAGCTTCGTGATCACACTCATGATAAGGTTCTTGGTGATATAAGGGCGAAGGTTTCCACAAGAAGGCAATTGGCTAACTTTAGCAATCATCATGCTTATATCTCCTTAGTGGAACCCAAGAAATTATTTGAAGCCCTTGAAGATTTGGATTGGTTGGAAGCTATGCACAAAGAACTCAACAACTTCAAGCGCAACAAAGTGTGGACCTTAGTAGAGAAGCCAAAGGGGTGCCGCAATGTTATTGGCACTAAATGGATTTTCAAGAACAAGCAAGATGAGTTTGGGAATGTTGTGAGGAACAAGGCAAGATTGGTGGCTCAAGGGTTCTCTCAAGTTGAAGGAATTGACTTTGGAGAAACCTATGCACCCGTGGCTCGCCTTGAGTCCATCCGTATCCTTCTTGCTTATGCATCGCATCATAACTTTAAGTTACAACAAATGGATGTGAAAAGTGCATTTCTTAATGGTCCTTTGCATGAAGAGGTTTATGTTAAGCAACCCCCGGGGTTCGAGGATCTCAACTTCCCTAACCATGTCTACAAGCTTGATAAAGCTCTTTATGGTCTCAAACAAGCTCCTAGAGCTTGGTATGAGCACCTTAAGGAATTATTGGTAGACCGTGGGTTTGATGTTGGGCTAATCGATCCCACTCTTTTTACTAAGAGGGTCAATGGGGATCTTTTCGTTTGCCAATTATATGTTGATGATATTATCTTTGGCTCTACTAACAAAGCTTTCAATGATGAATTCTCAAAGCTTATGACCGATAGGTTTGAGATGTCTATGATGGGAGAGATGAAGTTCTTCCTTGGTTTTGAGATCAAGCAATTGAGAGGAGGAACCTTCATCAACCAAGCAAAATATCTCCAAGACATGCTCAAGAGGTTCAAGATGACCGAGATGAAAGGTGTTGCCACTCCTATGGTTACCAAATGTCATCTTGCACTTGATCCCAATGGTAAAGAGGTGGATCAAAAGGTATATCGCTCCATGATTGGATCCTTGCTTTACCTTTGTGCATCTAGACCGGACATAGTGTTGAGTGTTTGTGTGTGTGCAAGGTATCAAGCTTCTCCTAAGGAGAGCTACATGATAGCTCTCAAGAGAATCTTTCGATATTTGGTTGATACCCCAAGATATGGTATTTGGTATCCCAAAGGCTCAAGTTTTATTCTCAATGGGTACACCGATGCGGATTGGGCGGGAGACAAGGATGATAGGAAATCAACCTCCGGGGCTTGCCAATTTCTTGGTAGGTCCTTGGTGTGTTGGTCATCTAAGAAGCAAAATTGTATATCTCTCTCCACCGCCGAAGCCGAATATGTTGCCGCCGCAAGTGGATGCACTCAATTGTTATGGATGAGGCAAACTTTAAAGGAATACGGTGTCATTTGTGACAAAGTGCCTCTATTATGTGACAATGAAAGTGCCATCAAGATTGCCTATAATTCGGTGCAACATTCAAGAACGAAGCATATTGAGATCTGGAATCATTTCATTAGGGATCATGTTGCCCGTGGTGATATTGAGCTTATCTATGTTCCTACCAAAGATCAACTTGCCGATATATTCATGAAGCCTCTTGATGAAGCAAGGTTCACTTATTTGAGGAATGAGCTAAATATCATTGATTCAAGGAGTATAGTTTGACCATCTTGCAAACACACCTTCGTCTCAAAACTTTATTTGGTTTAGATGTGGGCATGGAAATAGGGGAAGTGCGGTTTAAATTATTGAGCTATCCCTCCCCCCATAATGCCAACATTAAAGATTTCATTCTCGTTATATCATGTGTTGATATGTGAGCTTAAATGATGAGTATTGGTTTGGACCCAAGATATATCTTCGCGGTGCCATACCATAACACTCATATATGGTGGCCTAGGCCACCGCACTCTTCTTCATGAAGAGTTGGAGTTATTTGGATCTTCATTGGATTTTATTGACATCTCCTTGTTTATGGGAAATCACTCATTTTTGGCCTTCGTTTGCATTATTTGCAAAAATGAGTGATCATGTACCATCTCACAGTTTAGCGTATCTGTCCTAAGCCTATCTCATCTAAGCCATATCCTTCACCATCTCCGAGTGCACCTTTGTCCCTGTCAAAATCCTGATCTTGGCACAGTTTCTTGTTTCACCAGAAGTTCCGGTCGTTCCGACCGGTACTTCCGGCTGATTTTGTTCCGCCAGATCTGCATTGTTCGATCCAACTTTGTGTGGTTTCTGAGGGACCGGAAGTTCCGGCTCCAACGAGTGAAACTTCCGCCCTTAAGTGACCACTATAAAATTGGGCCGAAACAGGGGTGCAGTTCCATCCCCTTCACTTTTCCCCTTTCCAATATCTATTTCGTGGTGCTCCTTCCCTGTGGCGGCTGCAACCCCATCCGGCCGGATCTCCCTCCTCCGGCGTTCCCCGCCGGATCGACTCCGTGGATCGGCATCCCCTCCCTCTTCTCCTCCATGGCTCCCCCGGTTTGTGCCCTCTCCCTCTCTATGTGTGGGTAGACCTCACTAGATGAACTATAAGGCATACTCTAGGCAAAGCTATGGTAGAAACTCTCTAGATGCCTTTCCTCTACTAGATCGTGCATAGGATGTCGTGGTAATGCGGTTCTCTAAGCCATTGCCTCAGATCTGGTGAGAAACTGCCGCTATTTTCGAACAGCCGGAAGTTCCGGCCCTTCACGCCGGAACTTCCGGCCCGGGGCGGAACTTCCGCCGGTTCTCACCGGAACTTCCGGCCTGGCGATTTTTGCTGCTGTTACCCAATATCTCGTGCATGCTCTGGTTTTTGGCCTCCTTGCTTGTGTGCACTCATTCATCATTCCTATCATGTTGATTCCTTTCCAGGTGGTTCCAAGAAGAGAGGCAAAGATCATGTGGATGAGGTTGAGGAAGAACTTGAGCAAACCCGACCATCCAAGCTCACCGCTCGTCAGCAAGCTGCTCAGAGGCACAAGTCACCCGCTGTTCGTGGGAAGAACATCCATGTATCCGTGAAGGGCATGCAATATCTTGAGTACAAGGAGCTCCATGACATGAACCCTTACCTCACCCCTCGGAGCAATAGGGTTACGGATAAGCGGTTCCACAACAAGACCCAAGAGGAGATATTCTATGAGGTCTATATACCATTCAAGAAGGGGGTAGCCCCTCAACATGCCATTGACACCGGGAAGATGGCCGCTACTAAGTACTTTGAAGAAGCCTATGCTATGCGTGGAGAGTTTGGGCTCTATCCCATTATGGAGCTCAACAAGGATTATGATATCGGGTTGATTCAACAATTTTATGCCACCGTCCACTTTGAGCAAGATGAAGCTAGAACTTTTCGGTGGATGACTCATGAGAGGCTCCTTGAGTCTAACTTGGCAAAGTTTGGAGCCGCCCTTGGATACCCTCGCTACCCGGGCGTAGATGCAAATGGTTGGAGGTGCCATGATAGTTCATGGGCTCAAACAAGGGAAGTCTTGGAGAACCTCTACATCCCCGGTTGGGGTGTACCGGGCAAGAGTGCGGATCTTCTCCCTACTTGGGACATTATGCTTAGAGTCTACCGGGAAACCATTGGACCAAAGGGTGGCAATCTTGATGAGCTACATCTTTATGAAGTGGATCTAATGGCAAACTCTTTTGCTAAGAAGGACACCGGTGAGAAACTTGATGTGATGGACTACATCTACCATGAGATGTGGTCATGTGTGATGGAGAAGAAGCTTCCCTCCTATGCTCCGTACATTATGAAGCTCATTGAGGACACTTGGGTTGATACTTGTGAGGCTACACTCCTTCACTCCATTCCTCTCAATCTCACATCCCATGAAGTGAAGTCATTGAGGACCAAGCGCCACAACTCTCCTCTTGAAGATGTTACCCCCATGGATGAGAAGCCACCTAGCTGGGCTTCCAAGCTTGCTCGCCGCATGAGACAGATTTTTTGCCTCACCTCTGTAGTCAACCACCGTCAGTATCAGCAGCATGTTGAAGCCAAGAAGTCTAGGGTTCGTCAGAAGAGCATTATGGGGGCCCTTGAGGTGGAAGTGTCTCCTCCCGGATCCGAGGAGAATATCACTCCGGAGGTTGAGTGGGTTTCTCGGCATGGTGTTCCTCTTCCTCCGGATGGCCTTGAGATCGAGTCTCCTCCTCACACTCCTCCCTACCCCGGCGCTTCATCGAACCTCCCTCCCAGCTGGGCTAACGCCGATCCTTGGGGCGTGTAGTTTCTCCTATCCCTTTTTGGTGCTTTGGTGCCAAAGGGGGAGAGTGAGACCCTATTAGGTTGCTCTCCATTGGGTATTTGCATGGTGGAGTCACAAGCTCTAGTTGGCTTTTGTTTTTATTGCTTGTGATTCTATTTATCATTGTGGTGTCGAACTATGTTCTTAGCTATTTGGTTTGTAAACTCTATCTATGTGTTTGGAACCTTATATCATTGTGGTGTCGAACTATGTTCTTAGCTATTTGGTTTGTAAACTCTATCTATGTGTTTGGAACCTTATATTTGTGTATGGTAAACTCCGTATGTGAGTCTTCCTTGGTTATCTATGTGTGCATGATCTTATTATCCATATGCTTGTCACTATGTTGTATTGCTAACCCTTGGAAGACGGATGCAAGATATAGGGGGAGCTTCTTATGTACCATTGCTCACATCTAGGGGGAGCTCCTCTATATCTCTCACATTGTTGGTTTACATTATCCATTCCTTGCAAATACTTGTGTTGTCATCAAACACCAAAAAGGGGGAGATTGAAAGAACATTTCCCGCCCTTTTGGGTTTTGTGTGTTTGATGTCAACACTATGTATATTTTTATGTGTGTTGATGTAGACAGGTACAAGCTATCAAGAAATATGTTGGATCGGTGAATTGGTATAGCTGTTCTGAAGTTCTGCAGGTTTTCTGTCTCTGGCGGAAGTTCCGGCCACAGCAGGCGGAAGTTCCGCCCTGGCTTGTTCAGCAGAAGCTTCTCAGCGCCGTCTGTGCTCAGTTTTTTTCTTCCTGACCGGAAGTTCCGGTGGAGTTGGCCGGAAGTTCCGGTCAGCGGAACTCCCGCCCAACTTCCGGACAAGTTCCGGAATTCTCGAATTGTGGCTCAGTATAGTCCAGTAAGGTTTTCGCAAGATTCCGGAACTTGGCCGGAACTTGGCCGGAACTTCCGGTCACCGGAAGTTCCGCCCAAGTTCCGCCCCATCTTTTGTTGTGCAGGGCATTTATCGAAGGCGGAAGTTCCGGCCCTAATGGCCGGTACTTCCGGTGGAAGCCGGAACTTCCGGCCATCCTGGCCAGAACTTCCGGTGTAAGTGGAATTCGTCCCCAACGGTCAGATCTGAGAGCTCCAATCATATAAATAGCTTTCTTCTCCAAAGGGACAAGTTGCTCAATCATTGCAAGAAAAATCTGCCAAGCTTCACCACCATTGGAGCCACCTCAAGAACACAAGATTTGCAAGATCTCCTTCCTCCCCCAACCAAAGCTCTTGATCTTTGGAGATTCGAAGGAGAAGACACCGATCTACATCCTCACCGAAGCGTTCTTCATTTCCCCCTCTCTTGTTTGAGGGATCTCATGCTAGTGTTCCTATTTGGTTCCCTAGTTGATTTGTGTTGATGTATTGTTGTTGATTGTTGTGTTGTAACAGATTTGGGAGCCTCCAATTCGGTTGTGGATGTGTGCCCCAAGAACCTTGTAAAGGCCCGGTTTCCGCCTCGAGGAAATCCCTTAGTGGAAGTGGGCTAGGCCTTCGTGGCGTTGCTCACCGGAGATCTGAGTGAAGCCTTCGTGGCTGTTGGTTTGGCTTTCGTAGCAACCACACTCCTCCAAACGTAGACGTACCTTCTTGCAAAGGAAGGGAACTACGGGAATCATCTCCGTGTCATCGCGTGCTCCACTCTCGGTTACCTCTATCCTATTCTATCTCTTATATTGCTTAGCTATATCTTGCTTAGTTGTTAGCCTTGTCATATAGGTAAATTCACTTAGTTGCATATCTAGAGAATTTACCTTTTGTGTCAAGCCTAAATTGAAAAAGAACTAAAAATTGGTTAGCACCTATTCACCCCCCCTCTAGGTGCGGCATACGATCCTTTCATGGCTCCGGTACCTTTGTTATCTTAGGTACATAAGGGTCCGGGTTAATAATCCAGGACTTCTTCTGCTTCTTCGCTGGAGGTGGATTAGGGGCGGCGTCTGCTTACCCGCCCGGGGCGGACTAGGGGGCGGCGGCTGCTTACCCGCCGGAGGTGAATTGGGGGGCGGCATCGGCTAACGTGAAGGAGGTGTAGGTGAAGCACCACCACCACCACCACCACCACCACCGCCACCGCCACCACCACCGTAGGGGGGTGGACTTGTTGGCGCCTCGCCTGGAAACTTGATAAACTTCTTTTGCCATAGAGTGAATTGGCGCTTGACATCTCCAAGTCTTCTCGCCCCTTCAGGTGTAGCAATGTCAATGTCCAGGTCCTCAAACCCTTGGACTATGTCCTCCACCGTGACACGCGCATAGCCATCTTGAATGGGGTTGTTGTGGTGGAGTGCTCCAGGTAAACATGGTAAAGCACTGCCGATGGCTACCTTGATGGACATGTTCCCGATAGGATAATACAGATGACATTCTTTCATCTCCTTTATATCGTCCACGGGGTAGCGAGGAGGCTTCGGTGCAGTAATTTCGACCACCAGAGGCTCCGGTGCAGTAATTTCGATCGTCGGTGCACCAGCCGGTGGGGCCTCCGTGGAAGCCACGCTGCTTCTCCGCTGCTGGCTTCCGAGATCCAATGGATGATCTTCATGCTGCGCCCGAGCTGCATCTCTTTCGGCTACTAGTACACTCACGGTTTTCTTCATCACATCCATTTCCGATGCCAACCGCGCCACAACATCTGCTTCCCGATCCATCTTTCTCTTACGGCTTCTGTAACCGTACGGGTCATCGTTCTGGGGGAACCCTATTTTCCACGGAATGTGCCCCATGCCTCGTACACGTCCTCCGTGTTCAGGATTCCCGAGGGCTTTTGTCAACACGTCGTTCTCTCTGTTGAACTTGATCTTCCCCTCTTGAGCATCCCTCGTTGCCTCAATAAGGGCTTTGGTGGGTTTAATTATTTTGCCCCGGTAAACACACTCCCCTGTCTCCGGGTTCAGCGATCCCCCATGCCCGTACCACCATCTTTTGGCCCTTGGGTCCCATCCCTCCGTACCTGGACGGATTCCTCGCGCCCTCAGCTCGTTCTCCATCTTCTCCCACCTAGGCTCCCAAAGGCGATACCCTCCTGGCCCCATAATATGATTGTACTCCTTAGCCGCATTTTCCTTATTTTTTTCGATATTTGAATGAACTGCTCCGATTTCTTTTGCTTCACAAATTCTGGCCAATCATGTTTCAGTTTCTCATATTGTCCTTTGAAATCCGGAGTCTTGTTCTGCTTGACAAAGTCATGGGCTAGATTTTGCTTGAATTTCCGGAATGCGTCGGACATCTTATGAAGAGTGAACTGTTTGACTAGCCTCCTCCTCTCCTTGTTTTCCTCAATCCTGTTACCCTCCTCATCGAATTTGTTGTATTCCGGAGGTAGAACGAAATGTTCCATAAGCTTCTTGAAGCAATCTTTTTTTGTTCTCTTATCGACAAAAGTGAAACCAAGACGTGCCTTCTTTGGCTCATTCCACTCCTGGACGGTGATCGAGACGTTGCCTCTAACAACGGCTCCGCATTGGCTGATAAACTTGGTGGCGTTCTTGCGGGGCTCCAGCGGCCTGCCGGTTGCACTGTCGACAACCTCGATGGTACATGTTTCTCCTTGTTTCATCGTCTTGGTTGCGCCACGCTTTGACGACGTACTCAATTGTTTCGACGATCCGGCCGAGGGCTAAAATAAGAAAGAGAGTCGTGCGCGTTAGTACACACATATTTATTCAAATCAGTTAGTTTGTATCACCAGAGGCTCAATGTATATATATACCTCGGCGCCGGAGGTGGTTGCTACTTCCAATTGAAGATCGTCGTTTATCGACGTTTCTTCGGCATCATCTTGCTGACGGCCTTCATCTTGACCGTCAAGGTTCAGATAAGAAGAGATATCATCTTCTTCTTGTCCGGTCGGCACATATAGAATATCGCCGTTTATGATGCCGAACATATGGTCTTCAGCGTCCGGATCATAGCTGGCCATAATCGGGTCAGCTCTATCGTCCGCCATATGTCAGTCCTGAAAACATGTAGTCAAAACAAATTAATTAAGTGAAGAAGGGGGGCGGTGGCGGTGGCGAAAGGGCGGTGGCAAAAGGAGGGGGCGAGGAAGGGGTGGGAGAGGGTGTCGCGGTAGAGCGCGAGACGGGGCGTTTGTTTAGTGTGTGAGAGTATACATTTTTTCAACTTAGAGAGAGTTTTCTCGGATATGTCTACCGGACGAGAATCTCGTCATCGAGGCGTGACGAGTTCCGATATGACAAGGATTATATAGTGTACGCGCGCGTGCGTTCCTTGACTGAAGCGGCAATGGGTTGACGATGGCTAGGGACCTACGGCGGCGGAGTCGAGACACAACACATGCATATATGCGGGGTCGCGGTGGCGAAAGGGGGGCGGCGGAAGGTGGTCGGTGGCGGTGGCGAAAGGGGGGCGGCGGTGGCTGTGGCGCCGCCCCCTCGCCGCGAACAAAAAAAAAACCCGCATATACGGAGGGGGCGGCGAGGGGGGCGGCGGTCACCGCCCCCCTCGCCGCCCCATCTCCGTATACGCGCGGGGTCGTGTACATTTTTTAACGCGCGGGGTCGTTGTATATTGATTATCAAGTTTTACTTCTTTTGTTAATTATCAAGTTTTATATACTTTTTTGTTAATTATCAAATTTTACGGTTTTTTTGTTAATTATCAAATTTTACCGTTTTTCTAAAACTAATTAACTAGTTAAAATTAAAAAGAACAAAGAAACTAAAAAAAATCCGGCGGCCGGCGCCCTCTCTCTCTCCTTTCCCACACGATCTCTCTCGTCAAGAGAGGCGCGCGCCGCTGCGCGTGCGCGCGCGGCAACCGAGGCGCCGGCCGGGCGGCGGCGTTGGCGGGCGAGCGAGGCGGCCGCGCGCGTCGTTCATCGCAGCGCGCGCGCGGGTGGGCGCAGGGCGGCCGGTGATAGCGGCGGCGGCGCCTTGGGCGAGAGGGAGGAGGACGACGATGGCGGCGACGGCGAAGGGGCGACGTACGAGGCGGGGGGCAGAGGAAACGGCCGGCGCGCGCGAGTGTGACACGGTGGGCGGCGGCGACGACGGGGCGACGTACGAGGCGGAGACGGAGAGGGCGGCGACGTCGACGGAGAGAAGGCGGCGACGGCGACGGCGAGGCGGCTGCAGAGAACGGCGGAGACGAAGATGAATCGCGAGCAGAGAACGAAGTGAACCGCCCATCGCGCGCGCGCGTTTAAATAGGGACCCCCCTTTAGTCGCGGGTGGGGAGCCCCCCAGCGACTAAAGGTACTTTAGTCGCGGTTGGCCACATCAACCGCGACTAAAGGGTATTTTTCGCCCGAATTTCGTTTCCCGCGGAAAAATACCCTTTAGTCGGGGGTGGGGCGGCCAACCGCGACTAAAGGTATTTTTCAAAATACTTTTCTTTTTAAAAATCTGAAAATTACAAATAATATATCAATAAATTCAGAAAATTAAAACTAATTCATTTAAAAATCTTAAAAATACAAATAATATATCAATAAATTCAGAAAATTAAAACTAAATCATTTCAAAATCTGAAAAATACAAATAATATATCAAAAAATTCAGAAAAATAAAACTAATTCATTTAAAAATCTTAAAAATGCAAATAATATGTCAAAAAATTCAGAAAAATAAAACTAATTCATTTAAAAATCTTAAAAATACAAATAATATATCAAAAAATTCAGAAAAATAAAACTAATTCATTTAAAAATCTTTCCGCCTCCCTCTTCCCACCACTTCTTCCCGGCTGCCTCTGTCTTCTCGCCGGCCCCCTCTTCCCGCCTCTGTCTTTCCGCTGGCCCCCTCTTCCCGCCTCTGTCTTTCCGCCCCCCCTCTTCCCGCCAGTTCTTCCCGGACGCCTCTGTCTTCTCGCCCCCCTCTTTCACGGGCTTGCAGAAAAAATTCCGAGGAGCAACTTCCAAAGATGTCATAGGGCGTGTGCACCGACGACATCTTCGAGAAGTTGCGCTACATGCTTTATCTCATCGAGCAGTGCGTCCACCCACGCGTTCTTATCCCGCCGACAGCTTTAGTCACGGTTGCACCCTCCAGCCGGGACTAAAGCTTACCCAAACATCCTTATCCCACCGACAGTTTTCATAGATGACACAAAAACCACCTTTAGTCCCGGTTGCACCCACCAGCCGGGACTAAAGCTTACCCATCCGTCCTTATCCCACCGACAGTTTTATTAGATGATACAAAACCACCTTTAGTCCCGGTTGCACCCACCAGCCGGGACTAAAGATTAGATGACCAGCTCTGGATTCCTCTTCTTCCCGCCATTTCTTCCCTGTCTTCCCGCCACTTTCTTCCCGCCTCTTTCTTCCTGCCACTTTCTTCCCGCCTCCTGTCTTCCCGCTCCCATTTTTCCCGCCATTTGTCACTACATATAGGTAGCCCGGCTTGGCCAGCATTATCACATCTCTACAATCTCTCATCACTCTCTCATGGCTTCCACCGCACCCACTCTAACCTACCAGCAGGTGGAGGAGCTTTGCGCCTCGAACTACCCTTGCCCACCGGGCTACCGCGTCCCCGCCGGCTGGAGCCTAAGCGCCGGCGGCGTGCCGGTCCCTCCCGTCCCTCAGGGTACTGCGCGCCGGGCGGCCATCACGAACCACTACTACCTCGACCTCACGCCGAAGCAGCGGATGAATCCCCGCTGGCATCCCGATAACCAGCATACTTGGGACGCCTTCTTCATCAATCGGCGTGAGAGGGCGCTCGCCAGGTATGAGGAGGACGGTGCGCCTCTCGGGAACTTCCACGAGGCCGGTCGTCGGCTATGGTGGTACGGCCGGACTCTGTAGAGCGTCATGGACTACATCACGGCCGGCGATATCCCCCGCCTGCGCTACCCTCAGTTCGAGCCACGAGCGCCGCCCGACGACAGCGACGACAGCAGCGACGACGACGGCGGCAACTTAGAAGGCGACGACTACCAGTACAACGGCGGCGGCTATGAAGACTACGAGTATGCATATTATACGCCTAGGCAGGCGTATGACTAAATCACTCCAAATTTCATGTATCATCAGTGGTATCTCGAATCATTCGAAAATGGACACCAAACACATCACGGGTACTATAATTCACATGATCCATTCAACAAAGTTTGGTACAATAAATTATTACACATCATTTCTTCCCTTGTGTCCCTGCTTGCTTACGATTGTGCCGTATCCATGGAGCATCCTCATCATTTAACTTAATGCTTGGGTCGGTGTTCACTTTGAAGGGCGGAATTTCAGCAAACATATTATAATCTTCTGACATGTCTGTCTTGTCCTCCACTCCCACGATGTTTCTTTTCCCTGAAAGAACAATGTGGCGCTTTGGATCATCGCATGATGTACTGATCGTTTTCTTATCTTTCTGTTTCCTCGGTTTGCTACTCATGTCCTTGACATAGAAAACCTGAGCGACATCTTTCGCTAGGACGAATGGTTCGTCAAGGTAACCAAGATTGTTGAAATCCACCATTGTCATTCCGTATTGCTGGTCCACCTTTACCCCACCTCCTGTTAGATTGAACCATTTGCACCAGAACAAAGGGACCTTAAAGGAGGGTCCATAGTAAAGTTCCCATATCTCCTCTATGTAACCATAATATGTGACCTTTTGCCCATTCTCGGTTGCTGCATCAAAGCGGACACCACTGTTTTGGTTGGTGCTCTTTTTATCTTGGGCGATCGTGTAAAATGTATTCCCATTTATCTCGTACCCTTGGAAAGTCGTTATAGTCGAAGATGGTGTCTTGGCCAACATGTACAGCTGATCTACAACATGATCGTCATTCATTAAATGTTTTCTCAACCAACTGCCGAAAGTCTCCATGTGGGCCTTCCTAATCCAGGATTCAGGCTTCCCAGGGTTGTCCGAGCGTAAAATATTCTTGTGTTTCTCAAAGTACGGAGCCACCAAGCTGGAATTGTTCAGAACTGTGTGGTGTGCTTGATCAGAGAATGGCCGTCCATACATATCGTTGATTTCCTTCCGATCGTGCCTTTTCCACTTAGTCTCCCCTCGTGCCGCGATCGAGGAAGACCAATCGGCTTAAGGTCAGGAACAAAGTCAACACAAAACTCAATTACCTCCTCATTTCCATAGCCCTTGGCGATGCTTCCTTCTGTCCTAGCACGGTTATGAACATATTTCTTTAATACTCCCATGAACCTCTCGAAGGGGAACATATTGTGTAGAAATACAGGACCGAGAATGGAAATCTCTTCGACTAGGTGAACCAGGAGGTGCGTCATAATATTGAAGAAGGATGGCGGGAACACCAACTCGAAATCGACAAGACATTGGATCACATCGTTCAGTAACCGTGGTAGAACTTACGGATTGATTACCTTCGAGAGATTGCATTGAGGAATGCACATAGCTTCACATTGGATTCTCGAACATTTTCCGGCAGGAGCCCCTCAAAGCAATCGGAAGCAATTGCGTCATAATCACGTGCGATCGTGAGACTTCAGGTTTTGGAACTTTTTCTCCGCCATGTTTATTATTCCCTTTATATTGGACGAGAATCCAGACGGGACCTTCATACTGCTCAGGCATTCAAAAAAGATGACCTTCTCTTCTTTGGTCAGAGCGTAGCTGGCACGACCTTGAAACCATTCCGGATGCCGGTCATCAGGGTCTTTCAAACGTTGCTGGTCCTGCCGTGCTTCCTTTGTATCATTTGTCTTCCCATACACGCCCAAGAAGCTTAGGAGGTTCACGCAAATATTCTTCGTAACGTGCATCACGTCGATGCAGAGCGGACTTCTAGGACTTTCCAATATTCTAGCTCCCAGAATATAGATTTCTTCTTCCACATGGCTGCGTGCCCGTCAGCTCCCTTCGAACCGATTGTCCGCCAGGACCCTTTCCAAAGATGACTTTCAAATCCTTGACCATATCAAATACCTCAGCACCAGTGCGTTCCGCGAGCTTCGCCGGTGATCTGCCTTGCCGTTGTAATGCTTGCCTTTCTTTCTTCTTTGGATGAATTTTCGGAAGAAATCGACGATGCCCAAGGTACACGTTCTTCTTACAATTTGGCAAATGTACACTTTCAGTCTCATGTAAGCAGTGCGTGCATGCATTGTATCCCTTATTTGACAGTCCCGAAAGGTTACTAAGAGCAGGCCAATCGTTGATGGTTACGAAAAGCAACGCTCGTATGTCAAATTCCTCTTCTTTGTGCTCATCCCACACACGGACACCAGGTCTGCCCCACAGCTGTAAAAGTTCATCAACTAATGGCCTTAGGTACACATCGATGTCGTTGCCGGGTTGCTTCGGACCTTGGATGAGCACTGGCATCATAATGAACTTCCGCTTCATGCACAACCAAGGAGGAAGGTTGTAGATGCATAGAGTCACGGGCCAGGTGCTATGGCTGGAGCTCTGCTCGCCAAAAGGATTCATGCCATCTGTACTTAGACCAAATCTTATGTTCCTTGCGTCAGCTGCAAAATCTTTGAACTCTCTGTCGATCTTTCTCCATTGCGTTCCATCTGCGGGGTGTCTCAACTCCCCGTCCGACTTACGGTCCTCTTTGTGCCATCGCAACAACTTGGCATGCTCTTTGTTCCTGAACAGACGTTTCAACCGTGGTATTATAGGAGCATACCACATCACCTTGGCGGGAACCCTCTTCCTGGGTTTCTCGCCCTCAACATCGTCACCAGGGTCATCGCCTCTGATCTTATAACGCAATGCAGTGCATACCGGGCATTCATTCAAATTCTCGTATTCACCGCGGTAGAGGATGCAAATCGTTGATGCATGCATGTATCTTCAGAACCTCTAAACCTAGAGGGCAGACAACCTTCTTTGCTTCAGACGCATCTTTGGCGGGCAACTCGTTATTCTTTGGAAACATATTCTTCAACATTTTCAGCAAGTTTCCAAATGCCGAGTCAGCTACACCTGCCTGTGCCTTCCATTTCAGCAAATCCAGTGTGCAGCCCAGCTTTTCAGACCATCATCACATCCGGGGTATAGCGCCTTTCTGTGATCCTCTAACATGCGATCCAAATTCTCCTCTCCTTTTCAGTTTCGCAGCGTCTCCGTGCATCAGCAATGGTCCGACCAAGATCATCAACGGGCTCATCACGTGCCTCTTCTTCACCTCCCCCTTCACCTTTCCCTTCACCTTCAGCATCCTCCATGAAAGTATCACCGAAATGAGCAAGATAGCTTTCATCGATGAAATCATCCCCTTCTTCATCTTCTTCCATTATAACCCCTCTTTCTCCATGCTTGGTCCAACAATTATAGCTTGGCATGAAACCGTGCCGAAGCAGGTGCATGTGAACATCTCTTGAGGATGAGTAACCCTTCTGAGTCTTACAGTTAACACATGGACAGATAACAAAACCCCCCTGCTTGTTCGCATTAGCCACTACGAGGAAATCTTTCAAACCCGTAGTGAACTCGCCGGAGAGTCGGTTACCGTACATCCATTGCCGATTCATCTGCATTATTATAATATAAAATATATAATTAACCATCATGCAATTGTTAAACTAACTAGCTACAAACAATAGAAATTAAACAATGAACTACACACATGCATATTTTATCAATGACACACATGCATGAAAGGTTCAAGTTGCTAACCGCGATCGAGGAGGAAAAAATAAATGAGGAAGCTCAAGTGTGGCTCCAACACTTCATATCATGTTTGTTTCATGCTCTTGGGGCATTTTATCAAACACCTTGTGTGCATAAGAGGAACCAAAAGCAAACCTACACCCCCTTGTGAAGCTTGTGAAGAGAAGTGGCACCAAATGGCTAAGTGCTGTGGGCTGAACGGTATATATAGGGGTGGGGCTTTAGTCGCGGTTGGCAGGCCAACCGCGACTAAAGGCATTCGGGCACCTTTAGTCGCGGTTGGCCAGGCCAACCGCGACTAAAACTCCTCCCGTCCACCGGCTGGCCAGCGAGCGGCCGGCCCAGCTCTTTAGTCATGATTCGCCACCCGAATCATGCATTAAAGACCCCATTAGTCGCGGTTCCTATATTTTGGCGACTAATGGGGCTGGACGGAAGGCCATTTTTCTACCAGTGAAATATATACCTCTATACATAGCCACAAATTTGTTTTTTTCTTGTAGCTCAAAATACAATGCAATTTCTACCAAAACTTTGCATGAATATTCAGAATATGCGTATGTATTCATGAAATAAATGTGATGATTTTTTGAAATGCAAAAATTCAGTTTTCAAATATTTTAAAAACTGAGAGAACTGGTGCTTATGTGCACCAAATTTGCTTCCGAGTTCTAAGTGCTAATTTTCTAGACAAACTTGAGCCCACTGCGATGCGTGCATGAGGGATTGAGGGCAGAGGGGATCAGGAGATGAAGTCCATAGCTAGCGGTGCCGCGATGGTCTCCTGGCCGCTCGCCGGTGCTCCGGTCGCCGCCGCTTCCCGCCGGTGACGTGAGCAAGCTGGGCGTGGCTCCGATCCTAGGGTTGCCGCGCCGCCCGCCTGCTGTGTGTGCGAGACAGCGATGCCAGCGTGGAGCTTCAAAAAAATTTCTTTCCGAATTAATTTTCTCAGTTCGTGTGCGAGTTGCTAGCGAGAGACAGGCTCCGTAGCGAGGAGAGCAACCGTGGTGGGCTGTCGTTGTGTGGGCTATGGGAGAGATGAGTAGTACTAATTTTCTTTTTCTCCAAATCTTTGGTATTCACATGAATACAGGGGAATACCTCTGGCGCCGCCCATGTACACAATCGTACATGACTATTACAATATGGGATCTCGTAGAGTTTATAGGTGCACCCGAAAAGATGAGATGTGGCTAGGATTTATGCATCACAAAGACAACATAGACTTTTCGGTGAATCTAACTTGACTTTGGTAGAGTTATCTTTCCATGGCATACATTAGGTCTTGACATGTGTTACACGTTAAGTTGATCTCGTGACCTTCTTTTAACGGATGTACGGTTTAGGGAGTTGTGGTAGATGTCCTCGTGTAGCGCGGTAGATGACATTGGTGGAGAACTTGGCGTGAGCTTTCTCTCTTGGACATCGTGCGATGGATGGGGTAGACAGCCGTATCACATAGGGTTACAGGATGGCTCCATATAGATCCGAACGTTTATTCGTTTCCTATCATTACGTTTCAGTTTATATATCTCTCTTGATCACTTGTAGCTTCGCTTCACTTGTAATCTGGCAATTCTGTGGTTAGCTTGAACCTCCTGCTAATCCGATTTCCATTTTCGGTAGCTTTTTTTATAACTCCTTTACACCCTCTCTAGTTGCCATACCTCGATCCATCAACCGTTGAGGACTCGAACCTGGGTATGCGCATCTCGTCACCGGATTCTCACTATCACCTTGCTCCACAAATGTGCCGTGCGTGGGAGAGATCCCACTTCCGTCGGCGGCGTCAACAAAGGTGATGGAGAGAGCGGGAGGAGGACAGCAGATGACAGGATTTAGGGTTTCCTCCGTGTCGCCTCAACAAGGGACTGGTTCTGAATCATCTCATAACAATGAAATAAATAAAATAAAATAAACCCAAGAACAATTTCATCTCACAACCACACTTTACCTTAATAGCAACAACAGACTGTACAAAAAATGTGTTCGTGCGTACTACCATCCAAATTCCAAAACCTGGTGGAATTCTACATTGGCGCTTGTCAGTTAGGGTAGGAATTAACTTAAGACACTTGCCGCCTCCGCTGATTTGACGGTGCGATTAATGGTAGTAGGAGTATTGTACGAGTACTTTGTCCAGATTTATGGAGTCCGGCCGGTCAGACGAGGTACCACTGCACGCTCGCCATTTATCTTCCTGCAGGAGGCGTGTCGCATCACATATTTGGTACTGAACGATGAGGCAAAAGGCTGTATCGATCCTATTACGTGGTGCACTATGCTGCAGGATTCGTACGTGCACAGCTCCAATCTGTACAGAATTTCTCTTAAAGGATCTGTGCAGAATTGAACTGTGCTACGTACCGTGCGAGATCTTAAAGGTGCTTAAATGTGATTTAATTGGCATAATCCTGTTCAGTGTCCTTGAGAAGAGAAGTAACGAGCGAACAGTGCTTAGCATCATGACATGTGGTTGTCTGTCTGCTGTGATCTTCACACTGGAGTTTTCTTCATATAAAAAGCAGTGTTTGCGGATCATACCCAGCCACCTCGCCACCCTCCCTTCAATGGCGCCGACCACCAGCGGCAGCCGCGGCCTCCCGCCGTCCACCGCAGCGCCGTCCGACTCCCACACATATTTCCTCCCTTCACCCTCCTCCATCTTCCTCGACAACAACCAGGCATCATCGAGCCTGCACATCCCCTCCGGCTACTTTTTCCCGGCGGCTGACGCACAGAACCCCTCACCTCCCACGTCCGGCGCGCCCAAGCACAAGCAGACGCGGAAGCGCCCCAGGCCGTCGCGCCGGCAGCCCACCACCGTTCTCACCACCGACGCCTCCAACTTCCGCGCCATGGTGCACGAGTTCACCGGCTTCTCCACGCCGCCTCCCTTCGTCCACCCGCCACGGCCACACGTCCTGCCCGGAACCGGCGCCGTTCTTACCCCGTCGCATTTCAATCTCTCAGCTGCTGCGCGCGCTTCTCCTCACAATGGCGCCACTAGTAACAGGACTAGTTCTTCACTGCTCGACGCGATCGGCACCTTCCTCGGGTGGAACGCCACGCCTGCTGCTGATTCCGGTGCTGCGGTGCATAGCTCTGGATTTGGGTTCTATGGAAGCAGTCCCGTTTGACGACTGCTGCGACCCTGCTTCTGCCGTCTGCGGCCGCCGAAGGCCAGCCATGGTCGCCCCTCGTCTCTCTTTGCGCGCGGGAGATTTGCTGTATCACAGATCCACAGGGACACTAGTGGTAGAGAGAAGTGAATCTTTCTCCTACTCGGCTAGGTACGTCCGGCGTGTTGAAGAATGAGGATGACATGGTTAGTGAACGCGGTGTGAGTTCATTTCTTCCTTGATTAATTTGCTGCTTTGTTGGTATGATGTACTCCCTCCGTTCGGATAAAATTGACGCTGAGTGGTGCATAAAAAATAGCTTACGGATGTACGTGTCTCACGTTAATTAAACATGAATAGAGGTAGTAAGTACTCTGATCTCTTTCTGGTTAAATATTGGATCTAAGGAATGCTCCTTCGGGAAATTAACCCAGGTTGTGGTAATTTATTCTAGTTATGTTGTAGTAAATAATTTTGGTTGTCATGAAAGTTTCAGTTGCGCCCGGAGATGGTCTTGTTTGCAACTAAGAGCATCTATGGCGCTCAAACACTCTGTCTGGCAACAACGGCAAAAAAAAACCCTTTTCAGGCGTCTGTTTAGGGTTGTCTGCCATCAGCAGTGCCCTTAAATAGGCCCACCCAAATCGTTTCTTTTAACAATTTTTGAATATTAACGACATTCGAGATGAAAATACAAGCACACTGAATGGGTCCCAAGATAGTGTCATACAACAACTTGGAAAATTACACGTAAAATCTATCTATTATATACTAAAAGCAAAATAAATGTGTTTTTCGAGGCGTTAGGTTAATCCACATCATCTTAATTATGTAGACAGTTAGATATAAAGTTGATGGTCATGATTAAAACAAAAATTATGTAACATGTCGTTTGACGCGTACACGTTTAAAATTTGATGTGTCCACGTTTACATGTAAAATCTCCTCCGTCAAAACAAAACAAAAAAAACCCTATGCTAAGCTTTTTTTTAGGATATCCTCACGCCCAGCCGCCGCCATATTTTCCTTTGCCCCTTCGGGCCAGCGGATCTCCTCAAAGTGCATGCATCGATAAATGCTTAAGTTTGGATCTTGCAACAGATGCATGTACTAGACCATCCGCACAGCACGCTCCCGCCACTGTATTTCAATGCCATGGCAGATACGTGCACTGATGCGATCAGTTGTACATCAACCTTGGTCAGATAAGTAGAAAAAGGGGCTTCCGTCTAGAACTTTAGTACCGGTTAGGGTGCATTAGTACCGGTTGCACTGCTTAGGCCTTTAGTTTAGCGTCAGGCGGAAAACCTTTAGTACCGGTTCGTGACACGAACCGGTACTAAAGGGTAGACCTTTAGTACCGGTTCGTTTTTCTGCTCCCCACGCCTTTTTTGCTTTGTAAAATCCAAATGAAAATGAAAGAAAATTCAAAAAATAAAATGTTTTCAGATTCTTGTATGTTATGCAACCAACTATTCGGTGAAATTAAGAAATTCGAATTTTGACTTTTTTTGCAAAAAAGTTTTAAAAATGGTAAAATCGCATTAATTTTTGCATACGACGTCGGAAAAATGCGTATAATATATCAAAATCATCGTGAGAAAAAGTTACATCCGAATTCACCAGGGTTTACACGGTTAGCCAATTTTTAGATTCTCAAAATTCCAAATGAAAATATGAAAGCAAGAAGATTTTAGTTTTTTTCCAGAAATTTAGAAATTTATATATTTTTTATTTTTAAAAAATTAAAATTAATAATTATAAGATTTTTTGAGTCCTAAAATATTACTATTACTTTTAGCAAATTATAAGATTTTCAAATTTTCAGGTTTTAGGTTTGGCAAAAAAATATTAAATTTTTAAAAATAATTAAAAATAATACAATTTATAAAATTTAATTTAATTTATTTATTCAACATTATTATTACATCATTACTTTTGTTTACTCAAAGAATTATTTGGATTTTAAACAATAAAGAAGTGTGACATCGACAAACATGTTAATAGGATTGATATGATAGTACTATCACATACATGCGCGCGAAGCACTTGGAAGTGGAACGGGATGGAACTCGGAAGTTAAGCGTGCTAGTGCGGGAGTAGTGTAAGGATGGGTGACCAACCGGGAAGTTTGACCACGGGTAAGTAATTTGACTAGAGATAAAGTGTAGTTAGAGACTAACGAAAATACTAGAAATTCTGAAAAAAATAAAAAAAAGAGGGAGTGAAAAATAATTAGAAAAAATGGATAAAAAAATTAAACGAAATACGAACCGGTACTAAAGGTCTCTAGCCCCGCGGGCTCCTCCATGCCCACGTTGAGGCACCTTTAGTACCGGTTCGTAAGGAACCGGTACTAAAGGTGGGAGGCCTTTAGTACCGAATCTTTAGTACCGGTTCCAAAACCGGTACTAAAGGCCCTTTAGAACCGGTACTAAAGGGGGTTTCTCTACTAGTGAGATTTCAAGCTTTGCCTCATATATCACCATGCAGCCATGCAACATAGATCGATCCATGGAATTTGACATGCATCATGCATCCAACCTGATCAACCAGCCCAAAGCAGGTACCTACGTATGAGCTTTTCTGTATCTATTTCTTTAGAATACACCACACATCTTCTTGATCAATTTGGTTCTAAATAATTAGCTTTAAAGTAGTTCGCTCTTTCTTGCCAGTCTGATAGCAGCCTGCCGCCGCCAAATTCAAGATTATATTCGAACGATGCCGCTTCCGCCGTATTCCTATCCCCAGCCTGTAACACGTTGTGGCGCTTATCCGCTTCGGTGCTTTCAGTCCGTCCTTCATGACATGCAACGTTCAATTTGACTTTCCTCATGTTGCACCATCTTTCCAAGCACGCCGTTGAGCCAATGTCCGACGATGTGCCAGGCTGCCAGCCCAACGCCATTCCTCCTCTCTTGACATGTGATCCGATCAACGGATGCAACAGAAAGGAAGAAGCCAAGGTGACATGTGGCTGCCCTAGCGCCACCACACCATCTTTGTTGGAAGGGGGTGTGGCGCCACTGTCCGCGTGCCATCCCAACCTTCTTCATCCTCTCTTGGTACGTGAACTGATCGATGGATGCAACGGAGAGACACCGTGGCTCAAATAATCTGACATTGCTGGAAGGCACTGGCCGGCCCTTCCCAGTCCCCTGATGGCTCGCACGAGGGAATAGCACTTCCCACCACTTGTTGGGGTTGAAGTTGCACAAAACCACAACTTTGTTTGTTGTTGCACAGAACACCACTTTTTCATACTATTCTTTGCAGAGAACACAATAATACTACTTAGAAAGCCTAATAGGCCTTTAACATATTAGGGCCTAACCCACACTCAGCCTCCACTCAATGCGATCGACCGGGCTATGCTCTCATCTGTTCCTCTCGATAGCAAACCCTCAATGGGCAACCATCCACAACTCCGGCGGCCCGGATGAGTCCCCCCCCCCCCCCCCCCACACACACACGGCCACGAAGTATTTGGAGCCGCAGAACCAGACATTGACTGGTTTGGACTCGAACCAGCCTCCAACCGAGCCAGCGACAGGGGCGTTTGATCATTTTTCCATTCATGGATTTTGACTTCCACGAATATCCATGTTAAATTGGTGTTGTCTTTCATTTTGTAGTGATGATGTTCTCGGTGGTGAAGTTTGTGTTTCTCCTGTGATCAAGGTGACCGGTGTATGTGTCTGTATGAACCATCGGCATAGCTCCCTCCCTGTTGCGCCCGAGGTCACTAGACCCTCGGCATAGCTCCTGCAGGCGAGCCGTCCACGAGGGTGTCAGCGCCTAACACGTGGCCAACCTATGACCATTGGCATAGGTCATGCGTCATTACCCCCGTTTGTTAGTGGTGGAGCCCTAAGGGCAACATCTGTGCTGACGGCCAAAGAAACCCGTCATTATAGCTGGTCTATTCCGACGGATATATTGTACCGACGGTTCTTCCGTTGTGCCGTCACACGCTTTACCAAGGGTGATGGGCCGATGGTGACCGTCGGCATAGGGTTGTGCCGACGGTTTTGTGCGCTATGCCGACAACAAGTTCGGTCGGCGTAGAAGCGTTTTCCTGTAGTGTTTCCAAATTTGTACAAATTGTGGTGTGAAACATGTGTGCTTAACT
The DNA here is from genome assembly GCF_019359855.2 of Lolium perenne. Taxonomy (NCBI): domain Eukaryota; kingdom Viridiplantae; phylum Streptophyta; class Magnoliopsida; order Poales; family Poaceae; genus Lolium; species Lolium perenne. The sequence continues at coordinate 51,708,368 of NC_067245.2, forward strand.
CGTTGACCAGTTTGGTCACATTGAGCTTGGCTTGGGCTCGTGATAGTGCGTCTGATTTGTTAATGGCCTATTAGGTTTCTTAATTAGTACTATTATGTTCCCTGCGAAGAATTGCATGAAAAAGTGGTGTTTTATGCAACAACAAACTGAAGTTGTCGTTTTGGGCAACTTTAGCCCCAACAAGTGGTGTGAAATGCTATTCTCTCGGCTCGCACGTATTGAAGCATATGTAGTGCTTGATTCATAGGTTCTTTCAAATCATCCAGGTCTCCCCTAAGTGCATAATTGTTCTCTGCATGTATACATTTTTTTATTTGAGGGTCACATGTATGCAAGGTTCTCTCAAAATGATTTTCTTTGTGTGCCTAAACTAACTTGTGTTTGCTTGGTCGATCGAAGTTGCACGGATGCTACCAAAGGAGTTGCAGCAAGAGGGCAATCAAAGTACTGCACTATGTACTACACATTCAGGTAGACAACATCGCTTATAGACTTTTTGTTGCAGGATTAATTTTAAGTGTCTCGATCAGAGTGGTTCTTGAAGATATTGCCCACTCTATGTTGTGAATGTTTGGCTGTTAACGATGGGGACTTCCATCGGTTCCGTGTTACTTTATATAGGCCAACAATGGCACAGATAGATACATGAGAGGTTACAACAGAAAGAGAAAAGGAAGGGATATGATCTTGATCTTATAGTTGCGATCAGATCATCACAAATACATTTGAACTACCGCACGCCAATATCTGAACTTCTGTCCAGATTCATCTGAACCTCCATAACGTCACCGTACGATATCTTGTACATTAACATATGTGTTATGTAATCGAACAGTCTCCGTTCGTGTACTGCGTTCGTGTACTGCGCTGCAGAAGGTGGAGAACCGCGACCTGTTTACGGAGGTCTGTACATGGTTGGAGAACACGGCGAGGGATACTTTTTCCCTACATGGGTGGCAGCATAATCTACGGATTGGGCCTCCACCTTCACCTTAGGCGTTTTACATTTGCTCATGCCTGATATGTAATTCGTCTTTTTTAGCACTCCAGACTTTCGAGACTTTTTGAACGGCTGTGCATCTTAGCTATGCAGAGGTCGAGTGTAATTGCTTTTTATGAGTAATAAAGCGCTCATTATCGAAAAAAATGTAATCGAACAGTAAGACCAACATGTGCTTGCAAGAAGCAAATCATTGCCGCTTAATTCCATGGCGTATTTCTGGCTCTTAAATATATAGTCATCAAAGCATGTCTATTCACCTGTATAATCTTTCGTATGTGAAATTCCATTGGAAACTTCTTTCAAATGTAAATCCAACCATATATTTTTAGTGGTGTATTACTAATATATATGTTATCTATCAAATATGGGTCCAAAATTACTTATAATACACATGGGTCTTATAAAATCATACCGAGAAAGTGTATGTGTACACCAAACTATTTAATTTAATCACACTTACGAATCCGATTAACATCGTAAAGAAGACACAATATTGGCTTCATTACGGTCTAGCTTGAAAATTTCATAGTAATATTTACTCTTGGATTAAGCATGATTGAATATATTTTCAACACAAGCAATATTATATTTACATAATACGGATATCTATGAAGCTAGCAGTGTGTTTCTTATACACACGATACGGTAGTGCATGCCCTCGCATTTGCGAGGGCCGCCGTGCTAGTTAGACAAATGCTAGGTTATTTGAGCCATAAATGTCAACATCATTCTTCACAAGTTTGTCTGATCTTCTTCATCTTTTTTATTATGGTCATTGATTTATAGAAGATCAAACAACATGTATTTCTTCCTTCTCTTCTTCTCTTGCAGCTCTCCTCCTCCAATTCCTTCTTCTCCTCTTTCAGCAGGTTCCTCCCCTCTACTAAACTCAATCTCTGCTTCAACACAGGGTTCAGTGGCATCCATCCATTGTTTCACATCTTGTAATAAGCTTGTGTATTTTGTATCTAACTTATTCTTCTTTTCAATTCTTAACCAAAACAACATTTTGAATTTTCTCTTCAATTTTAGCGGTGTCATCATTTTTCTAGATGCCCCATAAAATAGATAGTGCATGTTGCAAGCCACTCAAGATCAACCCGGCCAATAAACAATGCCACAATTATGGCGTCCTACAAATATATATGATGAACACTATAATTGAGCAAATCAAACTACCAATGCATATTATCTTGTGACCCTAGATCAACTAGAATTTAGCAATGCACCATCACTTACATTGTGATGTGAACATGCGTAGAACTGCCGACATGTGTTCCTCATTTCAAAAGCAATGACTTCCTCCAGCACGCGCTTGTGGATATGACAACGCTCAGAAAACATTGTCGGCGAGCCCGCGGAATGTTAGGTCTGCGGTGGACTTGAGAGCATAGTACACCTACGGGTACTCAAATCGAGCAAAATAGGACTAAATTTAAGCAAATAAAACCATAAATCCTTCAACCAGTTAGGAAAATAGCACCAAATTGGCTAAGAGGACTCAAAAGTCGCCTACCAGGACTCAATGGACGTTTGAAAAAAAATGACTCGATGGACGTCTCACCATTATTCTAGCTCCGCATGACGGAAGGCGTCAGCGGGAATGCTAAGCCCGCATAATGAAGTTGTCCGAGTTGTGGATGGCCCAAAGCAACGACGGCTTCCAAACGAGGACATGAGTGATAGATGAAGCAGGAGGAAGGCACCGGTGCTCCATATAAGTGTGTATAGGTTGGTGCGTCACAATGGGGGTGGTGGCGGTTTTGCGGATGATTCATAGGGAGGAGGCGAGTACGAGTGAAGAGGGGTGAGAGTGAATGGTTTAGGTCGCTGCAATGTGGTGCCCACCTGTCTGTTTCCTACATGGCGCGTGCCGACGCTCCCAATGGGTCAGGTCCGACGCGAGAATGGCGGACAAAGTTTTGGGCCACGTCATCTGCCAGCAAAGATTGGGGGCGCGTGGTGTCAGCCCATTTTTTACGGGGCCTAGTAACCCTATGTGGGGAATTTGGGGGGTGGGGGATTCGAGATGCTCTAAGATGTTTTGTTCTCAGTATATATCTTCCAGTAGAATTGAACAGATCCAAAAATGCTCACTGCAATTTTTCTTATATTTCGATGTCCAATATCTCAATTGCTACTCTATCATACTCATTGTGGGGAGGACATGTAGGAAATATGTTTTGCAAAATGGAAAGGACACTGCATAATCTGGTGAAGTTTATGGCTACCTTGGCAAACTTAAAATCCGATGGTTGAAGCGACAAACGACAGTAACAGTACTTGAACTTGCACACAGACTTGGTGAAGGGTTTTTTCCGCCAGTAACCATTTTGTTGGCTGAAAGCTATGGCCAGTGCTGGTCTCTGCCCCAAGCAGAGTGCCGGGCCAATTCTTGGACACTCCTCAGTCCTCAGCCTGTTCAGCAATGCTAAACCTAAAGAATGACTTTGCTCCTACGATGCTATTAGTCCCGGAAACTCCTTTTTAAAGATAAACCATCCCTTTATGAATGAATAATGTTTACAACAAATAGAGGGATCGGTACAATATCAGGGGTGTTTAAGAGCCACATGTGGTGCCCCATCCCGGAAGCTCCTATATGGCGTTCGCTGCATCAGCAAACGAGGCAACACATGAAGCATTTTCGTTAATGGGCCTCTTATAGCGCGGCTCTATATTGAGTTGTATTTTTTGTTATGTTTCTTTTTTCCCTTTTCTTTTACTATTCTCCCCTTGTCTACTCTTTATATTTTTATTTTTGTTTTAAACATTAATATGAATATTTTATGAGAAATTGAAAAGTTAAAAATTCATATGAAGGTGCCCCTTATAATGATGCGGAGACGGTGGTATCCCATACGGGCAGCGATACGAGCAAGATGCGACCGTATCACTGGTAGTTAAGCTCTCTGGAGCCTCAGATGAAGATGCCTCCAACTGCAAAGTTGATCAAAATACTCCAAAAAAATTTAAGTGTGGCTTCATTTCCCCCAAAATACGTCAAACCACTTTAAAGGTTCAATAAAGCATAAGGTCTCTTTGTTTTGCACTATAAGTGTTAGTCAAAGATTAAAAAAAAACCGGCGAAAACAAGTGGAAACCTGAGGAAAAAACCATAGCTAGAAATCACAGAATTCGGAGCTATCAGCCACTCTACGGAAAAAGGCAATGTTTTTGTCACCATCTAAAAGTCACATACCATGTGCTCTATGGTACCAATAATTCTCCTCTTTAGTGAAACTATTGTAAAGTTCTACCTGGATATTAGTCCTATGAACTTGCTCTTCAGGAGTAAGAAAACATTCTCCTCCAGGATTTTTATGGCCAGTAACACATTTTTAATTTCCATTTTCCTCTTCTTATTCATACCCAACAAATTAACTCCCCAATATTTGAAATGTTTTTGAAACAATTTCAGTTTGATATTAAAATATCAATAGTATCCTTACTCTTGTTGGTTTTTCCCCAAATATCTTTTACTAAGGTTATGAAGTTAGACTTCTTTAACGAGGATAAATCAAACTTAAACTCTCTAGTTTTATTTTGAGAAGATGGATAAATAAAACTTATACTCTACAGTTTTATTTTCCAAGGTGGGTCTTCCTTTGTCTATTAGACCACCTTTCATGTAAACCTCATGAAAAGCCAAAGAATGAATGTCCATCTTTAAAAGTTCAGAAGATGGAGATAACACAGTAGGTTTATTCTTCTCCAACACATGCCTAAGAATATTGAATTCACCACCAACAACATAGGAAACATCCAGACAATGGGAAAAGAAATACAACCCAAAAATAAAATTGGATTTAACCTCATCATGATCTAGACCATACATGGATATAAATAAAATCCCATTTACAGTTTTCCTCCTCATCCCACAAATTTATGAGGATCATATGTTCACCAAACTTAACTATTTGAACTTCCAAGCTATCAAAATGAACACCATATAGGATGCCACCAGATTTCCCCACCGAATGAATCCACTTCCAAAAATAAGAGTTGAGGGGGCCAATTTTCCTGAAAATTTTATCTTCATAATTCCTTTTTATAGTCTCTTGTAAAGCTATAGTGTCTAGGTTATAATCTGACATGATACCAGGGAGGCAAACACACATCCCATTCTTGGATGCCCGATAAGATTCCAAAAGCCTATTATCATTTAAACTTTTCAAGTTTGTTTCTCTTTCTACCATTCTTTCCAAGATTCAGAGCAACATCGGTAGATGGACCTTGACTCATAGTCATAGGCCTAGAGATAATCACATCAACATTTTTCCGGATACTCTTTTTTTATTCCGTCATTGGACCAAAGTAAACGAATCATCAATAGGGTTCCCATCATGTCATTCCAAATTTAAAGGAGTAGTAGTGTTATTGTCATGTACCACCACCAAGGGGTATTTCTTCTTAGTTTGTTTTTCAGATAAACTGCTTCTAAAATTTGCTATTTCCCTGAACAAAATAGGTTCAAAGTCATAGATGGTATATTAACACCATCATAGAAACTCTTAGATAAAGCAGAAAAGGAGTTAGAGGTTCCACCGTCAAAACTAGGAGAACCATGAGTATCACCATTAACTTCCAAATTCCTCTTCTTGGAGAGATTGGTGATTCTGTCAACCACATTAATCACCTCCTCAGGCTTGTTCCTCAAATTAAATCTAGAGGCTCCTTCATAATGATTAGTTTCCATGTTCTCCTTCTCACATTCATCAGTAATGTCACCACCAAAAGAATTCTCGGGAGATTGAACTGTGTATCCCATGGGACCCATCACAGGAGTACAATCCACACTATCCATCTCAGTCACAACAGGTAGAGCAGGTGATGAGCACAGATTGCACATCGTTGGGAACCCCAAGAGGAAGGTGTTGGAGATATGCCCAAGAGGCAATAATAAAAGTGGTTATTATATATCTTTATGTTTATGATAGATGTTTATATACCATGCTATAATTGTATTAACCGAAAAATTGATACATGTGTGATATGTAAACAACAAAGAGTCCCTAGTATGCCTCTTAAACTAGCTTGTTGATTAATGGATGATTAGTTTCATAATCATGAACATTGGATGTTATTAATAACAAGGTTATATCATTGTATGAATGATGTAATGGACACACCCAATTAAGAGTAGCATAAGATCACGTCATTAAGTTATTTGCTATATGCTTTCGATACATAGTTACCTAGTCCTTATGACCATGAGATCATATAAATCACTTATACCGGAAATGTACTTTGATTGCATCAAACGCCACTGCGTAAATGGGTGGTTATAAAGGTGGGATTAAGTATCCGGAAAGTATGAGTTGAGGCATATGGATCAACAGTGGGATTTGTCCATCCTGATGACGGATAGATATACTCTGGGCCCTCTCAGTGGAATGTCGTCTAAAGTCTTGCAAGCATATGAATAAGTTCATAAGAGACCACATACCACGGTACGAGTAAAGAGTACTTGTCAGGAGACAAGGTTGAACAAGGTATAGAGTGATACCGATGATCAAACCTTGGACAAGTATAATATCGCGTGACAAAGGGAATTGGTATCGTATGTGAATGGTTCATTCGATCACTAAAGTCATCGTTGAATATGTGGGAGCCATTATGGATCTCCAGATCCCGCTATTGGTTATTGGTCGGAGAGAGTAATCAACCATGTCCACATAGTTCACGAACCGTAGGGTGACACACTTAAGGTTTGATGTTGAAATGGTAGAACTTGAATATGGAATGGAGTTCGAAGTATTGTTCGAAGTCTCGGATGGGATCCCGGACATCACGAGGAGTTCTGGAATGGTCCGGAGAATAAGATTCATATATAGGAAGTCATTTTATAAGTTTGAAAATGATCCGGTGATTTTACGGAAGGTTCTAGAAGGTTCTAGAAAAGTCCGGAAGGAATCACTAAGGAAGGAGGAGTCCCAGAGGGACTCCACCTCCCCATGGCCGGCCAACCCTAGTGGGGGAGTCCAAGGTGGACTCCACCCAAGGGGGCCGGCCACCCCCCCACATGGAAGGGGGGAATCCCACCTCAAGTGGGAGTCCCACCTTGGGTAGGTTTCCCTACTACATGGAAGGTTCTTGTGTTGGGGTCTTATTCGAAGACTTGTAGTCCAAACACTTGGGGATCCACCTATATAATGAGGGGCATAGGGGAGGGGGCCGGCCACCACAAGCCCTCAAGGAGGCCGCACCCCATAGTGGCCGGCCACCCCCTCTCCCAAACCCTAGCCGCCCCTCTCTCCTCCACCTCTCCCGCACGCTTAGCGAAGATATGCCAGAGTTCTCCACCACCACCGCCACCACGCCGTCGTGATGCCGGATTCAAGGAGGAGCTACTACTTCCGCTGCCCGCTGGAACGGGGAGAAGGACGTCGTCTTCATCAACACCGAACGTGTGACCGAGTACGGAGGTGCTGCCCGATCGTGGCACCGTGATCAAGATCTTCTACGCGCTTTTGCAAGCGGCAAGTGATCGTCTACCGCAGCAACAAGATCCTCATCTTGTAGGCTTTGGAAATCTTCAAGCGTGAGTCTCGATCATCTCCTCGTTGCTCCCGTCTTCTAGATTGCATCTTGGCTTGGATTGCGTTCTCGCGGTAGGAAATTTTTTGTTTTCTATGCAACGAATCCCTACAGTGGTATCAGAGCCAGGTCTATGCATAGATGGTTGCACGAGTAGAACACAATGGTTTTGTGGGCGTTGATGCTCTTGTTGTCTTTAGTTTGAGTACTTTGCATCTGTGTGGCATAGTGGGATGAAGCGGCTCGGACTAACTTTACATGACCGCGTTCATGAGACTTGTTCCTCGTTCGACATGCAACTTGTATTGCATAAGATGCTTTGCGGGTGTCTATCTCTCCTACTATAGTGAAGATTCAATTTATTCTTCTATTGACAACACTAGTATCACCATTGTGGTTCATGTTCGTAGGTAGATTAGATCTCTCTCGAAAACCCTAAACCACGTAAAATATGCAAACCAAATTAGAGACGTCTAACTTGTTTTTGCAGGTTTGGTGTTGTGATATGGCCATAATGTGATGATGAATATGTATGAGATGATCATTATTGTAATGTGGCAACCGGCAGGAGCCTTATGGTTGTCTTTAAATTTCATGTTGAGTAGTATTTCCAAGTAGTTGTAATAGTTGCTACATGAGGTGAACAACCATGAAGACGGCGCCATGGACCTTGACGCTACGCCGACGATGATGGAGATCATGCCCGAAGATGATGGATATCATGTCCGTGCTTTGGAGATGAATATCAAAGGCGCAAAGACAAAAGGGCCATATCATATCACATATGAACTGCATGTGATGTTAATCCTTTTATGCATCTTATTTTGCTTAGATCGCGACGGTAGCATTATAAGATGATCCCTCACTAAAATATCAAGATAATAAAGTGTTCATCCTTAGTAGCACTGTTGCCAAGACTTGTCGTTTCGAAGCATCTCGTGATGATCGGGTGTGATAGAATCAACAAGTGCATAAAACGGGTGCAAGCCAGTTTTGCACATGCGGATACTAAGGTGGCCTTGACGAGCCTAGCATGTACAGACATGGTCTCGGAACACGTGATACCAAAAGGTAGAGCATGAATCATGTGATTGATATGATGAACACTTTGAGTGTTCGCCATTGAAATTACACCTTGTCTCGTGATGATCGGACTTAGGTGTGGTGGATTTGGTTCGTGTGATCACTAAGACAATGCGAGGGATATTGTTTTGAGTGGGAGTTGACCTAGATTTTTAATTATGTTGAATTAAAATTTGAACTCAATTTTTCATAAACTTAGTCTAAACTATTGCAAATATATGTTGTAGAGATGGCGTCCCCAATCAATTTTAACCAGTTCCTAGAGAAAGAAAAGCTTAAGAGCAACGGTAGCAACTTCACCGACTGGTTCCGTCATGTGAGGATCTTCCTCTCTGGCGGAAATCTGCAATATGTGCTTGATGCACCGCTAGGTGACCCTCCTGCAGAAACTGAAACCGATGAAGTAAAGAAAGTTTACGCGACTCGGAAAGCTCGGTACTCTCAAGTTTAGTGTGCCATCCTGTGCAGTATGGAAGCCGTTCTTCAAAAACGTTTTGAGCACCACGATCCTCATGAGTTGGTCAATGAGCTGAAAGCTATATTTGAAACTCATGCGGCCGTGGAATGCTATGAAGCATCGAAACACTTCTTCAGCTGCATGATGGAAGAAGGCAGCTCCGTTAGTGAGCACATGCTCGCCATGACCGGGCATGCGAAGAAACTCAGTGACTTGGGAATAGTGATTCCTAACAGACTGGGGATTAATCGTGTCCTTCAATCACTGCCACCAAGTTACAAGAACTTTGTGATGAACTACAATATGCAGAACATGAACAAAGAGTTACCTGAACTCTTTGGCATGCTAAAAGCTGCTGAGATTGAAATCAAGAAAGAGCACCAAGTGTTGATGGTCAACAAGACCACCAGTTTCAAGAAACAGGGCAAGTCTAAGGGAAAATTCAAGAAGGGTGGCAAGAAAGCTGCCACGCCTCCTATGAAACCTAAGAACGGCCCTAAGCACGATGCTTTGAGTGCTATTCGCAAGGAGAAGGGACACTTGGAAGCGTAATTGCTCCAAGTATCACGGCTGATACGAAGAGCGGCCTTGTCAAGAAGAAGAAAGAAGGTATATCTGATATACATGTTATAGATGTTTATCTCACTGGTTCTCGTACTAGTACCTGGGTATTAGATACTGGTTCGGTTGCTCATATTTGTAACTCGAAACAGGAACTAAAGAATAAACGAAGACTACTGAAAGATGAAGTGACGATGCGCGTTGGAAACGGATCCAAAGTCGATGTGATCGCTGTCGGCACACTTCCTCTACATCTACCTTCGGGATTAGTTTTAAGCCTAAATAATTGTTATTTTGTACCCGCGTTGAGCCTGAACATTATATCTGGATCTTGTTTAATGCAAGATGGTTATTCATTCAAGTCTGAGAATAATGGTTCTTCCATTTTTATGAATAATATCTTTTATGGTCGAGCACCTGAAAAGAATGGCTTATTTCTGTTAGATCTCGATAGTAGTGATACGCATATACATAACATTGATGCTAAGCGAATTAAATTGAATGATAATTCTACTTATATGTGGCACTGTCGTCTGATACGTCTCCAACATATCAATAATTTCTTATGTTCCATGATTGTTTTATGACAATACCTACATGTTTTATACATACTTTATGTCATATTTATGCATTTTCCGGCACTAACCTATTAACAAGATGCCGAAGAGCCAGTTGCTGTTTTCTGCTGTTTTTGGTTTCAGAAATCCTACTCCCTCCGGTTCATATTAATTGACTCTAATATGGATGTATCTAGACATATTTTAGTTCTAGATACGTCCATATTGGAGTCAATTAATATGAATCGGAGGGAGTAGTAAGGAAATGTTCTCGGAATTGGACGAAATCAATGCCCAGGATCTTATTTTTCCACGAAGCTTCCAGAACACCGGAGGAGATACGAAGTGGGGCGACGAGGCGGCCACACAACAGGGCGGTGCGGCCCACCTCCTGGCCGCGCGGCCCTAGCGTGTGGGGCCCTCGTGGCGCCCCCTGACCTACCCTTCCGCCTACTTAAGCCTTCGGCGATAATAACTCCAGTACCGAGAGCCACGATATGGAAAACCTTCCAGAGACGCCGCCACCGCCAATCCCATCTCGGGGGATTCAGGAGATCGCCTCCGGCACCCTGCCGGAGAGGGGAATCATCTCCCGGAGGACTCTTCACCACCATGGTCGCCTCCGGAGTGATGTGTGAGTAGTTCACCCCTGGACTATGGGTCCATAGCAGTAGCTAGATGGCCGTCTTCTCCTAATTGTGCTATCATTATTGGATCTTGTGAGCTGCCTAACATGATCAAGATCATCTATCTGTAATGCTACATGTTGCATTTGTTGGGATCCGATGAATAATGAATGCTATGTCATGTTGATTATCAATCTATCATCTATGTGTTGTTTATGATCTTGCATGCTCTCCGTTGCTAGTAGAGGCTCTGGCCAAGTTTTTACTTGTAACTCCAAGAGGGAGTATTTATACTCGATAGTGGGTTCATGCCTCCATTAAATCTGGGACAGTGACAGAAAGTTCTAAGGTTGTGGATGTGCTGTTGCCACTAGGGATAAAACATCAATGCTATGTCTAAGGATGTATTTGTTGATTACATTACGCACCATACTTAATGCAATTGTCTGTTGTTTGCAACTTAATACTGGAGGGAGTTCGGATGATAACCTGAAGGTGGACTTTTTAGGCATAGATGCATGCTGGATAGCGGTCTATGTACTTTGTCGTAATGCCCAATTAAATCTCACACTACTCATCATAACATGTATGTGCATTGTCATGCCATCTTTATTTGTCAATTGCCCAACTGTAATTTGTTCACCCAACATGCTATTTATCTTATGGGAGAGACACCACTAGTGAACTGTGGACCCCGGTCCATTCTTTTACATCGAATACAATCTACTGCAATACTCGTTCTACTGTTCTCTGCAAACATCATCATCCACACTATACATCTAATCCTTTGTTACAGCAAGCCGGTGAGATTGACAACCTCACTGTCACGTTGGGGCAAAGTAATTTGGTTGTGTTGTGCAGGTTCCACGTTGGCGCCGGAATCCCTGGTGTTGCGCCGCACTACACTCTGCCGCCATCAACCTTCAACGTGCTTCTTGGCTCCTACTAGTTCGATAAACCTTGGTTTCTTACTGAGGGAAACTTGCCGCTGTACGCATCACACCTACCTCTTGGGGTTCCCAACGGACGCGTGTTGTACGCGTAACAAAGCAAACAAGATTTCTGGCGCAGTTGCCGGGGAGATCAAGACACGCTGCAAGGGGAGTCTCCACTTCCAATCTCTTTACTTTGTTTTTGGCTTGCTTTATTTTATTTACTACTTTGTTTGCTGCATTATATCAAAACACAAAAAAAATAGTTGCTAGCTTTACTTTATTTACTGTCTTGTTTGCAATCTCCATATTAAAAACACAAAAAAAAATAGTTACTTGCATTTAATTTATCTAGTTTGCTTTATTTACTGTTTCTAAAATGGGTACTCCTAAAAATACTAAGTTGTGTGACTTCACAACCACAAATAACAATGATTTCTTATGCACACCTATTGCTCCACCTGCTACTGCAGCAGAATTCTTTGAAATTAAACCTGCTTTACTAAATCTTGTTATGAGAGAGCAATTTTCTGGTGTTAGTTCTGATGATGCTGCTGCCCATCTCAATAATTTTGTTGAACTATGTGAAATGCAAAAGTATAAAGATGTAGATGGTGACATTATAAAATTAAAATTGTTTCCTTTCTCATTAAGAGGAAGAGCTAAAGATTGGTTGCTATCTTTGCCTAAGAATAGTATTGATTCATGGACTAAATACAAGGATGCTTTTATTGGTAGATATTATCCTCCTGCTAAAATTATATCTTTGAGAAGTATCATAATGAATTTTAAACAATTGGATAATGAGCATGTTGCCCAAGCATGGGAAAGAATGAAATCTTTGGTTAAAAATTGCCCAACCCATGGACTAACTACTTGGATGATCATCTAAACCTTTTATGCAGGACTGAATTTTTCTTCGCGGAACCTATTGGATTCAGCCGCTGGAGGTACCTTTATGTCCATCACTCTAGGCGACGCAACAAAGCTTCTTGATAATATGATGATTAATTACTCTGAATGGCACACGGAAAGAGCTCCACAAGGTAAGAAGGTAAATTCTATCGAAGAAACCTCTTCCTTGAGTGATAAGATTGATGCTATTATGTCTATGCTTGTGAATGGTAGGACAAATATTGATCCTAATAATGTTCCTTTAGCTTCATTGGTTGCCCAAGAAGAACATGTTGATGTGAACTTCATTAAAAATAATAATTTCAACAACAATGCTTATCGGAAAAATTCTAGTAACAACTATAGGTCATATCCTTATAATAATGGTAACGGTTATGGTAATTCTTATGGGAATTCTTACGACAATAATAGGAATACACCCCCTGGACTTGAAGCCATGCTTAAAGAATTTATTAGTACACAAACTGCTTTTAACAAATCTGTTGAAGAAAAGGTTGGGAAAATTGATATACTTGCTTCTAAAGTTGATAGTCTTGCTGCTGATGTTGATCTTTTGAAATCCAAAGTTATGCCTAATGAAAATAAAGATATTAAGTCATTTGCTACAGCAAACGCCATCCAAGTTAGATTAATGAGAATATAAGATTAATGGCCAAATTGCGTGCTAGGTGGGAGAAAGAAGAAAATGCTAAAGATGACAATGTAGATAAAGTTTGGACTATTACTACCACTAGTAATGCTAATGCTTCACATGTTGCTGCACCTCCTACTATTAATGGTAAAAGAATTGGTGTTGGCAATGTTTCCACTTCTAATGCAAAGCGTGAAAAACTGCCTGAAATTGCTGAAACAGCCTATGATAAAACTGCAGAAATTTTTTCTAATGTTGGGGACAATGATCCCATTGCTTTAGATCATAATGGTTTAGATTTTGATGATTGTCATATCTCTGAAGTTATAAAGTTCTTACAAAAACTTGCTAAAAGTCCTAATGCTAGTGCTATAAATTTAGCTTTTACAAAACATATTACAAATGCTCTCATAAAAGCTAGAGAAGAGAAATGAAATCGAGAAGCTTCTATTCCTAGGAAGTTAGAGGATGGTTGGGAGCCCATCATTAAGATGAAGGTCAACGTAAAAAGAAGATTAAATTTCTACGATCTGATCGCGGAGGTGAATATCTGAGTTATGAGTTTGGCATGCATTTAAAGAAATGCGGAATACTTTCACAATTGACACCGCCAGGAACACCACAACAAAACGGTGTGTCCGAACGTCGTAATCGAACTCTCTTAGATATGGTTCGTTCTATGATGTCTCTTACTGATTTGCCGTTATCATTTTGGAGTTATGCATTAGAGACAGCCGCATTCACTTTAAATAGAGCACCATCAAAATCCGTAGAAACGACACCGTATGAATTATGGTTTAATAAGAAACCTAAGCTGTCGTTCCTTAAAGTTTGGGGTTGCGAAGCCTATGTAAAGAAGTTACAACCGGACAAGCTAGAACCCAAAGCGGAGAAATGCGTCTTCATAGGATACCCTAAGGAAACTATAGGGTACACTTTCTATCACAGATCCGAAGGCAAAATCTTTGTTGCTAAGAACGAAACCTTTCTTGAGAAAGAATTTCTCACTAAAGAAGTGACTGGAAGAAAAGTAGAACTCGATGAGATTAATGAATCTTTACTCGTTGATCAGAGCAGCGTAGTACCGGAAACTGTTCCCGTGCTGCCTACACCGGCAACAGAGGAAGCAAATGATAATGATCATGAAACTTCGAACGAGGAAACTACTGAACCTCGCAGATCGACAAGGGAACGTGCCACTCCTGATTGGTATGATCCTTGTCCAAATGTCATGATTGTGGACAACAATGTTGAAGACCCTGCGACGTATGAAGAAGCGATGATGAGCCCAGATTCCAACAAATGGCAAGAAGCCATGAAATCCGAAATGGGATCCATGTATGATAACAAAGTATGGACTTTGGTAGACTTACCTGATAGCCGCAAGGCTGTCGAGAATAAATGGATCTTCAAGAGAAAAACAGATGTTGATGGTAATATTACTGTCTATAAAGCTCGACTTGTCGCAAAGGGTTTCCGACAAATTCAAGGTGTTGACTACGATGAGACTTTCTCACCTGTAGCGAAGCTAAAATCTGTGAGGATTTTGTTAGCAATAGCTGCATTTTTTGATTATGAAATTTGGCAGATGGATGTTAAAACGGCGTTCCTTAGTGGAGACATTGAGGAAGAGTTGTATATGGTACAACCCAAAGGTTTTGTCGATCCTAAAAATGCTGACAAAGTATGCAAACTTCAGCGTTCAATCTATGGACTGAAGCAAGCATCAAGAAGTTGGAACCGACGCTTTGATAAGGTGATCAAAGACTTCGGGTTTATATAGTGTCATGGAGAGGCCTGTATTTACAAGAAAGTGAGTGGGAGCTCTGTAGCATTCCTGATATTATATGTAGATGACATATTATTGATTGGGAATGATATAGAACTATTAAGCAGTATAAAAGGTTATTTGAATAATAGTTTTTCAATGAAAGAGACCTTGGTGAAGCATCGTATATATTAGGCATCAAGATTTATAGAGATAGATCAAGACGCCTAATAGGGCTATCACAGAGTACATACCTGGACAAGATTCTAAAGAAGTTTAGAATGGACGAAAGTAAGAAAGGGTTCTTACCTATGTTACCAGGCAAGGTCTTGAGTAAGACTCAAGGACCGGCTACGGCAGAAGAAAGAGAAAGGATGAGTCAGATCCCCTATGCCTCGGCAGTAGGATCTATCATGTATGTCATGCTATGTACTAGACCGGATATAGCACATGTTGTTAGTTTGACTAGCAGATATCAAAGTGATCCAGGAATGGAACACTGGACAACGGTCAAGAATATCCTGAAGTACTTGAAAAGAACTAAGGATATGTTTCTTTGTTATGGAGGTGACCAAGAGCTCGTTGTAACAAGTTACACCGATGCAAGTTGGAACACTGATCCTGATGACTCTAAGTCACAGTCTGGGTACGTGTTTATATTGAATGGTGATGCAGTAAGCTGGGCAAGCTCGAAGCAGTGCACGGTGGCAAAGTCTTCAACAGAATCAGAGTACATAGCGGCTTCAGAGGCTTCATCAGAAGCGGTATGGATGAAGAGGTTCATTGTAGAGCTCGGTGTGGTTCCTAGTGCATTGGACCCACTAGTCATCTACTGTGACAACATGGGTGCCATCGCCAATGCACAAGAACCAAGGTCACACAAGAGGCTGAAGCATATCTAGATGCGTTATCACTCGATTCGCGAGTACATCGAAGATGGAGAAGTAAAGATTTGCAAAGTACACACTGATCTGAATGTAGCAGATCCGTTGACTAAAGCTCTCCCTAGGGCAAAGCATGACCAACACCAGAATGCCATGGGTGTTAAGAATATTACAATGTAATCTAGATTATTGACTCTAGTGCAAGTGGGAGACTGTTGGAGATATGCCCAAGAGGCAATAATAAAAGTGGTTATTATATATCTTTATGTTTATGATAGATGTTTATATACCATGCTATAATTGTATTAACCGAAACATTGATACATGTGTGATATGTAAACAACAAAGAGTCCCTAGTATGCCTCTTAAACTAGCTTGTTGATTAATGGATGATTAGTTTCATAATCATGAACATTGGATGTTATTAATAACAAGGTTATATCATTGTATGAATGATGTAATGGACACACCCAATTAAGCGTAGCATAAGATCACATCATTAAGTTATTTGCTATATGCTTTCGATACATAGTTACCTAGTCCTTATGACCATGAGATCATATAAATCACTTATACCAGAAAGGTAATTTGATTACATCAAACGCCACTGCGTAAATGGGTGGTTATAAAGGTGGGATTAAGTATCCGGAAAGTATGAGTTGAGGCATATGGATCAACAGTGGGATTTGTCCATCCCGATGACGGATAGATATACTCTGGGCCCTCTCGGTGGAATGTCGTCTAAAGTCTTGCAAGCATATGAATAAGTTCATAAGAGACCACATACCACGGTACGAGTAAAGAGTACTTGTCAGGAGACGAGGTTGAACAAGGTATAGAGTAATAGCGATGATCAAACCTCGGACAAGTAAAATATCGCGTGACAAAGGGAATTGGTATCGTATGTGAATGGTTCATTCGATCACTAAAGTCATCGTTGAATATGTGGGAGCCATTATGGATCTCCAGATCCCGCTATTGGTTATTGGTCGGAGAGAGTAATCAACCATGTCCACATAGTTCACGAACCGTAGGGTGACACACTTAAGGTTTGATGTTGAAATGGTAGAACTTGAATATGGAATGGAGTTCGAAGTATTGTTCGAAGTCTCGGATGGGATCCCGGACATCACGAGGAGTTCCAGAATGGTCCGGAGAATAAGATTCATATATAGGAAGTCATTTTATAAGTTTGAAAATGATCCGGTGATTTTACGGAAGGTTCTAGAAGGTTCTAGAAAAGTCCGGAAGGAATCACTAAAGAAGGAGGAGTCCCGGAGGGACTCCACCTCCCCATGTCCGGCAAACCCTAGTGGGGGAGTCCAAGGTGGACTCCACCCAAGGGGGCCGGCCACCCCCCCACATGGAAGGGGGGAATCCCACCTCAAGTGGGAGTCCCACCTTGGGTAGGTTTCCCTACTACATGGAAGGTTCTTGTGTTGGGGTCTTATTCGAAGACTTGTAGTCCAAACACTTGGGGATCCACCTATATAATGAGGGGCATAGGGGAGGGGGCCGGCCACCACAAGCCCTCAAGGAGGCCGCACCCCATAGTGGCCGGCCACCCCCTCTCCCAAACCCTAGCCGCCCCCTCTCTCCTCCACCTCTCCCGCACGCTTAGCGAAGCTCCGCCGGTGTCGTCGTGGTGAACGAGCAGATGCCATGGGATGGCTTAAGTTGGGGCCGAATGGGCGCTAGAGGATTCGGGGGAGGGTTTTTGATTACATAGGATGAACTTCCGCATGCTTTCCTCAACAACTAAGCCAGAGGCAAAGGTAGAAGAAGAAACACACAAGGAAGAACTCTGCTCTAGATCTTTCTCTTCATTGATCTCAACAGGATACAGGTTTGTGCATACAAGGTTTTCTCTATTGATCGATCGTCCCGTGTATGGGTGTGCCCCCTCTCCTTATATAGGGGAGAGGGTGGCTTACAGAGGAAGAAACCCTAATGGCATCTTTGACTAGACAAACTACTTTACAAAGTTACTTTAATCATAGATGACGCCGGGGTCTTCTTTAATCAGGGAGGCTGACGTCCTCCGGCTTCTTTCAGCGTCATCTTCCTCTTTGGCACCAGGGCTTCGTTTAAAGCTACTTTGCTTAGCTCATCTTTGTCCTCTAGCTCTGAAGAGAATCTTTGACCAGTCTTGCCGACATGCTCTTCTTACCGGTAGCCCGGTGTCTTCTTTACCCGGTTCCGGTATACCCCTCTTGGGGATACCGGCTTAGCTTTACTTAGCCAAACACTTATCTTTGTGCTCCGGTATAAACATTAAACCGGTATCTTGATGGCTCAAACCATCCGGTTTGGCATGCCTTTGGCATACCGGGGGTCATCCCCCCAACATTAGTCCCTGAAGCTGGTATAGTCCGGTGGATTTTATCCAACGGACCATGCCAGGTTCCCATATCTTAAGGTACCGGTTTAATCTTTCCGGTGGCCAGTTTAGATCCCGGCATCTTTGCCGGACTCACGTCTTTTCTTTCTTTGCAAGGTATTTTCCGGTATCTTATTCTCCGGCATCTTAGACATTAAATCTTTCCTCGGCGAAGTCGAGAATTTCTCGGGTACAGTGCCTGTTAGTGACTGATACGTCTCCGACGTATCGATAATTTCTTATGTTCCATGCCACATTATTGATGATATCTACATGTTTTATGCATACTTTATGTCATATTTATGCATTTTCTGGAACTAACCTATTGACGAGATGCCGAAGAGCCGATTCTTTGTTTTCTGCTGTTTTTGGTTTCAGAAATCCTAGTAAGGAAATATTCTCGGAATTGGACGAAATCAACGCCCAGGGGCCTATTTTCACACGAAGCTTCCAGAAGACCGAAGAGTCAACGAATTGGGGCCACGAGGCGGCCAGACGATAGGGCGGCGCGGCCCAGGTCTTGGCCGCGCGGCCCTGTCATCTGGGCCCCTCGTGTGGCCCCCTGACCTGCCCTTCCGCCTACAAATAGCCTTCGTCGCGAAACCCCCAGTACCGAGAGCCAAGATACCGAAAACCTTCCAGAGACGCCGCCGCCGCCAATCCCATCTCGGGGGATTCAGGAGATCGCCTCCGGCACCCTGCCGGAGAGGGGATTCATCTCCCGGAGGACTCTACACCGCCATGGTCGCCTCCGGAGTGATGAGTGAGTAGTCTACCCCTGGACTATGGGTCCATAGCAGTAGCTAGATGGTTGTCTTCTCCTTATGTGCTTCATTGTTGGATCTTGTGAGCTGCCGAACATGATCAAGATCATCTATCTGTAATGCTATATGTTGTGTTTGTTGGGATCCGATGAATAGAGAATACTATGTTATGTTGATTATCAATTTATATCTATGTGTTGTTTATGATCTTGCATGCTCTCCGTTATTAGTAGAGGCTCTGGCCAAGTTGATGCTAGTAACTCCAAGAGGGAGTATTTATGCTCGATAGTGGGTTCATGTCTCCATGAATCTGGGGGAGTGAGAGAAACCTCTAAGATTATGGATGTGCTGTTGCCACTAGGGATAAAACATTGATGCTATGTCCGAGGATGTAGTTATTGATTACATTACGCACCATACTTAATGCAATTGTCTGTTGTTTGCAACTTAATACTGGAAGGGGTTCGGATGATAACCTGAAGGTGGACTTTTTAGGCATAGATGCATGCTGGATAGCGGTCTATGTACTTTGTCGTAATGCCCAATTAAATCTCACAATACTCATCATATCATGTATGTGCATGGTCATGCCCTCTCTATTTGTCAATTGCCCAACTGTAATTTGTTCACCCAACATGCTATTTATCTTATGGGAGAGACACCTCTAGTGAACTGTGGACCCCGGTCCATTCTTTACATCTGAAATACAATCTACTGCAATTGTTCTACTGTTCTCTGCAAACAATCATCATCCACGCTATACATCTAATCCTTTGTTACAGCAATCCGGTGAGATTGAAAACCTCACTGTTTCATTGGGGCAAAGTACTTTGGTTGTGTTGTGCAGGTTCCACGTTGGCGCCGGAATCCCTGGTGTTGCGCCGCACTACATCTCGCCGCCATCAACCTTCAACGTGCTTCTTGGCTCCTACTGGTTCGATTAAACCTTGGTTTCATACTGAGGGAAAACTTGCCGCTGTACGCATCACACCTTCCTCTTGGGGTTCCCAACGGACGCGTGTTGTACGCGTATCAGTGACATGCGCACTGTATCTGACATGCCAGTGTCAGGGGTCACTTCCCTTCGGCTTCTGCGCCCGTATTAACTGCGACACACCGGATCCAGGCTGCCGTTCCAGATCCGTGCGGCTTCCCTGTGGCTTTCTATTTTCCGCGCGTGTATCCTCGCGCCACGTGGCGGCCCACGAAGCGAACCGCCGCGGCCCAGCGGTTTCCAGCCCACTACCTCTTCTTCCTATATAAGGGGAAACTGCTCCTTCTTCCTCCTTTCTTCGCATTCCCAACTCTCTCGCGCGCATAGAGCTCCTAGCCCTCTTGCGCCCTCGCCGCTTCCGTTCGTCGCTAGAGCTCCGCCGCCCGGCGAACTTCCACCGCTGCTTCGCCGAGCCTCGCCAAGCCTCGCTGCGTGGAGATTCATCGCAGTGCACCTGCTGCGGCTGCACCGTTCGCGCTCCGGCAACCTCTTCTCCGCCTCCTCGTCACCGGCCTTCCTCAGCAACTACGAGCTCGCCGCTCCACCGGCGACCTTCTCCTCAGCATCTCCGCCACCTCAGGTTAGGCTCGATTCGCGTTTACCTCTCTCTTCTTTGCTTTTCAGATCTTGGGCCGGTAGGATATTTACTTCCTATTTTCCTTTGATTTTCTCTTACTCGTAGATCTTCGCGCAAGGGTAGATCTTGGGAAGTCTATTTTTCCGGGTAGATTCATATGTCTAGCGAAGAATCTCTTTCCGTTTCATCCTCTAGTAGCCAACAGAGCGAAGCTTCCGACAGGCTATCCGCTGATCTTGCCCGGATGGAAATCGACGCCGACAAAGATCAAGAGGCCGGCAGCTCTAGCCAAGCCCCCCGAGTAGATCTATCCGGTATCACACGCGGAGCCTGGAAAGGCTCCGACGTCACGCAACACGAGATCGACAGGCTCTACCGGTCTAGAAGGATACCGGAAGGAGTATCCTGCCGGCTTCCTGGTGACGAGATCGAACCGGTACTCGAACCCGGTGAGTTCGTTGTGTTTCTTGCTCACTTCGAGCGCGGCTTCGGCCTTCCTGCTTCTGATTTCTTCCGCCAAATTCTGGATTATTACCAACTCCAGCCTCACCACCTTCCCGGCAATGCCGTTTTTTACCTTTCTTGCTATGCCACCTTCATGGAAGGCTACATCGGCATCCGTCCCACTCGCGAGACTTTTGCTCGCTTCTTCTCTCTTCGGATTAACTCCGTTCAGGGCAAGGACATTCCTAAGCCCAAACCCCCCGTAAAATGCGGGTCTTGTATCATCGGCTCCCGCCAAGGGAGCCCCTTCTTTAAATTTTCTGGTCTCGAGTCATGCCGATTATGGCAAGGGACCTTCTTCTACGTGAAGAACAACGGCGCCGCAGATCTCATCAATCTGCCGGCCTTTAATCCGGCGCCGCCCACAAAGGTCAACTGGGGCTACTTTCCTAGGATGAATCACATTGAGACGAACCGGGTAGTACGCTTCATGGAGAAGCTAAGGAAAGAGACGAACATCTGCTCTGACGACATCATCCGCACCTTCATCTCACGCCGGGTGCTTCCTCTTAAGCGCCGGGCTCATAAGATGAGCGAGATGTATGGTCCTGGTGATCCTACCAAGATCACCAGCCTCCCTCTAAGCAAGGAGGACATAGTCCTCAAGGCTAGGCAGATCTGCCAGACTGCCATGCCGGATGACTGGGAGTAGGGCTTCCTGCCTCTTAGCTCCACTAACCCTCCAACCAAAGAAGTAAGAGATTGTGCAACCTGGGTCATTGTACCGGTAACTTTTACGTTGTGGCTAACTGATTTTTCATTTGTTTTCAGGCCAAAGACCGCTTCCATCGCATCGAAGCAGATCGGCGAGGCCCTTGCCGGAAGCGCCCTCTGGACTCGGTGGACCCAGATCCTTACATCCACTGGACTGATCTCAAGATGGGCCGGACCCACACCTCGCGCCCCGGTAACTTCTCGTCTGAAGCTCCCGGCTCCACCGACGATCTCACTGTGCTTGAGGTAGCTTTCTTTTCTGGTCTCTCATACTTTGCTGTTATTCCTCCTCTGTAGATGCTCCCTCAGCCAGCACCCAACCGCAGGTTCATGAGCACGTTGCTCCCCTGCAGGCCGAGGCTGGCCGCGAGTTCCTGGAGAAGCTCGCTCCCCAGGGTAAGAAGAACAAGGCCCCGGCACCTGATGCCGGCTCAAGCCAAGCTCCTCCCGCCAAACGCTTCCGGACGGAAGTCCTTGGGGGGAAAGAAGCAGGCAAGAGGAGCTACAAGGGCAAGCAGATGCCGGTCACTTCCGGGTAAGCTTTTGTTCTTCTGGTTGCCTTGTTTTTCAAACTCTTCCTTTTGGTCGCTTTTTCCAACCTTTCTCTTTTTCTTGTTCAGCCCTGCGCTCAAGCTCTCCAAGAGCGCCGGCGGCCCAAGGCCTGAGAGCTCTGAGGGAACCGCAAGGACCTCATCTCCTCTTCACCCAAGCCCGGCACCGTCTGGTGCCGGCAACGCTTCTGCCTCCCCTCTGGGAGGCACTCCAAGCTCGGGGCGCGCGGCCTCTACACCTCCAGATCACCGCGCGGAGGAGGACCTCATCTCCCCTCCAGGAAAACAAGATGTTGGCGCCAGTAACATCGGCGCCGATTCAGAAGCTGCCGGGAGGGCGGAACCTCTGGTTCCTCCCATCCCCAAAAAGAAGAAGAAGAAAACCACGGGGTCTTCCCCCTCCAAGCCAGTGCCGGACTCTTTCGCGCCGGCAAGTTCTAACCTGGGCCAGGACGCACCTGACGCCCCTTCGTCGCCCAAGACTGCGCCTGCGCCTCCGCCGGAAACTCCCAGCGCTGAGCCAACCGTGGCCACTCCAACGCCGCCGCCAGAAACCCTCAAGATCACCAAGGGGAAGGCCACGGCTTCCGGCACTTCACCGGCCAGCCTGCAGTCCTTGGTGCTGCACATCGTCCCCGCCGCCGCGGCTGGAGAAAAACCTTCCGGCGTCTTGGGCCGGATCATCGAGCTGAAGCGCGAAGGCCGCGATCTGGGGCACTTGCTCCCGTATGCTGAGAAGTGGAATGCTGCGGATGTGTCCGCAGCTACACGCGGCCTGGGGAAGGATCGGCTTCCGGCGCTGGACCCCTCTGTCCCTCGGTGCACGGAGGTGCACTTCATGCGGCTGCAGCGCGCGGTGAAGGAGCTGGACAGCGCGTGGTATGATGCCACCAACAACATGGTGGTAAGTTTCACCAAACTCTTTTCAATTTTTCAATTCATGTCGGTCTCATTTTTTCCGGATCTTGTCTATCTTCCCAGTCCCCGAGTTGCGTGTTGAGAGCGTAGCTCTTAGCGCGAAACTTAGGCAAAAACTCAAAAAACCGGCATAGCCAGTCCCCGAGTTTCGGGTTAAGAACGTAGCTCTTAGCGCGAAACTTAGGTAAGAGCATAGAGAAACCAGCTTCTCTTTTCTAACATTTTTTCTTGACCAGAGCACTGCCGACGCCCGGAGGCACCTCTTTGAGGAGCTTCTCTGGGAGCACCGGGACCTTGCTGAAGCGCACAGCAAGTGCCATGGTGAGTTTCTGTGCCTCTGGCATCTTCTTACCGGAAGATTTTATTTCTTAGTACTTATAACTTTCTGCTTAACAGCTATCCCGGAAGCTTCCATCGAAGCCCTCAAGACTCAGCTCGCCGCACTCCAAGTTACCGCTCCTTCTTTTCCGGTTAACTTGTTTCTTCTTCATTTTACCAATTGCAATTTTTTTAACGCTTTCTTTTCGGGCTCTAGATGAAAAAGAGCAGCTCATCCGGGAGCACCGCGAGGCTCTGGACGCCCAGGAAACTTACTCCAAGGGGCTGAAGGACCAGCTGATCCAGCTCGGGCTCAAGCATAATGAGGCGATGAAGGCCGCCCAAGCCGTCGCTGAGGCTAAGCTAAACGAAGCTCTGGAGGATGCCAACAACTCCACCGTGGTGCTGCGGACGGAGCTAGAGGAGGGAGCCAAGGCGCGGAAAGCAGCCGAGGATCAGGCCGCGCGCTTGGAGGGAGAGCAGAAGGAGTATGACCTTTTGGTCATGCAAACCGACCAGCTTGCCTTCCGTAAGTTTTTCTTTTTTCTTTTCCGGTTTTGCTTATAAGCTTATCTCTTCCGGTAGCATGTACTTATCTTTTTCTTTTGTCCTGTAGGGCTCTTTCCGGACTCTCAGGCGTTCGCGCAAAAGAAGGTAGTAGAGCGCCGGGTCGCGCAAGCATACAAGAATCTGGATGCGCCCTGGGACCCTTATGACCACCTGGTCGCGCTGTCTACCTGTGTCTCCCACATGAGTGCGGTGGACCGGAACCTCGCCGACATCCCTGAGGTGGCGATCCAGCTCTTCAAGGTGCTCTGGCCTGAGGAGGAGGTGCCGGCTAACTTGTCGCTCACCAACGATCGCCTGAAAGGTGCCGGTCGGAGGATCCGGGAGTGGCAATGCTCAGTGGCTCGTGCCGGAGCGGATTCGGTGCTACGCGTCGCCTGCTCCTGGTACCCGGACTTGGACCTGGACGCCCTCCTTGGCGTGCGCGAAAATGCTCCAACCGATATGGACCCGGTCCTCACCGCGAAGCGGCAGGATCGAGCCTACCTGATCGCAGAGTACGCCCCGGTCCGCACCATCATCCCCCCTCCTCCCGACGTCAAAGACTACCTCAGCGATGAAGAAGAAGGAGAGGATGAGGAAGATGAAGATGCTGGAGCTGGTGATGCGCCTCCGGAAGCTCCAGAGACCGGTGTCGTTCCTCCCGAAGCTCCTTCTGCTTAAGTATCTCCTGTAATGTGTTTGCCTGTCCTGCTTACTTCAAAACAATGCTCATTAAATTCTACCCCGGTATACCAGGGTTTATGATGTAATATAAAACTTAACCGTTCTTTTGGTTGTGCTACAACAATCTATGCCGGTATGTTATAACGGTAGCCTATTAACTTATGTTTGTCTATTGTCTTAGCATTTTGCTCGTTGTGTTGTTTTTATCTTGCACTGCAAAGATTCCGGAATTGTTTCCGCATCCAATCCGATGCACACTTGGCTCTTTTGCTTTGGCTCTGCCTACCTTCTCTGGGCGTTCTGGCGTATGAGCACAAAGTTCTTTTACCAAGCAAGCACTTTCTTGAACTTAGAAATAACTCGAAATTTTCACAAAAAACCGGTACAATCGGGGTTAGTTAAATTTTTCCGGATTGTTCGTTCCCACTCTCTCTTTTTGCAGTTCACGTGCTTAATTCCTACCGGTTTATCTTGCTTGCCATGAAGCCGGGTTGCGGACAGCAGCAGAGTCGAAGACTCCGGTAGGTCATAGCACGCTACTAAACCGGAAAGAAAAAATGTTCAACAAGCAACCGGTAAACTGAAAAAATAAACATATTGCATGAAACTTCAGTATGGGTAGTCCCCGAGATTCATTCAAGGTCCCGGCATCTTTTATTCATAGCAAATAAGGTACAAAAAGGAACTTCTTACACCACAACTTCAAGAGTAGAAAGGACGCAACAGAGTTACGTTCCACGGACGCTTGGTCTCCTCTCCGGACCTGTCTGCCTTTCCTTTTTTCCATTCGTATGCATCGATCAGGTAATAGGCATCATTATGGAGAGCTTTGCTCACAATGAAGGGTCCCTCCCATGGGGGTGAAAGTTTATGCCGGCCTCCAGTGCGCTGCACTAGGCGTAGCACCAGATCTCCTTCCCGGAATACTCTCGGGTTAACCTTCCGGCTATGATAGCGTCTGAGGTTTTGCTGGTAAATGGCTGTTCTTGCCAGTGCCAACTCACTTGCTTCTTCTAGCAAGTCCACATCGTTTTCTCTGGCCTCTTTTACCTCTTGCTCGGTATAGAGCTGCACTCTTGGTGAGTCATGGAGAATGTCGGTTGGTATGACCGCTTCTGCTCCGTAAACCATAAAGAATGGAGTGTATCCGGTGGACCGGTTTGGAGTCGTTCTTATGCTCCATAGCACTGATGGTAGCTCATCGAGCCAACACCCCGGTGACTTTTCCACCACCTCGATAAGTCTTGGTTTGATACCGGAAAGTACCAAAGCATTTGTTCTTTCCACCTGGCCATTGCCTTGTGGGTGTGCCACTGAGCACAAATCCAACCGGATATTGTTATCCTCGCAAAATCTCTTAAACTCACCTTGAGCAAAGTTGGTTCCATTGTCAGTGATAATGCTATGCGGGTAACCGTACCGCAAGATAACATCTTTTAAGAACTTCACTGTTGTGCGCCCATCACATTTTGCAATAGGTTTCACTTCTAGCCACTTGGTGAATTTGTCCACCATAACCAAGATGTGGGTCATATTTCCCCTTGCAGTTTTGAATGGGCCAACCATGTCAAGGCACCAAACAGCAAACGGCCAAGTTAGCGGTATGGTTTTTAAACCGGATGCTGGGGTATGATTTTGTTTGGCGTACCTTTGGCACCCGTTGCACTTTCTTACCAAATCCTCAGCATTTTCCAAAGCAGTGGGCCAATAGAACCCATGCCGGAAAACTTTTGCCACTAGCGCCCTTGACGAAGCGTGATGCCCACATTCTCCTTGGTGAATCTCCTCAAGCATTTCCTTTCCCTCTTCCGGTTCCACACACCTTTGAAGGACACCGGTGACACTTCTCTTATACACCTCACCATTGATGATGGTGTATGCATTGGATCTCCTCTGGATCCTTCTGGACTCATTTTCGTCAACCGGCAAGGTGCCGTTGATCAGAAATTCCTTAATAGGTTTAACCCAAGATGGTGCCTCTCGAACCAGAAACACTGGTACGTCTATCTCCATGTTATCCACCAGCATTGTTTCTTCCGGTATGGACGCAGCAGTCCCCGAGTTTACCGGTACAGTCCCCGAGTTTGCCGGAGCAGTCCCCGGGTTCCCTTCATCGATATCCATGGGTATCACATGTGATTCCGGTATGAAAATTGATTCCGATTCCGGGCTTGGTTTGATCGATGGTACTCTTAAGTGTGCCAAGGCTATACCGGGAGGAATTTCTTGCCTGGATGAGCCTAGCTTGGACAAAGCATCCGCGGCTTCATTTTGCGCTCGTGGCACATGGTGAAACTCACAGCCTTCAAAGAAGCCGGCAATCTTTTGCACGTGAAACCGGTACGAAGCCATGTTGGCATCTTTTGCGTCCCAATATCCGGAACATTGTTGCACCACAAGATCTGAATCTCCGTAGCAAATGATCCGGTGCGCACCGATTTCTTTTGCGACCTTAAGTCCATGAATCAGAGCTTCGTACTCAGCGACATTGTTTGATGCCCTGAAATGTACTTGCAAAACATACCGGAGATGATCTCCCTTAGGTGAGGTAAGTACCACACCGGCACCTAGACCCTCTTTGAGTTTGGATCCGTCAAAGTGCATCTTTCAGTATTCTATTTTTTGGTCTGGCGGCTTGTATTGCATTTCCGCCCAATCAACAAGGAAATCAGCCAAAGCTTGCGAATTTATGGCATCCCTTCTTTCATATACCGGTAAGTATGGTGATATCTGAATTACCCACTTTGCAATCCTACCGCTAGCATCTTTGTTGCACATGATATCGAAAATGGGTGCCTCACTCACCACTTTCATGGGGTGCTCCTCAAAGTAATGCTTAAGCTTTGTGGCGGCCATGAACACGCCATAAGTCATTTTCTGGAAGTGCGGGTAGTTTTGTTTTGAGAGGGAGAGCACCTCGCTCAGGTAGTATACCGGCCTCTGCACGGTTTTTCCTTCCTCTTCTCTTTCAACTACAACCACTACACTCACAATCCGGTTTGTTGCTGCTATGTATAATAGCATAGGTTCTCTTTCTAGAGGTGAAGCCAGTATAGGCACTGTGGCCAGCATTGTTTTTAGCTCTTTAAACGTTGCGTCTGCCTTAGGGGTCCAGACGAACGTATCGGATTTTTTCATGGGAGCATAGAGTGGCAGAGCCTTTTCTCCCAACCTGCTTATGAACTGGCTTAGCAATGCCAAGCTTCCGGTAAAATTTTGCACGTCCTTGAGATCGCGCGGTATAGTCATTCTTTCGATTGCCCGTATTTTTACCGGATTGACCTCAATGCCCCGGCTTGATACGAGAAAGCCAAGCAGTTTGCCAGCAGGAACACCGAAGGTGCATTTTGCCAAATTTAGTTTCATCCGGAATCTTCTCAAGGTATCAAATGTTTGCCGGAGGTCATCGATTAAGGTTTCTTTTACCTTAGTTTTTACTACGACGTCATCCACATAGACTTGCACATTTTTTCCGATTTGATCAAACAAGCATTTTTGCATACAGCGCTGGTACGTTGCACCAGCGCTGCGCAAACCAAAAGGCATAGTGACATAGCAATAAGCCCCGTGCGGGGTAATGAACGCAGTTTTTATTTGATCTTCCTTTTTCAAGGGGATTTGGTGGAAACCGGAATAAGCATCCAGGAAAGACAATAGTTCACAACCAGCAGTGGAATCAATCACCTGATCGATCCGGGGTAAAGGAAAAGGGTCTTTCGGGCAAGCTTTGTTTAGGTTGGTGTAGTCGATGCACATGCGCCACACCTTTGGAGCTTTTGCTTCCAGGTTCTCTTCTTTCTTCTTTTCGACTAGCACCGGATTGGCTAGCCACTCAGTATGCAGCACTTCCACGATGAAACCGACAACCAACAACTTTGTCACTTCTTCTCCAATGATTTTCCTCCTATCCTCAGCAAACCGGCGTAAAGGTTGTCGCACCGGCTTCGCATCTTTCCGGACATTCAAAGAGTGCTCAGCCAGCTCCCTCGGAACACCTACCAAGTCATCAGTAGACCAGGCAAAGATATTCTGATTCTCACGGAGGAAGCTGACGAGCGCGCTTTCCTATGCCTCATTCATGCCGGCACCGATACGAACGGTGCGCTCAGGGTAAGACGGGTCCAGCACAATGTCATTTGTTTCTTTTGTCGGCTTGAATGCCGGTGTGCCCAAGTTTGCACTCATTGCTGCTAAGCTCAGCTGTGAGGACTGAGCCAGCGCAACAGCAGTTTGCATCCTCCTCTTTTCCTCTGCAATCACCAGCGATTCTGCCAGGTTTGATCCGGCTGAAGCGGTTTCCAGTGAGACTTTGTAGTTTCCCACCACAGTTAAGGGTCCACGAGGTGCCGGCATCTTCATCTTGAGATAGGCCGTGTGAGTTGAGGCCATGAAAGCAGCCAATGCCGGTCTCCCCAGCAACCCATGGTAAGGACTATCTAAGTCCACCACCTCAAACTCAACATTTTCCACCCGGCAGTTGTCACGTCCTCCAAACGACACATCCACCCGGACTTTTCCAACTGGTGCGCAGGACAAGCCCGGAACGATTCCGTGGAATGTTGTGCGGGTTGGCTGCAGAATGTTTTCTGTTATGCCCAGCGTGTGCATGGTGTTCCGGTACATGATGTTTATGCTACTTCCATTGTCTATCAGCACCTTGCTGAATTTGACTCGAGCGTTTGGCCCATGCATGATTGGGTCTACCACAAGAGCGTAACCACCCGGATTGGGCATTATCTTGGGGTGATCCTTGAACGACCAGGAGATCTCTTGATCTGACCACAGCATGTATTTTGGCACTGCCGGCATCACAGCGTTTACTCCCATGGAACGGCGATGCAGGCTTTGTCTGTCGGTTGGCTCAGTGACGAACACAACGCAGCACATATCTGGATCATGGTAAACATTCCGGCCCAAAGGTGCCGGTGGAGGTGGTTGGCCATTGCCTTCTCCCACCTGGTTAACTTGCTGGTGTTGCTGCCTGTTTGGCTGAGGCTGTACCGGTAAAGCATTTGCTCCGGTAAGCGGCGGTGGTGGTGGTAGTTGATGCTGTCGTAGCATATCTTGAGATGGTGGTAGCATTGTGGAGCACCCTTGTGCTTACGCATCTTTTACTGCTCCCTTGAGCATCAAGTACTTGGTCCAAGAACAATTCTTCGTCAAATGATTTGACGGGTGTGCCGGATTCGGAGTGTGCCACCGGCAAGGTTGATCCATCGCGGCTTCCATGGTATATTTCACAGGTTCCTGCCAATTCTTTTTCTGGCCCCAGGGTTTCTTTTCAACCCATTGCTTCTTAGGACCCGCACATGGCTGCGATCCGGTTCTTTGCCTCTGACTGCCGCTGGCCTCAGAGTTCTCTTGTACAGCAGCAACTTGCTGCGGACCGTATCTTCGATCCGGGAAATCTTCCCTTCTTTTGTTGTTCCGGTTATCCCGGTGTTGCTCTTGGCGCTGCTGAGGCGGGTTTGATTGTTACGGCTCAGCTTGTACTGCCGGTTGCAATGGGTCTCCCAATGCGTAGTTATCTGCCACACGTATCATTTCTGCCAGAGTTACCGGCATGTTCCGCTGCAGCTTTTGCCACAACGGCGAACCTCTTCTGCACCCACTGCTAAACCAAGCAATGGCTTGCACCTCTATCACCCCTTCACAGGAGTTCCTTGTGGTGTTCCACCGGGCCAGGTAGTCCCGGCCTATTTCATTTGGGCGCTGTACGCACAAGGCGAGCTGCTGCGGCCTGTTTGGCCTCCAGTACGTGCTGCTGAAGTTACTTACAAAAGCCTCCTCAAAGTCCAACCAATCGTTTATGCTTCCTGCCGGCAAGTTGTTCAGCCAGATTCGCGCTGGTCCCACCAAGAATGACGGTATGATTCTCACGGCCCAACGCCGGTTTCCTCCTCCAGCTACGGTTCCTCCGCCACCAGCGACGTATACCGCGGTCACGTAATCCGCGAGCCAGTCTTCCGGCTTAGTGGTGCCATCATATGTTTTTGTGTCACGGGGCAACTGGAAGTTGCGAACCGGTGGTCCCTCTTTCATGATCCTTGGACCAAAACATTTTGGGCCCGGAGGACCTTCTGCCTCGATCAGTTCTGACAAATATACTCTATCCAGACGGTGTCTCGCATCCCGTTCTGGCAGGTATCTTTCTCCCAGGCGTTCTCCCAATGGGTTCCGGTGTGCTGTGAATCTTGTTGAATCTGCCTCATCGTATTGTTCCGGTACCGTGGCCCTTGCCTGCCGGTACCTCGGGGGAAGTATTTCCTCCTCCTCATACGCCGCCCTTGCAGCTCGATAATTTTGCCCGGTCTCATGTTTACCGGTATGATTGTTTCCGGCATAGCCTCCTTTGGCGTAGCCTCGATCTGCCCCTTGGCTTTTTCTTCCGGCATCGTGTTGCCCGGCTTGTTGTTTTCCGGCAAGGACCGGATCATACACAGTCATCTGCTGCTCATTCATTTCTTTTTCTCTTCTTCTGTACGGATGGGGGGACGAGGCCTGCCCATGGGACCTGCTACCGGCATTCTTTGTTGAACGTGCGGATTTTGAAGCCACAACCTTGTTCAGCTTAGCAAGCTGCTCAGTGTTTTGCTGCTCGATGGTTTCAAGCAGCTCCTGGACGCGCTCTTGTTGTTTTGCCAGAGCGTCCCCGGAAAGCGATTCACACAGCTCTACCGCAGCCTTAGCAGCTTTTATGGTTTTATCCGGGCTACTATACTTAGGTTTCTCTACGATGCTCACAGATGCAGAGGTACTCTTTCCGGTAAGAATCTCCTTACGCAAATCCTGATCTAGATTGCGAGCCTTAAGCCGGTTTTCCGGTATCCTAGCAGCATGAGCGCTAACTGAAGCAAAGCCATGGGCAGCGTTATACTCATGTATGGTTAGGTTCAGCTCGCGCTACGCCCTGACGACGTCCTTGCCGTTCTCGAGCAGCTTCTGGTGCTACGCCTCCAGCTCCGCCTGCGCCGCTGCCGGGTCAGTGTTCTGCGCGATGGGCGTCGCCAGCACGTTCATCACCGCTTGGAGCGGTGTCTCCGGTGGTGCGGACGATGCTCCCGCAGCGCCTGCATCGCACTCCAGCGGCGGCTTGGCCGCATGGGTTGATGCCGCACGGCCAGCTCCTTCTTCCACAGCTTCCTTGCCAGCACCGACCGCGCCAGCCATCATCACCTCCACGCTGCCGGCGGCGCGGCCAGCACATAGCCACCTTGGCGGATCCGGCGCCAACAGCACCGGCGAGAGGCGCTGGCGCACAGGGACGGTGCCGAAGTAGACACGGTGGCTGCCGAACTCGATGATGCGGCCGTTCTTGGGGAAGATGCCGCCGTTGGCGAAGCAGCCCGCGTTGTCGTTGATGAAATACATGGAGTAGATGCGCTGCACCAGAGCGGACACCGTACGCTGGCCGGCGACGTCGAGGAGGCCCGCCCGAATGTGAACTCCAGCAAGCGCCACTTCATGCCCCACGTGGGCGCCAACTGTCATCGTGGTGAACGAGCAGATGCCATGGGATGGCTTAAGTTGGGGCCGAATGGGCGCTAGAGGATTCGGGGGAGGGTTTTTGATTAGATAGGATGAACTTCCGGATGCTTTCCTCAAGAACTAAGCCAAGGCAAAGGTAGAAGAAGAAACACACAAAGAAGAACTCTGCTCTAGATCTTTCTCTTCATTGATCTCAACAGGATACAGGTTTGTGCATACAAGGTTTTCTCTATTGATCGATCGTCCCGTGTATGGGTGTGCCCCCTCTCCTTATATAGGGGAGAGGGTGGCTTACAGAGGAAGAAACCCTAATGGCATCTTTGACTAGACAAACTACTTTACAAAGTTACTTTAATCATAGATGACGCAGGGTTCTTCTTTAATCAGGGAGGCTGACGTCCTCCGGCTTCTTTCAGCGTCATCTTCCTCTTTGGCGCCAGGGCTTCGTTTAAAGCTACTTTGCTTAGCTCATCTTTGTCCTCTAGCTCTGAAGAGAATCTTTGACCAGTCTTGCCGACATGCTCTTCTTACCAGTAGCCCGGTGTCTTCTTTACCCGGTTCCGGTATACCCCTCTTGGGGATACCGGCTTAGCTTTAATTATCCAAACACTTATCTTTGTGCTCCGGTATAAACATTAAACCGGTATCTTGATGGCTCAAACCATCCGGTTTGGCATGCCCTTGGCATACCGGGGGTCATCCCCCCAACAGCTGGAGTTCTCCACCACCACCGCCACCACGCCGTTGTGCTGCCGGATTCAAGGAGGAGCTACTACTTCCGCTGCCCGCTGGAACGGGGAGAAGGACGTCGTCTTCATCAACACCGAACGTGTGACCGAGTACGGAGGTGCTGCCCGATCGTGGCACCGTGATCAAGATCTTCTACACGCTTTTGCAAGCGGCAAGTGATCGTCTACCGCAGCAACAAGAGCCTCATCTTGTAGGCTTTGGAAATCTTCAAGGGTGAGTCTCGATCATCTCCTCGTTGCTCCCATCTTCTAGATTGCATCTTGGCCTGGATTGCGTTCTCGCGGTAGGAAATTTTTTGTTTTCTATGCAACGAATCCCTACAGAAGGTATGATGAGCACAGTAGCATGTTTTCCCTCTGTAAGAAACCAAGGTTTAATCGACCAGTAGGAGAAAGGCGTGACTTCTAAAGGTGTTGCTAGCTGACTTGTGGCAGGGTGCACTATCGGCGTCAGCAACAACGTGGAACCTGCACACAGTACAACCAAAATACTTTGCCCCGGCTTACACTGAGGTTGTCAATCTCACCGGTTTTGCCGAAGCAAAGAATTAACCGTATCGTGTGGAAAGAGGTGTTTGTTTGCAGTGGAATTAAAGAGAACAGTGCTTGCAGCAAGTAAAAAGAACATGATGATTTTATCAGTGTAAAAGAAAGGACCGGGGTCCACAGTTCACTAGAGGTGTCTCTCCATAAAGATAAATAACATGTTGGGTGAATAAATTACAGCTAGGCAAATGACAGAATAAAGCATACATGAAAAAATGATTACTATGAGATTTGTTGGGCATTACAACATAATACATAGACCGTAATCCAACTGCGTCTATGACTAATAATCCACCTTCCGGTTATCTTCCGAACCCCTTCCTTTATTACGTTGGAAGCAATAGATTATCGCATTAAGCAATGTGTGTAAATTAAACAATAGAATTACCCTTAGATAAATCATTGTTGTTTTCTCCCTAGTAGCAACAGCACATCTACAACCTTAGAAGTTATTGTCACTCTTCCAGAATACTAGAGGCATGAACCCACTATCGAACATAAATACTCCCTCTTGGAGTTACAAGCATTTAGTTGGCCAAAGCATCTACTAGCAACGGAGAGCATGCAAGATCACAAAAAACATATAGCACTTATATAATCGATCTCAACATAGTATTCAATATTCATCGGATACCAGCAAACACAATATGTAGCATTACATAAACATGATCTTGATCATGATAGACAGCTCACAAGATCTAAACATGAAGTATAAATTGGAGAAGACAACCATCTTGCTACTGATATGGACCCGTAGTCCAGAGATGAACTACTCACGCATCACTTAGGAGGCGGGCATGGTGATATAGAGGCCTCCAGTGATGATCTCCCCCTCGGCAGGGTGCCGGGAAGAGCTTCAGAACCCTCCCGAGCTAGGGTCGGTGATGGCGGCCGCGACAGAACTTTTCGTGGATGGAGGCTCGGGTGTTTACGTTTTTCCCGAGATCGTGAATAAATAGACGGAAGGGCGAGGTCGGTGGATGCCTAGGGGTCCCATACCACCCCATGGCGCGGCCAGGGGCTAGGCCACGCCAAGGGCTGGTGTGGCCGCCCTGTGGCGCCTCTTCGTCTCTCCTCTGGACTCCGTCTTTGTTATGGTAAAATAAGAATTTCGGCTTTTGTTTCGTCCAATTCCGAGAATATTTCATGTACAACTTTTCTGAAATATAAAACAACAGAAAACAGGGAACTAGCACTGTGGCGTCTTGTCAATAGGTTAGTGCCGGAAAATGTATAAAAGTGCAACGAAGTCTAAGCAAAATATATAAAAATTGGTGTAAAACAAGCATGGTGCATCAAAACTTATAGATACGTTTGCAACGTATCAGCAGGCCACATTCTATCAGAGACCATATAAGCATAAGACATACTTCTTTGCATGATGTCATCAAAGGCAACCAACTCCTTAGATATGACTGGAGTATTTGGTGCTAGACTAGCATTTTTTGAGCTAGATATGACTGGTTTCATTTTTTAAGATGGAACAACGTGTTCAGTACCTTCATTGTCACTAGCAATCTTCATAGGAAGCACCTCTTGAGTAACAGTGTAACACCCCAAATGTCAAAACAAAGAGAAAATGAATTTCCTTTTTACAAAAAACAGAACCAACAAAAACTTTTCTTAAATATAGTGCTATGCTTAGTGCTCATACCTATTACTTGTGTTTTTGCCATGATGAGTGTTATTATGCTTATGTGATAAACCCTAAAACACTAAAGTGATCAAGTGAAGATCACAAACCAAATAAAATTAAAGAGAAAGAAATCAAATAAGAAAAACTCTAAACCCTAACCTTCTCAAAAATCTTTTGGACCTATTTTGAGAAACCTAAAATAAAGAAAAAGACATATGTGGGCCTATAGCCTTAATATGTAAATCTTGAACCCTACCTCTTCTTACTTTGCTAAATGGTGGTGAACCATTGCAAAACTTATTAAACCCTAAACCTCATCCCTCTTGTCATCAATCTTTGAAAAATAAAAGAAAAAGAAAAGATCTTATTTAAGAAAAAGGCATATGCAAGCCTATGGCTACTTTTTGAAAATGATGAGCTTTGCTTTGTCTACCTTGAGTAGATGAATTGAAATACCTCAACACACTCAACAAAGCACTTACCAACCAATTCAAGTAAGAAACAAAATCAAATCAAATATATGCATAGAGGCATATGTGGCACTTAGCCAAATTATCAAATCTTGACCTAGCCACTTCCATTGCCTCAAAATGGTGTGAACCTTTCACCCAACTCAATATAACACCAAATAAACCCCACTCTTGTCAAAATGAAGCAAAGAAAAATAAAATAATAAAAGTTAGAAAATCACAAAACCCTCACATTTGGCTTATGCCATTTTTCTAAATCTTTGACTTAGACCATTTTGGTCTTCACCATTAGTTGTAATATGATACTAAACACTTATTAAAAATTGTGGAATCAAAGAAACACAAATCAAATCATTTTTTGAACTCAAACTGTGATCACATGTGATATTGGTCAAATCTGCCAATTATAATCTGGTCACCACTTTGAGCCCCTCTAGCTCAAGTTTTTCAAACTAAACTCTCCCAATTCTTTGCACCACATCCAAGAGCACATGAAGGAGAACAACTTTGGTAAAGACCACCATGCCAAATTCACTTTGTATAAAATTCTATGCTCATATAAAGTTGGAACTTTTTATTAAGGGGAACAATCTCCAACTTAGCAAATTTGCAATTCTTTGAATTTCTAAATTCCACCACTACCCATCATTCTCTCTGATCAAATACAAATCAACTAAATACAAATTTTCCAAATCTTTCCACCTTTTGAATCAAAACAAATTTGGTAAATTATAGCAAATTACAAATAGGGAACTATGCAAACACTATTCTAAATAGTGAACTACCAAACCCTACTGCCCCAAATCACTCCCTCTGGTTCCCTTGACCTCTCTCACCCTAGCCCATGCACAGAAACCCTAAGGGGACAAAAAAACCTAGCATGTGCATGGCCATGCCGGCCATGTCACCCATGGACATGCTCCCCTCCCTTCTCCTTCCTCCTCACCCTGGCCACCATGTCTACTGGCTCCACAGCACCACCCTACCTCATCGAGCTTTGCCACTTGTCGAGGAGGACGACGACGCTCGCCGGATTCGGCGCGTCCCGAGCTGCCCAGAGCATGCCGTGGACGTCGCACCAGCGCGCACACGGGCAGCCCAGAGCACGCGCCGTCCTCTCTCCCTGCGCCTCCCCTGGACCACCACGCTGCGAGTTGAGCTCCGCCACCGTGCCAGAAACCCACCAGACACGCTCCGTGTCTCGCTCGAGCGCCGCAGCTGTCGCCACCCTCGCCGGAATTCCCGCAACCCTGCTGCATGAATGTCGCTGTCGCGCTCGCTCGCTAGGCCGTCCCCCACCTCGTCCCCTAGCTCTCTAGCACCGCCATGATCGCAGCTACCTAGCGCGCCCCCTACCTTGCCCCTTCGAGCGCCGGAGACACCGCGCCATCGGCGCTCCCTCACAGCACCCGTGGCATCCCCTCCCCATCTATAAATAGAGGAGCTCCGAGCACAATTTCTTCACACAAACTCCTCCCCTCTCATCACTGGTTCTTCCCACATCGCTAGCTAGTCCAATTACCGTCCCCATTGCCGGAATTCCAAGATCATCGCCGCCGGAGCTCGCAGAACATCGCCGCTGATTAACGCTTCCCCACGCCTCGCCACTGCTATCAGGAGCTTCCTCACCGTCGACAACGTCGCCTCGCACCTCGCACCGACCCGCGGGAACGCCGGCAAGCTCTCCGACCCCCTACCTCCGCCGCCAGTACGTCCTCCTCTCGCCGGAGAAGAAGACCACCCTCAGCCATAGATCAAGCTTCTAATCCAACGGCCACCACTCACGCGTACCGTTTCATATTGTTGGAAAGCTATGGAAAAGTTCTACAATATGCCACTGGTCCCACCTCAAGATCTGTTGTAGAATTAATCTGATAAAAAGATGAAGGCAGGGACTTTTCCGTATTCAAATAATTATTAAAAATCAACCAAAATAGATATTAAGTTAATTCCAACTCCAATAGCTCACATTTGACTTACACTAATTGTTTCTGCAAGAAAATGCTGTGGTCACTTTGCATGATCATGCCCTAGTTTAATTAATGGACAATATGGCTAGTTTATTGAGGTGATATTGTCCAAAACTATTATGCAAATTATATGAAGTGCTTCACTTCTTTTAAATCTTGTCCCAAATACTTTCATATGAAATATTGACCCCTGGTCAAATACTCTCAAATGAAATACTTGGTGATTTTAAATCATAATAGGCATGATTAAATGGTATGAGGTATTCTACCTCATTTAAATCAATTCCTCAAATGATTATGAATGGTTGACCTGTCAGCATGATTTCATGTATAATTGTTTAAGGAAATTAAATCTTAAGAAGATTCAATGAGAGGAAATTATTTCTCAAGAACTATATGGAAACTATCATTTACATATGTAAGGAGAGAAATTATTTCCCTAACACTAAGTAAGAAACCCTAGATTAATTTTAAGTAGCAATGCTAAGTGATGATGCTAGATCATTTGGAGTGAGCCATTAAGGCTAATTAGGGCTACTTAAGTATTGTTTGGTGATTGTATCCTCGTATTCGTGTATAGACGCTAGTACCGGAGAATACCAGGAAGAGGAAGGATTCTACCTAGAAGAAGAAGAGCACTTTGACCACCTCAACAACCAAGGCAAGCTAACACCAATACAAGCTAGACTATTGCAAGTTATAATGTTGCAAGCTAATACTCTTGCAAAGTGCAAAGCCCTTTGGGGCAAGGCACCATAATCTTACCTTTTCTTACCATAAGCCTATCCCAAGTTTCTACATTACAAGTTTTACTTGTTGTTTTCCAAGAGTTACTTTTATAGTTAACTTTGGTCAAAGTAAAAGGAGTTTATTAGAGTAGCAAAGTTAGTCTCAATCAAGCAAAGCAAGATAGCACCCCTCATGATTTAGAGCTAGTGCTAATGAATTAAAACTTGACTACTCTAGATGGGAACAGTGTGACTTGAACTGAAGTTTGAAACCTTGGAATGATGAAGCATTCCATTGAATGATTTTTGAAGGTGAATATGACCAAAGATGGTGATTTTTGATAAAAATGATATTGGTTTGAATGCGATACCTTTCCAATATTGAGTACCCCCACAATACATGATTATGGGTAGGGCTTAACTGGAAGTTTATGCATCTTAGTATGGGTTCCCTCTGAACACACATCATAGGGGTTATGCTTGAGGCTGCCTCCGTTGTTGAGAAAGGATGTGAATTGAGGTGAATTGTACGGCCAAGCCCTGTGCAGTTCCCAGGTTGACAGTTGGTCTTCACTGGGAGGCCAAGCTCATGGGGAGAGGTGCTCATACTAGGATTTGTAAGTGAAAGGTTATGGTTGATGATCCGCGTACTGTGTTACGATGATTCGGGGTAATTCCGATGGATGAAATCAAATGTTGTGGCACAAGTGTGCAACCTCTGCAGAGTGACAATCTATTCGAATAGCCGCGTCCACGGTTACGGACGGTTGGAAAGGCCCTACAGTTTCCGATGTCAAACTCTTGAGAATGATGGTGAAATGAATTGTGAAGTGGTGAATTGAATTGAAACCACCACTTGAATGGTGGGAATGACACTAATGTTCCCACTTGA
Organism: Lolium perenne; assembly: GCF_019359855.2. Taxonomy (NCBI): domain Eukaryota; kingdom Viridiplantae; phylum Streptophyta; class Magnoliopsida; order Poales; family Poaceae; genus Lolium; species Lolium perenne. Next base: position 51,747,757 of record NC_067245.2, read on the forward strand.
GTTAGTTAGCATATGAACAAGCTTTTTCTCAAATACTTGTGAACTAAAATTGGCTTTATGCAAATAAACTAGAGCTTAGCAAACCTTACTAGAAATGTCTAGCACTTACACTAGTATTAGTTTGCGAGTACTTGAAGTACTCACGGCTTTGTCCCTGGCTATTCAAATGGCCAGAGTATGAAGATGAACAAGGAGATGACCAGCAGGACGCCTACGACAACTAGGAGTCTTCCGACGTCAAGCGTTGGCCTGTGGACTAGAGAGTCCCTTCTATTTACGCTTCCGCTATGAACTTTGTGTCCGTTGATCAATAGATCAACTATTTGTGTAATATGGATCATATGATCTGAATTTGTAAGACGAGTATGGTATGTAATGAATGATGACTTATGATATTCAACTGTTATGTCTCGCAACAACAATATTCCTGGGATTGCGATGTATGGCATAACAGGCATCTGGACTTAAAAATTCGGGTGTTGAAAAGTTGGTATCAGAGCCATTGTTTGACCTTAGAAGACCCTAGTTAGAATGGACGTCTGCAAAACTTAGTTTCAAAACAAATGAAGTGAATATTTGTGAAAAACTTATTCTTACTCTTATCCTTGAGATCTTTTTCAAAATGAGAATGCCATGCTCTACTTTTACTTTAAGAACTACATAAAACTTTACACACTTGACCACTCTTTAACTTACTCATCCTAATTGCTCACAGATGGAGTACAAATGGGAGTTCTATCAGCTTGGTCACGGAGGAAACCTAATGTTCGAGAAAGACTTGAAGCAACTAGTGGAATATCTAGGACGCCCGTATCCCGAGTTCTTCGGAACACCCCTCAATAATCAGTGGGGAGGACAACCTCGGTGGGAAGTTTCTGCTGATCTACGAAGAAAGCTTGGAGTCCCGATATGGGAAACCATATGGTTTTCTGTAACGGGAAACACTTGGAAGGAAGGACTAGTAAGAGCTATGCAAGAAGCAATTGCCCGTCTGTGTGGACAAAATGAGAACAAGATCAAGAACATTCGCTTCATCTACTACCCAAGACATGACCCCATGGGAAGACCGATGACCATGCCCCGCACACGGAGATGAACCACTATGTAACACACCTCGACTTCATGTTGTACAAGACCCGCAAGGAGTTGGACAACGCCCTCGCCTCTCGCCAAGCACATTACCCGTAAAAACGAAGAATCCACCCTGAAGAGTAGTATCACCCCAGCACTTAAGTAGGTGTGAGTTGTATCAGGATCCCCTTGTATCGTAGAGCGAATGAATGGTTCTTCAAACCAACGGTGTGTTAGATTTGTAATGTATGATGTTTGGTATGAATGAAAAAGTGTTGCTGGTTTTTACCCCCTCAACACTACTCAAGTTTTCAAGTTTTGAACTTCATGAACTTTAATTCAAACAAACCGTAGAAATTTCCCTCTTATCTTATCATCTACTCCGATGTTTAGATGGCCCCACCAACCCGCAGCGCCACCCAAGACGCCATGCTGCAGATGCTAGAGATGATGATGGCCGACCGAGAAGCCGAGAGAGCTGAACGCCAGGCCAACATTGCTGCACTGCAGCAGATCGCTCAGAACAACAACGGCCATGGAAACCACAACCACCCTGGTTCAAAACTGAAGAACTTTCAAAACACCAACCCACCTATCTTCAGCAAGACCGAAGAGCCCCTCGACGCAGATGACTGGCTCCAGACAATGGAGAACAACCTCGAAGTTGCGGGAGTCGAAGCCACAGAGAAAGTACTGTTCGCCACCCACTATCTATCAGGACCTGCACGAGCCTGGTGGACAAGTGCCCGCGCAATGAATGCGGGACAGATGATTACCTAGGAAGACTTCAAGCTGAAGTTTAGCAAGTACCATGTGCCCCAAGGACTGATCAAGATGATGCGAGACGAGTTCCGCGAACTCAAGCAAGGCAGAATGTCCGTGGTAGAATATCGCGACAGATTTCTTACTCTGTCAAGGTACGCCCCGGACGAAACCGACACCAATGAGAAGCGGAAGGAAAGATTTCTGAACGGATTACACGACGAGATGCAGACCGTACTGGTCAACATTCTCTTTGCTGACCTAGAAGCCCTGGTGGACTCCGCCATCCAGATGGAAGGGAAGCTTCACCAAGCCAACGAGAACCGCAAGCGCCGAATGATGAACCAACATGGGTCCAGCAATACCCAGAAGTACCGCAACAGCTCATCTGGAGGATATACTCCAAAATACAACAAGCCCCCTGCCCAGAACTACCGCCCAAACTACACCAACAATCACGGAGGACCCCCGAAGCCCGGAGGCAACAACAACAACAATCACACCAGCAACAACAACCCCAACAACAACAACAACGGGAACAACAACAACAACAACAACAACAACAACAACAACAATAACAACAACAACAAAAACAACAACAATACTGGCCCTAGGACTGGAAGCAACGCCATCACCGTCGCCAACAAGGACAAGGCCACCATCACTTGTTATGAGTGTGGAGTGGTTGGGCATTACTCCAATGAGTGCCCCAAGAGACTCGCCAAGATTGCCGGCAAAACCGCTGCACCTGCTCAGAACCAACGCCGCTTTGCCGCAAGAAAGAACCAGAACAACAACGGCCGCTACTACAACATGACTGCCACAGAAGCCCAAGGAGCACCTCAGGCCATGCCAAGTATGTTTCCCTGTTAAATCATATCGCCCAATCTCTCTTAGGAACCTAACTTTTCTTAAAATCTCGGGACGAGATTTGTTTAAGGGGGAAGGGTTTGTAACACCCCAAATTTCAAAACAAAGAGAAAATGAATTTCCTTTTTCCAAAAATGAGAATCAACAAAAACTTTTCTTAAATAGAGTGCTATGCTTAGTGCTCATACCTATTACTTGTGTTTTTGCCATGATGAGTGTTATTATGCTTATGTGATAAACCCTAAAACCCTAAAGTGATCAAGTGAAGATCACAAACCAAATAAAATTAAAAGAGAAAGAAATCAAATAAGAAAAACCCTAAACCCTAACCTTCTCAAAAATCTTTTGGATCTATTTTGAGAAACCTAAAATAAAGAAAAAGACATATGTGGGCCTATAGCCTTAATATGTAAATCTTGAACACTACCTCTTCTTACTTTGCTAAATGGTGGTGAACCATTGCAAAACTTACTAAACCCTAAACCTCATCCCTCTTGTCATCAATCTTTGAAAAATAAAAGAAAAAGAAAAGATCTTATTTAAGAAAAAGGCATATGCAAGCCTATGGCTACTTTTTGAAAATGATGAGCTTTGCTTTGTCTACCTTGAGTAGATGAATTGAAATACCTCAACACACTCAACAAAGCACTTACCAACCAATTCAAGTAAGAAACAAAATCAAATCAAATATATGCATAGAGGCATATGTGGCACTTAGCCAAATTATCAAATCTTGACCTAGCCACTTCCATTGTCTCAAAATGGTGTGAACCTTTCACCCAACTCAATATAACACCAAATAAGCCTCACTCTTGTCAAAATGAAGCAAAGAAAAATAAAAGAATAAAAGTTAGAAAATCACAAAACCCTCACATATGGCTTATGCCATTTTTCTAAATCTTTGACTTAGACCATTTTGGTCTTCACCATTAGTTGTAATATGATACTAAACACTTATTACAACTTGTGGAATCAAAGAAACACAAATCAAATCATTTTTTGAACTCAAATTGTGATCACATGTGATATTGGTCAAATCTGCCAATTATAATCTGGTCACCACTTTCAGCCCCTCTAGCTCAAGTTTTTCAAACTAAACTCTCCCAATTCTTTGCACCACATCTAAGAGCACATGAAGGAGAACAACTTTGGTAAAGACCACCATGCCAAATTCACTTTGTATAAAATTCTATGCTCATGTAAAGTTGGAACTTTTTATTAAGGGGAACAATCTCCAACTTAGCAAATTTGCAATTCTTTGAATTTCTAAATTCCACCACTACCCATCATTCTCTCTGATCAAATACAACTCAACTAAATACAACTTTTCCAAATCTTGCCACCTTTTGAATCAAACCAAATTTAGTAAATTATAGCAAATTACAAATAGGGAACTATGCAAACACTATTCTAAATAGTGAACTACCAAACCCTACTGCCCCAAATCACTCCCTCTTGTTCCCTTGACGTCTCTCACCCTAGCCCATGCACAGAAACCCTAAGGGGACAAACAAAACTAGCATGTGCATGGCCATGCCGGCCATGTCACCCATGGACATCCTCCCCTCCCTTCTCCTTCCTCCTCACCCTGGCCACCATGTCTACTGGCTCCACAACACCACCCTACCTCATCCAGCTTTGCCACTTGTCGAGGAGGACGACGACGCTCGCCGGATTTGGCGCGTCCCGAGCTGCCCAGAGCATGCCGTGGACGTCGCACCAGCGCGCACACGGGCAGCCCAGAGCACACGCCGTCCTCTCTCCCTGCGCCTCCCCTGGACCACCACGCTGCTAGTTGAGCTCCGCCACCGTGCCAGAAACCCACCAGACACGCTCCGTGTCTCGCTCGAGCGCCGCAGCCATCGCCACCCTCGCCGGAATTCCCGCAACCCTGCTGCATGAACGTCGCCGTCGCGCTCGCTCGCCAGGCCATCCCCCACCTCGTCCCCTAGCTCTCTAGCACCGCCATGATCGCAGCTACCTAGCGCGCCCCCTACCTTGCCCTTCGAGCGCCGGAGACACCGCGCCATCGGCGCTCCCTCACAGCACCCGCGGCATACCCTCCCCATCTATAAATAGAGGAGCTCCGAGCACAATTTCTTCACACAAACTCCTCCCCTCTCATCACTGGTTCTTCCCACATCGCTAGCTAGTCCAATTACCATCCCCATTGCCGGAATTCCAAGATCATCGCCGCCGGAGCTCGTAGAACATCGCCGCCGATTGACGCTTCCCCACGCCTCGCCACTGCTACCAGGAGCTTCCTCACCGTCGACAATGTCGCCTCGCACCTCGCACCGTCCCGCGGGAACGCCGGCAAGCTCTCCGACCCCCTACCTCCGCCGCCAGTACGTCCTCCTCTCGCCGGAGAAGAAGACCACCCTCAGCCATAGATCGAGCTTCTAATCCAACGGCCACCACTCACGTGTACCGTTTCATATTGTTGGAAAGCTATGGAAAAGTTCTACAATATGCCACTGGTCCCACCTCAAGATCTGTTGAAGAATTAATCTGATAAAAAGATGAAGGCAGGGACTTTTCCGTATTCAAATAATTATTAAAAATCAACCAAAATAGATATTAAGTTAATTCCAACTCCAATAGCTCACATTTGACTTACACTAATTGTTTCTGCAAGAAAATGCTGTGGTCACTTTGCATGATCATGCCCTAGTTTAATTAATGGACAATATGGCTAGTTTATTGAGGTGATATTGTCCAAAACTATTATGCAAATTATATGAAGTGCTTCACTTCATTTAAATCTTGTCCCAAATACTTTCATATGAAATATTGACCCCTGGTCAAATACTCTCAAATGAAATACTTGGTGATTTTAAATCATAATAGGCATGATTAAATGGTATGAGGTATTCTACCTCATTTAAATCAATTCCTCAAATGATGATGAATGGTTGACCTGTCAGCATGATTTCATGTATAATTGTTTAAGGAAATTAAATCTTAAGAAGATTCAATGAGAGGAAATTATTTCTCAAGAACTATATGGAAACTATCATTTACATATGTAAGGAGAGAAATTATTTCCCTAACACTAAGTAAGAAACCCTAGATTAATTTTAAGTAGCAATGCTAAGTGATGATGCTAGATCATTTGGAGTGAGCCATTAAGGCTAATTAGGGCTACTTAAGTATTGTTTGGTGATTGTATCCTCGTATTCGTGTATAGACGCTAGTACCGGAGAATACCAGGAAGAGGAAGGATTCTACCCAGAAGAAGAAGAGCACTTTGACCACCTCAACAACCAAGGCAAGCTAACACCAATGCAAGCTAGACTATTGCAAGTTATAATGTTGCAAGCTAATACTCTTGCAAAGTGCAAAGCCCTTTGGGGCAAGGCACCATAGTCTTACCTTTTCTTACCATAAGCCTATCCCAAGTTTCTACATTACAAGTTTTACTTGTTGTTTTCCAAGAGTTACTTTTATAGTTAACTTTGGTCAAAGTAAAAGGAGTTTATTAGAGTAGCAAAGTTAGTCTCAATCAAGCAAAGCAAGATAGCACCCCTCATGATTTAGAGCTAGTGCTAATGAATTAAAACTTGACTACTCTAGATGGGAACAATGTGACTTGAACTGAAGTTTGAAACCTTGGAATGATGAAGCATTCCATTGAATGATTTTTGAAGGTGAATATGACCAAAGATGGTGATTTTTGATAAAAATGATATTGGTTTGAATGCGATACCTTTCCAATATTGAGTACCCCCACAATACCTGATTATGGGTAGGGCTTAACTGGAAGTTTATGCATCTTAGTATGGGTTCCCTCTGAACACACATCATAGGGGTTATGCTTGAGGCTGCCTCCGTTGTTGAGAAAGGATGTGAATTGAGGTGAATTGTACGGCCAAGCCCTGTGCAGTTCCCAGGTTGACAGTTGGTCTTCACTGGGAGGCCAAGCTCATGGGGAGAGGTGCTCATACTAGGATTTGTAAGTGAAAGGTTATGGTTGATGATCCGCGTACTGTGTTACGATGATTCGGGGTAATCCCGACGGATGAAATCAAATGTTGTGGCACAAGTGTGCAACCTCTGCAGAGTGTCAATCTATTCGAATAGCCGCGTCCACGGTTACGGACGGTTGGAAAGGCCCTACAGTTTCCGATGTCAAACTCTTGAGAATGATGGTGAAATGAATTGTGAAGTGGTGAATTGAATTGAAACCACCACTTGAATGGTGGGAATGACACTAATGTTCCCACTTGAGTTAGTTAGCATATGAACAAGCTTTTTCTCAAATACTTGTGAACTAAAATTGGCTTTATGCAAATAAACTAGAGCTTCGCAAACCTTACTAGAAATGTCTAGCACTTACACTAGTATTAGTTTGCGAGTACTTGAAGTACTCACGGCTTTGTCCCTGGCTATTCAAATGGCCAGAGTATGAAGATGAACAAGGAGATGACCAGCAGGACGCCTACGACAACTAGGAGTCTTCCGACGTCAAGCGTTGGCCTGTGGACTAGAGAGTCCCTTCTATTTACGCTTCCGCTATGAACTTTGTGTCCGTTGATCAATAGATCAACTATTTGTGTAATATGGATCATATGATCTGAATTTGTAAGACGAGTATGGTATGTAATGAATGATGACTTATGATATTCAACTGTTATGTCTCGCAACAACAATATTCCTGGGATTGCGATGTATGGCATAACAGGCATCTGGACTTAAAAATTCGGGTGTTGAAAAGTTGGTATCAGAGCCATTGTTTGACCTTAGAAGACCCTAGTTAGAATGGACGTCTGCAAAACTTAGTTTCAAAACAAATGAAGTGAATATTTGTGAAAAACTTATTCTTACTCTTATCCTTGAGATCTTTTTCAAAATGAGAATGCCATGCTTTACTTTTACTTTAAGAACTACATAAAACTTTACACACTTGACCACTCTTTAACTTACTCATCCTAATTGCTCACAGATGGAGTACAAATGGGAGTTCTATCAGCTTGGTCACGGAGGAAACCTAATGTTCGAGAAAGACTTGAAGCAACTAGTGGAATATCTAGGACGCCCGTATCCCGAGTTCTTCGGAACACCCCTCAATAATCAGTGGGGAGGACCACCTCGGTGGGAAGTTTCTGCTGATCTATGAAGAAAGCTTGGAGTCCCGATATGGGAAACCATATGGTTTTCTGTAACGGGAAACACTTGGAAGGAAGGACTAGTAAGAGCTATGCAAGAAGCAATTGCCCGTCTGTGTGGACAAAATGAGAACAAGATCAAGAACACTCGCTTCATCTACTACCCAAGACATGACCCCATGGGAAGACCGATGACCATGCCCCGCACATGGAGATGAACCACTATGTAGCACACCTCGACTTCATGTTGTACAAGACCCGGAAGGAGTTGGACAACGCCCTCGCCTCTCGCCAAGCACATTACCCGTAACAACGAAGAATCCACCCTGAAGAGTAGTATCACCCCATCACTTAAGTAGGTGTGAGTTGTATCAGGATCCCCTTGTATCTAGAGCGAATGAATGGTTCTTCAAACCAACGGTTTGTTAGATTTGTAATGTATGATGTTTGGTATGAATGAAAAACTGTTGCTGGTTTTTACCCCCTCAACACTACTCAAGTTTTCAAGTTTTGAACTTCGTGAACTTTAATTCAAACAAACCGTAGAAATTTCCCTCTTATCTTATCATCTACTCCGATGTTTAGATGGCCCCACCAACCCGCAGCGCCACCCAAGACGCCATGCTGCAGATGCTAGAGATGATGATGGCCGACCGAGAAGCCGAGAGAGCTGAACGCCAGGCCAACATTGCTGCACTGCAGCAGATCGCTCAGAACAACAACGGCCATGGAAACCACGACCACCCTGGTTCAAAACTGAAGAACTTTCAAAACACCAACCCACCTATCTTCAGCAAGACCGAAGAGCCCCTCGACGCAGATGACTGGCTCCAGACAATGGAGAACAACCTCGAAGTTGCGGGAGTCGAAGCCACAGAGAAAGTACTGTTTGCCACCCACTATCTATCAGGACCTGCACGAGCCTGGTGGACAAGTGCCCGCGCAATGAATGCGGGACAGATGATTACCTAGGAAGACTTCAAGCTGAAGTTTAGCAAGTACCATGTGCCCCAAGGACTGATCAAGATGATGCGAGACGAGTTCCGCGAACTCAAGCAAGGCAGAATGTCCGTGGTAGAATATCGCGACAGATTTCTTACTCTATCAAGGTACGCCCCGGACGAAACCGACACCAATGAGAAGCGGAAGGAAAGATTTCTGAACGGATTACACGACGAGATGCAGACCGTACTGGTCAACATTCTCTTTGCTGACCTAGAAGCCCTGGTGGACTCCGCCATCCAGATGGAAGGGAAGCTTCTCCAAGCCAACGAGAACCGCAAGCGCCGAATGATGAACCAGCATGGGTCCAGCAATACCCAGAAGTACCGCAACAGCTCGTCTGGAGGATATACTCCAAAATACAACAAGCCCCCTGCCCAGAACTACCGCCCAAACTACACCAACAATCACGGAGGACCCCCGAAGCCCGGAGGCAACAACAACAACAATCACACCAGCAACAACAACCCCAACAACAACAACAACGGGAACAACAACAACAACAACAACAACAACAACAACAACAACAATACTGGCCCTAGGACTGGAAGCAACGCCATCCCCGTCGCCAACAAGGACAAGGCCACCATCACTTGTTATGAGTGTGGAGTGGTTGGGCATTACTCCAATGAGTGCCCCAAGAGACTCGCCAAGATTGTCGGCAACACCGCTGCACCTGCTCAGAACCAACGCCGCTTTGCCGCAAGAAATAACCAGAACAACAACGGCCGCTACTACAACATGACTGCCACAGAAGCCCAAGGAGCACCTCAGGCCATGCCAAGTATGTTTCCCTGTTAAATCATATCGCCCAATCTCTCTTAGGAACCTAACTTTTCTTAAAATCTCGGGACAAGATTTGTTTAAGGGGGAAGGGTTTGTAACACCCCAAATTTCAAAACAAAGAGAAAATGAATTTCCTTTTTCCAAAAATGAGAATCAACAAAAACTTTTCTTAAATAGAGTGCTATGCTTAGTGCTCATACCTATTACTTGTGTTTTTGCCATGATAAGTGTTATTATGCTTATGTGATAAACCCTAAAACCCTAAAGTGATCAAGTGAAGATCACAAACCAAATAAAATTAAAAGAGAAAGAAATCAAATAAGAAAAACCCTAAACCCTAACCTTCTCAAAAATCTTTTGGATCTATTTTGAGAAACCTAAAATAAAGAAAAAGACATATGTGGGCCTATAGCCTTAATATGTAAATCTTGAACACTACCTCTTCTTACTTTGCTAAATGGTGGTGAACCATTGCAAAACTTACTAAACCCTAAACCTCATCCCTCTTGTCATCAATCTTTGAAAAATAAAAGAAAAAGAAAAGATCTTATTTAAGAAAAAGGCATATGCAAGCCTATGGCTACTTTTTGAAAATGATGAGCTTTGCTTTGTCTACCTTGAGTAGATGAATTGAAATACCTCAACACACTCAACAAAGCACTTACCAACCAATTCAAGTAAGAAACAAAATCAAATCAAATATATGCATAGAGGCATATGTGGCACTTAGCCAAATTATCAAATCTTGACCTAGCCACTTCCATTGCCTCAAAATGGTGTGAACCTTTCACCCAACTCAATATAACACCAAATAAACCTCACTCTTGTCAAAATGAAGCAAAGAAAAATAAAAGAATAAAAGTTAGAAAATCACAAAACCCTCACATATGGCTTATGCCATTTTTCTAAATCTTTGACTTAGACCATTTTGGTCTTCACCATTAGTTGTAATATGATACTAAACACTTATTACAACTTGTGGAATCAAAGAAACACAAATCAAATCATTTTTTGAACTCAAATTGTGATCACATGTGATATTGGTCTAATCTGCCAATTATAATCTGGTCACCACTTTGATCCCCTCTAGATCAAGTTTTTCAAACTAAACTCTCCCAATTCTTTGTACCACATCCAAGAGCACATGAAGGAGAACAACTTTGGTAAAGACCACCATGCCAAATTCACTTTGTATAAATTCTATGCTCATGTAAAGTTGGAACTTTTTATTAAGGGGAACAATCTCCAACTTAGCAAATTTGCAATTCTTTGAATTTCTAAATTCCACCACTACCCATCATTCTCTTTGATCAAATACAACTCAACTAAATACAACTTTTCCAAATCTTGCCACCTTTTGAATCAAACCAAATTTGGTAAATTATAGCAAATTACAAATAGGGAACTATGCAAACACTATTCTAAATAGTGAACTACCAAACCCTACTGCCCCAAATCACTCCCTCTGGTTCCCTTGACCTCTCTCACCCTAGCCCATGCACAGAAACCCTAAGGGGACAAACAAACCTAGCATGTGCATGGCCATGCCGGCCATGTCACCCATGGACATGCTCCCCTCCCTTCTCCTTCCTCCTCACCCTGGCCACCATGTCTACTGGCTCCACAGCACCACCCTACCTCATCGAGCTTTGCCACTTGTCGAGGAGGACGACGACGCTCGCCGGATTTGGCGCGCCCCGAGCTGCCCAGAGCATGCCGTGGACGTCGCACCAGCGCGCACACGGGCAGCCCAGAGCACACACCGTCCTCTCTCCCTGCGCCTCCCCTGGACCACCACGCTGCGAGTTGAGCTCCGCCACCGTGCCAGAAACCCACCAGACACGCTCCGTGTCTCGCTCGAGCGCCGCAACCGTCGCCACCCTCGCCGGAATTCCCGCAACCCTGCTGCATGAACGTCGCCGTCGCGCTCGCTCGCCAGGCCGTCCCCCACCTCGCCCCCTAGCTCTCTAGCACCGCCATGATCGCAGCTACCTAGCGCGCCCCCTACCTTGCCCCTTCGAGCGCCGGAGACGCCGCGCCATCGGCGCTCCCTCACAGCACCCGCGGCATCCCCTCCCCATCTATAAATAGAGGAGCTCCAAGCACAATTTATTCACACAAACTCCTCCCCTCTCATCACTGGTTCTTCCCACATCGCTAGCTAGTCCAATTACCATCCCCATCACCGGAATTGCAAGATCATCGCCGCCGGAGCTCGCAGAACATCACCGCCGATTGACGCTTCCCCACGCCTCGCCACTGCTACCAGGAGCTTCTTCACCGTCGACAACGTCGCCTCGCACCTCGCACCGACCCGCGGGAACGCTGGCAAGCTCTCCGACCCCTACCTCCGCCGCCAGTACGTCCTCCTCTCGCCGGAGAAGAAGACCACCCTCAGCCGTAGATCGAGCTTCTAATCCAACGGCCACCACTCACGCGTACCGTTTCGGTGAGTCTGACTCGCTGACGCGCGGGCCCCTCTGTCAGGCGGCCCGTGGCATGTGAAGCGCTAGCTGGGCTGGCCCTTCTGGCAGTTTGAATCTTTCGGCCCATTCAGTTTCCCGCCGGCCCACTTCTTCAATTTTGGTTAAATAATTTGGCAGAAATTTAAATACTGGTCCTGTTTTAGAAATTGAATAGTTTCAAATCTAACCAACCAAATTTAGCAAATTTCATATTGTTGGAAAGCTATGGAAAAGTTATACAATATGCCACTGGTCCCACCTAAAGATCTATTGTAGAATTAATCTGATAAAAAGATGAAGGCAGGGACTTTGCCATATTCAAATAATTATTAAAAATTAACCAAAATAGATATTAAGTTAATTCCAACTCCAATAGCTCACATTTGACTTACACTAATTTTTTCTGCAAGAAAATGGTGTGGTCACTTTGCATGATCATGCCCTAGTTTAATTAATGGACAATATGGCTAGTTTATTGAGGTGATATTGTCCAAAACTATTATGCAAATTATATGAAGTGCTTCACTTCATTTAAATCTTGTCCCAAATACTTTCATATGAAATATTGACCCCTGGTCAAATACTCTCAAATGAAATACTTGGTGATTTTAAATCATAATAGGCATGATTAAATGGTATGAGGTATTCTACCTCATTTAAATCAATTCCTCAAATGATGATGAATGGTTGACCTGTCAACATGATTTCATGTATAATTGTTTGAGGAAATTAAATCTTAAGAAGATTCAATGAGAGGAAATTATTTCTCAAGAACTATATGGAAACTATCATTTACATATGTAAGGAGAGAAATTATTTCCCTAACACTAAGTAAGAAACCCTAGATTAATTTTAAGTAGCAATGCTAAGTGATGATGCTAGATCATTTGGAGTGAGCCATTAAGGCTAATTAGGGCTACTTAAGTATTGTTTGGTGATTGTATCCTCGTATTCGTGTATAGACGCTAGTACCGGAGAATACCAGGAAGAGGAAGGATTCTACCCAGAAGAAGAAGAGCACTTTGACCACCTCAACACTTAATGAGAAAGGGAACAATTTTAATTTTATAATGTCACCATCTACATCTTTATATTTTTGCATTTCACATAGTTCAACAAAATTATTAAGATGGGCAGCAGCATCATCAGAACTAACACCAGAAAATTGCTCTCGCATAACAAGATTCAGTAAAGCAGGTTTAATTTCAAAGAATTCTGCTGTAGTAGCAGGTGGAGCAATAGGTGTGCATAAGAAATCATTATTATTTGTGGTTGTGAAGTCACACAACTTAGTATTTTCAGGAGTACCCATTTTAGCAATAGTAAATAAAGCAAACTAGATAAAGTAAATGCAAGTAACTAATTTTTTTGTGTTTTTGATATAGCAAACAAGATAGCAAATAAAGTAAAACTAGCAACTAATTTTTTTGTATTTTGATTTAGTGCAGCAAACAAAGTAGTAAATAAAACTAAGCAAGACAAAAACAAAGTAAAAGAGATTGGGATGTGGAGACTCCCCTTGCAGCGTGTCTTGATCTCCCCGGCAACGGCGCCAGAAAAAGTGCTTGATACGCGTACAGCACGCGTCCGTTGGGAACCCCAAGAGGAAGGTGTGATGCGTACAGCGGCAAGTTTTCCCTCAGTATGAAACCAAGGTTTATCGAACCAGTAGGAGCCAAGAAGCACGTTGAAGGTTGATGGCGGCGAGATGTAGTGCGGCGCAACACCAGGGATTCCGGCGCCAACGTGGAACCTGCACAACACAAACCAAGTACTTTGCCCCAACGAAACAGCGAGGTTGTCAATCTCACCGGCTTGCTGTAACAAAGGATTAGATGTATAGTGTGGTTGATGATTGTTTGCAGAAAATAGTAGAACAGTATTGCAGTAGATTGTATTTCAGTATAGAGAATTGGACCGGGGTCCACAGTTCACTAGAGGTGTCTCTCCTATAAGATAAACAGCATGTTGGGTGAACAAATTACAGTTGGGAAATTGACAAATAAAGAGGGCATGACCATGCACATACATATTATGATGAGTATAGTGAGATTTAATTGGGCATTACGACAAAGTACATAGACCGCTATCCAGCATGCATCTATGCCTAAAAAGTCCACCTTCAGGTTATCATCCGAACCCCCTCCAGTATTAAGTTGCTAACAACAGACAATTGCATTAAGTATTGCGCGTAATGTAATCAGTAGCTACATCCTCGAACATAGCACCAATGTTTTATCCCTAGTGGCAACAGCACATCCATAATCTTAGAGATTTCTATCACTTCCCCAGATTCACGGAGACATGAACCCACTATCGAGCATAAATACTCCCTCTTGGAGTTACAAGCATCTACTTGGCCAGAGCATCTACTAGTAACGGAGAGCATGCAAGATCATAAACAACACATAGATATAAATTGATAATCAACATAACAAGTATTCTCTATTCATCGGATCCCAACAAACACAACATATAGAATTACAGATAGATGATCTTGATCATGTTCGGCAGCTCACAAGACCCGACAATTAAGCACAATGGGGAGAAGACAACCATCTAGCTACTGCTATGGACCCATAGTCCAGGGGTAGACTACTCACACATCACTCCGGAGGCGACCATGGCGGCGTAGAGTCCTCCGGGAGATGATTCCCCTCTCCGGTAGGGTGCCGGAGGAGATCTCCTGAATCCCCCGAGATGGGATTGGCGGCGGCGGCGTCTCTGGAAGGTTTTCCGTACCGTGGCTCTCGGTACTGGGGGTTTCGCGACGAAGGCTATTTGTAGGCGGAAGGGCAGGTCAGGGGGCCACACGAGGGGCCCACACTACAGGTCGGCGCGGCCAGGGCTTGGGCCGCGCCGCCCTATGGTGTGGCCACCTCGTTGCCCCACTTCGTCTCCTCTTCGGTCTTCTGGAAGCTTCGTGGCAAAATAGGACCCTGGGCGTTGATTTCGTCCAATTCCGAGAATATTTCTTTACTAGGATTTCTGAAACCAAAAACAGCAGAAAACAAAGAATCGGCACTTCGGTATCTTGTTAATAGGTTAGTTCCAGAAAATGCACGAATATGACATAAAGTGTGCATAAAACATGTAGATATCATCAATAATGTGGCATGGAACATAAGAAATTATCGATACGTCGGAGACGTATCAGCATCCCCAAGCTTAGTTCCTGCTCATCCCGAGCAGGTAAATGATAAACAAAGATAATTTCTGGAGTGACATGCCATCATAACCTTGATCATACTATTTGTAAAGCATATGTAGTGAATGCAGCGATCAAAACAATGTATATGACATGAGTAAACAAGTGAATCATATAGCAAAGACTTTTCATGAATAGTACTTCAAGACAAGCATCAATAAGTCTTGCATAAGAGTTAACTCATAAAGCAATAATTCAAAGTAAAGGCATTGAAGCAACACAAAGGAAGATTAAGTTTCAGCGGTTGCTTTCAACTTATAACATGTATATCTCATGGATATTGTCAACATAGAGTAATATAATAAGTGCAATATGCAAGTATGTAGGAATCAATGCACAGTTCACACAAGTGTTTGCTTCTTGAGGTGGAGAGAAATAGGTGAACTGACTCAACAATAAAAGTAAAAGAAAGGTCCTTCAAAGAGGAAAGCATCGATTGCTATATTTGTGCTAGAGCTTTGATTTTGAAAACAAGAAACAATTTTGTCAACGGTAGTAATAAAGCATATGTATCATGTAAATTATATCTTACAAGTTGCAAGCCTCATGCATAGTATACTAATAGTGCCCGCACCTTGTCCTAATTAGCTTGGACTACCGGGATCATCGCAATGCACATGTTTTAACCAAGTGTCACGAAGGGGTACCTCTATGCTGCCTGTACAAAGGTCTAAGGAGAAAGCTCGCATCGGATTTCTCGCTATTGATTATTCTCAACTTAGACATCCATACCGGGACAACATAGACAACAGATATTGGACTCCTCTTTTATGCATAAGCATGTAACAACAATTAATTTTCTCATATGAGATTGAGGATATTGTCCAAAACTGAAACTTCCACCATGGATCATGGCTTTAGTTAGCGGTCCAATGTTCTTCTCTAACAATATGCATGCTCTAACCATAAGGTGGTAGATCACTCTTACTTCAGACAAGACGAACATGCATAGCAACTCACATGATATTCAACAAAGAGTAGTTGATGGCGTCCCCAGTGAACATGGTTATCGCACAACGAGCAACTTAATAAGAGATAAAGTGCATAAGTACATATTCAATACCACAATAGTTTTTGAGCTATTTGTCCCATGAGCTATATATTGTAAAGGTGAAGAATGGAAATTTAAAGGTAGCACTCAAGGAATTTACTTTGGAATGGCGGAGAAATACCATGTAGTAGGTAGGTATGGTGGACACAAATGGCATAGTGGTTGGCTCAAGTATTTTGGATGCATGAGAGGTATTCCCTCTCGATACAAGGTTTTAGGCTAGCAAGGCTTATTTGAAACAAACACAAGGATGAAGCGGTGCAGCAAAACTCACATAAAAGACATATTGTAAACATTATAAGACTCTACACCGTCTTCCTTGTTGTTCAAACTCAATACTAGAAATTATCTAGACCTTAGAGAGACCAAATATGCAAACCAAATTTTCGCATGCTCTATGTATTTCTTCATTAATGGGTGCAAAGCATATGATGCAAGAGCTTAAACATGAGCACAACAATTGCCAAGTATCACATTATCCAAGACATTTTAGCAAATTACTACATGTATCATTTTCCAATTCCAACCATATAACAATTTAACGAAGAAGAAACTTTCGCCATGAATATTATGAGTAGAGCCTAAGGACATACTTGTCCATATGCTACAGCGGAGCGTGTCTCTCCCCCACAAAGTGAATGCTAGGATCCATTTTATTCAAACAAAACAAAACAAAAAAACCGACGCTCCAAGAAAAGCACATAAGATGTGATGGAATAAAAATATAGTTTCAGGGGAGGAACCTGATAATATTGTCGATGAAGAAGGGGATGCCTTGGGCATCCCCAAGCTTAGACGCTTGAGTCTTCTTGATATATGCAGGGGTGAACCACCGGGGCATCCCCAAGCTTAGAGCTTTCACTCTCCTTGATCATGTTGTATCATCTCCCTCTGTTGATCCTTGAAAACTTCCTCCACACCAAACTTAGAACAACTCATTAGAGGGTTAGTGCACAATCAAAATATACATGTTCAGAGGTGACATAATTATTCTTAACACTTCTGGACATTGCACAAAGCTACTGAAAGTCAATGGAATCAAAATATCCATCGAACATAACAAAACTGGCAATGCGAAATAAAAGGCAGAATCTGTCAAAACAGAACAGTTTGTATTGACGAATTTTATCGAGGCACCAGACTTGCTCAAATGAAAATGCTCAAATTGAATGAAAGTTGCGTACATATCTGAGGATCACTCACGTAAATTGGCATAATTTTCTGAGTTACCTACAGAGAAAACAGCCCAGATTCGTGACAGCAAAGAAATCTGTTTCTGCGCAGTAATCCAAATCTAGTATGAACTTTACTATCAACGACTTTACTTGGCACAACAAAACACTAAACTAAGATAAGGAGAGGTTGCTACAGTAGTAAACAACTTCCAAGACACAAAATAAAAACAAAGTACTGTAGTAAAAAACATGGGTTGTCTCCCATAAGCGCTTTTCTTTAACGCCTTTCAGCTAGGCGCATAAAGTGTGTATCAAGTATTATCAAGAGACGAAGTGTCAACATCATAATTTGTTCTAATAATAGAATCAAAAGGTAACTTCATTCTCTTTCTAGGGAAGTGTTCCATACCTTTCTTGAGAGGAAATTGATATTTTATATTACCTTCCTTCATATCAATGATAGCACCAACAGTTCGAAGAAAAGGTCTTCCCAATATAATGGGACAAGATGCATTGCATTCAATATCCAAGACAACAAAATCAACGGGGACAAGGTTATTGTTAACGATAATGCGAACATTATCAACTTTCCCCAAAGGTTTCTTTGTAGAATGATCAGCAAGATTAACATCCAAATAACAATTTTTCAGCGGTGGCAAGTCAAGCATATTATAAATTTTCTTAGGCATAACAGAAATACTTGCACCAAGATCACATAAGGCATTACAATCAAAATCTTTAACCTTCATCTTAATGATGGGCTCCCAACCATCCTCTAGCTTTCTAGGAATAGAGGCTTCGCGCTCTAATTTCTCTTCTCTAGCTTTTATGAGAGCATTTGTAATATGTTGCGTGAAAGCCAAATTTATAGCACTAGCATTAGGACTCTTAGCAAGTTTTTGTAAGAACTTTATAACTTCAGAGATGTGGCAATCATCAAAATTCAAACCCTTATAATCTAAAGCAATGGGATCATCATCCCCAATGTTGGAAAAAATTTCAGCAGTTTTATCACGGGCGATTTCAGCTTTTAGCGATTTAGCAGTTTCTCGCGCTTCGCATTAGAAGTGGAAACATTGCTAATACCAATTCTTTTATTATTAGTAGTAGGAGGTGCAGCAACTTGTGTAGCATTAGCATTACTAGTGGTGGTAATAGTCCAAACTTTAGCAATATTATCTTCTTTTTCATTTTCTTCTCTTTCCCACCTAGCACGCAATTCGGCCATCAATCTTATATTCTCATTAATTCTAACTTAGATGGCATTTGCTGTAGTAAAAATTTTATTATGATGATTTTCATTAGGCATAACTTTCGATTTCAAAAGATCAACATCAGCAGCAAGACTATCGACTTTAGAAGCAAGTATATCAATTTTCCCAAGCTTTTCTTCAACAGATTTGTTAAAAGCAGTTTGTGTACTAATAAATTCTTTAAGCATGGCTTCAAGTCCAGGGGGTGTGTTCCTATTATTGTTGTAAGAATTCCCATAAGAATTCCCATAACCGTTGCCATTATTATAAGGATAGGGCCTATAGTTGTTACTAGAATTGTTCTGATAAGCATTGTTTTTGAAATTATTATTTTTAATGAAGTTTACATCAACATGTTCTTCTTGTGCAACCAATGAAGCTAACGGAACATTATTAGGATCAACATTTGTCCTATCATTCACAAGCATAGACATAATAGCATCAATCTTATCACTCAAGGAAGAGGTTTCTTCGACAGAATTTACCTTCTTACCTTGTGGAGCTCTTTTCGTGTGCCATTCAGAGTAGTTGATCATCATATTATCAAGAAGCTTTGTTGCTTCACCAAGAGTGATGGACATAAAGGTACCTCCAGCAGCTGAATCCAATAGGTTCCGCGAAGAAAAATTCAGTCCTGCATAAAAGGTTTGGATGATCATCCAAGTAGTCAGTCCATGGGTTGGGCAATTTTTAACCAAAGATTTCATTCTTTCCCATGCTTGTGCAACATGCTCAGTATCAAATTGTTTAAAATTCATTATGCTACTCCTCAAAGATATAATTTTAGCAGGGGGATAATATCTACCAATAAAAGCATCCTTGCATTTAGTCCATGAATCAATACTATTCTTAGGCAGAGATAGCAACCAATCTTTAGCTCTTCCTCTTAATGAGAAAGGGAACAATTTTAATTTTATAATGTCACCATCTACATCTTTATATTTTTGCATTTCACATAGTTCAACAAAATTATTAAGATGGGCAGCAGCATCATCAGAACTAACACCAGAAAATTGCTCTCGCATAACAAGATTCGATAAAGCGAGTTTAATTTCAAAGAATTCTGCTGTAGTAGCAGGTGGAGCAATAGGTGTGCATAAGAAATCATTATTATTTGTGGTTGTGAAGTCACACAACTTAGTATTTTCAGGAGTACCCATTTTAGCAATAGTAAATAAAGCAAACTAGATAAAGTAAATGCAAGTAACTAATATTTTTGTGTTTTTGATATAGCAAACAAGATAGCAAATAAAGTAAAACTAGCAACTAATTTTTTTGTATTTTGATTTAGTGCAGCAAACAAAGTAGTAAATAAAACTAAGCAAGACAAAAACAAAGTAAAAGAGATTGGGATGTGGAGACTCCCCTTGCAGCGTGTCTTGATCTCCCCGGCAACGGCGCCAGAAAAAGTGCTTGATACGCGTACAGCACGCGTCCGTTGGGAACCCCAAGAGGAAGGTGTGATACGTACAGCGGCAAGTTTTCCCTCAGTATGAAACCAAGGTTTATCGAACCAGTAGGAGCCAAGAAGCACGTTGAAGGTTGATGGCGGCGAGATGTAGTGCGGCGCAACACCAGGGATTCCGGCGCCAACGTGGAACCTGCACAACACAAACCAAGTACTTTGCCCCAACGAAATAGCGAGGTTGTCAATCTCACCGGCTTGCTGTAACAAAGGATTAGATGTATAGTGTGGATGATGATTGTTTGCAGAAAACAGTAGAATAGTATTGCAGTAGATTGTATTTTAGTATAGAGAATTGGACCGTGGTCCACAGTTCACTAGAGGTGTCTCTCCCATAAGATAAACAGCATGTTGGGTGAACAAATTACAGTTGGGCAATTGACAAAAAAAGAGGGCATGACCATACACATACATATTATGATGAGTATAGTGAGATTTAATTGGGCATTACGACAAAGTACATAGACCGCTATCCAGCATGCATCTATGCCTAAAAAGTCCACCTTCAGGTTATCATCCGAACCCCCTCCAGTATTAAGTTGCTAACAACAGACAATAGCATTAAGTATTGCGCGTAATGTAATCAGTAGCTACATCCTCGAACATAGCACCAATGTTTTATCCCTAGTGGCAACAGCACATCCATAATCTTAGAGATTTCTGTCACTTCCCCAGATTCACGGAGACATGAACCCACTATCGAGCATAAATACTCCCTCTAGGAGTTACAAGCATCTACTTGGCCAGAGCATCTACTAGTAATGGAGAGCATGCAAGATCATAAACAACACATAGATATAAATTGATAATCAACATAACAAGTATTCTCTATTCATCGGATCCCAACAAACACAACATATAGAATTACAGATAGATGATCTTGATCATGTTCGGCAGCTCACAAGACCCGACAATTAAGCATAATGGGGAGAAGACAACCATCTAGCTACTTCTATGGACCCATAGTCCAGGGGTAGACTACTCACACATCACTCCGGAGGCGACCATGGCGGCGTAGAGTCCTCCGGGAGATGATTCCCCTCTCCGGCAGGGTGCCGGAGGCGATCTCCTGAATGCCCCGAGATGGGATTGGCGGCGGCGGCGTCTCTGGAAGGTTTTCCGTATCGTGGCTCTCGGTACTGGGGGTTTCGCGACGAAGGCTATTTGTAGGCGGAAGGGCAGGTCAGGGGGCCACACGAGGGGCCCACACTACAGGTCGGCGCGGCCAGGGCTTGGGCCGCGCCGCCCTATGGTGTGGCCACCTCGTGGCCCCACTTCGTCTCCTCTTCGGTCTTCTGGAAGCTTCGTGGCAAAATAGGACCCTGGGCGTTGATTTCGTCCAATTCCGAGAATATTTCTTTACTAGGATTTCTGAAACCAAAAACAATGAAAACGACAAGCGGCACTTCGGCATCTTGTTAATAGGTTAGTTCCAGAAAATGCATGAATATGACATAAAGTGTGCATAAAACATGTAGATATCATCAATAATGTGGCATGGAACATAAGAAATTATCGATACGTCGGAGATGTATCACTTTCCAATATTGAGTACCCCCACAATACCTGATTATGGGTAGGGCTTAACTGGAAGTTTATGCATCTTAGTATGGGTTCCCTCTGAACACACATCATAGGGGTTATGCTTGAGGCTGCCTCCGTTGTTGAGAAAGGATGTGAATTGAGGTGAATTGTATGGCCAAGCCCTGTGCAGTTCCCAGGTTGACAGTTGGGCTTCACTGGGAGGCCAAGCTCATGGGGAGAGGTCCTCATACTAGGATTTGTAAGTGAAAGGTTATGGTTGATGATCCGCGTACTGTGTTACGATGATTCGGGGTAATCCCGACGGATGAAATCAAATGTTGTGGCACAAGTGTGCAACCTTTGCAGAGTGTCAATCTATTCGAATAGCCGCGTCCACGGTTACGGACGGTTGGAAAGGCCCTACAGTTTCCGATGTCAAACTCTTGAGAATGATGGTGAAATGAATTGTGAAGCGGTGAATTGAATTGAAACCACCACTTGAATGGTGGGAATGACACTAATGTTCCCACTTGAGTTAGTTAGCATATGAACAAGCTTTTTCTCAAATACTTGTGAACTAAAATTGGCTTTATGCAAATAAACTAGAGCTTAGCAAACCTTACTAGAAATGTCTAGCACTTACACTAGTATTAGTTTGCGAGTACTTGAAGTACTCACGGCTTTGTCCCTGGCTATTCAAATGGCCAGAGTATGAAGATGAACAAGGAGATGACCAGCAGGACGCCTACGACAACTAGGAGTCTTCCGACGTCAAGCGTTGGCCTGTGGACTAGAGAGTCCCTTCTATTTACGCTTCCGCTATGAACTTTGTGTCCGTTGATCAATAGATCAACTATTTGTGTAATATGGATCATATGATCTGAATTTGTAAGACGACTATGGTATGTAATGAATGATGACTTATGATATTCAACTGTTATGTCTCGCAACAACAATATTCCTGGGATTGCGATGTATGGCATAACAGGCATCTGGACTTAAAAATTCGGGTGTTGACAAACAGGCCCGGAGTTAGCAGATTTATCAGCCATTTCCTTTCCCCTCTTCTGATCTTCTTCTTGCTTAGCAATCACAACAATAATGAGCTCATCTTCATCAGCACCCTCCACATCATCATCAAAATCATTCTCATTCACCACTGCCAGATAATTGCAATAGCTTTTTCCATAGTTCACATTTTGGCTATTACCAGTTTGCTCTTCAGAAGATTCAGAAGAGGTATCGGTATCATATTTAGGCCTCTTAGGAGAAAAAGAATTAGCTGAGGTGTTAGATTGAGTGTGCACCACATAAGTTGTTCCAGGAAGTGTTGTAACCACAACATATTTCATTTCATAACTGAACACATAGAAGTAATCCCCGAGAACACCCTCAGCTTCAGAGGGAAGTTGATCAATATCACGACACCCAAGTAGAATTCTACAATATTTAGACCTATGAAGAGTAGATTGATCCACCTCTGGAGTTATATCCACCAGGGATCCAGCAAAAGTTACACTCTCATCACACCTCTTCTCTAAGGTACATTTCTGACACTAACCCAAGCCTTGTGCAAAATAGATTTGCCCCAGCAGCAGCTAACCAATGTGATATATTGATCAGTAGATCACAAGTTCTCATCACCACACGTTCACAAACATAACAAGCTCTCTCCACATGTTTAGGATTTGGAAATCACATTGTGATCTGAGATTTGTTCATTGGCCTAGTAATGCATCTCTAGTTTGAGCCTAGGTACTCAGAAAATTCTTGCTCCAAATCTCAGAAACTTTTTCCTTTACAATCTCAGAAAAACAAGAATCAAGGTGATAGAAAAAAAACAAGGCCAAGTGACTGAAAAACACACATAGAAGAAACACATACCCACGATATCACCTGTTGGCACAATTGCCTAATCTTCCCCAATTTACCACATATATCACATCAAATTGTTGGACATGTCATAGTGAAATGATCCATAAAGTTGCAGTTGAAACTACTAGGTGGTTTACCTCCGAGTTTCAAGATTTTTTCGTGGACAACCTTTCCACCCCTCTTGGTGCGAAGAAGCGGCACCATCACCATAGTTTTTAGCAAACTGCATGCTTGTCCTTCACAGCAGCAACTTTCCAACGAGTGTTTGAATTAGACCTAGCACTCCCAAAATTATGCCCAACATCCTCATCCGAATGCCTTTTCCACACATTATTCTTGTTCTGTGGCGGACAACTGTCATTACGAAATCTTCCACTGCCCCCATCCACCTATATCACACATCGATGTCGATGTGGCGAGTCATGGAGAACAAGGATCAAAACAACTAGGTGATGCAACAACTTGAGCAAAAGTTCTCAAATCACCAGCAACCTTCCTAGGCCACCAATGTACGGAAGGAGGGAGGATACAAAACCGGCTTTACTAAAAATCTAGATCTTTACAAGAAATGAGAAAACTAGGAATCAGTATTACATGGATAACCCAACTTATTATTTAAGCTTGTTTCCATGTCCCCCTTCTATGGGGCCCGTAAGCCATCACGCCGAGCAGCAGTACTATATGAAACCTGGACCTGCAGAGCCCGATGTGTACCTATGTTTGGTTTGTCGATTGTGCACGAGAAACTCCCGGTCCAAGTCAATGGATTTCTCTCGAAAAATCCCCTGTGAATCAGCTCGTGGCGGATTCAATGTCGACCGAGGAAAAAAGTGACTCCAGCGAGAGAGGGGATACCAGAATCTGTGCCGACCATCCATCGAACTCCACAGAACCTCCAGTTCTAATAGATTCCCCATCTCTTGTGATCCTGGTATCAATTAGCCTCTCATGTGCCGACAGGAGAATGATCTACCTGAGATCATCACAAATGATCATAATCCAATCCATGAAGTTTGATCTGAATTAATGTCGGCTTGAGATGCTCGTGTATGTTACCCACCAGATGGTAATACGCGTGAAAGCCCCATTCACGCCGGAGGAGCACCATGCTCCAGCTCCCGAAGTCGTTCATGGAGGAGCTCCAGCTTTAGCGGTAGAGTTTCTCCCGAAACCTCCTGCTGCCACCCCCGCGACTCCGACATAGCCTCTAGCTCCTCGGGAGAAGTCAATCTCTCCTGTAGAATTAGGATTCTGCGCTGCAGGTTGTGATTCAACCAATACTCCTCTCCTCAGCATGCATATGCTCCCTCTCTTCCATGGCTTGCCTCTGTTGTTCCTCCTTGATGCGCCTTTGCTTCCTCTCCTCCTCGGCGGTGCCCTAGCACCTCCTTCCCCCGTAGTCTCCCTAGGAGATTGGAGCGCCTGAGAACCCTATATCCTAGTCCTCCATGGGGACCACCCGACGCTAGGAAGATATGAACGACGCGGAGGGGAAAGGGTACTCTAGTGGCGGCGCACGCCGGTGGCATCCGCGAGCGGAGGAGCGGTGGATTGGTGGAGCCTATCAACTACGAAAATGCCATGACCTTTAAAATAATACATTAATGTGAAGGAAACAAAAATAAATTAGGTCCACATTGACATGTACTCTTGAGTCATGTAGGGTTATTATAAACCATAGAAACGAGGAGTAGACAAGTGTCTTCGGAAAAAAATCATGATTGATAATTTTTTTCCAGGAATTAGTCTTGCTGACTTGGAAAACTTTTGAAAATATGTGGACAATGCCCATAGCAAAAATTACTAATTCCACACATCAAACAACCTCTACATACAAAGCTGAAATACCAGTCAAAATGTTCGAAAGCTCAGGGGGAAAAGCCACTTGTGAGCATTGGCAGACGCAGCGGGTGTGCAAGGTGTGCCATTGCACACCCTGGAATTCTGAAGATTTTTTTTTACCTGCTCTTTTTCAGACTGAAAATGAGGCCCAAGAGTCCAAAACAGCCCAATAAGCCAATTAAGCTACCAGCCTAGCACGAGACAAGATTCGATCCCCAGGTTCCAGCTCCATCTCATCTCACGACCTTGCCGGCCGCCCGCACTAGACGCCCACACTCGCCGCCGTCCGGTCGTCGCCGCCTCGCTGGACACTGGCCCCTGCCAGCCTGCCTCCCTCCCCTCTCCAGCCTCCACTTACCGCCGCTCGCCGTTCGTTTCTCGCGCAGCCCGCCGCTCGGCCAGATCGAGTCTGCAGGTATGAATCCCTAAGTTCTCAACCTATTTCTAATTTATGCCCACGAATTTGAGCTGATTCCCACGAATTTGAGCTGGAGTAGGCAGTGATGGGAGTAGGACTGTAGGAGCAACCTGACCATGAATTTGTGCCCACGAATTTTTCCCTCGAATTTTTCCCTGGAGTAGGCACTAGGCAGTAATGGGAGTAGGACTGTAAATTTCTAATTTTTCCTATGTTTGTTGTAACTGTAGATTGATTATGAAGAGAAAGAGTGATAGCCAAATTGCATCTCTTTTCCGGAATCGTGAAGCGAAGATTGCATCTAGTTCATTGCTCATGGTTGTACTTGTAGCTGATGAGCAAACCGAAGACCCAAGGCATTCCGCACCTCCTGTCCAATCTGATTCCGAGAGTGAGAATGAAACAGAAGATACAATACCAGATCCACCATCACCAGAACGACCAAGTGCAACATCATATGATGCTCACTTCAGGCCGTATGATCCAGGGGAAAGGGTTCCTATTTCTGCATATGCTGACAATGATCAGGATGTTGTTCGGAGAGGATATATCGCAAAAGTCCCATGCCAACCATATTCACATGACTTCGGAACCAGAAAAATATATGGCGTAAGTCGGCACTTCAGTTGTGTTTGGTTTGAGCATTACAAATGGCTAGAATATAGTATCGAGAAGGATGCTGTGTTTTGCTTTGTGTGCTATTTGTTCAAAGGGAGATCCAATGGGGCACGGGCGCCTGGTGGTGATGCCTTTGTTAAAGGTGGTTTTAGAGATTGGAGAAGACCCAATGCATATAAGAAACATGTGGGTGGTGTCACAAACATTCACAACCAAGCTCTAGAGAAGTATAACTTATTTGTTACACCCAACACAAAAATTGATAATGTTATTGTGAAGGTGTCTAAGAAGGATTTACTCCTTTACAAGAATAGACTAACTTATTCTCTTAGATGCTTGAGGTTTCTTTTGAATCAAGGATTGGCATTTCGTGGACATGATGAGAGTGAAGAATCAAACAATAGGGGGAACTTTATTGAGCTTCTAAAGTGGCTTGCTGCAAATGATGAAGAAGTTGACAAGGTTGTTCTGAAGAATGCTCCTGGAAATTGCATCTTGAATAGTCCTAAGATACAACATGACATTATTGAGTGTTGTGCGAAAGAAACCACTAGACTAATCATTGAAGAACTTGGTGATGACTATTATGCAATTCTAGCCGATGAGTCTAGTGATATATCTCATAAAGAACAACTTGCTCTTTGCTTGCGTTATTGAGAAACATGAAGTGCGAGTACCCTTGCCCTATGCCAGGGCGCTCCACTTGGTGATTGCTGGTTGGGAGAAAAAGGCTGCTCCGCGCCGTCTGATCTGTAAACAAAGCCGCTGGCGAAAACCCATGATAGCGACAATGCTTGCTCGCCCACTCGTGCCTCCCCTCCCGAAGAGAGCTCTCGAGAGGAGAGGCTCAACGTGTCCAGGACACCCCGGCGGCGGATTGAGCTTCAGTGACTTTGACAGCCCACAAAGTCACTGACTTTGTGTTACTTACAAGTAGGGTCAGGTGGAACCCTTCATCATGTGGGCCCCACGTGGCCCCACTTGTAAGTGACACAAAGTCAGTGACTTTGTGGGCTGGCAAAGTCACTGAAGCTCAATCCCCCGGCGGCGGCGCGGGTAGGCTCCTCCTCTTTCGTTCTTCCTCTCCTCATAGGCACGCTTCCTCGTTGCCCACCTCTGTGATTTCTCCCCTAGCCCTAGGTCGTTCCTCCCCTGCAGCCATACCTAACCCTAGATCGACGGGGCTGCCGCCATGTGATCTTCTCTTCCAATAGGAGGCGGGAGAAGCAATGAAGACCATGGGCTGCTGCTCTGTCGGCGATCAAGGACGACAAAAAGAACCCCGTGTCGGATGTGGATGTATTCGGTGCGTCGCGACGACAAGGTCAGGGCCCCTGCGGCCGCCTCTACCACTGCCAGGAAAGGGACTCCCTTTTCCTTGCCCCTCGCTGGTGTTGGCCGCCAACACGGATCCTGTCTCGCGCGGCTCCGTTGCCACACTGAGTGGTGACGGGGGACGCTGCCACCTTAGGAGTTTTTTGTCGGTCGGTCTGCGAGCGGGTTGGATAGGAGATGGGGAAGGAGGGGAATCAGCGCGGGGAGGATATAAGGCAGCGGAGGGAGAAGGAGGACTGCACGTCGCTGACGGGATGCTGGATCCGGCTACCATTAATTACTGGCTGGCCGATGGATGTCCTCAGGCTTCAAGCTTGACTCCACCATCACCGCCTGCGGGAACGGCAGCGGTTAAATGCTCGCCATTCCTCCTAGACAGCGTCCTTACTTCGATTTCTGCTTCCTTGCACTATACGCCTTCACATTCTTTCATGCTTGATGCTTGTTTGTATATTTGATTGATAGCTTATCTGTTGATGGGTAGGCTTGAATTGTGTTTGAGCGCTCAAGATGGCAAAGGCTTGAGCTTTTTTTTTATTCTATATCTTTGTAAGTTAGTTTGCTGGCGACGAGAGAATTGTGTGATGAGATTGGATGTGGTGTTGGTGTGCTCTTAGTTCTTTGGTGGGTAGTATAATTTAAGTGGTCGGTATGGTGTGGGGAGGCATGCGATGAGATGATTTTCTATTTTATTTGGAGGTGGTAGATGAGTTGATGTGAGCTCAATGACGTGATGTTTTCGAGTGCTTCCGTTGGTGTACAAGGGTTGCTTGTGCTTGTGCTCGCGCTTGTGGCTGTGGGTTAAGCTTGAGGACTGCTGGTTAATAGGAGATCTTGTTGTGGTTGAAGCAGGAGTACCTCAGGAAAAATTTAAGGTGGCATGTTAGTTGATGCAGGATAAGTGGTGAATAATTATTAGCAGGAGGACAAGGGGTGCCCCGATGTTGTTAAATTCAATACATAGATGTTTTCCTCCATATCTTGCAGTGTGGTTGTGGGGTGTTATAGTTGGTGTTTGTCTGTATCATCCCCAGGTAAAGATTAGCACTTGAAATATGTTTGGAGTGCATCCCCTCTCACAAATAATTCCAAATAGTTGTTAGACTTGGAATATTTACTTGAGTAAGTACTAAGGATCACAACTCGGATCATGTGTGAGAATGTGGGAGGATATTAGTCATGTGCAACTTTGGATGGGTTCCGAAGGTGGTAAAGCTTACTTTTTTCATAGATTTAATTTATTAATATGCATTTTTATTTAACTTACCTTTCATCAGATTAACAAGATTAACATAATTAAATACGAAAAGGTTAGCAACTACAAAAGGTTCATCTAGATAATTCAATCTCCTTAGAATAATATTTGATTTTATCATTGTATAAATCTCCTGTATAGTTTAGACTACCAATTTGTGCTTACTTTTAGTTTCATGCTAATTGTAAACCTGTATGTGAGTGAGCTTTACATCAGTGTTTCCTACCTACTCTGCAAATTACCACTGCCCAGCTTTGCTTACTTCTTCTGTTCGATTATTTCAGCTTTGTTATGTTGGTCATGAGGACATCTCCATCCATGGGTTTCCACGGGAGAAGCAGGGATGTTGTTGTGGAGAAGGTGGAGTGTCAGGGCGCGTGCATCCGACAAGTTGTTGAGAAAAACGACGCAGATTGACTCGGCAGCGGGACTAAGGGGTTGTGTTGATTCAGGTTTGCATGTCCCTCCTCTTTTTTCCCCTACCTTTAATGTCGTATGTTAACTTTGCTTGTAGATGTTTTTACTGCTTCAAATTTGTCGTTTCAAGATGTTAATTTTCTGTTCTTGGAGTGTCATGTTGGGGCTATCTTCTCCTACACCAACAGATCCTCTAACCCTACCAAACTGAATAAGATCATGAACAATATCTTCGCCCCACCGAGGTCCCTGCCAATGGCGAGCTAATTACTTCTATTTCTGTATGAAATTTCTGAAGAGGATTGGAATTTCAGTTTTTTTTTCGTGTTGATTCAGTTGATATATTTAAACAGTGGTATTAGTTATAAATAAATTTGATGTCGATGTGATATATGTCTGTTTTCATGTGTGTGTGGGCATTTCTATTCAAATTGGTTTACTAGATCTTTTTGTCCCGTTAATTGATATATCCATGCTTGTATGTGTATCGGTAATGCCTCTTTCCCATGTTACTTTTACAATTCAATGTATAGTTTCAATATTATTGAAGCCAACTATTCTTGTTCATTTTCTAGGTTGGAGGTTGTGGTTCTTTTGGTGATTACTCTAGATTTTGTTTTAAAAATAATCGAGTAGTTGATTAATGGTGCTTTCTTAGATTTTTTTTTTCTCCGCCCATATTAAGCCCATCTAGATTTGAGGTAAGCTACAAAATATTCTGTGTATGCTCATACGGGCCTATATCATTGAACTGTCGGGTTCGTCGAGATATGTTTTCATCGATTGGAGGTTACCACTGTCCCAATGCTTTGTTTGCTGCAAGCACTGCATCAATTTTACACAATGTTTACTATCGTGTATGGAAAGAAGATCAAGAAATCATCTTGCAACACTAGAAAAAACTCCTTGATGGTACACTTCCATAATCTTGTTTTTCAATGCATCTTCTTATATTGTGTAATACTTTTGTGCTGGTTTTACCTCTGAATAATCAAAATATCCTGATGTTTGCAGGTTAGTCTTGATTATGCAGTTACTTGGGTTTTAGTGTTGGCCATTGGAGGTCCATGAACAGTTGAAGAAAGGAGAATTGGTGAGCATAACTTTTCAAATCCTTTGCTTTAATCTTGCATGGAACTAAGAATACTATTACAGAACAATATGGTGATAACTGATTGTTTTCTATGTTGCCAAACCCTGAATCATAACCATGAGTATTGATTTCAGTCCTTTTCTTTTGATCTATATCAAGGTATTTGATGGAAACCATTGTGAAATTTGATATGATTTATATTTGTTACATGTGATGCCAACTTTGGTAATTGTGCTCACAAATCCCAAACCTCGATACAGTGGGGTGAACAAAAAGCCACCATACTTCCTGAAATCTTAAAAGTTAGGATCCCTGTTCACATGAAATGTTTCATGCCATGAATCTGATAAGTGTATTATAAGTAGACATGATCTCCTCAGAGCACATTGTGTTATGCACTTACTATTGTCAAATCAATCAGATGATACTTTGTTTCTTCCTGTTAGTTGTATGGAATATCTGTGTGCCTGAATATCATCCTTGAAAGTAACAATGAACTTTTTTCGGTACTCGATTACGCCATCAAGCTAACTTATTTATCTTTGCTCGGTGTCAACATGCAGTATTTGTGATGCTGGAGAAGTGGTTGGGAAGGACGTGGTGTGAACATCATCGACCGGTCTTGTGTCTCACAAGTAACTTGTTATTCTACCGCGGTTTTCTACTCCTCCTTGGATCACAGTTCCGAAAATTTTCCCCTTACACCTTGCTTCTTCTCCTAAAGGTACGAAGTGAAAGCTCTTGCAGGGACGAACGAAGGGCTCGCCGTTACAGGCCATGAGATGGGGATGGCGTGGGCTGTATTCAAGATCTGGCAGGCCGTCTACCCGAAGAGAAGCCCATGGCGCTTCCCAAGTTCAACATCAAGCCTGCGGCCGCTTACTTCATGGCGCTGGAAACAAAGAGCAACCTCAGTGTATTGTCCTTTTCTTCTGATGTTGTAAATGTTTGTGTCGGAAATTGCACATCCTTATTGTTGGTTTGGTTGTGTGTTGGTGCGGTGGTTGATGAAATGTATTAGGCTTCCTTTTAATGCTATTATAGTGTTGACGTTGAACATTCTTGTGGCTCTTTGATTGGACCGCTAAGGACCAGTGAGGAGGCGCCCCATGGGGCACCCCAACCACTAGTGTTGATAAATTGGGAAGAGTATGTGAGAGGTTCCTTGGAGTAGTTCATGTGTCGGATACAACTTCATTGTCACTTAAGGTTGCAATTATATCCTTGCTAAAGGATAATCATTTGACTCCCACTCAAATTCGTGGGCAAGGATATGATGGGGCTAGCAACATGAAGGGAGAGATTAAGGGCTTGAAAACATTGATTATGCAAGAGTCACAATCCGCTTATTATATCCATTGCTTTGCACATCAACTTCAATTGGTTCTTATTGCAAAATGAAGCATGTGTTTGGTTTTTTGATCATGTTTCTTACTTGTTCAATATTATTGGAGTTTCTTGCAAACGTCATGACATGCTTCGAGATGTTAGAGCTCAGAAAGTTTATGAAACACTTGAAATGGGTGAAATTGAAAGTGGAAGTGGATTGAATCAAGAAATGGGTTTATCTAGACCCGGTGATACTAGGTGGGGTTCTCATTTTAAAACCATCCTACACATTGTTGATATGTACTCCACAATCCTTGAAGTGCTTGTAAGGATTGGAAAGGATCCTTCTCAAAAGAGTGAGTGGTCAAGAATACGTGGAATTGCTGCCGCCTTTGAATCATTTGACTTTGTTTTCAATCTTCACTTGATGCTTGTTATTCTTGGATACACAAATGACTTTTCTATATCTCTGCAAAAGAAGGATCAAGATATTCTTAATGCAATGGATCTTGTTAGATTGGCAAAGGATCAAATGCAACGTATGAGGTCTAATGGATGGGAAGGATTTCTCGCAAAGGTGACATTGTTTTGCAACAAACATGGCATTGGAGTTCCTTCACCGGAGGACAATTACGTGGCTCATGGTAGATCACATCGGTATTATGAAATACAAACAAATGATGATCGGTATAGAAGAGAAGTGTATCTTGGTGTCGTTGATCAAATTATTCAAGAGCTTGATAATCGGTTTGATGAGGTTAACATGGAGTTGCTTATTTGCATGTCGGCTTTGAATCCCCTCAATTCATTTGCTTCTTATGATGCACAAAAGGTAATGAAACTTGCAAGCTTCTACCCCAATGAATTTCCAAGCTTGTCTTTGATAAGGCTTGAATTCCAACTTGATACCTTTATCAATGATATGAGAAGGGATGATAGGTTCAAATGTGTAAATCATCTTGGTGAGCTCTCTATTAAGCTTGTTGAAACAAACAAGCATGTTGTTTATGATCTAGTCTACTTACTTCTCAAGTTGATATTGCTCTTACCGGTGGCGACAGCGAATGTTGAAAGAGCATTTTCTTCAATGAGTCTAGTGAAAAACAAGTTGAGAAATAGTATGGGTGATGACCTCTTGAACTATTGCTTGGTGACATTTATTGAGCAAGATGTGTTCTTGAAAGTAAGTGAAGATGACATAGTTGAAACCTTCATGGGAATGAAAGAACGTAGGTTTGCCAAATCCTAGTGATGTAATTTTCTATATTTCATTTCATAATGTAAGACTTGGTTAATGTTTTGAGCTATTTGTATTGGAATCATGTAAAACTGAAACCCATGTGTTGATCTACAATGTTGTGTATCACATTAGCTATATATTAGCTATATATGCTATTGATTTGGCAAATCTTCATAGCACATGGGGTAGTGCGAACTTTTTTTTTTTGAAGGTTTGCACACCCTCCAATTCTTTCCTGGGTCCTATCGACGACCCACACACACAGGCCTACGCTACACCTGACCGAACCAAAGCATAGGAGAGCAAGCAAGACCATAGAGATGGCGCCCTCGTCGCAGCCGGCGACCACAACGCCGCACGTCCTGCTGATTCCCTACCCGGCGCAGGGCCACGTGAACCCGTTCCTTCGGCTGGCCAAGGCCCTGCACGCGCGTGGCTTCTACGTCACCTTCGTCCACACCGAGCACAACCACGGCCGCCTCCTCCGGTCCCGCGGGCCCGGCGCCGTCGTGGGCGCCGCCGCCGACGGCCTCCGGTTCGAGACGATCCCCGACGGGCTCCCTCGTGCCGAGCTCGACGCCACGCAGGACATCTGGGCGCTCTGCGAGGCCACGCGGCGGGCGTGCCCAGGCCACGTCAGGGAGCTCGTCCAGCGGCTCGGCCGCACGGAGGGCGTCCCGCCGGTAACCTGCGTCGTTGCCGACGGCGCCATGGGGTTCGCCGTGCACGTGGCCAAGGAGATGGGGCTCTCCGCCTACCTCTTCTTCACCCCCAGCGCGTGCGGATTCTTGGGCTACCTCAACTTCGATCAGCTCTTGATGCACCTGTTAACATTCTTGACCGCCTGCTCAGAGCATATATCCTCTCTTTCTTCGCCACTATCTTCTGATAACAGTGCCATCTAAGTCAGATTGTTTGCTTCAGGTCAAGAAACATATAAATGCATAAGATGATAACATATTGTATTTCACACCCAAAACAAAGACATGCGTAAAATAATGGCAAGTGTGCTGAAAGGTATCTACTTTGAACGTGCTAGCCAGCTGATTGCCGATTCTTTAGTTGACGAGACTAGTTTTATACTTCATCTTCATACTTGAAGGTCTCTCTTGGTGTTGATGTCATCGAAGAAGTCGGCGAAGTAGAGGCCACCTTCACAACCTTCTCCCTTCTATCTTTATCCAAAGTCAGGTAGGGCGGTTCGCTTGAGTTGCTCAACCGTCCCTTTGCCCGGTGCTCATGACGCGCTACGGAACCTCCACCGTGCTAGCGGCATAGGAGCCTACTCAGCGTCAGCGGCTTCGTGCCGCACTGGAGTGATCCAATATGTGGTTCCGCACGTTCCACCACTTCTTCGTTCATTTCCAATACTGATCGTGAAACACCATGAGCGGCAGGATGTTCAGGTCCGGAATTCGAAGTGAAATTCTTGATTCGCCACACAAGCTTGCGTGTGGGTGATATTAATGTCGCTCGACGGAAATCTTAGCTCATCACCCAAAATAGTCATACAACTTACGTCGTGGTTTGGCTCGTTGTAGTTTGGCTCGGTGCAGTGTCGCTGAGGATAGCTAGATTGGCTCGGTGATCGCTCGGCGCGGGATGTTTGTACTCTCGTCATCGATGCTGTCGTCACGCGGAACGATGTATATATGGCCACATGCCCACATGCATGTTGTCCATGAAGTTCCACGTGTGCGTGCCATGGCGTCCACCTCGTGATGCGCGTGCGCGCGTGGTTGATGTAGTAGTCGCGACAGGCGCTGCTCCCAGTCGTCCAGATCGGTATGTACTGGATGAGAAAGACGCACATGCATGGAGGACTTGCAGCCTTGGACGATCGCGGACTGAAATCTCAGTGTAGATGAGAAGCGTGACCCAGCTTGCTTCTCCTGCATGCAACACAAAAACAAATCGTGGATGCTCATGGGCTAGTGCAGGCACACAGTAGAAGATGGCCCAGCCTGAAGTTGCGCGTGGATCTTCCGAGCTTTTTTTATGGGCATCTCCAGCGATGCGACGTATTTTAGCGTCTGCGTGTGTCCGTTTGCGTCGGTCGAAATGGTCGAAATCGACCGCGTGTCCGTTTGCGTCGGGTGGCTCCAGCGGCACGGCGGATTTTTTTGGCCGAATTATTTTTTTAAGACATGAAACATATATAATTTACATAGTTAAAACATGAAAAAAAAAACCTAACGCCTACTGTCGAGCATGATGAGCTCCGGTATCACCCACGGCCAGTTGCCATCCGGGGGAGCGTACGCTGGGCGCGCCGGCGGTGCTGGAGGTGGAGGAGGCGCCCAGGGCTGCGGCGGTGGAGGCGCCCAGAGCTGCGGCTGTGGAGGCGGCGGAGGCGCCCAGAGGTATAGTTGTGGCGGCGGTGGAGGAGGCGCCCAGGGCTGCGGCTGTGGCGGCGATGGAGGCGCCCAGAGCTGCGGCTTTGGCGGCGGTGGAGGCGGTGCCCAGGGCTGCGGTTGTGGCGCCGCCGAGTCCTGCAGTGCCAGTCGAAGGTCTTCATCCTCCGACAGGCCCGGCGGCATGACGCCGGTGGCGTACCGGGGCAGCGGCGGCTGCACAGGCGCGTCGTTCTCGGAGACGAGGACGCCGAGCTTCGCCATCTCGTCGTCCATCATGTTCTCCGGGAACTCGAAATTGCGGCCCTCCGCCACGGCCTGCTGACATTCGTGGAAGACGGCCGCGACGTAGTCGTCGCTGTCATCCTTCACCTCCTCGTTATGGTACGCGAGCGCCTCGATGTAGTCGTCCTCATCGTCGTACGCGGCGTAGGCGTCGTCATCGTGGTCGTCGTCGTCGTTGTGCTGCGCGTGCGTTGCCGCCTGCTGACGACGCCTCGGCGCCTCCTGTCGTCGTGGACGAGTCGGCGATGCAGACCCGAAGGGAAAATCCCTGTCGCCCATGAAGCCCGCCCTTCTTCTCTTATCCGTCTCGGTCGACAGATATGTACGCCAGCTGCCGGAGTCGATGGCGTATGCCGGATCGTCGCAAAGGTCCGGCGGCAGGTACCGCCTTCTTCGTCGGATCTCCGCGGTCCGATCAGGCTCGCGTGCAGGGATGGGCACCCGGCGGCAGCTGAGCCGCCAGCCGCCAGGCAGTTGCACGCCGGCCCAGCGCTCGCACGGCATCCATTTGTCGTGCATGAGCCTCCCCAGCGTGACGGGGAGCGGCACCCTCTTGTAGCCGCTGCCAGAGGTCTCGAAGTCGTTCTTCTTCCCCATGGCGCTGCGGCGGTGGTGCTGCGAGTGGAGGTGTGGGGGAAGGAGGAATGCGGCCGGTGGTCTTTTAAGCGCGGCCGCGCGCGGGATACGATGGCATTGAAGGCGGCGCAGAAGCCCAGCCGCCGTCCGCCAGTGCGCGTGCAGAACAGGCAGCCGCACCATTGATGGTGAAGGCTGCGGCGCAGACGCGGAAGCGAAGCGCTGACCGCCGAAGCGATACCCTCGATGCAGGCTCGCTGCCAGGCGGGCCCGATGGAGAAGCGAGCGGACACTTTGCGCGTCCGCCGAGCGTCCGCAGAGATGCAAACCTGGCGCATATTTGGGCCAGGTTTGCGTCTCCGTGGATGGCCCGGTCACTTTGCGTCGCCCCACTAGAGGTGGTGCCAGACGCATTTCCGGTCACGGCGGACGAAAACGGTCGCTCATCGTCCGTTTGCGTTGCGCCGCTGGAGATGCCCTAACAGGGGTAGGTTCCAGAGGAACCTAGAAGCATTAATTCAGCGGTGGAGCCACAATTACATGGAGGACTACCAAGAAAAGGAAAAGCACAAACCAGTCCAAACTCTTTGCACAAAGGATCCTAACAGATAAATTACAAAAGCAATCGGATCCGGTCCCAGAACCACTGCTTCTTCGCATGGCAGCGCAGCCGAGCTGATCACCGCCGGGGACTATGCCACTTGGGGTGAGCCGCCGGGAGCCTACTGCGCTGATGCAGAGGGGCCTCCGCCTTGGCAAGTAAGCCTGGAGGCAGTTGTTGACTTGCAATCGGCGGCCGGGAAGAAACATCACCGACGAAGAGGGTGGGAGCGGTCGCCCGTCGACCTTGTTGAGCGACGACCAAGATAGGGTCGCCGTGGATGTGCTCCTGGGAGCAGCTTCATTACTCACGTGTTGCTTGTGTGGCCACCCTCTGGCCGGGGCAGGAAACTTCTCTTTTACCTCATCACCATGACGAGCGAACAAGATAAGCCTCCATCTCCCACCTTGGGCACCCGAAGCCAAGGATAATGGCCGTTTATTTGTGGAGGATCTAGCCACCCACCTCCCACACGCCTTCGGCTCCAACCGGAGGAGCAGTGAGTCGAGGAGGAAGATTGCCAAAAGGCTGCAGATCTCGGCCAAGAGATTGAGCCGCCACCTCTCGGCATCGTGCTAGACAACGTCATCGCACCAGAACCTAGCATAAGACCTAACACTACTATGTTACACCTACTACATCGTCTCTCCTTTTCCACCTCCGGCCGGCTATTCCGACGGGAAGGGCTCAGGATCGATCCGGCCTCTCACAGGGCGGTCGCAGAAGAGAGCGGTGGAGGTGGGAGGACAAGTATCGGAAAACGGCTTGCTGGAATCATCTTCCAAGCCTTTAGAAGGAGATGCGCCGTGAATTCTGAGGATTGGAATGTGCCTTCACGGTCCTCCGATGTCATGTGCGGGTGTCCCCGCCTCCCAGGTGGCTAGGTCATGCCAGTGTGCCGTAGGCGCATCGCCAGGTCGCTGCACGAGGTGGGGGTGTCCCACATATCGTAGAGTTGAGGGAGTAATAGTGCAGGCATTAGATCGTTGATGTAGAACTTTGCACGCATGGCCTGCCAGATCTGATCATCTTGGAGTGCTAGAACGACTCGGCGCCATATCTGATCATCTTGGAGTGCTAGAACGACTCGGCGGTGACGGATCGTTCAGTGGTGTTGATCTTCCCTTCGCCACGCGACCTTGGTGTGTGCATGTGCATCTTATTTGCGCAGGGACATAAGGTCCGTGGAGATTTAGAGATTTATTTGGCTTAGTTGATCTAATAGAAAATTGGGAATTCTGAAATTGATCTAATCTACTAAACCAATCTGATCTTTGATTGAGACTGGGTGCCACCCAGGGGAGAGAAGATTAATCTCCCTAGAGGCGGCGCGATGCTGAAGTGGTGGAAGAACCTAGGATCGGTGTGCTAAGACTACCCTCTCTGATACCATGCAATTTTGTGTGTGTTGGAACCGATGGTTGTTCTCCCATCGGTTACATGTTTATATATATGAAAAGGTGCAACGGTATCATGGATGGTTTTGATAAGGGGGACACCATGATCACTGTGATTGATTCATTCATGATGTGATCGGTGTGGTTAACTCATTGCCTTCTTTACCGAATTGTGTCTTATATGATTGACACAATCCGTACACATTTATTCATCAAGGATACTTTCCTAACACATGAACAACCCCGTTGGCCCTCACACAGGCTTCCAAATGCACCCTTAGAGTGTGCACTTAGTGTTACACATTTGTTACCAATTAATTAACCGACAAAAACATTCCAATCAAAATTGACTTTAGGATGCAAATGCTACATGCCAGCAAAAAATCCTAACATTTTGTAATATCGCCATAAATTTCACCAAAGTGAAGATATATTATACCCATTATGCGCCATGGCGCCAAGAAAATCGTTTAACAAGATGGTTGAGATGCATGTCCATAATAAAGGACGGTAGACCGTACGATTACACACTATTTTAGGGGACATATCTATAGGTATATTTAGTTGCCCACATGCTTGGCATTCATTTTGTCAAGCTGAATCACTCAGAAAAATGGCTAAATGATACAGGCGTCATGCACTTCGATGAAATGCAAAACGTGTGGGTCCAAATGTACCCCTTAATAGATCCATGAGCCAAAAGAATACCACAGCAATCGCGTCGAAGCGAGGACAGCTTGTGATAGAAAAATGGAGAAACACGTACATGATAGAATAAGAGCTTATGCAAACACGATAAGGTTCATACGGTTCATACGAACGCAATAAGTTCCAGAGGTAGGCAATTTGTAACATTTTGTGATAGAAAAATATGATCAGCTGCAGAAGCCCATGATGTACCCAACCTTCTGAGGTGGGGCACCTTTCCTCGCTTGCCTGGCCGACTGGGTGGCAAACGACTCATCGGTGGTCCATGGTCTTCGCTCGGGAAGGGGTGATGTGTGTTTGTGGGTGTCACGAGGTGGGGCGACTCTAGCGATATGAATAGTGTGCATGAGAAGATTCCATATAAATAGGGGAGAGCCGTTGAGGAGGCCACTTGAAAGAATATCATGGCAGTAGAGATGTTAGAACAGGGTGTGAACATGACACAATCTTGTACGGAATGTCGCGTTTTATAGATACTCCTTCGCTTGAAAACACGTTGCAAGGTCCCAAGTGTGTCTCTAAGTCTCGTGCAATGTTGTGAGATGGTGGAAAAAGCTATACTCAAACCTATGTTCAAGGTGGACAATGATCGATACAACCCATCACCTAAAGCACCAACACATGGTACATGTGCGTCTGCCTTAAGGTAACAAACTGCGTGTCAACCAACTTGACGGGACTCCAAACGTAGAATGTTGCAGCAAGCAACATCTTCATCAGAAAAATGACTCGAGGGTTAATATTGAACACAAGAAAATTGCATTTATATCTATTCTCATCAAACAACCCACTCAAAACATAGAAACCCGCCCCGTTGTCTCCAACTCCATCATAGTATTTGTCACATACAACAGCTGTAAGAGGTTTATAAACAATAGTAATCAAGGTGTTTCATACTTTTGGATTAACTAAAATGACAATTTTAAAAAACCACAAAAGTGAGGTGAAAGTCATTTCTTATGTTGGAAAATGGACGAAGGCTCATGTGTTCATTTGTGTAGAACGATAGAGAGAGGGATTGATGGAATATGATGGATGTTGTATTGAGTCTCTCGGTGCGAGTATATATAGAATACAAGACTTGGAGGCTAAGATAGCTCTCCTAAAAATATGGTAGGTAGAGAGTATAAATCCTAGACTACCTAATATACCTATACCAAATATATCTCTAACAATTTGACCCCTCTATCTCTCTCAAACCATATGGCACAAAGTAATTAAGCTGACAAGTTATAGCACATGCAAGTTTTATGTTTGTTTAGAATTGATACACATTCATATGGGTATAATATTAAGATGACAACACATCCTAGCTACTAGTAGTATATGTGTGAGGGAAACACCAAGGAACACCTACAATAAAGTAATAAAAATAGTATTTCTTTTAGATAAATGGCATGATATTGAAAGTTCTCATGTGCTTGTTGTATATATGAAACAAGACCCGTCGCTGAACAACACAACATACGCATCTCATTTATCCCAAGTGAGGTAGAACAAAAAAGTAAAACACCATAGTTGTTCCAAAAACACTTATACTGACACACCACAAGTTCTTCTCCAACTAATACTGATGTTTACTCACACATGGCCTAACTTACAAGTTTGATTAGAACAAGCATACAAGAACTTGGTAATATGATGCATCATGTTGGCGATCTATTTCTCGGCTTTGTTGTTTCGCCTCGTACCACCATCTTTGTTGCTATAAAAACCGAAGAAGGTATATGTAGATGGTTTTAGGTCAAGACATACCCGAAGTTGCAAGATTCGACAAGATCATATGATCAAGTGGGAGTGGACCACACCATGACGCGCCGTGGTAGAGCAGACACGTCGTGGACCCTATGACTCCCCTCTTTTGTCTCATGCACTCCATCTTCGGCTATTTCTACCGTTAGATGCTAAAATAATAAAATTTCATGGGAAATCCCAAAAATACTTAAAACAGTAGGGAAATAGCACAAATGATGCAAATAATATGAATATTGACTTGATAAACTTCAAAAATGCATAGATACATTTTCGACGTATCAGTGCCTAGCGGTGGCTCGCAACATCAACTTGTCGGTGGTTAGTCTCACGATATCATCGGGATAAGCACGCCTGAAACCAAGACAACGTCGAAAATGTATCTATGCATTTTTGAAGTTTATCAAGTTAATATTCATAGTATTTACATTCTATTTGGTACTTAAGGATCAAGGTCCGTGTACAAGTGGCGTGCTCGCACACAACATCACTGTGGCCCACACATTGACCAAGGATTTTGGGAGGGACAGCGAAAACACATCTCATATGTCATCATTTGGGCACAACCCATCGTAATACAAAAGCATAGTGATGAGCGTGCTCCGGCGGATTTGTGGATTTCATCCACTGCCCCCCCGCGCCACACGTCGGATGTCATGAAATCGCAACATTTTATTTCACGATGGGTCAAAACTGTACCAAAATCATGGAAAATTTTCAAAACAACTATGTAAAAAAAATATAAGTACGCAGCCGAATGCTGGCTATACCCGGGAAGTACATATTTCGGCCTAAAGCGACAACCGACGCTTGCCCATTCATGTTTTTCGATAAAGGGAATATATTAATATCAAGAAGATACCAATTACACTCAGCCTCTGCAACAACGCACCACCCTAATGGCACTACGGATTCATGTAAAACTATTGCTGAGTAGGCATGAACATGGGACAATCGTCGGCTGACGAGGCATACAGGGCGTTCACAAGGTAGCAGGAATATGTGACAATAGCCATGTGGGCATGCCCACCAGACGGTTGCTCGACGAGGATGAACATACAACCATGACCGCCACATGATCACCGCGTGGTGACTATGCGGAGCATTCCACTCCTTCACATGTGTTGGCTTGCCACGTGGGCAGACATCTTCGCGTAGTATCCATTCTCCATGGGTATCATTTTGCTTGTTTATCTGTTTTGCAATACTTGAAACTTATATTAGACACGCTCCGTAGACTAATTAAATTTCGTTTCATTGGGTTTATTTTGAATCATAATGTTTTATTTTGGGGAATTTAGGTTTTGAATTTTGTTAATTTTGGATTCTTCTAATCATCGACATAAAAAACACTGGTTAAAACTTAATGTTATTTTGATAATTACTCTGAAATAGGCCCTTTAAATTTTAGAATGAGAATTAAATAGGTGGATTAGTGGATGGGAGAGTGTGATGGATTTGAGAGCATTGTACCATATGTATGAATAATGACATAAGAGCTTGCATATCCATATCTCAAAGCAAACAAAAGATTTATGATAAATTAAAATACATACATGTTCACTTCCTCCACTCGACATATATGAAACGTGGATGCAATAGTCCGCTAAAGATTCGTATTGTATGCGTTCTCATTTGCACTGTTATGTAACTGGAACTGATTCAAACGAACGATGCACACGCAGACGAGAGTTGCTTCACCAACGGGTACCTAGACACGCCCCTGGACTGGATCGCCGGCATGATCAGCGACATCCGCCTCCGCGACCTCCCAACGTTCATCCGCACCACGGACGCTGACGACACAATGCTCACCATCAACATCAAGCGGTGCGAGCTGGACGCGCCCGCCGCCGACGGCATCCTCCTCAACACCTTCGACGACCTCGAGCGCGTCGCGTTGGATGCCATCCGCGCGCGCCTGCCAAACACCTTCACCATCGGCCCTCTAGGCCCGGAGGTGTCGCCGCCGTCTTACCTCCCGTCGATCACCTCGAGCCTGTGGAAGGAGGACGACCGATGCGTCGCGTGGCTGGACGCGCAGCCGGCGGACGGCTCCGTGGTGTACGTCAACTTCGGGAGCATCACCGTGGTGACGAGGGAGCAGATGGTGGAGTTCGCGCGCGGGCTAGCAGCCGCCGGCAGCCCGTTCCTGTGGGTCGTCCGCCCCGACATGGTTCGGGACGGCGTCGACATGTTGCCGGTGCCGGAGGGGTTCGCGGAGGAGGTTGCGGGGCGGGGGCTGATGGTGGGGTGGTGCGACCAGGAGGCGGTGCTGGGCCACCGCGCGACGGGTGGGTTCCTGAGCCACTGCGGTTGGAACTCGACGGTGGAGAGCCTGCGCGCCGGCGTGCCGATGCTGTGCTGGCCCTTCTTCTCGGAGCAGGTGACCAACTGCCGGTACGCGTGCGACGAGTGGGGTGTGGGCGTCCAGTTGTCGCGAGAAGCCGGCCAGGCAGAGGTGGAGGCCGCCTTGAGGGAGCTGATGGGCGACGGGGAGAAGGCGGCGGCAATGAGGAGGAAAGCGGCGGAGTGGAAGGAGAAGGCCGCGAGCGCGGTCGCGGCAGGCGGGTCGTCGCAACGAAACCTCGACAGGTTCGTCGACGAGGTCTTGCGCGCGCATAGTTCTAGCTAGTTAATATAACTCGTTGAATTAATCTTTGCCACTTTGATGCGCGTCGTATGCATCATCTGCGATGCTGAAACTGCAGTCGAGATCGATATATTCAGTCTATTCTCGTGGTGGCTTTCTGTATTTCCATTTCATGCCTCTCTAGACCACACATGTGTTATACGCGAACTTTGAGTCTTTGGACATGTTCAGAATTTCAGATCCGAAAGCAAGATTTCAGGAATATATGGCTATGAAGGTTGCAACGCCTATTTTCTACCCCAAGGCCCAATTAGTAACAGTGGTCCTTGTGAGGTCCATCTCTCTCTTTTTGCCTGGTCCAGCATGGAAAACCTGCTGAAGTTGGAACTATGGTACGGAGTACATTAATTCCCCTCTCACTCAAAACTTCTCTGGAGCAGATCATGTCCGTCTTGGTTGGTGACATCTTGAGTCAGGGTAGCAGTCTACGACCAAAGAGGGGCAGGGGGAACGCGGGGGGGGGGGGGGGGGGGCCTTAAACCGAACAAAACGGATACATTTGGTGTCCAAAATGAGTAAGGTGCTTTTAGACCCTCAACGCGACTACTTCTGAATGTGGCGAGGGAAATTTGCCTTTGGGCCCCTGCAACTCCCATGGTTTTTTCTGATCCTTATCACCCTTCGCGTCCAAGAACTAGCGGCCAAGAGAGCATCGCGCTACGGAGCCAGCGGGGTACGGTCGCCCAATATGTTTTGGATTATTCTTTTCTAAAATTAGCGACAACTTTGCTGAGTTCTCAGTTTAATTAGTTCGGAGTGTGAAAGGAATAAAATTAAAATGTACTCGTGGTACGGTGTTAATCATCGCCTCTTTGGTGCATGTCGTATGCAGCATCTGTTGTTTGTATGTACT
Organism: Lolium perenne; assembly: GCF_019359855.2. NCBI lineage: Eukaryota > Viridiplantae > Streptophyta > Magnoliopsida > Poales > Poaceae > Lolium > Lolium perenne. Next base: position 51,792,098 of record NC_067245.2, read on the forward strand.
CGTGATATGTGCGACCTTGGACGTTCCCCTCCCCGTCTACAGTACTACGGAGGCGATTTCTGGATCCCACCGAAGAACTCCACCTCGCCGGCGTGATTCGTTGGATCCCTCGATCTCCGTCGGCCGCCTCGGCGGCGGGAGGCCGGGGGATCCCCGTCTCGTGTCCTATTTATAGTGTAGGCGCTCTTTGGTTGCAGGTCGTCGGCGCTCTGGAGGTGGAGGCGTGGCGGCTGAAGTTTGCGGGCGGTGGATCTCCTCTCCGGCGTCGGCGTTCTGCGGAGCGTCGTCTTCGATCCACTGCCACCGATGCCCTCGCATCTCCGCGGAGGTGTTGTGGGCGTCTTCTCCATGGTCGGCTCCGAGGGCGGCGGAGCCTCCAAATCGAGATCAAGAAGAAGGAGATGCGGCATATCGGATCGTCCGCAGCGGCGCTCGATGGTGTAGGTCTTCCGGGACCGGCGCTCGGCGACTTCCCGCTCGCCTGGGGACTGCCTCCGATCCAAGGCTTTGAGGGAGGCAGCGGCGACGACGCGCCACCGACGGCAACGATGGGTCATCGACGCGGTCAACGTGCAGAAGGAAGGATCTGTAATTTTATGTTTGTTGGGGTCTTTTCTGCTTTGTTTCCGATGTAATGCTTATCCTTCTCCCGCAAAAAAAATTAAGTGACAATGTCCATGCTGAAACTGCAGTAGAGATTGACATATTCAGTCAAGTAGTTATTGTGCTAGCTTACTGTATTTCCACTTCATGCCTCTTGAAACCATCCACGAACTTTGAGTCTCTGAAAATGTCCAGAATTTCAGATGCAGATCAACAGTCAAAGTGTGCAAGATTTCAGGAATATATGGCTATGAAGGTTACAAGGCCATTTTTTACCTCAAGGCCCAAGCAGTGAGAGTGGGCCTTGTGAGACCCATCTCTCATTCGGCCTGGTCAAGCATGGAAATCCTGCCGGAGTTTGAATTCTGGTACTGTACATTCCTCTCTCAGTCAAAACTTCTCTGAAACAGACCATGTCTATGTTGAGTCACACTGTACCCCAAAATAATGATTGGTGACTGGCTCGCCAAGCTTTTCCGTCTTGAGTCGGGGTTGCAGCTTACCTTTGGTCATCTGATAGGTCAACCTGAGAAGGTAGCAGACTAGCAGTCTAGCTAGGAGAAGCATGCGCATGGAAGGCCATCTGGCCCTTGCTGTTTCGAAGAGATAAAGTTTACTGCACCATGGCAGTATGACACTACACACATTCCATTAGTCTTCGCCGGATCGATCACGCACTAACTAAAGTTACATGCTCATCCACGCGTGCATGCTTATATACACATATGTATGCACCAGGTACTAGTACTGACTACTGAGTGTAAGTGTAACTACCATGGATGGCGGATGGGGTATTGGTGTCGAGGCCGTTTGCCATCTCCAATGCGAGATCAGCTCGGTCGAGGTCACGGGCGCCCTCGGCTGCACCGGTGACGCTCGCGCGCTCTTCCTCCGGTGCCACGTCCCGGCGGGCGGTGGGAGGACGATCCAGGTCGACAGCCAAAGCGCCGAGGCCCACGTCGGCGACGTGGTCTCGTGGCGGGACGTGGCGTCGCTGACATGCGACGGCTCGGCCGCGTGCGTGCGAGAGCTCGTGGACACGAGGAGCGTGGTGTTCGAGATGCGTAGGAGGCGGAGGAAGATCATGGGGCGCACCGGCGGGTCGGTGCTGGTTGGCCGCGCCGAGGTGGCGTGGAGAGAGGTCGTGGCCGTGGACGCCGGAGATGCTGCGGTGGAGCGGCGAGTCGCACTTACAGTCCCCGCTCTGGGAGGCGGTTGGACGCTTGCGCCGGTGATGTCGGTGAGGATGAGCGTGCGCGTGTCGGAGACGGCCGCGCCCGTCCGCCGGAGCACTGGCTCGCACCGGGAGACCTGTCGCGGCGGTGAGTGGAGCGTGGGTTCGGAGGATGTGTTCGGAGTTGTTGCGTTCGGCGTAGCAGATGACGCGGGCGAGTAGTTTGGACTTCGCGTGTTACTCGGGTGGGGTAAGTTAACATGAATTTGAAGGGGGTTTTCACTAGGGCTGGTCATATTGGTAAGTATCATGTAATAGTATCATACATATAATACTACTACATGATACTATATGTATAGTGAGTAGTATCATGATACTATATGTATAGTGAGTAGTATCATGGAGTAGTACATAGTCATGCTATATTTATTGTTTTTTAGAATCTCAATGCAATTTATGTACAAGATTTGTTTAGCATTACCTTTTCTCATTATTTGCGCAATGATACAGTATCTACCTATGTTACTCTAATCTCTTCTCCTTAATTAACTGTCACATCAGCATTTTTGTGAGACCAATGTGCATGATACTAGCTATGATACTAGCACTATAGCTAGTCTAAGAAAACACATTTTAGTTGGGTTTTTTGCTAATTAACTTACCTCTGACGAGTCAAGTCCTCTACCATCTGCTCTGCATCGCAATTCGTGTACTTATTGTTGCAACTCGGATTTTTTCTGAGGTAGCTACTACATAGTAGGAATTATACCTCAGACGGTTGAATTTGCTTCATGACTAATGCTAATTGGAGTTGCTACACTGGTTGCAACTTAAATTCAACGACGTCACTTCATTCATAACTAAATCAATTCTGATTCAACTAAAAATTAGTCGCACCAATTTCAATAAGTCAAAGAAATCTGGCAAGTAGAACAAAACTCCTTATTAATTTTTAGCGAATATTCTCTTTGTTGGTCGTGAAGAAATGTGATGTCGTATAAAAAGAAGGAGGATTTCAAATGATTTTGTGAGTGGTTGGAAAAAAGCGCTAGGAGGATCCAAGGCGGTTGGCATCTGCTTAGTGCCTAGGCGAAGTTTAAGCTCCCAAAGCGTGGCCTAGGCAGACATATAGATGTGACAATCAAGTGTATCACCACTACTAATAAAAGAACGAGAGAGTCCCATCCAACACATCTCGGCCGCACGATCATGATATCCAACGGTTCACTTCTTCTGCGTGTTTGACGGGAGCAGACAACTTTACCGTGGTAATCCTACTTCGTTCCCCCGCATGGTTAGCGAACGGAAACCGCTCAACCAAAGAAAATTGACATCCTGCCTCGGGTTCACGTCTTCGGGTGAAAGCCTTGATCCTATGGGATCGGACGACGGCGTCGATTCTTCGTCGTGTCCCCTCTTGAGGGCGTCGTCTTGAAGGTGGTGACCCCCTTCGCGCACTCCGGCGGGGTAGGCACACATGGCTTCTGGGTTGGCAGGAGGTCAATCGGAGGTCCGGGTGTTCCGGGTGGAGTCTTGTGAGGCAACGACGTTGGTGGTGACCAAGGTTTGGTTGCGGCAAGGTCATGTTAGTCGGCTCCGTTCCGGCGTGTTCGAATGTCTTCGTGGTGATCTCTTCTTGCTGTGAAGTCGAAGCCACCCTCTGGTGTACGATGACCTGCGTGAGGCGGTCCGGTGAAGGTCCTATTCGGCGCTTGTCTTGCGCATCTCCTCTCCGAGGCTCGTCGTCAGAAGCGGAGCTGCCGGTCTCTCTCCGAAGAGCCATCTGTTTGGCATAGGCTGGCTTGAGCTTCTTAGCTTTTGTGGGTAGCCAGGGTGGCTGGGTGTGCCCTTGTGGCGGTGTGTGTGGTTTGGGTGTGCCATTATGGCACAGTTGTTGTTGGTTTTTGCTTGGTTTTCTCCTAAAAACCGGGCACCTTCTGCTTAATAAATGGACGAGGCAAAGCTTTTGCCTCTGTTTCGAAAAAAAAAAAGATCCCATCGCCGCCTAACCCTGCCGCCGCCGCCGCCCTGCCGCCGCATCCTTCTCAGGCTCCCTCCCGCCGCTAACGACTTACTGTCAACCAGTTCGCGATCTGCAATAACCACGGGAGGGCCGCGTCCTCAACGTCGGGGAAGCGAGGCCGTCCTCCACAACTGGGGGAATCGAGGCCACCCTCCACACCGGGGAAGCAAGGTCGTCCTCCACGCTGGGGAAGCGATGCCGTCCTGCACGCTGGGGAAGCCACGCCGCCCTGCACGCCGGGGAAGCGACCATGCCCTGAACGTTGTTACTCCGACAACACTCGCACTGGCCGGACTCATGCAACTCGGCAACTTCCCTGCTATTCGACCATGTACCCTGGCAGGGTTTCTTCAATTTCAGTATGTCTGTGGCAGGCCGGGTTTCCCGCCTAAGCCAAATTTATAGTGTAATGTATGTTGTTAACTGTTTTTGACATTCTTAATTTCTTCTGCATGTTGCTTGTGTCTTTCATCACGTGTTATGAAGAGAAAGGGTGTATGATTGTGTTACCTCATGGACTTCTGAGATTCTTTTTGGTTTACTTCAGGACTTCTGGTTCCATTAGTTTACACGATTACTTAGACTTCAGTAGGTTCAGAAAATTTCACTTCAGTTTATTTTTCTCTATTAGTGATGCATGGGTTGACATCCTAATAAAAAATTATTACTGTAAGTAGCCTAGAACCTAAATATATGACAGTGCTTTCTTTATCAATGTTCCTTTATAAATCTAGGAGTCTCACTGGACTTATAAATGATAAAAAAGGTTCAGCAACAAATTATTTGTTTCTGCTCCTAGAACACTTCAGATAACAAGACATTTCTCTGAATACTTACAAAGTCTGCACCATCTGCAAGAGGGCTGAATTTGAACTTACCCTCAAATTTGAATTAAACTTTCCAATGTGATTTCAGAATCATAACGATCTTCGTTGCAGATCAGTTACAAGATCCAGGGTGTACAACCCCGGTTCGTCGACATGGACATCGAGAGGAACATGAACATATGGCTCAGAACATTGGTGAGTTCAGAATCGCCAGCTCTCAGATCCTTTGATTGTTAGATGCATGAACTAATATTGAGTGACACATTGTGATTTATGTTTGTAATCTACAGTCTATTAATAAACACCATAACTTGGCGGGAGCATTTATTAAGTGTGCATAAAATAATTGCTTGCAATCACATTAGATTTTCCAGAACTGTCAAGATGGCATCTCTGTACAACTTCAGTTGCATCCCGAAAAATGACGTGGAAGTACAAACAGTATTTTCCTGGCAGGTATTTTTTTTATCTGTTGTTGCCCGCAAATATATTATCGCTGGAGGTGAAAAGTGGTCAGAATTTAAGAATGAAATTTATTTAATGTTAAAGCCACTTAATAATGCATGTGTCTACTTTAGTTTTTCAAACGGACTCGCTGGTTATAATACTTCAATCTAAACTCTAAAGTATGCTCTATTCACTTGCTCTTTCATGAACTTTGTACACTTAAAAGATCTTTTCTTTTCTTTTGCCATTATGAAGGTTATACAGTTGTCAGTGGTTCAATGGATAGGCTTCAGGCAACTGATATCTGGCGATGTTCATTCAATAATGCCCATTCCTGAATCCTACAAATTTTATATTTTCAGAAAATTTCTCATGACAAGGATCGCCTTGGATTACACCTAAATCTTGTAGGTAATTATCTCGTGGTTTTTCCATTTCCTCATTCATGTGCATACGCTAGACATGACTTGCCCGTGCAACTCATGATAGGACCTTAAATGTGGCAGTACTTAATAAAATGAAGCTGACAGAAGGAGAGTGAGGAGGAGGCGAGGAGAGCACTGGCGCTGCTGTTGACCATATGCAGGGGTAAGCCATCTGTGTCTTTCAGGCACCTCTACTACTCAATTTCTCTGTATCCATAAACTGATGTTTTTTTTATGTATATAATGATTGAGGTTTCAGGCTTATAGCATCTTTCAGTTTCATGCATAATTAAATTCATGGTTAAGGTTTTTATATAACAATTATGCCTCATTTTCTTATTTCTTTTAGTTATTTCAACTTCAACTTTAAGAGTATTGGATATGTACTGAATACAAATTATATCAAATCAAGCATTGGAGCCATTAGGGTTTTAAAATTTCTTATTGATATTACTATCTTACATTGCATGATTAATTGTCTTGGTTTGCATTTATACCTTTGAATTTTTTGTTAAGGAAGTCTAGGATTTTTCCATGCACTGAGATTGTATCTGTTTTTTTTTCATATCCCCTTTCACACACATGATAGTGCTAATAATTTACCCGAGATACCTAAACAAGGTATTATGTGAAATAACAAGAAAGCTTTGATATTTGTATGCCACTTGGGACCTGCTATTTAGTTCAATGCAGATGGCAATTGGTGGAGTTTCTCGCATCTGTTCTCGAAAGTTTGTACTCAAATCAGTGCACGATTCTTTTATGTCTGATCATCCTTACAAGACAATCATGTCACGTGTGACCAATTTGAATAAGAATGGTCGATATAGGTCTATCGTGCATTGCCTAGACGCATTACGCAACACATGATCAATTATTGTAAACAAAATTAATAGGTATGTAAAAAACTATATGTGAATGGTATGCGAGTTAATATATGAGACATTGTTTCGCAAGATGTAGTTAGTTATGAGATATTGAATTCTGAACCTACATATTTTTGAGTTCTTGCAAAGTAGATCATAAGCATGGTAGCCATTTATTGGCTGTCATAAAATTGATGTGTGCATCTTGTGGTAATAATTTAAAAATATATAATTCAGAGATTTACATCAATGGTTGCTACATGCACATGCATTTTTATATGGTAACGTTGGTAGCAATTTCGAGAATATCCATTTTATCTATCTGATATATTATTTGCAGGCATATAAACAATCACAATGATACCACCTTACTGGAAAATTAGAAACAAGACTTGTCCCAGCGTTTATCATGATTTGAATATGAGCCTTTTTTCCCTGCTATTAATAAAGGTTATTTGGTTGTGACCGTGCATCACCAAGAAATAAACTTAGGTTTCTTGATACCGAGGTCGAGAAAGGTGGTAGAACGCAGCACACATGACAAAAGATGGAAGACAATAATATTTGCTATGATTGAATAGACGTGTTTTGCACGTGCACACTTACTAGTATAGATTATTATATGTGAATACACGTTAATTTAGAGGATGTAAATGTACTACAATTATACTATGGACCCCTCGTTAATGAAGTATGGCACGTTTTTCTTATGGAGAAAGGTAATTTGTTGATTATCCTGCCTAGACTTCCGCTTGTATCCTACACAAGGCATTTATTCATCGCATAATGCCTAAACTAGTGGAGACAGGGCCTTCAGCCCCGCACCGTAAGTGCCTTTGGTCCCGGTTGGCCAACCGCGACTAATTAGACGGGACAAAAAGGGAGGCCTTTAGTCGCTGCCCAGTTACTAGCCTGGATTAATGGCCATCCACGTGGCTGCATCACAGGGTTTGGGCTGGAAAACCTTCAGTCCCAGCCCGTAACTCCAACCGCTACTAGATATTATTTTCAGTAATTATGTTTTTTCATTTTTTAAATTTCTTTTTCATTTTTTTCTTTTTTCTTTTTATTTGACTTGTTACTATCTCACTTGAACCACTTTTAATACTAATTACACTTGTAGACTTGGTCATCACTTCTCGATCGGTCACCCATCCGCACACTACTCCACCCTCAACACGCTTAACTTCTTGGTTATTTCCTGTTCGCTCCCGCGAATGTGATTGTACCTTGTTATAAATACTACCATATCAACTGTATTAACTCTTATACCATTGTATCACAATTCTATTAACTCTTATATTATTTTGTCACATTTCGGACAAATAATATATGATTTATTATTAGAAAAATGTAAGTGATGTGAATATGAAATAATTATGTATTTATTAATTTATTATTATTATCAAATAATATATGCATTATTCATATAATATTGCCAAATAATTAATATCTTGAAATCTGTAACTCGAATTGGACAAATAATATATGATTTATTATTAGAAAAATGTGAGTGATTTGAATATGAAATAATTATGTATTTATTAATTTATTATTATTGTCAAATAATATATGCATTATTCATATAATTTATTGCCAAATAATTAATATCTTGAAATTTGTAAACCGGAATTGGACAAATAATATATGATTTATTATTAGAAAAATGTGAGTGATTTGAATATGAAATAATTATGTATTTATTCATTTATTATTATTATTATTATCAAATAATATATACATTATTCATACTCCCTCCGTCCCAGTTCGCAAGGCAAATTTCCAAAAAATATTTGTCCCAAAATTCCTCACCTCCTAGGCACATTTTGCATTTAATGTGGGAGTAAACTAATTCATTTTTGCATGCAAACACTTCTCTTTTCATCTCCCACCACGCACTAGTACTTCATGCATGTGAAACCACCGCGCACTAGTACTCGATTAACGTTTTAACGTGCAAATTTAGAGCCAATGAGAATTCACCTTGGGCCAAGATATTTGAAAACATTGCCTTGCGAACTGGGACAGAGGGAGTATAATTTATTGTCAATTAATTAATAGCTTGAAATCTGTAAACCGGAATTGGACAAATAATATATGATTTATTATTAGAAAAATATGAGTGATTTGAATATGAAATATTTATGTATTTATTAATTTATTATTATTATCAAATAATATATGTATTATTCATATAATTTATTGCCAAATAATTAATATCTTGAAATCTGTAAACCGGAATTGGACAAATAATATATGATTTTTATTAGAAAAATATGAGTGATTTGAATATGATATAATTATGTATTTATTAATTCATTATTATATAATATATGCATTATTCATATAATATTACCAAATAATTAATATCTTGAAATCTGTAAACCGAAATTGGACAAATAATATATGATTTATTATTAGAAAAATGTGAGTGATTTGAATATGAAATAATTCACCGCCTGCGCCTCCGCCACAATGTCATTAAATAGGGATGTCACCGAAGGCCATGCGTTGTCAAAGACCGTTGTGTTTCGGTGTTTCCATATCCATCATGTTGCTGCGCAACTGGGGAGGGGCGGTGAACTCAGTCGTGGGAGGGCCTGAAGTGGATTGAATCCACGACAGGACCTCAAACCAAACTATCCTGGAGAACGAGCAGCCTGTGAATAGGTGGCGCAGTGCCAGAGCGCTTGGTGCCCCTACTATATCGGCAATCCAAAGTGCGGTCAACTACATTTTGAAGGAAACAATTGGATAAAGATCTCCATCTTCACTGCATAATTATCACGACGGTTAAATTGGACTAAATTAGACTTGGTTTAGTGAATACATTTGGCTAATTCCCACATGGTAAAAGGACTGCGCTCAGCAACAAGCAAGCAGGCACGCTGTGCTGCAAGCAAGCACAGACACAAGACACATAGTTCATATATATGAAAGACACATAGCTCATATATATTGAAAGACACGTAGTTCAAATATGAATGAAAATATGTTAATAACATATATAGCTCCAGATCTAATAATGCCTATAAGGGAATTTATTGAAAAAATGAGTATTGGGTTTCAGACTAAAGGATACGAAGACTTATTTCTAGAAGATAACTGTTTAACTGATCCAATCATTCGTGGCGCTTATTTGTGTGTGTGTGTATATATATATATATATGTATATGGGAAATAGCCACATGACTTGGTGCATAGCTGTGCACACCCCCCAAACCGTTGATCTACACCATTGTTGATATAGAGAGCATGCATGTGGGCTGAAGATTCCAACGCCGGCAGGATTTTCCGTCACACCAAGAGCATGTCTCATGCAACGTCTTAACCAACACATGCATGCCTTTAACCGAAACAAAAGAACACACACATTGTTGCATGAGAAACCAAGCAGCTCACCACATGTGATACCATAGGAGTTGTGGAGGGACGGTCCAACAAGCAAGTGACTCCACATGCTAAGCTAGGTAGGCAATAAAACCTGGGAAATCCATGCGCTGTGTTTAGAGGCATATAGATGATTGTTTGATACAACAATTGATTTTTTATCTTGGATGATACAAGCAGTTACACATGCAATTTTTTCAGACATCCTGTGTTGTATGTTGTTACGGCATGTCCCGCCACTATATTTTGAAAACTGAATCAGACAACCATACTGTGGGAAGCAGGTGATCGCCCTGGGCTCAAGGACTAGTCTAGCACATGATTTGTTAAGTTATGTTGCGTTGCTACGACACACACGAAATATTAAAGTTGCAAGCCCATCCCATTTGGAGGATCGATGCATGTGTGTGTTGGAGTAGGTTTAATTTTGGAGCAACGCCCTTACACGATACAACATGGAACCATCGCAGTACCTCAAATGCATTTGTTTGCTTTTCCAAACACAGCACGCACAAGCTAGAGTTGGCAAACAATCAGCCCAAATACGGAAACTCGGAGTTGCTTGTCGCCGCTGCTCCTTGCCGCCGTGTTCCTCCTCTCCGCCGTGCTGCTCTGCTCGGGCCACCCGCCGACGCAGACGGCGGACAACAACCCGCGGCTGCAGCGCGCGTACGTGGCCCTGCAGGCGCTGAAGAAGGCCATCACCGACGACCCCAAGAACCTGACGGAGGGCTGGTGCGACCCTGACGTGTGCGCCTACTTCGGCGTGTTCTGCGCGCCATCCCTCGACGATCTCTGCGTGCGCACCATGGCCGGCGTGGACCTCAACCACGGCGACCTCGCCGGCACGCTCCCGTTCGAGCTCGGCCTCCTCACCGACATCACCGTCCTCCACCTCAACTCCAACCGCTTCACGGGTGGCCTGCCGGACTCCCTCCCCAAGCTGAGCCTCCTCTACTAGCTGGATGTCAGCAAAAACCGCCTCTCCGGCGGCTTCCCGCAGCACATCCTCTGCCTCCCCAACGTCAAGTTCGTGGACATCAGGTTCAACAACCTGTGCGGCCCCGTGCCCCCGGCCATCTTCGACAAGAAGATCGACGTGCTCATCAACAACAACCACTTCGACATTGAGCTCCCGGACAACTTCGGCAACTCCACCGCCTCCGTCATCGTCCTCGCCAACATCCGCCTCCGCGGCTGCATCCCCTCGAGCATCGGGCGCATGGGCGGCACGCTGAACGAGCTCGTCCTGCTCTACTCCGGCATCAGGTCCTGCATTCCGCCGGAGATCAGGGCGCTGCGCGAGTTCACCATGCTGGACGTCAGCTTCACCCAGCTGCAGGGCTAGCTGCCAGAGTCCATGGTTGGGCTGCGCTCCCTCGAGCAGCTTGACGTGGCGCACAACGAGCTGTCCGGGCACATTCCGGAGGGCATCTGCGCGCTGCCGCGGCTCTCCAACTTCACCTACTCGTTCAACTACTTCAGTGGCGAGCCAGAGCGGTGCGCGACGCTCCGGCGCAACGACGACCGGCAGAACTGCATCGCCGGCAAGCCCGACCGGCGGCCGACGGACCAGTGCATGGCGTTCCTGCACCGACCGCTGGTGCACTGCGACGGGCATGGATGCTTCGCCCAGCACTACTGATGCTCGATCACCGCGGTAATTGTTAGAGTACTGCGCGCTTGCAGTGGCTAGATTGTGGAATTGGCTTGGTGGTGGTGTAAAATGGATGGATTGATGGATCGATCCAACAGGATGAATCCGTACAGAGATTTCAGTCATCGTATATATATATACACTGTAATTTTTTTGGTTATTTTTTCGGGTTTTACAGAGAGAATGGTAATAATGGAATTGTAGACATTCCACATGATACAAGATTATTATTACCCACTGATATATTATTGATTGGTCTATTAGTAGCGTAGTAGCATTTTATTGGTTCATACATTGGTGAAAAGTGGAATACTGCAAAGTTAGCAACTAGATTATTGCTTGGCTTCAGTGGCGTGATGGAGAGAAGACACAAATGGAGGGTGCTCGCCCAGCCCACCAAGTGACAAGAGCCTATCAGCAACCCAAGTACCCAAACCAAACATATACCGACAGTTCTTGAGCACACCAGACTATCTAAGACTTGACAACACAATATAGCACAGAAACATGTAGGTATAGCTGGTGCTACTTCTCTGTTATTTGGTGATCTATTCACTGATTATTGTTTGTTCCATTGGGATTACGACAAGCCCTTGCTTGGTGTTAGTACTAATCAGCGATTCCGTTTTATTAACCATCAGTTTTCGATGGGTCGGACAGTGAGAAATGTTAAAACTTCAATAGTGGTGGTACTAGGTCAGAAAGAGGAAGAGCCTGACATCTCAACACTTGTCAGCACAATTTTGATACATAGTAGCAGTTGATAACAGTTAGCACCACCCCCTTTACCTTTATGCATGAACGTGATGGTCATGATTCGGCAGGGAACATGCATGCACGAAAGAGATGCGTGGCCAACCTCAGAAGTTTTACAGGCTTAACAATACCATAATCAGCACAAAGAGGCATCACGACGCAACACATAAATCAGCCAGAATAAGGCGTGTAGTCCCTTGTCAGCCAGTTTAAGAAGTGGATGCTCTTGTCACATGTTTTATCTTGCCTACCAACGTCACGCACTAAAACTCGTGGCACTCAACTACATCAAACTATACGTGTTGTTTTTCATCCATGCAAAGTGCATGCGTTTTTGACGGAGATGCATGCGACGTTAACTGCCCAAAACAATGTGAAGTATCCAAAGGCACCAAGTCTCAATCATGCTCCCTATATCTAATGGCTGAACATGTGTGCACAGCTAGCCACCCGGTTATAAAATCCGCGTTGATATATATATATATATATAGAGACTTGGTTTAGTGAATACATTTGGCTAATTCCCACATGGTAAAAGGACTGCGCTCAGCATTAAGCAAGCAGACACGCTGTGCTGCAAGCAAGCACAGACACAAGACACATAGTTCATATATATGAAAGACACATAGCTCATATATATTGAAAGACACGTAGTTCAAATATGAATGAAAATATGTTAATAACATATATAGCTCCAGATCTAATAATGCCTATAAAGGAATTTATTGAAAAAATGAGTATTGGGTTTCAGACTAAAGGATATGAAGACTTATTTCTAGAAGATAACTGTTTAACTGATCCAGTCATTCGTGGCGCTTATTTGTGTATATATATATATATATATATATATATATATATATATATATATATATATATATATATATATATATATATATATATACCAATATACACAGATTACGATTTATTTACTAATAAATTCGAAATTAAAATAAACTGATTAAAATTTATTAAATGTTAAGATTATTTTATGGATTTTTGCAGGATCTTGGAGGCTGGCGAGGCCAACGGTACTTTCGTCGGTGTGCGCAGTGGTGTAATAGTCCTACTCAGTACTCCCCGTATTTATCATTGCATTGCTTCAGAAGCAGCTAAGTTTCTTTCCCTAGATGTTTTTAGCCAAGTTTATATGTGTTGATTTTTATCGTCTTCCCAGGCAGTTCCACCCGAAGGGAACACTTCTCTACGGCTACGGTTCTCGTTCTGACGCCACATGCAGGGCTTAACAGAGAACTACACGCAGAGATTTCTCCTATAGGATCCCTAGCATAAAAACCCATCCCATATAAACATGATAAAAAGATCAAGGGAAACACGCAGAACTACTTCATTTCCACAATATAATTTACATACGGGTTTCCCTTTCGGGAACCCAACGGTACTTTCGTCGGTGTGCACAGTGGTGTAATAGTCCTACTCAGTACTCCCCGTATTTATCATTGCATTGCTTCTATTGCGTTTTCTAAATTATGTAGTCCAACATCATCTAGGGAATTTATGAAGTCATTATATTCCTCAGAGGCATCTAAATAATCTTCATCTGTCATCATTTCTCTCATTAACTCTTCTTCTTCTTCATAACTCTCTGTTAAAAATTTATTATTTATTTCCCATTGATCTTCTTCACTTATGGCTTTATTTTTATGACTTTGATCAATATTTTTGTTTATATCTTCAACTTTTGATGCTATATTATTATTTACCTTTGGTGAGCTATTTGTGGCTGTTTCTCTCTCTTTTTTAAATTTCTTTAGCCTTGCAATTTCTATTATGAAAAACAACTCTTTGTCTCTTATCTTAGGCCAATCTTTTATCATAGAATTGCTATACTCCCATTCTATATGTTTTAATTTTTGTTCATAATGATTTATTTCATTATTTAAATCTGTCCTTTCCATGCATTCTATTGTATCTTTGCTTTTATTGTCACTAGATTCTGGATTTACGACATGAGGGATTCTGTGTCTTCTACAGATGCAGATTTATAATTTGTAAACCTAATGCTACTACTTCCTTCGCAGTTTTGATAGCTTATGTAAGCTTGTGGTTGTTTTAATTCCTTTCTTTCTACTAGTTCACCTATATTCCATTCTTCTCCAGCTCTTTCCTCAGAGCCGATTGTAAGGGGACTCATGAATTTTATACCTTTTGATTGCATATTTTCGATTACATCATTTACATTTACTCTGTATCTAGAGCTACTTTTATTTGTGAGTCTTCCTATAAATTCAATGCTTACTAACAAGTTGGTTCCTCTAAAGTCTTCATATCCTTTAGTCTGAAACCCAATACTCATTTTTTCAATAAATTCCCTTATAGGCATTATTAGATCTGGAGCTATATATGTTATTAACATATTTTCATTCATATCTCCTTCCATGAAGCCTAAAGCTGCTTTATCTACTGAATCACATCTTTTGTCTAATAGCGTTATTAAGACCTTTGCTCCTATTTTCTTTCTTGTCATTCCTTTGACCCCTATAATATACATACCTTGATGAATATATTTATACCCACAATATTTGAGTTCACCTTCAATATTCTTGCTTACAATTCTCAAGTCTCTTTGGATGCGTTATTACACTTAACTCTACTTCTCTTGGATATTCTATATAGATTGCTTCTACTTTCAAACATACCCATATGATATACTTGTTGTGGTTTTATTTTTCTTAGCGTATCTTTACGATACCTTTCTAGATCTCTTTCAAGGTCTATAACTTCTTCTAAATTATTAACATCATCACTGTCTTTGCATGATAATCTATGTTTTATTGACAACGGTTTTGAGTCTTGTCTTATAAAGCTGGAGGTTTCTGTCTCTTCTAAGCGAAGTTTTTAGATATATCCATTTTTTGAATTGATATTTCTCGACGATGTTACTAACCCGAGATGAGGCTAGCACAATTTCTTTGTTTTTACGCACACTATTTAGCTTTTCTAAAGTCTGAAGTAATAAGCTGGATGATTGTGTTATTTTGTTTTATGATTATTTTGGAGTCTTCTTTTGGTGATTCGTGATCAGAAAAACCAATAGGAGGTGTTAAATATTTTGCTACTTCGTTTAAGGCTTGGTTATATTCGGTCATGCAAATTATGAAAGGATCAATTTCTTTACTTCTTGCACTAATTCTTTAATTTTAAGAATATCTTGTCTTGTTTCATTTTGTGAATAGGTCTTTGTTTTTATTCGGACAAACCCCTATACTTTTCCCAAGGGATAACACTTCTTCTTTAATATAATCGTTATTCCTACGAGGTAGTGTTCTTGTCTTGTTTTTGCTTCTTCTAGCTTATGCAAAGCTATATCAACTTTATTGTTTAAACCTGAAAATCTTTCAATGAGTTTTTGATATTCTTTCAATAAACTTTCTAATTTTTGGTCTAAATTTTCTTGCCTTTTTCCCCAAGATATGAAAAAGTTATATATCGGATCAACGACAATATTTAGCGGCTATGGGAAGTATGCCAGGTATGATCTTCCGACGGATTTATTCTACACCTTATGTCAATATTATCTTTGGATTTTACTACCTTTCCTGTGCTAACTTCTAAATTTAGATACTTTAACCTTTCAATGATTGAACACTAGCTCTGATACCAATATACACAGATTACGATTTATTTACTAATAAATTCGAAATTAAAATAAACTGATTAAAATTTATTAAATGTTAAGATTATTTTATGGATTTTTGCAGGATCTTGGAGGCTGGCGAGGCCAACGGTACTTTCGTCGGTGTGCGCAGTGGTGTAATAGTCCTACTCAGTACTCTCCGTATTTATCATTGCATTGCTTCAGAAGCAGCTAAGTTTCTTTCCCTAGATGTTTTTAGCCAAGTTTATATGGGTTGATTTTTATCGTCTTCCCAGGCAGTTCCACCCGAAGGGAACACTTCTCTACGGCTACGGTTCTCGTTCTGACGCCACATGCAGGGCTTAACAGAGAACTACACGCAGAGATTTCTCCTATAGGATCCCTAGCATAAAAACCCATCCCATATAAACATGATAAAAAGATCAAGGGAAACACGCAGAACTACTTCATTTCCACAATATAATTTACATACGGGTTTCCCTTTCGGGAACCCCCGAAGGGTTTACACACGGACGGAGAAAATACCTTACAACTTCTCCAGATATATCTTACAAGCGCCTTCTTCTATGGAGGCTTCTTATTTTAGGGAAGAACTACTACTACTACTACTGAGCGGAGAGTGTGCTCTGGATGTGCTCTGGATGCTTGATGCTTGCTCTTCTGGCTGGTACCCCTTCTTCTGAGGCTTGGCCTCCTTTTATAGGGGGGAGAGATGCCTCCAGCACCGCTTCGTGGCCCTTCTCGGCGCTTCTCTTCATGGCACCACGTGGAAACGGTTGGTGTCACAGTATTCGCCATATTATTGGTCATACTGTGTGATACAGTATTGGTCATATAATTGGTGATACTGTGTGATACAGTACCGACCATATAATTGGTGATACTGTGCGGTACAGTACCGACCATATTATTGGTGCTACAGGAGAGCACGCATTCGTGGCAATCTTTGTTGCTACAGTAGCATTTATCATTTTATTTTTATTTAAAAGGGGGGTCTTCCCCGCCCAATTTATTGATAACACGTTATCAATATGCCTTATATTATTTGGGGGGGTCATGTCCTCCATGCCCGAAGTATTGATATACATATCAATATCTCAGACTTATTCTGGTGGTTGTGAATCTTCCATTGTATCATCGGTCTTGCTATCAAATTTTAGGAAATAATCTTCCTCAAAGTTTTTAAATTTTTCTTCATACTGCGTCTTTAATTCATAAAAAAATTCAATAAATTCGACTCGTACTTCTCTTAGAACTTGTTCTTTTATTTCTGATATGATTGAATTCCTTGCATCTTCCATTTTCGCATCTATTTTTTGGTCTATATATTCTCCATCCAAATGATCAACACCCTGTATGAGGCATTGCTTATATGAACCATATTTTTGCAATTCTTCTTCTTTTGGCTTTTTAGAAGAAGTTTGGCCTTCTGGCTTCTTTGAAGAAGTTTAGCCTTCTTCTATTGTCTTTTTGATAGGTATCTGTTTTGAGGCTATTTTACTTTGAGCCAGTTTTTGCTTATTAATATATTCTTTTGCTTCAGGCTCTATATAGTAATTTATTCCTATCATTGTTCTTGCGAGAGATAATGCTTCTTCAATATTAGTATATTTCTTCTAGGATGCTCCTCCTGTATATTTTGCTGCTGCTTTTGCTTCAATTATTTTTTCGAATGTGGTATAAATTCCAGGTGTCTTTCCATCATATAGGATGTATAATGGTTTTACCTCTGGTATTTCAATATTTTCTGATGAGGGTATTTTCCCATTAATCATATTAAAATATTCAGAAAGGCTATTTAGGATTGATAGAAAATATCCCTTCTCATCTCTTTTGTTATTATATTGGTACCACAAATTGTCTAATATGCATTCTTGCATATCATCGAGGACAATGTGATCCTTCGGCTTGAATTTGTATGAATTTGGAGGGAATATTCGTAGTTTATTTTCAGCTCCAAATGAGAATGTTTCCATTCCATTGAAATTCATTCCTCTCTTCATTTCTGCAAAATTGATGAACGAGAGAATATGTCAGGTAAACAGTTATCTTTTCCTTTAATATGTTCAAAAACAACCTTATATCCATTCCCAGTTATTATATCTTCAAATAGAACCCATCTTCTAGTTGAACTTTTCTTGCTATTGATTTGATTATAATATCTGCATATTGCTTCACAGTCAGTTCGTACTGTGAATTCTTTAAATCCTAAATATAGTCTAAATGCATTGATTGCATGGACTATTGCAAGGATTTCTCTATCGATGTTATTTACTATTTTTAGACTCTATTAGACCCCCTGGGTGCAAAATAATTATTCTGCACCCGGTCGGTCGACTGAGCCGGATTACCACTTGGTTCCATCGAACCTGTTTGATGTGGTTCGCACCACCAGACCACTCACCATAAGTTTCTTCTTTATTTTACCTCGACAGTTTACTTTCTCAATTAGGGTCGTGGGGTCTGGAGCTAGCCCCCGTCACCTCATTTCCCCCCCTGGTTTTCAATCGTGGGCATACGGCGGCGAGGCGGTTCAGAACTGAACACGGCGGAGGCGTGTAGGTGAGCGGCCTACGGCGAGTGGGTGAGCTGCCGACGGCGAGCGGCCGGCGTGCTTTGCGGGATCTGGGCGTTCTGGACTCCATCGGCGTTGCTTGGTGGAATCGGCGGCACCATGTCGACCGGCTGGATCTGTGGCAATGGCCGCGTGGTGCAGACGAGTGGTGGTTTCGGGAGGTGCTGCAGGCGGCATCGACATCCTGGTCAGCAGCCCGGCAGGCGGTGGCTGCCGGCCTAATCCCATGGCCAGCCTGTCATCGCTGCGCCTCCACTCCACCCAGTCCTCGGCGCCCTCTCCACCAGGCTGTTCTTCTGCACCTCCGCCCCTGCTAGATGTAGGTATCCTCTTGCAGGGAACGGGCGGGTGGCATACCAGGTCGCGATAGCACTCTCCAACTCGGTGGATCGTTTCTCCTGATAGGAGGTGAATTCCGATCTCCAGCACCACGTTTACTTGTCGTGTTTGTTGGATACAGTTAGGAAAACCATATCATATCTACAACCGAAGCAATATGACATATACAACACAGTGCTAATTTTCCAGTGACTGTTACTAATAGAGGGATATGTTATTCCCGTCCCTATTTGGTGTCTTGCTCTAGAATGGATGCCTTGTTCATATGTGTCAAACTCGTTATATTTAGTACAGTGCGTTGGTACTATAGGAGATTAAGACAAAAAGATATATATTGTGACTGATAGTTGCAGGCTGAAAACGAACCACGATTCGAGGCACTCCAATTGGCAATAGAACTAGGAGCTGAATACATTGACATTGAGCTCAAGGTTGTCCCTGAGTAGAACATTTTCTTTTCAATAAGTTTGCAGTAAGCTTATTTACTTCATGATCTGAAGTAGATAAATAAAAGTTTGTACCGTTTATGGCAGAAAAATGTTGCTATGATGCTTAATTATATTTTTTAGACTTCACAAGCTTTACGTATGTGCCATTTTAAGCTGATGCTACTGTTCTTAACTTAAGAGACACATGCAGTAAGATGAACCTGTCTAAAGTCAATTAAAAATTAACACTCGATTTATGTTGTACCATGATGTTATGATTCTGCCTTCTGAACTACGAATCAGTTTTGCAGCTGCTTACTCTAATCTTGTTGTTTGCAGGCCGCTGACAAATTTATGAAATTCATCAACACTCCGTTGTCACAAGTGCTTGGAAGAATGTTTGCTTGGATACAGGCAACAGGAGCTTCCATAGTGAATTTTGCAACCACTGCTACTGAGATCGTTGATGTGTCAAGAATATTTCAAATACTTGTGCACTGCCAAGTGAGTTTACTGTTTAAACCTCTGCACTCTTTGTATCTTAGCCCACAAGGTTGTTTACATGTAATTCAATCACGGATTTAATAGCTATGTGTTGTTATTATTAGGATTTGTTACTACTATACCACTGACATAGAAAATGCTTTTATTTTGTCCAATTTAATATTGATTCATCTATGTGATTATGTCCATGCTTTTTCATAAATTCTTATCCAGTCTGCTATTGATCATTTTGATTTTGTTATGTCGGCAGTAGGCCTCCCATAGAAACAAACATGTTCGAGGTGCGTGCAGCGCTTACGAACTTGTTAAGATTGGTTACAGAAAGATAATTGAATGACCCCAAGCAACCCTGTTTAGTGAGGGTTAAAGCACCAGTATGCACAGACCATATCTTGACCACTTGATCATGGCGATCACCGATTAGCTTGCTACGTTATTGTGGAATATTATAGATCCACACCCACCATCATTAGCACGGATGGTGATTCTGCATGTAGATGGGATTGGTGTCTCCATTATGTTGACGTACCCATCTTCAGATCGACAAATGCTGCCATCAGCTTGGTGCTGTGCATTGTGTTGTATTCCGGCAGCCCCAAGCCCAGCTGCCTTTAGCTTTAAGATCATCTCCTCGTACATTGCATTGGTCTGAACATTATCTACAGTATTTAAGCAGCAGTTTTTCCGTAGATAATATATACTAACACCATGCAAATTATCGAAAATATAATATACTCCCTCCGTTCCTAAAAAAGCTTCCCAACTTTATCTAGATAGGTAGGTATATAGATATGTTTTAGCTATAGGTTCATCCCTATCTAGAAAAAGTTGCAAAGCTTTTTTAGGAAAGGAGGGAGTACTAAAAAAAATCTGATAGCTAAAACAACAATAGGTCCATAAGTAACTTGGTTCTTCTATTTTCCACTCTTTTGTTACAGAAGTGAAGTTCTGAATATTTCATACAATTCAGGGAAGTGTCGACTTTCCCAGAAAATGATAAAGGGAAAAAATATTTTGAGAACTGCTACTATAAAACAGTATTTTTCAAGGATCACAGATTTTATCCTGTAAACATAAAGAGATGAAGTATTTGAACAATTAAAAATCACATTTAAGTGGGAGCGGAAGTCCACCAAGTCTCATGTGGTAGCATGCTGGTATCTGAAGTTTCTCATTGCAGATCCATCGACAATATGTAAGGATACCTGAGAAGATTTTGAAATATTGTATAATTGAGACTGCCACGTGCTAGAAGGCAATGCGTAATTCTTGATTTTTTTTATTTGTATTACCAGTAGCTATAAGCGGGTCAATAGTTCAAAACTTTGCTTGACAATTGTCTGTCTATTTTGGGTAGCTTGTGGCTGGCTTTGGCGAGGGCCGAGGGGTTGCAGTGGCTGGTTTCGGTGGGGCGTTGTGGGTCGTGGGGTTGCAGTGGCTCCCGTTCTAAATTGAAGTTGGTCTCAAAATGTCGAAGTAGGCTATTTGGTAATTTCTTCATGTGTCGCCATACATGGATCTGTTAATGTGTTTCTTACTTTCCTAATTGTGTTGAATTATGAGATTTGTGGGGGGTGTCTCTGCTACACGAATTATGCTGCACACAAACAGTGTACATGGTTCTGGTGTGAAGTTAGAAGTGCATGTGTCTGCTACTAGTACTAGCAGCCACAATGAATAAAACTTTGCCTGCTCTAGCTTTTCTTTTGCGTGGGTCACCTGTACTCATGGAGTTTGCTTTGCTTCTCTAGTGTATATAGACATGGTGATTCCGTTTGCTGGCATTACTATCTTCCTCATAATTTGTCTGTTGTGTTGCTACCTTACAAGATGCTTTTGTTTGCATGGTATCTAAACATGGATTAGTGCTTTTGATTTAGTCATTGATTCAAATCTTGTGCAAATTTTGAAGAAAATTTATATGCATAATACTTTGTCACTGCACATATTTCTTTGAGGAATTAAATTGATGACAAATTACATCCTATTTTTGAAGTAATCTACTATATAATTACTTCGTCAGTCCACGTAAAGTACGGTGTAGTTTGTACTCTTGACTTTTACTTAATATAAAATTTACACCGTAGGGGAAGCCCCTACGGCAATTCTGTAAAAAAAACGTGAAGTACGGTGGCCTCCCGTTCCTTTCTCGTGTTGTTTTCATTCAGAACTAGCGAAGAGGCAAAACTTTATTTTTATCTGGCCCTTGAAACCTTAGAGACTACATTACCTTAGTGCTTCAGTTGTTGATTTAATGAATTCAATGGGTAAAATAACGTATTTTTTAGTGCTTTGACTATGGGATTTAACCTGTATCAACATAGCCTAATGCTCCGATTTTGATTTGATGGACCTACTGTTAAATCAATGATGCTTTCCCTAAACTTAAAGACTATAACCTGTATCGATGGAGCCTAATGCTCAGATTTTGCAGTGATGTAGTGGAAAACTTTTTTGTGCAATGTAACAATGGAATCATCTCTTTTATTAGTCATGTATGGTGAACAGTTGCTTTTGTGATTAATGCAGGTCATCCTTTAGATATGAAGACTATGACCTGTGTAATTAGATTGAACTTTGGTTGGAACCCTGGAAGATGGTTACTGCATTGCTGGGATATATGCCAGGCTGGCGATGAGGCAATTGATGTCTAAACTGATGTAGCATGAAAAAAGAATCTGCTGCCAAGGTGGAGATCAATCATCGAAGTGGTCGTGTAATGAAATTTATTTGAAAACATAATTTTGTAATGGGTCATTTTTTCGATAGGAAAGCCATATTGGTATTTATTCTATGGGCACACGAGGTTGTGCTAGTGATTTATAAAGATGTGAGCATGTCATCAAGCGTAATGTTACAGCGGGGCATCATTTCATACTGAAAACAGACAATGTAACTACGCACAATTTCATGCCTGCAAAATATTTCTTACAAACATAATTACATTACAAAGTTCGCAACATCATTTAAATCGGGTGTTTTCGAATTACCTCTCGTAGGCTGGTTTACTAGACGTAAAATTACAACAATTCTGTAAGCCGAGCAAAGGTCTTACGTTGTTGGTTAGAAAAAGGAAATCGTGGCCACAAAGCAGTTGGCTGGTGGGACACTCTGCAACATAAGTTTACATCACAGGCTGGTGTGCAACGTAAGTTTACATCACCTGATATTTAGGCTGGCCGACCCAGGCACTGGTTCGGATGTCTGGCGCGCGCGAGAGGGCGGGGTGCAGAATAATATTCTACCCCCAGGGAGTCAAATAGATTATATATATATATATTTAGAGCCCAACTATTCTCGAACCCCCCTTAAGAGTGGTTCTAGAATACCTATTCTAGAACCCCTCCCTAATCCCGCTCGGCCACCTCCCCCCGTCCGAACCGAACTTCCTACCTCCCGCACCGATAACGATTCGTGTAGGAACCGAACTCCCCACCTCCGTCTCATAAAAACATCGCGCCCCCGCCTCGAGCGGAGATCATCCAGCTCCGCACCTCGACCTCCTACCTGGTCGGCGCGGGCGAGCGAGCGGCGGCGGGAGCCGACGCGAGGGAGCCCGCGACGGACACGTACCTGGTCGGCGCGAGGGAGCAAGCGGCGGCGGGAGCCGACGCGAGTAAGCCCGCGCGGATGCGAAGACGACGGCGCGGGCGAGCGAGCGGCGGCGGGAGCCGACGCGAGGGAGCCCGCGACGGAGGCGAACGGCGGCGGTAGCTGACGGAAAGGAGGCAGCGGCGGAGAACGGCGAGATCCAGCCTCCTTACAGGCAATAATGGCTCCAATTCGAAGCAGATCGGCAGAGCATCCTCCAAATTCAAGCCAGCCAAGCTCCACAAGCCAGCCAAGCTCCAGAAAGAGGCCAGCAGAGGATGAGGTAACAAAAAAAACAGGAAGTTCACATGATTCACTTACTGATATTGGAAGTTCACCTCCACTGGATTTTGTTTAGAATAGAACATAAGAGCAGGCTCGTGTGAATTGAGACTGGAAGTTCACATGCAGAGTCTATTGTAGGAAAGAAGAAAACAGTTCATCCCTTTGTTTCCTCTTTTTTATATGTCTTTTACTGGGAAGTTCTTAAAAACAGTTTCATGGAGTTCACTTCAGTTATGAATAAATTAAAACAGCAAAATGAAAAAAATAAGTATGCAGGTTAGCATGTATGCAGGAAGTTCATATTACATTGTGTGGCGGTTAACTTTACTTGTTTTAGTTTTTTGAAGACATCAGACAAAGTTTTATGTATAAAAGTTCTAGTCCCAATGTTCAAGAAGTTCACATGTTAAAAAACTTACCAGGTTCTGCGACTGTCGGACAAAGAATCTGGAACAGGCAGTGACGACGAGATAATCAGCTGGTCAGGCCCTAAAAAGCCTCCAATGACTCCCATATGCTGTGATGAGCCAGTTTCATTTATCCAGCCAGTGTTCCGCAATCCCAAGAGAAAGACAAATGCTGCTGCCATTGAAAGGAATTTCAATCAGAAAATCCAAGAACAAGATGACATGGATAACAGCAAGAGGAAGCGGGATACCACAACATCAACAGATGATGATGAGGATATTATGTGTTGGTCAGGCCCACCGAAAAAACCCCGTTCTCCAATAAAGTGCACTGAGGAGATATTTGCTAGTAATGCAACGTTCCGCCAGCCACGAAAACGGCAATCTACAAGTACATCTAAAACAACCATAGCTGGAAGCAACGATGTGAACAGGGACAGTGGGCAAAAGTCGTCTTCTAGCAGTGATGCTTCTGAACAGCAACGCAGTTATGGGGATGGTCAAAGTGACAACATACACCAAGATCGTCGAGGCACTCAATCAAGTCATATGCCGCCTCGAGATCCACTCTGCCATGTACCAAAAGTCACACCGCCATGCCCCATAGTACCAGATGATAGAGCCACCCCTGCAGAGCTGCGAACATACACACACGTAAGTTCAATTTATATTTTGCTGATAAAAATTTCACTCTTACACACATTTATTTAGACAAATTTGCATGGAAGTTCACATGCTATATCTTTAGAAAAAACAGTTGATATGATTTGGAAAGTTCGTGAACCCTGTATCCCTGATAAAAGTTCAGCTGATTTTTAGGAAGTTCACATGCTCTATTTATTATATGAAATGTATAGTTGATATGTTCTCGAAATTCATGTGCAACAGTTTTTCTGTGAAAAAAAGTTCAGATGACTTTAAGAAAGTCCATGTTCTTATTTTTATTAAATTTTAGGAAGTTCACTTGACCTATTTCCTGAAGTTAACATACAATAACATATGTAAACAAAAAATAATAATGCAATAACAAACCGTGGCAATTTGCAGGCTGCAGATCTTGATCCGGACCTGATACCATCCATTGGTCAAGAATTTAGCACATTCAAAGACGCATATGTATTTTACAATACATATGCAAAGCACACAGGGTTTGGGATAAGGAAAGGACAGCACAACAAGAGCAGGAGTTACTTGAGATGTGCACGAGAAGGTGCACACCGCCAAAGTGTCAACGAGGAAGACCGACAGCGTGACAAGATGACCAAAAGAACTGGGTGCAAGGCCTTTATGAGATTGAAAGAGAGGAGTGATGGTACCTGCATTGTCAAGGACATTACACTTCAGCACAACCATACCCTGCTGTTAAGCCCATCAATGCTAGTTTTCATGCGTTCTCACAAAAGGTGGATCCAACATTGAAGGGGTTGGTAAAAGACCTTCAGTTCAGCAATATAAAACATGTAAACATAATGGGCCTGCTTACAAGGCTGCATGGTGGCCGTGATAAGATTGGCTGCCACAACAGAGACATACTCAACATGTAAGTACTCCCCCCCACCCCCCTCCTTTATATATAAAATGAAAACTTACATGAAAAACAGGGGAAAGAAAAAAGCAAAACAAAAAAAGAAAAATAACAACAAATTTCTTTTTGCAGGAAAGCAGAAAACACGAGGAAGGAGTCCATGAATGAGGTGCAGAATATGTTCAAATTCTTTGAAGACATGAAGAAGGAGAATGAAAATTTCTTTTATGACTACAAGGTTGATGACGAAAACAGACTGGAAAATGTTTTCTGGTCTAATGCTAGCTCGAGGGCAGCATATGCAGATTTTGGAGATTGCATAACTTTCGATACTACTTACAAGTCGAACAAGCACCACTTGCCCCTTGCAGTATTTGTCGGCATAAACAACCACTTGCAGTCAACAATCTTTGGTGTTACGTTGATGAGAAACGAGTCAGAGGAGTCCTTCAAATGGGTATTCAGCAGATTCCTTGAATGCATGGGCGGTAAACAACCAATCTGCATACTTACAGGTTTGGAGAAAATCAAAATCTATCCTCCTGTTTGTACCTTCAGTTGTAGTTCATAACAAAACACACAGAAGTTCAGATGTTTACACTCCTGCAACACGAAAAAATAAAAGATATTTAATTTGCTGAAGTTCACCTTTGTTTTGTTTTTGTGAAGTTTGCTTGCATTATACCTGATGTGTTTTTTCCTAATAATTGTTCAGATCAATGCCCAGCAATGACAAAAGCAATACCTAAAATTTTCAAACGGACTCTACATAAGTTCTGTAGATGGCACATAATGAAAAAGCATAAGGACCCGCTGAAGAAGCTTTATAAACTATTCCCTGACTTGAAGGATAAGCTGACTGCAATTTTGAACCATCCCCTAATGCCATCTGAGTTTGAAGATGCGTGGAAGGCTTTGATTGAAGAGTACAATCTGCATGATATAAATGTCATGATTAACTTATGGGCTGAAAGGAAATTGTGGATATCAGCTTACTGGAAAGAAGTTTTCTGTGCACACATGACTTCAACACAAAGAAGCGAGAGCATGAACTTTGTGCTGAAAAGGGGTTTTGTCACTGAACGAGACAACCTCCACATTTTTGCTAAGCAAGTTAACAACTGCATACAGGCAAGGCATGAAGCAGAGAATGCAGAGGCGAATGCATCAACGATGAGTGCTCGATTTCCTTTTTTATATTAATGAAAAAAAATATGCTTCAATAATTTGGAAAAACATAGGATGAGAACATAAAAAAAAGGAAAAAGACTATGCAGATGTTATGGAAGTTCACAACTGTTTGGTTAGGGGTTCTTCTGTACACAAAAAGTGTCATCTGTTTTCGAAAAAAAAAGTATGCATATGCATGGAAGTCCACATCTGTTTAGTTCTGGGGTTCATATATATATATAAAACTTATCTTATGTTTCATGTTCAAAGCAAATGACTTTTCCATCGACAAAAATCAAAATTGCAGGGCACAAGGAAAACAGTCACCAGGTATGGCTTCGAGGCACAGGTGATGGATAAGTACACACGGGCAGTGTACTCAGTTTTCCGGGAGCGGCAATATCACAAAGACAATGACTTTCCGCATTAAGACTTCCCAGGATAATCCCAACATTTACCTTGTGCATCACTACAATCAGAGTAAAGAATTCGCTTGGTCAAGACATGAATTCAGAGTGCTAGCAGATGAAGTTGAAGGCCGCTATGAATGCGAATGTAAACTGTGGGAACATACAGGTAAAAAAAAGCCTCTTTCAGCAATTGCTTTTGGTTGTATTACACTACAGATGCATAGAAAAAAGTAATTGTTGACACGAAAAAATAAAAAATTAACCGAGCTAATGTTAAGTTTATGCACACACAGGGTTGTTCTGCCACCATGTCATAGCTGTCTTTGAGCACCTACGCCTGGATGAGATACCAAGCAAGTATATACTCCAGAGATACACCAAAGATGCAGTGACAAACCCTGATTTCAACCGCAGAGACTACAGGACAACAACAGATGATGGGACTTCAATTGAATACAGACGAACAATCCTTTACAGTGAAGCAGTTAAAATTATAAACAAAGGATGCACTTCGGAAGCAAAATTCCAAATAGCATTATCTGCCTTCAGAGATGCCAATACAAACCTGGACAATGAGGATGCAGAGCTGGAGAATAATGAGGATGCGAGAGATGGAGAATAATGAGGATGCGAGAGATGGAGAACAATGAGCAGTCATCGAACCAAGAAAACACAACACGAGAAACTGGCGAGCAGAACGACATTCCTCAGACTGAGGACAATGATCCATATGCAGATATACAGCCTCCACTACTTGCAATAACAAAAGGAAGCAAGACTACAGATGCTACAAGGAGGAATGGAAAATGCAAACCCCCTGCACCTGCCCGTCCGGAACCAGAACTAGATGAATACGAGAGACCGAAAGGTACAAGAATATGCGGAACATGCAATAAAATTAATGGCCACAATTCCAGAACCTGCAAGGCAAGGCAGCTGGCTAAAAAACTCTTGGAAACACATAAGAAGGTGTATGGGCCTACAGCATCTTCAGCAAATATCAAGGTGCGCATAAGAAACTTGCTTGCTCGCCAGCACAACCCAGAGAATGATGAAGAGGAAAAGCTGGACACAGATGAGGGTGAATGCTTCGAAGATGAGACGGATGATGAAGAATATGAGCAAGAAGATGAGGATGAAGATATCACTGAGCAAGAAGATACACAGAAAACACCAGATGTGGAGAGCAAACTGCAAAACTTAAATAAAACCGGAGGACAAAGGAAATGCAGCGTGTGCAACCTAAGGCTAGGACACTACGCATCAACGTGCCCCTACAGGGAAAAGATACTACAACAACAGATTGTTGAACGACAAAAAAGTGATGGTGCGACAGTGAAACCAAAAGGGGTGAAAGCTTGTGGTACATGCAATAAGATAAGGGGACACAACTCTAGAACTTGCGCAAGAAGGCAGCTTGAGGAACAGCTATTACACCTGCAGTCAACAGAAAATGATAGCAACACAATGGAAGATAGGAGCAAGGAGAAGAACAGGGAGAAAACACAAACTACACCAGCAGCTATAAGAAGGAGTACCAGAAAGAGGTAGACACAAAAAGGAAAAAAATAGAATAGTTCATACTGAAACAATATGTAGTTGGTTACATTGTGTAGAATAAATATACTGCTGAAGTTCACTATTTGTTAGGTACTACGCGACGATCCAAATTGTAAAGAACAGGAATTTTCATAAATATCATATATTTTAAACCTCTACACAGGATGTTGTGAGAATAAATATATCGTAATTCAACTGCTAGACAGTTGTTCACGTAAAATGTTGATTAAAAAAAAAACAGTAGGAAGTTCACAACCGATTATCCGCGAAGTTCACTATTTATGACGGTGTGAAAAAAAGTTCGTATAAAAATTAAACAGGAACACACATGCAAAAAAAGGGAGTTCAGATATCAACAGCTGCGAAGTTCTCACATACTATTCAGACGTGAAAGGTACTGAATTGTTAAAAAAATGAACAGACAACATATAGGATTGCAAAAAAGTAAAATAGGGACATCTTCATTGTATTATAAAATGAATAAAAGGGAAGGGAAACACAAAGTAAAAAAAAACATATGACTGCGAAGTTCAGATCTAGCCAACTAAGGAGTTCTCTTAAACATAAGACCTAAAAAAGAAAAATGTAGGGAAAAATAAACGATTACAATCTGATCATAGAAAAATAAAAAGAAAAATGTCCCTACAAAACTAAATTCTTCACCAATCCCTGCCACGCTTCTTCTCGGGATGTTTGAATAAGGAGAAGAAGCCCCTCTCAAACAAATCCAGCCTTCGATAAACCTCGTACGTTGCATATGCATCCCGTGCAGCATATTCCAAATGCTTAGGCGGTAGAGGCGGCGGATTAGCCCACATCCTGTGCTCTGCCCTTCCAAAACCATCCTTCATCTCAAAATAGATTGGATCTATAATAGCTCCAGCAACATCCTTCAGGCCTTGAAGTTTCTTCTTTTTGTCCGGATCTCTCCATATTTCCTGGATATCCTTCAGATTATGAACATAGTGATTTGAACGTGAGAGAACTTTGCAGTCTTCTGTGGTGCAAAAACCAGCAAAAATGTACCTAAAGCCATGAAGAAACTCAACCAAACTTTCACTCCTCTCATCAGCATGGCATATGTGGTACACAAGAACATCGGTGCCAACACATAGCTGGATCACAGCAGCTTTCTTCGGATTGAAATAGGTACCACTAAGTCTGTCATACTCAACATCAAGACCAACAATCTTCCTAGCAGAAGAATCGAGGGAAGCTTCAGCATTGGTGATCCACTCCTCAACACTAGCTGCTGAATTCGTGTACAAAACCTTCATAGTGGTTGTGCCATGGCAGGGGAATGTGTACTCGTGGGAAAAAGGAGCGTTTGCCATGCAAATCGGTGGACAGAAGAAAAGAAAGAAGAAGCAATCGGTAATTCACGTGCACCAAGCCAGAAAAGAAAAGACCTGTATTTATAGATTGAGATGTAACAAACACGTCTTGATCCACGAATTCAGGAAACAAACAGTATATATCCAAAACAAATAAATAGAACAGCCGATAGAGATAACAAGAAAACAAAAATTCTGCGGGATAACAAAACAAAAAGGATCTTATCCGGGTCCGGGGTGAGTTAACATGCAGCTAAATGCCAGCGATCCAAATTGTAAAGAACAGGAATTTTCATAAAATATCATATATTTTAAACCTCTACACAGGATGTTGTGAGAATAAATATCACGTAAAATGTTGATTAAAAAAAAACAGTAGGAAGTTCACAACCGATTATCCGCGAAGTTCACTATTTATGACGGTGTGAAAAAAGTTCGTAAGAAAATTAAACAGAAACACACATGCAAAAAAGGGAGTTCAGGTATCAACAGCTGCGAAGTTCTCACATATTATTCAGACGTGAAAGGTACTGAATTGTTAAAAAAAATGAACAGACAACATATAGGATTGCAAAAAAAGTAAATAGGGACATCTTCATTGTATTATAAAATGAATAAAAGGGAAGGGAAACACAAAGTAAAAAGAAATTTATGACTGCGAAGTTCAGATCTAACCAACTAAGGAGTTCTCTTAAACATAAAACCTAAAGAAAAATGTAGGTAAAGTAAACGATTACAATCTGATCATAGAAAAATAAAAAGAAAAATGTCCCTACAAAACTAAAATCTTCACCAATCCCTGCCACGCTTCTTCTCGGGATGTTTGAATAAGGAGAAGAAGCCCCTCTCAAACACATCCAGCCTCCGAAAAACCTCATACGTTGCATATGCATCCCGTGCAGCATATTCCAAATGCTTAGGCGGTAGAGGCGGCGGATCAGCCCACATCCTGTGCTCTGCCCTTCCAAAACCATCCTTCATCTCAAAATAGATTGGATCTATAATAGCTCCAGCAACATCCTTCAGACCTTGAGTTCTCTTCCTGTTGTCCGGATCTCTCCATATTGTCTGGATATCCTTCACATTATGAACATAGTACTTTGAACGTGACAGAATGGTGCGGTCTTCTGCGACGCAAAACCCAGCAAAAGTGTACCTATAGCCATGAAAGAAATCATACAACTTTTCACTCCTCTCATCAGCATGGCATATGTGGAACACAAGAACATCAGTGCCAACACATAGCTGGATCACAGCAGCTTTCTTCGGATTGAAATAGGTTCCACTGAGTTTATCATACTCAACATCAAGACCAACAATCTTCCTAGCAGAAGAATCTAGGGAAGCTTCAGCATTGGTGATCCACTCCTCAACACTAGCTGCTGCATTCGTGTACAGAACCTTCATAGTGGTTGTGCCATGGCAGGGGAATGTGTACTCGTGGGAAAAAGGAGGGTTTGCCATGCAATCGGTGAAACAGAGAAAACCCACAAAAAAAGAAAAAGAAAGGAAGAAGAATCGCTGATTCATATGCACCGAAACACAGAGGAAAAAAGACATGTATTTATAGTTCCAGAAATGTAACAACAGACGTCGTGATCCACAAATTCAGGGAACAACCAATACATATCCAATCAAACAAAAGAGAAACAGCCGAGTGATAACCACAATAAAACAAAAAAATCCTGCGGGATAACAAACAAAAAGGATCTTATCCGGGGCCAGTTGTGAGTTCACGTGCAAGCACAAACCAAACATAAAAAGACTACAAAGAAGTTCACGTGATAACAGTGCAGACGTTCGCACATAGTAAAAACACTGAAAAAAATAAAAAGCTGTTCCGCACCAACCAACCCACCCCCACCCACCAAACCACGCCCAACCCACCAAAAACCACCACACGGCGCAAACAAACTCAACCACTGCCTGGTGTTCCGCCGGAAGAAGCATCCCACGGAGGAGTCGAAGGAAAAGCAAAAGGGAGAACAAGAACAGAGAGAAGAAGAAGAGGAGAAGTCTAGCAAGATCTACAAAAAAGGAATCCAGGATAAGAAAAGCGAAGGGATTGCCTAACAAAAGAAGGTGCGTCTAACCCATCCCCATCCCATCTACTCATTGAATCGCACTGCATTTTCCTCTCTTTCATCCTTCATGGCCGTGGTTTTGAATCTAGACTAGTATAAAAAACAAGATCTAACAACTTAACAAAATAATACCTTACAGATTACTTAATAAATGGTTTGCATACGATAGATCTATCAAAAAGAATCAAAATAAAAATATGTTAGGCAGAGTGGGGGGGGGCGGGGGGGAATAGACACTGATGAACAAGAAGAGGAGTTCAGATAAGAACTCCCGAGAAGCTCACTTGTGAAAAGAAATGGAAAACAATATACAAAAAATAAATAAGTTGGAGGGTTTTTAAATCTACAAACATGTATCCAGCCGGCATTAGTATACTGTGATTGGGAAACTTAAAAAATATATAATAAAAGAAGTTGGAGTTTAAAATGTAGACAAAAGAATAACATAAAAACATGCAAACTAGAAGTGGAAGTTCAGTTCAAAAAAGTGCAGAGGTCCTGTTAGTCTAAAATATGTTTTATGTTGGAATCTTGTGACAGGAATGGCTGCTGGTACATCGTACGTCATCCTCAGCGACAACGAAAGCGATGAAGAGACCTGTAAAAGAGGTAAAAAAGATATAAATGCTTTCAAAAATACTTTATGGAACTATAAATGTGCTTATTTTTTATGCAGGTCCAACTATTCATGGATTTGAAATCTTTGACAAGCACTGCCACTTCGGAAATGAAGTTGAAATGACCAAGGAAAATCTGGATCATCTCAAAAAGCAAGTACTTGACTACAAGCCAACAATCCCATATTATGTATGCAAGATGGGGAAGACAACGAACAACCTCACGAGGGGCAAAATGGTAATACCAAAACGCCAACTTACAAAACTTATTTTCGTACACTACCTGTATTACATATGATGTTTTGGCTGAACCAACATGTATTACTAACTTTATTACAGTCTTCCAATATTTAAATGTTTCCTGAAGTCCAGATAAAAGAAACAGTGAAGTTCACTTACAGCAAAACACAGAAAAATGTTTCATGTTGACTTTGATACCTATTAACTAGCATACTGAGATCAGTTGTTACATGGCTATGATATTCACTTTCATGTGTTTTCATGCAGACTTTCGATAAGGAATACACTGAAGAACACCTAAAGAATTATCTAACGGAGCCAACAACAATTCCAATAACCTCCAACACAAATGCCTGGGTTGGTACACGGGTAAGGATAAACAAGGTTGCAACTGGAAATGCAGTGATGACAACAAATTGGCCAGATGTAGTCATGGGTGCAGAAATAAAAGATGGAGATATCTGCATGTTCTGCTTCTACGACGGAACAAGAGAACTCGACTGCTTCGTGACACGTCTTAGCAACTGAGTCTAAAAAACTTACTATGAAAATAAAATTATGTACCAGTTTACTTTATTGAACCTTATGTTTTGTATCAGCACACCGAGAACAATTATGGTTGTTTCAGTATTGTTGATGTAATAAGAATGCTTACTTATGAAGAAGTTCACATAGAGTGAGTACGAATTTCGCTTATGAATGAAAAAACATTAGCAAGTTTATATTCACGAAAGTTCATACATGAAAAATCATTTCTGACTATACAGGAATAAAAATAGTACAGTTTGCATTGAGAAAAACGAATGGATATGGGAATACTTTTACACACATAACTGACAAAAAATAGAAGTTCACACTATGATGACAGAGAAGTTCACTAATAACAAAATACATCACAAATTTTGTACAATTCGCTGTTTTGAAAAAGAAACAACATATCCTCACTAATTAAATCTGTATCCTGAATTCAATCACATAAATGAGAAGTTCAGTACACTAACACAAACAATATAAAAATGTTGAATTTCCTATCAACTACTAATTGCGAAAAAATTGAATCAGATCATGATCATGCAGATCCCAATGATTGCTGGGTTGTCTGCGAACCTAGACCAATAAGCAGCATCTGATCTTTCAACATACTAGGCCACTCCTCCACCAGAATTTCATTCTTGGGATGAAATAGGAGCTGATACATGTACTCAGCTTTCCAATCCTCAACGCGCCGCTGGTAGACAATCAGGAATGCAAAAAAAAACATAAGAAAAACAGTAAAAAAAAGACAAAGAGCTATACCGCGAAAAAAACACAGCACTACACTTACATCCTGGTTTTTTATATTATCAGCAATCTTATCACCACCGTATGTAGCACAAATTCTTAGAGCATAGAAACCACACTCATTAATCCCTTGTGCCGGAGTATTTGGATATGAACACCTGTCAGCAACAACATCCCACTGTATATTACCATTATGTTTGTTAAATTATGTAACACCATACACCTGTTTTATCAAGGCCACCATCCTATTAATCTGCAAAAACAAAAAAAAAGTGAATGGTTTCAGCAGTTTAAAAACAAAAAGGAATAAAAAACTGGGAAGTTCACATAGTAATGACATATCAGTTCATACACTACTATGGATAGTTTCAGCAGTTTAAAAAACATATAAAAAACTAGGAAGTTCACATTGTACTAACATATCAAATTAACACACACAGTCAGATGGTTTCAGCAGTTTAAAAAAATATAAAAAATAGCTAGGAAGTTCATATTGAATGGTTGCAGTAGTACATGATACGTCTCCGACGTATCGATAATTTCTTATGTTCCATGCCACATTATTGATGATATCTACATGTTTTATGCACACTTTATGTCATATTCGTGCATTTTCTGGAACTAACCTATTAACAAGATGCCGAAGTGCCGATTCTTTGTTTCTGCTGTTTTTGGTTTCAGAAATCCTAGTAAAGAAATATTCTCGGAATTGGACGAAATCAACGCCCAGGGTCCTATTTTGCCACGAAGCTTCCAGAAGACCGAAGAGGAGACGAAGTGGGGCCACGAGGTGGCCACACCCTAGGGCGGCGCGGCCCAGGCCCTGGCCGCGCCGACCTATGGTGTGGGCCCCTCGTGCCGCCTCTTTACCTGCCCTTCCGCCTACAAATAGGCTCCGTCGCGAAACCCCCAGTACCGAGAGCCACGATACGAAAAACCTTCCAGAGACGCCGCCGCCGCCAATCCCATCTCGGGGGATTCAGGAGATCGCCTCCGGCACCCTGCCGGAGAGGGGAATCATCTCCCGGAGGACTCTACGCCGCCATGGTCGCCTCCGGAGTGATGAGTGAGTAGTCTACCCCTGGACTATGGGTCCATAGCAGTAGCTAGATGGTTGTCTTCTCCCCATTGTGCTTAATTGTCGGGTCTTGTGAGCTGCCGAACATGATCAAGATCATCTATCTGTAATTCTATATGTTGTGTTTGTTGGGATCCGATGAATAGAGAATACTTGTTATGTTGATTATCAATTCATGTCTATGTGTTGTTTATGATCTTGCATGCTCTCCGTTACTAGTAGATGCTCTGGCCAAGTAGATGCTTGTAACTCCAAGAGGGAGTATTTATGCTCGATAGTGGGTTCATGTCTCCGTGAATGCAGGAAGTGACAGAAATCTCTAAGATTATGGATGTCTGTTGCCACTAGGGATAAAACATTGGTGCTATGTTCGAGGATGTAGTTACTGATTACATTACGCGCAATACTTAATGCAATTGTCTGTTGTTAGCAACTTAATGCGGAGGGGTTCGGATGATAACCTGAAGGTGGACTTTTTAGGCTTAGATGCATGCTGGATAGCGGTCTATGTACTTTGTCGTAATGCCCAATTAAATCTCACAGTACTCATCATAATATGTATGTGCATGGTCATGCCCTCTTTATTTGTCAATTGCCCAAGCGTAATTTGTTCACCCAACATGCTGTTTATCTTATGGGAGAGACACCTCTAGTGAACTGTGGACCCGGTCCAATTCTCTATCTTGAAATACAATCTCTTTG
The DNA here is from genome assembly GCF_019359855.2 of Lolium perenne. Classification (NCBI taxonomy): domain Eukaryota; kingdom Viridiplantae; phylum Streptophyta; class Magnoliopsida; order Poales; family Poaceae; genus Lolium; species Lolium perenne. The sequence goes on from NC_067245.2 coordinate 51,828,012, forward strand.
CAATACTTGTTTCTTGTTTTCTGCAAACAATCATCTTCCACACAAGACGGTTAATCCTTTGTTACAGCAAGCCGGTGAGATTGACAACCTCACTGTTTCGTTGGGGCAAAGTACTTTGGTTGTGTTGTGCAGGTTCCACGTTGGCGCCGGAATCTCTGGTGTTGCGCCGCACTACATCCCGCCGCCATCAACCTTCAACGTACTTCTTGACTCCTACTGGTTCGATTAAACCTTGGTTTCTTACTGAGGGAAACTTGCCGCTGTGCGCATCACACCTTCCTCTTGGGGTTCCCAACGGACGTGTCAACTACACGCATCAAGCAAATTTCTGGCGCCGTTGCAGTGAGATCAAGACACGCTGCAAGGGGAGTCTCCACTTCCCAATCTCTTTACTTTGTTTTTGTCTTGCTTAGTTTTATTTACTACTTTGTTTGCTGCACTAAATCAAAATACAAAAAAATTAGTTGCTAGTTTTACTTTATTTGCTATCTTGTTTGCTATATCAAAAACACAAAAAAATTAGTTACTTGCATTTACTTTATCTAGTTTGCTTTATTCTTGTCTTGCACTCTATATTAAAAATACAAAAAAAATTAGTTACTTTTGTTACCATGTCTAGCTCTGAACCTGTTACTTCTTCGCCTGAAGAATTAGTCTTCACTTTTAAACAAGGGGATGAGGAGAGTTTTAAGGATGCTTGGTCTAGAATTTTTACTTCTTATCGTAAAACTGAACCTCAAATGACTCTAAGTTTGCTCCTTAGTAATTTTTATTTTGGTCTTATGATTCGTTATAGATATGCTTTGGATGCTTTAGTGGGAGGAGATTTCCTTCATTGCAATGGGGATCAAGCTTTTAATGCCATAAAGAAGTTGGTTGCATCACATGATTCAGCTAATAACTTTGATTCAGCCCTTATTAGCATTTATAATAGATTAAACAATCTCGAGATAAGTACATCTCGCTTGGGTGACAACTATCACCATGTTCGTAATCGTCTTGAACAAGTTTTAGTGAACTCTAAACCTTCATTATGGGATCCTACTGTTAAAATTGTTATCGGTGATCAAACTCTTCGTGCCAACTGTGATATTATATCTGAATTTTGCCTTATACCTGAGAGCATTTATAAATCTTTGAAACTTTGGGGAGTTGATGAAGGAGGAGAAGAAATAACTCTCATTGATAACTCTGTTATAATTCGTAAGGGAATAGCCGCAGGTGTGCATACAACCATTCTTGGAAGAACAATACCCATTGATTATCTTGTTATTGAATGTGTAGGGACAGGAAAAATCACACTCGGAAGATCCCTGCTAAAACTATTGGGAGCAGTCATAGATGTGGGAGAAGGCACCCTGGAATTCACCTCTATACCGGGGGGGAATCATATATTTCCTAAATCAAAGAGAAATAAAAACAACAAGAAAGGTAAGGGTAAAGCCCAAGGTAAGGTTGATGCACCACCCTCCGATAATACTTGATACACACTTTCTGCGCCTAGCTGAAAGGCATTAAAGAAAAGCGCTTATGGGAGACAACCCATGGTTTTTACTACAGTACTTTGTTTTTATTTTGTGTCTTGGAAGTTGTTTACTACTGTAGCAACCTCTCCTTATCTTAGTTTAGTGTTTTGTTGTGCCAAGTAAAGTCGTTGATAGTAAAGTTCATACTAGATTTGGATTACTGCGCAGAAATAGATTTCTTTGCTGTCACGAATCTGGGCTGTTTTCTCTGTAGGTAACTCAGAAAATTATGCCAATTTACGTGAGTGATCCCCAGATATGTACGCAATTTTCATTCAATTTGGGCATTTTCATTTGAGCAAGTCTGGTGCCTCGATAAAATTCGTCAATACGAACTGTTCTGTTTTGACAGATTCTGCCTTTTATTTCGCATTGCCTCTTTTGCTATGTTGGATGAATTTCTTTGATCCATTAATGTCCAGTAGATTTATGCAATGTCCAGAAGTGTTAAGAATGATTGTGTCACCTCTGAACATGTTAATTTTTATTGTCCACTAACCCTCTAATGAGTTGTTTCGAGTTTGGTGTGGAGGAAGTTTTCAAGGATCAAGAGAGAAGTATGATGCAATATGATCAAGGAGAGTGAAAGCTCTAAGCTTGGGGATGCCCCGGTGGTTCACCCCTGCATATTCTAAGAAGACTCAAGCGTCTAAGCTTGGGGATGCCCAAGGCATCCCCTTCTTCATCGACAACATTATCAGGTTCCTCCCCTGAAACTATATTTTTATTCCATCACATCTTATATGCTTTGCTTGGAGCGTCGGTTTGTTTTTGTTTTTGTTTTTGCTTGAATAAATGGATCCTAGCATTCACTGTATGGGAGAGAGACACGCTCCGCTGTAGCATATGGACAAGTATGCTCTTAGGCTTTACTCATAATATTCATGGCGAAGTTTCTTCTTCGTTAAATTGTTATATGGTTGGAATTGGAAAATGATACATGTAGTAAATTGCTAAAATGTCTTGGATAATGTGATACTTGGCAATTGTTGTGCTCATGTTTAAGCTCTTGCATCATATACTTTGCACCCATTAATGAAGAAATACATAGAGCATGCTAAAATTTGGTTTGCATATTTGGTCTCTCTAAGGTCTAGATAATTTCTAGTATTGAGTTTGAACAACAAGGAAGACGGTGTAGAGTCTTATAATGTTTTCAATATGTCTTTTATGTGAGTTTTGCTGCACCGCTTCATCCTTGTGTTTGTTTCAAATAACCTTGCTAGCCTAAACCTTGTATCGAGAGGGAATACTTCTCATGCATCCAAAATCCTTGAGCCAACCACTATGCCATTTGTGTCCACCATACCTAGCTACTACATGGTATTTCTCTGCCATTCCAAAGTAAATTGCTTGAGTGCTACCTTTAAATTTCCATTCTCCACCTTTACAATATATAGCTCATGGGACAAATAGCTTAAAAACTATTGTGGTATTGAATATGTACTTATGCACTTTATCTCTTATTAAGTTGCTTGTTGTGCGATAACCATGTTTCTGGGGACGCCATCAACTATTCTTTGTTGAATATCATGTGAGTTGCTATGCATGTCCGTCTTGTCTTAAGTAAGAGAGATCTACCACCTTAATGGTTGGAGCATACATATTGTTAGAGAAGAACATTGGGCCGCTAACTAAAGCCATGATTCATGGTGGAAGTTTCAGTTTTGGACATATATCCTCAATCTCATATGAGAATAATAATTGTTGCCACATGCTTATGCATTAAAGAGGAGTCCATTATCTGTTGTCCATGTTGTCCCGGTATGGATGTCTAAGTTGAGAATAATCAAAAGCGAGAAATCCAAAATGCGAGCTTTCTCCTTAGACCTTTGTACAGGCGGCATGGAGGTACCCCATTGTGACACTTGGTTAAAACATGTGTATTGCGATGATCCGGTAGTCCAAGCTAATTAGGACAAGGTGCGGGCACTATTAGTATACTATGCATGAGGCTTGCAACTTGTAAGATATAATTTACATAACTCATATGCTTTATTACTACCGTTGACAAAATTGTTTCATGTTTTCAAAATAAAAGCTCTAGCACAAATATAGCAATCGATGCTTTCCTCTTTGAAGGACCATTCTTTTTACTTTTATGTTGAGTCAGTTTACCTATTTCTCTCCACCTCAAGAAGCAAACACTTGTGTGAACTGTGCATTGATTCCTACATACTTGCATATTGCACGTATTATATTACTCTATGTTGACAATTATCCATGAGATATACATGTTATAAGTTGAAAGCAACCGCTGAAACTTAATCTTCCTTTGTGTTGCTTCAATACCTTTACTTTGATTTATTGCTTTATGAGTTAACTCTTATGCAAGACTTATTGATGCTTGTCTTGAAGTGCTATTCATGAAAAGTCTTTGCTTTATGATTCACTTGTTTACTCATGTCATTACCATTGTTTTGATCGCTGCATTCATTACATATGTTTACAAATAGTATGATCAAGGTTATGATGGCATGTCACTCCAGAAATTATCTTTGTTATCGTTTTACCTGCTCGGGACGAGCAGAACTAAGCTTGGGGATGCTGATACGTCTCCGACGTATCGATAATTTCTTATGTTCCATGCCACATTATTGATGATATCTACATGTTTTATGCACACTTTATGTCATATTCGTGCATTTTCTGGAACTAACCTATTAACAAGATGCCGAAGTGCCAGTTGTTGTTTTCTGCTGTTTTTGGTTTCAGAAATCCTAGTAAAGAAATATTCTCGGAATTGGACGAAATCAACGCCCAGGGTCCTATTTTGCCACGAAGCTTCCAGAAGACCGAAGAGGAGACGAAGTGGGGCCACGAGGTGGCCACACCCTAGGGCGGTGCGGCCCAGGCCCTGGCCGCGCCGACCTATGGTGTGGGCCCCTCGTGCCGCCTCTTTACCTGCCCTTCCGCCTACAAATAGCCTCCATCGCGAAACCCCCAGTACCGAGAGCCACGATACGGAAAACCTTCCAGAGACGCCGCCGCCGCCAATCCCATCTCGGGGGATTCAGGAGATCGCCTCCGGCACCCTGCCGGAGAGGGGAATCATCTCCCGGAGGACTCTACGCCGCCATGGTCGCCTCCGGAGTGATGAGTGAGTAGTCTACCCCTGGACTATGGGTCCATAGCAGTAGCTAGATGGTTGTCTTCTCCCCATTGTTCTTAATTGTCGGGTCTTGTGAGCTGCCGAACATGATCAAGATCATCTATCTATAATTCTATATGTTGTGTTTGTTGGGATCCGATGAATAGAGAATACTTGTTATGTTGATTATCAATTCATGTCTATGTGTTGTTTATGATCTTGCATGCTCTCCGTTACTAGTAGATGCTCTGGCCAAGTAGATGCTTGTAACTCCAAGAGGGAGTATTTATGCTCGATAGTGGGTTCATGTCTCTGTGAATCTGGGGAAGTGACAGAAATCTCTAAGATTATGGATGTGCTGTTGCCACTAGGGATAAAACATTGGTGCTATGTTCGAGGATGTAGTTACTGATTACATTACGCGCAATACTTAATGCAATTGTCTGTTGTTAGCAACTTAATACTGGAGGGGGTTCAGATGATAACCCGAAGGTGGACTTTTTAGGCTTAGATGCATGCTGGATAGCGGTCTATGTACTTTGTCGTAATGCCCAATTAAATCTCACAGTACTCATCATAATATGTATGTGCATGGTCATGCCCTCTTTATTTGTCAATTGCCCAACTGTAATTTGTTCACCCAACATGCTGTTTATCTTATGGGAGAGACACCTCTAGTGAACTGTGGACCCCGGTCCAATTCTCTATCTTTGAAATACAATCTCTTGCAATACTTGTTTCTTGTTTTCTGCAAACAATCATCTTCCACACAATACGGTTAATCCTTTGTTACAGCAAGCCGGTGAGATTGACAACCTCACTGTTTCGTTGGGGCAAAGTACTTTGGTTGTGTTGTGCAGGTTCCACGTTGGCGCCGGAATCTCTGGTGTTGCGCCGCACTACATCCCGCCGCCATCAACCTTCAACGTGCTTCTTGACTCCTACTGGTTCGATTAAACCTTGGTTTCTTACTGAGGGAAACTTGCCGCTGTGCGCATCACACCTTCCTCTTGGGGTTCCCAACGGACGTGTCAACTACACGCATCAGTACACATAAAAGAAAAAGCTGGGAAGTTCACATTATATTAACAAATGAGTTAAGATAAAAAAAGTAAAAATGATAGCAGTGAAAAAGTAAATAAACAAATGATGAAAAGAAAATCACATACGATCTCAACACGATCCTCGTGATGCCGACTCCTTGAAGTATGTGCCAGACCAGTATACCTCCTAGTGTCAAGGATGTCCAACGTACCAGTGTACTTGTTCATAACATAAACAGAGTGATGATCATGCATGAAATGAGGGATGATGATCTGTTCAGCAACAACCCAAATTAACAAAAAGGAAGTACGCACGTGAAAAACAAAAAAAAATAGCAATTTCACTAAAGCAAAAATATATGAAAGAGGTTCAGATTAAAAAGCATACCAACTTTGCTTTCAGCAAATTTTCATTAGGCCGAACATAACGCTTGAACATTTTAGCAGCAGACTTCACATCAAAAGGTTGTCTCGGTAATGGATTACCATTGCTATCCCTTAACTTGAATGGTGCAAAGTCAAGCAAGTACTGCACAAAAACAAAAAGGAAAAACACAACCAAAAAAAGAAAACTATACAAAGTAAGTATATGCATACAAAGGTATATCTGAAAAATAAATTTTCAATGTTTGAAAAACCTACAGGGATAGTATGAGGTGACATCAAAACACGGGAGCCAGATTCAAAAATATATTTCATCCCTGGATCATCCTTCCAGTAATTGATGATACGATCCATCATGTCGGATTTCAACATTTCACAGCGGCCAAACAGTTTATACATGTAATTGGCATCAATTAAAACAGGATCATCAAAAGCATTGCAGAACTTCACCAGGGGGACACTGCAAACACATTAAAAAAGAAAAAAAGTATATATATAAGACTAAGGAAGTTCACTTAGCATATAAAAAAATGAAACTCTCCTAAACACAAAAAAAAATAAAAAAGAACTAGGGAAGTTCACTTAGCACAGTACATGAAGTTCATATGCCACAAAAAAATAAAAACTAACTAAGTAGTAAACGAAAAACATACCTTCCATGAGCTTTGATGTACTCCTTGCTTAGAATTAACTCCATCATCTGCTTGGCCTTGGATAAATGAGGAAACACATATGGTACAAAGTTTGGGACTTCTTCCCTGAACTTATTGGACAATTTAGTAGGCCTTTTATTCGAAAGAACCAGATTTTTAGCACTAGACTGCCTGGGCTTCTGAGTTTCAAAATCATCACTGCTAGTCGGAGAACAGTGCCGAACATCCTTTGTAATGGGCTTCGCAGTAAGCTTCTTACCAAGCTGAGTGACAAAGTCATCAGAATCATCATCGTCATCGAGCAAAACTACATCAGCCTTCCCCTTCTGTGCAGTGTCAGGAACCTTATTCCTAGAAGATTTTCTGGTATTGGAATGCAGCCTCTGGATAATCTTCTTTGACTTGCTTACAAGACTATCAAAATTCTCTTCAGGAATAATCTGAACTTCTGGTGTGAATGACTGAGTCTCGAAAAGTGAGAAATTATCTTCCTCGATACCAAGAGATGGACCTGCATGAGAAGTATACAAAACCAGGAAGTTCACTTCTAAATAAAAAAACAAAAGGTAACAAAAAACAGTGCAGTCCAAAAAACATGTGTTATAGAGCATAGCCAGCGATATATTTTGCGAAAATGTAAAAATCATACCAGGATCAACACCTAAAACATCTTTCAGGTCGATATTGAAATCTCCACCTGTCAGCCAGCTATATAACATGGTCGTCCTAATGTTTAGAATATCTTTTTGACTGAACAAGCACATGCTTTCGCCATCATAAGACTGGAGGATCTGTAGCATGAAGAACCCACAATCATGGCTGCAAAAAATAACAAAAAAAGAATAAGAATAAAAGAAAACAATTGTAGTAGTCAAAAAAAAAACCTGAAGTCAATGTATACAGAATAAAGAGCAAAAAAACAGAAAGAGGAAAAAAACGCTTACGCAGTTGCCTGTCTTGGAGAATTAACATAGTGAAGCTTGAAGTGGTTGATGGATTTTGGATGAAAATGATCACCCTTTGAATTCCCTGCTAACGACCATAACTTCTTGATACCAGATGCCATTGTATGTAACAGCTTCTTACCATCTGGATCATTTATATCGCGTAAGGAATCAAGCAATTCAAAACGCTCTTTCTCAAGGTTCAAAGCAACAACACAGAAGTGACCAGGAGCTTGTGGTGCACATGGATCAGGAGGATCAAATGTACCAAAAAGAATCTGCCATTAAAATGATAAAAATAAAAAAGGACAGGTTAGAAGTATGAAAGGTACACTATTTCCTGAAAAAAGAAATCACATTTAACTTTACTACTGAGTTATTTTAATAACATGTACAATAGGGGAGGAAAAAAAAGGTAGGAAGTCCACATGCCATAATTAGTGAAGTTCAGATGTATAGAAAAGAAGAAAAAAGACAACAGTCAGTACCACTTTCTTGTGGTCCAAACATTCCGGAGCATCGACGCTGAAAATATTACGAACAAGCCGAGAACTCAGATTTCTTTCAAATATCTGCCTCTGCAAACATGACAATGAAACACAAAAAGGTGAAAAACATAAAGGAGAAAAAAAAATAAGCACCTACATTAACAAAAAAAACTAAAAAATGATAAAAAGAACGGAAAAATAACTTACAGAACAATTGTATGGCACCACCATTTTATCAGAATTCTTGTACTTCTGACCAAGCAAGTATGTTCCAACAGGAACAGTTAGAGAACAAAGAAAACCGTTGGGTTTAAAAGCTTCAGCAATTTGTCCGATCGTGCAATCACATTGATCATTCCTGAAAAGGGTCTTCTTACTGCAGAAAAAACACAAAAATAGAGGACAAAACAAAAATTTAATAAAAATAAAAAAGAAAACAAAAAAGAAAAAAGAAAAAAGCCTAAAAAACAGATAGAACCTTCTTATAGGATCTTTCCTCAACTTGCAAACGCTTTCATATACTTCTTTGATTTTAATCATCATAGGTTGAAGAGACAGTGGAGGCGTCGAACATAAACTCGAGTCTGCAAAAAATAAGAAAATACAGACAAAATGTAAGAACAAAAAGGAAGTTTAGATGATGATATTCCAGAAGTTCACATATTCAAGAACGTGGTGCAGAAACTGGAATGTCCAGAAGACCCACAGTTCATCAATGAAGGCTACCATCAAAAAATACACACACACGATATCGCTCCCCCCCGGTCAGTCATATACATGCAGAAAATGAAAAACTACGACATGAACTCATGCCGCATTACATAGCATTAGAAAGTGTCTTACATGGAACATGATGCCAAACAGCGAAAAACAAAATACATATACAAAAGCACCCCACCACACCCCCTCCCCCCATAAAAGAACCAAAAACAAGGGAAAAAGGTTTTAGATAGAGATATATGAGGAGTAAACATAAAGAATAAAAAGGCGGGCTAGCATTAGGGGAGGGTGTGTGGGGTAGGAGAACTGTATGTTCCCCATTCAGATATCCTTGCCTAAGTCTTGCGGGGATTCTTCAATAGAAGCGCTCAAGTCATCTGTTGATTCTTCAAAGATTGAGCTCGACTGCTCAACCGAATTAGAGGCATCGCGTCCATGGTTATCTCCAGCCTGAAACTCATTATTGTCATCATCATCAGCACCAGTGCTGCGCTCTATATTGGCTTCAGTACCCGGCAGTTCTCCCCGTGCAGCAGCAACACCTACTTCCTCACGACCATGCGCAGCAACAGACTTACAATCCATAGCAGCTGGTAATACAACAACATCATCAGCAACCTCAGCACATGTTTCGGAAACAACTGCACCAATGCCAGGTAGTTGGGCAGCATCCTTCGCATCATTTCCATCCTGACATGTTACAAGATCTTCAGGAATTGAGAAACCTTTTCCAGCAACTGCACCTTCTTCAGCATGGTGTTCAGCATCTTTGTCTCCATCAGAATGTACAACTATCTCAGGAAATAAATTCCCCTTTCCAACAGAGTCTTCCTCAGAATAATGACCAGCAACTTTGTCACAGGCACCACCAGAATTACCATCACTGTCATCTAAAGGAGGAGTTACAGGGGTTGCCGGATGGACAAAATTATGCTTGACATAATAATGATCAACAGATGAATTGTCATCACTGTCATCTGGAAGACCACCCTTCTCAACACACTTTTCATTTACCTACCAACAAAAAAAAACACAGAAGTTCAGATGGAGAAGATGGAGTAGTTCATATACACAAACAAAACAAAAGCCCAACTATAAAAAAAAAAAAAAAAAATTGCAAAACACAAAAAAAATACCTCAGCTAAAGGAGGTGATTTATCAAAAACTACATCTTCAACATGATCATCTGAAAAAGCTGGAGGACATTGAGGGGTTGGCGGACGAACAAACCCATCATTCACAGGTGCATCATCACCATCTCCTGAATTCTGAGGTGCATTTTCCTCAGCAATCCTAGCATCTTCCTGCAAAAAATAAGAGGATAACAAAAAAGAAAAAGGTAAGGAAGTTCACATGAAAAAAACACAGAAGTTCACATATATGTAATAGCACAAAACAAGAGATAAAAAAGGAAGTTCACATAAAAAGGGATGGACATAAGTTCAAGAAGGACTAATTATACCTCAGCTTCAGTGGTGACCAAGTCTGCATCAACATCTTCAACGAGAAGAAGAAATATTCTTGAACATTACTTTCAACACTATTATTGCACGATACATTTGCACGGCTCTCATCTTGCTTGCACAAAGAGTCCTGATTCATACCAAAATCAAGAAAACACATGCGCATTAGAGACAAAGCCCCCTCAAGCTATCAAGGAGCGATGTTTCACGCTTTGTTGCTCATCCGATTAGCTTCAACAACGGGGAAATTACCATCGACAAGCCGACCTTGAAATTGTTTAGACGATCAGCTGTAGTCGGAATCGTACGAGATAGATACTCAACTTTACGCATGATGATCCAATCTCATCAATAACACCAATGAGAAGGCATCCAGCCACTAGTTGAAGCGGTGGTGCTTGTCTTTCGTGTTGACATTAGCAATTTGCGAAATTGGAATCTCGCAATGACCTCCAGCAGGATGTTCATTGGCATTACCAGCATCAGGCTCACTACAATAGGTGCCCTCATTAAGATGAACAATTAAATCTTCAACACGATACCGACATGAATAAGCAATTTGGTTGCGGCCTTTCCACTGCATTGTAATACAGGAGTTCACTTAGCAGATAATATGAAGTTCAGATGATACATAAAAGTAAAAAATATATACAAAACTAGGTAAGTTCACTTGGATATAAAAAGTAAAACTGATATGCCACATAAAACATTAAAAAAAAGACTTCGGAAGTTCACTTGCGACGTAGTAAGAAGATCAGATGCCACATAAAAAAGGGTTACAGTTTGAAAAAACTAACCACAATTATGCCAAACTTGTACTTCATCAACTCTGGTCCACCATTCTTTTCAATGTCCATTTTGTAAATAGCCTTCAGCGGTTTCTCATGCAGAAAGTTTGCGCGAGGAGTTCGAGTATGCATGACAGAATGTGGTGGTAAAAAGATGCTATCAAGATACATAACAGTGGGGACAACAGCACACCCTTCTAACCCAGCCTGAGGGATATCAGGGTCTTGATATTTAGTAGAAGCTCGTTTCAACTCATCAACAACAAGCTGGCAATAATCCATCTTTGCCATCTTAGAATAATCCATGTTCACAAGCATTGCAGCTTCCCTACCGATACGGGTAGCTGAACCAGGACATATGAGCTTGCTAAAAAGAATGGCAAAAAAGACCTTCACAGCCAAATCTACCTTCTCGGGGTCTTCAACAAGATCAGTTAACAATTGTCGCAGATCTTTAGGCTCAATACTAGCATTGCTTTCGAACCCAAACTCTTGTTTCAAAAGAGCCAATGACTCATCATGTCCAGATTCTGCAGGGAGTATGGGAGTATCACCTCCTATAGGAAAACCAAACACCTGATGAACAATGTCTCTATTAACCTCTAGAACTCTGCCAGATCCACAAGATAACTTCATGGTAGAGGTGTCAATATTCTTCATCAAATAACACATGAGAACACGTGATATGTTACCCTCGAGGACCCAATGAAAAATACAGCCAAAACCAGCTTCCTGAACCTTCAATCTGTGATGATCTTTTAACAATGCTGCAGCAGAACGCACTTCGCCGAGAGAACAGCGAATAGTTTGCTGAAAACGCGCTTCTGACCATCAAGATCTTCAACTGCCTTCCTCTTCTGAGCCATAGTTTTCTTTGTCGGCCTTTTCAAAACTTTTTTCGAATCACCTTCCAAAACAACAGGTTTAGAAGGAACTAGCTTCCTACCAACTTTCTTCCCCTGGTAATGAAAAAAGCATAAAAAACCAAACAGTTAAAAACCACAAAAAAAATTGATGAGAATAGGAAGTTCACACCAATATGAACAAAGAAGTTCACACTAACCTTGGCAGGAGCTTCAAAATCTGATTCATCACTAACAACTTCTCTACGACTCTTCTTAGCATTGCACTACATAAAATGAGATACATAAAGAAGGAAGAGTTCAGATTCAATAAACAAAAAAAAAAAGAAGTTCACAGTGGTACAATTATGTAAAAATGGACAGACAAAAATAACCTTGCCAGCAGCAACACCATCTTCAGTGGCATCCGGGACATATGTCTCATCGACATCAATCTTACGTTTACGGTTGCCCAGACGTGATTTCCCAGGAGATGAAACTCGTTTCGAAGAAGCGATGATGCAGACGATGCATGACAACACGAGGGCTGCGGCCTTACGGGATTTGTAGCACACGCATGTAGCAGCAGATTTTTTTTAAAAAAAATAGAGAAGTTCACAATGGTACACCAAAGTAAAAGTGAACAAAAAGGGAATTTAACAGAATAAACAAATAAGAACATAAAAGAAATAACCTTGTCAGCAGCAACATCTTCTTGAGTGGCACCTGGGGCGTATGTCTGCTGCAAAGGATCTCTGGCACAGGCAAGAAGCGGCAGTAATGACCTTTCCCCAAAGGTGAATTCTCTTTTATCTTCCTGCAAACAACCCTTTCTTTCCTAACTTTAGGAGAAACAGTTTCAGCACCACATTCATCACATGTGGGTTCAGCAGCCTCGCCATCACATGCAACATCATGGACAACGGCAGTACCCTTAGCAGACTTTGCTTTCGCAGGATATTTCCGGTAATATGTAGTAATTCTCTCCTGGTGCTGAGCTAATTTAGCAGCTTGTCTCTCCTTTTCTTTCGCAAGCTGTTCTTCCACCATATAATCCTGAGTAACTATTTGAGTACCAGCCACAGACTGAGATTGGGTTTCTTCCATCACAGGTGTAGCTTCAACTGTTTCAGATTCAAGAACTTGCCGCAGAGGAGTATAATCAAAGACAGGGCTGCCCATGTTACCCTTCTCAACAGCAGGAGTCCTGTCAAATACAGGGGGATCTAAGAAACGCGGTAATCTAGCAGCAGAATATGCAGCGAAATCCTGGTTCAGCAAGTCCAGAGATTCTCTTATAGTCTGGTCAGCTGCATAACACAAACAAAAAACACAAAAAAGAAGGACATGTAAACAAAAAAGCTTGTATGGATTGCAGGAAAAGGAAGTTCACTAGAAAATGTTACTGAGGTTCACATATGTATGTTGCTAACCTGACTCATCAGCATCATCTGTCATATTAGAAGATAGATTCCCCAAACCAGAAAACACAGCATCACCACAATCATCAACATGATCAAATACCTTCCCTAAAAAATACAAAAAACAAAATAATTCAATGTTCCTATGTGCAGCAAAATGTTAATTTCATGATGCACTTTAAAAAAACAGACTCTACATGAAAATAAAAATTATAAATAGGAAGAATGAACATAATTAATATAGTGAGTTCAATTAATGACAAGTAGTTCATTACATGTGCTATACAGAAAACAGATAAATAGATAGAACACTAAATGGTGACCACGGGGAATTATAACACAGAAAAAAGCCTACAGAAAAGCAAACCCTAGAACAAAAATAAATGGGCCAGTCATAGGACAGAACAAAAACATGGATATTTCATTTTTGACAACGCAAGAAAAGCATGAATTTATGGGTAGTAAAAAATACAAAACCGAAAAGCAAACCTCCACCACCAGTCGAAGCATCCTTATCCATCAGACAGAGAAAAAAGAAAGAAGAATGGACTCCCAAACCAAAAATTGATGACGACCAGCCCGTCTGGGACGAACTAGAACCACCGCGAAGAAGAATCAGAGTAGCGCCGGAGTTCCAACCGCCGGCCGAACGGGGAAATGTTGCCGGCAAACACCGAAGACGGCGAGGACGAGCAAACTGCAGCGAACCTAGGGTTTAGACCAAAGGGGAAATGGTGGATTTCGAATAGAAGGAAGGAATAAAAACAGGGGACGGGGAGAGCAAACGATGCGGGGGGCAGCAGTTACCTAGAGCGCCGCCGCCATTGCAGAGAGGATGTAGCAGTTTCGGGATGTCCGCCTGCGAGTGGGGGAAGTGGGGAGGGCGAAGGCGAAGGCGCAGACAAGAGGAGTAAAAAGAGGAGTTGGGAAATAACTGCACCAAATTTATATTAAAAAAAAAAGGAGGCAACAATAAAAAAAACACTGAAACGTTACCTTTGTCAGTCAGATAGAAACAACAGGAAGTTCACATCAAACTGCGACTGCGATTCACTTTGTCTAAAAAAAGGAAAAATTATAGGATGGGAGGGTCACACCCGAACTGACCCCACAACCATTACGAAGTTCACTTCAAAACACGTCAGGGGTTCACTCATCTTGAAAAAAGGTATTTGAGTATGTTTTAAAAACATTAATTGATTTCCTAATATGGCGGGTAGGAGTTCCCCACCACAATTACGAAGTGCACTTCTGTAAACGCAAGGAGTTCACTCATCTTAAAAAAGGTATTATACTCTATTTTAAACATTTATTAAAAAACCTTTTATTCATTTCCTAGTATGGGGGGGTCCCCCCCCCCCAACCCCCCCTCCTATAAAACATTATACTTAAAATGTATGTACAAGAATAAAAAAAATTAACACTGGTTAATTTATACATGGAGTTAAAGAAATAGAATAAAAGAAGTAAACTGACAGTAGTTCACGTAATAAAGTAACAGCAGTTCATTTTCAGATAAAAAAAAGATAAAAACATGCGTATGAATGGAAAAACAATAATACAACAAATTGTACATTAAAGTGAAGTTCACAACTTACAAACAGAGAGATACATACATGTTCGATGTGGATTTACATGTGAAATAGAGGCCCCAACTTGTCTGGATGATGAAAATCAAACATGCAATTGACAAAGTTCATGCATTCCGGTAGTTCACATCATAAAGTTAAAGAAGTTCATTTGTTATAACAACAAAAAACATTCACTGCTGGTAATGAAAAACAGAGCAGAGACTTGTAAGCTACGAAAAAACCCACAGATAACAAGCATTATCTGGATTCTGTTACTACATCAAAGTGCAAGCATAAACACCACCGCGTCGTCACTGCATCAACTGAGGAAAACATAACTACACAAGCATAGGCAAATAGCGAACTAAGCAAAGAACATAGATCTGTGAAAAACAAAATTCGTGGATAAGGATCAAGCAAACCTATCAAAACAAAATCCTGCAGGGGAGAGAGACCCAATACCATTACCGAAGACAAACAATGCGCGAGAATATAACGGCGGAGCCATCAACCTCGAGGATTTCACGTAAAAGAACGCCGAAGCTGTGCGACGACCATCGAAAAAACAAATCTGCAGATCAATATAAAAAAGATAAGAGCAGTGTCCGGATAGCATAGAAGAAACTGTGCCGCAGACATCGACGATCTGCGATGCACCAGTGGAGAACAAATTCGTCGATGGAGCGTCGGACACGAGCATGGAGATGAGCCGCCACCGTCGCCGAAGTTCTAAGAAACGCATCGAGCAAAGGGAGGAGCTCGGGAGCGAGCAAGGGAGGAAATCGCCAGGGAGGAGCTCGGCAGCGAGCAGGGAGGAAATCGCCAGGGAGGAGCTCGGGAGCGAGTGATACGTCTCCAACGTATCGATAATTTCTTATGTTCCCTGCCACATTATTGATAATATCTACATGTTATATGCACATTTTATGTCATATTTATGCGTTTTCTGGAACTAACCTATTAACAAGATGCCGAAGTGCCGATTCTTTGTTTTTCTGCTGTTTTTGGTTTCAGAAATCCTAGTAACGAAATATTCTCGGAATCGGACGAAATCAACGCCCGGGTTCCTATTTTGCCCGGAAGCATCCAGAACACCCGAGAGCCGCCGAGAGGAAGCCACAGGGGCCCCACACTACACCCTGGCGCGGCCAGAGGGGGGGCCGCGCCGCCCTATGGTGTGGTGGCCCCAGGCCCCCTCTGAGGCTGCCCTTCCGCCTATTTAAAGCCTCCGTCGCGAAAACCCTATCACGTTCGACGAAACCAGAGAAAACCTTCCAGAGACGCCGCCATCGCGAAGCCAAGATCTGGGGGACAGGAGTCTCTGTTCCGGCACGCCGCCGGGACGGGGAAGTGCCCCCGGAAGGCTTCTCCATCGACACCGCTGCCATCTCCACCGCCATCTTCATCACCGCTGCTGCTCCCATGAGGAGGGAGTAGTTCTCCATCGAGGCTCGGGGCTGTACCGGTAGCTATGTGGTTAATCTCTCTCCTATGTACTTCAATACAATGATCTCATGAGCTGCTTTACATGATTGAGATCCATATGATGAGCTTTGTATCGCTACTAGTTGTGTGCTACTCATGTGATGTTATTAAAGTAATCTATTCCTCCTGCATGGTGTAAAGGTGACTAGTGTGTGCACCATGTGGTTCTTGTCGTAGGCTATGATCATGATCTCTTGTAGATTGTGGAGTTAATTATCATTATGATAGTATTGATGTGACCTATTCCTCCTTCATAGTGTAATGTGGACAGTGTGTGCACTATGTTAGTTCTTGGTTTATTTTGCAATGATCTATTATGCTCTAAGGTTATTTAAATATGAACATTATTGTGGAGCTTGTTAACTCCGGCATTGAGGGTTCGTGTAATCCTACGCAATGTGTTCATCATCCAACAAAAGAGTGTATGTAGCACATATGAGAAAGAGTTATTTATTATGCGATCAATGTTGAGAGTGTCCACTAGTGAAAGTATGATCCCTAGGCCTTGTTCCTAAATACGCTATCATTGCTTGTTTCTTGTTTCTTGCGTTACTCGCTGCAATACTACCACCATCAACTACACGCCCGACAAGCTATTTTTACGGCACCGTTGCTACTGCTCATATATATTTATACCACCTGTATTTCACTATCTCTTCGCCGAACTAGTGCACCTATTAGGTGTGTTGGGGACACAAGAGACTTCTTGCTTTGTGGTTGCAGGGTTGCATGAGAGGGATATCTTTGACCTCTTCCTCCCTGAGTTCGATAAACCTTGGGTGATCCACTTAAGGGAAACTTGCTGCTGTTCTACAAACCTCTGCTCTTGGAGGCCCAACACTGTCTACAGGAAAAGGAGGGGGCGTAGACATCAAGCTATTTTCTGGCGCCGTTGCCGGGGAGGAAAGGTAAAAGGTACTCACACTCCGGATCTCGGCTACTAAGCTATTTTCGCCGTTGTAAGTACTCAAAGCTATTTCCTTTAGATCCTGCAATTGCATCTTTTTGTTTCTTGTTTACACTAGTTTGGCATAATGGACAAGAATGAGCTTCTTATTCTATTTCCTGATTTAAAACATGGATTGTTTGATGCGAAAATTAAAAAACCTATGGAATCTTATTTGCATGCTGGTAGTAATATTAGTATGAACGCTTTGAACACCATTGTTGATAATAATATAGAAAGTTCTAAGCTTGGGGAAGCTGGTTTTCATGATCTTTTTAGTCCCCCAAGCATTGAGGAGAAAATTTTCTTTGATGATACTTTGCCTCCTATTTATGATGATTATAATGATAGTGGTCTTTTGGTACAACCTACTATGGAGAGTAAATTTTGTTGTGATTATACTATGCCTCCTACACTTGATGAGAATAATAATGATAGCTACTTTGTTGAACTTGCTCCCGCTATTACCAATAAAATTGATTATGCTTATGTGGAGAGTAATTATTTTATGCATGAGACTCATGATAAGAATGCTTTATGTGATGGTTATATTGTTGAGTTTTCTCATGACACTACTGAAAGTTATTATGAGAGAGGAAAATATGGTGGTAGAAATTTTCATGTTACTAAAACACCTCTCTATATGCTTAAAATCTTGAACTTGAGCTTGTCTAGTTTTTCTATGCTTGTTGCATCATGCTTCTTGAATTTGTTTATTTACAAAATTCCTTTGCATAGGAAGCATGTTAGACTTAAATGTGTTTTGAATTTGCCTCTTGATGCTCTCTTTTGCTTCAAATATTATTTCTTGCGAGTGCATCATTAAAACTGCTGAGCCCATCTTAATGGCCATAAAGAAAGAACTTCTTGGGAGATAACCCATGTGTTATTTTGCTACAGTACTTTGTTTTATATTTGTGTCTTGGAAGTTGTTTACTACTGTAGCAACCTCTCCTTATCTTAGTTTTGTGTTTTGTTGTGCCAAGTGAAGCCTCTAATCGAAGGTTGATACTAGATTTGGATTTCTGCGCAGAAACAGATTTCTATCTGTCACGAATCTGGGCTGTTTTCTCTGTAGAAAAATCAGAAAAATATGCCAATTTACGTGCGTGTTCCTCAGATATGTATGCAACTTTCATTAGTTTTGAGTTTTCTGATCTGAGCAACGGAAGTATTTATTAAAAATTCGTATTTACGGACTGTTCTGTTTTGACAGATTCTGCCTTTTATTTCGCATTGCTTTTTTCGCTGTGTTGGGTGGATTTCTTTGTTCCATTACCTTCCAGTAGCTTTGAGCAATGTCCAGAAGTGTTAAGAATGATTGTGTCACCTCTGAACATGTGAGTTTTTGATTATGTACTAACCCCTCTAATGAAGTTTATGAGAAGTTTGGTGTGAAGGAAGTTTTCAAGGGTCAAGAGAGGAGGATGATATACTACGATCAAGAAGAGTGAAAAGTCTAAGCTTGGGGATGCCCCGGTGGTTCACCCCTGCATATATCAAGAAGACTCAAGCGTCTAAGCTTGGGGATGCCCAAGGCATCCCCTTCTTCATCGACAACATTATCAGGTTCCTCCCCTGAAACTATATTTTTATTCCATCACATCTTATGTGCTTTACTTGGAGCGTCTGTATGTTTCTTATTTTTATTTGTGTTTGAATAAATTGGATTACATCATGCTTGTGTGGGAGAGAGACACGCTCCGCTGTTGCATATGAACACATGTGTTCTTAGCTTTTAATATTCATGGCGAAGTTTCTTCTTCGTTAAATTGTTATATGGTTGGAATTGGAAAATGATACATGTAGTAAATTGCTATAATGTCTTGGATAATGTGATACTTGGCAATTGTTGTGCTCATGTTTAAGCTCTTGCATCATATGCTTTGCACCCATTAATGAAGAAATACATAGAGCATGCTAAAATTTGGTTTGCATATTTGGTCTCTCTAAGGTCTAGATAATTTCTAGTATTGAGTTTGAACAACAAGGAAGACGGTGTAGAGTCTTATAATGTTTACGATATGTCCTTTATGTGAGTTTTGCTTCACTGGTTCATCCTTGTGTTTGTTTCAAATAGCCTTGCTAGCCTAAACCTTGTATTGAGAGGGATTACTTCTCATGCATCCAAAATCCTTGAGCCAACCACTATGCCATTTGTGTCCACCATACCTACCTACTACATGGTATTTCTCCGCCATTCCAAAGTAAATTGCTTGAGTGCTACCTTTAAAATTCCATCATTCACCTTTACAATATATAGCTCATGGGACAAATAGCTTAAAAACTATTGTGGTATTGAATATGTACTTATGCACTTTATCTCTTATTAAGTTGCTCGTTGTGCGATAACCATGTTCACTGGGGACGCCATCAACTACTCTTTGTTGAATTTCATGTGAGTTGCTATGCATGTTCGTCTTGTCTGAAGTAAGAGAGATCTACCACCTTATGGTTAAGCATGCATATTGTTAGAGAAGAACATTGGGCCGCTAACTAAAGCCATGATCCATGGTGGAAGTTTTAGTTTTGGACAATATCCTCAATCTCATATGAGAAAATTATTAATTGTTGTTACATGCTTATGCATAAAAGAGGAGTCCATTATCTGTTGTCTATGTTGTCCCGGTATGGATGTCTAAGTTGAGAATAATCAATAGCGAGAAATCCAATGCGAGCTTTCTCCTTAGACCTTTGTACAGGCGGCATAGAGGTACCCCTTTGTGACACTTGGTTAAAACATGTGCATTGCGATGATCCGGTAGTCCAAGCTAATTAGGACAAGGTGCGGGCACTATTAGTATACTATGCATGAGGCTTGCAACTTGTAAGATATAATTTACATGATACATATGCTTTATTACTACCGTTGACAAAATTGTTTCATGTTTTCAAAATCAAAGCTCTAGCACAAATATAGCAATCGATGCTTTTCCTCTATGGAGGACCATTCTTTTACTTTCATTGTTGAGTCAGTTCACCTATTTCTCTCCACCTCAAGAAGCAAACACTTGTGTGAACTGTGCATTGATTCCTACATACTTGTATATTGCACTTGTTATATTACTCTATGATGACAATATCCATGAGATATACATGTTACAAGTTGAAAGCAACCGCTGAAACTTAATCTTCCTTTGTGTTGCTTCAATGCTTTTACTATGAATTATTGCTTTATGAGTTAACTCTTATGCAAGACTTATTGATGCTTGTCTTGAAGTACTATTCATGAAAAGTCTTTGCTATATGATTCACTTGTTTACTCATGTCATATACATTGTTTTGATCGCTGCATTCACTACATATGCTTTACAAATAGTATGATCAAGGTTATGATGGCATGTCACTCCAGAAATTATCTTTGTTATCGTTTTACCTGCTCGGGACGAGCAGAACTAAGCTTGGGGATGCTGATACGTCTCCAACGTATCGATAATTTCTTATGTTCCATGCCACATTATTGATAATATCTACATGTTATATGCACATTTTATGTCATATTTATGCGTTTTCTGGAACTAACCTATTAACAAGATGCCGAAGTGCCAGTTGTTGTTTTCTGCTGTTTTTGGTTTCAGAAATCCTAGTAACGAAATATTCTCGGAATCGGACGAAATCAACGCCCAGGTTCCTATTTTGCCCGGAAGCATCCAGAACACCCGAGAGCCGCCAGAGGGAAGCCCTGGGGGCCCCACACTACACCCTGGCGCGGCCAGAGGGGGGGCCGCGCCGCCCTATGGTGTGGTGGCCCCAGGCCCCCTCCGAGGCTGCCCTTCCGCCTATTTAAAGCCTCCGTCGCGAAAACCCTATCACGTTTGACGAAACCAGAGAAAACCTTCCAGAGCCGCCGCCATCGCGAAGCCAAGATCTGGGGGACAGGAGTCTCTGTTCCGGCACGCCGCCGGGACGGGGAAGTGCCCCCGGAAGGCTTCTCCATCGACACCGCTGCCATCTCCACCGCCATCTTCATCACCGCTGCTGCTCCCATGAGGAGGGAGTAGTTCTCCATCGAGGCTCGGGGCTGTACCGGTAGCTATGTGGTTAATCTCTCTCCTATGTACTTCAATACAATGATCTCATGAGCTGCTTTACATGATTGAGATCCATATGATGAGCTTTGTATCGCTACTAGTTGTGTGCTACTCATGTGATGTTATTAAAGTAATCTATTCCTCCTGCATGGTGTAAAGGTGACTAGTGTGTGCACCATGTGGTTCTTGTCGTAGGCTATGATCATGATCTCTTGTAGATTGTGGAGTTAATTATCATTATGATAGTATTGATGTGATCTATTCCTCCTTCATAGTGTAATGTGGACAGTGTGTGCACTATGTTAGTTCTTGGTTTATTTTGCAATGATCTATTATGCTCTAAGGTTATTTAAATATGAACATTATTGTGGAGCTTGTTAACTCCGGCATTGAGGGTTCGTGTAATCCTACGCAATGTGTTCATCATCCAACAAAAGAGTGTATGTAGCACATATGAGAAAGAGTTATTTATTATGCGATCAATGTTGAGAGTGTCCACTAGTGAAAGTATGATCCCTAGGCCTTGTTCCTAAATACTGCTATCGCTGCTTGTTTACTGTTTTACTGCGTTACTACTGCTGCAATCCTACCACCATCAACTACACGCCAGCAAGCTATTTTACGCACCGTTGCTACTGCTCATATATATTTATACCACCTGTATTTCACTATCTCTTCGCCGAACTAGTGCACCTATTAGGTGTGTTGGGGACACAAGAGACTTCTTGCTTTGTGGTTGCAGGGTTGCATGAGAGGGATATCTTTGACCTCTTCCTCCCTGAGTTCGATAAACCTTGGGTGATCCACTTAAGGGAAACTTGCTGCTGTTCTACAAACCTCTGCTCTTGGAGGCCCAACACTGTCTACAGGAAAAGGAGGGGGCGTAGACATCAGCGAGCAGGGAGGAAATCGCCAGGGAGGAGCTCGGGAGCGAGCAGGGAGGGGTGGGCAGCGAGCACGGAGGAGGTGGGTAGCGAGCGGGAGGTGAGACACGTAACGGTTCGTTGTCTCGTAGGAAGTTCACACGCAAGCGGGAGCGGGACGCGAGCGGGACGTGGGACGCGAAATCTGAAGACTCACGGGAAGTTCGCATGCGATAAGTTTGGAAGTTCAGAAAGGGTTCGAGAATAGTTATTCTCGAACCGGTTCGAGAATAGCAGACCTATATATATATATATATATATTTCTGAACTTCCCACTTATTTGCACGTGAACTTCCTGACGGAACACTATAATTCCATGTTTTGGCGGACAATGTTTTGAGGCTGATTTTCGAAGTGTTTATCGGAATGATGCATATGATATACCGTTGGGAAGCTACAGAAATTTCGCAACCTTTTTGTTCAGAAACTGTTCCCAAATTCGTAACGGTATAAAAGTAATTTCAAATATACAAAACTATATTTTCGCGGATTTCTGCATTTCCGTGCAGTTTTTTCAGTCTAATTTTTAAATCGTTTGTCCGATTGATGCATATGATATACCGTTAGAAAGATATGAAAATTGCGCAACTTTTTTATGTTCAATGGTTTTCCAAATTATGTATGGTTTAAGAGCAGATTTGAAACTACGTTAATCTGTTATCCGAACTTCTTAATTTTTTGTACTGTCTTTTGGGATTTTGTCCGAACCACTTCTCAAAATGGTACAAATGATATGGCTCTTGAAAGATATTGGTTAGGCGCAAGTTTTTTATGTCGAATAGTTTTCCAAATTCTAAACGGTTTAAGATTAATTTCAGAAATATGGAAAATGAGTTATGACGTCGACATATGAACATTTTGAAATTGGCTTGCCTAGATTGATTATGTGTGGCATGGCGGTATATTTGAGTATTAGCAGAGTCATATCACTATCGATTGCACGGGGTGGATGCCGATTTGGGCAATCGGAGCACGTGTGAATGGTTTCTATGTGTATGATTTCCGTCCAGGAATAATAGACTACATGAACTGCCTTGTAAATAGGTGTGAACTTCTCCGAACATGTTAGTGAACCTCCGATCGCAGTGTAAAAGTTCCATATTATATATTGTTTTTGTCAAAGTTTTCAAACCGTTTATCGAAATGATGCAAATAAAATATCGTTGGAAAGCCATGCAGATTCCACAACCTTTTCATATAGGACATTTCCTAAAATGTTTCATAACTAAAGACCAATTTAAAATGTACCAAAGTATGGAATTTTTAACTTGTCTATTTCTGTGGTATTTTTACGGTGAACTTCTTTAATTTTGTACAATGAACCGCTGAAGCTCAAAGAGTAAGCTCATATTTGCTCATATTTAAACGGTGTATGGCTTTCTAGATTTAAAATCAGAACTTCGGACATGCTAACAAGTGAACCGTTGTTTTTTTCCAAGTGAACTTCAAATTTCTTCTTCCAACTTTTGTTATATGTTTTTTGAGTGAGAGATCTTTCAATTGCTTTATTTAGCAAATTCAAATGATTTGTCGAGTTGAAATAAACAAAATCAAACTTCATGACACCATAATATTACCTATTGTTCCTCGTGGATGAATTGAACTCTTTTGCCAAGAATAAATGAACTACCGTTGCTCGATGTAAAGTGAACTTCTCATACAAACAAAGTGCACCTTAGAACTTACTTTTAACTAATACTATGCATCCAATAAGAGTGAACTGTCAAGATAAAAAAAGTGAACTTTTGCCAAGAATAAAAGATGAGTGGAATTGAACTATTCGATTAATTTAATAGGACTTCTCATCTTGCACGGTGCAATTCTGATTCTTTTTTATTGTGCACTTTTAACTAAAATTGCCAACACATATGGCACTAACTTCCTTAAAACAAAATTGAACTTTCAGTGTAAATAACAATGAACTTCTTTTTTTTCTATCACACATCAACACAAGTATATGCTATTCATTTCCCCAAATTATTACAAGTAATCACAGCTGAAGGCAAAAGTGAACTGTCAGACACAGTATCACTTCACGGAGGAAAAATGCTACACAACCTCTGTGACACAGTAGCACTTCATCAAGTTACAGTTTTAATCCCTGGCCGCGCGCACAGGACTGCTAGTGTATGTGCTGGTGGACTTCCTGTCCGTGCACAACCAACTTCCAGGGGATCAAGCTGCAGAACGACTGCACAAGGGAGCAGGAAAATGAGATCAAATATCAGAAGTGTCACTTATAAACTATCACAATGTAAGTATGCTTGACAGATATAAGAGGTGACTTTTGCATCACCATTTGAAACAATAAACTTCGATCCTCCCTATTAGTCTCTCCCAAAAATTACAATTGATGTAGATACTGCTAAGTTAAGAATTAATAAAACTGCATCATAATTCACAGCCTAGCAGTTCAACACTCACTTTAAATCCTAGCCATTCTTATGAATAAACTGAAGTATGAGAAGTGAATTACCCGCATGAGGATAAACAGAACTTCAGTGAAGGTAAAACTGAACTGGACTCCGTAACAACGGTAGAATAACACTGCAGAACCTGGTGGTTTACCCCTAGCAGCATCTCTGCAAAACGAGGTCTCCGCGCTGGTCGGGTTTAGAGGACGCACAAAACGAAACTTGGATTAGAAATAAAAGAATAATCCACCTACCAGGATTATCTAAATTGAAGTGTCAGGAGATGTGAACTTCAACAATTAGGAGAAGTGAACGTCACCAATTAGGAGAAGTTAATTCCATAGATTAAAAGAACTGAACTTCTGATGATGAAAAATAGTTGTTGCATATTTTTTTGTATAGCTACACCCCGCAATGTTTTTTATATAGAACTTCCTATGTCAACAAAGTGAACGTCCTGACAAAAATATAAATTTGAGGTACAATGTACCGTGCACTACACTGTGTGCTGCATTGTTACAACTATTTTATCCCTGCAATTTTGCAATACATCGCCCAAAACTAGAAATCAACAGTTCGCAAACCTGAAGATGGATCTGCAAGTGCTAGAGCGATGTGAACTATAGCGGACTGCTAGTGCTTTTAAGTGAGATCACCGAGTGAACTCCAGATCAAGTGCACCAACTGCCTAAAATAAACAAGTGTACCAGTGGCATTTTCCCCTCTCGTTTTTTACAGGTACGTGAACTCCCTTTCCCTTCTTCGCCCTAAAGAGAAGACCAAACTGAACTTCAGAAAAAGAAAAGAGTGAACTCCATCAGAAAAAGAAAAAAGTGAACTCCAGATCATAATAGAGCGAACATCCATACACCGAGCTAACTGGAGAAGAATGAACTTTCCGTAAAAAAATAAGTGAATTTCTCCGTAGCATCGGCACATACATATTAGTAAGAATGAATGCCCAGTACAGGCATCATGAACTACGTAACAATGGTTTCTTTTAACATGGAGAACTCTTGTTAATATTAGAGGGTACATTTTGAAATTAAAGTGTACTTCACGGCAAGGAAATACTGACATTCATATCATGCATTTTGTACACATCATTTTTCATTTACACCAAAAGACTAAACTTCATATTTCTTGCATTTTCTAATCCTTCTTTTTACATGTCGGTGCAAATATGTAATGAATAATTCAAAAGAGTTAACACAAATTTACCAATTTTTGCCAAATCTGAACTCATTCACATATAGAATTATAGACAGTGATCATATGATTGAATCTACCTGTTTTTTGTCACAATCTTGAGCTTGCATTTCTGAACAGAAATTTCAGGAAAGTATCTGGTGCCATATCCTGCAACAGAGCAGTGCAATGCACATATTACATACAGTAGAGAATGATGAACTTGAAGTGTTGAAACCTTTGTGCAAATGAAGAGATGAAGTACAAGTATAGAAATATGCAAATCAACAGATGAAAAGCAGCGGACTGGAAAGCTAAGGATGTGGAGGCACTGTTAAGAAAAAATAAAAGAGATCAGGGGTAAACAGGAATAAAAGAGAATCAGGGGAAAACCTTTGCTCCTCTGTACTACCTGTGTAGGTGTGGCTGAGGCTGCCCGGTGGAGGAGGGCCGACGCCCGGTGACCAGTTCCTTAGCGGCGACGAGGAGCCTTTGGGCGAGGAGGCTGGCGCGAGCTCATTTGGACTCCAGCAGCGGGCATTTGAACCAAGTGAGCTTCCGAAAGAAGTTGAGGTGAACTTCCAAATATAGATGTGAACTTGGCGAATTAAGAGAAGTGGGCTTCACAGATTATGATAAGTGAGCTTCACGGATTAGAAGAAGTGAGCTTCATGGATTATAAGAACTGGCAGAAATATATAAAATGAAAATAGCAGTAGATGTGTCGCGAATTATGAGAAGTGAGCTTCACAGATTAGGAGAAGTGAGCTTCACAGATTAGGAGAAATGAGCTTCACTGATTATAAGAAGTGGCAGGAATATATAAAATGAAAATAGCAGTATATGTGAACTTCGCGAATTAAGAGAAGTGAGCTTCACATATTAGGAGAAGTGAGCTTCACGGATTATAAGAAGTGAGCTTCACAGATTAGTAGACTAGAATACCGCATCATAATCAATCAGTTGTCAACCCATTTCATATCTCATAATGTTTCAGTAATTGGTTATTAACGAATCAATTCAATAATCACTAGCTAGCTATGAAACAAACAAGAAAAGGGATTGTGATGAGAATGTTGTACATACAGAGGAAGTTTGAGCAGACACCATTGACGACCATCCCCTGGTTATTGGTATACACGAGCCTCTTGCCGCAGAGCCATACCATCTTGGCGTTCCCAAAGCCCCCAAGAGGCCTACTGGCCAAAATTGTTGCAAAGATATAGGAGTTCAGAGGAGGCAGCTTACTTGTGACAAACAACAACAAACTGAACCGCACCATGGCTAACAGTGAACTGCATCACTACTACTTGATCGAGATAGCATAGTGGTCATGGTAACCTACCAATAATTAATAAGAATATGATAAATTGTTCAAAATGTAAGATTGTAAGTCATTATGCTTTAAACAGGGCCAATAAGAACGAACATGCTATGAACTCACTGTGATCATTTAGTTTGGTTTCATAGAAGAATTGCACTGGACGGCCAAAGCATGGCTGTAATCCGGGCGGTAGTGAACCACCGAGGGAGCAGAAGGTGGACTCGCCGGCTGCATGCTTCTGGGCTTGTGTTTTGGAGCAGAAGGTGCAGCTGTTAATTTTTTTCGTGAAATTTTCACTTTTCTGCACATTGACCAGTACCAATGAACTGATGTTATTTTTGGCAAAAGAATATAAACCTAGCTGTAATAAACTGAAACTTTTGTAGGAAAATAAAAAGGTAAACACCCATTGTTGATTGAACTGAACTTCCTATCTAACAAAATTAAACTTGACATCCAGACCACACTTTTTATATGAAAAAATGAACTTTTGTGCAAATACGAAGTGAGCTTCAGGAGAAGTTTCAATGAACTTCCAAAAAATTAAACAATTTCCAGATGATATTTTTTGGATATTCCAAGAGACCTTCTCTTGCTGACAAAAGAGAAAATAGAAACTCAAACTTCTCTTGCTGACAAGCGAACTTCTCTTGCAGCATCAACGTAGATCATATATAAGAAAATATCATAGGTAAATATTTGTGTTGCAAACAATGTTAACTCCCGTGCGAGGCGAAAGTGAACTTTCCCATTGACATAAAGTAAGCTTTTGTTAGAGAAAAACGAAATTTCAAACAAAGAACAATGATTTTCATGGAACTGTACCACCCCGATGCCATATAAGTGAATTTCTCAAGCTTAATAAGTTAACTTCTCGAAATTAACTAGTGTAGTGCCCATGGCCTTTTGTACAATTCTTCAAAAGAATGTGGGATAAAGCGATTTGGTTTTGCAGTGTATGGTTTTGTAGTTTTAAACACTTGACTTCGGATGTGCTAACAAGCGAACCATTGTAGGTTGCAGAGTGAACTTTGATTTTCTTATTACAAATTCTACAGTAAGAGAACTTCATTTTTTATACATCAAATTCTAATGTTTTTATACAGTGGACTTCGATATTTCATTAAATGACCTGCTATGGCTTAACAAGTGGAGTAAAAAAAATGTTTTTTATAGCAAATCAAACGTGTTTTGCAAAAAAATAACATTGTTGTTTCGACCAGAATAGTTTACTTAAAAAGGTGAACTTCATGGTAATATAAATGTGAGCTTTTCCCAATGCAAAGATCCACTTCCACACGCAGGTCTGATGTGAACTCGACACATCATAGCGGGGATAGCACGAACTGACGGGACTGAAACTAATCGACACGACGACACCCAAGGTTAACTTCTGAAACTATTTTTGTGTGATGTAATCGTCTAAACTTTGGCCAATATGAATAAAGAATACACAATCTGTATTAAAATCTCAAACACACCAGGTGCAGTTTATAAGGATTACCATCACCAACATTCTAAGATCAACTACACGAGATGATATGAGCAGAAGGTGGACTCACCAATTTGTCGTCGTGGTTGAGTACTGAATCGTGTGACGTGAAGTTGTAGTGGAGTTCCTGACGGAGCACGGTGGACACCAGAGTGAGACGCGTAGTGGACTTCCCAATGGAGCTCGTTGGAGGGATCACAAGAGAGGACAGCATGAGTGCTTGATTACTCGCATCTGAACATCCATCTCATGTCCCCGATATGGATATGCCTGCACTGGGTATATGCACATGGTTTTGTTGTGCCTGGATGGATCATGCCATCCTTCTTACCATGGATAAATACCTGAAAAGGAACAGCAAAAGCAAGTTAAAATAACCGGCTTTTGTAAACAAAAGGAACCTCTACTTCCTTTTATAGTCAGACACGACATCAGCACATACTTGTACCATATTATTCCCAACCTTGATTCATTTTTTCCATAAAAATGAGAGAAAAAATACAGAAAAAAGAGAGACAGAGAACACTATTTCAGCAAAAAACAGCAGTGAGGACAATATACGCCTGCACTTCACAGATGCAAGGAGTTGCATTTTAAATAAAAGCAAACTTCACATTTTTGTGCTTATGTGGACAAGCAAAATTGCATTTTAAGTAATAGCGAACTTGCATTTTAAATAAAAGCTAACTTCACATTTTTGTGCTTATGTGGACAAGCGAACTTGCATTTTAAATAACAGTGAACTTCACATTTTTGCGCTTATGTGGATGCGAACTTGCATTTTAAATAAAAGCGAACTTCACATTTTTGTGTTTATGTGGACAAGCGAACTTGCATTTTAAATAAAAGCGAACTTAACCTTTTTGTGCATATGTGGACAAGCGAACTTGCATTTTAAATAAAAGCGAACTTCATATTTTTGTGCTTGACAGTGGAGACTGCAGCTATTTTTTTCCCAAGTTGTACTGTTGTAGATACATGATATGCACCAACTGCAGTACCCACCCTTCTGAAACTAGTAATGGCTATCTCCAATAGGCAGGCTAGTCAAAATAAGCTAGCAATTTTCTGGCCTTGCGGCCCAAGATTTTCCGATGGTAAGAACAGTTTCAACAAATGTAAAAAGACTGGAAGGCACCAGTAACTCTGGTTCTAAGCTTGAATCGGCTGGACCAGATACCAATCTACATTACCTGTGCGTCATTCCCAGGATGGTGCGAACTGAATCGACAGACAGGTCCGTTTCCCCGAGCACATTAGACAGAAAAAAGAATCAACGCATAGCCAGAATCAAGAAAAGGATGTCTACATCGGCGAGGTTATGACCCGATTAGATCGTGGGAGATTACCATTGAATCCCAATCGTATCGCAGAGATATAGAGAGAGAGGAGGGGGAGAGGGGGAGGTTGCAAACCTGAATCGCCTATTGCGGCCCCCCTTGGCTGGGAGGATGGGCGCCGCCTACCAGGACGGCTATCCAGGCAGGGGCGGTGCGGCGAGCAGGGGAGGATCCAGGCCGGGGCGGCGCTCAGGGGAGGAGCCATGCCGGGGCGGCGCGCAGGGGAGGATCCATGCCGGGGCGGCGCGCAGGGGAGGATCCAGGCTGGGCGGCGCATGCTGAGTAACGTGGAACGCAGTGGAGGCACGGCCCCACCCAACGGCACGGTTGATATGGGGATCCGGCTGTGCGTGGGAGGAAGGCGCGCGGTGACGCCGGCTGCCTCCGGGAAGAAGGCGAGTGGGAGTTGGGAACGGGCGGCGATGCCAGCTGCCGCCGGGAAGAAGGTGAGGCGGGAGTTGGGACTGGTCTGCGACGCGGCTGCCGCCGGGAAGAAGGTGGGGCGGGAGTTGGGGACGGCCACCGGGAAGAAGCTGGGGAAGTTCACAAGGAGGAGAAGTGGGGAGGCGTCGGTGGGTTTTTCTCATACGGGTTGGTTCGGGAGCTTGTCGGTGGTTCGGCTCGGTCTGGACCAGGGGGTTCGAGAATAGGTATTCTAGAACCCCTCTTAAGGGGGGTTCTAGAATAGTTCAGCTCTATATATATATATATATATATATATATATATATATATACCAGCACTATTCTGCAACTGGTTGCAGAATAATATTCTGAGCACCGACTTGTACTTTCCTGGACACAAGGTTGAACTTCCTGGATAAGAGGGTTGACCTTTTTGTCGGAACTTACTTGAACTTCCCATTTTCTTAAGAGCTACTGATTACACTATGATTTTTTCAACCATTTGTCGGAACTATGCAAATGATATACCGTTGGATAGATAATGAAAAACCGCAACTTTTTCATGTTCACAACTTTCACAGATTCAGCACGGTTTAAATTTAATTTTGAAAATACGAAAACTCTTCTATATGACCAGAAAACGAACTTTTAGTTTGATTTTTGAACCGCTTATTGGAAATGTACAAATGATATACCGTTGGATAGATAATGAAATTGCGCAACTTTTTCATGTTTTAAGTTTTTTCAAAATCCTCACAGTTTTTGAACAATTTTGAAAATACCGAATTTCGGACGTACTCAAAAACGAGCGGACAGTAATTTAGATGAATTTTTTCAACCGTTTGTCGGAATGATGCAAATAATATGGCGTTGGAAAGCTATGAACTAGGCGCAACTTTCTTATTCCAATTGTTTTCTCTGATTCCTTACAGTTTAAGAGAACAACTTGAATTACTGTCCGCCCGGTTTATGTGACGGGCACCGAATGATTTTGCCCGCGATTTCCATCCGGTATATTGAAACAATGCAAATGATATACGGTTGGAAAGGTGTTGAAAGGGCGCATCTTTTTCGTATCTACCATTTTTGCCAAATCCAAACGGTTTAAAAGTAATTTTAGAAGTTTTGAAATCATGTTTCCGGTATACTTTGCGAGATAATGACTCGAATTCGATGAATTAGATCCATTTATTTATTGTGAAATGTTGTAGGTAATGAAATTAGACTCATACTCTATCATATAAAGCTTTGGGTGGCAATGGTTGAGTTGGTTAGTGAACAAAACAATGAGATTTTCACAATAGATTTCCGTCTCGCAAAAAACAGAGCATTGAACTTCCGCCGACATGAGCTTGTACTGCTCGGGCAATGCGGTTGTACTTCTTGGTGCTGTTTCACGAAGTTGTTCAGAAAAACTAATAAATTTTATCTGAACACTGTCTACTTCCCGTAGTTACCGCTTGTACTTCCTGCAGTCGCCGCTTGTACTTCTCGAAATCACAGATTGTACTTCCCGCGGATGAGGATTTTTATTTTTTATTTTTTGTGCATTAGGATTTTGTCGGTTTTTTGTACTTCCTATATTAAGTGGGTGTACTTCTTGTGTCGAACGATTGTACTTCTTAGCTTTAATTCTTTGTACGTCCTCGCGGATGACGAGATTATTTTGTATATTTGGATTTTTATCGGCTTTCTTATAGTTCCTAAATAACTGGTTGTACTGCCTGTGTTGAATGGTTGTACTTCTCATCATCGAGTATTCGAACTTCCTCGCGGATGATGGGATTATTTTGTTTTTTCTACATTTGGACTTTGTCAGGTTTCTTGTACTTCCTATATTAAGTGGGTGCATTGCTAGTGTCGAATAGTTGTACTTCTCATTGTCAAGTATATGAACTTCTTTAAGGGTGATGGGATTACTATTGTTTTTTTTCTATGTGGAATTATGTGGGAGTATTTTCTTTGAACACTTTTAATTCATGTAATTGCCGCTTGTACTTCATGTCGTCTCCGCATGTACTTCTCGTAATCACTGCTCGTACTTCCTCGCAGATGACGGGATTATTTTGTTTTTCTACATTTAGATTTCACCGGGTTTCTTGTACTTCCTATATTAAGTGGGTGTACTGCTCGTGCCGAATGGTTGTGCTTCTCGTTGTCAAGTATATGAACTTCCTCGCGGGTGATGGAATTTTATTGTTTTTTGTACATTTGGTTTTTCTTGGTTTTCTTGTACTTCATGTATTAAGCAGGCGTACTGCTCGTGTCGAATGCTTGTACTTCTCAGCGTCAAGTAGATGTACTTCTCACCGTCAAGTATTTGAAGTTCCTCGTGGATGCCGAGAATTTTTTTTTCTACATTTAGAACTTGAACTTGCTAGTCTTGTGTACTTCCCGTTGGGATTTTTAATTAGTCAAATATAAAATACATTCCAAGTTTTTCTATTTCTACACTCTAGAAGTCCAACCAACTATGTGCCTGTTTGCTTCGATGCATCCACTCTAACATGTGGCATTTTTTTATGGTCAGCACCACGTGAAGCGACTCTGAATTTGGCAAACGGGAAACTGAGACGGTGACAAATGCGAAAAGATCATCAATCAAATGCTTTAAATTTAATGTATTTCAGCCTACAATATGGCCGTACTGCCAGAATTACCCAACCAAATGAGTATGCAAACTTCCGCAGTTTAATTTTAATCTCTGCTGGCCATACAATTAGATGTTTTTGTTTCTTTTTTTTTTTGATTTATTTTTTGAGCGGGAGGTGTACTTCCTGGTAGCAAGTTCTTGTGCTTCTCCATTGTTGTTTCTTATACTTCTTCGTACAGCTTTTTTTCATTCATACAAATTTCTTCTAATTCCCATCAAAAAAATTCTTAGAAGTATAATTTTTTTGATCAAAGAATACAGGGAATATAGGGAATTTGTGCCCAAATGATCTCTTAATCATGTATAATTTTGAAACAGCACAAATAAAATTCAGAAAAGGAATACAGGGAAGAAATTTTGAAACAGCACAAATCTAAGGTCCATAAGAACGCCATACACAAATCGTATATGATTTGCCGTACGCATAGCAATGCTCTACTTCCTTATAGCCTGGCAGGAGGAACGGACCTCAACGGCCACGGTGCCGCAAGCGCTCAAGTCCTACAGCCGACTAGTTCTTTGCATGTACTTTTGTTCTGAACTTGCCTGTACTGCTTAATCCTACAAAAAATGTAGAGAAGCAACAACATCTCGCCCGAGCATCTTGCAGAGCTTGCGGAGTACTTAACACGAAGAACATCTAGAAAAACAACTATAGCCCGAACTAGATCCATGCACAGAACTATCCATATGAGCATTCAGTAGAAGTATTCATCAATCTGAAAAATAAATAAACAGAGAGAAAAACGAGAACTGCCGACACGACCACCAAATCAATTGTTACAGTCCACAATAGTAGCAAGGTATGAATGCCTGATACAACCGCAAGGTCATATGGGTTCACTGCATATACAGTGTGACTTTTATAATTCTTTTACAACAAAGTGCGACTGTGTGAGAGAGCAGTTGGTAAGTAATTCACTTCAGAGCAGAGGTGCGGACTTCACAACTACTCCGTATCAATTAAAGCCAAGACAAATACCAGCGCGCATTGTTAATTAACCATTCATCCGTCTCTACTGAACTGACCTGCTCTTGCCGAACTGTTGCTGCATTGCATGGTCGTGGTCACTCGATCTGGACCGGTTGGTGATGCTCTTCGCACCATAGGTTGCAAACTGCCTATGAAATAATTAGCATGCCATACAATTTCAGAATTGAGGTGTACACAAGAACATCCACCCTTGATCTACGTTCTAATCTGAACAAGGGAACCAAGGACATTGAAACTTTTCTCCGCTTGTTTCCAAAACATGAACTGTCGGAGGAGGAATCAAGAACAACTAACTACTTTTCTACTAAAAATAAGCGTGTACTGCTCAATCAAGGAAACTTGTACTTCCTTCCAACAAGCACATATGCTGCCAGTTCCAAGAAGAAAACCATGAACTGCACGGTTAATAGAGAGTAGAGAGAGATGTAAAAATATACAAATAGTAGAGAGAGAATGAGGAATTGGACGAGAAACATGGTCGTGTTCAGCGCGCTGGTACGGGGCGGCCCTGCGCAGGTCGCCGGCGGCGCGACGGGTAGGGGGCTGCGGCACGCGGGCAGGGGGACAGCAGCGCGCGGGTCGGGGCGATCGTTAGCCGACAGAGGGTCGGGGGCACGCGGGCTAGGACCAGCGGCGGGGGTCTGGCCAGCGGCTAGGTAGCTTGGTCGACGGTGCTTGCCTTGCCCACGGGAAGCCGGCGGCTAATGCCTGGACGGCGGCGCGGGAGCCTGCTCGATGTTGGTGGAGGGCGGTTGGGGAAGGTAGACAATGCGGGAGATCGGGGAGGTCCGGCGGCCGTTGGCAGTACCCAGGGACACCATGAATGGGAGACGTGGAAGGGGATAAGGCTGGGACGACGGTGGGCGGGCCGGCGGCGCGCGGTGGAAGGGGCCTGCGGCACGCGGCGCGGAAGGGGCCGGCGCGCGGCGGAAGAGACGGCGGCGCGCGAGGAAGGCGGCGGCGCTCGGGGAGGTGGCCTGCGGCGCGCGGCGCGGAAGGGGCCGCGGCGCGCGGCGGAAGGGCCGGCGGCGCTCGGGGAGGTGGCCGGCGGCGCTACGAAAGGGGCGATGGCGCGCGGTTGGGGATAGGCTACGAAAGGCGGTTGTGAGGACCAGCGACGGGCGCCGGCGGCGGGCGCCGGCGGAGGGGCGGCGGGCGCCGGCGGCGAGGGCCCAGCTTGAGGCCGGAAGCAGATACCGACACGCAGGTCGCGGGGTTGGATGCATGGGAGGAGATCGTGGGGTTGGGGAAAGGGGCAGGTTGACCGGCTATTTTTTCCTTCCGCAGGCTCGCGCCCGGTTGCAAAATAGTGCAACCCTATATATATATATATATATATATATATATATATATATATATATATATATATATATATATATATATATATATATATATATATATATATATATATCGACGCGGATTTGCTACCATGGTGGCTAGCTATGCACCCATCACTGGCCATTGGATATAGTGTGCAAGAAAATCAAGGGATCAAGATTCCTATGTCTATGGTGAAATGAGCTAACGGAAATATGAGTGGGCGTCTACAGCCGTTAGCTTGCTGGCCGAATTGGTGGATGTGTTCTACCCTGTAGAATCTGAGCAAATAAGTGAAGTGCAACTTCAACTGTAGTACTAAATAATATACGTTTGATAATACACATATTTCTACATTTGTTTCTACAATGTAGAATCTAAGCAAATGTTACTGCAACCTCAAATGTAGTACATATTAATCTACGTTTTAGAGTACACATGATGAAGCAATGTTTTGGAAATACACATGATGAATCTACAATACACGTGATGCTTGCGTTTGTTTTTACACTCTCGGTGAGGATTGGAAAAAATGGTGAACTATGTGCCAGCCCCTGCGGCCGATTGTAGTCCGGCGATCATCGACGAAGATCTTCTGGCGCGACGCACGTACAAACGAACCTCTATTGCATCACGATTTGCACATACGCTCGATTTAGCTAGCACCTAATTAAGCAGCTACACAAGCACGTCGATCGATTTCAGCTAGTTTTAGCTGTATGCACATACCAAGCTAGCTAGTACGAGTCGATTGATTGATTCTATAGTAGCGCCGAAACAACTCACGCGTACACAAAAGCAATTGGATCGTCACAGGTGCGTATCACACCTGTTATAAACTTGTATTGATTTCACGATGTTACAACCTATATTACATGGGTATGAACACTAGGCAAAACGTCGCAGCAACAATACGAGTCGCACTCCGAGCATCTGCAGGTCTGCCCGGCTGTTCCCGCGAGATGGCCGCTTCTCCAACCTTCAAGCTTGATAATCGGGTGCTTCCTCCAGCATGCCGACGCCAACAAGAGGCAGGCCAGCTTCAAAACTTGATGACTGGCGCTGCATTGTGCACGCCTGTGTCAGAGAGTTGCCGCCGCAGTACTGGCTGACGAAGTCAGTAATCGCTGCCGGTGTATCTCCGCTCATCTTCTCCCTGTACACATATGCATGCACGTGAAATTCAAATATGAGAGAAAACATTATGCTAAATTAAGTGCTTATTTGTAATACAAGTAAAGGCGCAAGGTCTAGATCCACTTGCTTCTTGAGAATGCACCGTACATGAGCATACTTATCATCGCGTGCAACATCAAGCGATGTGCGTAATATTTCCTTCAAGATAAAAGAATATCGATGATGATATAACTAAGACATTTGATGGCCATGAGGTGGTCTTATTCTGTCACGAAGAACACTCCAAACCACTATTCCGTGGCTCTGCTTGCAACTCATATGCTAGTTGCATTTTCTTCTCCATGCCAGACTGAGGAGTTTCATAGAATGGCAAAGTGTATTGCAAAGTGTATTGCAAAGTGTTTGATAACTGAGCAGTATGTGTATTGCAAAGTGTATTGCATGTAATTGTGTGGATTCAAAATTTGAAAAGTGTGCTCCTGGACAGCTGTGTGAGAGACAGCGTTATCTTGATCCGTTTGCAAGCTGTGCTCTCAAGTGTACATCTAGTATCATATGCAGTATATCCGACGGCTTCTGGGGCGTGCACAGCTAGCCACCATGGTAGCCCACTATTTTGGATATATATATATATATATAGAGAGAGAGGTAAATTAACTGGTGCTCCATGGTGCCCGGGCACCATACGTAGATATTTTTTGCTTTGTAGTACACATACTTGAGGGTATACATACCTAAGTTACATATATATATATATATATGCAAAATAGTGGGCTACCCCCATGGCTAGCTATGCATGCTCATACAGCCGTCCGATTCACTATAGAGTGCATGAAATCCTTTGCCGGGAGCACATAATTCCTAATGGAAGGTCCAACGCCGTTGTAGTCAGAGCAGCAGACACACCTGTCTAGTCCATGCAATTCCCAAAGCCAATCCGAGTGCATTTTGTAGTGCTATTTCACATGTTAAAAAGGATGCCAACTTATTTGGATGACGACTCCGACCAGCAAATTTACCAAACCATCGTTCCTAGCAAAATATTAGACATCACACATTTGTGTCTGGTGCGCGTGTTGCTCCTGCGTGTCATTTTATATCCTGCTTGATTGAAGCAATTATCCCAGCGGAGGAAATTCATGGATTATAATTGATCACGCAGAGCTCATCGACGAGCAAGGTTAGTTGTTAACGTCCGGTTTTCCAATGATTTTCCAATGCAGCAGACTACATTCCTCCCCGCTATGTTCTGGGATTCAAGAAAGTAAACGAGTTTTTTTTGCTGCAGGGGGTGAGGCCGTTCGTGGAGCTTGCGCCGGCGGTGGTGTGCTCTCTGGACTTCAATGACTCGCTAGAGGATACGTCCTTCACCGCTTACCCATGGACGACGTTGATGCTGTTCGAGCCATTGGGGGTGGCCATGCTGATGACCATGGGGAAGGCGGGCGGCGGTGGTGTCGTGGGATCGGCCTGGTCGCGCTTCGTCTTCAGCATGTCCGACAACGCGCTCAAGCCGTGGTATCTGTCCACCACGCCGGCGGCGCCCGTGGCGGGACCGTGCTCCATGGTGGCCTCTTCAAGTCCTTCCTTCGTCGGCGTGTCCCCGCTCACTGCACACTCCTTCTCATTCGCCTCACCAGCCGCGCGCTCCATTCCGCAGCCCGTCCAGCAGCACCGAGGTAGACCCATGGGGCCGACACCGTCCGTCGCCAAGGGACACAAGGCTCCTTCTCCTGCTCCTATATTGACGCTGCCACCACTGCCGCAACAATTCCTGAGGACGCCGTGGTCGTCGTTCCTGCAGTCCCCGTTCATGTTCCGGAAGGACGGGCAGTCTAGCCATGGGGAGCGGGAGCGCGAGTCCTTCATGTTGTTCCTAGGCTTCTGCCGCCGGCCCTACGCACCCATCGTCGACGAAAAGTTCTTGCTCCCTACGCAACCATTGTCGATGAAAAGCTCTGTGAATTTCCGTGGTAGCAAACTAGTAGCAGCAACAATTTGCCTATAAGTAGCTTACGTGAATAAATATGTATATGAACCACGGAACAGACCCATGGTTTTACCTCCATTTTCAGACCACGCAACCCAACCTCTGGTTTTGCAGTTCCGCTAGACAATGAAAATGTCCAGCTAAATGGTCGGTTCAGCTGTAGGTTCAATGGTTCCTACACATGGTCATTATTTTGTTCATTTCATTGGTCAAACTAGTTGGCGAGCAACTTGCCATTTTTGTGCAGCCAAAATGATGATACAGTTATAATATTGATATATGCTCCTGCTTTCGTAACAAACGGATCAACGCTTGCCATCGATAAAACAAGATGGATTATTACTCACGCTGCTCAAAGACACTGCCTATGTGTGGCCGTTTTAATTAAGACGGAAGATAAATAGGGAGCTTTTCAGCTGTAATTTGCACGGTACAAGGCAGGGGAGCAAGCAGATGCAGCATGTCAAAACGAATGCCAGTGAGAACTGCAGTTTCAAACACAGTTTCGACAGCAAATACCATGCTCGTTGCTATGTCAGTTTGGTTGTTATAGCTAGCAAGACATCAGCTGTACGTCTAATGCCTCAAAACAGCACCATAGTTAGACACAAACCTAGCCGGTGGATCATCTCCTTCCATTCACAACTTTCCAAAACCAACGCATGCATGTATTTAATATTGAAGGAAGTTTCGACTGTATTACCATTCATGTTGCAATTACATGTGTACTAAAAAGTGTAGCACAATGTTTTTGCCTTTGAATGACTGTCATTTTTATGAACTCTCGTATGTATTACCATCCATATTGCAATTACAGCTAGTACCACCTGAGCAGCCCAACGTCTCCAAACGGAGAAGTACCAGCCGTTAAGTTCATTCCTTTGCCAGCCATGGGAATCTTGATCCCTTCATTTTTCTGCTCACATACCTAAGGTATTGCATACCTAAGGTGTACGTACACTAATACGTGTATATATATGTTAGGTATGTGTAACTTGCATGTGTGTATGTTAAGTATGTAAATGTTAGGTATGTGTAATTTGTATGTGTATATGCTAGGTATGTAAACCTTAGGTATGTGTAATTTAGACACGTACACTCCAGGTATGTACGAAATACACGTTTGGTGCCCGGGCACATATATATATATATGAAAAGACACATAGTTCATATATATGAAAGACATATAGCTCATATATATTGAAAGATACATAGTTCAGATATATATGAAAAGACACATAGTTCATATATATGAAAGACACATAGTTCATATGTATTAAAACGATCGATTCATAGTTCATACAAATTAATATAGAAGACCATCCACTACTCATCATCTCTAAATATTGAGATGATCAACATGGCTAGTAGCCAACTAGGATCCAATGCTTCCTAGCAATCTCGAAGCCCAGGTGAGCGTCTAGTGCTGCATAGTGCACTTGCTCGTAGCTCAATGGATAGTTGGCCCATCCAAAAATGAGCTTGTCTTATTTTTCTTGCACGGCGAGTCCATCTTCTTCTTGTGGTTGTACTTCTTCTTCTGCTCAAGGTTTGTCCCAATGGTATGCTTTGCCAAATCATATAGACTTGGAGTGGTCTTGGTGGTGGGGTTCGGGACTACCTTCTGGAGGTCGTACGTAGAAGTGATGTGAATGCCCTCGAGTCTTAGCTTTTTCACATCGTTGTCCATAGCGGCACCGCAGAATCTGATGTTCCTGTCCTCCAAGAAATCCTTGAGCACTTGTGGCACTTTTATATCGGCAAGAATCATCTGGAACACCAACATCTCGGACGCCACCGAGAGTTGAAGGACGGCGGCGCGCTGATCCTCACCGGCCTTTTTCGAGAAATTCCCTCTTCACGCACCGGATCCACTTCTCCACCATTCTTGCGTGGAGCGTGACCGTGACCTTGAACGCCGCCTCCATCCCTTTGGGCTTGAGGTAGTACACCCGTGTCCGACGAGCCGGGTCGCGCACGAGGTGCTCCATCGGCGAAGAGAGGGTCGAATGAACAATGGCAAGTTGCAAATGGTGGATGAGGAGAAGAGGCCGGATGGAGAGAGTGTGTGTGGCAATGGTGAATAAAATGGTGAGCTTATAAAGCAATGGGAAGAGGAAGATAAACAGTGACTAGCTGCACCGGCGCCGGCGGCTCGGATTCCACGCCGACGCTCGGTTTCGACGCGGCCAGTAATGGCGACGCGCGATCGGGCTCCGCGGGAAACTGAACATTTGACTTTAGGTCCCGGTTGGGAATAAGCACCGGGATTAAAGGGGGTGCCGCAGACGCCGCGTGGCGCAAAACCCTTTAGTCGCGGTTCGGGAGACGAGCCGGGACCTTTGGGTCTTTACGAGCCGGGACCTTTGGGTCTTTACGAGCCGGGACCTATGGGTGCCGTACGCTGTAGCGTTTACAGGGCGACGTGGCCAGGCCTTGAGTCCCGGCCCAGGACACGGCCGGGACCAAAGGTGCCTGACCAAAGGCCCCTTTTCTACTAGTGTATGTGTGAGCCATTAGAGTGACTCGGGATGCAACCCTAGCATGCCGCCGTTTCCCTCCCCTTGCTGCTACAAGAAGAGGTCCTCGAGCAGTCGAGTGTTCAGCGGTGAAGGTGGCGGGGAGGATCGTTCACCGCAGCGAGCTGCACGGTTATCCTGGTCCACCTCCTTCCCATTGAAATGGTAGAGAATATATTTCAGTCTTCACCATCGACATGCAGCTTTTTCTCTGCGGGTGATAGTGGGTTGCGGCGAGGCTTCTCTCTAGGTTAGCTGGGTTGAGTTTATGGTTTTCCATGTTAGCCTTGTTGGTTGGCCCTTTCGTTGTTCTCT
The DNA here is from genome assembly GCF_019359855.2 of Lolium perenne. Classification (NCBI taxonomy): domain Eukaryota; kingdom Viridiplantae; phylum Streptophyta; class Magnoliopsida; order Poales; family Poaceae; genus Lolium; species Lolium perenne. The sequence goes on from NC_067245.2 coordinate 51,869,416, forward strand.
GGTGAGCATCTCCTTTGCTAACCAGCCGGCGCCTTTTTTTTTCAAAGCGAGGGAAACTGTGCTTTCACCCATATTCAAAAAAAAAACTCAACTCCTTTTTTCTGAAACTTTGAAGTAAGATTTGAATTGAACCACAAGATTATCTAAGATTTCAACTCCCAACTGAACTTCAAATTCATTTGTATTCACATTTCTACCCAAAAATCTTAATAAAATAGAGAGCAAAGACTAACAGTGTGAACTACCACAAGAACTCCTACCACTGAGGTCTGAGGAGGGGCATGTAAAAAAAAAGTCATGGATCAGTTGGTTTCGTGCTTAGTCGTGGGCCATCAGAATGGGCATCACTGACATGTGGCGCGAGACCCAGAGCAATATTCCTTCATCGTTGGCAGCCGACGGCCTAGCGATAGCTGGGCTGATGCCTCTGTGAGCACGCATTGCTGTCGCCGTCTCGACGACTATATGTTTTTCTTGTGCGATGAAGTTTCCGAATGAAGTTGCTGAAGAAAAAACGAAGGTGTTCCCAGTGCACCGTCAGGTTGAGGCGCGTGCGTCGGTGCGTGATCTATACCGTTTCCTTTCCCCGGTTGCACTGCTGGAACCAATCATCCTGCATTCATCAAGTTGAAAATAGACAAGAAGATATGAGCACCGACCAAATAGCCCCGATCCATCATCGCTTCCTTAATTTACTGACAGACCTACACTAAAGCCGATTCTTCAGAAAGAGGAAAATCATGGTGGGTAACAGACAGGTACGTACATGTAGCGCGTAAAGTCGAGACCAGACAGGTCAGGCCCGAGCCCAAAGTCGCACGAACCGACCTGGCCACTCTGCACGCAGGCTGGCTATCACCGCATCCAAAGCTCCCATGCATGTGCGCGCCACACGCAGCTGCTCCTTGGATCCATCCCGGGCGTCTGTCACATTGAAATCCACCTGGACTCTTCCCCGTCCCTCTCGCAGGTGGCGGTCTCCAAAAGTAACGGGGCCCGCTAGGGTGAAGCGCCAAGGCTTTTTCATCCCTCCTTTTCACTTAGGGCATCTCCAGCGGCATGAGTCAAAATGGCACGATGTGGAGTAGGCGGGCGGGGGAGTGCGCAAGGAGGCGGCAGCATCAGCGGCACGTGAGGCAACGGAGCTCGTTGTGGCAGAGACCGAGCGGGTCGTGGAGGAGGGAGCATTGGGCGGTCGAGATCGGCAGAGCGAGTCCACGGGTGGTGCGCACCGTCCGCCACTCCGTCGTCCTACAATGCCGCTAGGAACGCCCCATCTAGGCTGCGTGGCCGGCAATCGACGGGGCCAAACCAGCCGGCAACGGCGGCCTCGACGACAGCGGGGAGTAGACGTAGGCCAGCCAACAGTAGAGGCGGTCTTTTAATTTTTGTTTAATTACATATGTGGCCCTTTTTGTAACCAGCTATCAGAACTTAATTCTGAAACTTTGTTTAGTGAAATGTGTCACTTTCACATGGCCCGGGGACCGAAGGGCAGACACTCACACGGTCCGTGTGTTCTTCATGTAGAAGCATCCGTTTTCTAAATTTCGTGAACGGATGGGCCACGTCAGACGGATCGGTCTGTTTGGTCATGCCGCTAGAGCGTGCACACCGGTGCGTTTGTCCGCGTGGACCGTTCAAACGCGGCATGACAGTTTAGATCGCATCGCTGGAGATGTCCTTAGGCCCCTGCATTTCCCTTTTTTATTTCCAAGGATACCCTCTTCGAGACTTCTGGTCTGCTGCTTGGTGGCACATTTGCGGATAGGCCCTCTTGCGATGCGGTGCAGTGCTGCCAGTGCGTGCATGTGAGCTGTGTGCATGACCACTGACATTGCAGGGGATCCAAGCAAAGCCTCCATCCTACTTGAACGCCAAGAAAGAATAAGAAGAAGCTACAGACATACAGCGAGGCTTCAAGAGGGCGCCCAAAATGGCCATGCAAGCATGCGCATCTTCCGATGTTTAGTCGGTACGTTACCATTTGCTAAGGCGTACGTGTCGATCGGCGGAGCATCAGTAGCAGCTTATCGTTTTCACGACGACACCATTCATGCTAGTGCATGGAGAGAATCGAATTAATCCTCGCACGAAACTGAACGTGGGAGTATGACCTGAGCAGCACTTACAATCATTGCTACGAGAGTAGCTAATCCTAACCAGCTCGACGTGCACGTGAGGACGTTGAAATCCTAGGGTTTTTGTTGGTTGGTGTATACCCATAGATCGATTTGATGAGGTACTTGATCTTCTGAAATGTCTAGACGACCATGAATGATCTTGCGGTGTATGATTTGAGCCAACCTACTATCCACATGCGTCAAGAGAAATGATAAGTCAGAAATCTGAATATGCACTTCATTTTTTCGGAAGAAAACCACTACAGATCTATTAAAAATCATCAATAATAGTACACAGAGCTTAAAAAGTAATAAAAATTACGAATAGGTCACTCGAACCACCTAGTGACGATTATAGACACTAGGAGCCGAAACCGCGCCATCGTACTTGCCCCTCCATCACCCGAGCTGGACAAATCATATCATAGTAGAGCTTGTTGTAGTACACGAATGGAAAATCGCCGTGCAATGCCCCAAAAGAATTAGCGTACCAGGGCAACAACCAGCGCCAATGATGAGACTCGTAGATCGAAATAGCCCATCTTGAAACCACACAAACAAACACGACCACCGACTAGCTACCAGGAGAACAGTCAAACACGCAACTCCACCGTCCTCTGCTAGCACTAGACGCATCACCGGAACAAGTGTAGGGTGAGAATGACTTTATTATTGACGACGTGGGCTTAGCCCAGTGGTTGGGGTCGCAGTGGCGCACCCCAACGACCGGAGTTCGATTCCTGTCAGGAACGAATTTCAGAATTGTCACGCCAAGTCCCGCTTCTACTATATCAAAAAGTGTCTAGTTCCTCCTAGACACGGTTTCATTTTTTGAGAATGGCTTTATTCTTACTTCAAGATGTCGCTGCCCCACACCATCCCAAAAAAACAGTAAAAAAAGTAAACAAGGAACTAGAAACCTCCCGCCGACGAGATGGCATGGTACACCACACCAGTAAGTCCCCAAGGCCAGAGGCGGCGGAGCGAACAAGTGACATCACCGGCGAGGGGGGGGGGGGGGGGGGGGCTAGATCTCTTTTCTCCCTTGGCCAGCCGTACCATTTCCCATAGAGTATAGTACTTGATCTTCTGAAATGTCTAGATAACCATGAATGCGCTCTTGCGGCCGGGGTACATTATATGCCAAACCTACTCACATGCATCAAGAGAAAGATTATTCATTTATTATTCGGCATATGCACTTCACTAGCGTACTTTCTAACAAAATTATGATTATTCTTTCGTACGTTGCACCCCACGTACTTACATTGTTGCTGTCGTTTGTTGTTGAACACCAATGGCACTGCACGAGCGGCCGGCAAAAGGAAGATACCAGGTAGACAGTGCACGGATGAATCATGAACAAACGCATGTATCGACCCGGCCGGTATCGATCCACTGAGAAAAGACCAAATTAAAGCAAGCTAATTAGGCCCTGATCGACCAACCTTAATGAACGTTAAGAGAGAATACTTCTCTCGGATAGTGACGTTGATCGATGCATCGTGTAATTAAGTGCTAATACGACCACATGGAATGCTTCTACGTAAAGCTAAAGCTACATGCATGTATACACCTGTTGACAACTTGGGAGTTGGGACTGAGGTAGTAGCTCGATTGTTAGGGCCCAGTTATCCGGAGTATAATAATGGTAGGTTTCGATTTAGTTAAAGTAGTAGTAAGCTGAAAGAAGAGATCGATGGCTAAGTCAGCTGACACGTCAGGAACACCTGCAGCTTTTCCTCCCGAACATGCAAAGATGCATGATGGTTACAATTGATGTGTAACTCTAATGTTTCGTTTTCCCTATTTGTATGATCTACGGTTTTTGAGTGAGTTGAGTAAATGGGATTCGTTCTTCCAATGACAGGGTCCAGCTTGTCACTAATGGCCGATGTCAGCTCCTCAAGTCTCAAGAACTATTCTCTACCATGTTCCCAAATCTTAATTAGAGTTTTCCTATACCCAGGCCACCAATAAGGCACCGGTTTTATAGACTGTTCGTTTAACTAAATAGTTGAAAACCCAGATTTAGTATAATCTAATTTTCTTTATTCTTCAAATAAAAAATCTTCTTTTAATGAAATGATGTCGATTCAGTCTTCGATTAAAAGAACTAAGGGACATGGTCCCCCCCCCCCCCCCCCCCCCCCTTTTCCCATAATGCAGATGTGCTCGATTTTACTAATAAGCATAAAGTTCTCACAAAGATATATACCTTGTTTCAAGAATATGGGTATATATGGTACCGAAGTTCAATCGCGTCAGGTTTGGAGCACCGCCGAGCGGACAGGTACACCAGCAAAGCTGAGCCAACACAACGCACAAAAACGCGTTGTAGTTTTGCGTTAGGAAACTATCTAGCTTGCTAGATATGGACCTCACTAAGCGAGCCTACATGATAAATTATGCAAAAACACAAAAGATATGCTATGTGGTGGTTCTGTGATGATTTTGACAACGCAGGTGTGGTGCTTTGAAATACTTTACATAGTTTGTTGTTTGGTCCACCTAGCTAGCTATGTCTTCTCTCCAAAAGGCTACTTACCTAATCATGTTTTTAGCGCGTAAGCCTTCCTCAAAGATCATCGTATCTTTTCTTCCTTTTCCATAGAGCAGCCTCATCATGCATCTATCGGCTCAAAAATAATATTTTCTCAATAAAAAACATTTTATTACTTAAGAAGTTTAAACATTACACCCGCATAGCTAAAATGTACACCGCCATCCAAGATGTCCAGAATTAAAAAGCAAAGAAGAAGAAAGTCAACACAAAAGTTCATCCGGCTGAAAGGTAAACTAGACATGAGGAGCTGCAATTATGTGATTATGCAGCCACTCATATTGGGTAATAAAATTATTCGCCATGTCGTCCAACCGTGTAGATACCTCCGCAAAGAGGTCGCGATCCTCTGTGCACTGAAGCGACGACCATGAACGGAGTAAAGTCGTACACCGATAGATAATCTACATAAGAGAAAATAATATATCATTAAAAACCTTGGCGTTCCTACATAGCCATAGCGACCATAACACGGCAATCGCTCCCACCCTGATAAGTAACTTGAACCTAGAATCCACCTCATTTAGTCAATTGCTAAAAATATTTGCAATGCTTCCAGCGGGTATAAGGTAGAACATATCTGAATGGTTGACTATATGGACCTAGCAAACTGATAATGGAAGAAAATGTGTTTTATACATCCATGCCAGTTGTATTTTGCCACAAAAATAACATAGTTTCAAATTTATCATATGTTGGTTCAAGATCAGCCAATAATTAAGATAATAGTTCTAAATCGAGCCTAGGAATACCGTCTAATTTGTACATGTGAGAGTTGCATGAAGGTAGGTGTGTAATTGCACGTTGTTTTTTTTACTTGCACACAAATTGCACATGAAATTTGGTGACATCATGTGCCCGATAATTCACTTAATTAGTTTTGGTCAAACTAGAACTAGCCACGTCCTTAAAATTTACTTACTCAATGTCAATGATGTTTTCAATACAGCAGCTTCATCATGCATGTAGAACCTTCAAAACGTTCACATTGATTCGACCCCCTTGGCCCCTTGTGACTTGTGAGTGCTGACTGCTGAGTGCATACGATGAACCACCGAAAAAGGTATGAATTACACCATCCTTTATTTTGTTGATTGACTCATTACGCAGCGCCGCGATCACTGTTTTATCATAACCACCATCTCTAGGTTTCCAATTACCAAAATACATATGACCTGATCGATAAGCTCAGGGTCCCACGTAGTTTTTCTCTTCATTTGTATCGGCCCAGAAAAAGGAACAGGCCCTTTCTTCATACACTACACATCGCTTTGTCCGATCGGTATCGCGCATGCATTGGTTTGGTGCTGGCGTGCCGCGAGGTTCTGAGAAAGTCGTTAATTAACACGACCGATCGATCTGATAGCGGTCGCACCACTCCGTCTGCTGTGGACTCGTCGTCCTCAAACATCACTAGTAGAAAAGAGAGATTCCATACCACCTCATTAGTTTTCAAACTTTTTGAATCGGGACTAATGAGGTCTTTAGTCCCGGTTCTGCAGGAGAACCGCGACTAAAGCTTTGGGTCCAACGGGCTCCGTCGACAGTTGGTGTACGGGTGGGCCTTTAGTCCCGGTTGGCCTAACCAACCGCAACTAAAGATCCACCACCATAAATAATGTTGCAGCATAAGTGTGAGCCACTTGGTGTTCCACTTCTACTCACAAAGGGTGATGGGTTTGGCTTTTCTCCTCTTATGCATAAGAGGTGTTCGATGAAATGCCCGAGTGCATGATGCCACTTGTGTTCACATAAAACAAACATGATATGAAGTGTCCGAGCCACACTTAAGCTTTCTCATTTATTTTTCCTCCTCGATCGCGGTTAGCAACTTGAACCTTTCATGTGTCATTGATAAATATGCATGTGTAGTTCATATTTTAATTTCTATTATTTCTAGATAGTTAGTTTAATAAATGCATGATGGTTAATTATATACTTTATATAATAATAATGCAGATGAATCGGTAATGGATGTACGGTAACCGACTCTCGGGCGAGTTTATTGCGGGTTTGAATGATTTCCTCAAAGTGGCTAATGCGAACAAGCAGGGGGATTTTGTTATATGTCCATGTGCTGACTGTAAGAATAAGAAGGGTTACTCTTCCTCAAGAGTCGTTCACGTGCACCTGCTTCGGCACGGTTTCGTGTCAAGCTATAATTGTTGGACCAAGCATGGATAGAGAGGGGTTAGAATGGAAGAAAATGAAGAAGGGGATGACGACAACTATCCTGATCATTTCGGTGATACTTTCATGGAGGATGCTGAAGGAGGGGAAGCAGAAGGGGAAGGTGAAGAAGAGGCACGTGATGATCCCGTTGATGATCTTGGTCGAACCATTTCTGATGCACGGAGAGGCTGCGAAACTGAAAAGGAGAGGATGAATTTGGATCGCATGTTAGAGGGTCACAAAAATTCGCTGTACCCAGGATGCGATAATGGTCTGAAAAAGCTGGGTTGCACACTGAATTTGCTGAAATGGAAGGCACAGGAAGGTCTATCTGACTCAAGATTTGAAAATTTGCTGAAAATGATGAAGAATATGTTTCCAAAGAATAACGAGTTGCCCGTCAGTACGTACGAAGCAAAGAAGGTTGTCTGGCCTCTAGGTTTAGAGGTTCAGAAGATACATGCATTCATTAACGACTGCATCCTCTACCGCGGTGAATACGAGAATTTGAATGAATGTCCGGTATGTATTGCATTGCGTTATAAGATCAGAGGAGATGACCCTGGTGACGATGTTGAGGGCGAGAAACCCAGGAAGAGGGTTCACGCCAAGGTGATGTGGTATGCTCCTACAATACCACAGTTGAAACGTCTATTCAGGAACAAAGAGCGTGCCAAGTTGTTACGATATCACAAAGAGAACCGTAAGTTGGACGGGGAGTTGAGACACCCCGTTGATGGAACTGATGGAACGCAATGGAGAGAGATTGACAGAGAGTTCAAAGATTTTGTAGGTGACGCAAGGAACATAATATTTAGTCTAAGTACAGATGGCATGAATCCTTTTGGCGAGCAGAGCTCCAGCCATAGCACCTGACCCGTGACTCTATGCATCTACAACCTTTCTCCTTGGTAGTGCATGAAGCGGAAGTTCACTATGATGCCAGTGCTCATCCAAGGTCCGAAGCAACCTGGTAACGACATCGATGTGTACCTAAGACCTTTAGTTGATGAACTTTTACAGTTATGGGGTACATCTGGTGTACGTGTGTGGGATGAGCACAAAGAAGAGGAATTTAACCTACGAGCGTTACTTCTCGTAACCATCAATGATTGGCCTGCTCTTAGTAACCTTTCGGGACAAACAAATAAGGGATACAATGCATGCACGCACTGTTTACATGAGACTGAAAGTACATATTTGAGATTGTAAGAAGAATGTGTAACTGGGGCATCGTCGATTTCTTCCCAGACATCATAAATTAAGAAAGAAAGGCAAGCATTTCAACGACAAGACAGATCACCGGCCAAGGCCTACAGAACGTACTAGTGCTGATGTATTTGATATGGTCAAGGATTTGAAAGTCATCTTTGGAAAGGATCCTGGCGGACAATCATTTCCGCAGGGAGTTGACAGGCACGCACCCATGTGGAAGAAGAAATCTATATTTTGGGAGCTAGAATATTGGAAAGTCCTAGATATCCGCTCTGCAATCGACGTGATGCATGTTACGAAGAATATTTGCGTGAACCTGGTAAGATTCTTGGGCGTGTATGAGAAGACAAATGATACAAAGGAAGCACGGCAGGACCAGCAACGTTTGAAAGACCCAGAAGACCGGCATCCGGAACGGTTTCAAGGTCGTGCCAGCTACGCTCTACCCAAAGAAGAAAAGGTCATATTTTTTGAATGGTTGAGCGGTATGAAGGTCCCGTCTGGCTTCTCGTCGAATATAAAGGGAATAATTAATATGGCGGAGAAAAATTTCCAAAACCTGAAGTCTCACGACTGCCACGTGATTATGACGCAATTGCTTCCGATTGCTTTGAAGGGGCTCCGACCGAAAAATGTTCGAGTAGCCATTGTGAAGCTTTGTGCATTCCTCAATGCAATCTCTCAGAAGGTAATCAATCCAGAAGATCTACCACGGTTACAGACGATGTGGTCCAATGTCTTGTCAGTTTCGAGTTGGTGTTCCCACCATCCTTCTTCAATATTATGACGCACCTCCTGGTTCACCTAGTCGAAGAGATTTCCATTCTCGGTCTTGTATTTCTACACAGTATGTTCCCCTTTGAGAGGTTCATGGGAGTATTAAAGAAATATGATCATAACCGTGCTAGGCCGGAAGGAAGCATCGCCAAGGGCTATGAAAATGAGGAGGTAATTGAGTTTTATGTTGACTATGTTCCTGACCTTAAGCCGATTGGTCTTCCTCAATCGCGGCACGAGGGGGGACTAAGTGGAAAAGGCACGATCGGAAGGAAATCAACGATATGTATGGACGGCCATTCTATGACTGAAGCACACCACACAGTTCAAAATTCCATCTTGGTGGTTCCGTACTTCGAGGAACACAAGAATATTTTACGCTCGAACAACCTGGGGAAGCCTGAATCCTGGATTACAAATGCCCACATGGAGAATTTCGGCGGTTGGTTGCAAAAACATTTAATGAGTGAAAATGATGTTGGAGATCAGATGTACATGTTGTCCAAGTCACCATCTTCGACTATATCTACTTTCCAAGGGTACGAGATAAATGGAAATACATTTTACATGATCGCCCAAGATAAAAAGAGCACCAACCAAAACAGTGGTGTCCGCTTTGATGCAGCAACCGAAAATGGGAAAAAGGTCACATATTATGGTTACATAGAGGAGATATGGGAACTTGACTATGGACCCTCCTTTAAGGTCCCTATGTTCCGGTGCAAATGGTTCAAGCTAACAGGAGGTGGGTTAAAGGTGGACCAGCAATACGGAATGACAATGGTGGATTTCAATAATCTTGGTTACCTTGACAAACCATTCGTTCTAGACAAAGATATCGCTCAGGTTTTCTATGTGAAGGACATGAGTAGCAAACCGATGAAAAGGAAAGATAAGAAAACGAGTACATCATGCGATGATCCAAAGAGCCACATAGTTCTTTCAGGGAAAAGAAACACAGTGGGAGTGGAGGACAAGACAGACATGTCAGAAGATTATAATATATTTGGTGAAATTCCACCCTTCAAAGTGAACACTGACCCAAGCATTAGATTAAATGATGAGTATGTTCCATGGTTACGGCACAATCGTAAGCAAGGGACACAAGGGAAGAAATGATGTGTAATAATTTATTGTACCAAACTTTGTTGAGGAAAATTTGTTCCAAACTTTGTATGGATTATGTGAATTATATTATCTGTGATGTGTTTGGTATCCATTTTCGAATGATTTGATTGATTCGAGATACCACTGATGATACATGAAATTTGAACTACATCCAATGATGTGAAGGACATCCCTAGGCCTAGGAGTACATCTTGGAATGTTGGAGTGATTTAGTCATACTCCTGCCTAGGCCTATAATATGCATACTCGTAGTCTTCATAGTCGACGTCATTGTACTGGTAGTCGTCGCCTTCTAAGTTGCCGCCGTCGTCATCGCTGCCATCACTGTCGTCGGGCGGCGCTCGTGGCTTGAACCTTGACTTGTACTGAGGGTAGTGCAGGCGGGGGATATCGCCGGCCGTGATGTAGTCCATGACGCTCTGTAGAGTCCGGCCGCCCCACCATAGCCGCAGACCGTCCTCCTCATACCTGGCGAGCACCCTCTCACGCCGATTGATGAAAAAGGCATCCTAGGTCTGCTGGTTGTCGGGATGCCAGCGGGGATTCATCTGCTGCTCCAGCGTGAGGTCGTGGTGGTAGTGGTTCATGATGACCGCCCGGCGTGCAGTACCCTGAGGGACGGGAGGGACCGGCACACCTCCGGTGCTTAGGCTTCAGCCGGCGGGGACGCGGTAGCCCGATGGGCAAGTGTAGTTCGAGGCGCAAAGCTTTTCCACCTGCTGGTAGGTTAGAATGGGTATGGTGGAAGCCCTGAGAGAGTGATGAGAGAATGTAGAGATGTGATAATGCTGGCCAAGCCGGGCTACATATATATAGTGAGAAGATAGAGGCGGAAAGACAGAGGCGGGAAGAAATGGCGGGAAGCGGGGGGCGAAAAGATAGGAGGCGAGAAGATAGAGGCGGAAAGAAATGGCGGGAAGCGGGGAGAGAAATGTAGGGAAGACAGGAGGTGGGGGAAGACAGAGACGGGAAGCAATGGTGGGAAGAATTGGCGAAATGGCGGGAAGACAGGAAGCGGGGAAGATAGAGGTGGAAATGAATTTTTTTCTGAATATTTTGATATATTATTTGTATTTTTCTAATTTTGAGATGAATAAGTTTTATTTTTCTGAATATTTTGATATATTATTTGTATTTTTCTGATTTGCAATGAATAAGTTTTATTTTTCTGAATATTTTGATATATTATTTGTATTTTTCTGATTTGAAATGAATTATTTTTTTCTAAATATTTTGATATATTATTTGTATTTTTCTGATTTTGAAATGAATTACTTTTTTATGAATATTTTGATATACTAATTGTATTTTTCTTATTTTGAACTGAATTGTTTTTATTTTTCTGATAATTTTGATATATTATTTGTATTTTTCTGATTTTGAAATGAATTAATTCTAGAAAAAACTCTTTAGTCGCGGTTGGTGTGACCAACCGCGACTAAAGGTCGAAAATATAAATACGCGCGCGCACGGCCCCCGCGGTTCACTTCTCCTTCCCTCGAAGACGCAGGCGCCGATCAAACCGACGAAGAGCGCTGTCATGCTGCCTGTCGCCTCCCTCGATGCCGTCGCCGTACGAGTCGTCTCCCCGCGTCGCCTCGCCGTCGTGTCCCCACGCGCCGCGTCGCCGCGCACACGAACAGAAACAGAGAGAGCGTCCCGGCCGGTTAATTTTTTTAAAATTGTAATTTAAAATTTGTAACTTAAAATTTGTTAGTTAAAATTGTAAACTTAAAATTTTCTAAACTTTAAATTTTAACTTAAGATTTGTTAAACTAAACTGTAACTTAAATTAAAAATAGTCCTAACTATATTGTAACTAAATTTTGTAAACTTAAAATTGTAACTTAAAATTTGTTAATTAAAATTGTAACTTAAAAAACAGTTCTAAGTATATTGTAACTAAATTTTGTAAACTTAAAATTGTAACTTAAAATTTGTTAATTAAAATTGTAACTAAATTTTGTAAACTAAAAATAGTTCTAAGTATATTGCAACTTAAAAATTAGTTCTATATATTACAACTTATAAAAATAGTTCTATATTTTAATGAAGACTCTAATTAATATTGTTAATTGTTACAGCAGTCGCCGGAGTCTCCCCCGGGCCCTCGCAGCCCTCGCCGCAGCAGTCGCCGGCGCCTCGCCGCCCTCGTCGTAGAGCCGCCCGCTTGCAGATTGAACGCCGCCGCCCTCTCCACAGCAGTCGCCGGTGCCTCGCTGTCCTCGTCGTAGAGCCGCCCGCTCGCAGATTGAGCGTCGCCGCCCTCTCTCTTTAGCTCGCATCAGAGCAGGTAATACGTGCCCTCCTCGCCGCCCTCTCTCTTTTCCATGACTTAATTAGTTTTTACTACATGTCTTAAGGAGTGACATATGGCGGACGATAAAGACCCGATTTTGGAAAACTATGACGAGGAAGCTGAAGGACATATAACCGTCATCATAAACGGTGATATTCCTTATGTGCCGGAAGAATATGAAGGAGACGATGTTTCTTCTTATCTAAACCTTGACGGTGAAGGTGAAGGTCAAGGTGATGAAGAAGGCATGGACATTGTTGACACGTTTGCCGGAGGGAAAACGGCAAGCAACGATCTCGAATTGCAAGCAGCCACCTCCGGTGAGGTATATATATACATTGAGCCTCTGGTGATACAAATTTACTGATTTGAATAAATATGTATTAACGCCACTCTCTTTTTTTTAGCCCTCTGGATCATCGAGAAAATCGAGTACAAAGCCGTGTGGCAAAACCCAAACGATGAAACAAGGAGAAACATTGACCATCGATGATGTCGATGAACAAGGCAGGCCGTTGGAGCCCAAAAAGCACTATACAAAGTATATCAACCAATGCGGAGTGGTTGTTAGAGACAACGTCCCGATCACCCTCCAGGAATGGAATGAGCCAAAGAAGGCACGTGTTGGTTTCAGTTTTGTCAACAAGAGAATGAAAAAGGATTGTTGGAGAAAACTTATGGAACATTTCATTCTACCTTCGGAATTCAACAAACACGATGAAGAGTGTTACGTTCTTCCGGGTGGACGTAAGAGGAGGAGACTAGTTACAGAGTTCGCTCTTAAGAAGATGGTCGAAGCATTCTAGAACTTCAAGAAAAATTTAGCCAGTGACTATGTCTCGCAGAAAAAGACTCCAGATTTCACAGGAAAGTATGAGAAATTGAAAGATGTTTGGCCCGAATTTGTGAAGCAAAAGCAATCGGAGCATTTCAAGACTATACCACACTTCAGAGCCTAAGTGGGAGAAGATGGAGAACGACCTGAGGGAGCGAGGAATCCCTCTAGGTATAGAGGGATGGGACCCACGGACCAAAAGCTGGTGGTACGGGCATGGGGGATCGCTAGACCCGGAGACAGGGAGGTGTGTTCACCGGAAGAAAGTGTTTACTCCCACCGCCGCCCTTATTAAAGCAATGGACGAAGCTCAAGCGGGGAAGATCAAGTTCAACAGAGAGAACGACGCGCCGACAATAGCCCTCGGAAATCCTGAACACCCAGGACGTGTACGAGGCAAATGCACCATTCTGTGGAAACAAGGGTTTCCCCAGGACAATGACCCGTACAATTACAAAAGTCATAAGAGAAAGACGGAAAGGGATGCAGATCGTATGGGGATGATGGAAATGGAACTATTAGAGGTGAAGCAGATGGTGCAGGAACTAGTAAAAGACAGATCGGAAGGGCCGCATGAAGATCGTGCAGCGGATGTCGGAAGCCAGCAGCGAAGAAGCAGCGTGGCTTCCACGGAGGCCCCGGCTTGTGCTAATGTGCCCTTGGCCCTGACTGGTGCTAATGCACCTACGATCGATATTGGTGCACCGGAGCCTCGCTACCCCGTGGACGATGTACAGGACATGAAAGAATGTGAGCTGCATTATCCAATGGGGAACATTTCCATGAAGGTGGCGATCGGCACAGCTTTACCTTGTAAACCTGGAGCACTCCACCACAACAAACCCATTGCAGATGGCTATGCACATGTCACGGTGGATGACATAGTCCAAGGGTGTGAGGACCTGGAGATTGACTATGCTACACTCGAAGGGGATGTGATACTTCGAGGTGTCAAGCGCAAAATCGTTCTATGGAAAAAGAAGTACATCAAGTTTCCAGGCGAGGCGCCAAGGCCACCGACCCCGAGGAATCACCCAACAAGTCCACCCCCCTCCGGTGGTGGTGGTGGTCCACCTACACCTCCTTCACATCAGCCGACGCCGCCCCCCAATCCACCTCCTTCACGTCAGCTGACGCCGGCCCCCAATCCACCTCCGGCGGGTAAGAAACCGCCGCCCCCAGTCCGCCTCCGGTGGGTACGCCGCCACCCAGTCCACCTCCGGCGAAGAAGAAGAAGCAGGGGGGTTACGAAGGACAGCAAGGCAACCCCCTCCTGGCCTATTAACTCGGAGCCTTATGTACCTAAGACCACAAGGGTACCAATGCCATCATTGAAGTCTCTTCTCCCGAGACGTTGGGAACTTAGTATCGAGGAAACCGATGCGGCTGTGGCTGCTCACCATGAGAAATGGAAGGCGGAAGTCAAGGCAAAAAAAGAGCATGAGCCCAAGCCGGTATTTACTGAGAATCAAAAGAAGCGGGCTAAGGATTTTTTGACGACACCGTCCCAAATCCAGCAGAATCTAGCAGATGACTATGGACGTGAATTTCGTAGGCAAGAAGCATTATTGGAAAAAGCCATGGCGGAGAAGAAAGAAGCAAGTAAAAAATGCGGGAAACAAGTTTCCCAGCTCGGGGAACAGAAAAAACAATCGATCCCCCCGCTCATAGTGGAAGCCGGTCCTTCCGTTACGACGTCCTTCAGAGCCGATATGGATAAGGACATGAGACTATTGGACCCCGCTATCCTAGAAGCTGCTAGAGCACAGAGACTGACTGTTACGGCGGCCAAAGAAAGAGCGGCCGAGTTTGGTATGACTCTTCGTGTATTGTTAGGCCTTGAGGATGCGCCAATAAGTGAGGTAGCATTTACATATGTGCCGAATGGGCCTCTCGTCGAGACTGCGCAGGAAGCGAGTCTACCAACACAAATGCGAAATCTGCTACTCTGGTACAAGGATTTCATAAAAAATAAGCCCGACAAAGAATATATTTATGCGGAAGTGATGTCTACTTCCCCCTCCTTTTCCTGTAGACAGTGTTGGGCCTCCAAGAGCAGAGGTTTGTAGAACAGCAGCAAGTTTTCCCTTAAGTGGATCACCCAAGGTTTATCGAACTCAGGGAGGAAGAGGTCAAAGATATCCCTCTCATGCAACCCTGCAACCACAAAGCAAGAAGTCTCTTGTGTCCCCAACACACCTAATAGGTGCACTAGTTCGGCGAAGAGATAGTGAAATACATGTGGTATGAATATATATGAGCAGTAGCAATGGTGCCAGAAAATAGCTTGCTGGCGTGTAGTTGATGGTGGTAGTATTGCAGCAGTAGTAACGATAAGAAAGCGATAAACAAGCAGCAATAGCAGTATTTAGGAACAAGGCCTAGGGATTACACTTTCACTAGTGGACACTCTCAACATTGATCACATAACAAAACAGATAAATGCATACTCTACACTTTTGTTGGATGATGAACACATTGCGTAGGATTACACGAACCCTCAATGCCGGAGTTAACAAGCTCCACAATTAATGTTCATATTTTAGTAACCTTATAGTGTAAGATAGATCAACATAACCAAATAGGTCACATCAATACCATCATAGTAATAGTTAACTTCACAATCCACAAGAGATCATGATCATAGCCTACGACAAGAACCACATGGTGCACACACTAGTCACCTTTACACCATGCAGGAGGAATAGAATACTTTAATAACATCACTAGAGTAGCACATAGATGAATTGTGATACAAAACTCATATGAATCTCAATCATGTAAAGCAGCTCATGAGATTATTGTATTGAAGTACATAGGAGAGAGATTAACCACCTAGCTACCGGTACAGCCCCGAGCCTCGATGGAGAACTACTCCCTCCTCATGGGAGCAGCAGCGGTGATGAAGATGGCGGTGGAGATGGCAGCGGTGTCGATGGAGAAGCCTTCCGGGGGCACTTCCCCGCTCCGGCAGGGTGCCGGAACAGAGACTCCTGTCCCCCAGATCTTGGCCTCGCGATGGTGGCGGCTCTGGAAGGTTTCTGTGGTTTTCGTCGAACGTATCAGGGTTTTCGATCCAGGGGCATTATATAGGCGAAGAGGCGGCGCAGGAGGGCTTCTGGGGGGCCCACACTATAGGGGGGCGCCCCCCCCCCCCTGGCCGCGCCGGGGTGTGGTTTGGTGGCCCTGTCCCCCTTCTCTGGCGGTTCTCGTGTGTTCTGGATGCTTCCGGTGAAAATAGGAACTTGGGCGTTGATTTCGTCCGATTCCGAGAATATTTCATTACTAGGATTTCTGAAACCAAAAACAGCAGAAAACGAGGCGGCACTTCGGCATCTTGTTAATAGGTTAGTTCCGAGAAAATGCACGAATATGACATAAAGTGTGCATAAAACATGTAGATAACATCAATAATGTGGCATGGAACATAAGAAATTATCGATACGTCGGAGACGTATCAGCATCCCCAAGCTTAGTTACGCTCGTCCCGAGCGAGTAAAGCGATAACACAGATAATTTCTGGAGTGACATGCCATCATAACCTTGATCATACTATTTGTAAAGCATATGTAGTGAATGCAGCGATCAAAACAATGTATATGACATGAGTAAACAAATGAATCATATAGCAAAGACTTTTCATGAATAGCACTTCAAGACAAGCATCAATAAGTCTTGCATAAGAGTTAACTCATAAAGCAATAATTCAAAGTAAAAGCATTGAAGCAACACAAAGGAAGATTAAGCTTCAGCGGTTGCTTTCAACTTGTAACATGTATATCTCATGGATATTGTCAACATAGAGTAATATAATAAGTGCAATAAGCAAGTATGTAGGAATCAATGCACAGTTCACACAAGTGTTTGCTTCTTGAGGTGGAGAGAAATAGGTGAACTGACTCAACAATAAAAGTAAAAGAATGGTCCTCCATAGAGGAAAAGCATCGATTGCTATATTTGTGCTAGAGCTTTGATTTTGAAAACATGAAACAATTTTGTCAACGGTAGTAATAAAGCATATGTATCATGTAAATTATATCTTACAAGTTGCAAGCCTCATGCATAGTATACTAATAGTGCCCGCACCTTGTCCTAATTAGCTTGGACTACCGGATCATCACAATGCACATGTTTTAACCAAGTGTCACAAAGGGGTACCTCTATGCCGCCTGTACAAAGGTCTAAGGAGAAAGCTCGCATTGGATTTCTCGCTATTGATTATTCTCAACTTAGACATCCATACCGGGACAACATAGACAACAGATAATGGACTCCTCTTTTATGCATAAGCATGTAACAACAATTAATAATTTTCTCATATGAGATTGAGGATGTATGTCCAAAACTGAAACTTCCACCATGGATCATGGCTTTAGTTAGCGGCCCAATGTTCTTCTCTAACAATATGCATGCTTAACCATAGGGTGGTAGATCGCTCTTACTTCAGACAAGACGAACATGCATAGCAACTCACATGAAATTCAACAAAGAGTAGTTGATGGCGTCCCCAGTGAACATGGTTATCGCACAACAAGCAACTTAATAAGAGATAAAGTACATAATTACATATTCAATACCACAATAGTTTTTAAGCTATTTGTCCCATGAGCTATATATTGCAAAGGTGAATGATGGAATTTTAAAGGTAGCACTCAAGCAATTTACTTTGGAATGGCGGAGAAATACCATGTAGTAGGTAGGTATGGTGGACACAAATGGCATAGTGTTGTTTGGCTCAAGGATTTTGGATGCATGAGAAGTATTCCCTCTCGATACAAGGTTTAGGCTAGCAAGGCTTATTTGAAACAAACACAAGGATGAACCGGTGTAGCAAAACTCACATAAAAGACATATTGAAAACATTATAAGACTCTACACCGTCTTCCTTGTTGTTCAAACTCAATACTAGAAATTATCTAGACCTTAGAGAAACCAAATATGCAAACCAAATTTTAGCATGCTCTATGTATTTCTTCATTAATGGGTGCAAAGCATATGATGCAAGAGCTTAAACATGAGCACAACAATTGCCAAGTATCACATTACCCAAGACATTAATAGCAATTACTACATGTATCATTTTCCAATTCCAACCATATAACAATTTATCGAAGAAGAAACTTCGCCATGAAAATTAAAAGCTAAGAACACATGTGTTCATATGAACCAGCGGAGCGTGTCTCTCTCCCACACAAGCATTTATTCAAACAAAAACAAAAATAGAAACAAACAAACAGACGCTCCAAGTAAAGTACATAAGATGTGACCGAATAAAAATATAGTTTCAAGAGAAGGAACCTGATAATTTGTCGATGAGGAAGGGGATGCCTTGGGCATCCCCAAGCTTAGACGCTTGAGTCTTCTTGATATATGCAGGGGTGAACCACCGGCGCATCCCCAAGCTTAGAGCTTTCCCTCTTCTTGATCATACTATATCATCCTCCTCTCTTGACCCTTGAAAACTTCCTCCACACCAAACTCGAAACAACTCATTAGAGGGTTAGTGCACAATAAAAATTAACATATTCAGAGGTGACACAATCATTCTTAACACTTCTGGACATTGCTCAAAGCTACTGGAAGGTAATGGAACAAAGAAATCCACCCAACACAGCGAAAGAAGCAATGCGAAATAAAAGGCAGAATCTGTCAAAACAGAACAGTCCGTAAAGACGAATTTCTAATAAATACTTCCGTTGCTCAGATCAGAAAACTCAAAACTAATGAAAGTTGCGTACATATCTGAGGAACACGCACGTAAATTGGCATATTTTTCTGATTTTTATACAGAGAAAACAGCCCAGATTCGTGACAGATAGAAATCTGTTTCTGCGCAGAAATCCAAATCTAGTATCAACCTTCGATTAGAGGCTTCACTTGGCACAACAAAACACAAAACTAAGATAAGGAGAGGTTGCTACAGTAGTAAACAACTTCCAAGACACAAATATAAAACAAAATACTGTAGCAAAATAACACATGGGTTATCTCCCAAGAAGTTCTTTCTTTTTAGCCATTAAGATGGGCTCAGCAGTTTTAATGATGCACTCGCAAGAAATAGTATTTGAAGCAAAAGAGAGCATCAAGAAGCAAATTCAAAACACATTTAAGTCTAACATGCTTCCTATGCATAGGAATCTTGTAAATAAACAAGTTCATGAAGAGCAAAGTAACAAGCATAGGAAGATAAAACCAGTGTAGCTTGAAAAATTTCAGCACATAGAGAGGTGTTTTAGTAACATGAAAATTTCTACAACCATATTTTCCTCTCTCATAATAACTTTCAGTAACATCATGAGCAAACTCAACAATATAACTATCACATAAAGCATTCTTATCATGAGTCTCATGCATAAAATTATTACTCTCCACATAAGCATAATCAATTTTATTAGTAATAGTGGGAGCAAATTCAACAAAGTAGCTATCATTATTATTCTCATCAAGTGTTGGAGGCATAGTATAATCACAACAAAATTTACTCTCCATAGTAGGTGGCACCAAAAGACCACTATCATTACAATCATCATATATGGGAGGCAAAGTATCATCAAAGAAAATTTTCTCCTCAATGCTTGGGGGACTAAACAGATCATGAAAACCAGCTTCCCCAAGCTTAGAACTTTCTATATCATTATCAACAATGGTATTCAAAGCGTTCATACTAATATTACTACCAGCATGCAAATAAGATTCCATAGGTTTTTTAATTTTCGCATCAAACAATCCATGTTTTAAATCAGGAAATAGAATAAGAAGCTCATTCTTGTCCATTATGCCAAACTAGTGTAAACAAGAAACAAAAAGTTGCAATTGCAGGATCTAAAGGAAATAGCTTCGAGTACTTACAATGGCGGAAAATAGCTTGGTAGCCGAGGTTCGGAGTGTGAGTACCTTTTACCTTTCCTCCCCGGCAACGGCGCCAGAAAATAGCTTGATGTCTACTTCCCCCTCCTTTTCCTGTAGACAGTGTTGGGCCTCCAAGAGCAGAGGTTTGTAGAACAGCAGCAAGTTTTCCCTTAAGTGGATCACCCAAGGTTTATCGAACTCAGGGAGGAAGAGGTCAAAGATATCCCTCTCATGCAACCCTGCAACCACAAAGCAAGAAGTCTCTTGTGTCCCCAACACACCTAATAGGTGCACTAGTTCGGTGAAGAGATAGTGAAATACAGGTGGTATGAATATATATGAGCAGTAGCAACGGTGCCAGAAAATAGCTTGCTGGCGTGTAGTTGATGGTGGTAGTATTGCAGCAGTAATGCTTGATAAAACAGTAAACAAGCAGCGATAGCGATATTTAGGAACAAGGCCTAGGGATTACACTTTCACTAGTGGACACTCTCAACATTGATCACATATGAGCAGGATAAATGCATACTCTACACTTTTGTTGGATGATGAACACATTGCGTAGGATTACACGAACCCTCAATGCCGGAGTTAACAAGCTCCACAATTAATGTTCATATTTTAGTAACCTTATAGTGTAAGATAGATCAACATAACCAAATAGGTCACATCAATACCATCATAGTAATAGTTAACTTCACAATCCACAAGAGATCATGATCATAGCCTACGACAAGAACCACATGGTGCACACACTAGTCACCTTTACACCATGCAGGAGGAATATAATACTTTAATAACATCACTAGAGTAGCACATAGATGAATTGTGATACAAAACTCATATGAATCTCAATCATGTAAAGCAGCTCATGAGATTATTGTATTGAAGTACATAGGAGAGAGATTAACCACCTAGCTACCGGTACAGCCCCGAGCCTCGATGGAGAACTACTCCCTCCTCATGGGAGCAGCAGCGGTGATGAAGATGGCGGTGGAGATGGCAGCGGTGTCGATGGAGAAGCCTTCCGGGGGCACTTCCCCGCTCCGGCAGGGTGCCGGAACAGAGACTCCTGTCCCCAAGATCTTGGCCTCGCGATGGCGGCGGCTCTGGAAGGTTTCTGTGGTTTTCGTCGAACGTATCAAGGTTTTCGATCCAGGGGCATTATATAGGCGAAGAGGCGGCGCAGGAGGGCTTCTGGGGGGCCCACACTATAGGGGGGCGCGGCCCCCCCCTGGCCGCGCTGGGGTGTGGTTTGGTGGCCCTGTCCCCCTTCTCTGGCGGTTCTCGTGTGTTCTGGATGCTTCCGGTGAAAATAGGAACTTGGGCGTTGATTTCGTCCGATTCCGAGAATATTTCGTTACTAGGATTTCTGAAACCAAAAACAGCAGAAAACAGGAACTGGCACTTCGGCATCTTGTTAATAGGTTAGTTCCAGAAAATGCACGAATATGACATAAAGTGTGCATAAAACATGTAGATAACATCAATAATGTGGCATGGAACATAAGAAATTATCGATACGTCGGAGACGTATCAGGAAGTTAGAGAGGAGCATCACTTCAAACAGTACCATGTACAAGTTCATATGAGTGAATTGTTCCAGTTATTCAATCTGCGCGAGCTCGACAAATCTATCCTGAGTTGCTACGTTCTGTAAGTGATTTATTTCTATAATTAAATCTCCACCTCATCTCGTTCATTGTCTGCCCTATATTGTCCTAACTATATTCTTGTGTACGCTATTATGCAGAATGAAGCTTAGGTAATGCAAAAGAAGGAACATTCATGATGTTGCGTTCATTGACCCACATATCATTAATGGATATGTGTTAGAAAAACGCCCTCAAGACGTGGAGAGGGACTTGTACAAGTTTCTTACAAAGCAGGAACTCAAAAGTCAAATTCTATTTTCTTACCATTTTGGGTGAGTGTTTCTGTCTTGTGCACATTATCTTTTGTTTACTCCATGCATGTTATATCTAATCGATGAGTAATGCATGACTGTGCATGTAACGTGTCCGCAGGTTCCAATAATTGAATTTGACAACTCCAGAGTTCTCGTCATGGACTCTCTGAATATGGAACCAAAGCATTGGATCGGCATACGATAAATGCTGCAAGAGTAATTATTTTCAATCATTTGCGCACTATATCGGCCTCTTTCGTTCATTTCCTGATATCAAGTAACTAATAATTATCTTGTTCATTTAATTTCTTTTCCCTGTAGGGTTTGGAAATGGTTCAAAGATGACATAACCGGTCAATTCAAAGATGAGCTAACATTTAGAAGGTATCTAATGTGGATACTCAGCCACTGGGGACCAATCTATGTGGATACTATGTTTGTGAGTTCATCCGGGGACACACCTCTGAAGGAGATATGCCCTAGAGGCAATAATAAAGTGGTTATTATTATATATCTTTATGTTTATGATAAATGTTTATATATCATGCTATAATTGTATTAACCGAAACATTAGTACATGTGTGATATGTAGACAACAAAGAAGTCCCTAGTATGCCTCTTAACTAGCTTGTTGATTAAATGGATGATTAGTTTCATAATCATGAACATTGGATGTTATTAATGACAAGGTTATATCATTATATGAATGATGTAATGGACACACCCAATTAAGCGTAGCATAAGATCACGTCATTAAGTTATTTGCTATAAGCTTTCGATACATAGTTACCTAGTCCTTATGACCATGAGATCATGTAAATCACTTATACCAGAAAGGTAATTTGATTACACCAAACGCCACTGCGTAAATGGGTGGTTATAAAGGTGGGATTAAGTATCCGGAAAGTATGAGTTGAGGCATATGGATCAACAGTGGGATTTCTCCATCCCGATGACGGATAGATATACTCTGGGCCCTCTCGGTGGAATGTCGTCTAATGTCTTGCAAGCATATGAATAAGTTCATAAGAGACCACATACCACGGTACGAGTAAAGAGTACTTGTCAGGAGACGAGGTTGAACAAGGTATAGAGTGATACCGATGATCAAACCTCGGACAAGTAAAATATCGCGTGACAAAGGGAATTGGTATCGTATGTGAATGGTTCATTCGATCACTAAAATCATCGTTGAATATGTGGGAGCCATTATGGATCTCCAGATCCCGCTATTGGTTATTGGTCGGAGTGAGTACTCAACCATGTCCGCATAGTTCGCGAACCGTAGGGTGACACACTTAAAGTTGGATGTTGAAATGGTAGAACTTGAATATGGAATGGAGTTTGAATATTTGTTCGGAGTCCCGGATGAGATCCCGGACATCACGAGGAGTTCCGGAATGGTCCGGAGAATAAGATTCATATATAGGAAGTCATTTTATGTGATTTAAAATGATCCGGAAGGTTCTATGGAAGGTTCTAGAAGGTTCTAGAAAAGTCCGGAAGAAACCACCAAGGAAGGCGGAGTCCCGGTGGGACTCCACCTCCCATGGCCGGCCAACCCTAAGGGGGAGGAGTCCCAAGTGGACTCCCCAAAGGGGGCCGGCCACCCCCTCCCAAGGAAGGTGGGATTCCCACCTCTAGTGGGAGTCCTAGCTTGGGTAGGTTTCATGTGTTATGGAAGGTTTTGGTTTGGGGTCTTATTCGAAGACTTGTAGACCAACTCTTGGGTGTTCCACCTATATAATGAGGGCCAAGGGGAGGGGGCCGGCCACCTCAAGAACCACCAAGGTGGCCGCACCCCTTAGTGGTCGGCGCCCCCTCTCCCAAACCCTAGCGGTCTCTCTCCTCCACCACATCCCGCACGCTTAGCGAAGCTCCGCTGGATTTCTCCACCACCACCGACACCACGCCGTCGTGCTGTCGGATTCAAGAGGAGCTACTACTTCCGCTGCCCGCTGGAACGGGAGGTGGACGTCGTCTTCATCAACAACCGAACGTGTGACCGAGTACGGAGGTGCTGCCCATTCGTGGCGCCATGATCAAGATCTTCTACGCGCTTTTGCAAGCGGTAAGTGAACGTCTACCGCAGCAACAAGAGCCTCATCTTGTAGGCTTTGGAATCTCTTCAAGGGTGAGACTCGATAATCCCCTCGTTGCTACCGTCTTCTAGATTGCATCTTGGCTTGGATTGCGTGTTCGCGGTAGGAAATTTTTTGTTTTGTATGCAACGTTATCCTACAACTTCTGAGCGAAGGGCTCAGGATATCAAATTGTGGAGGAATGACTTGCGGAAGAAGCTTAATCTAGAAGCTCGCTTCCGACCAATTCAAGAGGAATTAGCAGGATTTTTGATGAGGGAAGTCCTCAATCCTAAAGGAGAACACTATTACGAGGACGAAGAACTTCTACTGCCGTAAATTGTATATGAAAACTTGTTTGAAGTTGTATATAGTCACCCGAGATTGAACATTACATATTCCTCTTGAATTCTTCTTGTTTGAAATTTCAAACTTGTTTGAAATTGTATATTCATATGCATCAACGTGTAACGTGTATATAGTAGCGTAGAATATGTGTACTGAAACTTCTTTGAAATTAAAATAAAACACAAAATAAAATGTAAAATAAATGAAAACACAACAAAATAAACCAGATTTAGGGGGGTTTAAACTCTAAACCTGCGGAGACCTTTAGTCTCGGCTGGTCTAGCCAACCGCGTCTAAAGGTCCTCTGCCCCGACGAACATCTGCAGCCCACGTGGATGGGCATTTAGTCGCGGTTCGTAAGCAACCGCGACTAAAAGGGGGTTTTAGTCTCGCATAATTAGTCCCGGTTGCAAAACCGGGACTAAAACCCGTTACCAACCGGGACTAAAGCCCCTTTTTCTACTAGTGCATGCATGCCCATGTGTGAACATTTTCGAAAAACTCATACCCCAAGGATCCATATTAGTTGCCACTAATATAGATGTATGTAGATACATTTTAATTTTAGATACATCGATAATAGTGGCAAGTAATATAAATTAGAGGGAGTGCAAAGTTTGCGTGTATCTAAAATTAGTACAAGAAGCAGGAAAATCACGAAAACCAAAACCATGGCCACCACATCCTAGGATCCTCTCGCCGCCCTACTTCTACACGACATCCATGCGAGCCAAGTGGAGTCGATTAGCTCTAGCAGGGCGTGAGTAGGCACTTCTTCATAGTCGAAGACTCTCGGGTTCCTCTGAAGTGACACTGACCGAGAAACTAACAAGACGAAACAGTTGAACAAGCGACGCTCTAGCCAAGCTCTAAGTAGGAGGAAAACATAGAGATAGTAACTTTTAGGTTGAATCTCCGACTTTATTCCGGGAATACAAAAATGAACTCTAACTGACGCTAACCATCAGCTGGTTGTAGCTACAACCGGTTTATCTTTTACATGCATGGATGGTTCCCAGTCCACTGGAAACAAAATCTTGAAACTGCTGTAAAAATTCCCGAACACAATTTTTATGTGTATATAGCATTTTTAGAAAATAGAATATCATTTTGCAACATTAGTCCGTGACCCACAAAACTTACAACATGTAGCAAAAGCTTTTGTATCATTTCGATTACGCATATGAAGCAAAAAAAAATAGTGCGTAATAAACCCATTTGTTTGTAGCCAAATGTAAAACACATGCGACAGTCTGCAGCAAAAAATGCTTAATCGCTGAAGCAATTCTCTGTGGTCTGACCTGAGACTCTAAACCGAGATTTCAACTTCTCCACTAATATATAGCCCAAAGTGAATAATAATAGGGAAATCATGCTTGCATCAGATCTATTCAAAACTAGTCATACCGAGCACAACGCAGGAAACAAACATTACATAAATGCACAAGTCTAAAGAGCAAAAAAACGTTACACCATAGTGGAGAGCGGTCATAACACATTGACGAAGTAGGATAGGCCGGAACGATAATGAAAGTGAATATTGTAAGCACACCTTCTGGGACTAGTCACATCGATCCTCAAGTACAATAACTAGGGCAACCTTTAAACAAAAGGTTCCCTAATTCTTTGGACAACAGTGGTCAACCTTCGTGCGTTGCACTCTACATAGATCATACTCCCTTGAAGCTCAACGAGGCTCGACATAGTGATAGAATGCAAGAACACAAGATTGTCAGAGCATAAATTCATGGAAGTATTCTCTAAGTTTTATATCAAACCCAATGGATGGCAGAAGCCAAGTAGTATTGTTGTTGTTTCTATCACATCCAAGGTGTCGCGGTGTTTTGAGTGAGTTGACTGCAAGTGTGAAGGTGGAGGTAGTGAGTAGAAAGTAATTGTTGGAAAGTGATTGATCAAAAAAAAGAGTAAATAATAATTGAACAAAGTAGCTAATTATGTTTGGATTTTTCTTGCAGATGAGAGGTTAGGCACGGAGAGGTTCGGTTCATGGTGATAGTGTGTGTGCCAAATGGATAAATATATGAATGAAGTAGGGATGTAAAAGTAACTCTGCATACTTGGATATAAGTATGCAAGCAACCCTTCAGTCATCTGTTTCCTCCACGTCAGGATCAATAGACACTATTGTCCAATCAGTTACCGTCATCAATGGTCAGCGTAATTATTAAGGGTGTGAAACCGGATAAACACAATAAGATTAATTGCTACTCGTTCTGCTTAAGTTGTGCGCACTTCTCGTTGATATCTCCATGTTCACTAGAAGGTCGCTGACTTGTTAGACAACAAGTGTTCATCTATGTAGATCTCTAGATCAAGGTGTATCGGCCCTTAATTACACAACAAGCATTATGCACATCATAGATGATCAATCTCACAAACAATAATAACAACAGCTTTCACAAATGAAAGATAATAATAAGAGGCACATCACATCTCACCAATCCTCTACATCTCCCACGTACGGGATTTACTCGCACATAAGAGAAGAATTACACAAAGAAATAATGATTATGTAAATAGAGTTCAACTCTATATTACCGCAGCAAGCTAAAAATAAGATTAATCCAAATCCAATCTCAAGAGCCTCAAAAAACGAATAGAGTTTACAACCCTAGTTCTTAAAATCTCTATATGGTGATGATGATTGTGGAGTGAAGGATCTTGAGGAGAAGGATCACGACAAATATTGAAGGATGAGTTTTTATTCTCTAGATCTCTTCTTCTCTGTTTGTGGGTGGATTGTGGCAGATGTGAATGTTTTTCGTTGTTCTTGCCTTCACAGAAGTTGCTCCTTTTGAATAGGTGGCGGAGGTGCCGCATGGTACGGGTGCATGGTACGGTCGGGATGACCGCCCCAGTGCTCGTTAAAGAATCTGCCGCCTGAACCATTATGCCTTCAATTAAAGTCTTGCTTGATTTCTTCCAAATCTTCATTTCTGGCTTGATTTCCTTCCCAAAATGATAATTTCCTAAAAGTATAATAAAACACAAGGAAACACAAGGTTTTTGTTTTTGGCATTTTGCATGTTCGTTAGAAGGCAACCTTAAACAAGATCATAGAGATATTCGAATGGTTGCACCTAGTATCGAATCCTAGCCACATGTAACTTGTCATTAGTTAAAACCTTATTTCCAAACAAGTCTTGGAGTTTTGGCTAGGAAAGTGAAGTTCAAATCTTAATCCCCATCTTCTTTCTTGAAGAGAGTTTAAAACAATTGCGCTCCAAGTTATATGTAATGAGATGGTGTGAGAGCAGGACAAGTAAAATAAAACATTAGAATAACTTGGTTCGATGCCACATAACTATATATAGGCTCTCCAACACACTTTATATTCCTTGTTAATAAGCAAGGTCATGCCAAAAGGGGTAAAGTTAAAATCCATACCAAGTAGACTTAGAAGGAACACTCTTGACCAACCTTGGCTGTTTATTTGAGGCTGATGCATGTAAAATGCATACATGAATTATTTACCATATTGAATTCCCACATACTTGCAACATATATGATGATAATACCATGTTTTACATTGATTTATGGGGATTTACCAATGATCGCCTTTATTTGGTTTATAACTCTGCAAAACAGAAATTCCCTATTTTGCGTATTTTTTGCTTTCAGAGACCTATACGGAGTCAAATTGACCTGGGATTTTTGGAGCGTCATTTTTTCATCGGGAGAAGCACCCTGGAGTCTGGAAGCACACCTGGATGGGCCTGAGGCCCAAAAGACACCAGGTGGCGCGCCTAGACTTGTAGGACAAGCCATCCCGAGGTCTTTCGACCGTCAATCGTCCAATTCACTTGATTATTTCGCCCATCGATGTGTTTTAACCTAAAAATCACTATATATGGCCCCAAAGAGTTCTTGGGAAGAGAGCACCGCAGAAGACAGAAACTCGAAAACAGAGACTGCAGTAGCGAAGATTGGAGGGGAAAACTCCGCCAGGATCACCGCCATAGGGATCTCCACCTTCTCCAACGTCTTCATCATCATCGCCATGATCAAGGGGGAGTAGTCTACCTTTGGACTACAGATTTGTGGTAGTAGTTTGATTTATTTCTCGCATGTTCTTCATAGTTCTTAGTGCCATATGAGCTGCCCTACATGATTATGGCCATATTTGTAATACCGATGTGGTGGATC
The DNA here is from genome assembly GCF_019359855.2 of Lolium perenne. NCBI lineage: Eukaryota > Viridiplantae > Streptophyta > Magnoliopsida > Poales > Poaceae > Lolium > Lolium perenne. Next base: position 51,897,882 of record NC_067245.2, read on the forward strand.
CTTATTCTTTGATAATATGCTATGAGATCTGATCATATTATGTGCAACATGTATTGTGATGAGGACATCCCTACTACACCACTACCTCCGTCATTAATAAATGAAGATGAACCTGCTGTGGAGCTCAAGTCCAATGAAGTTCGGATTGGACCAATTACAAGGGCTCGTGCGAAGCTACTTAATCAACAGGTGAACTTGTTTCTAAACGGTACTTTGATTGATGAGAACTTTATACTGCCTAAGTCCTATTACTTATGTATCATCAGGTATCAAGAAGAGACGAGCATCGCACGAGGAGGAGAGGAGCAGCTGGACATGAAGACGGACGTCAAGATGGACGTGAAGCTGGACATGGAGCTGGACATGAAGATATCTCATGGACGCGCGAGGGAGGAGCGGGAGGCATGCGCGAGAGGAGAAGAAGAAGTCCAGGCCGGTCCAGCACCCGGTCCGACCGGCCGCCAGACCGGCCAACCCGGTCACTGACCCGGTCGACCGGGCGCCAACCGGATTTGATTTATCGTACCGGATGAAAACCGGAAAACGCAACTATCCGGTTGCCACCCGGTTGACCGGACCCCAGACCGGCTGACCCGGTTGCCGCCCGGTTGACCGGGCCCCAGACCGGCCGACCCAGTCCCTGGCCCGGTTGACCGGATTCCAGACCGGACTTGTCCGAGTCTATCTCGACCAGATCTATTCTGGGTCGGTTATTTTTGTATCTTTTCGACCAGAACTCGTCCCGGACGCCTATATAAGTGCCCAGGACGCCCCCCCTAGCTGCTTTAGACCACGTTTAAGATAAACCCTAGTTCTTAGTTGTTTGCTCTAGCAAAACTATTGAATCCCTACACCATATTGCTTGATATTGTGTAGATCCTGAAAAAGTCTTGTGTGATCTGCTGTTCCATTGGGAATTAGACGGTTGCAACTTACCGCTTCATGGTCGGCGGCTACGTGCGCAAGTGTGTGGAGTTGCGAATATCTTGCAGGGTTGAGAGCTGTTGCATTGGCGACAGGGACCAATCGAGAGATCTCGTTGCGTCATACAAGTTATCTTCCACTTCATCGTCGTGTATCTCCGCTGCCATCACCCCGTGATCATCATCACCACCGTTGCTTACTGAGAAGATCGGGACACCCCTCATCATCTTGGTATCAGATTTCCAGTTTTCCTCGGTAAGCCATCCACAATCTACCCCATCGTTGAGTTCTGAGTGTTTCCTATCCAGAAAAAGCCAAAAAAAATTAGGGTTAGGGTTTGCCATAGCCTTAGATTGCACTAATTTCAAGTTTTAGTTGCTTTTTGTAGTTGTTTTTGCGTCTCTTTTCTTTCCATCTAATCTTTTAGGGTTTGAGTTTACTCTATCATCTTGTGTTCTTTTATCTTGTGGTGTCAGTTTTTGTTACTCCGAGTCCACATAGCGTACAGTGTGCTTGTTCCCAACCATAGACACAGCCTATCGATATCAAGTGACTAGGAACTTCCCCAGAAGAGACTAGTTTTACCGCTCGACAGGCTGCTCGTTAGGTTATCGGTACTTTGCATATTTCTGTTGGCCGTGTTATCAAGGAGTTGTGTCAGAAAATCAAAAAAAATTGAAAAGAAGCAAAAAGAGCTACATCGCTGCGTGTGTTATACAAATAGAAAATCAAAAAAAAAAAAAAAAGTGAAGTGCTAGTTGAATCAAGTGAAGGCCTAAGTTTACTTTACTGCACCTGTAGTTGAGCAATCTTGTGCATGTCTCGTTGAGCTTTGCTAGCGTCTCTCGTGTGCATTGCAACCTTTCCCACATATAGTTGCATTGCCCCATTATATCGCCTTGTGTGAGTATCATTGGTTGTCTACGGTCAGTGCTAGAGCTTGTTATTGGTGCAAATAGGTAGCCTACCTACAGCCCCACATATACCCTGCTTTGTCGTGTGATTTGTTCTTATACCCTTGATATTCGCTTCGCTACATCTGTGCACTAGTTGTTACTACAAGTGGTAAGCAACACTAATTTACTTTGGAACGGTAAGATCTTCTTTTCTTATCAGTTTTGAGTTAGTTGTGAGAGTACCACCATATATTTTTGATTTAGTGCACTAATCTACTAACGATGTCTGCTAGTGATCATAGAATTGTTAACCAGGAAAACAAGAGTGTTGCAGATATCATCACATGGAGGGAGTATGAGGCTCTTCGTAATGAGATGCGACGTGAATTCCGCGCTCAGGACGATGTGCTTAATGGGAAGATTGACGAGATCGCCCAAAAGCTGGATGCTACTCATGTGACCGTCACTAGAATGCAAGATCAAATGACGGATGTACAACGCAATCTTGCTGATTTGCGCTTGGCTGTTGAGAACTTGACCGCGCAACAACAACAAGAAGATGACGATGATCCTGAGCTTCAAGATGACGCACACAATGCTCGTGATGCACCACGTGGTAATCGTCCTCGCGGTTTGGTTCCACTTGGCCGCAATGGTCGTGGACAAGATGAAGAAGATGGTTTGGGTAAGCCCAAATTTTCTATACCCAAGTTTGAAGGAGGAGCTGATGTTGAAGAATACCTCACTTGGGAGCTGAAGATTGAGAAGTTGTGGAGCTTACATCCACATTATACTGAAGACCGGAAGATCAAGCTTGCTTCTTCCGAATTTGATGGCTATGCTTTGCGTTGGTGGGATGCTTTTGTTCGTAACCGCGAAGAGGATCGTGAGCAGCCTATACGCACATGGCGTGCCATGAAGGAGGCGATGACTTCTCGCTTTGTGCCTACAAATTACTTGCGGAATATATATGATAAGCTGACTCTATTGAGACAAGGTGTGAAGACTGTGGATGAATACTACATGGAAATGGAGATGCTTATGCAGCGTGGCCGTGTCCGTGAGTCTCTTGAGATGACAATGCAGCGTTTCCTCAACGGTTTGAAGTATGACATCAAAGGCATTGTTCGTCACTACAGCTACACCAACATGAATCAATTGTTACATCATGCAAGAGAAGCTGAATCACAGTTGGCTGACGAAGCAAAGATCAAAGGTCGAGCTACAGGAGCTGGGCGTTTCACACCCCGCGCGGCCCCATCTATGGCGCCGACGCCTTTGACGCGCTCCGCCCCTCCGCCTAGTAAGTCGGTCTCCAATGTGTCTAACACAAAGAAGTCCGAATCTGCTGCAAGTACGAGTGGCTCTAATGTGTCTACTGCGCGTAACCGTGATATGGTTTGTCATACATGTGGTGGCAAGGGTCACTTCAAGAGAGATTGTCCTAACCGCAAAGTTATGGTTATCAATGAGGACAATGAGTATGAGACTGGAGAGGATGTTGATCCTAATGCTCCAGAAGATGATGACTATGACACTGATGGTGAAGATGCATATCCGTCTGATGCTCGCACCATTGTTGTGTCGCAGCGTGCTCTTAATGTGTTGCCTAGTGCATCTACTCAGCGCTGCAAATTGTTCCAAACAAAAGCTTTAGTTGGTCCTGACAAGGCTTGCAAGGTCATTATTGATGGTGGGACTGGCCGCAATTTAGCAAGCAAGGAGCTGTGTACCAAGCTGAAGTTGAAGTATCTACCGCACCCGCATCCATACTATATTCAGTGGTTGAGCGACAATGGTGAGATGAAGGTAAACCACATGGTGCGTGTTGAGTTTGCTATTGGACCGTATAAGGATTGCATTGATTTTGATGTCGTTCCTATGACGGTGTGTCACCTACTATTGGGAAGGCCTTGGCTCTATGACCGTTCTGTGCAACACAATGGCCGTGCCAATACATATCACTTGGAGTTCAAGGGCAAGAAAATCAATTTACAGCCTATGACACCACAGCAAATTGTCAATGAGTCTCGTCAGAAAGTTGAAGTCAATTTGGAGGATGCTTCTTTAGATAGGCGAGAGAATTGTAATGTTGTGAGTAATATAACGAAAAGTGAGAGAGTGAATTCCTTAGTCTCATTAGCCACCAAAGAAGACATGAGAGAATTTAGTGAGGATCCTATAGCCATGCCTCTTGTGCTCTTGTACAGGGGTACGGTTTTGGTTTCTAACGACATGACCCCTCTTCCTCTTGGTGTTTCTAATGTTTTGCAGGAATTTGGCGACGTGTTTCCGGATGAGGTACCCGCAGGACTTCCACCATTGCGAGGTATTGAGCATCAAATCGACTTGATTCCCGGAGCTTCGCTACCCAATCGGGCACCATATAGAACGAACCCCGAAGAGACGAAGGAGATACAGAAGCAAGTACAAGCGCTACTCGACAAAGGTTATATCCGCATAAGCCTTAGTCCTTGTGATGTTCCTGTTATTCTTGTTCCTAAGAAAGATGGTACATGGCGTATGTGCGTAGATTGTAGAGCTATAAACAATATCACTATTCGATATCGTCACCCTATTCCCCGATTAGAGGATATGCTAGATGAATTGAGTGGTGCTGCTGTTTTCTCTAAAATTGATTTGCGTAGTGGTTATCATCAAATTAGGATGAAAGAAGGGGATGAGTGGAAAACAGCCTTTAAAACAAAATTTGGTTTATATGAGTGGTTAGTAATGCCTTTTGGGTTGACTAATGCACCTAGCACTTTCATGAGACTGATGAACCATGTTTTGCATGACTTTATTGGCAAGTTTGTGGTTGTGTATTTTGATGACATATTAATTTACAGCCGCAATGAATCTGATCATATTATACATATTCGACATGTTTTGCAAGTGTTGCGTGATAGTAAACTCTATGGTAATCTTGAGAAGTGCACATTTTGCAAAGATAAGGTCATATTTCTGGGTTATGTTGTCTCTAAGCATGGAGTAGAAGTAGATGTGTCTAAAATTGAAGCTATTCAAAATTGGCCTACTCCCATGAATGTGAGTCAAGTTAGAAGTTTTCATGGTCTAGCTGGGTTTTATCGCCGTTTTGTGCCCAATTTTTCTACTATTGCTGCACCTGTGAATGAATTGACTAAAAGGGTGTTGCATTTGAGTGGGGCGTTGCCCAAGATCATGCTTTTGATGAACTGAAACGATTGTTAACTTTTGCACCGTTGCTTGCACTTCCTGATTTCAATAAGCAATTTGAGATTGAATGTGATGCTAGTGGTATTGGAATTGGTGGTGTGTTGATGCAAGAGGGTCGCCCAATTGCATATTTTTCTGAGAAACTTTCTGGTGCTAAGTTGAACTATCCAATATATGATAAAGAATTGTATGCTTTAATTAGAGTTCTTGAGGTTTGGCAACATTATTTGTGGCCAAAAGAATTTATCATACATTCTGATCATGAAGCTTTGAAATATCTGAAAGCCCAATCTACTTTGCATAGGCGTCTTGCTAAGTGGGTTGAGTTCATTGAGTCTTTTCCATACATTATTAAGCATAAGAAGGGAAAAGATAACATTATTTCTGATGCTCTATCTAGGAAGAATATGCTATTAACTCAACTTGATGTTAAAATTCCTGGTTTAGAGGTGTTATGTGATTTGTATGCTACCGATCATGATTTTGTTGAACCATATCGCTTATGTGCTCTTGGTAAAGCATGGGAAAAATATCACATACATGATGGGTTCTTGTTTCGAGCTAACAAACTATGTGTTCCAGAATCGTCGGTGCGTTTGCTCTTATTGCAGGAATCACATGCTGGAGGTTTGATGGGTCACTTTGGGCATGAGAAGACGCTACTCATGCTCGCTGATCACTTTTATTGGCCAAAGATGAGGCGGGATGTGGACAGGTATGTGAAGAGATGCATTACTTGCAACAAGTCCAAGTCCAAGCTGAAGCCTCACGGTTTGTATACACCATTACCGGCGCCTACTACACCTTGGGAAGATATTAGTATGGATTTTGTGTTGGGTTTGCCGCGTACTAAAAGAGGCCATGATTCTATATTTGTGGTGGTGGACAGATTTTCTAAAATGTCACACTTTATTGCCTGCCACAAAAGCGACGATGCGTCGCATATTGCTAACCTGTTTTTCAGGGAGATTGTTCGACTACATGGAGTCCCGAAGACTATTGTTTCTGATCGTGATGTGAAGTTCATGAGCTACTTCTGGAAGACACTTTGGGGAAAGCTTGGGACAAAGTTGCTGTTCAGTACTACTTGCCATCCCCAAACTGATGGTCAAACTGAGGTGGTGAATCGAACCTTGTCACAACTGTTGAGATCCATGATCAAGAAGAACCTGAAGGAGTGGGAAGAGTGTTTGCCGCATGTAGAGTTTGCTTACAACAGGGCGGTACATTCTACCACGGAGCTATGTCCTTTTGAGGTGGTGTATGGTTTCAAACCCATTACTCCACTTGACTTGTTGCCTTTGCCCATACATGAGAGAGTTAATATGGAGGCATCCAAGAGGGCAGATTTTGTGCGAAAAATTCATGTGAAGACTAAAGAGTTGATAGAGAAGAAAGGCAAGAGCAATGCTGCAAGGATGAATAAGAAGTGCAAAGAGATGTTGTTCAAGCCTGGTGATATGGTCTGGGTACATTTTCGCAAGGATAGGTTCCCGAAGCTGCGGAAGTCTAAGTTAAAGCCTCGTGGTGCTGGTCCTTACAAAGTGCTTGCCAAGATCAATGATAATGCATACTCGATAGATCTTCCAGTTGATGAGTTTGGTGTCAGTAATTCTTTCAATGTTGCTGATTTGACACCATATGAAGGAGAAGACCTTGGAGCGTCGGGGTCGACGCCTTTTGAAGGGGGGGAGATGATGAGGACATCCCTACTACACCACTACCTCCGTCATTAATAAATGAAGATGAACCTGCTGTGGAGCTCAAGTCCAATGAAGTTCGGATTGGACCAATTACAAGGGCTCGTGCGAAGCTACTTAATCAACAGGTGAACTTGTTTCTAAACGGTACTTTGATTGATGAGAACTTTATACTGCCTAAGTCCTATTACTTATGTATCATCAGGTATCAAGAAGAGACGAGCATCGCACGAGGAGGAGAGGAAGCATTTGGACATGAAGACGGACGTCAAGATGGACGTGAAGCTGGACATGGAGCTGGACATGAAGATATCTCATGGACGCGCGAGGAGGAGCGGGAGGCATGCGCGAGAGGAGAAGAAGAAGTCCAGGCCGGTCCAGCACCCGGTCCGAGCCGCATGACAGCCAACCTGATCAACGACCCGGTCGACCGGGCGCCAACCGGATTTGATTTATCGTACCGGATGAAAACCGGAAAACCTCGCAACTATCCGGTTGCCGCCCGGTTGACCGGACCCCAGACCGGCCGACCCGGTTGCCGCTCGGTTGACCGGGCCCCAGACCGGTCGACCCGGTCCCTGGCCCGGTTGACCGGATTCCAGACCGGACTTGTCCGAGTCTGTCTCGACCAGATCTATTCTGGGTCGGTTATTTTTGTATCTTTTCGACCAGAACTCGTCCCGGACGCCTATATAAGTGCCCAGGACGCCCCCTAGCTGCTTTAGACCACGTTTAAGATAAACCCTAGTTCTTAGTTGTTTGCTCTAGCAAAACTATTGAATCCCTACATCATATTGCTTGATATAGATCCTGAAAAAGTCTTGTGTGATCTGCTGTTCCATTGGGAATTAGACGGTTGCAACTTACCGCTTCGTGGTCGGCGGCTACGTGCGCAAGTGTGTGGAGTTGCGAATATCTTGCAGGGTTGAGAGCTGTTGCATTGGCGACAGGGACCAATCGAGAGATCTCGTTGCGTCATACAAGTTATCTTCCACTTCATCGTTGTGTATCTCCGCTGCCATCACCCCGTGATAATCATCACCACCATTGCTTACTGAGAAGATCGGGACACCCCTCATCATATTGATAGATGCATATTATGTACCCCGTTCTTAAGTATTTGTTCTGATCCAACTTGTATGCAAGAGCATGTGTGGGGTGATGTGTGTATTAAATGGAGTATCATGGTTTTATGGATTGGATATGACAATAAATTCATGATCTATTATGGTTTTGCCTTTTCTTTTGCTGCCTCACGTGAAAAAAGTGATGATCTTGTTTGTACAAGGTAGCATATTTGATATTTAAAATCATGTCAAAGTACTTATGGCTATGCTCTGTTAATTCTTAATACAAGATTGCTTGGAGTTTTTTCATTTCTTGTGGAGTATAAGAGAGATGTGTTGCATAATCTCTATGTTAGGATGTGATGCACATATGAATACGTATCTTTCACATGTTATTATTTTGCATCTTCATATTTCATTGATGAATTGTTATTGTCCACTACAACTTAAAAGAGAGAATAGTCAAGTGACCCCATGAACCTCGGTCCACTTTTTTTATCATAAGAAACACCTTTATATTGCTTTTATCTTGTTTTCTATTTGCTGCAATATTTTAATCTGAAAATACAAAAATATCTACTTTTCTTATTTGCATCCAAAACGCCAAAAACAATCAACCCATTTTATTGTTTTTACTTAGTTACTTAATTCTATCTAGTTTTACTTTTTTATTATTATTTGTGTTTTATTTACTTATGCGGAACCTTATGCTTGACAACCACACGGTGGAGTTGGGGACACAACACTTTTATTTTGCTTTGCAGGATTTCTAGAAGAAGAGAGGGAGAGAAATATCTTTTCTCAGCTCCCCGAGAGTTTGATACTAACCCTCCCTTTTGGGGAAAATTGCTTCCTGAACTACACACTTTGCACATGAAGTCCCAACGTTTTAAGAAATTTTGCTGGTGTTGTAAGCGCCATGAGAGGCCATTTATATGGTCCAATGATTTCTCATAGCGGCCGGGAGGAGCGCGTAAACTTTGTTTGCAATGATTCCCATAGAGGAGTTAGAAATTTACCCGTCATAACATTGTTGTTACAGATGTTAAATCAACGTTCTTTTTTAAGTGTGCCATCGTGTCTATCATTAGGTTCTATAGGGTCAAAATCTTACAAGGCAACTACTCTACACCCAAAACATTATATTCTCAAAAGGTTCAATTCCTCTTCTTCAAAATTTTAAAACTTAAGATTAGGTTCATAAGCCAAAGCTAAATTAACAAGACTAGCATGGGAATAAAATTTAATATGATAACAAGCTAGAGGGGACAAACTAAGTGCAACCAAACAAATAATCTTATAATTTTACTTAAACTTACGAGAAGAGTGATGATGAGAATATTATAACTTCTCGCTCTGGTTTGGTCTTGCACTTGTGTTGCCATCCTTGTTGCCCTTCCCATTGCTAGTTCTCTTGGAGCAAATAACTAGTGAAGATCCAAAGAGAAAATCTGAGAAAACTTCACAAAAATAAAAATAAAGAGGTACTACTATTTTGTGTGTTTTATTTTATCCATGCAAAACTGAAAATAAACATGCAACTAAAGAGAAACATAATAAATAAAAAGAAGAAGAAAAAAATATGAATGTAAAGGTGGAGGATTTTAACCTCCCCAAACTTATACTTTTGGCGTAACTTGGTCTACCGATCATCCTCGGTTGGTGGTTGAGGTGCGTACTGTAAGTTGGTGTTGAAGTTGATCATGAAGTTGGAGAAGTTCTAGGAGAGGATGTCGACGTTGGTGGCCACTTGGTTGAGACTATCCTCCACATTCCCAACTTGATGTGCCAACGCCTCGAACTGAGCGTAGGAGGCGTACTGGTGTCTGTGATGAGGGGCCTGGTAGTGTGGTGGTAATGGCTGATGTTGCCAATCACCCCACGCCTGCCCAGCTTGCGCCGAAGTTTGGTGCCCCACTTGATGCGCCCCTAAGGCTTGCTCCCAAGGGTCATCTTCGTTACCCTCTTATGCGGGAGATAGCTCTCGCCCCACCACAATCCTTGTGGCGCCTATCTCTTCTAGGGTTAAGACCGAGGTAATCCTGCTAGCCAAAGAAAAAGCTTGCAAAAAAGGTTGCGCGTATTGCTCATTAGATGATTGGTTAGGTAACAAATTGTTAATCACACTCATCGCAGTTAGCTCCATAAAGTCCCAACAAGCAACGACCATATAATTTTCATCCATAGTTGTACCACCCGGAACAACAACCATGCTGGGGAGATGAATGTTATTGCGGTAGGCAAAACGAGTAACTAGCCCACCAGAACGGATAGCACTGGAAGGAGGCGACCTCTACAGCGGAAATGTGCACATAAAAGGGAATAATTATGTTTGAATGCCCCACCCCCTTCCCCGCCGCCCCTCAATATTTAACAATAAATTCGTAGCAATCACCAAGCATCCGAAAATATCATTTGCACTGCAAAAAGATATTGCTTTGAAATAACCAAAGTGTCAGGTTCTTACTTTCAGGATATTAGCTAGTACTCTAATTAATAATTTCGACAAGTGCGGATCCCGAGGAGCTGGGGCCAGGCGCGCCGCTGCATGCGGACAAGCCTCTGCAGGGCTACAGGAGTCCCCTGTCCCCGACAGGATCAGGTGGGACCAGCGCTGGGTCCTCTGCAGCGGATCCTAGGGCAGGGGGCGAATGGGAGAGCGGCACGCGCATCGGAGCTGAGGCGGGCCATTTCATCTGTGTCCCTGTGCCTGGAGACGCGCGCCAGGAGACCGCAGGTGGCGACGTGTCGGCTGCGCGGGAGCCCTCTGGCTCTGGGCTGTGGGCCGAGTCTGGCAGCAAGGTTGGAGGGAGCCGGACCGAGACGGAATGGACTGGGCCCAATAGTCAGATGCAGATGGTTCCAAGGAAGATGGGCCGACAGCTGGATGGAGAGCTAGGGGCCTGTGCTGAATCGGCCAGGGCCGCTGAGGAGGTCTTGGGGCAGCCCATGGATGACCGTTCGAGGGAGGAGGCTCGGCAGCCTGAGAGCCTGGAGCTGGCTAGGGTTAGGAGCTTCTGCTCCTCAATCCTTAAAACGCTTGCGCCTCCGCTGTTGAGCGAGTTCGAGAGGACCACGGGTCTTAGGGCCGACGCAGAGCCCTTTACGCCGAAGAGAGTGACACGTAGATCGGCTGCGGCGATCGCTGGTACACAGGTCAAGATGGCGTCAGCGGCGGAGAGCTCTTTGCTCAAAGCACTTGGTTTCTGCCCGGAGAACCTACAGGTGCAGGAGGAGGACTTGACACGGTTCAAGGAGTTTTTCGACTCACCGATCCAGGATGCACACGTTCGTGTACTGGCGGCCATCTTTGGCAAGGAGCTACCCGCGAGCTTTGAGAGGGAGGCACACTGTATGAGGGCGGTGCCGGCGCACTGAGATGCTGTGGAGCGTCGGAGTCTAGAGTCTGTATTTTTCCTTATGGATTGTACCTTCGAGATTATTTGCTGGAACGTTCGAGGTTTAAACGAACCAGCAAAACGAGATGCGGTGCGTGAGTTCATAGCTAGTCTTAGAGTTAGTGTGGTGTGCCTCCAGGAGACGAGGCTAGATGTAATTGATGATTTCCTTGTTATGCAATGCCTAGGGCCATCGTTTGATGGTTATGTGTACTTGCCTGCGGTTGAGACACGAGGAGGTATCCTCCTAGCCTGGAATAAGTCCATGGTGGACATAGAGCGAGTGAGCTTTGATGACTATGCGGTCACTGGAGAAGTCATTCCTAGAGATAACTTTAGATGGTGGATCACCACCGTCTACGGGCCACAAACGGACGAGGACAAGGTGACTTTCCTACGCGAGCTTACGGAGAGGCGGAGTTTATGCCCGGGGCCGTGGCTGCTCCTGGGGGACTTTAACATGATCATGTATGCGGAGGAGAAGAACAACGACCGGCTAAACAGAACCATGATGGCGAGGTTCAGGAGTTTTGCCCAGGAGCATGAGATCAAGGATCTCTACCTCCATGGGAGGAGGTTCACTTGGAGTAGCGAGAGAGAGGAACCCACGCTCACTCGCATCGACAGGGCGCTGGCATCGGTGGATTGGGACCTCATGCACCCTGATTCCATCCTGCAAGCGCTATCATCATCTGTATCCGATCATGCACCGATCCACCTTTCGTTGAGCGCGGCTTTCCGGCCAAAGAGGAGGTTTAAATTTGAAGCCTTTTGGCTAAATCTAGAGGGGTTCGAGGAGGCCCTGAGAGAGGCTTGGGTCTGCGATCCTAACATCGTCGACCCTTTCAAACGCCTGGATGCACTGTTCCGCAATGCGGCGGAGTTCTTCCAGGCGTGGGGAGAAAAGAAAGTTGGGAACATCAAGCTCAAAATCGCGATGGCTAATACCTTGATCCTAAGGTTTGATGTGGCGCAAGATTCGAGAGCGCTCACGTTGGCGGAGGCATGGCTTAGGAGAACGCTCAAGCAGGTGGTGCTGGGGTTAGCATCCCTGGAGCGCACGATCGCGAGACAGAGATCGAGAATCAGATGGTTGCGTGAGGGTGATGCTAACACCAAATTGTTTCATGCGGTGGCCAACGGGAGGAGAACCAAGAACTACATTGCTTCGGTGAGGGTTGATGACGAGATGATCACAACACAGGAGAGGAAGAATGAGGTGTTCACCGAGGCATATGATAGGCTGATTGGGAGCATTCGAGATAGAGAGTTTACGCTAAACCTGGAGGCCTTAAACATCCCGGTGGCGGATTTGAGCGACTTGGATTCCATGTTCACAGAGGAGGAGATCTGGAACACGATACGTGAGATGCCAGGGGATAGGGCGCCGGGGCCAGATGGGTTCACCGGCGCTTTCTATCAGCGAGCGTGGCCAGTCATCAAGCCGGACATCCTGGCGGGCCTCATGAAATTATGTGTGGGAGATGGTCGAGGCTTCGCCCGGCTAAACCGAGCGCTCATCACCTTGATACCCAAAAAACCGGATGCTATGGAGACAAAGGATTTTAGGCCAATAAGCCTAGTGCATAGCTTTGCAAAATTGTTCTCCAAAATCATTGCGAATCGGCTACGGCCGAGGCTCGGGGAGATTGTTAGCATGAACCAATCAGCATTCATCAAACACCGGAGTTTGCACGATAACTTCGTGCTTGTGAGGCAAGTGGCCAGGAAGATCAACATGAGGAGGCATACAGGAGTGCTTTTAAAGCTAGACCTGGCACGTGCCTTTGATTCCATTTCTTGGAGCTTCCTGTTTGAGGTGCTGAGAAAGATGGGATTCGGAGAGAGGTTTCTGAAGTGGATAGCTTTGTTGTTGTATACGGCAAACACGAGAGTCATGGTGAATGGTGTTCCGGGCGGCCGTATATACCATGCTAGAGGCTTGAGACAAGGGGATCCCACGTCGCCCATGCTGTTTGTGGCGGCCATGGAGACTCTTTCTGCCATGATCACCAAGGCGGCACAGGAGGGGCTGTTTGGGAACTTGGCGTCCATCTCCCCACTACAGAGAGTCTCGGTGTACGCTGATGATGTTGTCATCTTCATCAAGCCGGAGAATATGGAGTTGTGGGCAGTGAGAGACATGCTTAGCATGTTTGGCGAGGCTTCGGGCCTGAGAGTAAACTTTAGGAAGACAACGGCCACGCTGATTCGAGGTACACATGAGGAGGAGGAGAGGACTACGCGGATCTTGGGATGTGAGCTGGCGAGATTCCCCATCCGGTACCTAGGACTCCAGTTGGCGCTTAGACCCCTGTCCAAAGCGGAGTGGCAACCGCTATTGGACCAGGTCATCAAGAGCGTGCCTACATGGCAACGAGGGCTCATAAGGAGAGAGGGACGGCTAGTCCTTATTAACTCAGTGGTCGCGGCCAGAGCAGTACACCAAATGGTCGTAGCGGAGGCCCCAGTATGGTTGCTGGAGGACATTGAAAGGTGGATGAGAGCTTTCTTTTGGGCTGGTAAGGATGAAGTTCGAGGTGGCCAGTGCTTAGTGGCGTGGAAAAGCATATGTAAGCCAAAGGAGTTCGGCGGGTTGGGAGTAAAGGACTTGAGGTTGCAGGGCCTTGCCTTGAGAGTGAGATGGATGTGGCTCAGGCGCACGGATCCGGAGAGACCTTGGCAGGGCCTACCCGGACTGAACGATCCACTTGTAGCAGGAGTGTTCCAGAGTCTGGCAAATTTCAGTGTTGGGGATGGGCGGTTAACCTACTTCTGGAGAGATAGATGGATCAGTGGGTACACGTAGAAGAGTTGGCACCGGAAATCTTCGCCAAGGTAACCACGAGGCGAAAGAACACCCGATTGGTGGCGGAGGCATTAATTGAGGATGCTTGGATAGACGACATACCAGGAGAGATGACGGCTGACTTATGGAGACAATGCCTGACCCTGTGGGAAGCGGTCGAGACTGTCGAGAGAGATGTTTCGAGACCTGATCATATCAGCTGGAAAGGTGCGGAGTCTGGGGCGTACTCGGCAAAGTCCACTTACGAGATGCTCTGTCATGGGAGTATTAGATGGAGTATGAGCAGGCCAGTCTGGGGATCCTTTTCTCCCATGAAATGCAAGATCTTCGCATGGCTGGCTCTGAGATACCGACTGTGGACCTCCGACAGGAGAGCCAGGCACGGGCTGCAGGAGCACCCGGACGTATGCTACACGTGCCTGCAAGGCGAGGACAGTGTTGACCACGTCTTCGTCTTATGCCCTTATGCGAGACAGGTTTGGTGCAGGATTCTGCACAGCGCAGGGTTACGGATGGCCGATCCAGGAGGCACGGGCAACCTACAGAGATGGTGGACGGAGGCCCGGAAGCGAGTGAGGAGGATCGACAGGAAGCGTTTTGACTCCATGGTCATCAGCACGGCATGGACGATCTGGAAGCAGCGCAATGCGAGGGCGTTCGCAAATGAGAGGGGGCAGAAGACAGTGGACCAAATGGTGATCCAGATTAGAGACGATTTCCACATGTGGGAGAAGGCCAAGAGAGGAGGGAGGCTAGAAATAGCGAGAGAGTAGGCCTAGGCGGAGGGAGGGTCGTGTGTGTGGGTGTTCGCAGTACCTTGGTGCTGCTCTTGTAAATTGTTTTGTTCTCCCTTCTATAAAGATAAGGCACGTTTTGCGCGTGCTCTCGAAAAAAAAAAAAAAATTTCGACAAGTTTTATAGTTAAAATATGAATATCTACAATACCAAATCAGTATCAATAGATCTGTATCATAAAAGATAGTTTATAGTGTATTTATTCTTATCGTAGATAGTGATATTTTCATTTATAAATTTAGTCAAAGGTTTCATGATTAAATAGGTTGGTGATATCTTTGACTAAATTTACATGCCTTAATTATTTTGAAACGGCTAGTAAACAATTAGTACCAAAATTCACACGATTAACTAGCTAGGCGCAATATTGCGTGATCCACTATGGACTCGATATTGGATTTATACAACTTGTAAAAAAAAAACCGAATTTTCAACTTCTAAGAAAAAGACAGAATTTACGAGGATTTTGCGCTGCCACGAAATGAAGGCAGTACGATCGCTGAATCGAACTATAGGATCAGTACCAGATTATCCTAGAACATTCCCGTAATCTCCTCATTGACCGGAGAGCAGAGCTGTTGAGGCGAGCGAGAGAAACGGCAACGGTAACGGAAAACGCGGCCGTACGTTTCGGGCGAAGCCCGCACGCGAACGTTCGAAAAAATTCAAATACTGGCTGGCTGGGGAAGCGTACGTACGTTACGTTACGGTGGGGCCTCCGCTCCCGGTCAACCCTCCGGCGGGCCCCACCTGTCATGGACGCTGGGCTGGGTGGGTGGTGGTGGCCGGTGGGGTCTTTAAAAAAGGAGGGGGTCGGGCAGGCGGCACACAGCTCGACTCTCATCCTTCCTTCCTTCCGTTCGACTCCACTCTCCCACCTCACCTCCTTTTTAGACCGAGAGAAAACACCAGCTCCACCCCACCACCACCGAGCAGAAGACGAGATGGAGAGGCCGGCGCCGGTGAGGAAGTCCCACACCAACACGGCGGACCTGCTCGCGTGGCCGGAGGGGGCGCAGCAGGAGCTCGCGGACGCCGCCACGCCGCCGTCCAACCGCCGCCCGCACCAGGTGACGTCACGGGCATGCCTGTCTTGTCCCCTGCTTCCTCGCTCACCGGGATGTAGATGCCTGCCCGAATTGCTGGGGGCAGGGGCTGGATTGTTTCATCTGGGTTTTTTTTAATAAAAAATCCCATCTTTTTTCCTTGTGTGTGCAGCCGTCGGAGGCGATCCACAAGGTGGTGTTCGGCGGCCAGGTCACGGAGGAGGAGGCCGAGAGCCTCAACAAGAGGTGAGATCTGGGGGGGGGGGGGGTCTAACTAGCTGATCTCTCTCTCGCGCGCGCGTGCTGCTTTCTCTCTGCAGAAGACTGCAGGGGAAAGGAATGATTTCGCGTTTTCTTTTCTTTTTATGGGGTCTCGGTCAGAGATTTGGGGGTTTTGCAACTAGATCTCTCGATTTCTATGTCTCCCTCCTTCGAGAATCAATCATTCTTAGGATGTTTATGGTCGATCTGCGACTCTGAGTGTCTAGGGAAATACGCCCGATTTGAACTTCAGTTAGGTTGGTGAGATATGTGCGGCGAGCCTTTGGGTGCTGTTCGGTAGGCTCCCGTCCCGGGGGGGAATTGTGTGACGTGGTATAGTTGATTCTAGTGTCGCGTGGTTTCTGTCTTGATTGATACAACAATGTTCTCACCCACCGAGTCACGTGATTTTTTTTGTTGATGTACTGTTCCGCTGGAATTTTTGAATTTGAACAGAAGAGACCCCTGATTTGTGCAAAAAAAAAATCTAGTTTTTATTTGCTCTTTAAATCTCAGAAAATGAAATCTACTGAAAGAGAGGTTTACCTCTCTGATTCCGATTTGCTGATTTAAGCGGTGCAGCGCACTAAATGAGCTAATTCATTTCTTTCCTTCTCCTCAGGAAACAATGCTCAGCTCCCAAGTGGAAGGAGATGACAGGAAGTGGCATATTTGCAGCTGGAGGCGAGGTCGAGGAGGATGAAACCGCTTCTGTGACGCCCATCCGACCACCTTCAAAGAATTATCAGGTGCCGTTTTCTGCCAGATTTCTTCTTTTCAACAAAACAGGAATATGCTGATCAATGTATTGCTTCTATTTTGATTTGCCATGTCTTAAGCTGTAGTTGTGACAATGTATTGTTATACACTTATACCAAGTCCTAGGGAATAAGGAATTGTTTATTCACATGTTGTGCTAAATGATTGGGAGGAGGGTATCACTTCTTTTAGTACTCCTGATTTGCTTGCGGCATTTGGTATCAGCTGCTGGTGGCTAAAATCAAACCTGTTAAATGTTCTAACCTGCAGAGTCACAAGTTGTTGGGATGAATCTTGTGGAAAAGGTTGGGCTATCATCATTATTAATATGTGATCACATTGGTTGGTGACATTTCCTTGTAAATTCTAATAGAACTGGACATGTTGATTCAACTATTAAATTTGGCCCCCGTTTTCAATTATACTTTGTTCGGTAGACACTGGGATTTAGGTAGTCAGGTGCTCTCTGATTTTTTTTTTTGGTCCATACAAGATACAACATTACAATATAGATGTAGTGCTTCATGACATTTCTAAAGCAGATCAACTGTTTGCATATTTAGTATCGCATACTATTGCTGCAAAACAACTGTAAATTTGGCTCCTCTGTTTAGTAGAGTGGTCTGTATTATCTTTTACAGAATTATTAAAAGAACATTTCACCCCAGATACACTTTCTGACAGAACTGAATCTGTTTTTTTGTCAAACTACTACAGGCAATCAGCACCATAAGTCACATCTCCTTTGCCCAGGATGAAAGCGTTTCTCCCAAAAAGCCAACCTCCATAGCGGAGGTGGCAAAGCAGCGAGAGCTAAGTGGCACGCTCCTGAGCGAGGACGACAGCAAGCTGAAGAAGCAGCTATCCAATGCAAAAACGAAGGAGCTCAGTGGGCACGACATCTTTGCTCCGCCAGAGGATCCCAGGCCACGCAACTCGGAGAATGGCTCGACCTCGCAGACTCCTGGGAAAAACGCACAGGTGCTGCACCCATCTCTCAACACATCTGCAAGTTTTTTCACAGCTCGTGATTGATGGAGTGCTTACGGTGTGATGTGGTTCCAATCGTTTTTGGCAGGTGAGCAGCTTCAAGTTCGGAGAGGACGACACCGACAGCGTGGTGAAGACGGCCAAGAAGATCCCTACGAAGAAGTTCAACGACCTGACGGGCAACGACATCTTCAAGGGTGACCCCGCGGAGGCGGCTCCCGGGACGGCGGAGAAGCAGCTGAGCGACGCCAAGCTCAGGGAGATGAGCGGCAGCAACATCTTCGCGGACGGGAAGGCGCCGTCGAGGGACTTCCTGGGCGGCATCCGCAAGCCCCCCGGCGGCGAGAGCAGCATCGCGCTGGTCTAACAGCAGCCCCATCCTGATGGACATGGACATGACAGACATAGCCAGCCTTACAACATTCTTGGTTCATCCCGTCGCCGTCTCGATCAATCTAGGAGTGAGTGATTGTTAGGAAGTGAGATTTTTCTTCTTCATCGTCGTTGGTGGTGTGACTGATCTGTGATCCCGATTGGAACTTGTGGTTTGATGGTTTTTTCCTTTTCCCTGATGATCTGGCGCCGGGTGCTTCCTTTTTTCCTTTCTCGCTGTAAATTAATCCCGATGATGGTGTGACAAGCAACGATAGTTGTCTCTTCTAATTTAGCATCCGATGCGCAAGCTTGTTGCGTTGTTGGTTGGGTTGGTTGGTCGTGGCGTACCTACTGTAACAACCTAGAGTGATGTTTCAGCTGCAGGGTCTTCTTGTTCTTTTATTGCGTGCTGCAATAGGCGTCTCTGTTGCCCCTGTTGGTAGGTCTGGAAGAAGACGAGCATATGGTTCGTTCCTGCTGCAGTGAGGCACCTACTAATTTGATCCAACTAGTATGACTGCCAGCAGCAGCGTCTTTTTCAGATTGTACCATGTTCCGTCTTTCTCGTCGAGTCTGAATTTAAAACCCACGGGCCCTCGCTGGTCAAGTTACTGTTGCGGGCGCTTTGGATACGAAAAAGCCAACAGTTGCTTCTTCTTTTTCTGAGCCACAGGATGGGTGTTGAAGTTGTTATGATGATGTGATTGATTAGCACGCCGGCACGCTCGGCATGAGACTGAATACTGGCAATGATACTTTGACGTCACTTGTGAGAGCATTCTGGTATTTCTCATGATGAATGAATGGGCGCCCGAGTGGGTCTGGAAGCGGTCTTCGAATGTTCAGCTAGCAGGGGACTGTTTTCTGTTCAGCTCACTACCTAATGTTCAGCTAAAATCTAAGAATATGGCTCCGCATTCCTTGGCGGCAGGAGAGGATTGTCAGCTCTCAATGCTCCATCTCACACCAAGAAGATGAACACGGATTTTGGCCATGTGTAAAACATGTACGTAGCTTTTCTCTCCTCTTCTGATGTTTATTATTCTGTTACAAGCTTCAATGAAACCCGAAATTCAGGCCATGAACGAGACTTTACGACCAATCCTCGAGTATCTTAGTTGCGGACGTTTTAAGTGGGGTCTGGAATGTCATCAGATTTAGGAGAACTCTCTTCAGGATTTGTGTAGTCGTATTAGACTATGTGATAAGGAAGATTCATGTAGATGGTTACTTACTAAAACTGGCACATTTACATTAAAATCGATGTATCTAGCTTTGAAGATGGGTGAGGCTAAGTGGCCCCAGTGGAATGTGTGGTTGGTTAGAATCCTGTTAAAAATAGAAGTTTTTTATGGTTAGCTTTTCATAAAAGTATTCTTACCAAGGATGTGCTAATTAGGAGAGGATGGAAAGGCGGAGATAATAAATGTTGTTTTTTGTGAGGAGATAGAAACACTGGATCATATGTTTTGAATGGTAAATTAGCAAAGTAAGTATGGAGTGTGGTGAAGTGCGCTACGGGTCTGGTACTCTGGTAGATGTACCTGGACATTTTCAAGACATGAGTAAGTGGGTCATGAATTTCCCAAGTTGAATTAGGAATGTTGTTTCGATGGGTGTGGCTGCGGTATTCTGGTCTTTTTGGAAGGCTCGGAATGCAGCAGTTTTGATCATGTATACCGGCATGATCCAACTGTAGTCACTGGATCGAGTCGTGGTCTTTGCTGCAGAAACAAAACGTAGAACATCGCAGCTCAGCGCAGCGGTTGGCAATGGCAAACGTGGCATCTGAATGTTTCAGCAGAAGAGCAGGCTGGGAGCTTCTGACGAGAAGGACTGGCGTGGACTGACAAACGAGTTAGGGTGATGTGCTGGAGATGTTGAAAAAGGATCAAGTTATTTGTAGAGATTTGTCCCGGTAGTGGGCGTAGGATGCTGTTGTAGGTGTTTAAGCAGGGTCGCTGTTTCAGCTTCTCTCCTAAAAAGTTGTAACGGAGTTATTTTGGTTTCCCTTAGCTCGGTTGGTTGCCTCCCTGACCTAGCCACCGCCCCTCCACCCTCCCAGCGCCGCCGCCGCACCTCCCTCCACCACCGCCCCCTCCCATCCCCTCTCCTCCCTTCCCACCTTCGCCCCGGGTCGTCTCGCGCGAGGCGGCTCCGGGCGACGACCCGAACCCAAGAAGAGGCGGCCCATCTTCCTCCTCCTGGCCGCTACCGCCATCAGGGTCGGCGGCGGCGGCCACGTCCGGCTGCCAAAGGCAGAGGCGGTGGTGGCGCGTCCATGGACTCCCCTTCGCACGGAGGCAGGGTCTTCCAGGGGCGGCGACAGTGGACGGCGGGTCTGGTGGCGGTGGCCTCCGGCTACTTCACCTAGATCATGACGAGAGACGCGGTGGTGTGGCGGAACTCGGCAGGGAAAGGGAGGCAGCGGGATCGCTACTGACCTCCACCGGTCGGGCTGGAGGAGGAAAATGGGCCGCGGTTCCCAGCCATGGCGGCGGCGTAGGGGCCGACCGTTCCGGCTTTCATGGTGGTGGTCCTAGGGTTCTTCTTTCGCGAAGATGAAGACGTTCCGGATGCCGATCTTGCTTCATCTAGCCGGAGTGATGAGTTCCGGAAGGCTCTGACAGCGAATGGAACAGTGCATCTTTTGCCTGGAGTTCACAGGATCGGGTGGTATTCGGTCGCACGCACCCATGATTTTATTGGGGCCGTTTATTTTCGGAGGGAGCGGCGCGAAGCTCTGTTCTGTGTTGACATCAAGATACTTTTGGTCCATGGTGAAGTCAGAAGCACATAATTTCATGAAGACGGGATTGGGGGATTAGCTAAAGAAGGTTCAAGTCTCCGCGATGTTGCGGAACTTGCTTGGTGTTCTGGGATTCGCGGGAGTGGTATGAATGGGGGCGGCAGCACTGGAGTTCAGAGTCATACCTTTCAGGGTGAAAACCCAAGATCTGGCCTTAACTGGTTGTACCTGGCAATGACTTTGTTGGAGGCATTGTTTTGAGAGCGAGGACTATCTTCAGGGTGAAAACCTAAAATCTTTGATCAGGCAACGATAACGCATTGTTCCCTTCTTGAAGTCATCTCTTTTGGAAAGTCTGTATTTCAGTTGTTATCTAGGGGGTGGATGTATTATTGTTGCTAGGCATGAGATACTATAGCAGGACTTTTTTTCTTAGTTTTCTTTTATATTTTTTTGTTGTGTGCATCTGTACTGCCATTAGGATGTTGCATTGTTACAGAGGTTGGATGTAATTAGTATCTTTTGATATATTCTCTTTATCGAAAAATGTAGGTAGGTTATTATAGTCTGGAGTTGCTTGTATGAAATCTTTTAGTGTCCTGGAGGTGAGGAGTCCTGTTGAAGTATGAGGAAAATTGTAATATGCTGGATACTTTTTGGTTTCATTTTAATGAAATCGTGAGCGAGAGCTCTTTAATTCGAAAAAGAAAGGCCATGATCGAGACACTGCTGCCATCCTCCTCGGCTGTCACCCTACTTTGGCACCATGACCACGTAGTATCACGCCATCCCACGATGTGATAACGTCGACGATCTATTCTAACTAACATGGAAACAACTATCGAGAAGCAGCTCCGTTCATTGACTAAGAGCATCTCCAACAGGCGCGGTATAAATCGCTATACCACGCTGCCGCCACGCTGTAAACTGATGGCGCGCGCCGGAGCGATTTTTCCCCCGCCGGATGCTCTATTTTACAGCGCATGTTGGCGCGCAAAAAAAGCACCTTCGCCGGACGCTCTATTTTGCAGCGCGCGGGCGTGGCGCAAACAACAAACAAACACAACTATGCATCGAACATGATCAAACAACCATATAAAATTCAAAAATAAAATGTACCATTCGAATACAATACATTGTTCACACCAAATACAACAAGTCAAACATACAACAATACAACATAGTTTTGAGACAATACAACACATAATTTTCAAACAAATACAACAAGTATGCAACTACTGTTGTCCATTCCAATTCCACCATTCTTCCATGAGATCTTTTTGAAGCTCATCATGTGTGTTGTTGCACCGAATGGCATGGTATGAGGCAATGAACCGGGCAATCCTATGTGCGGACCTCCTCACTTGCACGGGAACCCCCATCAAGTCGTAGTGGGTATGATCCACATCTTTTCCGCGATCATCCTCTATAATCATGTTATGCATGATGACACACGCGGTCATGATATACCAAAGGCATTCTTGATCCCAAAATCTAGCCGGTCCTCTAACAATGGCAAATTGGGCTTGCAAAATCCCAAATGCTCTCTCTACATCTTTCCTAGCCGCCGCTTGTGCATTATGGAATTGGGTTTGCTTCTTACCTCTTGGTTGAATAATCGGCTTCACAAATGTTTGCCACCTTAGATATATGCCGTCGGCGAGGAAGTAGCCATAGTTGTACTTGTGGACATTTGCTTCAAACTCCACCAATGGACCTTCCCGCATTGCAAGTCTTGTCATTAGTGGTGACCGTTGAAGAACATTGATGTCATTGCAAGATCCGGGCATTCCAAAGAATGCATGCCATATCCAAGTCTCTTGGTCGGCCACCGCTTCAAGTACTATGGTGGCATCCTTCTTGTAGCCTTTGAATTGTCCATGCCATGCCGCTGGACAATTCTTCCAACTCCAATGCATACAATCAATGGAACCAAGCATACCGGGAAACCCCCGGTTGGCGTTGATCTCCGAAAGCCTTGCCGTGTCTTGAGCATTGGGGGCTCTCAAATATGTGGAGCCAAATACATTGACAATTGCAACGATAAAGCGCTTCACACACAAGATAGAAGTGCTCTCTCCCATGGCCAAATGATCATCAACAAGATCCGCCGGTATACCATATGCCAACATACGCAAGGCGGCGGTCACCTTTTGATATGTGCTATGGCCAAGTTCTCCGGCGGCATTCCTCCTTTGCTCACAGAAGCGATCATATTTGGTGACCTCCGTTGCAATGTGCTTGAACAAGTTGAGACTCATCCGGAAACGCCGACAAAAATAGCATTCGGGGAATATCGGATTCTCATTGAAGTACGACCTGTTATCACCAGAATTTGACCAAGTTTGGAGGTGGGCCACGATCAAGATAAGCTTGAAGGTTATATATGGAGAGAATACGAAGATCGGCCTTATATGCAAAGTTGGGCTATGTTGCCCATTTATCTGTAATATATTAGATCGTATCTTAAGTTAGGAGTTAGAGTTTTACCCGTGCACGGTTAGGTGCACGCCTGAATTAGAAAGTCCCCTGGACTATAAATATGTATCTAGGGTTTATGGAATAAACAACAACACAACGTTCACCCCAAACAAACCAATCTCGGCGCATCGCCAACTCCTTCGTCTCGAGGGTTTCTACCAGGTAAGCGACATGCTGCCTAGATCGCATCTTGCGATCTAGGCAGCACAAGCCCCACGTTGTTCATGCGTTGCTCGTACTGAAGCGCTTTTGATGGCGAGCAACGTAGTTATCATAGATGTGTTAGGGTTAGCATAGTTCTTCGTATAACATGCTTACGTAGTGCAACTCTTGCATGTCTAGCCGCCCTCACGCCTATCTCAGGTGTGGGGGCGGCACCCTGCTTGTTCATTATTTAGTAGATCTGATCCGTTACGATTGCTCCTTGTTATGCAAGGATTAGTTTAATATCTGCAATAGTTAGGCCTTACAAAGGGGGGGAGGATCCAGCGGCACGTAGGGTGGCGTTCGCAAGTCCTAAACAGGATGTTCCGAGGATCAACTTCATGTTGGTTTTTAGGCCTTGTTTAGGATCGGCTTACGATCACCGTGCGTGGCCGCGAGGCCCAACCTGGAGTAGGATGATCCGATTATGCGGTGAAAACCCTAAATCGTCGTAGATCTAATTAGCTTTATCTTGATCAAGCAGGATCTGAAGGAGATATGCCCTAGAGGCAATAATAAATTGGTTATTATTTATATCTTTATGTTTATGATAAATGTTTATATATCATGCTAGAATTGTATTAACCGAAACATTAGTACATGTGTGATATGTAGACAAACAAGAAGTCCCTAGTATGCCTCTTAAACTAGTTTGTTGATTAATGGATGATTAGTTTCATAATCATGAACATTGGATGTTATTAATAACAAGGTTATGTCATTGTGTGAATGATATAATGGACACACCCAATTAAGCGTAGCATAAGATCTCGTCATTAAGTTATTTGCTATAAGCTTTCGATACATAGTTACCTAGTCCTTATGACCATGAGATCATGTAAATCACTTATACCGGAAAGGTACTTTGATTACACCAAACACCACTGCGTAAATGGGTGGCTATAAAGGTGGGATTAAGTATCCGGAAAGTATGAGTTGAGGCAT
This sequence comes from Lolium perenne, assembly GCF_019359855.2. Lineage (NCBI taxonomy): Eukaryota > Viridiplantae > Streptophyta > Magnoliopsida > Poales > Poaceae > Lolium > Lolium perenne. Next base: position 51,922,479 of record NC_067245.2, read on the forward strand.
ATGGATCAACAGTGGGATTTGTCCATCCCGATGACGGATAGATATACTCTGGGCCCTCTCGGTGGAATGTCGTCTAATGTCTTGCAAGCATATGAATGAGTTCATAAGAGACCACATACCACGATGCAGTAAAGAGTACTTAATCGGGGAGACGAGGTTGAACAAGGTATAGAGTGATACCGAAGATCAAACCTCGGACAAGTAAAATATCGTGAGACAAAGGGAATTGGTAATATATGTGTATGGTTCATTCGATCACTAAAGTCATCGTTGAATATGTGGGAGCCATTATGGATCTCCAGATCCCGCTATTGGTTATTGGTCGGAGTGAGTACTCAACCATGTCCGCATAGTTCTCGAACCGTAGGGTGACACACTTAAAGTTGGATGTTGAAATGGTAGCACTTGAATTATGGAATGGAGTTCGAATATTTGTTCGGAGTCCCGGATGAGATCCCGGACATCACGAGGAGTTCCGGAATGGTCCGGAGAATAAGATTCATATATAGGATGTCATTTTATGTGAAATAAAATGTCGCGGAAGGTTCTATGGAAGGTTCTAGAAGGTTCTAGAAAAGTCCGGAAGAAACCACCAAGGAAGGTGGAGTCCACAAGGGACTCCACCTCCATGGCCGGCCAGCCCTAGTGGGGGTGGAGTCCCAAGTGGACTCCACCATAGGGGCCGGCCACCCCCACATGGGAGGTGGGAATCCCACCTTTGGGTGGGAGTCCTAGTTGGGCTAGGTTTGCCCCCTCCTATGGAAGGTTTTGGTTTCGGGTCTTATTCGAAGACTTGGACACCAACACTTGGGATCCACCTATATAATGAGGGGCCAAGGGAGGGGGCCGGCCACCCCAAGACCACAGCTTGGCCGCCCCCCTTGAGTGGCCGGCCACCCCCTCCCAAACCCTAGCTTTGCTCCTCCACTTCATATTTCCCGCGTAGCTTAGCGAAGCTCCGCCGGACTTCTACACCGCCACCGACACCACGCCGTCGTGCTGTCGGATTCAAGAGGAGCTACTACTTCCGCTGCCCGCCGGAACGGGGAGGTGGACGTCGTCTTCATCAACAACCGAACGTGTGACCGAGTACGGAGGTGCTGCCCGTTCGTGGCGCCGGAACCGATCGTGATCAAGATCTTCTACGCGCTTTTGCAAGCGGCAAGTGATCGTCTACTGCAGCAACAAGAGCCTCATCTTGTAGGCTTTGGAATCTCTTCAAGGGTGAGACTCGATACCCCCTCGTTGCTACCGTCTTCTAGATTGCATCTTGGCTTGGATTGCGTGTTCGCGGTAGGAAAATTTTTGTTTTCTATGCAACGTTATCCTACAGTGGTATCAGAGCCGTGTCTATGCATAGATGGTTGCACGAGTAGAACACAATGGTTTGTGGGCGTTGATGCTCTTGTTATCTTTAGTTTGAGTACTTTGCATCTTTATGGCATAGTGGGATGAAGCGGCTCGGACTAACTTTACATGACCGCGTTCATGAGACTTGTTCCTCGTTCGACATGCAACTTGTATTGCATAAGAGGCTTTATGGTGTCTGTCTCTCCTACTATAGTAAAGATTCAATTTACTCTTCTATTGAAAACATTAGTATCAACGTTGTGGTTCATGTTCGTAGGTAGATTAGATCTCTCTCGAAAACCCTAAACCACGTAAAATATGCAAACCAAATTAGAGACGTCTAACTTGTTTTTGCAGGGTTTGGTGATTTGATATGGCCATAATGTGATGATGAATATGTATGAGATGATCATTATTGTATTGTGGCAACCGGCAGGAGCCTTATGGTTGTCTTTAAATTTCATGTTGAGTAGTATTTCAAAGTAGTTGTAATAGTTGCTACATGGAGGACAATCATGAAGACGGCGCCGTTGACCTTGACGCTACGCCGACGATGATGGAGATCATGCCCGAAGATGATGGAGATCATATCCGTGCTTTGGAGATGAAGATCAAAGGCGCAAGAACAAAAGGGCCATATCATATCACATATGAACTGCATGTGATGTTAATCCTTTTATGCATCTTATTTTGCTTAGATCGCGACGGTAGCATTATAAGATGATCCCTCACTAAAATCTCAAGATAATAAAGTGTTCATCCTTAGTAGCACCGTTGCCAAGTCTTGTCGTTTGAAGCACCTCGTGATGATCGGGTGTGATAGATTCAATAAGTACATATAACGGGTGCAAGACAGTTTTGCACATGCGGATACTAAGGTGGCCTTGACGAGCCTAGCATGTACAGACATGGTCTCGGAACACGTGATACCGAAAGGTAGAGCATGAATCATATGGTTGATATGATGAACACTTTGAGTGTTCGCCATTGAAATCACACCTTTTCTCGTGATGATCGGGTTTAGGTGCGGTGGATTTGGTTCGTGTGATCACTAAGACAATGCGAGGGATATTGTTTTGAGTGGGAGTTCACTTAGGTTTTTAATTATGTTGAATTAAAATTTGAACTCAATTTGTCATAAACTTAGTCTAAACTATTGCAAATATATGTTGTAGAGATGGCGTCCCCAATCAATTTTAATCGGTTCCTAGAGAAAGAGAAACTTAAGAGCAACGGTAGCAACTTCACCGATCGGTTCCGTCATGTGAGGATCTTCCTCTCTCGCGGAAATCTGCAATTTGTGCTTGATGCACCGCTAGGTGACCCTCCTGCAGAAGATGAATCCGATGAAGTAAAAGCTGTTTACGCGACTCGGAAAACTCGGTACTCGCAAGTTCGGTGTGCCATCTGTGCGATCTGGAATCCGATCTTCAAAAACGTTTTGAGCACCATGATCCTCATGAGTTGATGAAAGAGCTGAAAGCTATATTCGAGACTCATGCGGCAGTGGAATGCTATGAAGCATCGAAACATTTCTTCACTGTATGATGGAAGAAGGCAGCTCCGTTAGTGAGCACATGCTCGCCATGACCGGGCATGCGAAGAAACTCGATGACTTGGGAATAGTGATTCCTAACAGATCGGGATTAATCGTGTCCTTCAATCACAGCCACCAAGTTACAAGAACTTTGTGATGAACTACAATATGCAGAACATGAACAAGGAGTTACCTGAACTTTTTGGCATGCTAAAAGCTGCTGAGATTGAGATCAAGAAAGAGCACCAAGTGTTGATGGTCAACAAGACCACCAGTTTCAAGAAACAGGGCAAGTCTAAGGGAAAATTCAAGAAGGGTGGCAAGAAAGCTGCCACGCCTCCTATGAAACCTAAGAACGGCCCTAAGCCCGATGCTGAGTGCTATTATCGCAAGGAGAAGGGACAACTGGAAGCGTAATTGCTCCAAGTATCCGGCTGATCTGAAGAGCGGCCTTGTCAAGAAGAAGAAAGAAGGTATATTTGATATACATGTTATAGATGTTCATTTCAACGGTTCTCGTTCTAGTACACTGGTATTTGATACCGGTTCGGTTGCTCATATTTGTAACTCAAACAGGAACTAAAGAATAAACGACAACCGCTGAAAGATGAAGTGACGATGCGCGTTGGAAACGGATCCAAGGTCAATGTGATCGCAATCGGCACACTTCCTCTACATCTACCTTCGGGATTAGTTTTAAGCCTAAATAATTGCTTTTATGTACTGCGTTGAGCATGAACATTATATCCGGATCTAGTTTAATGCAAGACGGTTATTCATTCAAGTCTGAGAATAATGGTTGTTCTATTTTTATGAATAATATCTTTTATGGTCGAGCACCACAAAAGAATGGCTTATTTCTATTAGATCTCGATAGTAGTGATACGCATATACATAACATTGATGCTAAGCGAATTAAACTTAATGATAATTCTACTTATATGTGGCACTGTCGTCTTGGTCATATTGGAGTGAAACGCATGAAGAAACTCCATACTGATGGATTACTTGAATCACTTGACTTTGAGTCACTTGATAGATGCGAAGCATGTCTAATGGGTAAAATGACAAAGACTCCATTTTCTGGTATGATGGAGCGAGCCATCGACTTATTGGAAATCATACATACAGATGTATGTGGACCAATGAGCGTAGCATCGCGCGGTGGTTATCGTTATGTTCTAACCTTCACAGATGATCTGAGTAGATATGGGTATATCTATTTCATGAAACATAAATCCGAAACTTTCGAGAAGTTTAAGGAATTTCAAAGTGAAGTAGAAAATCAACGTAACAAGAAGATCAAATTTCTACGATCTGATCGTGGAGGTGAATATCTGAGTTATGAGTTTGGCATGCATTTAAAGAAATGCGGAATACTTTCACAATTGACACCGCGGGAACACCTCAACGAAACGGTGTGTCCGAACGTCGTAATCGAACTCTCTTAGATATGGTTCGTAGTATGATGTCTCTTACTGATTTGCCGTTATCATTTTGGAGTTATGCATTAGAGACAGCCGCATTCACTTTAAATAGAGCACCATCAAAATCCGTAGAAACGACACCGTATGAATTATGGTTTAATAAAAAACCTAAGCTGTCGTTCCTGAAAGTTTGGGGTTGCGAAGCCTATGTAAAGAAGTTACAACCGGACAAGCTAGAACCCAAAGCGGAGAAATGCGTCTTCATAGGATACCCTAAGGAAACTATAGGGTACACTTTCTATCACAAATCCGAAGGCAAAATCTTTGTTGCTAAGAACGGAACCTTTCTTGAGAAAGAATTTCTCACTAAAGAAGTGACTGGAAGAAAAGTAGAACTCGATGAGATTGATGAATCTATACTCATTGATCAGAGTAGCGCAGTACCGGAAGTTGTACCTGTACCGCCTACACTGACAACAGAGGAAGCTAATGATAATGATCATGAAACTTCGAACGAGGAAACCATCGAACCTCGCAGATCGACAAGGGAACGTGCCACTCCTGATTGGTATGATCCTTGTCTAAATGTCATGATTGTAGATAACAATGATGAGGACCTGCGACGTATGAAGAAGCGATGATGAGCCCAGATTCCAACAAATGGCAAGAAGCCATGAAATCCGAAATGGGATCCATGTATGATAACAAAGTATGGACTTTGGTAGACTTACCTGATAGCCGAAAGGCTGTCGAGAATAAATGGATCTTCAAGAGAAAAACAGATGTTGATGGTAATATTACTGTCTATAAAGCTCGACTTGTCGCAAAGGGTTTCCGACAAATTCAAGGAGTTGACTACGATGAGACTTTCTCACCGTAGCGAAGCTAAAATCTGTAAGGATTTTGTTAGCAATAGCTGCATTTTTCGATTATGAGATTTGGAATATGGATGTCAAAACGGCGTTCCTTAATGGAGACATTGAGGAAGAGTTGTATATGGTACAACCCAAAGGTTTTGTCGATCCTAAAAATGCTGACAAAGTATGCAAACTTCAGCGTTCAATCTATGGACTGAAGCAAGCATCAAGAAGTTGGAACCGACGCTTTGATAAGGTGATCAAAGACTTCGGGTTTATACAATGTCATGGAGAGACTGTATTTACAAGAAAGTGAGTGGGAGCTCGTAGCATTCCCGATCTTATATGTAGATGACATATTATTGATCGGAAATGATATAGAACTATTAAGCAGTGTTAAGGGTTATTTGAATAATAGTTTTTCAATGAAAGACCTTGGTGAAGCATCGTATATATTAGGCATCAAGATTTATAGAGATAGATCAAGACGCCTAATAGGGCTATCACAGAGTACATATCTGGACAAGATTCTAAAGAAGTTTAGAATGGACGAAAGTAAGAAAGGGTTCTTACCTATGTTACCGAGGCAAGGTATTGAGTAAAACTCAAGGACCGGCTACTACAGAAGAAAGAGAAAGGATGTGTAACATCCCCTATGCCTCGGCAGTAGGATCTATCATGTATGCCATGCTATGTACTAGACCGGATATAGCACATCTGTTAGTTTGACTAGCAGATATCAAAGTGATCCAGGAATGGAACACTGGACAGCGGTCAAGAATATCTGAAGTACTTGAAAAGAACTAAGGATATGTTTCTTTGTTATGGAGGTGACCAAGAGCTCGTTGTAAACGGTTACACCGATGCAAGTTGGAACACTGATCCCGATGACTCTAAGTCACAATCTGGGTACGTGTTTATATTGAATGGTGCTGCGATAAGCTGGGCAAGCTCAAAGCGGTTGCACGGTGGCGAAGTCTTCAACAGAATCGAGTACATAAGCGGCTTCAGAGGCTTCATCGAAGCGGTATGGATGAAGAGGTTCATTGTAGAGCTCGGTGTGGTTCCTAGTGCATTGGACCCATTAATCATTTACTGTGATAACATGGGTGCCATCGCCAATGCTCAAGAGCCAAGGTCACACAAGAGGCTGAAGCATATCAAGCTGCGTTACCACTCGATTCGCGAGTACATCGAAGATGGAGAAGTAAAGATTTGCAAAGTACACACTGATCCGAATGTAGCAGATCCGTTGACTAAAGCTCTCCCTAGGGCAAAGCATGACCAACACCGAGAATGCCATGGGTGTTAGGTATATTATAATGTAATCTAGATTATTGACTCTAGTGCAAGTGGGAGATCAAGGAGATATGCCCTAGAGGCAATAATAAATTGGTTATTATTTATATCTTTATGTTTATGATAAATGTTTATATATCATGCTAGAATTGTATTAACCGAAACATTAGTACATGTGTGATATGTAGACAAACAAGAAGTCCCTAGTATGCCTCTTAAACTAGCTTGTTGATTAATGGATGATTAGTTTCATAATCATGAACATTGGATGTTATTAATAACAAGGTTATGTCATTGTGTGAATGATATAATGGACACACCCAATTAAGCGTAGCATAAGATCTCGTCATTAAGTTATTTGCTATAAGCTTTCGATACATAGTTACCTAGTCCTTATGACCATGAGATCATGTAAATCACTTATACCGGAAAGGTACTTTGATTACACCAAACACCACTGCGTAAATGGGTGGCTATAAAGGTGGGATTAAGTATCCGGAAAGTATGAGTTGAGGCATATGGATCAACAGTGGGATTTGTCCATCCCGATGACGGATAGATATACTCTGGGCCCTCTCGGTGGAATGTCGTCTAATGTCTTGCAAGCATATGAATGAGTTCATAAGAGACCACATACCACGGTACGAGTAAAGAGTACTTGTCAGGAGACGAGGTTGAACAAGGTATAGAGTGATACCGAAGATCAAACCTCGGACAAGTAAAATATCGTGAGACAAAGGGAATTGGTAATATATGTGTATGGTTCATTCGATCACTAAAGTCATCGTTGAATATGTGGGAGCCATTATGGATCTCCAGAGATCCCGCTATTGGTTATTGGTCGGAGTGAGTACTCAACCATGTCCGCATAGTTCTCGAACCGTAGGGTGACACACTTAAAGTTGGATGTTGAAATGGTAGCACTTGAATTATGGAATGGAGTTCGAATATTTGTTCGGAGTCCCGGATGAGATCCCGGACATCACGAGGAGTTCCGGAATGGTCCGGAGAATAAGATTCATATATAGGATGTCATTTTATGTGAAATAAAATGTCGCGGAAGGTTCTATGGAAGGTTCTAGAAGGTTCTAGAAAAGTCCGGAAGAAACCACCAAGGAAGGTGGAGTCCACAAGGGACTCCACCTCCATGGCCGGCCAGCCCTAGTGGGGGTGGAGTCCCAAGTGGACTCCACCATAGGGGGCCGGCCACCCCCCACATGGGAGGTGGGAATCCCACCTTTGGGTGGGAGTCCTAGTTGGGCTAGGTTTGCCCCCTCCTATGGAAGGTTTTGGTTTCGGGTCTTATTCGAAGACTTGGACACCAACACTTGGGATCCACCTATATAATGAGGGGCCAAGGGAGGGGGCCGGCCACCCCAAGACCACAGCTTGGCCGCCCCCCTTGAGTGGCCGGCCACCCCCTCCCAAACCCTAGCTTTGCTCCTCCACTTCATATTTCCCGCGTAGCTTAGCGAAGCTCCGCCGGACTTCTACACCGCCACCGACACCACGCCGTCGTGCTGTCGGATTCAAGAGGAGCTACTACTTCCGCTGCCCGCTGGAACGGGGAGGTGGACGTCGTCTTCATCAACAACCGAACGTGTGACCGAGTACGGAGGTGCTGCCCGTTCGTGGCGCCGGAACCGATCGTGATCAAGATCTTCTACGCGCTTTTGCAAGCGGCAAGTGATCGTCTACCGCAGCAACAAGAGCCTCATCTTGTAGGCTTTGGAATCTCTTCAAGGGTGAGACTCGATACCCCTCGTTGCTACCGTCTTCTAGATTGCATCTTGGCTTGGATTGCGTGTTCGCGGTAGGAAAATTTTTGTTTTCTATGCAACGTTATCCTACAGTGGTATCAGAGCCGTGTCTATGCATAGATGGTTGCACGAGTAGAACACAATGGTTTGTGGGCGTTGATGCTCTTGTTATCTTTAGTTTGAGTACTTTGCATCTTTATGGCATAGTGGGATGAAGCGGCTCGGACTAACTTTACATGACCGCGTTCATGAGACTTGTTCCTCGTTCGACATGCAACTTGTATTGCATAAGAGGCTTTGCGGGTGTCTGTCTCTCCTACTATAGTAAAGATTCAATTTACTCTTCTATTGAAAACATTAGTATCAACGTTGTGGTTCATGTTCGTAGGTAGATTAGATCTCTCTCGAAACCCTAAACCACGTAAAATATGCAAACCAAATTAGAGACGTCTAACTTGTTTTTGCAGGGTTTGGTGATTTGATATGGCCATAATGTGATGATGAATATGTATGAGATGATCATTATTGTATTGTGGCAACCGGCAGGAGCCTTATGGTTGTCTTTAAATTTCATGTTGAGTAGTATTTCAAAGTAGTTGTAATAGTTGCTACATGGAGGACAATCATGAAGACGGCGCCGTTGACCTTGACGCTACGCCGACGATGATGGAGATCATGCCCGAAGATGATGGAGATCATATCCGTGCTTTGGAGATGAAGATCAAAGGCGCAAGAACAAAAGGGCCATATCATATCACATATGAACCGCATGTGATGTTAATCCTTTTTATGCATCTTATTTTGCTTAGATCGCGACGGTAGCATTATAAGATGATCCCTCACTAAAATCTCAAGATAATAAAGTGTTCATCCTTAGTAGCACCGTTGCCAAGTCTTGTCGTTTGAAGCACCTCGTGATGATCGGGTGTGATAGATTCAATAAGTACATATAACGGGTGCAAGATGCTTTGCACATGCGGATACTAAGGTGGCCTTGACGAGCCTAGCATGTACAGACATGGTCTCGGAACACGTGATACCGAAAGGTAGAGCATGAATCATATGGTTGATATGATGAACACTTTGAGTGTTCGCCATTGAAATCACACCTTTTCTCGTGATGATCGGGTTTAGGTGCGGTGGATTTGGTTCGTGTGATCACTAAGACAATGCGAGGGATATTGTTTTGAGTGGGAGTTCACTTAGGTTTTTAATTATGTTGAATTAAAATTTGAACTCAATTTGTCATAAACTTAGTCTAAACTATTGCAAATATATGTTGTAGAGATGGCGTCCCCAATCAATTTTAATCAGTTCCTAGAGAAAGAGAAACTTAAGAGCAACGGTAGCAACTTCACCGACTGGTTCCGTCATGTGAGGATCTTCCTCTCTCGGCGGAAATCTGCAATTTGTGCTTGATGCACCGCTAGGTGACCCTCTGCAGAAGATGAATCCGATGAAGTAAAAGCTGTTTACGCGACTCGGAAAACTCGGTACTCTCAAGTTCAGTGTGCCATCCTGTGCAGCCTGGAATCCGATCTTCAAAAACGTTTTGAGCACCATGATCCTCATGAGTTGATGAATGAGCTGAAAGCTATATTCGAGACTCATGCGGCAGTGGAATGCTATGAAGCATCGAAACATTTCTTCAGCTGTATGATGGAAGAAGGCAGCTCCGTTAGTGAGCACATGCTCGCCATGACCGGGCATGCGAAGAAACTCGGTGACTTGGGAATAGTGATTCCTAACAGATCGGGATTAATCGTGTCCTTCAATCATCGCCACCAAGTTACAAGAACTTTGTGATGAACTACAATATGCGAGAACATGAACAAGGAGTTACCTGAACTTTTTGGCATGCTAAAAGCTGCTGAGATTGAGATCAAGAAAGAGCACCAAGTGTTGATGGTCAACAAGACCACCAGTTTCAAGAAACAGGGCAAGTCTAAGGGAAAATTCAAGAAGGGTGGCAAGAAAGCTGCCACGCCTCCTATGAAACCTAAGAACGGCCCTAAGCCTGATGCTGAGTGCTATTACTGCAAGGAGAAGGGACACCGGAAGCGTAATTGCTCCAAGTATCTGGCTGATCCGAAGAGCGGCCTTGTCAAGAACAAGAAAAAAAGTATATATGATATACATGTTATAGATGTTCATTTCACCGGTTCTCGTTCTAGTACACTGGTATTTGATACTGGTTCGGTTGCTCATATTTGTAACTCGAAACAGGAACTAAAGAATAAACGACAACTGCTGAAAGATGAAGTGACGATGCGCGTTGGAAACGGATCCAAGGTCAATGTGATCGCAGTCGGCACACTTCCTCTACATCTACCTTCGGGATTAGTTTTAAGCCTAAATAATTGCTTTTATGTACCTGCGTTGAGCATGAACATTATATCTGGATCTTGTTTAATGCAAGACGGTTATTCATTCAAGTCTGAGAATAATGGTTGTTCTATTTTTATGAATAATATCTTTTATGGTCGAGCACCACAAAAGAATGGCTTATTTCTATTAGATCTCGATAGTAGTGATACGCATATACATAACATTGATGCTAAGCGAATTAAACTTAATGATAATTCTACTTATATGTGGCACTGTCGTCTTGGTCATATTGGAGTGAAACGCATGAAGAAACTCCATACTGATGGATTACTTGAATCACTTGACTTTGAGTCACTTGATTGGTGGCGTGGTGGCTCACTCGTTGCGTCTCCACTCTGAGAGCTTGGTGAATACTTTGGAGCATGTCGCCGTTCGGATGATCAAGGAGGTCATGAAGAATCAGCACTCTCTATTAGAGCCAGCTCTCGGGACCTACCGAGGAAAAGTGCCACTCCAGCCCCGTCTGCCGTTGTCGTGCACATCGGCGGCACCAGGAGTGCCTAATTCACCTGCGCGTACTGTTGACAGGATTAACGGTACTTACCCTGGGAGGTGCCAACCAGGACACTCGTTCAACATCAACATGATAGAACTGGGGCGCCCCCTTGATGAAGAGAAAGGCGAGGGCAACTGCTCTCGTGGCAAAGATAAGGAAGAGGCTGCTCCATGCGATCGGCCCCGACACCGCCAAAACATCTTGGTGATGATCAAGGTAGAAGCCGACGCTAGTAATCGGCCCGTAGTATCCGTATCGCCTGCTCTCCCAGTATGTGGCGTCGACCTCACAGGTGACGGAAAGTTGGGGTACGGGTTTACGTCAGCTGATGAGCTAGAGGAAGTCGACATCGGTCCTGGGGATAAGCCTCGACCTACTTTTATCAGCAAGAAGTTAGATCCACAGCTCAGGGGACAGATGATAGCCCTGTTGAAGGAATACCCGGACTGTTTTGCATGGGATTACACGGAGATGCCTGGGTTGGACAGGAGCATCATTGAGCATCGGCTTCCCCTTAAGAAAGGATTTCGGCCGTTCCAACAACGAGCACGTCAGATGAGGGCCGAAATCCTGGAAGAAGTCAAGAAGGAGATCGAGAAAATGTTGGCCGCTGGATTCATCAGGCCATGCAGGTATGCTGAGTGGATCTCCAGTATCGTTCCGGTGGAGAAGAAGGACGGTCGATGGCGCGTGGCCATCGATTTCCGAGATCTTAACAGAGCCACCCCAAAGGACGAATATCCAATGCCCGTGGCAGAAACATTGATAAACGCCGCTGCTGGCCACAAGGTGTTGAGCTTCATGGATGGCAACGCCGGTTATAACCAGATTTTCATGGCTCCGGAAGATATACACAAGACCGCATTCAGAGTACCAGGGGCAGTGGGCTTGTTCGAGTATGTGGTCATGACCTTCGGATTGAAGAATGCTGGTGCAACATACCAACGAGCCATGAATTATATATTTCATGATCTGATCAGCAAGTTGGTGGAGATCTATATCGACGACGTGGTAGTCAAATCGGTCTCCATGGAGGGACATTTGGACGATCTACGGCGCGTCCTAGACCGAACTCGGAAATTCGGGCTGAGAATGAATCCGAAGAAGTGTGCCTTTGGCGTGACGGCTGGTCAATTCCTAGGTTTTCTGGTCCATGAAAGGGGAATTGAGATCGGCCTGAAAAGTCAGGAGGCGGTGCGTACCATGCAGCCGCCAACCACGAAAAAGGAGCTCCAACGCCTCATCGGCAAGATCAATTTCGTCCGGCGGTTCATCTCTAATCTGTCAGGACGAATCGAGCCGTTCATGGCGCTGGTGAAGACTAAATCTGACGACGAGTTTCACTGGGGGGCAGAACGAACAAAGCGTTTGATGAAATTAAGCGATATCCGACGACGCCTTTGTACTAGTTCCGCCTCAAAGAAGACAGGCCATTCTACATCTACCTGTCGCAGTCGACACGTCCATTGCTTCGGTGGTGGTGCAACTTTACGATGGCGTTGAGAGAGTCGTTTTCTACCTCAGCGTAAGGATGCCGGACGCGGAGACAAGATATCCCGAGGTTGAGAAACTTTGCCTCTGCCTGTTCTTTACCTGCACCAAGCTTCATCACATCCTTCTGACGGCAGAGATCATCGTCATCTGTAAATCAGACGTCGTCAAGCACATGTTGTCGGCCCCCGTTTTGAAAGGCCGACTCGGTAAATGGATGCTTGCGCTGTCAGAATTTGATCTCCGGTACCAGCCTGCGAAGGCAGTCAAGGGCCAAGCGTTGGCCGATCTCATCGCTGAACGGATCCGTACCAATATAGCAGCACTATCCATACGTGCATGGGCTATGTTCTTCGATGGATCGGTTTGTGACGGTGGTTGTGGCATCGGCATTCTGCTCGTGTCGCCTCGGGGGGCAGAATACTCCTTCTCCATCAGATTATCTACCCCTTGCACCAACAACGTAGCAGAATATGAGGCAATACGTAAGGGAATGGAATTGCTATTGGAAGCTGGAGCGGAAGCTGTAGAGCTCTTTGGAGACTCAAAGTTGGTGATTAACCAGCTCACGGATGAATATAATTGCGAAAGTGAATCGCTTTTCCCATATTGGGTGGAATGCCGTGAGTTGATGACACAGTTTCGGTACATCAACTTTAATTGGATCCCAAGATCCCAAAATACCGATGCCAACAATCTCGCACAAATGGTGTCAGGCTACATAGATATAGCCGACGGATCGGAAGTTCAGATACAATTCCTGGAACAGAATGATTGGAGAGCCGAGATCTTCGATTATTTAAAAGATTCGGCTCGGGGGGCACCTAAACGGGTAAGATACAAAGCCATGAAGTATGTCCTTATAGGAGACGACATGTTCTACAGGACATTGGAAGGGTTGCTGCTCAAATGCCTAGGACCGACTGAGTCTAATCGGCTCTTACATGAGGTGCATGAAGGCGCCTGTGGAACGCATCAGTCGGCTCATAAGATGAAGTGGTTGATCGTGCGATCGTGGTTTTATTGGCCAACTATGCTTGAAGATTGCTTCAATTATTACAAGGGGTGCCAAGCGTGTCGATGTTTGGAAAGGTTCAGATGGTGCCAAAGATTTGGCGATGAACCCCATCATCAAGCCTTGGCCGTTTCGGGGGTGGGGCATGGATATGATCGGCAAAATCCATCCGGCGTCAAGTAAAAAACATGAATGGATTTTGGTTATCACAGATTACTTCACCAAGTGGGTGGAAGCCGTCCCTATGAAAAAGGTGAAATCAGAGGATGTGATCAAGTTTGTGAAAGAACACGTCATTCATAGGTTTGGGATCCCCCAAACTATCACGACCGATGGAGGTTCGGTCTTTACTTCTAAAGAATTCAGGAAGTTCTGTGATGACTTAGGGATTAAACTGATCCGATCATCCCCGTACTATGCTCAAGCTAACGGACAGGCCGAGGCGTCCAATCAAAGTCTGATCAAGCTGATCAAGAGAAAAATTGACGAGAACCCTCGGGATTGGCATGAGAAGTTATCAGAAGCATTATGGGCCTACCGCATGTCGTGCCATGGAGCCATAAAAACTTCGCCGTACCAGCTCGTCTATGGACAGGAAGCCGTATTGCCTTGGGAAATTACGGCTGGATCAAGACGTGTCACGTTTCAGAATGATCTGACAGCTGAAGAATATGCAGCTTTGATGAGCGACACTATTGAGGACGCAACAGAACTCAGACTTTGGTCGTTGGAGAAGATTAAGGAGAACAAAGCCAGGGTGGCTCGTGCTTACAACAAAAAGGTTAGGCCAAAGGAGTTCCAAGTTGGTGATCTTGTGTGGGAAGCTGTGTTGCCATTGGGAACCAGGGATAAGGCATATGGCAAATGGTCTCCTAATTGGCACGGTCCGTACAAAGTTGTCCAGGCCTTGAAGGGTAATGCATACATGCTGGAGGAGTTGAGCGGCGAAAAATTCCCAGTGGCTGTAAATGGTCAACACCTCAAGAAATATTTCCCAAGCATGTGGGATGATGGACAGTAAGATGTGGGGGCCGATTTCAGAATCGGCCAGTAAAAAAAAAAAAAAAATCACAGCCGATGCACAGACATCGACTTGAGGGAACATATGGAGATTAACAGTATGCAAGTACAGCCGATGCACGGGCATCGACTTCAGAAAACAAAGCCGATACGCTGGTATCGACTTTAGCGGAATAAGTTTATACAACAGCTTGGCCTCAGACAGCAATATGAGCCGATGATCTGCTATCGGCTCCCTGTACGACAACTCCATTCGACAATCGGCAAGGGAGCGAAATTAATTAAGGGATTTTCTTCATTAATAAGGGGATTTCTTACAAAGAAAGAGCCGATTTCTCAGGAAGGAAGAACAAAAGAAGGGTCTATTGATCAATCTACTACTGCTAGGCCTACACTAGTAGATCCTAATCTACGGGCCATCGCTTCCTTCGTCGTCATCCTCGGAATTCTCATCGGCACTGCTGCCGATGGGTTCCTCGTCGCTGCTCCCATAGCCCTTTACGGGAGCTTCATCTTCGTCTTCATCGTCGCTGCTGTCGTCGTCCCACCACATGCGGAGGCGCTTCGCTGGCGGGTAACCCTCGAGGGAGTCGTCGTCGTCATCGTCGTCTTCCTCTTCCTCTTCTTCAGAGGTGGGGCAGCCGTCCCAGGGGAACTGATCGTCCTCGCTCTCCGGCTCCAGTTCCCCGACGGCAAGGAACTGAAGATCTTCGTCCCCGCTGGTCAGGGACTGGTCGTCTTCGGACCAGACCGAGGAGGCGTGGTCTTCCAGGTCCCATGCTTCTGGGGCGCGGATGTCCGGCGGCGTCTCGCGGGAGGAGGAGGACCCGTAGGAAAGTTCGGAGGAGGAGTCGTGGAAGACCGACGAGGAAGAGGAAGAAGAGGAAGACATGGCTGTGGGAGATTGGGGTTTTTTGGTGCCGATGGCCAGAACAGAACAGGATGGTGAAGTGGCGAACTGCTCGGAGCGGTTAAATAAAAGGGGGCTACGGTGAAGAAATTCAATGCCACAGCAGTTTTCGAGGAGGCAGTGCCCATAGACAACGGTCAAATCACGCGGAACAATCGAGAAGACAGGGTATCATGACGAAAATGCTGCAATGGTTCTGCTCTGCCACGACATGACCCGACGAAAGAAATGTGTAATGATTTTGGAAATATCATTTCCAAAACCAGGGGGGCATGTGTTATCACCAGAATTTGACCAAGTTTGGAGGTGGGCCACGATCAAGATAAGCTTGAAGGTTATATATGGAGAGAATACGAAGATCGGCCTTATATGCAAAGTTGGGCTATGTTGCCCATTTATCTGTAATATATTAGATCGTATCTTAAGTTAGGAGTTAGAGTTTTACCCGTGCACGGTTAGGTGCACGCCTGAATTAGAAAGTCCCCTGGACTATAAATATGTATCTAGGGTTTATGGAATAAACAACAACACAACGTTCACCCCAAACAAACCAATCTCGGCGCATCGCCAACTCCTTCGTCTCGAGGGTTTCTACCAGGTAAGCGACATGCTGCCTAGATCGCATCTTGCGATCTAGGCAGCACAAGCCCCACGTTGTTCATGCGTTGCTCGTACTGAAGCGCTTTTGATGGCGAGCAACGTAGTTATCATAGATGTGTTAGGGTTAGCATAGTTCTTCGTATAACATGCTTACGTAGTGCAACCCTTGCATGTCTAGCCGCCCTCACGCCTATCTCAGGTGTGGGGGCGGCACCCTGCTTGTTCATTATTTAGTAGATCTGATCCGTTACGATTGCTCCTTGTTATGCAAGGATTAGTTTAATATCTGCAATAGTTAGGCCTTACAAAGGGGGGGAGGATCCAGCGGCACGTAGGGTGGCGTTCGCAAGTCCTAAACAGGATGTTCCGAGGATCAACTTCATGTTGGTTTTTAGGCCTTGTTTAGGATCGGCTTACGATCACCGTGCGTGGCCGCGAGGCCCAACCTGGAGTAGGATGATCCGATTATGCGGTGAAAACCCTAAATCGTCGTAGATCTAATTAGCTTTATCTTGATCAAGCAGGATCACCATATTCGTGCACCCCGTACGAATCATGGGTGGATCGGCTCTTTGAGCCGATTCACAGGATAACCTGAGAGCCGATCGAGGCTCTTATTTAATGTTTACGTGTATGCCATGCAGGAAACTAAGCGAGGCATCCCCATCACCTTCCTGACCAGGTATAGGTCAGGTGGCACGCCCTTGCACTTCGCATCGCCGCGTGTGACCAGAAGAGCATTGCGGGCCGTCGCTCGGAGGGGTCTCAGCCAGCCGCAGCTCTAGGCTCTTCCCGGCTCTACCGTGTTGACAGGCCGCTGCCCGCCGGTGGGTTTTGGCAGTCAACACGACCGCATCAATTTCTCATGCCCTTCAATCCTTTCTCTCCACAACTTCTGTCTACCGAACACCGATCCACCAAATTTTAGCCTCTTAACGGCGCGGTATGCTAATAGTAGCGCTATGTTCTCCTCTTCCTCTTGATCATACTCGTCATCCGATGAATCGTATGATGAACTCTACAAACATATGTATGAAATTACTTAACTATTGTAGCTAATTGGCGAGTAAAAATAGAGGCCGGCCGGCGGAGGCGCATACCTTGTGAGCAAATGGGCGAGCACCATGGGCGCGCCATATTGCTAGCGAGCTCAAAGACGATGACGACGACATGTCGACGGCGGCGTGGAGGAGAACGCGACGCCGGCGGGAAGGGGGACGCGGAGGAGGAGCGCCGACTGTAGCCCGTCGCTGGCGGCCGCGCGAGCGCCACAGTGCGACGGAGCGGCCGCTGCTGCCAGGAGGGTGTGCGGGCGAGGCGGATCTACGCCGCGGCGGCGCGCAGCAAAGCGGGGGCGGCGACGGATTCGACCGGCGGCGGCAGGATTTCGCGCCGGCGGTAGGTGGGGAAATGAAGGCGCGGGCGCTGGCAGGGGAAATTTCCAGCCGTTGGCTTTTCGCGCGGGCGCGGAGCGTTGCCGCGCGCTGTAGCCGACGCGGCATATATGCCGCTCCGGTTTGTGCAAAACGCCGCGCGCCCTAAATTTTTTACAGCGCCGCGCCGTTTACCGCGCCTGCTGGAGCGCCTGATTCCCTCGCACGCGCGGTATAGTGGCCGTTTTTTTGCAGCGCGCATATATAGCGCGCCTGCTGGAGATGCTCTAACCGACGAAAATGCTAACTGTTGAAAATGACTAACTAACAGCTAGTAACGCCTAACTCTCAGCTCTGACCGAACTGATTTTCTCTGAAAAAACTTGATCAGCAACTGGTTATCTGAAGCTAGCAAGCATTCGCCATTGACTCTACTAGGATGGACTTTGCGCTTGCATACAAACTATAAAACTGAATACGACCAGCCACGGTGAGCAGCTGAGCACAAAGACAGGGTTAGGCCATCAAATCCAGATATGCCCATCAATTGTTACTTGTTAGACATATCACAGTGTTAGTCTTACAGATCAGTTCTAGCCAAACGTTGCAAGTCAATGGGCTATCTAATCTGCCGAGGAGAGAACGCTGATGTGAGTATCTGACGATTAGCCTGGAGCTACCACAGGACCTTTGGAACAGGCCATAAGATTTCCATCTTGATGCTTGCCGCGCGCCACTGGTGAGTGAACAATGAACTGTCACTCTCACAACACAAGCAGGCCTTTTACAACCTCCAGCCTCAATCTTTACACCACCCACTTACAGCATCAAAGGTTAACCGCAGCTTCCTCTGCTGCTCCATATCATCAACACACGAAATCATATGTTTCTGATAACAGACAAAGATGGATTGTTAACTCGAGAGTTTGAGCGGCTCGTTGATAACTGCATCCACCGCGCTGGCCATTTCCTTGGGCGAGCTGAACCCATCTGTCTGGAAGTAGAACAGGTGAAGTATCTTGCACATCTTCCAGAACAGCTCCTTGCATGCCCTAGGGACGACCGTGTCTTCCTTGAGGACCAGTCTTAGCAAGTCTCGCCTAGAAGCGACTATGTTCTTCTGTATCGCCTCCTTAGCCCCTTCTACGGACATCAAACCACCACTGTGAAGAACAAGCAGCGAAACGCTATTCAGTTTCCCTTCACTGCCCTCCCTCTGTGACATAAGATTGCAAATTTGTCAGTCATCCGATGGCGACAATTAAAATTTACAGGTTTTAGCTGCATGACATTGAACTTACCAAATACTTAAAATGGGATACAAAAATAGCTAAATTCTCTGGAAAAGAACATCGTATACTTAAAAAGATTTTCATTTAACATACTACCTCTGGCCATAAAAGGATGTTGCAAGTTTGTCTAAATTTAGATGTATCTAGACACTCTTTAGTGTATAGATACGTCTGAATTTAGAAAAATCTCCAACGTCCTTTTATGGACAGAGGTAGTACAGCTCTATTATTCTACAACTCTAAATTTACTATTCTACAACTAGAAACAACAGAGCTGATTAGCATTCTCTAAAAGAGAGGTATAATGGCAAACTACAAAAATAAGCACTGCACATCTCTTTTTCTTTGAATGGTATTGATTTCTAGCCTCCAGGCGCATAAGAAAGCGCTGTTTAACATTGATTTTCGACTTTTGTGAGAATTCATAGTCCTAGATAATCAATATAGGGCCTGTAAGTAAATGGAAAAAATAATCTGATCACAGAGAGAATATTAATTTACATGATGGTGTGCAAAATCATATAGGTAAGATTAGAAAGATCGATATTTTAAGCAGCTATACGAAATCTTGAAGACATGGATGGGAATGGGATCTGCAAGACACAAAAACTGTGCACAAACAGGCCCACATACCTCAAAACCTTGGATGTCATTCAGGAGACGGCCGCAAGTGCTCATTGCCCTAAATAGCTCACTGTGCTCTTGATCTTTGACAACACACTCTGAGATCTTCTCCCCGATAAAATACAATGCTGGGAGCACAATGGGGCCAAGTGCGAATGAAACAACTCCATTTGTCATATATTCTTCCACCGTTGGCACATATTGAGTAATCTGCCATTTTGTCTCAGTCATCATAGACCTCAATAATTGTAGCCACTGCAAACCAGTTTCACCCTGTCAATACTGAACATGACGCAACTAAGAACCAGGGGGGCACATGAGACTCACAGTTTCTATCAGGTGATTTCTAACACAGCGGTTTTGGACTGCAGAAGCCATCGATCCAAGCTGGTTCACCGTGGTATAGAGAGCACAAAATACAATTTTTACTTGCTCAGAATAGAAGTCATCTTTGTGGTGCTCATCCCACCTAAGGCAAGCATTCGCAGAACAGGGAAAGTGAATTAATAGCAAAGATAGAAGCACTTTTGAGAAAGTGCAGACAAAGACATCAAGTTAGAGAATTGTACTTCTCAACTAATGCGATGAGGTTTTCCAGCTCTTCTTTTGATCCTCCAATATCGAAGAAGTCGTCAACAACAGTTGTGAGCACAGCATTTTTGGCCCATGACATACGAGCATCAGACAGTTCAGGAGGAAATATCGTGGCAGCAGCAGAGAGATAACAATATGTTAACTTCTGTCGCGCGAATTGCAGTTGGTCCAACTTGTTCTCTTTCACCCAACTGTAACAACAAATTTCAAAAAATATTCTCTTACAAAGGAATTTTATATTAAAAGAAAGCAAAAAAGGTTACCTGTCAAGATGTTGGAGTTCATCCCGGTAAATAGTTTGAGAAAAGGTGAAATCTTCAACAGCCAAAGACAAAAGTTCTTGGTTGACACGAGATGGCCTTATTCAGCAAAATGTTTGACACTTAGTATGACATCTAAGCAATACGATTTTAAGGACTATTATTTTAAAATAAATAAAATCTTACAAGTATTCTGTATTCAGCATGTGAGAATCCCTAGCATCAAAATGTTCGATGTTCCTCTTGTGCTCTAGACGTTCCAGTGTGGCATAGAAAGGAAACTTAAGAGCATACTCCACCTGAAACTCTAAAAGCATAGAATTAAACATAACTGAACTGCTAAGTGAAATGACAAATTTCAATTCCATGCAGGCACCTCTGCATAGGTCGAGATTCTTGGGAACCCATCAGATAACAGCTTTTGCGTCAATAAGCTGCCAGACCAGGAGCCTAAGTTATCTAGGATCAGTTCATCTTCGGATACAATGACTTTTGAAGCCCTGTACAATTCCAATATAGATTTTGTATCATTTAAATATCCTTGAAGTGAATCATGGAAAGCGGAAGCTTCAGCAATATGAGACAGTTCATCTGCGCCAGAATAGAACTAGTGAGTTAGACTGTTAACTCAAGATTAATCATAACATTGACGTGAAATTCCTGCCTAGGTACCTGAGGATACATCATATCCATTCATCCGTAGGAGTCGAAACGCCATTGCGCATGTTGCTACATCTAGCATGATCTCCTCGTCCCTTTGTAACCAAAAACTGCAAACAGGACATGCCAAGTTTACAAGTTACTAAAAAAAAGGTAACCCTCCATTTCAAAATATAAGATGTATTTAGTTTTGTTAAGACAAGGATCTGACCAACATTTACGCCATTAATGCATGAAGTATGTGATATGAAACTGCATTTGTATGTAGGTACTTTTGAATATGAATCTAGTGACATCTCACATAAGTTGCATATTAATAGCAATTGTTGGTCAAATCCATATCTTAAAATAAATTAAAGTATGCCTAATATTTTGAAATTGGGGAAATATTAAATCTGGTATTCATGGTCATTACCTGTATGTCATGTCTAGGATGCCCTTTATCTCAGTAGAAAAATGGTGAGAAATTCCGATCTTTTCAAGCGAATCCACCATTGCCAGCTGGCAATGTATATTTAGTGGGTATACTGTTGGTACTGCAAAAAGTTTATTGCCGTTAATTATTTAGCGACAGTTTAAACCTTGCTGAGTCTTTACAAGGAAAGGTACAGATACCCACCTGCACTACCAAATTTACTGACAAGCAAATTTAGGTACCCGAGGGCTTTATCATCATAGTTGTGGATTAATGCAGCAGCAGTTGTGGAAGGGGAGTTGAACAATGATCCATTCTTCCTCTGGAACTTCATAACTTCATTCCAGTCTAGCAGGTTTCCTAACCCTTCAGCAACATAGGCCATATATGCTTCTCTGCCACATGATTTCTTCCCATCCTGCCTGAATTAGTCAAGTATGAGGATTTTCATGTATTTACCGCAGGTGATGCTCCAAATCTGGTAGCTAATTCCATTGGTAAGCATAAGACAAATATGAATGACATGATCATCTCATACATATTACGTACTAACTTCGTAAACAAGTTCTCTCTAATGTACAGCCGGGAAGGAAATGCAATGCCATGTATTCTTTTCTGTTGACCAACCTTTTCACTTCGATGTCCCAGAGGTGTAGAACCCAATCAATATCAGTCTGTCTAACAGGAAACTGCAAGCCCATCGCAATGGCAAGCCTAAGCATACCAGGAAAGATGACATTGAAGCCTATAGGAGCCGCAATCTGCTCATCCATAGCAATGGAGAAATTCCTTCCAATAAAATGTAGCCCTGTACAGTATCATTTTCATTGCATTAAGGCGTTTCAGTTCTTCAAAACAAACATAGCAGAACTACAGTAACAAGTAATGTGTATTTGTCTATACCTCTCCTCATGTGCTCGTGGCCAACATTCCATTTCTTAAGTGCAAGAACACATGCCAATGTAGATGAGAGAATGTCCTTGTTGGCTGATGATCCAAACTCGTTGATACCCCAGGATCCATCATCCTGTTGGTTGAGCAATATCCATTCAACACACTGGGGAAAGCATGGAGCCCCAGGGGAGCCCGGCAAGGGCACCATAGCCACCCACGCCGTGTCATAAGAAGATGGCGATAATTCAACTTGCCGGAGCTGCTTCTTTATTCTAGCATCCCGTCCATCTGTATGCTGCACTTATTTTCAGTGATAACAGTTAATTAGACAGAAGACAGAACCCTCAAATATAATACTAACCAGCAGCGAGGCTCATACCACGTTTTGCAGGCCTGTGTTTTCTCCTACCAGCCTTGTCTCGACACATGCTGTTGAAAGGAAGGAGATCACAAATCTGAATACGCACATGGTGCCACTCAGACACACAGGGACAAACAGCAATTTAAAAATTTCTCATGCCTGCTTTCAATCAGGTGGAGGTGCAGGCATTCAGGAGCCAGGAGCTCCGCTAAAATAAGACTTTAATACGTATGTTATGTTCTCTGCTTTTGTTTAGCTGAAATAGGAATGGTATTACGAGCCTTTTCAGCCAGCATATTTTTGGTAAAAAACAGCTATATGCAAAATTAATTATGTGCCAGCAGCGAAAATTAATTGGATTACGTCAAACCAATCTGAAATCTTGGAATCGGAACAATACTTGAGGCAGGGATCCTTACCAGAAGATGGAGGAATCCCGGCGCGAGTCGAGTGGAGTGCCGGAGGACGGTGACGGGTACGGCTGAAGGATCCGAGGCGGCGTGGCTCGACATTCCCCGCGGCACGGGCGAGCGTGAGGCGGCGATGACAACCGGAGGGGAACGTTGGCGCGAGCAGTGGAGCCGCCGGGAGGAGGAGGAGGGTGTGGCGAGGAGGCGCCGGGAGGACGGAACAGACACCGGAAACTTTTGGCTGCGACATGGAGAGAGACGAAACGATCGCTCGGTGCCACGGGCGCGGGCTCTGCCGCCGGAATGGCGAAGGTAGGGTTTACAGCGGCGGCATCGCCGTCGTTGGGAAGGAGCGGGAGAGAGATGGGGCGGCGGAAAGGGGAAAGGCACCAAATCGGGGTAGGACGGAGCAGAACTACAAACTGACACAGCTTTTATTTTGTTTGGCAACGGAGATGGTTTGGCGAATATGTACTCCCTCTCCTGCTCATAAATCATACTAATACGCTGGGTATAATTTTATTATTTTGTAAACGTCAATTTTTATAAAGTATGACTAAGAATACAGTAAATAATATGAATACCTACACTACCAAATGCATATAATATGAAATATTATTTTATAATGATTCTAATGATATCAATTTGACATTGTCTATTTTCACATTTTTATCAATATACATGATCAAACATATTTTCAGCCTAAGTGTGCACTTTTTGAGAGACAGAGAGAGGTCGTGCAAAAAAAATTACGTCATCGTACTTTGGAATTTAGATTTTTTAATAAACCACGACATACGAAGAACTCTACGTTCAAAATTGGAATGCATGTCATTGCAGCTACACTTAAAAAAAAACACATATGGTTGTGGAAAAATATTAAGAGTTTGGTCCACCACGGGGGAAATCGGATGCCCTCGCGATGATCTCGAGAGTCTAATCGTTATAGAACAAAACAAAAAGTACTGTAGAGGAAAAAGGGCCCCCTCCCCATCGTTGGATGTGATTAAAACTCGTGATCTAGGACGTTTGATCCTCACCCTACCTATGCAACCTTTTTTGTTTGTTTGAAACACTTTTGTTGCATTTCTTCCCGCGCATTTACGGAGATGACGTAGGGTCATCACCAAAAGAGGATGTCGTCACGTGAGGTGCGTCTTTGCGCAAGGGTGAGGTAGTGAGCACAACACAAAGCGCTGGAGGAGAAGCTAGCTAGCTACGCATATATGGTACCATACGGGAGGCAGCAGACAACTTTTGCTGATCGGTCAAAATACAAGTATGATTTACCATAAAAAGTTCCGCAAACACTTTTTTTTATGTGTGTATGCACACCTTTGCAACATTCTTCTTCTTTGCATGTCAGATATGTGCAAATATTTTGCAGTATTCTTAACTTACTATATGTAAAAAAAGACATTAGAAACCATGCAACACTTCGAACACACTCATGCAACAAGATTTCTACATATGCAGTAGATCTCCATTGGCCATGATAAACCATCGAAATTTGGGGTGTCTGGTCATCGCAATAATAGACTCACACATGCAACATTTTTTTTGTATGTAAGCAACATCATCTCAATATTATTTTACATGAAAAAATATTTCAACATTTTAGAATACACCAATAAATTATGCACACAACAAATTCGTAGTACTTGCAGAAAATCATCGAGAAATTTGAGCGCAATATATGCACGAAAAATAATCTATGCATACAACTTTGCGGCAGAAAACCAAAATTTGCAATAGAGACAATAATCATTACAACATGTCACGTGTGTACGAAGCAAACAGTATGCTCGTGTCCAGGCAACATACACAACATAATTTCATCTGTGCATTCACTCCCATCGTTAAATTAGAGGCACCGACTTCACCGGTTTTCAGTCGCAGGCAACGTTCAACAAAGCCTCGCGGTCGCAGAATTGATTCCACGCAAATCTTGACTCCTTGTCAATTTCGATGTTGCATATTTAGAGCTTTATCTCATGCTCTACCAAAGGTTGTATATGCGTCATTTCGATGCAGATGCCCGGGGTTTCAACCTCCTTTTAGGACAAGAAATCTCATGCGCACATCGCAAGCAAATGAAGAACGAACCCGTGGACTTCTAGGGACTAGGGTGTACCTGAACAAAGAAGAGGAATTAGAGGACCCAAGGGAAGAAAACAAGTAATTCACATGTTCGAAGGATCGACCTAATTCTTACGTTTGGCCTAGTTTTTAGAAGAATATAGTTTTATTAGATTTGTCAATAAAAAATATGCTCTTACGGATCTATAATGAATGTCGTATGCTTATTATGGACCGGAGGGAGGGGTACTGTATAAAATCAATGTTGCAGATATTAGCATATCTTTATACAAAACTCTGTGAGACATATATAGCCATAAATTAAAGGCTAATTTATACTAGCATATCTTTATACTTGGACATGTACGCAGAAAGGGCAGCAGGGCATGAAGATTCGGCTACAGGGCTAGCAGCAGAAGCAGACAGAACAAGGCGGGTAGCAAGAAAAACAAATGGCAAGAGCTGGCGGCACTGCTCTCTGCGCTGGGACACGTGGAGGGTGCGCACTCCCCTCGATCAGCCGGAACCGGGCGGATCGAATCGGTCTCATTTTATATTACACGGTTTATTATAAAATTAAAATATGCGGTGTGTCGTACCCTGATACAACAAGCCTGCGAATATAGAAGAGTAAAGTCTGAAATAAACCTTACACTCATAGAGGATGCCTAGATTAAACCTTGAACTCCTAATCCCGAAAATCACCACCCTAAACTTACCATTCCCAGTCTAACGTTGAATTTATGTCGGTCCCAAACGGTAGGATCGCTGACTTTGGCACTCGTTGTCTAATTTCATGTCGCTGCTATCTATGGCGCGTGTGTCATATCCTGATAAAAGGCCAGGACATACGGCCGCGCTCGTAGAATATGCCGATGATGTCTTATCTTCGGTGCTTAACTCTCTGCATGCTCTTAGCACTTTGATGCTCGTGCTAGTTAAAATTTCTTCTTATGTTTTCTTCAATACTGGAGTTCAGGCCAGAGTATGTTCTGAATTTAGGAGATACACTAGCCATGAGCCGACGATCCTATGCAGCTTCACATTCTTGCGATGTCGTCCTGTTTCTCGAAGGCCGAGGCCTCCTCGAGCGCCATTACGGAGCTAACGGCATCTCCAGCGAGTCGATCCAAATCGGCGACCTAAATATTTCGTTTTTGTCCGTTTGGATCGGCCTGTGGACAAGATGTGTATTGTGGAGGCGGCTGCGCGAATTGTGGTGGTGTCGCTGGCGACGCGTACAGAGAAGGCGGTGGAACCTCATGGCCATCCCACGCTGCCTGTGGTGGCGTGTGCGGCGGTAGCGATGGTGGAGGCTGATGGAATTAGGTACAATTTCCATGATTAATTCCAGAATATAAAACATGATGACAACAACTACTAATATGTGAAACTCGAACATACTAGATGCATTAATCAACATGAGTAGCAGTAGCGCACGGTAAAACATCCATCGCTAAACAGATCGAGATATGTTGCACGTACCGATCTGGTGGAGGTGGCAGTGGGGTGTAGCAGATGATGTCGCAGGAGTAACATTGTTGATGACAACGTTGTTGACGATAGGGATGACGGATCGAAGTAGAAGACATTGAAGACGACGGTAGGCAGCACCGCCCGACTTGGACGGAAGGCGACCTATGATGAAGAGCTTGAGCAGTCGCGCAAAGCGCTTCCCAAAAATCTAAGAAAACCGCCTCCAGCTTCACAGCGGCTGGAGCCACATCCTCCATCTCGTTGCCGTCCTCCTCATCATTGTCCTCGCCGTCCTCATGGGCGAGGTCGTGCGTGCGGGACTAGTGGTGGCGGCAGTGGGAGTGGGGGAGAAAATGTGGGCGCGGCATGGCTTAAGTACAGCTGACTATCAATGCCGACGCAGGAGCTGAGGCCGCACACGCATGAGTTGAGGCGGCAGGCGTATTGGTCAGCGACGGTCTTGATGGCAAATGCTGCTGTCGGTCAGCTGTTAAGGGCCGTCGAGTCGCTTCCAAGTAGACCCACGGCACGCTTGGCCGGACACCACTGGAGGACGTTCCGGGACGGCGCACGCCTGCAGTCTTGCACCAATAACACTACACTTACGGACTGCTTAGCCTACAAAAACTTTACGGACTAATGTGGCCTGAATTGGTTGGCTGAAATTTTGTACCTACCTGAAAAATCGGACCACGTTCCCCTTTCCCACTTTGCATGCAGTGCCACGACCTGAATCCGTAAGCAAATCCCGTAGAAGTTGTCCGTACGTGTAGTGTTACTCGTCTTGCACCGTGGCGTTCTCATCATCTTCCGTCGCAAGTACGTGGTCTAGATGAGCGCGTAATGCAAGTCGGCTTCGAGCTGCAGAGGCAACATATGTACAGCCAGAACATCCTCGTGTGTGCCCGTGCTGTGGTATGCTGGATCAAATGCTCGCCGTTGCTTGCTAAGACCATGGAGAGGAATTAACTGCAGGTTTCCTGTCCAGATTTGTAGAGTCTGCAGTCCCAGGCTCCTAGTTGTTGCCACATCAACAAATCCCGGCGGAAACGAGTGCCATGCAGGGAATGGCCGGGATCCGTGAGTTCAGGGTGCTGATTTCAGGGATTGGAAGTTAAGGGTTTGATCCCAACCACCCCTACAAACTGAAGGTTTAAAACAGACTTTACCCAATATAGAAAGAGGGAGCACCAGTGGGCTGTGGCCTGTGGGCGCAGGGGAGGGCGGGAAGGGGATTTCGCCGGCGCTGGACGGGAGATGCTCCCCGGAACGGATTTTGTCCTCCATGGACGGCGGTCGTTGGCGCCGCAAGCCGAGTCGAGACAGATCCTCCCCGGAACGGATTTTGTTTTGTCCTCCATGCACACACACACAGCGCGCTCCCGCAAGCCGTCGCGCGCGCCTCGTGGATCGGCGGAAGGAAGCAGGCTGCGCGTCGGAACTGCGCCACGTGGGTTGAGATAACCCAGCCAAACGAACCAAAAGTGTACGTTTTGATCAAGTCAGATAGAATTACGAAAAAATCCCAGACTAGAGGGCCGACGTAAAGTGATCGGACAACGTAAAGTGATCGATATTTCCGCGCCGACGCATTTGCGATCCTAATGTAGGCTCGAAATGCATCGACGAGGACATCAAACAAGCCTCCGTGCATTCTTCATGTCCACATTGTATAAAACATGGCCTGATGGCCGCCCACCAGTGGCACAGTAGCCACTACCTCTCCGACCACCTGAAAACTCGTATTTTGCCAATGCCAAACCCTTGCCTGCGATGGACGCCGTCGTCGCCATGGACATCGATGTAGCGACCCCAACTTGAGCCCCCGCCAGCGCAGAGGTCTCTCCAAAGCAGAAGAAGGAGCATAAGTCGAAGGAGAGGGTGGTGCAGACAAAGAAACGCAAGGACCGCCACCGTGCGGGCGAAGAAAGCACATCAAGCTGTCGAAGCTGCCGCTAGGGTTGCCACCGAGATGTCCTTGGAGATGCAGGCTCACCCCAACGCCCAACTCGGGATATCACCGTCTGTGGCTGAGGCCATGCTCACGTTGAAGCGGGAGGCGTTCATCAGCCATGCTTAGGCCTCGTCGACGAGCTCTGTAAGTTCCCAGGCAGCACGACCACCCGTACATCCATCCACGGTCGTCACATCTGCCACCAGTTACACTGAGCCCTCCAGTGCAGGTCTAGGCGCCGCTTTCCCGCCTCTCCGGCTCGCGTTCGTCGTCGCCTGACGACCCGTTCAACGAGGGATTCATCTTGGCCCCTCACCTGGCCTAAACCGCACGCCTGACGGGGATCCGGGAGCCGGCACCTCCTTCAGGAAGGCTCGGGCCATCTCGGTGGAGAACATACCCGTTCCTGCAACATGTTCGAAGAAATTCCACGTCCCCTCTTGATAGCAATGGACCAGGCATGCTCATCCAACCTCGATCCCCTTTATCATGTGCTGCATTCCACTGATGCCCGATGATCTGTAGGCCTACTAAGCCAACAACGTCGAGGCTTGCATGGAGGAGATGATCCATGAAAGCAGCCGTCAACGGCATATAGGAAGCTGCGGGACAAAATGCCTTTCTATATTGTCCAAGGGGCCACAACGCCACGAAGGATGATCTGAAGTGTGAGGAGTTGGCCCTCGCGTTGAGCCAGACCCTGCAAAAGATGATGGCCAAGACACAAGAGGCCCTAGCCAAGAGGGATGAGAAGCGGCGCCGGGAGAAGGAGGTCACCGCCGCCACCTTCATGGACCTCACCAAGCAGGCCATAGTGGCCCAAAAGATGGAGGCCACAGCCAAGTTGGTTGTGGAAGAAAACCGAATCATGTTTGTCGACTTGAGCATCATGGATCCGGAGAGGAAACGAGCCATCATCCATGATGCTTGATCGCCCACATCTATCATATTTATCTTGTGCCCGTTCTGCAGCTTGCCTAGCTTGTACTTATGTGCACTTCGTAATTGACTAAAATTAGGTGAATTTGAACCACCATTTTTAGCGTATGTATGGTATGTTAGTCAATTTGGTTCATAATTGAATCTTTGGCCGAGCGGCCATAAAATGTGTTGGGCCGCTGACAAATTAAACGAAAACTTTTTATGTCTAAAATGTGTCAAACCGTTGGAGATGTCCTAACTAGCCAAGTCGACTATCCATAACGGAACAAGCAGTGCTACGGGACTTATACAAGGAATTGGTTATGCAAACGAAGCAACTAAATATGAAAGTGATTTGAGGCAATTAATGAGTCCATTTTGCCAGACGGTGTATTCCTTTTAAAAAGGTTGACCAATGGGGGAAGATTCCCTTCCTTGGCTATATGTTGTTAAATTGATGATGGGATTTCTTCAGCGGCGGATTTATACACGCTAGATAACACCCCGCTTAATTCAATACCCTTGGGATTCGAACCCGGGTAGGCTGACTGTGCACTCGTAAGCCTTGCCACTTATATAGCACTCAGTTCTCAGCCACTGTCTTCCTTTTGTCGTTTGAAATATATTATTACCCTCTACATATTTCGAGTTAGATCTAATTATATTTATTCATAATCTAAAATATGTTTAGATACACATATATTTAGATAAATCCACGATATACAATTCAGGTCAGAGAAAGTACAGATCTAAAAACGAGACTTGTTTCGGTGTCCCCCCTCCCCTAACCAAAATTTGAAAGGGTAAGTTTTTCCCGGTGCCTTCTTTTTTTAGGCCGCAAAAACCCATATCAAGCCATATATACCCTCGTATAGATATACTAGGTGTACTTAATGTTTCTACCAGCTGATGTGTTCGACGAAATATTTTACCCACGCATGTTTCGGTTTTCAGCGTACACTTTTGTCTGCGCATCTAACTACTGAATAATATAGATTTAAACGGATAGTACGGGCTACTCTAAGACCTATACTCCCTATATAGATTTAAGGGGAGTGGTGTTTTGGAACATGGGAGCATATGCTCCCTATATTTTGAAATGTATCTTACACATATTTTAAATTTCAAAAAAATTGAAACAAAAAATGCGCATGTACATCTTCACGTGCTACGCGCTCACAAAGTCGTTTCATAAAAAATGAACTTATCATGTGATGTGTGTAAAAAAGACAAAATTCAGTGCTGAAAACAATGTTTTTCACAGGATAAGTTTTCTCTTTTTTACATAGGCCACAAAAAATATTATTTTTTCGTGAAACTTGACGCATACACATATATTATGGAGATGTACATGTAGAATTTTTTGTCAAAATTTTTCCACACTTCAAAATATGTTTTGTTGGTAGAGGGAGCATACGCACCCGGGAGCCGAATTGAATTTCCACCAAAGTTTGAATTGGGGGGGGTGGGGGGGGGGGCACAAAGTGTCTAAAAACCAGATGAGTCACCCACTCCAGCCTCCAGACATGGGATTTGATCTCGTAGAAATTACAATAAATATTAGTATACCATTATCGAGAACTACTCACAAAAAGAACCTATCTGAAGATCTACTTTCAGGCTCTCTTTGATCGACCCAACATAGCTAATGCTACAATTCTGTCATATTAAAAATCTCAAAATTTCAGAGCTGCCGCGGAATCAACCCTGCAGCTGCCTGTATGAACAATAATAATAGTTGTCATAACTTTGTTCAAATTTACTTTAGATACTCTCATTTTGGAAAAAAAGAAGGTACTACACCTAATTTGAAACGGAGAGAGTAAGAGCATCTTCACCGGCAGCCCCCAAATAGGCGCCGACAGGGGCGCCAGCACTGCCATATTGGGGCACCGGCAGAGCATCCTCTATTTGGGGATCTGCTCCCACACCGGCGCCCCCAAACCGGCGCCCCCGATAGATTTAGAAAGTTAAATTCAAATTTTGAAAATGATATTCATATGAAGTTCGAACGAAATTTGTACAAATTTAAGAGAATTCAAACTAAAAAACTAAAAAAAACATCTAGCGGCGCTGGGAGTCGAAGGCGCTGAAGTCCAGGTCGTCGCCGTCGCCGCTGGATGACCCGAAGGACCAGCTGTCGGCCTCGTCGGCCTTCTCCTTCTTTGGCGCCGACAACTCTGATGGTCCGGCGAAGTCGAATGATAACGCGTGAAGCACACGTCTGTTGGGAACCCCAAGAGGAAGGTGTGATGCGTACAGCAGCAAGTTTTCCCTCAGCAGAATATTTCCTGTGTATGATTTCTGAAACCAAAAACAGCACAAAATAGGAACTGGCGCTTCGGCATCTCGTTAGTAGGTTAGTGCCGGAAAATGCATATAAATGATGTAAAGTGTGTATAAAACATGTGAGTATTGTCATAAAACTAGCATGGAACATAAGAAATTATGGATACGTTTGAGACGTATCAAGCATCCCCAAGCTTAGTTCCTACTCGCCCTCGAGTAGGTAAACGATAACAAGGATAATTTCTGAAGTGACATGCTATCATAATCTTGATCAATACTATTGTAAAGCATATGAAGTGAATGAAGTGATTCAGAGCAATGGTAAAGACAATGACTAAACAACTGATCATATAGCAAAGACTTTTCATGAATAGTATTTTCAAGACAAGCATCAATAAGACTTGCATAGGAGTTAACTCATAAAGCAATAAATTCTTAGTAGAAAGTTTTGAAGCAACACAAAGAAAGATATAAGTTTCAGCAGTTGCTTTCAACTTCAACATGTATATCTCATGGAAAATTGTCAACACAAAGTAATATGATGAATGCAAATAAGCAAGTATGTAGGAATCAATGCACACAGTTGACACAAGTGTTTGCTTCTAAGATAGAAAGAAGTAGGAAAACTAACTCAACATAAAGTAAAAGAATGGCCCCTTCGCAGAGAGAAGCATGGATCACTATTTTTGTGCTAGAGCTTTTATTTTGAAAACATAGAAACAATTTTGTCAACGGTAGTAATAATTCATATGTGTTATGTATAAGACATCCTATAAGTTGCAAGCCTCATGCATAGAATACCAATAGTGCTCGCACCTTGTCCTAATTAGCTTGGATTTGCATGGATTATCATTGCATAATATATGTTTCAACCAAGTGTCACAAAGGGGTACCTCTATGCCGCCTGTACAAAGGTCCAAGGAGATAGATCGCATTTGATTTCTCGTTTTTGATAAATCTCAACCAAGGACATCCATACCGGGACAACATAGAAAACAGATAATGGGCTCCTCTTTAATGCATAAGCATTCAACAATAGATAATATTCTCATAAGAGATTGAGGATTAGTGTCCAAACTGAAACTTCCACCATGATTCATGGCTTTAGTTAGCGGCCCAATGTTCTTCTCTAAAAATATGCATACTCAAACCATTTGATCATGATAAATCGCCCTTACTTCAGACAAGAAGAACATGCATAGCAACTCACATGATATTCAACAAAGGTATAATAGTTGATGGTGTCCCCAGAAACATGGTTACCGCTCAACAAGCAACTTATAAGAAATAAGATACATAGCAACATATTCAATACCACAATAGTTTTTAAGCTATTTTCCCATGAGCTATGTATTGCAAAGACAAGGAATGAAATTTTAAAGGTAGCACTCAAGTAATTTACTTTGGAATGGCAGAGAAATACCACATAGTAGGTAGGTATGGTGGACACAAATGGCATAAGTTTTGGCTCAAGGTTTTGGATGCACGAGAAGTATTTCCTCTCAGTACAAGGCTTTGGCTAGCAAGGTTGTTTGAAGCAAACACAAGTATGAACCGGTACAGCAAAACTTACATAAGAACATATTGCAAGCATTATAAGACTCTACACTGTCTTCCTTGTTGTTCAAACACTTCACCAGAAAATATCTAGACTCTAGAAAGACCAATCATGCAAACCAAACTTCAACAAGCTCTATGGTAGTTCTTCATTAATAGGTACAAAGTACATGATGCAAGAGCTTAAACATGATCTATTTGAGCACAACAATTGCCAAGTATCAAATTATTCAAGACAATATACCAATTACCACATGAAGCATTTTCTGTTTCCAACCATATAACAATGAACGAAGCAGTTTCAACCTTCGCCATGAACATTAAAAGTAACGCTAAGAACACCAGTGTTCATATGAAACAGCGGAGCGTGTCTTTCTCCCATACAAAGGATGCTAGGATCCGAGTTTATTCAAACAAAGACAAAAATAAAAACAACAGACGCTCCAAGTAAAGCACATAAGATTCGACTGAATAAAAATATAGTTTCACTAGAGGTGACCTGATAAGTTGTCGATGAAGAAGGGGATGCCTGATACGTCCATTTTGCATCACTATTTTATAGCATAATTTGTTGTTATCCATTGATATATTTCATATTTGGAGATGATACTTATGTTATTTCATCTATTTTGCATGTTTCATGATTATTGGAGGATCGCGCACCAGAGTCAGGATTCTGCTGGAAAAAGCGCCGTCAGAATGCAATATTTCGGAAGATCAACAATTGACGGAAATTATATGAAAAATCCTATTTTTCCAGAAGACGAAGGGAGCCAGAAGGGGGAGCCGAGGAGGGCCGCCATGGGCCCACCTCATAGCCGGCGCGGGCCAAGGCCTGGCCGCGCCGCCTTGTGAGGAGGGGGCCCACAGCCCCCTCTGGCCTCCTCTCCTTCGCGTACTTCTTCGTCCCGAAAACCTTGATGGCGTGTATTTCACACGTTCGTTGGGCAACCCCAAGAGGAAGGTATGATGCGCACAGCAGCAAGTTTTCCCTCAGAAAGAAACCAAGGTTTATCGAATCAGGAGGAGCCAAGAAGCACGTTGAAGGTTGATGGCGGCGGGATGTAGTGCGGCGAAACACCAGAGATTCCGGCGCCAACGTGGAACCTGCACAACACAACCAAAGTACTTTGCCCCAACGAAACAGTGAGGTTGTCAATCTCACCGGCTTGCTGTAACAAAGGATTAACCGTATTGTGTGGAAGATGATTGTTTGCAGAAAACGGTAGAAACGATATTGCAAGAGATTGTATTTCAGTAAAGAGAATTGGACCGGGGTCCACAGTTCACTAGAGGTGTCTCTCCCATAAGACAAACAGCATGTTGGGTGAACAAATTACAGTTGGGCAATTGACAAATAAAGAGAGCATGACCATGCACATACATATCATGATGAGTATAGTGAGATTTAATTGGGAATTACGACAAAGTACATAGACCGTCATCCAACTGCATCTATGCCTAAAAAGTCCACCTTCAGGTTATCATCCGAACCCCCTCCAGTATTAAGTTGCTAACAACAGACAATTGCATTAAGTATTGCGCGTAATGTAACTAGTGACTACATCCTTGAACATAGCACTAATGTTTTATCCCTAGTGGCAACAGCACATCCATAACCTTAGTGGTTCTTGTCACTCCTCCAGATTCACAGAGGCATGAACCCACTATCGAGCATAAATACTCCCTCTTGGAGTTACTAGCATCAACTTGGCCAGAGCATCTACTAATAACGGAGAGCATGCAAGATCATAAACAACACATAAGCATAGCTTTGATAATCAACATAACAAGTATTCTCTATTCATCGGATCCCAACAAACGCAACATATAGAATTACAGATAGATGATCTTGATCATGTTAGGCAGCTCACAAGATCCGACAATGATAGCACAATGGGGAGAAGACAACCATCTAGCTACTGCTATGGACCCATAGTCCAGGGGTAGACTACTCACACATCACACCGGAGGCGACCATGGCGGCGTAGAGTCCTCCGGGAGATGATTCCCCTCTCCGGCAGGGTGCCGTAGGCGATCTCCTGGATCCCCTGAGATGGGATCGGCGGCGGCGGCGTCTCTGGAAGGTTTTCCGTATCGTGGTTCTCAGATGCGGGTTTCGTCACGGAGACTTTTTATAGGCGAAAGGGCTGGTCAAGAGGCGGCACGGGGGCCCCACACCACAGGGCCGCGCGGCCAAGGGGGGGGCCGCGCCGCCCTAGGGTGTGGTCCCTCCGTGGCCCCTCTTCGTCTCTCCTTCGGACTTCTGGAAGCTTCGTGAGAAAATAGGCCCCTGGGCTTTGATTTCGTCCAATTCCGAGAATATTTCCTTACTAGGATTTCTGAAACCAAAAACAGCAGTAAAAACAAAGAATCGGCACTTCGGCATCTTGTTAATAGGTTAGTTCCAGAAAATGCACGAATATGACATAAAGTGTGCATAAAACATGTAGATAACATCAATAATGTGGCATGGAACATAAGAAATTATCGATACGTCGGAGACGTATCAGCATCCCCAAGCTTAGTTCTGCTCGTACCGAGCAGGTAAAACGATAACACAGATAATTTCTGGAGTGACATGCCATCATAATCTTGATCATACTATTTGTAAAGCATATGTAGTGAATGCAGCGATCAAAACAATGTATATGACATGAGTAAACAAGTGAATCATATAGCAAAGACTTTTCATGAATAGCACTTCAAGACAAGCATCAATAAGTCTTGCATAAGAGTTAACTCATAAAGCAATAATTCAAAGTAAAGGTATTGAAGCAACACAAAAGAAGATTAAGTTTCAGCGATTGCTTTCAACTTGTAACATGTATATCTCATGGATATTGTCAACATAGAGTAATATAATAAGTGCAATAAGCAAGTATGTAGGAATCAATGCATAGTTCACACAAGTGTTTGCTTCTTGAGGTGGAGAGAAATAGGTGAACTGACTCAACATTGAAAGTAAAAGAATGGTCCTCCATAGAGGAAAAGCATCGATTGCTATATTTGTGCTAGAGCTTTGATTTTGAAAACATAAAGAGAGCATAAAAATAAAGTTTTGAGAGGTGTATGTTGTTGTCAACGAATGGTAGCGGGTACTCTAACCCCCTTGCCAGACAAACCTTCAAAGAGCGGCTCCCATTTTATTTTGTTTTGGGTGGCACTCCTTCCAACCTTTCTTTCACAAACCATGGCTAACCGAATCCTCGGGTGCCTGCCAACAATCTCATACCATGAAGGAGTGCCTTTTTATTTTAGTTTTATTATGATGACACTCCTCCCAACCTTTGCTTACACAAGCCATGGCTAACCGAATCCTTCGGGTGCCGTCCAACAATCACATACCATGGAGGAGTGTCTATTTTTGTTAATTAATTTGGGACTGGGAATCCCATTGCCAGCTCTTTTTGCAAAATTATTGGATAAGCGGATGAAGCCACTAGTCCATTGGTGAAAGTTGCCCAACAAGATTGAAAGATAAACACCACATACTTCCTCATGAGCTATAAAACATTGACACAAATCAGAGGTGATAAATTTTGAATTGTTTAAAGGTAGCACTCAAGCAATTTACTTTGGAATGGCGGAGAAATACCATGTAGTAGGTAGGTATGGTGGACACAAATGGCATAGTGGTTGGCTCAAGTATTTTGGATGCATGAGAAGTATTCCCTCTCGATACAAGGTTTAGGCTAGCAAGGCTTATTTGAAACAAACACAAGGATGAACCGGTGCAGCAAAACTCACATAAAAGACATATTGAAAACATTATAAGACTCTACACCGTCTTCCTTGTTGTTCAAACTCAATACTAGAAATTATCTAGACCTTAGAGAAACCAAATATGCAAACCAAATTTTAGCATGCTCTATGTATTTCTTCATTAATGGGTGCAAAGCATATGATGCAAGAGCTTAATCATGAGCACAACAATTGCCAAGTATCACATTACCCAAGACATTTATAGCAATTACTACATGTATCATTTTCCAATTCCAACCATATAACAATTTAACGAAGGAGAAACTTCGCCATGAATACTATGAGTAGAAACCAAGGACATACTTGTCCATATGCTACAGCGGAGCGTGTATCTCTCCCATAAAGTGAATGCTAGGATCCATTTTATTCAAACAAAACAAAAACAAACCGACGCTCCAAGAAAAAGCACATAAGATGTGATGGAATAAAAATATAGTTTCAGGGGAGGAACCTGATAATGTTGTCGATGAAGAAGGGGATGCCTGGGGCATCCCCAAGCTTAGACGCTTGAGTCTTCTTGATATATGCAGGGGTGAACCACCGGGTGCATCCCCAAGCTTAGAGCTTTCACTCTCCTTGATCATGTTGCATCATACTCCTCTCTTGATCCTTGAAAACTTCCTCCACACCAAACTCGAAACAACTCATTAGAGGGTTAGTGCACAATATAAATTGACATATTCAGAGGTGACACAATCATTCTTAACACTTCTGGACATTGCATAATGCTACTGGACATTAATGGATCAAAGAAATTCATCCAACATAGCGAAAGAGGCAATGCGAAATAAAAGGCAGAATCTGTCAAAACAGAACAGTTCGTATTGACAAATTTTAAAATGGCACCAGACTTGCTCAAATGAAAATGCTCAAATTGAATGAAAGTTGCGTACATATCTGAGGATCATGCACGTAAATTGGCTTAATTTTCTGAGTTACCTACAGGGAGGTGGACCCAGATTCGTGACAGCAAAGAAATCTGGAACTGTGCAGTAATCCAAATCTAGTACTTACTTTTCTATCAACGGCTTAACTTGGCACAACAAAACACAAAACTAAGATAAGGAGAGGTTGCTACAGTAGTAAACAACTTCCAAGATACAAAATAAAAACAAAGTACTGTAGGTAAAAACATGGGTTGTCTCCCATAAGCGCTTTTCTTTAACGCCTTTCAGCTAGGCGCAGAAAGTGTGCATCAAGTATTATCAAAGGATGATACTTCTACAGCGGGGTGTGGGGTTTTCTCAACTAGGCATAGTATATTGGATACATAAGTTTCAGCATCTCCCTTTTCATTAGTCTTAGGCGTGCTATTCTCATCAAACAAATTTTCAGGAACTAGCCAAGCATAGTTATTTTCTAGTGCATCATTCATAGCCAGGAGCTTACATGGTATTGGTGCTTTGATCTCCCTCTATCATCAATATTATTAGTGAATCTTATTCTATCCATATCCATCTTTTCAAGGAGACTAACAAAATTAGTAGGAGAACCAAGCATATTGAATTTAGCAAACACCTTTCTAGCTTCTCTTGCTAAACCACCAAATTCTCTAAGAAGGGTTTCTAATACAAAATCTTTCTTTTCCCCTTCTTCCATATCGCCAAGTGTGAAGAACATGTGTTGGATTATAGGATTAAGATTAACAAATTTAGTTTCCAACAAGCGAACTAAATGTGCAGCAGCAATTTCATAAGTAGGCGCAAGGTCTACCAAGTGTCTATCTTCAAAATTTTCAATAGTACTAACATGATTGAAAAATTCTTCTATATTATTTCTCCCAACTATAGACCCACGTCCTACCGGTATGTCTTTTGTGGTAAAATTAAAAGGAAACATGATGAAATAAGTAAAGTAAATGCAAGTAAACTAATTTTTTTGTGTTTTTGATATAGCAAACAAGATAACAAGTAAAGTAAAACTAGCAACTAATTTTTTTTGTATTTTGATTTAGTGCAGCAAACAAAGTAGTAAATAAAACTAAGCAAGACAAAAACAAAGTAAAGAGATTGAGAAGTGGAGACTCCCCTTACAGCGTGTCTTGATCTCCCCGGCAACGGCGCCAGAAAATATGCTTGATGGCGTGTATTTCACACGTTCGTTGGGCAACCCCAAGAGGAAGGTATGATGCGCACAGCAGCAAGTTTTCCCTCGAGAAAGAAACCAAGGTTTATCGAACCAGGAGGAGCCAAGAAGCACGTTGAAGGTTGATGGCGGCGGGATGTAGTGCGGCGCAACACCAGAGATTCCGGCGCCAACGTGGAACCTGCACAACACAACCAAAGTACTTTGCCCCAACGAAACAGTGAGGTTGTCAATCTCACCGGCTTGCTGTAACAAAGGATTAACCGTATTGTGTGGAAGATGATTGTTTGCAGAAAACAGTAGAACAGTATTGCAGTAGATTGTATTTCAGTAAAGAGAATTGGACCGGGGTCCACAGTTCACTAGAGGTGTCTCTCCCATAAGACAAACAGCATGTTGGGTGAACAAATTACAGTTGGGCAATTGACAAATAAAGAGAGCATGACCATGCACATACATATCATGATGAGTATAGTGAGATTTAATTGGGCATTACGACAAAGTACATAGACCGTCATCCAACCGCATCTATGCCTAAAAAGTCCACCTTCAGGTTATCATCCGAACCCCTCCGGTATAAAGTTGCTAACAACAGACAATTGCATTAAGTATTGCGCGTAATGTAACTAGTGACTACATCCTTGAACATAGCACTAATGTTTTATCCCTAGTGGCAACAGCACATCCATAACCTTAGTGGTTCTTGTCACTCCTCCCGATTCACAGAGGCATGAACCCACTATCGAGCATAAATACTCCCTCTTGGAGTTACTAGCATCAACTTGGCCAGAGCATCTACTAATAACGGAGAGCATGCAAGATCATAAACAACACATAAGCATAGCTTTGATAATCAACATAACAAGTATTCTCTATTCATCGGATCCCAACAAACGCAACATATAGAATTACAGATAGATGATCTTGATCATGTTAGGCAGCTCACAAGATCCGACAATGATAGCACAATGGGGAGAAGACAACCATCTAGCTACTGCTATGGACCCATAGTCCAGGGGTAGACTACTCACACATCACACCGGAGGCGACCATGGCGGCGTAGAGTCCTCCGGGAGATGATTCCCCTCTCCGGCAGGGTGCCGGAGGCGATCTCCTGGATCCCCCGAGATGGGATCGGCGGCGGCGGCGTCTCTGGAAGGTTTTCCGTATCGTGGTTCTCGATCGGGGTTTTCGTCACGGAGACTTTTTATAGGCGAAAGGGCAGGTCAAGAGGCGGCACGGGGGCCCCACACCACAGGGCCGCGCGGCCAAGGGGGGGGGGCCGCGCCGCCCTAGGGTGTGGCCCCTCCGTGGCCCCTCTTCGTCTCTCCTTCGGACTTCTGGAAGCTTCGTGAGAAAATAGGCCCCTGGGCTTTGATTTCGTCCAATTCCGAGAATATTTCCTTACTAGGATTTCTGAAACCAAAAACAGCAGAAAACAGCAACTGGCACTTCGGCATCTTGTTAATAGGTTAGTTCCAGAAAATGCACGAATATGACATAAAGTGTGCATAAAACATGTAGATAACATCAATAATGTGGCATGGAACATAAGAAATTATCGATACGTCGGAGACGTATCAAACCTAAACTCCAGAGGATAGTCGCGAAGAGTCACAGCCGCCTCTGCGGGGCGGAAAACACCAGAGAGAAAAGAGCTCTCCGGCGGGCAGGAATCCGTCGGGGAAATTCCCTCCTGGAGGGGGAAATCGACGCCATCGCCACTGTTCTTCGCAAACAATCATCATCATCCACACTATACATCTAATCCTTTGTTTACAGCAAGCCG
This sequence comes from Lolium perenne, assembly GCF_019359855.2. NCBI lineage: Eukaryota > Viridiplantae > Streptophyta > Magnoliopsida > Poales > Poaceae > Lolium > Lolium perenne. Next base: position 51,963,427 of record NC_067245.2, read on the forward strand.
GTGAGATTGACAACCTCACTGTTACGTTGGGGCAAAGTACTTTGATTGTGTTGTGCAGGTTCCACGTTGGCGCCGGAATCCCTGGTGTTGCGCCGCACTACACTTCGCCGCCATCAACCTTCAACGTGCTTCTTGGATCCTACTGGTTCGATAAACCTTGGTTTCTTACTGAGGGAAACTTGCTTCTATACGCATCATACCTTCCACTTGGGGTTCCCAACGGACGTTTGCTTTACGCGTATCAAGCTAAATTTCTGGCGCCGTTGCCGGGGAGATCAAGACACGCTGCAAGGGGAGTCTCCACTTCCAATCTCTTTACTTTGTTTTTGTCTTGCTTTACTTTATTTACTACTTTGTTTGCTGCACTAAAACAAAACACAAAAAAATTAGTTGCTAGCTTTACTTTATTTACTGTCTTGTTCTCTATATTAAAAACACAAAAAATTTAGTTACTTGCATTTACCTTATCTAGTTTGCTTTATTTACTACTGCTAAAATGAATACTCCTGAAAACACTAAGTTGTGTGACTTCACAAACACTAATAATAATGATTTCCTATGCACACCTATTGCTCCACCTGCTACTACAGCAGAATTCTTTGAAATTAAACCTGCTTTACTGAATCTTGTCATGAGAGAGCAATTTTATGGTGTTAGTTCTGATGATGCTGCTGCCCATCTTAATAATTTTATTGAACTTTGTGAAATGCAAAAGTATAAGGATGTAGATGGTGATATTATAAAATTAAAATTGTTTCCTTTCTCCTTAAGAGGAAGAGCTAAAGATTGGTTGCTATCTTTGCCTAAGAATAGTATTGATTCATGGACTAAATGTAAAGATGCTTTTATTGGTAGATATTATCCTCCTGCTAAAATTATATCTTTGAGAAGTAGCATAATGAATTTTAAGCAATTAGATAATGAACATGTTGCTCAAGCATGGGAGAGAATGAAATCTTTGGTAAAGAATTGCCCAACCCATGGACTGACTACTTGGATGATCATCCAAACCTTCTATGCAGGATTGAATTTTTCTTCGCGGAACCTATTGGATTCACCTTCTGGAGGTACCTTTATGTCCATCACTTTGGGGGCGGCAACAAAGCTTCTTGATGATATGATGATAAATTACTATGAATGGCACACGGAAAGGGCTCCACAAGGTAAGAAGGTAAATTCTGTTGAAGAAACCTCCTCCTTGAGTGATAAGATTGATGTGATTATGTCTATGCTTGTGAATGGTAGATCTAATATTGATCCAAATAATGTTCCTTTAGCTTCATTGGTTGCTCAAGAAGAAAATGTTGATGTGAACTTCATTAAAAATAATAATTTCAACAACAATACTTATAGGAACAATTCTGGTAACAACTATAGGCCATATCCTTCTGCTAATAGTAATGGTTATAGTAATTCTTATGGGAATTCTTACAACAATAATAGGAGTGTACCCCCTGGTCTTGAAGCCATGCTTAAAGAATTTATTAGTACACAAACTGCTTTTAACAAATCTGTTGAGGAAAAGCTTGATAAAATTGATATTCTTGCTTCTAAGGTTGATAGACTTGCCTCTGATGTTGATCTTTTAAAATTGAAAGTTATGCCTAATAAGGATATTGATAATAAAATTGTTACTACAGCAAATGCCATCCAAGTTAGAATTAATGAGAATATAAGATTGATGGCTGAATTGCATGCTAGGTGGGAAAGAGAAGAAAACGAAAAACTTGCTAAAGAGAATAATGTAGCTAAAGTTTGGACTATTACCACCACTAGTAATGATAATGATTCACATGTTGCTAAACCTCCTACTATCAATGGTAAAATAATTGGTGTTGGCACTGTTTCTACTCCTAGTGCAAAGCGTGCAAAATTACCTGAACCTGCTAAAACTACTGAAACTGCTTGTGATAAAACTGCTGAAATTTTTTCCAACATTGGGGACAATGATCCCATTGCTGTAGATCATAATGGTTTAGATTTTGATGATTGTCACATCTCTGAAGTTATAAAGTTCTTACAAAAACTTGCTAAAAGTCCCAATGCTAGTGCTATAAACTTGGCCTCTACAAAACATATTACAAATGCTCTCATAAAAGCTAGAGAAGAGAAACTAAAACTTGAAACTTCTATTCCTAGGAAGTTAGAAGATGGTTGGGAGCCCATCATTAAGATGAGGGTCAATGATTTTGATTGTAATGCTTTATGTGATCTTGGTGCAAGTATCTCTGTTATGCCTAAGAAAATCTATGATATGCTTGACTTGCCACCATTGAAAAATTGTTATTTGGATGTTAATCTTGCTGATAATACTATAAAGAAACCTTTAGGGAGGATTGATAATGTTTGTATTATGTTTAACAATAACCTTGTCCCCGTTGATTTTGTTGTCTTGGATATTGAATGCAATGCATCTTGTCCCATTATTTTGGGAAGACCTTTTCTTCGAACTGTTGGTGCTACTATTGATATGAAGGAAGGTAACATTAAATATCAATTTCCTCTCAAGAAAGGTATGGAACACTTCCCTAGAAAGAAAATGAAGTTACCTTATGATTCTATTATTAGAACAAATTATGATGTCGATGCTTCATCTCTTGATAATACTTGATTCACACTTTCTGCGCCTAGCTGAAAGGCGTTAAAGAAAAGCGCTTATGGGAGACAACCCATCATTTTACTACAGTACTTTTGTTTTATATTTGAGTCTTGGAAGTTGTTACTACTGTAGCAACCTCTCCTTATCTTTATTTTATTGCATTGTTGTGCCAAGTAAAGTCTTTGATAGTAAAGTCAATACTAGATTTGGATTACTGCGCAGAAACAGATTTCTTGCTGTCACGAATTTGGGCAGGGTTCTCTGTAGGTAACTCAGAAAAATCTGCCAATTTACGTGCGTAATCCTCAGATATGTACGCAACTTTCATTCAATTTGAGCATTTTCATCTGAGCAAGTTAAGTGCCCCAGGAAAATTTGTCTTTATGGACTGTTCTGTTTTGACAGATTCTGCCTTTTATTTCGCATTGCCTGTTTTGCTATGTTTGATGGATTTCTTTGTTCCATTAACTTTCAGTAGCTTTGTGCAATGTCCAGAAGTGTTAAGAATGATTATGTCACCTCTGAATATATGAATTATGCACTAACCCTCTAATGAGTTTGTTTTGAGTTTGGTGTGGAGAAAGTTTTCAAGGGTCAAGAGAGGAGGATGATACAATATGATCAAGAAGAGTGAAAAGTCTAACCTTGGGGATGCCCCCGTGGTCCATCCCTGCATATTTTAAGAAGACTCAAGCATCTAAGCTTGGGGATGCCCAAGGCATCCCCTTCTTCATCGACAACTTATCAGGTCACCTCTAGTGAAACTATATTTTTATTCAGTCACATCTTATGTGCTTTGCTTGGAGCGTCTGTTTGTTTTTATTTTTGTTTTGTTTGAATAAAATCGGATCCTAGCATTCTTTATGTGGGAGAGAGACATGCTCTGCTGTTGCATATGAACACATGTGTTCTTAGCTTTATTCTTAATGTTCATTGCGAAGGTTCGTTCATTGATATATGGTTGGAAACGGAAAATGCCGCATGTGGTAAATGGTATAATGTCTTGAATAATTTGATACTTGGCAATTGTTGTGCTCATATAGATCATGTTTAAGCTCTTGCATCATGTACTTTGCACCTATTAATGAAGAACTACATAGAGCTTGTTAAAATTTGGTTTGCATGATTGGTCTCTCTAAGTCTAGATATTTTCTGGTTGAGGTGTTTGAACAACAAGGAGACGATGTAAAGTCTTATAATGCTTACAATATGTTTATATGTGAGTCTTGCTGTACCATTTTATACTTGAGTTTGCTTCAAACAACCTTGCTATCCTAGCCTTGTATTGAGAGGATTCTTCTCGTGCATCCAAATCCTTGAGCCAAAAACTATGTCATTTGTGTCCACCATACCTACCTACCACATGGTATTTCTCCGCCATTCCAAAGAACATTACTTGAGTGCTACCTTTAAACTTCTATTCTTTGCCTTTACAATACATAGCTCATGGGAAAATAGCCTTATAAACTATTGTGGTGAAGAATATGTACTTATGTATCTTATTTCTTAATAAGTTGCTTGTTGAGCGGTAACCATGTTTCTGGGGACGCCATCAACTTTTACCTTTGTTGAATATCATGTGAGTTGCTATGCATGTTTGTCTTGTCTGAAGTAAGGGCGATTTTCATGATCAAATGGTTTGAGTATGCATATTGTTAGAGAAGAACATTGGGCCGCTAACTAAAGCCATGAATCATGGTGGAAGTTTCAGTTTGGACACAAAACCTCAATCTCTTATGAGAATATTATCTGTTGTTGAATGCTTAAGCATTAAAAGAGGAGTCCATTATCTGTTGTCTATGTTGTCCCGGTATGGGTGTCTAAGTTGAGAATGATCAAAAGCGAGAAATCCAATGCGAACCTTCTCCTTAGACCCTTGTACAGGCGGCATAGAGGTACCCTTTTGTGACACTTGGTTGAAACATATGTTATGCAATGATAATCCGTGTTAATCCAAGCTAATTAGGACAAGGTGCGAGCACTATTGGTATACTATGCATGAGGCTTGCAACTTATAGGATATCTTATACATAACACATATGATTTATTACTACCGTTGACAAAATTGTTTCTTGTTTTTAAAATGAAAAGCTCTAGCACAAAAATAGTAATCCATGCTTCCCTCTGCGAAGGGCCATTCTTCTAGTTTATTGTTGAGTCAGTTTACCTACTTCTTTCTATCTTAGAAGCAAACACTTGTGTAAACTGTGTGCATTGATTCTTACATGTTTACCTATTGCATTTGTTATATTACTTTGTGTTGACAATTATCCATGAGATATACATGTTGAAGTTGAAAGCAACCGCTGAAACTTATATCTTCCTTTGTGTTGTTTCAAAGCTTTCTACTAAGAATTTATTGCTTATGAGTTAACTGTTATGCAAGTCTTATTGATGCTTGTCTTCAAAGTATTATTCATGAGAAGTCTTTGCTATATGATTCAGTTGTTTACTCATTGTCTTCATCATTGCTTCGAATCGCTGCATTCATCTCATGTGCTTTACAATAGTATTGATCAAAATTATGATAGCATGTCACTTCAGAAATTATCTTTGTTATCGTTTACCTACTCTAGGGCGAGTAGGAACTAAGCTTGGGGATGCTTGATACGTCTCAAACGTATCTATAATTTCTTATGTTCCATGCTACTTTTATGATGATACTCACATGTTTTATACACATTATATGTCATTATTATGCATTTTCCGGCACTAACCTATTGACGAGATGCCGAAGAGCCAGTTGTTGTTTTCTGCTGTTTTTGGTTTCAGAAATCCTAGTAAGGAAATATTCTCGTAATTGGACGAAATTAACGCCCAGGGGCTTATTTTTCCACGAAGCTTCCAGAAGACCGAAAGGGAAACGAAGTGGGGCGACGAGGCAGCCACACAACAGGGCGGCGGGGCCAGGGCTTGGGCCGCGCGGCCCTAGTGTGTGGGCCCCTCGTGACGCCCCCTGACCTGCCCTTCCGCCTACTTAAAGCCTTCGTCGCGAATACCCCAGTACCGAGAGCCACGATACGGAAAACCTTCCAGAGACGCAGCCGCCGCCAATCCCATCTCGGGGGATTCAGGAGATCGCCTCCGGCACCCTGCCGGAGAGGGGAATCATCTCCCGGAGGTCTCTTCATCGCCATGATCGCCTCCGGATCGATGTGTGAGTAGTTCACCCCTGGACTATGGGTCCATAGCAGTAGCTAGATGGTCGTCTTCTCCTCATTGTGCTATCATGTTAGATCTTGTGAGCTGCCTATCATGATCAAGATCATCTATTTGTAATGCTACATGTTGTGTTTGTTGGGATCCGATGAATATTGAATACTATGTCAAGTTGATTATCAATCTATCATATATGTTGTTTATGTTCTTGCATGCTCTCCGTTGCTAGTAGAGGCTCTGGCCTAGTTGATACTTGTAACTCCAAGAGGGAGTATTTATGCTCGATAGTGGGTTCATGCCTCCATTGAATCTGGGACAGTGACAGAAAGTTCTAAGGTTGTGGATGTGCTGTTGCCACTAGGGATAAAACATCGATGCTTTGTCTAAGGATATTTGTGTTGATTACATTACGCACCATACTTAATGCAATTATCTGTTGTTTACAACTTAATACCGGAAGGGGTTCGGATGATAACCTAAAAGTGGACTTTTTAGGCATAGATGCATGCTGGATAGCGGTCTATGTACTTTGTCGTAATGCCCTGATTAAATCTCATAGTACTCATCATGATATATGTATGTGCATTGTTATGCCTTCTTTATTTGTCAATTGCCCAACTGTAATTTATTCACCCAACATGCTATTTATCTTATGGGAGAGACACCACTAGTGAACTATGGACCCCGGTCCATTCTTTACATCTAAAATACAATCTACTGCAATTGTTCTTTACTGTTCTTCGCAAACAATCATCATCATCCACACTATACATCTAATCCTTTGTTTACAGCAAGCCGGTGAGATTGACAACCTCACTGTTACGTTGGGGCAAAGTACTTTGATTGTGTTGTGCAGGTTCCACGTTGGCGCCGGAATCCCTGGTGTTGCGACGCACTACACTTCGCCGCCATCAACCTTCAACGTGCTTCTTGGCTCCTACTGGTTCGATAAACCTTGGTTTCTTACTGAGGGAAACTTGCTTCTATACGCATCATACCTTCCACTTGGGGTTCCCAACGGACGTGTGCTTTACGCGTATCACTGGACATCATCTCCATCATCATCACCATCATCTTCATCATCACCACCGCCATCTCCACCGCTGCACCTCGTCACCGCTGTAACAATTAGGGTTGGATCTTGATTGTTTGATAGGGGAAACTTTCCCGGTATTGATTTCTACTTGTTATTGATGCTATTGAGTGAAACCATTGAACCAAGGTTTATGTTCAGATTGTTATTCATCATCATATCACCTCTGATCATGTTCCATATGATGTCTCGTGAGTAGTTCGTTTAGTTCTTGAGGACATGGGTGAAGTCTAAATGTTAGTAGTGAATTATGTTGGGTAATATTCAATGTTATGATATTTAAGTTGTGGTGTTATTCTTCTAGTGGTGTCATGTGAACGTCGACTACATGATACTTCACCTTTATGGGCCTAGGGGAATACATCTTGTATTCATTTGCTAATTGCGGGGTTGCCGGAGTGACAAAGAACTTTGAACCCCCGTTGGTATATCGATGCAGGAGGGATAGCAGGATCTCAGAGTTTAAGGCTGTGGTTAGATTTATCTTAATTACTTTCTTGTATTTGCGGATGCTTGCAAGGGGTATAATCACAAGTATGTATTAGTCCTAGGAAGGGCGGTGCATTAGCATAGGTTCACCCACACAACACTTATCAAAACAATGAAGATTAATCAGCTATATGAAGCGAAAGCACTAGACTAAATTCCCGTGTGTCCTTGATACGCGTAAAGCAAACGTCCGTTGGGAACCCCAAGTGGAAGGTATGATGCGTATAGAAGCAAGTTTCCCTCAGTAAAAAACCAAGGTTTATCGAACCAGTAGGATCCAAGAAGCACGTTGAAGGTTGATGGCGGCGAAGTGTAGTGCGGCGCAACACCAGGGATTCCGGCGCCAACGTGGAACCTGCACAACACAATCAAAGTACTTTGCCCCAATGTAACAGTGAGGTTGTCAATCTCACCGGCTTGCTGAAAACAAAGGATTAAACGTATTGTGTGGAAGATGATGTTTGTTTGCGAAGAACAGTAAAGAACAATTGCAGTAGATTGTATTTCAGATGTAAAGAATGGGCCGGGGTCCACAGTTCACTAGTGGTGTCTCTCCCATAAGATAAATAGCATGTTGTGTGAACAAATTACAGTTGGGCAATTGACAAATAAAGAAGGCATAACAATGCACATACATATATCATGATGAGTACTATGAGATTTAATCAGGGCATTACGACAAAGTACATAGACCGCTATCCAGCATGCATCTATGCCTAAAAAGTCCACTTTCAGGTTATCATCCGAACCCCTTCCGGTATTAAGTTGTAAACAACATACAATTGCATTAAGTATGGTGCGTAATGTAATCAACACAAATATCCTTAGACAAAGCATCGATGTTTTATCCCTAGTGGCAACATCACATCCACAACCTTAGAACTTTCTGTCACTGTCCCAGATTCAATGGAGGCATGAACCCACTATCGAGCATAAATACTCCCTCTTGGAGTTATAAGTATCAACTTGGCCAGAGCCTCTACTAGCAACGGAGAGCATGCAAGAACATAAACAACATATATGATAGATTGATAATCAACTTGACATAGTATTCAATATTCATCGGATCCCAACAAACACAACATGTAGCATTACAAATAGATGATCTTGATCATGATAGGCAGCTCACAAGATCTAACATGATAGCACAATGAGGAGAAGACGACCATCTAGCTACTGCTATGGACCCATAGTCCAGGGGTGAACTACTCACACATCGATCCGGAGGCGATCATGGCGATGAAGAGACCTCCGGGAGATGATTCCCCTCTCTGGCAGGGTGCCGGAGGCGATCTCCTGAATCCCCCGAGATGGGATTGGCGGTGGCGGCGTCTCTGGAAGGTTTTCCGTATCGTGGCTCTCGGTACTGGGGTATTCGCGACGAAGGCTTTAAGTAGGCGGAAGGGCAGGGCAGGGGCGTCACGAGGGGCCCACACGCTAGGGCCGCGCGGCCAGGACCTTGGCCGCGCCGCCCTGTTGTGTGGCCGCCTCGTCGCCCCACTTCGTATCTCCCTCGGTCTTCTGGAAGCTTCATGGAAAAATAAGCCCCTGGGCGTTGATTTCGTCCAATTCCGAGAATATTTCCTTTGTAGGATTTCTGAAACCAAAAACAGCAGAAAACAGCAACTGACTCTTCGGCATCTCGTCAATAGGTTAGTGCCGGAAAATGCATAATAATGACATATAATGTGTATAAAACATCTGAGTATCATCATAAAAGTAGCATGGAACATAAGAAATTATAGATACGTTTGAGACGTATCAAGCATCCCCAAGCTTAGTTCCTACTCGCCCTCGAGTAGGTAAACGATAACAAAGATAATTTTTGAAGTGACATGCTATCATAATTTTGATCAATACTATTGTAAAGCACATGAGATGAATGCAGCGATTCGAAGCAATGATGAAGATAATGAGTAAACAACTGAATCATATAGCAAAGACTTTTCATGAATAATACTTTCAAGACAAGCATCAATAAGACTTGCATAACAGTTAACTCATAAGCAATAAATTCTTAGTAGAAAGCTTTGAAACAACACAAAAGAAGATATAAGTTTCAGCGGTTGCTTTCAACTTCAACATGTATATCTCATGGATAATTGTCAACACAAAGTAATATAACAAATGCAATAGGTAAACATGTAAGAATCAATGCACACAGTTTACACAAGTGTTTGCTTCTAAGATAGAAAGAAGTAGGTAAACTGACTCAACAATAAAGTAAAAGAAAGCCCTTCGCAGAGGGAAGCATGGATTACTATTTTTGTGCTAGAGCTTTTCATTTTAAAAACAAGAAACAATTTTGTCAACGGTAGTAATAAATCATATGTGTTATGTATAAGACATCCTATAAGTTGCAAGCCTCATGCATAGTATACTAATAGTGCTCGCACCTTGTCCTAATTAGCTTGGATTAACACGGATTATCATTGCATAACATATGTTTCAACCAAGTGTCACAAAGGGGTACCTCTATGCCGCCTGTACAAGGGTCTAAGGAGAAGGTTCGCATTGGATTTCTCGCTTTTGATCATTCTCAACTTAGACACCCATACCGGGACAACATAGACAACAGATAATGGACTCCTCTTTTAATGCTTAAGCATTCAACAACAGATAATATTCTCATAAGAGATTGAGGTTTTGTGTCCAAACTGAAACTTCCACCATGATTCATGGCTTTAGTTAGCGGGCCAATGTTCTTCTCTAACAATATGCATACTCAAACCATTTGATCATGAAAATCGCCCTTACTTCAGACAAGACGAACATGCATAGAAACTCACATGATATTCAACAAAGGTAAAAGTTGATGGCGTCCCCAGAAACATGGTTACCGCTCAACAAGCAACTTATTAAGAAATAAGATACATTAGTACATATTCTTCACCACAATAGTTTTTAAGGCTATTTTCCCATGAGCTATGTATTGTAAAGGCAAAGAATAGAAGTTTAAAGGTAGCACTCAAGTAATATACTTTGGAATGGCAGAGAAATACCATGTGGTAGGTAGGTATGGTGAACACAAATGGCATAGTTTTTGGCTCAAGGATTTGGATGCACGAGAAGAATCCCTCTCAATACAAGGCTAGGCTAGCAAGGTTGTTTGAAGCAAACTCAAGTATAAAATGGTACAGCAAGACTCACATATGAACATATTGTAAGCATTATAAGACTTTACATCGTCTCCTTGTTGTTCAAACACCTCAACCAGAAAATATCTAGACTTAGAGAGACCAATCATGCAAACCAAATTTTAACAAGCTCTATGTAGTTCTTCATTAATCGGTGCAAAGTACATGATGCAAGAGCTTAAACATGATCTATATGAGCACAACAATTGCCAAGTATCAAATTATTCAAGACATTATACCATTTACCACATGCGGCATTTTCCGTTTCCAACCATATATCAATGAACGAAGTAGTTCAACTTTCGCAATGAACATTAAAGATAAAGCTAAGAACACATGTGTTCATACGAAACAGCGGAGCGTGTCTCTCTCCCACACAAAGAATGCCAGGATACGATTTTATTCAGGCGAAACAAAAATAAACACAAACAGACGCTCCAAGCAAAGCACATAAGATGTGACTGAATAAAAATATAGTTTCACTAGAGGTGACCTGATAAGTTGTCGATGAAGAAGGGGATGCCTTGGGCATCCCCAAGCTTAGATGCTTGAGTCTTCTTAAAATATGCAGGGATGAACCACGGGGGCATCCCCAAGCTTAGACTTTTCACTCTTCTTGATCATATTATATCATCCTCCTCTCTTGACCCTTGAAAACTTCCTCCACACCAAACTCAAAACAAACTCATTAGAGGGTTAGTGCATAATTCATATATTCAGAGGTGACATAATCATTCTTAACACTTCTGGACATTGCACAAAGCTACTGAAAGTTAATGGAACAAACAAATCCATCAAACATAGCAAAACAGGTAATGCGAAATAAAAGGCAGAATCTGTCAAAATAGAACAGTCCGTAAAGACGAATTTTCCAGGGGCACTTAACTTGCTCAGATGAAAATGCTCAAATTGAATGAAAGTTGCGTACATATCTAAGGATTACGCACGTAAATTGGCAGATTTTTCTGAGTTACCTACAGAGAACCCTGCCCAAATTCGTGACAGCAAGAAATCTGTTTCTGCGCAGTAATCCAAATCTAGTATTGACTTTACTATCAAAGACTTTGCTTGGCACAACAATGCAATAAAATAAAGATAAGGAGAGGTTGCTACAGTAGTAACAACTTCCAAGACTCAAATATAAAACAAAAGTACTTTAGTAAAATGATGGGTTGTCTCCCATAAGCGCTTTTCTTTAACGCCTTTCAGCTAGGCGCAGAAAGTGTGAATCAAGTATTATCAAGAGATGAAGCATCGACAGAGGAGTTTGGAGTATTCTCAACTATACATGTTATCTTATCTATGTAAGTTTCAGAGGCTCCTTTTTCATTACTCTTAGGATTGCTATTCTCATCAAACAAATTTTCAGGAACAATCCAATCATAATTCTTTTCTAGTGCCTCGAACATTCCTACGAGCTTGCAAGGTATTGATGTCTTAATATCCCCTCCATCATTAACATTATTAGTGTACTTTACTCTATCAATGTCCATCTTTTCAAGGGTCCATCTTTTCAAGGGTACTAGCAAAGTTGGTGTAAGAACCAAGCATCTTATATTTAATAAAGACTTTTCTAGCCTCTCTTGCTACACCACCAAATTCTTTAAGAAGGGTTTCTAAGACAAAATCTTTCTTTTCTCCTTCCTCCATATCAGAGAGTGTAAGAAACATATGCTGAATTATAGGATTGAGATTAACAAATTTAGTCTCCAACATGTGTACTAAAGAGGCAGCAGCAATTTCATAAGTAGGAGCAAGTTCTACCAAGTGTCTATCTTCAAAATCTTCAGCTATACTAACATGAGTGAAAAAATCTTCTATATTATCTCTTCCAATTATAGACCCTCGGCCTACCGGTATGTCTTTTAGAGTGTACTTAGGAGGAAACATGATGAAATAAACAAAAGGTAAATAAAGTAAATGCAAGTAACTAATTTTTTTGTGTTTTTAATATAGAGAACAAGACAGTAAATAAAGTAAAGCTAGCAACTATTTTTTTTGTGTTTTGTTTTAGTGCAGCAAACAAAGTAGTAAATAAAGTAAAGCAAGACAAAAACAAAGTAAAGAGATTGGAAGTGGAGACTCCCCTTGCAGCGTGTCTTGATCTCCCCGGCAACGGCGCCAGAAATTTAGCTTGATACGCGTAAAGCACACGTCCGTTGGGAACCCCAAGTGGAAGGTATGATGCGTATAGAAGCAAGTTTCCCTCAGTAAGAAACCAAGGTTTATCGAACCAGTAGGATCCAAGAAGCACGTTGAAGGTTGATGGCGGCGAAGTGTAGTGCGGCGCAACACCAGGGATTCCGGCGCCAACGTGGAACCTGCACAACACAATCAAAGTACTTTGCCCCAACGTAACAGTGAGGTTATCAATCTCACCGGCTTGCTGAAAACAAAGGATTAAACGTATTGTGTGGAAGATGATGTTTGTTTGCGAAGAACAGTAAAGAACAATTGCAGTAGATTGTATTTCAGATGTAAAGAATGGGTCGGGATCCACAATTCACTAGTGGTGTCTCTCCCATAAGATAAATAGCATGTTGGGTGAACAAATTACAGTTGGGCAATTGACAAATAAAGAAGGCATAACAATGCACATACATATATCATGATGAGTACTATGAGATTTAATCAGGGCATTACGACAAAGTACATAGACCGCTATCCAGCATGCATCTATGCCTAAAAAGTCCACTTTTAGGTTATCATCCGAACCCCTTCCGGTATTAAGTTGTAAACAACATACAATTGCATTAAGTATGGTGCGTAATGTAATCAACACAAATATCCTTAGACAAAGCATCGATGTTTTATCCCTAGTGGCAACATCACATCCACAACCTTAGAACTTTCTCACATCGTCCTGCATTCAATGGAGGCATGAACCCACTATCGAGCATAAATACTCCCTCTTGGAGTTACAAGTATCAACTTGGCCAGAGCCTCTACTAGCAACGGAGAGCATGCAAGAACATAAACAACATATATGATAGATTGATAATCAACTTGACATAGTATTCAATATTCATCGGATCCCAACAAACACAACATGTAGCATTACAAATAGATGATCTTGATCATGATAGGCAGCTCACAAGATCTAACATGATAGCACAATGAGGAGAAGACGACCATCTAGCTACTGCTATGGACCCATAGTCCAGGGGTGAACTACTCACACATCGATCCGGAGGCGATCATGGCGATGAAGAGACCTCCGGGAGATGATTCCCCTCTCCGGCAGGGTGCCGGAGGCGATCTCCTGAATCCCCCAAGATGGGATTGGCGGCGGCGGCGTCTCTGGAAGGTTTTCCGTATCGTGGCTCTCGGTACTGGGGTATTCGCGACGAAGGCTTTAAGTAGGCGGAAGGGCAGGTCAGGGGGCGTCACGAGGGGCCCACACGCTAGGGCCGCGCGGCCAGGACCTGGGCCGCGCCGCCCTGTTGTGTGGCCGCCTCGTCGCCCCACTTCGTATCTCCCTCGGTCTTCTGGAAGCTTCGTGGAAAAATAAGCCCCTGGGCGTTGATTTCGTCCAATTCCGAGAATATTTCCTTTGTAGGATTTCTGAAACCAAAAACAGCAGAAAAACAAAGAATCGACTCTTCGGCATCTCGTCAATAGGTTAGTGCCGGAAAATGCATAATAATGACATATAATGTGTATAAAACATGTGAGTATCATCATAAAAGTAGCATGGAACATAAGAAATTATAGATACGTTTGAGACGTATCAGTCCTCAAGAACGTTTGGTCATTATAAGTAAACAAACCGGCTTGTCCTTTGTGCTAAAAAGGATTTGGCCACTCGCTGCAATTATTTCTCTCGCATTTTACTTACTCGTACTTTATTTATCTGCTATATCAAAACCCCCTGAATACTTGTCTGTGAGCATTTACAGTGAATCCTTCATCGAAACTGCTTGTCAACACCTTCTGCTCCTCGTTGGGTTCGACACTCTTATTTATCGAAAGTACTACGATACACCCCCTATACTTGTGGGTCATCAAGACTATTGTTTGGCGCCGTTGCCGGGGAGTGAAGCGCTATTGGTAAGTGGAATTGGTAAGGAAAACCTTTACTGTACGTTCTGTTTTTATTTTGGCCTGCTGCTATAATTCATTATGGAGGGGTCTTCTCTTGAATTCCTCTTTGGAAAATCTACTACTACTGCAAAGGTAGTGGATGAGGCGCCAGGTGAGAAAGAGGTTCCATACAAAATACCTATAAAAATTATTGAACGTGTTGTGGATAACCGCTATGAAGGGGATGGAACTGTCCATCCTGGTGATCATTTACTGTTTTTACATGAATTATGCGGGTTATTCAAATGTGCAGGTATTGCTATGGATGAAGTTAGAAAGAAACTATTCTCTATATCGCTGTCTGGTAAAGTGGCGCATTGGTATAAATTACTGAAGAATAGGGATTCTCTTAATTGGGAGGACATTGTGCCTTTATTTTATTCCAAATTCTATCCTCCAAGTGAAATTCACAAAGATCGAAACCGCATATATAATTTCTGGCCTCATGATGGAGAAAGTATTGCCCAAGCTTGGGGGAGATTGAAGTCTTTAATGCTCAAATGCCCCATTCATGAGCTTCCTGGTAATATTATTATTGATAATTTCTATGCAAGATTGTCTTTTCAAGATAAGACTTTGCTGGATACTTCTTGTTCTGGATCATTTACACACAACAAAGAAGAGTTTAAAAGGGACCTTCTTGATCGGATCCAGGAGAATACTGAAGGATGGGAGAACGACAAAGATAGAGAGTCAGGTATAAACTATGATTATGAATGCATTGAAGTTTTTATGGATACTGATAAATTTCGTAATATGAGTGCTACTTATGGTCTTGATTCTCAAGTCGTTGCAAACTTTTATAAAGCTTTTGCCTCTCACTTTGAATTGCCTAGGAAGAATTTTGATAAGTATCATGAACCATATAAAGATAAAATTGATTCATCTATAAATAAATGTGCTATAATTGAAACTGTTGATCATATTCTTCCTGAAGCTTATATTGAAAAAACTCCTTTCCCTGCTAAAATGAAGGAGTACTCTGTTATAACTAGTGCGGTTAATAAAAGTGCAAAGAAACCTATAGAACCTGAAGAACAAATAAAGGTTGAACCTGCTGTTGCAATAATTAAAGATCTTGTGACTGAAAGTATAGAAGATGGTCATATTATTTTCTGTGAAGATGCTTCTAATATTGTTTCGCATCCTACTAAGTCTAGGAAAACTAGTGTTCCTATGCTATCTATTAGAATTGGTGATCATTGTTATTATGGTTTATGCGATATTGGTGCAAGTATTAGTGCTATTCCTTATGAGCTTTATACGGAGATCATGCATGAAATTGGTTCTTGTGAACTTGAAGATATTGATGTGGTTATTCGGCTAGCTAATAGAGAAACTATCTCTCCTATTGGTATTGTTCGAGATGTGGAAGTTCTATGTGGTAAGATTAAATATCCTGCTGACTTTTTGGTACTTGGTTCTGCTGCTAGTAAGTCTTGTCCTATTATTTTTGGTAGACCTTTCTTAAATACTTGTGGAGCTGTTATAGATTGCAAGAAGGAAAAAATTGTGACTAAATTTGCTGGTGAATCTTATGAGTTTAATTTCTCTAAATTTGCCAAAACTCCTTATAAAGCTGAATTGCCTAATAATGATTTTAGAGTTGAACAATGTGCGTCTATTGCTCTTGCTCCTAATAATCCTTTGCAGCAACATTTGGAGAATAGTGAGAGTGAAGTCTTTAGGGAAGAAAGAAATGAGCTTGATGAAATTTTCCTTCGTCAACCTATTCTTAAACATGACTTGCCGGTTGAAGATTTAGGTACAACACCACCACCAAAGGAAGATCATGTTTTTGATTTAAAACCATTGCCTGATAATCTTAAGTATGCTCATATTGATGATAAGAAAATATATCATGTTATTATTAGTTCTAAGCTTTCAGATATTGAGGAAGAAAGGTTATTGGAAATATTGAAGAAACACCGAGGAGCAATTGGCTACACTCTTGATGACTTGAAGGGGATTTCTCCCTCTATTTGCCAACATGCTATCAATATGGAAGATGATGCGAAGCCTGTTGTTGAACATCAGCGCCGTCTAATTCCGAAAATGAAGGACGTGGTAAGGAATGAGGTATTAAAACTTCTTGAAGCTGGTATTATATATCCTATTGCCGATAGTAGATGGGTTAGTCCTGTGCATTGTGTTCCTAAGAAAGGAGGAATGACTGTTGTGCCTAATGATAATGATGAGCTCATCCCTCAAAGAGTAGTTGTAGGGTATAGAATGTGCATTGATTATCGAAAAGTTAATAAAGTTACTAAGAAAGATCATTACCCTTTACCCTTTATTGATCAAATGTTAGAGAGGTTGTCTAAAAATACTCATTTTTGCTTTCTTGATGGTTATTCTGGGTTTTCACAAATTGCTGTTAAAACTAAAGATCAAGAGAAAACCACTTTCACTTGTCCCTATGGAACATATGCTTATAGACGTATGCCTTTTGGTTTATGTAATGTTCCTGCTACTTTTCAAAGATGCATGTCTGCTATTTTTCATGGTTTTTGTGAGAATATTGTAGAGGTATTCATGGATGATTTTTCTGTCTATGGGAATTCTTTTGATAATTGCTTGCGAAACCTCGATAAAGTTTTGCAGAGATGTGAAGAAACTAACCTTGTTCTTAATTGGGAGAAATGCCACTTTATGGTTAATGAAGAAATTGTATTGGGACATAAAATTTCTGAGAGAGGTATTGAAGTTGATAGAGCTAAAGTTGAAGCAATTGAGAAGATGCCCTATCCTAGGGATGTTAAAGGTATTCTTAGTGTTCTTGGTCATGCTGTTTTTTATAGGAGATTTATTAAAGACTTTTCTAAGATTTCAAAGCCTCTTACTAATCTTCTTCAAAAAGATGTACCTTTTGTTTTTGATGATGATTGTAAGGAAGCTTTTGAAACTCTAAAGAAAGCCTTAACAACTGCTCCTGTAGTTGAACCTCCTGATTGGAATTTACCTTTTGAAATTATGTGTGATGCTAGTGATTTTGCTGTAGGCGCTGTTCTTGGACAGCGAGTAGATAAAAAATTAAATGTTATTCATTATGCTAGCAAAACTCTTGATGCTGCTCAAAGAAATTATGCTACAACTGAAAAAGAATTATTAGCTGTAGTCTTTGCTTGTGATAAGTTTAGATCCTATATTGTTGATTCGAAAGTTACAATTCATACTGATCATGCTGTGATACGTCCAAAACGTATCTACTTTCCCGAACACTTTTGCTATTGTTTTGCCTCTAATTTGTGTATTTTGGATGCAACTAACACGGACTAACGCTGTTTTCAGCAGAACTGCTCTGGTGTCTCGTTTTTGTGCAGAAATCCAACTTTCGGGAAAATCCTCGGAATTTATGCAGAAGGCCCTATTTTCCCAGAGAACTGACGGAGCCAGAAGGACAAACCAGGTGGAGGCCCGAGGGCCCCACACCATAGGGCGGCGCGGCCCAGGGGGGGGCCCGCGCGGCCATGTGGTGTGGCCCCCTCGGCCGGCCTCCGACGCCCTCCTTCGGACTATTTATCGACCTCGACCTAAAAACGCAGGGAGAGAAGTCGAAGTCGCCAGAAACCCTCCAGAACGCCGCCACATCGCGAAACTCCGTCGCGGGAGCCAGAAGTCTCCGCTCTGGCACTCCGCCGGGACGGGGAATTGGAGGAGATCATCGCCATCATCACCGCCAACGCCTCTACATCAACCAGCCATGTTTCCCCATCCATGTGTGAGTAATTCCCCCGCTGTAGGCCGAAGGGGATGGTAGGGATTGGATGAGATTGGTCATGTAATAGCATAAGATTGTTAGGGCATAGTGCCTAGTGTCCGTAATTGGTACTTTGATGATATTGTTGCAACTTGTTATGCTTAATGCTTGTCACTAGGGCCCGAGTGCCATGATCTCAGATCTGAACATGTTATTGTTTCATCATGATATTCATTGTTTATTGATCTTACCTGCAAGTTGTATACACATGTCGCTGTCCGGAACCGATGGCCCCGAAGTGACAGAAATCGGGACAACCGGAGGGAATGGTAGCGATGTGAGGATCACATGTGTTCACGGAGTGTTAATGCTTTGCTCCGGTACTCTATTAAAAGGAGTACCTTAATATCCAGTAGTTTCCCTTGAGGCCCGGCTGCCACCGGCTGGTAGGATAAAAGATGTTGTGCAAGTTTCTCATTGCGAGCACGCACGACTATATATGGAACACATGCCTATTGATTGCTTTGTACTTGGACACCATTTTATTATTATCTGCAAATGCCCTGCTATGATTGTTACATGAGTTTCTCTCATCCATGCAACGCCCGTTCATCCGTCCCCGTGCCTACAGTATTTTAATCCTGCTGTTTACTATAATCACTTTGCTGTCTGTGTTACTCTGTCGTCGTTATTTCACTATTGCTACTGCTATAAAACTGTTACATTATCGATAAACTCTTGCGAGCAAGTCTGTTTCTAGGTGCAGCTGAATTGACAACTCCGCTGTTAAGGCTTCCAAGTGTTCTTTGTCTCCCCTTGTGTCGAATCAATAAATTCGGTTTTACTTCCCTCGAAGACTGTTGCGATCCCCTATACTTGTGGGTCATCAAGACTATTTTCTCGCGCCGTTGTCGGGAGCATAGCTTTATTTGGAAGTTCACTTGGATTAATATTGTTCGCTGCAAATTCTCCATCATGGGTAAACCTCGCGATACTAAGATCGCCATATTACCATCCACTACAAGAAAAGGTACAATTCTGAGTACCTCCGCTACACTTGATTCACCATCTGTGATTGATAAACTTGTTTCACCGCCGCATGCTTCACATGCGGGTACTTCTGCTGAATCTGAAAACTCTCATAATATTGATAATATTTCTGCTGTGCTTGATGATAGTGGTTCATTGGGATCTTTTCTAGATGCTACGATTGCTAGGTCTAGACAAATTGAAAATACTGAAACTCCTAATGCTACTACACCTGTTAATTCACCTGAACTTGATTATTTTAGTGATGATCCTGATGAAGATTATGTGGAGCTTAATGATGATTTTATTGAAAAATGCAATGCTACTACTGATGCAAGAAAAATTAAAAAGTTGCTTGCGTAACATGCTGTTAGATATAAACTGTCTCCTGATCCTAAGTTTGCCACATCTCCTATAAACATTAAGGATAAAGATTATGATTTTTCTCTTGATCTATCTCATATAGCTATTTTTGAGAAAACGCCCTTTTGTGGTACTGAAAAAGAGAGTGCTGTTGAACACATGATTGAGTTATCTACTCTAAGTAGCTTGTTTTCTGATGATGTCAAGATGCGTACTTACTTTGTTGCTAAAATCTTTCCATTCTCATTAAAGGATGACGCTAAAACTTGGTATAATAGTTTGCCACCTAATTCTATTAAAAGTCCAAAAGAATTGCTTGATGTTTTCTTCCGTAAATACTTTCCTGCTAGTGCTCAACATATTGCTTTGCAGAGAATTTATAATTTTAACCAGGAGGATGGAGAGAAATTGCCTGAGGCTTGGGCGAGATTTTGCTCTCTTATTAGAGCTCGGCCTGATCATGATTTGGAAAAGCATGATTTACTTGATATATTTTATAGTGGACTAACCATTGAGTCTAGGGCATACCTGGATAGTTGTGCTGGTTGTGTTTTCAGGAAAAGAACTCCAGACGACGCTGAAGAATTATTGGCTAAAATAGGCCGGAATCATGATGATTGGACTACGCCTGAACCAACTCCAACGCCAATATTGAAGAAGAGGGGTTTAATTAAATTGAATGATGAAGATATGAGGGAAGCCAAGAAGTCTCTCAAGGAGAAAGGTATTAAACCTGAAGATGTGAAGAATCTTCCTCCCATAGAAGATATATGTGAGATAATTCCCCCTTCATCCATGATTGAGGTAAACTCCCTTCAACGCTTTACTAGGGAGGATATTCCGTATTCGAAGCCTCCTGCACAATGCTTAGATGAGTTTGATAATTATATTGTTAAGCAAGAAAATTTTAATATGAGAGTAGAGAATCATTTAATGGAAAATTCTCGAGCTATTAGTGAATTGCATGATATTGTAGAAAGAACCTCCAATGATGTTAGGATGCTTGTTAAACATTTTCATATGATTCAAACTCAAATTGATCAACTCACTAAAGTGCAAAATGACTTGTTGGGGAATAATTCTAAAGAAAAACATGCTTATGAAGTAACAACTAGAGGTGGTGTCTCTACCCAGGATCCTCTATATCCTGAAGGGCATCCCAAAAGAATTGAACAAGATTCTCAACGCATTGAACCTAGTGCTCATTCTAAGAAGAAAAAGAAGAAGAAACATAAAAATGTTGTAGAATCCTCTGAACCTGCTAATGATCCTAATAGTATTTCTATTTCTGATGCTAAAACTGAAAGTGGTAATGAACATGATAAAGATAATGATAAGAATGATACTCCTGATAAAGAAGAGGTTGAAGAAGAACCTGAAAAGCATGCTAAAAATAAAAAGTACACTAAAGAAGATTTTATTGCTGAGAAACATGGTAATGAAAGAGAACCTTGGGTTCAAAAGCAAATGCCTTTTCCTGCTAAGAAACTGAAATCAAAGGAAGAAGAACACTATAATAAATTTTGTGATTGGATGAAACCTTTATTCTTGCAAATCCCTTTGACTGATGCTATTAAATTGCCACCTTATTCAAAGTATATGAAAGATATTGTTACTAACAAAAGGAAAATCCCCAATGAGGAAATTTCCACTATACTTGCTAATTACTCTTTCAATGGCAAAGTTCCAAAGAAGTTGGGCGACCCAGGTATACCTACTATTCCTTGTTCTATTAAGAATAATTATGTTAAGACTGCTCTATGTGACTTGGGAGCCGGTGTTAGTGTTATGCCTTTTTCTCTTTATAAGAGACTTTACTTAGATAAGTTGATACCTACTGATATATCTTTGCAAATGGCTGATAAATCTACTGCTATTCCTGTTGGTATATGTGAGGATGTTCCTGTTCAAGTTACTACTAACTGCTTGATATTAACTGATTTTGTTGTGTTGGAAATGCCTGAAGATGATAATATGTCTATTATTCTTGGGAGACCTTTTCTTAACACCGCAGGGGCTGTTATTGATTGCAATAAAGGAAAGGTTACTTTCAATGTTGATGATAAAGAGCATACCGTCTATTTCCCCAAGAAGATTGATAAAGTATGTGGAGTCAATACTATTTTTAATGTGAGAACTATCAAAGTGGGAACTATTGATTGTCCTATATATGAGCCTAAAGAAGAATATCAAACTCTCGTGATTGGATCCATATCAATATAATTCAAGAAAATGGAGTGGAATAGATATCAATTGAACCAACAAGAATTGGAAGTCCAACAAGTTATGAGAGTCAATCGTGAAGAGGGAGTATACCCCTCTTACTACCCGTGCGCGGATTTCATGAGAAGCGTGGGAATATTTGAAGATGTTCAAAGCCTAATTTCTCGTGCAGGGCTGAGTGATTTTGTTGAAGGAGAGCCAAGACAATATGCAAAATTAACTATGTCTTTTGTGCAGGACTTTAAGTTCAATTGGTCGCGATCTAACCCCACGGTCCAGTATAAAATTTACAATAAAGCTGTCAACTTGCCATTCAGTGATTTTTGTACAGCAATTAGAGTACCGCAATGGGGATCATGCGAGAAGATAAGGGGATCGCCGCAAGAACTCTTAAACCTGTTCAAGATGATTTGCTATGGAAGGAGTTTCTCAGAGGATAGTGGTAAAATCACTAGCATTCAGCTCCCGGCTATCCGCTACTTTGCCTATTTTATTACTAAATGCGTTCTTGCTAAAAAGATTGGTGGTAAACTTTCTATCCCGGATTTAGCTTTTCTAGCTGCGGCACTGCAAAGTAGTAGGACTTATAATTTGGGGGCATTGATAGCTTATAGACTTGCTACTAACCGTGAGAAAGGTGGAATTTGTGGAGGTCTCATCGCCTCTCGTTTACTAGCTTTTCATAATGTAGAACCTCATCATTTTGATATCCCATTCCCCATAGAAAAACTTGACATAGCCTCTATGATTAAACATGAATTTGTTTCTGATTCCTCCAACTTGGGTAACCTGTTTTACAAGATGACATTTTATAAGAAAGTCTGGAGAATAACTAAGAAAACTGAGAAACTAGTAAAATTGCCTGCGCCTGTTTTGTCTAACCTTGATTCCAGGGGAGATTGGTCGGTCACAGAAGGTGCACTGGATGCACACATAGAGAGAGGAGGTCAACATGCAAGAGACGACACGGAGGTCGAGGAGCACCTCGACTCATCATCCGATGTAGCAAGTTTCTCGCATCAACATGTTGGACATGTGGAGCCTCCACGCTTTTCTTCTGCACAGGAACTTTACTATGACTACTCCATGAATTACCCACCGGCGAGGAACAACGATCCTCGTTGGGGTTGAACTCCACTTAGGCCAAAAGCCTAAGCTTGGGGGGAGGTATACCGGCATCACTCATTCTTTGCATATTATGGTTGCTGGATACTTGTACATATTTGCTTTGTTCGTTTGAGTGGTTTTCTAATGAGAGGAAGATGATATTTGGGGAAGTGCTGCCTGAAAATAGATTCTGGACTGTTACTAGAAAAATTCGTACGCACAGCCAGAGCGTTATTTTGAGCTGCCAATTTTTGTGCAGGTTCCCCAGGTTGTTATCTAACTTTCATTGGTTGAACACTTTTCGAGCTGAGCAACGTAAGATTTTTGTAAAAATCGATTTCTGTACTGCTGTTAGGTTTTGACAGATTTCTGCCATCTCGCTTTTCTGTGTTTCTTCTAGTTTGCTATTTCTTGTTTTTGCTTTGTTTCCTTTCCAAAACATAAAAAGACCAAAAATATTTCTGTTGTTTCTCTTCACCATTTGTTTGCTTTGGTTTCTTGCATTTGTTTCGCTTTATTTGCTATTGCTAGTTTGCTACAAGAAAACCCAAAAAGATTTTGCTTTGTTTGCTTGTTTCCTTTTGTTCTTGTTTCTAATTCAAAAACACCAAAAATATTTGCTGTTCTTCTTTGGTTTGTAAAGTTCATCTTGAGTTCAATGGTCTTCGGTGGCTGGAGCGTGGTTTTCATTTCATATTATCCAAGCTATACAAGTGAAAAGGCCATAATGACGATCTACGACAATCTGATTGTGGTGAGAGGCTGGTATGAACTCTATTTGTTTTCATTTTTGTACATATACTCATCCATGTGAGCATGCTTAGTTGGTTCATGTGAGGTATATGTTATTTGAGAAAGTCTAGTAGTTTATGATCTCTCATGTTTAGCTCCAATCTATTAATATGAGTAGCATGTCATGGATGTTTGCTTGCATTGTTTTATTCATAAGTAAGTATGGCATTGTGGTATCCTCCTCTGAATAATTCATTTATATCGACTTGGCACATGCTCACGCATGCATATGACTGAACAAAAAGTCAATTAAGCCTCGATGATCTATATTGCTTCAGAGTTCTTGTATCACTTTTATGCCTCCGTTAATTTATTTTGCCGCAAGCATGATTATGACAGTTATTGCTCTCTTGATTTGTCGCTCCCTAGTCTATTGCTAGCCTTCACTTGTACTGAGCGGGAACGCTGCTCGTGTTTCCAAACACATGAAAACCAAGTTATTCCAGAGTGTCCACCATAAATACCTATGCATGGCATTTCAAACCATTCCAAGTAAATTCTCATGCGCTACCTTTAAAACCTTCAAAATGCTTCTCAATTTGTGTTTATGTTTCATAGCTCATGAGGAAGTATGTGGTGTTTAGCTTTCAACCTTGTCATTTACTTTTGACGGACTCTCATATGGACTAGTGGCACATCCGCTTATCCAATAATTTTGCAAAAAGAGCTGGCAATGGGATTCCCAGTCCCGAATTAATTAACTTAAATAGACACTCCTCCATGGTTTGTGATTGTTGGACGGCACCCGAAGGATTCGGTTAGCCATGGCTTGTGTAAGCAAAGGTTGGGGGAGTGTCATCATCATAATAAAACTAAAATAAAAAGGCACTCCTTCATGGTATGAGATTGTTGGCAGGCACCCGAGGATTCGGTTAGCCATGGTTTGTGAAAGAAAGGTTGGAAGGAGTGCCACATAAATATGCAAATAATTCATGGGAGCCGCTCTTGAAAGTCCGGTTGGTGAGGTAGTTGGTGTACCCATTACCATTCGTTGACAACAACAAACACCTCTCAAAATAATTTTACTCCTGATTTCAAAAATGAAAAGCTCTAGCGCATGTTAATCCCTCTTCCTCTCGCGAAGGGTCAATCTTTTACTTTTATGTTGTGTCTCCATTATTTCTTTGAGCACTATCTTGAGAGCACAACTGTCATTCTTAGTATAATATGCTTGTCTCAAAATATGATTGATTGTGGTATAACTTTGATGCTTTTATCTTTGACAATCACTACTTCTAGTTTTTCTATGAACTCCAGAGGTGCCCGGGCATTTATGTTTTGCCAATCAAATACAAAAAGCGAGATACCACTTTATCATACTCTCTTATGAACATTGCAATCCTGCTTATATACATGATTCATGATGCTTATTATTAATTGTTGGTACCTCTCCATGATTGACATAGCTGTTAGATGATCTTATTTACATGTATCTCATTATGAACTGCTTAAGTATTAGCCATAGCATGAGAATATATACATCATATGAGCAAATGTGTTCGTGAAAGTTCTTTTATCGCTCAGTTGTTAACTGAATTGCTTGAGGACAAGCAATAAGCTAAGCTTGGGGGGAGTTGATACGTCCAAAACGTATCTACTTTCCCGAACACTTTTGCTATTGTTTTGCCTCTAATTTGTGTATTTTGGATGCAACTAACACGGACTAACGCTGTTTTCAGCAGAACTGCTCTGGTGTCTCGTTTTTGTGCAGAAATCCAACTTTCGGGAAAATCCTCGGAATTTATGCAGAAGGCCCTATTTTCCCAGAGAACTGATGGAGCCAGAAGGACAAACCAGGTGGAGGCCCGAGGGCCCCACACCATAGGGCGGCGCGGCCCAGGGGGGGCCCGCGCGTCCATGTGGTGTGGCCCCCTCGGCCGGCCTCCGACGCCCTCCTTCGGACTATTTATTGACCTCGACCTAAAAACGCAGGGAGAGAAGTCGAAGTCGCCAGAAACCCTCCAGAACGCCGCCACATCGCGAAACTCCGTCGCAGGAGCCAGAAGTCTCCGTTCTGGCACTCCGCCGGGACGGGGAATTGGAGGAGATCATCGCCATCATCACCGCCAACGCCTCTACATCAACCAGCCATGTTTCCCCCATCCATGTGTGAGTAATTCCCCCGCTGTAGGCCGAAGGGGATGGTAGGGATTGGATGAGATTGGTCATGTAATAGCATAAGATTGTTAGGGCATAGTGCCTAGTGTCCCTAATTGGTACTTTGATGATATTGTTGCAACTTGTTATGCTTAATGCTTGTCACTAGGGCCCGAGTGCCATGATCTCAGATCTGAACATGTTATTGTTTCATCATGATATTCATTGTTTATTGATCTTACCTGCAAGTTGTATACACATGTCGCTGTCCGGAACCGATGGCCCCGAAGTGACAGAAATCGGGACAACCGGAGGGAATGGTAGCGATGTGAGGATCACATGTGTTCACGGAGTGTTAATGCTTTGCTCCGGTACTCTATTAAAAGGAGTACCTTAATATCTAGTAGTTTCCCTTGAGGCCCGGCTGCCACCGGCTGGTAGGACAAAAGATGTTGTGCAAGTTTCTCATTGCGAGCACGCACGACTATATATGGAACACATGCCTATTGATTGCTTTGTACTTGGACACCGTTTTATTATTATCTGCAAATGCCCTGCTATGATTGTTACATGAGTTTCTCTCATCCATGCAACGCCCGTTCATCCGTCCCCGTGCCTACAGTATTTTAATCCTGCTGTTTACTATAATCACTACCGTCTGTGTTACTCGTCGTTATTTCACTACTGCCATCGCTATAAAACTCACATTACCGATAAACTCTTGCGAGCAAGTCTGTTTCCAGGTGCAGCTGAATTGACAACTCCGCTGTTAAGGCTTCCAAGTGTTCTTTGTCTCCCCTTGTGTCGAATCAATAAATTGGGTTTTACTTCCCTCGAAGACTGTTGCGATCCCCTATACTTGTGGGTCATCATGCTGCAATTAGATACCTTATGACGAACAAAGATGCTAAGCCAAGGCTTATTAGATGGGTACTTCTTTTGCAAGAATTTGATTTACATATTATAGATAGGAAAGGTGCTGATAATCCTGTTGCTGATAATTTGTCTAGATTGGAAAATATTTCTTATGATCCTGTTCCTGTTAATGATAGTTTTCCAAATGAACAATTGGCTGTAATAAAGGTGAACTCGCGAGATAGTCCTTGGTATGCTGATTATGCTAACTTCATTGTATCCAAGTACTTGCCTCCAACCTTTTCAGCTCAGCAAAGGAGGAAATTCTTTTATGACTTGAGGCATTATTTTTGGGATGACCCACACTTATAAAAAGAAGGAGTGGATGGTATTCTGCGAAGATGTGTTCCCGAATATGAACAACAAGAGATATTGAGTAAGTCTCATGGTAGTGCTTATGGAGGACATCACGCCGGAGATAGAACCGCGCAAAAGGTTCTACAATCAGGTTTTTATTGGCCAACTCTCTTCAAAGATGCAAGGAAGTTTATTTTATCTTGTGATGAATGTCAAAGGGTTGGTAATATCTCCAGACGCAATGAAATGCCGATGAATTATACTCTTGTTATTGAACCATTCGATTGTTGGGGATTTGACTTCATGGGTCCTTTCCCTTCTTCAGAAGGTAACACTCATATACTTGTCGCTGTTGATTATGTTACTAAATGGGTGGAAGCTATACCCACAAAAAGTGCTGATGGTGAGACTTCTTTGAAAATGCTTTTAGATATTATTTTTCCTAGATTTGGAGTACCTAGATATATTATGACTGATGGGGGTTCTCATTTTATTCATGGTGGTTTTAGAAAAACCCTTGCTAAGTATGGTATTAATCATAGAATCGCTTCTGCTTATCATCCTCAAACTAGCGGGCAAGTAGAATTATCAAATAGAGAGATTAAATCTATCTTGGGAAAGACTCTTAATAAATCTAGAAAGAACTGGGCTATTAAATTGAAGGAAGCATTATGGGCTTATAGAACTGCTTATAAAAATCCTATGGGTATGTCACCTTATAAAATGGTTTATGAGAAAGATTGTCATTTACCTTTAGAACTAGAGCACAAAGCTTATTGGGCTGTAAGAGAACTAAATAAAGACCCTAAACTTGTCGGTAAGAAAAGGTTGCTACAATTGAGTTCTCTAGATGAATGGAGAAGTGAAACTTATGAAAATGCTAAACTCTTTAAAGAGAAAGTTAAGAAATGGCATGATAGAAGAATTATCAAAAGAGAATTTAATGTTGGAGATAAAGTCCTATTGTATCGGTCTCATCTCAGATTTTTTGCAGGGAAATTACTCTCAAAATGGGAAGGACCATATGTCATTGTGGAGGTGTATCGTTCAGGGGCAATTAAAATTAGTTCTCTGCAAGGTGGTGCCACACAAGTAGTGAATGGACAAAGGATCAAGCATTATATCTCTGGAGATTCTTATAATGAAGATGTTGATGTTATCCAAGTGGTGACTCCGGAAGCTTTCATCAAAGGTCAAACTGACAGTTCTGTAGAGTTCGACTTTGAATAGGTAACAGTACTGGTAATAAAAATTCCGCGTTTAACTTTCCGAACTATGTTTTTGCTATTTTCGGAAAATATGAAAAATTACGAAATCGAAACGGAGTGGAGGAGACGCACGAGGGCGTGCCCCCATAGGCTGGCGCGGGCCCCAGCCTGGCCGCACCGCCCTATGAGGACATCGCCTCGTTGTCCCTCTCCGACTCTTGTTCGACCTGGTACTTTCCTTGTATCGTGAAATTTTTGCTATATAATCTCCCGGACCCCTGGAGGTCCGTATATCGTTTTCCCGTCGTGTTTTGTTTCGAGCTGTTTTCTGCCAGGATCTGTTTTGATCTAGAAGCACCATGGTCTCCAACAACAAGGACAAGGAGCCTCTGGAGGAAGATATTCAAGACCCCGATTTGAAGAAGGAAGTCGAGAGCGAGGATGAAGGAGAAGTGGAGGAAGTTCCGCGAGTGTACCCGCGTGCCACCGTCGCAAGCATCGGAGTGGTGGCAAATCCATTCAACACCAAGAAAAGCGCAAGGATTAACACCGGAGGGAGAGTCCCACGTCATTACCTAGCTCCAAGGACATCTCCTCCAGGCACCTACAAACCCTTCCACATTCTAATTCATAATAGTCAAACTGAAAGGGTTCCCAAGGCAGTATTGCCTAGCAACTGGGATATAGATCGTTCTAACACTGCAGAAAAGATGAAGCCTGAAGCTGAAGATTGGGGAAACAACTCCAAGAGTTGGGACTCGCCGTCGGATATACTTTTTAACCGCATCGAGCACAATTCGGAGATGATCCGCAACCTCATGTACAAGATTGATGAGCTAAAGGAGCTTGTTGAGAAGCTTATCAAGGATCCACCATCATCACCGAAGGAGTAATTCATCATCGGTATTGGCGTCCCCTTGGTTTGTTCCAAGCTTGGGGGAGTGCCGCGGTATCACATCATCACTACCTTTTACCTTTTTATTATCAAGTAGTATCATATCATGAGTAGGGAAGTTATCATATAAGATGTGTTGCGGTATGGAAGTATCTCTCTTTTAGTGGTTATCTATGTATCCCTTGGTGTGAGTTATCGTTATGGAATATTAATGAGAAGTCCTATCATTTACATATTGCACATCTTATTTTAGTTTGCAATCTCTATTATATGATTAATCTTGTTGTTAGTATTGGTATCACTTTGGGAGCATTGAGTAAACCTATTTGGTTTTGGCAAACTTAGCTTGGGTCAATAGCAACAACACCTTGAATTTGAGTAGAAAAGAGGAAATACATGTAGATATGCTATTATCTTTCTTGTTAAGTCCTAGCTTAGTATTCTGAAGTTAAATTTGTTTGTGCTTACAAGGAAGATGCATGATTGTTTCTATCACATGTATATTTGTTTGTTTCTCTCAACTCTTATGCTTGCTAATTAACCTTGCTAGCCAAAGACCTGTACCGAGAGGGAATACTTCTCACACATCCAAACCCTTAAACCAAACCTATGCCATCAGTGTCCACCATAACTACCTATTATGTGGTATTTCCCTGCCATTCCAAGTAAATACTTCATGTGCTACCTTTAAACTATTCAAAAATTATTACCTCTTATTTGTGTCAATGTTTTATAGCTCATGAGGAAGTATGTGGTGTTTTATCTTTCAGTCTTGTTAGGCAGCTTTCACTAATGGACTAGTGGCTTCATCCACTTATCCTATAATTTTGCAAAAAGAGCTGGCAACGGGGTTCCCAGCCCCAATTAATCAACTTTCATTAATAATCCTCTTCACATGTTTTGCTCTGATTCATCAGTAAGCAACTTAATTTTGCAATAGACACTCCTCCATGGTATGTGAAATGTTGGAAGGCACCCGAGGATTCGGTTAGCCATGGCTTGAGAAAGCAAAGGTTGGGAGGAGTGTCATCCTTAAATAAACTAAAGTACATGTGTAAACAAAAGAGAAGGGGGATAATCTACCTTGCTGGTAGAGATAACGTCCTTCATGGGAGCCGCTCTTTGGAAGTCTGTTTGGCAAGGGGGTTAGAGTACCCGCTGCCATTCATTGACAACAACAAACACCTCTCAAAACTTTACTTTTATGCTCTCTATATGATTTCAAAACTTAAAAGCTCTAGCACATGATTTAATCCCTGCTTCCCTCTGCGAAGGGCCTATCTTTTACTTTATGTTGAGTCAGTAAACCTATTTCCCTCCATCTTAAGCAAGCAATTGAGTTGTTGTGATAAAACCATCTATATTGTGATCTACTTAATCATGCCTTTTATTCTTCCTTGTTTAAGTACAAGTTTTATCTGAATGAACATAGCTTTGAAAGTTATCAATGATTATGAGGAGATTACTATGATTGAGTATGCAAGTTTATTATAAGCTTTAATATGAGAGCGCTGCTCAATAGATAAGTATAATTTGTTAATTGTTCTCTGACCAAGAACAAAGTTTGCCATCACCAATTATGATTTCCTATGCACCTTTATTTGTGATTACCTTCTACTTGTTTCAAGTTGGATTATATGAGAAAGTTGTTCACTAGAATGTCTTGTGTGAATGAATGTGATGCTTCTTGTCCGTATTTTATTTATCGACTCTTCACTCCATAAACATGTGGTCCTGTTTACCGAGTTCAGTTTTGCTTGGGGACAAGCGAAGTCTAAGCTTGGGGGGAGTTGATACGTCCATTTTGCATCACTATTTTATAGCATAATTTGTTGTTATTCATTGATATATTTCATATTTGGAGATGATACTTATGTTATTTCATCTATTTTGCATGTTTCATGATTATTGGAGGATCGCGCACCGGAGTCAGGATTCTGCTGGAAAAAGCGCCGTCAGAATGCAATATTTTGGAAGATCAACAATTGACGGAAATTATATGAAAAATCCTATTTTTCCAGAATGCGAAGGGAGCCAGAAGGGGGAGCCGAGGAGGGCCGCCATGGGCCCACCTCATAGGCCGGCGCGGGCCAAGGCCTGGCCGCGCCGCCTTGTGAGGAGGGGGCCCACAGCCCCCTCTGGCCTCCTCTCCTTCGCGTACTTCTTCGTCCCGAAAACCTAAGCTCCAGAGGATAGTCGCGAAGAGTCACAGCCACCTCTGCGGGGCGGAAAACACCAGAGAGAAAAGAGCTCTCCGGCGGGCAGGAATCCGCCGGGGAAATTCCCTCCCGGAGGGGGAAATCGACGCCATCGCCACCGTCATCGAGCTGGACATCATCTCCATCATCATCACCATCATCTTCATCATCACCACCGCCATCTCCACCGCTGCACCTCGTCACCGCTGTAACAATTAGGGTTGGATCTTGATTGTTTGATAGGGGAAACTTTCCCGGTATTGATTTCTACTTGTTATTGATGCTATTGAGTGAAACCATTGAACCAAGGTTTATGTTCAGATTGTTATTCATCATCATATCACCTCTGATCATGTTCCATATGATGTCTCGTGAGTAGTTCGTTTAGTTCTTGAGGACATGGGTGAAGTCTAAATGTTAGTAGTGAATTATGTTGGGTAATATTCAATGTTATGATATTTAAGTTGTGGTGTTATTCTTCTAGTGGTGTCATGTGAACGTCGACTACATGATACTTCACCTTTATGGGCCTAGGGGAATACATCTTGTATTCGTTTGCTAATTGCGGGGTTGCCGGAGTGACAGCAACCTGAACCCCCGTTGGTATATCGATGCAGGAGGGATAGCAGGATCTCAGAGTTTAAGGCTGTGGTTAGATTTATCTTAATTACTTTCTTGTATTTGCGGATGCTTGCAAGGGGTATAATCACAAGTATGTATTAGTCCTAGGAAGGGCGGTGCATTAGCATAGGTTCACCCACACAACACTTATCAAAACAATGAAGATTAATCAGCTATATGAAGCGAAAGCACTAGACTAAATTCCCGTGTGTCCTCAAGAACGTTTGGTCATTATAAGTAAACAAATCGGCTTGTCCTTTGTGCTAAAAAGGATTGGGCCACTCGCTGCAATTATTTCTCTCGCATTTTACTTACTCGTACTTTATTTATCTGCTATATCAAAACCCCCTGAATACTTGTCTGTGAGCATTTACAGTGAATCCTTCATCGAAATTGCTTGTCAACACCTTCTGCTCCTCGTTGGGTTCGACACTCTTATTTATCGAAAGTACTACGATACACCCCCTATACTTGTGGGTCATCAATGCCTTGGGCATCCCCAAGCTTAGATGCTTGAGTCTTCTTGAAATATGCTGGGATGAACCACGGGGGCATCCCCAAGCTTAGACTTTTCACTCTTCTTGATCATATTGTATCATCCTCCTCTCTTGATCCTTGAAAACTTCCTCCACACCAAACTCGAAACAAACTCATTAGAGGGTTAGTGCATAATCAAAAATTCACATATTCAGAGGTGACATAATCATTCTTAACACTTCTGGAAATTGCCTAAAGCTACTGAAAGTTAATGGAACAAAGAAATCCATTCAACATAGCAAAAGAGGCAATATGAAATAAAAGGCAGAATCTGTCAAAACAGAACAGTCTGTAAAGACGAATTTTTTTGTGGCACTTAACAGGCTCAGATGAAAAAGATCAAATTGAATGAAAGTTGCGTACATATCTGAGGATCACGCACGTAAATTGGCAGATTTTTCTGAGTTATCTACAGAGAGTTCTACTCAAATTCGTGACAGCCAGAAATCTGTTTCTGCGCAGCAATCCAAATCTAGTATCAACCTTACTATCAAAGACTTTACTTGGCACAACAATGCAATAAAGTAAAGATAAGGAGAGGTTGCTACAGTAGTAACAACTTCCAAGACTCAAATATAAAACAAAAGTGCAGAAGTAAAATAATGGGTTGTCTCCCATAAGCGCTTTTCTTTAACGCCTTTCAGCTAGGCGCAGAAAGTGTGAATCAAGTATTATCAAGAGATGAAGCATCAACATCATAATTTGTTCTAATAATAGAATCAAAAGGTAACTTCATTCTCTTTTTAGGGAAGTGTTCCATACCTTTCTTGAGAGGAAATTGATACTTAATATTCCCTTCCTTCATATCAATAATAGCACCAACAGTTCGAAGAAAAGGTATTCCCAAAATAATGGGACAAGATGCATTGCATTCAATATCCAAGACAACAAAATCAACGGGGACAAGGTTATTGTTAACCGTAATGTGAACATTATCAATCCTCCCCAAAGGTTTCTTTGTAGAATTATCAGCGAGATTAACATCCAAATAACAATTTTTCAATGGTGGCAAGTCAAGCATATTATAGATTTTCTTAGGCATAACAGAAATACTTGCACCAAGATCACATAAAGCATTACAATCAAAATCATTGACCTTCATCTTAATGATGGGCTCCCAACTATCTTCCAACTTCCTAGGAATAGAAGTTTCAAGTTTTAATTTCTCTTCTCTAGATTTTATGAGAGCATTTGTAATATGTTTTGTAAAGGCCAAATTTATAGCACTAGCATTAGGACTTCTAGCAAGTTTTTGTAAGAACTTTATAACTTCAGAGATATGACAATCATCAAAATCTAAACCATTATGATCTACAGCAATGGGATCATTGTCCCCAATATTTTGAAAAATTTCAGCAGTTTTATCACAAATAGTTTCAGCAGTTTCAGGCAGTTTTGCACGCTTTGCACTAGGAGTAGAAACATTGCCAACACCAATTATTTTACCATTGATAGTAGGAGGTTTAGCAACATGTGAAGTATCAACATTACTAGTAGTGGTAATAGTCCAAACTTTAGCTACATTATTCTCTTTAGCTAGTTTTTCTTCTCTTTCCTACCTAGCATGCAATTCAGCCATCAATCTAATATTTTCATTAATTCGAACTTGGATTGCGTTTGCTGTAGCAAATGACTTAATATCTTTATCTTCATTAGGCATAGCTTTCAATTTTAAAAGATCAACATCAGCAGCAAGACTATCAACTTTAGAAGCAAGAATATCAATTTTACCAAGCTTTTCCTCAACAGATTTGTTAAAAGCAGTTTGTGTACTAATAAATTCTTTAAGCATGACCTCAAGACCAGAGGGTACACTTCTACTATTGTTGTAAGAATTACCATAAGAATTACCATAACCATTACTATTATTAGAAGAATATGGCCTATAGTTGTTACCAGAATTATTCCTATAAGCATTGTTGTTGAAATTATTATTTTTAATGAAGTTCACATCAATAAGTTTTTCTTGGGCAACCAATGAAGCTAAATGAACATTATTTGGATCAACATTAGATCTACCATTCACAAGCATAGACATAATAGCATCAATCTTATCACTCAAGGAGGAGGTTTCTTCAACAGAATTTACCTTCTTACCTTGTGGAGTCCTTTCCGTGTGCCATTCAGAGTAATTAATCATCATATTATCAAGAAGCTTTGTTGCCGCCCCCAAAGTAATGGACATAAAAGTACCTCCAGCAGCTGAATCCAATAGGTTCCGCGAAGAAAAATTCAGTCCTGCATAAAAGATTTGGATGATCATCCAAATAGTTAGTCCATGGGTTGGGCAATTCTTTACCAAAGATTTCATTCTTTCCCATGCTTGGGCAACATGTTCATTATCCAATTGCTTAAAATTCATAATGCTACTTCTCAAAGATATAATTTTAGCAGGAGGATAATATCTACCAATGAAAGCATATTTACATTTAGTCCATGAATCAATACTATTCTTAGGCAAAGATAGCAACCAATCTTTAGCTCTTCCTCTTAAGGAGAAAGGAAACAATTTCAGTTTTATAATGTCACCATCTATATCCTTATACTTTTGCATTTCACAAAGTTCAACAAAATTATTAAGATGGACAACAGCATCATCAGAACTAACACCAGAAAATTGCTCTCTCATAAGAAGATTTAGTAAAGCAGGTTTAATTTCATAGAATTCTGCTGTAGTAGCAGGTGGAGCAATAGGTGTGCATAGGAAATCATTATTATTGGTGCTAGTGAAGTCACACAACTTAGTATTCTCAGGAGTACCCATTTTAGCAGTAATAAAAACAAGTAAGGCAAACTAAATTAAGTAAAGTAAAACTAGTAACTATTTTTTTTTGTGTTTTTGATATAAAGAAGCAAACAAAATAGAAAATAAAATAAAGTAAAGCAAGACAATAACAAAGTAAAGAGATTGGAAGTGAGAGACTCCCCTTGCAGTGTGTCTTGATCTCCCCGGCAACGGCGCCAGAAAAAGAGCTTGATAACGCGTGAAGCACACGTCTGTTGGGAACCCCAAGAGGAGGGTGTGATGCGTACAACATCAAGTTTTCCCTCAGTAAGAAACCAAGGTTATCGAACCAGTAGGAGATGAAGGCCACGTGAAGGTTGTTGGCGGATGAGTGTAGCGCGGCGCAACACCAGGGATTCCGGCGCCAACGTGGAACCTGCACAACAGAATCAAAATACTTTGCCCCAACTTAATAGTGAGGTTGTCAATCTCACCGGCTTGCTGTAAACAAAGGATTAAACGTATGGTGTGGAGAATTATGTTTGCTTGCAAAGAACAGTAAAGAACAGAGATTGCAGTAGATTGTATTCAGATGTAAAAGAATGGACCGGGGTCCACAGTTCACTAGTGGTGTCTCTCCCATAAGATAAATAGCATGTTAGGTGAACAAATTACAGTTGGGCAATTAACAAATAAAGATGCATACATATCATGATGATCACTATGAGATTTAATCAGGGCATTACGACAAAGTACATAGACCGCTATCCAACATGCATCTATGCCTAAAAAGTCCACCTTCGGGTTAGCATCCGCACCCCTTCCAGTATTAAGTTGCAAACAACAGACAATTGCATTAAGTATGGTGCGTAATGTAATCAACACAAATATCCTTAGACAAAGCATTGATGTGTTATCCCTAGTGGCAATAGCACATCCACAACATTAGAACTTTCTCACACGTCCTGCATTCAATGGAGGCATGAACCCACTATCGAGCATAAATACTCCCTCTTGGAGTCACAAGTATCAACTTGGCCAGAGCCTCTACTAGCAACGGAGAGCATGCAAGAACATAAACAACATATATATGATAGATTGATAATCAACTTGACATAGTATTCAATATTCATCGGATCCCAACAAACACAACATGTAGCATTACAAATAGATGATCTTGATCATGATAAGCAGCTCACAAGATCTAACATGATAGCACAATGAGGAGAAGACAACCATCTAGCTACTGCTATGGACCCATAGTCCAAGGATGAACTACTCACGCATCAATCCGGAGGCGGGCATGGTGATGTAGATCCGTCCGGTGATGATTCCCCTCTCCGGCAGGGTGCCGGAGGCGATCTCCTGAATCCCCCGAGATGGGATTGGCGGCGACGGCGTCTCTGGAACTTTTTCCGTATCGTGGCTCTCGGTAATAGGGTTTTCGCGACGGAGAGTTTAAGTAGGCGGAAGGGCAGAGTCGGGGGGCGCTCGAGGGGCCCACACCATAGGGCGGCGCGGGGCCCTCCTTGGCCGCGCCGCCTTGTGGTGTCGCCACCTCGTGGCCCCACTTCGTATCCCCTTCGGTCTTCTGGAGGCTCCGTGGAAAAATAAGACCCTGGGCGTTAATTTCATCCAATTCCGAGAATATTTCCTGTGTAGGATTTCTGAAACCAAAAACAGCACAAAACAGGAACTGGCACTTCGGCATCTCGTTAATAGGTTAGTGCCGGAAAATGCATATAAATGATGTAAAGTGTGTATAAAACATGTGAGTATTGTCATAAAACTAGCATGGAACATAAGAAATTATGGATACGTTTGAGACGTATCATCGACGTAGTTGGCGCCATGGTCCCTAGCGGACCACACCGCCGCCTGCCGCGGGTCTAGCGAAATATGCCGGTAGTCTTCATCGACGGAGCGGCTGACCATGAACTGTAGGGCGGGGAATTCCTCGTCGTCGATGTTGCCACGAAGGGCCGCCTGCGCCTCAGCCTCCTTCTCCCACCATTGCTTCTTCGCCGGTGGAAGTGGTGACGAGGCCGCGGCTTCCTCCTCCTCCTTGACGCGGGACCATCGGTCCGACCCCATCGTCCGACGAGCCGGAGCAGAGGACGCGCGCCTCGCCTCGTCGTGGATGACGACGCCTCCGAAAGGAGGCGCGGGCGCGGCCGAGCGCGTTCGCGCGACGGTAGACGACGATCCGGTGGGCGAGCTTCCGGACGCCGCGGTCCTTTCCGACGCCCGGGTCGGCGTCGGCGCCATGGCCACCGCCTGCGGGAAGTACACCGGCTCTCGTTGCCTGTCGGCACGGACGCGCGGACAAAGCCGTACTGGCGGAGTGTGTCGTCGACGTCGCGGCCGTACCACCAGGCACGGCGGGCGACGGTGTTGAAGCGGCCGCCCAAGCGGTTGGCCGTCCACGCGAGCTCGACGGCGCACTCGTCTTCGAAACACAGTGCCCAGGTTGGGCTGTCGATAGCGTTGTCCGGCAGGCTCCTCTCCTCCGGCGTCATCTGGCTCCGCCCTTCCCTGGCGAGGGCCTGCGTCTGTGCTCCTAGCGATGGCGGCGGCACGGGGAAGCCGCCGTTGGAGACTTGCCAGCCGTGCGACAACTTGTACTGTAGTGGCACGGGGATGCGGTGCCAGTACAGTATATCAGCCTCGTCGAGGCTAAGCTGCAGCGAGCGGAGCACGCCACCGTCGCTGCCGCTGGCCTGGTCGTTGTGCACCATCGTCGGTTGGGTGCGTGGGAGGCTGGACGGCGGCGGCTAGGGTTGGACGGCCGGGAAAAGCGAGAAGTGCGCGCCGGTGGGGTTTTAAGGGAGGCGGCGGACACGCATTGAAGGCGTTTGGGTAAGGTAGGTGCCGCGTGACCAGTCGCCGCCCTCGCCGTTTGGGTTTCCGCGCGGGAGGCCATTAACGCCGATGACCAACCTCCCTGCGTCGTTTCCGATGTGAACCGCCATGTCCTCTCGCTGACAAGGCGCCCTACCCACGAAAACCGTCGTTCCGGCGCGCCCGATTCGCGCCCTTGGCGAAGGGGCCGGCATGGGGTTGCTGGTGCTTCTATTGGGCTCGAAAAACCACCAACGTCGTTTGGGACGCACCGTTGTGAGCCTATTTTTACTCCCGGCCCCTAAAACGCTATCGGGCCGCTATCAGGGCCGCCGGTGGAGATGCTCTAAGAAATTGAAGGAGTGAGCAGCAATAACCAGCACCTACAATCACAACCTAAGAGACAAAATTTAGAACTGAAGATTCCATTTCCAAGAAGGTCTAGTGCTTGCAGCTTCTGAATGTTTCTCAACT
The DNA here is from genome assembly GCF_019359855.2 of Lolium perenne. Lineage (NCBI taxonomy): Eukaryota > Viridiplantae > Streptophyta > Magnoliopsida > Poales > Poaceae > Lolium > Lolium perenne. The sequence goes on from NC_067245.2 coordinate 52,002,009, forward strand.
TAAGCCAAAACTGACGGAGGAATGCTTGTTCTTTGGATCTTTGTCCGTGTACGATGCTTGTGCTTCTCCAACTCCAAGCTACAACAAAGGTCAAGTGTTCGTAATCGTACCCATACACATGACAACAAAATTTTATATTTTATCAAATGGACAGTGACCTTACATGTCCTGATATGGTATCCTCCACGCTCAGTTTGCGCATAGTGTGCTCGCCACTTCATTGTTTTCTTTTGATTTGCACGCAGGCTATGCCAAGAGTTAGCAATTCTGTCGGACTCAAGCTTCCCATCTTTGTTTTTTTTTTTTTGAAACCGTACGCCCGAAGGCATACGAACTTGTATTCATACCGTAGTAAGGAAAATTACAGGGAGATTCGAGTACAAATACAAGCACAAAGAAAGAAGGATACAGGAGGACAGCTGTCTATCAACTTTTGCACGAAAGCCCCTAAAAGAAAAGGAAAAAAGCAATCCAATCCTCCCGGAGCTCCGGCCACTCCCGATCTGCAGAGCTTCACCGACGACCACCGACGAAATCGCCGCCAGAGGTGGAGAAGACCTGCAGAAAACCCCGATGGTTCCAAAGAGGCACCTCGCGTTGTAGCTTTTTGAGCCGTCGCAGTTGTAGCTCGCCGCGGGAGGCGAGATGTTGAAGCCAAGAAACACGCATCGGCGGCCGGGAAGAAGACTCCCCATGCCTCGCGAGAACCACACCGGATCTCCCCGCCCAAGGTCGAGGAAGAAACACCGGCAAGACCTCCATCTGGCCACCTCCAAAACTGTCCCAAGCACCCTTCGCAGAGACCTCCAGCACACATACCTCAGCAGCCCCACGCCGTCGATGGAGGGAGCGGCGGCGCGCCGACAAAGAGCCCGAGGATGGAATCCCCACTTGACGAAGATGACGTAGCCGAAACGCCAACCTCGCGGGGGAACTCCCACGGATCCATCACCGCTGCAGAAAACACCGGCGAGGAGGGGCTGGATCCGAGGAGACCAAAAAGCTGACCACGCCGGCGCCGCCCCCATGCAAACGCCGCCGCCAGCCACCAACCTCGACACCCTATTTACAGGCCGGCCACCAGATCCGGGGTTCTCCCCATCTTCCGCCGCCGCATCGGACGGAGAAGAGGAGGGGAACCACCGGCGGCGCCGGAGAAACAGGGGGAAACGGAGGTCGACCCTCAAACCCTCTCACGACTGTAGCACGGGAGAGGATAAGGGGGAAACTCAAGCTTCCCATCTTTGTGGTACTGCTCGGAATTCTTTTTCCAGTGTACTGTCCTCGGCTGCTCATCAGTCCAATCATTTGCCACGAGGGACACGATACGATATTCCTTAGCAAACCCAAAAAATAAAAATCGAACGTCTTACCATTTTTAGCTAGATACTCGTGATCTGAAGTCATAAAAAACAGAATCCAAAATTTCTTTTGTGAAGTTGTGATGTGATGTAATTTCTTCAGTTCCATCCGGTTTTATACCTTTGTGCAGAAGAAGCGTTTTACCAGGTAGTTAACTTTTTGAGTTTTTTGTTTTGCTTTTTGAGCCAACAAGGCAACTTCTTCAGTTCTTGCTGTAATCTCAACCCTAGTCCAGTGGGCCTCTGAACCTCGGCCATTCCAACAACCATCAAGTTACCCGGCGGCCCAACCATCAGATACAGGGCGCAAAGCTGATCGATTCTGGGGTTCACAAGTCGGGATTCTGGGGAAACGCAGAGAGAGAACAGAGAAGCGAGCACCAGAACCAGGAGAGCCGGAGAGGAGACGCGAGGGAAAGCGAGGATGAGGAGGGGCGGTGGCGGCGGCGGCGGCGGCGGGATGATGGACGACGAAGGCCGGGTCGAGCACGCGCAGATCCCCAACAGCTTCGGCCACGAGCTCCGCGCCTGCCTCCGCTGCCGCCTCGTCAAGACCTACGACCAGGTACCCACCCCCCCCGCCGCCGCCGCCGCCGCCGCGTTCCCCTCTCGATACCCGTCCATGGAGACCTAGGGTTTGGGCCGCGCCCCGTTGGTTAGGTGAATCCGTGTCTTCGCGCTGGGTAGGCCGGGGGGAGATTTAGGTGTCGAATTAGGGTTGCCTGATTTCGGAACGGAGCGAATCTTCGTTGGATTGTACTAGGGTTTATTAGCCTGCAATGTTCTCGACTTCGACCTCGTACTTGGCCACTTGGGTTTCGTGTAGATTAGGCGGTGTGAAATTTGTGTAATTTTTGTGGCACGAAAACTAAGAGAGGCTACCGATGGCGATGTATTATTGCTGTTGCTCATATTTGCATCTCCTATATCTGATTGCTGTATGGGATCTGCAGTTCAGGGAGAATGGCTGCGAGAACTGCCCCTTCCTGGACATGGACAAGGACCGTGACAACGTCGTAGGCTGCACCACCGCCAACTTCACTGGGTAATTCCATTCTACACTGCATTCATGTAATTCAGTAGTTGTAATGGCTAGTGGTGCTCTCTAAAATTTCTCTGGTTACGTTTTTCAAATTACTTTATGATAAGAGGAATTCCATTCTACACTGCATTCATGATGTATCTTGTGCTTTAACCTGCCGCAAACTGGCCTATAAACATATAGGAGGAAGAAATAGTTGTGGTTTTTCTCTAACTTCCAGTCTTCCACTCTTTGGGTTGATTTTGGTGAATAGTTTATAAAGACATTTTGCTGATGCAAAAGCACATAGCATATATGTTCATGTAGAGTGACTTGTGGAATATAGAAAGTTAAAACAGTCATATACTCCCCTATAAGAATGTGCTGCTGCTAAAAGATGTTATTTCCCCAGACATTGTTTATGTAGTCTCGCGCTTCCCGTTTACTGATTTTATTGCGTCATGGCTTGCAGAATAATATCGCTGATGGATCCCAATAGGAGCTGGGCTGCTCGTTGGTTGAGAATCGGTGAGTTTGTATTTAAATAGCTATCACACGGTCTGTACTTATATCTTCTCTTTTTCAGTTTGGTTTACTTTATGCTATTGCATTCCTAGCCCAGTATGATATGCACTGTTGTAGACTGCTAAGAAAACATGTTAGGCCATGTACAGAGAAAGCTCTCCTTGCTACAATGTACTCCCTCCATTCCAATGATTAAGGCGTTTTTTAAAAGTCAAGCTATGTAAAGTTTGGCAAAACTTTTAGAATGAACTATCTAATTGTGGATACCATATGAAAATATATTTCATTATGTATCTAATGATATTGATTCTGTATTGTACATGTTACTGTTTTATTCTAAAAACTTGGTCAAACTTTACATGGTTTAGACTTCTCAAAATTAAATATACAACTTATTCATTGGAACGGAGTTAGTAATCAGTAAGGTTTATAATCAACACTAGGTGGGGTGTCTGGATGAGTAATGGCTATACCCTATAAGAACATTTTGACGGAAATAGGTTGTTTTGTTCGTAACATTGTCTGCTTGCTGCCCTTATGTTAGGCCATGTCTAAGATTTCACATTGGAATCTTTAGTTTAAACTCCCAATTGCATGCTTGTTAACCCAAGTGCACTCTCTTTTTTTCCTTCTTTGTTTCCCTTCTGAAGTCCTCTATACACTTTCATGTATCACGCCTTGATACTGGATCCGATACTTCCACAATTGTATGAATGGATCTACTAAAATTTTAATTGATTTTCGTCTCAAAACTCAAGACCATAATCTGATTCACATTTTGCAGTGATGCAATCCTTGTTCAGTTACCTTGATTTACATTTTGTTGGCCTGATTTCTGCATCGCGAAACAACATCAATTTGATTATTGTTATTTGTTGGCTATATCTACATGGCACACCATTAATCTAGGTGCCATAATTGTCAAAAGAAGTCCCATACTAGGAGGTTCTACCAGTTATTATCTTTGAGTTAACTTGAGGTCTGCGCTGCCGGATCATTGTCCTTTTTAATCATGTGAAACCTCAGTTTATTACCAGTAGTTCACAGTGTTGATATGCATTACTCCGGTGGCCCAGACTTGCTGGAGGACCGTGTTTATCTTCTATGTCATAACTCATACACGGCCTAAAAAGATATAAAGAAGTGTTGCTTTGTTGGTCTGCAGGGAGATTCATTCCCGGGTGCTATACTCTGGCTGTTTCTGAGGAACTTCCGGAGGAGTATCAAGTAAGAAACTTGCATGCTCACATTTAGCAAGAACTGTGACACGCTTGTACAATATATCACCTAATAAAATCATGATCTTTCCAGGGGATGTGCCAAGACAATGATGTGCAGTATCACCCTCCCAGGCGTGCGTGAACAAGCTCAAATTGGCTCTAAGTTGTTCGCGTTGTCCTCATCCTGAAGCAGTACTATGTAGTTGGTCATGTAATGTCAGAAACTACCAGAATTGATGGGTCCTTAGTGAATTGATCGCGCATGTTCATGTTTCCCTCATCCTGAAGTAGTACTATATATAGTTGCTACTGTAATGTCGGAAACTACCAGTATTGATGGGTCCTTAGTGAATTGATCGCGCACCTCTGTGCAGCTGGTGGGACAATCTGAATGACAGCTAGTTTAGTTTACACAAGTTCATAACATGAACTACTTCCTATAATATTAGCTTCTAATGGCTGCACTGGGCGTAATTCAATCCAGGAGTCATTGTTGGGGTAGTAGCTTTGCACTTCTAGCAAGATTACATTTACAGCGCATGCAGAGATGCCAGTGACTAGCGCCCATCTTGTCACTGTCATGTGAAGAGCGCATGTTGCTGTTGCCTACACATGCACACTGAGAATAGGCAAATACAGTACGTCATTATAAGTCAGGCAGGCACACCGTTACAGATCAAATATCCACGTAACAGTGAGGAAGAAATTGACGGTTCACAATATCATTAAGCAAGAAATCCACGAAAATTTATGATCGAACAAGAGCACAGACGAGAACACGATGTCAAGCAATACACACGGATGAATACACAGAACAAGGTCTAATGCATTTCTTTTCAGCATACAGAGAACAAGGTCCAATACTTTTATTTTTCAAATTTCCAGTAAGAAGACAATATACATTACATCTCTGAAAGCATTATAAGAATCATAAAAGTTCTTTCTGGACGGCCACCATCAGCACATCAAGATCCACACAGACCTTAACTCAGCATTCACATGATCACATCTAGAGGGCATCAGGCAATCAACTGAATGTAATTTAGTCTGCAACTGAAAACAACTACCACATCTTTCGATTTCTTAAGAGCGTCAGTTGTAAATAGCAAATCCTAATAAACAAAATATATTTTTTACAACAGCCTAACTTTTATAAAGTACTCCAAGCCCGCAAGTTTTGGAAAACGAACAGAGACGATGCCCCTCAGGTCGAAATTGGCTCACATAAATCCCCTGATGTTTGCAAAACCGAACAAAAGTACTTGTGGGAGGTATGCATACTTCTTTCAACTGGTTACCAACATGTTACCAGAACCATTCTTACAGGAGTGGATGCAGTGAAAAGAACTTAAGGACAAGCGCTACTTATTTAGCATAATAAATCATAATCAACTAAATCGACTTGATGAGCACATTGGCATATATACTCTGTAGTCTTTAAATAATATCTATCTAAAATGGCTTAAAAACCTCTTACCTTTAACTACAAGATTCTATAACCTCTAGACGCTAACTTCCACTTCTCAGTTATAACTTAAGTTAAAGTGTGATTAATCATTCAGAAGCTATGGTGCATCATAAACGAAACACTAGAAATAGCGAACACAGAGCGTCGCTGAGAGAAAAACTAAATCATATCAAGATCTAAGTTTTGAAATCCTAGCATGCAGAATCATGGACAAAAGTACTTTTATGTTGAACTGCTGAAGTAGTGAAACTCTGCTGAATCAATTGAACCTTACTTGTCAGCATAACAAGTGCAGACAGCAAAGGATGCAAGCAGGCAGCAAAATGATCAGCATCATCAAATCCCAGTATCATCATTAACCATCACCCTCCATCACCAGCATCATCATCATTAGGGGATACAGCACAAACAATATCAACCGCAACAGCAACTAACTTGTGTTGGTCCTTTATCAACCAGCATCTTCTCACCACATCATGTAACTAGAAAGGTGCAAATTACCATTTAAAGTAAGTACCCAACACTGAAAAGGAGAAGTAATATTGAGTGCTAATTAAACAAGATTGAATGGGAAGAAAGTGAAGTACATATAGTTCAAACAAGCATCCAGATGTCCACAAAGCATTATCTGCAGCTTGAAGCAGCCACTGATATGAAGCCTCGCAGCATTTCACTTGGTAACTAAACAGTGCTTGTAACTATAGTGTTCACAACCAAGCAACTGAACAGCCTCTGGTAGGAGCAGCCCTGTTCCGTCCATCCTATAGAGAGAAGAAGCACAAGTTATGTTTATCACATGTAAGATAATGAACTGTGATGACATAAATAATATTTTAAAAACTTAAGAGACCTCGGACGTTTGACCTTCAGTTTATGTTGAAGGGCTACGAGAGCGTGGAGATCGGTCCTCATTGCGCTTAACAGGAGATCCCTCACGAGAAGATGGCGTCCTGCGAGGTGAACGACTAGGGCTTCTACACGCAGGCGACACACTGCAAGCAAACATTAAATGGCATTGGCCCAATTCAGCAAGATAAAATAAACAAAGTTGATTCCCAAATGTGCCTACCTGGCTCTGCCACGCCTGTTGTCATCCTCAGGACTGTAGCTGCGACTCCTGCTACGACTAGGGCTTCTACAGGCAGCCAATAATGTTTATTAAAAATAACGTACAACATAATACAGCAAAAAAACACAGTGATCATCTAAATGTGTGTACCTGTCCCTGCCACGCCTCCTGTAATCATCAGGACTGTAGCTGCGACTCCTGCTACGACGATGATAATCCCTCTCTGTGTGCCTGTCACGGCCATATCGCTCTCTACTCGGACTCCGACTTCGCCTTCTAGAATAATCTCTTCCCCGATGATCATCCCGGTACCTGCAGATGTGATACACATGTTTTTTTTTACATCGTGACAAGAGCATATAACAAAGGAAATCCCAATAGGTTTTGTCAATGCACAGCGCAATATCACAATCTGATAGCTACCTGAACAACAAAGCATTAGGAATTTAGCTGTACAACTAGTACCCAGTGCCCACCAGCAAAACTAGAAACCAATAAAAGGAGGGTTACACTATTATTCAAATTCGACAAAATGCAATGTATGAATTGAAGCAAGGCATGGCAGCCGCCGCATTATATTACTCTAATTCTGGTTTGTATGTCAAAAATGAAATATGATATCTGCCAACAAGTACACAACAGGGGTATAAAATCATGCCATGTACATTGACTTGATGCGGCAAAACCTAGTATAACTCTGTTACTTATACACAGCTAAAACCCTATTTTTGCTGTCTTTATAATCCATTTTATTGAAGAGAATCACAAGCCATATGAGAGAAGCTCCTAGGGGAAACCAGGCTTGTGGCGCTTGTGCACAAATCCAAGGCCGACATATGTTTATGGTTAACCAAGTTTACAATACAGAGGGAAAGCAAAAACATGTGCCACTCCAAGAAATATATGTGTAAATGTATAAAGATCTAGAAAAAAAGTATTACCCCCGTCTTGGACTGCGGCTTCTGGAACGACCCCTTGACCTTGGGAGCGTTTCCATGATTCTCCCTTTTTGACTGCAAAGTTCAGGCAAAATAATATTATGTACAGTTGTGGCTCTACTTCATTCTTCTACATACGACAGTGTCCAGGAACTTTTAAAGAGAATCCAGTCTGCCAACATAGTTTGCATGCCAACACACATATGCTTAGTTACTGTCACCACTATAGAAGATAATAAACGAGAAAAGGCTTTAGAAGTAGTACAAACACATCAGAGAGTATTATACTTCCTGCTTATTACCATTGCAAAGAGAAAATTCCCAAAAAACAAATCAGCACATTGGCACTGTTCAAGTTACAATAAAACCACAGGTTCATGATCCCCAGACTGAGTTTAATTTGCACACACTTATAATCTAGAACATAATAAGAACTGAACTGTTGAGGACAGAGAATTAAAATAAGGACAATACCCAAACACCATGTTGCACAAGGAACAGATGTAACCTAATACTTCCGCAATGATGGTCAAAATCTAAGACAATTCATGGCATCGAAACAGATCAAAACCTTCAAGACCATCAATTGCTTTGATCTACTACTGATCATTCTGATGCACGGCCAACGTTAATGCAGTGCCTAATATACATCCAACCAGGAATCAACGAAGTATACATTCAGCAAATGACAGATCCATGTAGTATCACATTTGCTGAAATGAAGTGTCAATATCGCGACTGAATCCATCCACAATCAAGCCAGCAGTAAAGAAGAGAAACCACATCTTACATCCGCTCAGCGTTTGGGCCGTACTTGGCGAACTGCACCATCATCTCCCTCCCGTCTACCAACCTCCCTGAAAAGTAACCAAGAAAAATAGACCATGAAACCCAGCCCTAACACAGCATCTATGATAGAAATTTCGAAATTCGTATGGGGATTGGGGAGGCACCAACCGTCCAGTCGATCGACTGCCTTCTGCGCCTCGTCCTCGTACTTGTACCTCACGAAGGCAAACCCTCGCGAGTCGCCAGTCCTACAGAATAGATAGATGTAGAAACACGCAAATTAACTTCCACAGGGCACAACCCTAAAATTTCCGCCTCTGGTATCGGAGTCCTATGTGCTATACAGCCAAACCCCCACACGCCAGGCACAGATCAGCTAACGAACCGGCGAGCGAGCGAACGAACGAACAAAGCGCACCTGCGGTCCCTGGGGATGTAGATGTCGACTACGTCGCCGTACTTGTCGAAGAGCGGGAAGAGGTCGTCAGCCGTCGTACCTGCGAGGGAAACACGCACGGGGAGGGTGAGACCCGCGCCGGCGATTGGGAGCTAGCCCGCGCGCGGGAGAAGGGAAGGGCGCGGCGGGGGATACGGAAAGGGGGAACTCACGGAAGGTGATGTTGAGGACGAGGAGGGAGTAGGTGTCGCGGATCGGCGGCGGGCCGGAGCGTCCGAAGCGCGACATCTCGCCGGAGCCGGCGGTGGAGGCGGCGCGCGGGCCGGAGCGGCGGTTGCGACGTGGCGAACGGCGGGCGGGGGCGAGGAGCAAAGAGATGTTAGGGGAGGAGGCGACGCTGGGTGGGTGGCCACAAAACTTGCCGAGTTGCCGATCCTTCTAGCACGTCGGCCTGTTTCTAGTGGGCGTTTCTCGATATCACATCGGGCCGGGCCGGGCCGGGCCGACTTCACTTACTACACTTTTTCCCAAAACTTGTTGTTTCCTTCTTTGTGCAACTCCATGACCAAGCTTTGTAATTTCATTCTCTCTCAAAAAAAAAAAAAAAAAACTTTGTAATTTCTTGTTTCCGTCTGATGGTTTACTACACTTGAAATGAAGTGAAAAAACTAAACTTAGAGCTGCAATTGTAAAAACTTTAGCAGTTAAAAATCAGCTTATGGAGTTACGTACGCTTTCCCTTCAAACAGTATCAATGTATACATAACGCTGTGACATGTAGACTTCCTCATTGCCATAATATAGCACGCATTGGTTTCCGCGAAACTCAAACTCAACTAACTTGGCCAAGTTTATTGAGATAAATTAGCGATATCTACAAACTAAATGTATACTACAGTATATTAAAATATACTTCATTATGAATCAAATGCTTAATATTCTAGATGCTAATATTTTCTGTACATACTTGATTAAAGTTCACATGGCTTGACTTTGAAAAAAATCTTATACGCACTATATTCTAAAGTACAGGGAGTAAACAGCAAGGTTAAAACTAGAGCTGCAATGCAAGCGGCGGGGAAAGCGGAGCGGATTCGATTCTGATGATACCTTCGATCTAGATTATAGATTGTAGTATGATAAGCTTTTTTCCTAGAATACCTACATTTAATCGAACTTGGGAACCACTGCTAAATGGTGTGAAGGAAACGCCTACAAGACTTGCTAAATGAAGCTCATACTGATCTCACCCCTTTCCTTAATTGAATGATCTGGGTACCTGCAGATCATCAAGACGAGGCAAAGATGAAAGGATACATGATCGTAAAACTCTTATTCAATCTTTACACATAACTTAAGATTAGATGCACATAAACGCTGCGAGGATTCACCCCAACCCGTAGCCCGTGAGGATTACTCACACATAATATCAAGATCAAATACAAAGATAGAAATCATTGTGCAAAATACTTACATAGAAATCACAATATTCTTACAATGGTCGTCAATTCTCAAGGAGATCTCTATTACAATGATGATGACTATGACTATGGAGGAGGTGGGAGATGGAATGAATGAACTATGGTGATGGATCTTCTTCGGTGTGTTGCAGATGAATCTGGTGGATGGTGGCTCTTTTTAACGACGAATGGCTCTCTTTTCAGTGTTGGTCCATTCACGACTTTTATAGTGTTTAACCTCGGGAACGCAGCATCATGTGGTACAAGCGGGGCTTGCTCGTACCAATGCCCATTAAAGCTCTTGGAACCGCCTTTTCGAGTGTATGTCAACTTTGTCATGCTCAAAACCTGATTTTCTTCGGTAATTGCATATCCATTTGCCATTATGACATGATATCCTCCACATCATCTAAAAATAAAAGAGATTGGGTATGTTTACATTGATTAGGCATTAGTGGCAAGTTGAGAGGTAAACTTAGTCAATTTCTTGACTTAACTAAGGGTTTTAACGCGAGAAAATCAATTTCTTGACTTAACTAAGGGTTTTAACGCGAGAAAATATGGCGTATCCATCATCCGACTAACACAATTTGGAATTTGGGGACCGTATCACAGCTTGAACCAAGCATGGCCTTTTGCGGGACCGCGTTGGCAACTCTATAGCTGAAACCTTAGTGGGTGAAACACGCGCCACAACTCTATCACCAGACTAGATGATGGTTATGTACTCCGTACCAAATTTTGCAAGAGTAATTGTGATAGCAATATATCATTATAGGGAAAAGCCACTAGCTGCTAAGTAAGAAAGAAATTCAATTATAACATTTTCATAACGGCACACACTTCATTGTTCATTCTATGTTCAGTTGGCCATAACTGGACATTTGGTGAAACTCCCTGGCATATAGTAGTGACTTGCACTAAGTTTGCTGGGATGTTTCCAGTAGAAGTTTATGAGCAAGGGAAGCTACACTGCTTATAACACCCAGCACATAAATCTACAACTGCAGAACTCTAGAGCACCAGCAACTTTCCTGGAGACGCTCACAGCCTCACACATCTGATCTGTGGTGCATTCAGGTGCCCTGTCCTGGTCAACATCATAGCTCATCTGCAGCACTAGTGAGATTCGGAATCGTCTTTATTAGGCTTCACCTTGCCCTGTGATAGAAACTAAATTTTAGCTAGATGTTCCGGTTTCAAAATGTTGGAGAAGTAATGATGCATGAACACCATTCAGAATGCTGGAGAAACATGCATCAACGACCTTGCATGGCGAGCTTGCTCTTTTTTCCCCCGCATAGCTAGGTTAGTCTAGTGATGTACTGATGTGTATACAACCTATATTCAGTGATAGTTCATTCGTGTAAGGATGATGTGAAATGTGCGTTAGTATACTTAATATGATTTAGGATACTTCAGCACCAGTATGATACATTACCAACCAAGTTTTAACATGAAGTACAGATGATACCATTTTGACATACTTCAGAGTTGGACAATCATTCAGAGTATATCTTTATTTCTTCCAGAACTCTGCATTTTCTAGGGTCGGTCACACAAGAAGTCAATATGTTTTTACCTTGTGGGCTAGACTCAAATCCACAAGTGCCAAGATGACTTGCAAGTTTCTCTCCCCAGTGCTTTTGCCAATCTTCTGTCAACTTGACCTCAGGAGTTGTCCACACAACAGCCCTTGCTTCCTTATAATCAACTGCAGCAGAAGTTACCTCAGGCTGAAAAAAGCATTGAGAATGCTCCAAGTGAGCAGAAGGAAAAGAGCAACAAAGAAATAAAGGAGTAACAAAAAGGGACGTTCTCGAGAATCTGGAACGATACAAAGTAGAAAATCTAGACAGACCAACATAGTTGACATCGGTATAGAGATAATTGTTTTAATGAAATGCCCCGTTAAACATATAGGAACGGAAATGCGACTTGTGCATGTTTTTCCCAGTCTCTCTGGAGGAGCATGTTTTTCCCAGTCTCTCTGGAGGAGCATGTTTTTCCCAATCTCTCTGGACGAGAGGAAACGTAGTTGCAGCATATGAGCAGCTGTCCCTCTCTTACTCATTGCTGCAATGATTGAAATTGATCAGGTGAAAGCAAGGAATAACTTACCCTGCCCTTGATTCATTGCTTTCCAATCAGTGGTGGAGGTGCGCCCTCAACCCATGGCACAAATTTCAAATATACAAAGAATTGGAACTAGATAGTTTTACAATGGAAATTTATGACCCATGTGGTCTCAGAGTCGTCTTCGGACGGAAGGCTGGCGAAAACGTTTAGGAAGCCTGTGTCTCCACATTCTAGCTACTTGCCTAGATTTCATCAATGAATTGTGCTCTCCACATTCTATACGCAGACCCAATACAATGATCCGTTCTGCACACTTTTTGGTTTCAGCTTCATTTCATTCCCGTTTTTCTTCAGTAAAAGCTACTATATGCGCCGGATAGGTATCGATTATGGAGATAATAAACATAAAAAAAGATCAATTGTACTTCTGCTAGTGTGCTGAACTGCTTGCTCATTGCCTCATTGGTTTGGTCAAAGATAAAGTTGCAAGAGAAATGGAGCAAAATTGCGATGGTAAATAGGCCTAGAGACGAGACGATTACCTGACCCTCTAGAATCCTCTTCACACTGGAAGCGCACCCGTCGCACATCATGCCCTGCAAGAAAGACCCAGACAGCAGCGGGTCATGTCTGGACCCTAACCCTCCCGTGAAATTCGAAGAGAAGAACAAAAATGGAGAATCGGAGACCTCCGAATCCAAGCTAGCGGTTGAGAGAAGTGTACCTGGACGCTGAGCAATATGGCGTCGGATGCGGGCTCTGCCGCATCGCCGAGCGCCGCCGCGACGGCGGTGACCGACGAGGTAACGCCACCGCGGGGACGCAAGACGCCAGAGACGCTGCTGGAGGAGAAGGAAATGGATGCGACGCGGCGAGCTCCGGCGAGGGGGGGAGACGAGAGGGGGCTGGACTTGGAGAGAGAGGGGAGGAGGGGAGAGAATCTCGTGATTAGCGTAGACTCCATTGGGATGCTCTGATTTCTCGTGCCGTGTCTCCTCCGTCGTCCGAGATTAGCGGTTGTGAGACGGGGACTTTGGTAGATAGGAGGAAGAGAGATTGACGAGATGTGTCTGCGTTACCAAAGCTTTGGTTCGAAAATTTATTTTGGTTGCCCACAAATTGGCTAAAATCAACTGAAAATTGAACTATTCGTTCTGTTCAAAATTTGATATTACAGATTTTTCTACATTTACATGCATTTATCCACTATATCTAGACAAATCTACGACATATAATTTAGAACAGAGGGCAGTGGAGTCTACAATTTTCCTTAACCATCTATACACATGCGAACCACATAAGAAAGACATGGCTCATCCAGGGCAGTGGAGTCTAAAATTTGTATGCCAGAAAGTTTACAACCATCTAAACATACTACTTTTTTTGCAGAAATTCAATTCGGCTCCTGTGTGTATATGCTCTCTCCGCATAAAAACATGTTTTTAATTGTTAAAAATTCCAAGTACATCTTAACAATCTTCGTGTGTTGGTATAGTTTCGTTAAAAATCATATTTTTTTATGATCGATGTAAAAACAAAACATATCTCAGAAAAACCTTTATTTTTAGCATAAAATTTTATCTTTTTTACACTGCCCAAACGAAAAGTAGAGTTTATGCATATTTAGCACCTGAAGATGTACACTTGAATTTTTCGTTTGGAATTTATTGATGGTCCAAAATCTATTAAAGATGCATTTTAAAATAAATGCATAATATGCACCAAAAACTAAAAAATCACTCTCGCCTTTTTGGTCATTTCTAACAAATCGTTAAGGTAGAGTTTTGTTACAATTTAAAAATGTTCTTTCTTTTTGGTTCGTGCCAAAGCTGGCCTGCTAAAAACTTGGTACCCATGTAACTCTTCGGTTATGTTTGGTTGGACACCTGTCTAGGATAATTATTTCGCCAATCCACAAACGAACCGCGAGCCTCCCAAACGCAGCGACGCGTTCCCTTCCCAGGCTAGCTAGTTCACGACGAATCGATGGCGTGCCCAGTAGAAAATATCTATCCATGCAATTCGCCAGATCGAGTTTGTCGGTGCAATTCAAGTATATAATCATAGATTTTACAAAAGCAGCACGATAAAACCTAAATCTACACGGTCGTTAACCTAGGTTTACCAAAAATCGGCCCGAGGATACTTCAACGGACCTGTATGCGCGACAGTGACGGAGGACGACGAGCTCTACTTGTCGTTGAGGACGAGGAGCTCGCACTTGACGCGGCGGATGGCGGCCTCCTTCTGGGCGGCCTCCAAAGGGGTACTTGGCAGACGACGTCGGCCTCCTCGCGCCTCCATGCCACAGCCGCCTTCGCCTCGGTGATGATGCGGGCCGCCTCGATCGCGGCCGTCTCCTGGCTCGTTGGTGTGGACGTAGTCCCCATCGTCCGAACAGCTTCGCGAGCACCTCCTCCTCGTCCGATGTCGCCTCGTCGTTGGATGGCAATGGAGAGCGGTGGTGCGACAACCGGAAGACGACATCTCGCTAGAATTGCAAATGGGGCGAGCTTCCCCGGCGGCACGAGGCCCCGGTTGGTCCAGCGGTGCGCTTCTGCGCGCCCACGGAGCGGACCCATTCGCGCGCTCCACCGCGCCTCTAAAAATCGTCTCCTCTGATGCAGTGCCGCGCTTCCGCCCCCAATCCGGCCGCCCACCGCTGAAACTACCGTCGCAAGGCATCTAGAGGCCTGGTGGGTGCAGTGGTGCGATGGATGCGGCGGAATATCTCACCGGAGTGCGAGCGCGGCTACGGCGGAGCGACGGATGCGGTGGATGGGAATTAGGGTTTGTAACCCGTACCTGCCGCATCGGCCTCTATATATACCGATCGCGCCGATGATTTCACCGGACCCATGAAATATGTACGGGCTGAACCTCGAATACTAGGTCTGTTATGGGACGCAAATCAAATAGAACTATAAAACTGTAAAAGAACTGCAAAGGTACGGTTTTTACCCGTTTTAGGGGATGTGCTAGAGTAGCTCTTAGAGCATCTCTAGTGGTTCCTCTAAATGAGGACCTCTATATCTCAATATAGATGACCATCTATAAAGATTCCCTTTTAGATGTTGTAAGTTTTTCAGTGAAATGTCTATATCTAGACCATCTATATTTTTGATATAGTTACTGTCAAGTGGACCTCTTGATCTTAGAGGTGTGTGGGGACGTGTGCGCGGGGAAGGATTTTGCTTTGGATGGTCCTCGCTCCGTCCTTCAAATTTGGAGGATGAGTAGAGGAAATGGATGGTCCTCTATATTTAGATGGCCATTTAGATGAGCCACTGGAAGCGTTTTTTCAGCTCATGGTCATCTATACATATTTAGAGGATCATATAGAAGAGCCACTAGAGATGCTCTTAGCACTCCTCTCATGCTCGCCCCCCTCGCCCGTTCATCTTCTCCCTAGCGCTGCGACACCCACCGTAGCTCCACGCAGGGGCGGAGACAGGGCGAGTAGGGGCTAATGCTGATAGGACGTATCGTGCGTGTAGGACATTTCGGCATCTGAAATATTAGGGAAACGTAATTTTAGAGGAGGGTTGCATTTGGACTTCCCACGTACAACTTCCTTTCCCCCCTCCTTTTTCCCACTTTCCTTAGCTTTCCGACACGTTGTGTTCAAGCTGATAGGACGTATCGTGCGTGTAGGACATTTCGGCATCTGAAATATTAGGGAAACGTAATTTTAGAGGAGGGTTGCATTTGGACTTCCCACGTACAACTTCCTTTCCCCCCTCCTTTTTCCCACTTTCCTTAGCTTTCCGACACGTTGTGTTCAAGCTTTCAAACTCTTATGGTGCACCGTCTCCTGCAGTAAAGTTAATCACATCTAAATCTGAAAAGGTTAAATCAATAGGTAGAACCGAGGTGGACGATTCAAGAGTATTATCGTTATCATCGATAATTATTGGTACGTCAGAAGTGTCTTTGTGGTTAACTTGCATGTATTCAGCAGCACCACATATTATCGAAAATGCCGAACGGAACCCGGGGACGGGCCAGGATGAAAACGAATCCAATTAGATAGCAACGCGTGTCTGACAGCGTATGTATTCATATCACGTATATGTCTGTATTTGCAATACTATGTGAGATTAGGCATCACATTAATGGCCATTAAATCCCTATCCCCACATCTCTCCTTTCCTGTTTCTTCCTCGCCATCCTCCACCACCACCGCATCCTCTCTTCCTCCTCACATTCCTTCACACCGGCACGGGCGCCCTCGAGATCCCCCTCCCCCGCGCGTGGGGTTCTCCTTCAGATGCCCAATGGCCGGGGAAGGGCGCCAACCCGGCAGTGCTCGAGGTCGCCGACGACGCCGCCGGCCGCCTTGAGGGCTGCGAAGGCGTTGTCGTAGGCCACCGGGATGGGGTGCTCCGTGGCGAGGCGACAGTCCACGAAGACGACGACAGCGGGGACCGCGGCGGCAAGGGTGGCGGCGTACCTGTGGTTCATCGGAGAGTGGTAGCCAAGATTTCCCAATAAAGATCCCGCCGGGGAGTGGTGCCACAGCCGCGTACTGTGGCGAGGCGCCTCCAAGAGCTCCAACAGCCGATTCGCTGGTGGCGCGGCCCTCAACATCGCTGCCATCCTGAGAATCATACGGAGCAGACCAGCACCTCCACAGTGTTTGGCCTGCCTCCTGTGAGCATTTCCTCGAGCAAGTAGTAGGCAGTGCTCATGAACCAGGTGCGCATGAACAGGTTGGATCTTGTTCACTGAGTCATAGCCTCATAGGTCAAGTGGATGCATGAAGTGTTGAATTTCCTCTATGTAGGATCTGGGTCTCTATTTTTTGTGTGTTTGATCTGAACTACTTCTCCTGATTGGACTTTTTTTTTGATCTCTCTGTATTACCTGTTGATTTGTGCACATTGTCCTTCATCTTATTCAGATACGGTACAAATGATGCGTAACCTTTTCTTCCAATCCAAATGGTTCAGCCATAACATATGTATATGCTTTTTTATTGTGTTCTTGAAATTGTCCAGATCTCACCGATTAATTGGTGAACTAAGCGTGTTTTTTTCGTATTCATCTTATGGAGAAGTTTTGACAGAGATTTTGCCAATGTGCATGAATTCCATACACTCTAAATCAGAAGCAGCAATTTGTTGAACCACCAAATTGTTAACTGATGTTAATCCATGAAAAATGTACTGTTCTGTTCACATGGTCCAAGAAAAAATAATGTTATTTTCTTCACAAGAGAATTGTCTTACTTTTCATTACTACTAGCAGGCATTGGCGCGGCGGCAACGCCGCGCCTGTGGCCCATTATATTTATAGAAAAGCTTATTAAGTCTGAGTGAGTGTCATTTGATGGGGAGAAGAAAAACCTGAAATTTGGTAAAGCGTGTGTGTGGTATGTGAATCTTAAGTTAGAGTTAAGAGCAAGCCATTTATACCTGGCCTAGTAACGAAACCACACAGCATGATCTCCCAAAAAAAAGGAGGTAGGTCCAACCTAAGTAAAAGGATGAACTGAGGGAACCGAAAGTAAAACAAAAACTAAAGAGGTATTTTTTACCCATCTGAATCTGCCAAGATAATATCTACTAACTCAGTCCACGGACCGGCCCAGCTTCTGCTTGTTTGGCAGGCTACGATGAGGCTCTTCAAGTGGGCGGTAGTAGTAAGTCCGGCCCACATCGAGATAGTCGATTCGGGCAGCAGTATGAGCTGGGGATTTTCTACTAAAAAAAGATGAGCTGGGGATTAATCCTAAAAAAAGAAGATGAGCTGGGGATCGAGGGACACTGAGTAGAAGAGCGATGCGAGCTTTCCATGTGGAAGCCGAAGGAGGGGGTGGAGGCGATAGGGACGGCAGCGGATAGCATGCTCTCTCGTTGCTTGCTGCTGGAGTATTGGACGATTCGGCTGCCGCTGCACGGGACCTGAGCCATGGCTTCCGCAGCTGGCTTGCCATGGAGCTCGCAAGCGCGGAGGTCAATTGCTGCGGGCATTGACAGCTTGTGTGGTTGGGGCCGAACGTGGCGTGGAAGAAGCTCCGTGTGATGGGAGTTGGTGAAGCCTGCCCGCGTAGCAGGCCGTGTTGCTAATGGAAGCGCTCAGTGAGGAGGGAGGAACGGGGGAACGCAGACAACTGACGATGAGCTTGTGCAACAATGGGTTCAGGCATGAACAGTTGGTATGTCATCTCTCTCTATACTGGTTTAATAGGGGCAATTTTATTTGTTACAGCAACTGTGTCCACCTGAACGGAAGTTTCTATGCGGAAGAAACTGAAGTGAAATGACCAAAAATAGGAACTGTGACACCTGAAAAGCATGATTGTTTTGTCAAAAAGAGACAGTAACAACAAAAAATAGACATCGAATTAGAGATATGGTCCTTAGAGTAGGATGCCAGCATAAGAACATGGAGCACGAAAGCTAAATTCATATACATCTCCTTATGTCAGACACGCAGTAAAACATTTAGTATAGTGTACATAGTGGGTAAAGGCAACTGAAACTGATAAAGAAAAACTGAGCTCTGGCCAGATGACATTGTCATGCCGCTGAAGTGTGTACATGGCTTGAGATTTCAGGCTGTTGTACGCGACATGTAAACTCACAAAACACCTTCATTAGCTTTAGTGTATTTACGCTAAATGGTTATGCGCGCTGATAAACCTGCAATTAGTAGCATACGGTGAGTTTTGAACCCATGGATTGTTGCAGAAGTAACCAATACAATACATACTGAGAAATCGACATATGAGTTATAGTACCAATACAATACATACTGAGAAATCGACATATGAGTTATAGTACGACGAAAGGAAGTACAACAACATAGAAGAGAATAGAGAAAACCTGACACATGTTCTATCAACAATGGGAGAGCGGACCATCAAAAAAAAACAATGGGAGAGCGGCGGCATCTGGAGCAAAATCGATGGCTGTCTGTTTCTAAATCCGCACCACATAGCAGAGGACCTAAAGGAAGAGAAAATCTAGTGATCCTGCTAAGAAATGATACCTGGGAAAACAACACAGTCAGCAAGAAGAGCGAGCATGCAAAATCGTCTAAAACAAATTAAGTACATAGAAACAAATTATATACCATGTAAGAAGGAACACTTATAGATGGCCAAGGACCTCCCACTACACTATGTTTCTTGTCTGGGTAGTCGCCTTGCCAGATTCGTCAAGCGTCAGCACCTGGCCTTTCCCTTGATGTTACCCTTGAGATCGTAACATAAAACTGCCCATGCAAAACCACCGGTTTCGGCAAGTAAACCCCAACCTGCTTAAGTGTCTGACCTTGGCTTTTGTTGATAGTCATTGCATAGCACATCCTAACTGGATACTGACGACGCCGCAACGTGAAAGGCCACTTGGTCTGATGTATGCACAAAACTGAAATAGCTCAAGGTGGAATATATTAATATATCCAACATGCCTGATGTAATTGGGTAGGCGGTAGGCTTATTTCCTAGACCCGATGTAGTAGAAAGGATAGCGCTATGTGGTGACAACACTTGTAGTTTTGCAAGTGGGAATTTCAACAAACAAAGATGCTGAGTTGATATGCAACCGCAAAGCTAAGTAATTATAGAGGTATAACTTTGCATACCTAGTTCTTATGGTGATGATAGTACGATAAAAATAAAAAGAATAAGTAGTCAATGCCATTCGAGAGAAAAATAAGGGGCTCTGTATATAATAGACTTAAAGGCTGAGAAATAGAAGCTGTGTTCATAGGGCAGCTCTTCAGCGAAGTAAAGTTAAATATAACAATTATAAACAGCACATAATTGGTTAAGAATGAAATGAAGCAACCGACAAAACACATTACATAAATTTGAGAGGAGATAGCAAATAAAACACCCTTTGAATTGTAGAAATAGCAGCGGTTCAACTACCACAAACTTGTTAAACAAACAAAGTATAATCTAAACTCCAAACATTACAGCCTCCTTCTATTAAAGCATAGTAACCTGAAAGTGTCTCAGTTATACATTAAAATATTGTAGTGCGAAAGTATTAATATTTTGTTCCACATCTAATGTATTGGAAAACCTGTTGCTAAATATGCAATAGTTTGCCACCTTCACTGGAGGCCAATCGATGTTTTAATATCAGAATATCATTTAAAGGTAGAAAGCATGACATATGTTATTTGACAGAATATCACTCAAAGGTTGAAAACATGACATATGTTATTTGACAGTGATAAGAAAAGTATAAGAACATATCAACCTAAATTATGACTTGATCGGCATATTTCAAATGTGTGCAGATTAGCATGGCTATTTGAAACGTGTATGTACCAGTGCAGATTAGCATGGCTTCTACATAGTTCAGCCAAACACATATACTCCAAATGAAGCATATTTGTCCATGTAAACTTTTTCGGTTGTGCAAGAGAATTTGGCCTAGGCCCACATCAAGAGTACATGAGTCAAGAGTCAAGACACGCCATATCAGCATAAAAAGAAGGAACAACATTATCAACATTGGAAGGATGTATGTAGTCCAAGATAAGTATTTACCGATGTAGTTAAGGGAGTTGCTAGATTTGCCACTCTCACACTGAAGTGTTGTCATGGAGACTTGCATTTATACTATGAATGACAACCATGCATGAGGACAATTGAGGCTCAAATAAATGATAAAATAAGTAGGCTACTCGTGAAGCACATCTTCACCAGCGGCCAAACTACATGAAGCAAATGCAGAATTCCAATAAGGTAGAAACATAGGTAATGAGGGCCACGGTAGAACAATTTGCAATACCTATAAAAATTCCCAAATGTGACAATTATTACAACAAAAAATGAAGCCAATCTCTCTCACCGCCAACACTATCTGATATGTAAAGCCAAGTGGATATATACATCTGCAAACCTCGTAGCTGTGTAGTGTCAATTGAAAAAACATCTAACCAGTAAATTAAATTGCAGATTGAAAGGTCACTGTACATCTTAGACCTCTGCGTATTTGTAGAGACGCCTGCAAAAGCAGAGAAATATACGAACTTGATCAGAAGCATGCGCAAGTAGAATCTATATGCGAGTCAACCGATATTTAATAGAAAATATACATGGATAATCAATAATAGAAAGCAGAAACTATGTGCCTTCAACAAAAAATTGATGATTTGGTTTCACAGGGAAGCTCCTCGATACAAAAAAATAATACTCATAGTACTATGTCTATAAAAAATTATATCTGAAGGAAATTACATGTGATTCTTGGAGTGTATGCAAGAACGCCTAACTGCTACAGAATAAAAATTCATTACTGGAACCATCAGCAAGGACTTCCGTAGGCGTGACACATAATTTGATCGGAAAAAACTATAGCCTTCGACCATGCTTGCACGCCCATCCTTTTGGAAATACAGAAGGAGCAGCCAAGGATATTCCTTATTGTATCTGCAGCAATTGGTTGGTCAGATTAATGCAAGAACTTTAAGCGGTCATAATCGCTCCTTCATGCAAACAAAGAAGAAAATGCACGATACTTTATATTTTGGCAAGAAACAAAGAGTATTCATACCATCTTGTGCAGATTCAAAATGCCATAGACTATGTAGAGAAAAATAGAGGGCTCATGCCATGGTAGGTGGTGCACCTGGCCGTAGATGTATCTCGAAGTGAGCATCAGCCGCGTCTGATCCTCCGATAGCGAAGGTGTCTCCGAAGGAAGA
The DNA here is from genome assembly GCF_019359855.2 of Lolium perenne. Classification (NCBI taxonomy): domain Eukaryota; kingdom Viridiplantae; phylum Streptophyta; class Magnoliopsida; order Poales; family Poaceae; genus Lolium; species Lolium perenne. The sequence continues at coordinate 52,024,008 of NC_067245.2, forward strand.
GGAGGTGCCTATGTCATCCTCCAGGCCGTTAGTCGCCTTGGGAAGAAGTAGGGCCTGGGTACCTAGGAAGGAGAAGGGGGCGTGGAGCTCTTCCCATGGCTGCGCTGCCTCTGGAGGGAGAGGAGGGCGCCGATGCCCTCCGCACCATTAGCCGCCTTGGATAGGAGATGGGGGCGGTTGAACTCCTCTGTGCCGGCTGCCGACTCGGGAGTGAGAGAAAGGCGCAGCGGTTATACAAAAAAAATACTCATCGTACTATGTCTATAATAAAAATATCTGAAGGAAATTACATGTGATTCTTGGAGTGTATGCAAGAACGCATAACTGCTACAGAATAAAAATTCATTACTGGAACCATCAGCAAGGACTTCCGTAGGCGTGACACATAATTTGATCGAAAAAACTATAGCCTTCGACCATGCTTGCACGCCCATCCTTTTGGAAATACAGAAGGAGCAGCCAAGGATATTCCTTATTGTATCTGCAGCAATTGGTTGGTCAGATTAATGCAAGAACTTTAAGCGGTCATAATCGCTCCTTCATGCAAACAAAGAAGAAAATGCACGAATACTTTATATTTTGGCAAGAAACAAAGAGTATTCATACCATCTTGTGCAGATTCAAAATGCCATAGACTATGTAGAGAAAAATAGAGGGCTCATGCCATGGTAGGTGGTGCACCTGGCCGTAGATGTATCTCGAAGTGAGCATCAGCCGCGTCTGATCCTCCGATAGCGAAGGTGCCTCCGAAGGAAGAGGAGGTGCCTATGTCCTCCTCCAGGCCGTTAGTCGCCTTGGGAAGAAGTAGGGACTGGGTACCTAGGAAGGAGAAGGGGGCGTGGAGCTCTTCCCATGGTTGCGCTGCCTCTGGAGGGAGAGGAGGGCGCCGATGCCCTCCGCACCATTAGCCGCCTTGGATAGGAGATGGGGGCGGTTGAACTCCTCTGTGCCGGCTGCCGACTCGGGAGTGAGAGAAAGGCGCAGCGGTTGATGGCTCCACTGCTTGGGAAGAGAAGAGGAGCCATCAATGGCAGGCTGATGCTGCCTCTGCACGCGCCTGGCCGGCCGAGGAGGGTGAGGAGGCCGCCGAGATCGGTCGTAGAGATTGGAGGAATAAAGTACTCAGTTCGTGGAGTTCCTAGATTGATCGATGGTGGGGCCGCACCGCTTTGACCAACCTCAAGAAATCCTGTATGGATACGAAGGAAAGAAACGTGCCTTAGCCGGTTGCCGGTCATCCAATCCTCTGAAAAAACTGAAAGAAAATAACTACCCAAGGTAAAGGAAATTTGAAGAGCAAGTGTCGCTCAATGGCCAAACGTAATCAGTGTGAAAATTGCACATCTACAGTATCCGATCAACCCAGGAAACGCTAAATGGTATAACTTTTATATAGGTTATAATTCGATAAGGTTATTAGTCGATGTTTAGTGCATGCCTGCAAAATTTATTGCTCTATTTATATGGTCTAAGAAAACATATAAAAATTCTTAACATGAAAGTATTCTTAGTGTCCATGACCTTCTTACTGTTTCATAATCTCTGAACTGGATCCATCAATATGGAGAAGCATATGTATGACAAGTGGATTGTTATGTTCATAGTCTAAGAAAAAAAAATTGTTGGATAAGCTCTAAAATTATAAACATCAACCTGTTAATTTATGTTAATCCATGCATTTAAACTGCATTTGTTCTTTTCATATTGGTTCAAAAAAATAATCCTACGTTCTTCAATCTTAGAGCATCTCCACTCGTTTGGCCTGCGAAATCCGGACGAAACAACCGCCGGATTGGACGAAATAAAGTCGTGGGGAGTACCGTATTTCCAGTCGTCCACCCGGAGTTCAGCGGACATAGTTTAAATTCAAACAAACCGTCGTCCCGCGCTACAAATACGACCAGTTGATCGGCAAAAGGACCAGCAAAAGGATCAGCCACAGATCGGCGATAGGAGGGGAATTACACGGAAACAGGCTCATCGGCAGTCCCGGTTGGCACGGCGGTGTCCGACGGACCAGTTTCCTCACACGCCGTGGTCGAAGCGGCGGCAGTCGACGACGATGCAGCGGCAGTCGATGACGAAGCAGCGGCAGTGGACGGCGTAGATGGTGACGAAGACGAGGTAGGAGCCGGCGGAGACGACGAAGAACTGGCCGGAGTGGGTCGGAGGATGTCGCTGCGGTGGCCCTGGTACCAAATCCTCGTCTCCTCGTCCATCAGATCCGTGTTCCCGCCCATCAGAGTCAGTGTTCCTCTTCTTCGCCGCCGCCGTCGTCTTCAGCAGGGCGATCCGGACGCCTTGGTTGGCGAGCATCTCCCGCCACCTGCCGTCGAACTTGTCGTTCCTCCCGTCGGCGTGCGACCTCAAGTCGGCCCAGCACTTGTCGATCAACGCCTGCATCCTGTCGGCGGGATTGCCCGTCTTTTTAGCTCTTTGAGCTTTTTCTGGCCGAGTTCCGGGCGCCCATCCGCCGAGCCAGCCGCCGGAGCGTCGGGGTTGTACTGCTCGGTCTTGCTCTTCGAGAGGGTCTTGCGGGTTTCCGCCCACTTCTCGCACTTCTCGATGCAGGCGTAGACGTTCAGGAACTTGAACTGCATGCCGGTGTCATCCATGTACATGTCCAAAGCACGACGCAGCTAGGGAAAAAGAGTACGGCGATACGGGTCAGCTGAGGACGATCTACACCGTGCACAGCTAACCTCGGTGATGCAGGGTCGACGGAGCATACCTTTTGCTCCAAGTCGTGGCCGCTCATCGGCCGTTCGTCGATCTCCTCCTGTATGCCGTGCCATTTGCTACACGCCGTCTGTATGATCCCCCAATGGGTGGTCATTGCCTTGTCTCCCCGGTTCATGATCGTCTTGTTGAAGTAGGGATCGACGAGCTTGCGCTCGTCGAACGCCGACTTCACTCGAAGCCAATACGTGTCGGAGGACTGATTCGTCCCGGTTATGCCGTCCATGGACACGGTCATCCAAGCTTCGGCGAGGCACTCCTCTTCCCTCGGCGTCCATTTGATGTGCGGTTCGGCCGGCGGCGCGTCCTTCTTCCTCTTCTTCTTTCCCTTCGGCGGGTTGTCGTCGGCGACCTCGACTTGGGTTGGTTCTTCCTCTTCTTCTTCTTCTTCGACGGCTTGGCTTCCGTCGGCCACATCCTCCACATACTCGTTGCGCGCCGCGACAGCTGCCGTCGCCCTCGCCTCTGATACGTCTCCAACGTATCCATAATTTCTGATGTTACATGCTTGTTTTATGACAATACTTACATGTTTTGCTTGCACTTTATGATGTTTTTATGCGTTTTTTGGAACTAACCTATTAACAAGATGCCACAGTGCCAGTTCCTGTTTTCTGCTGTTTTTGGTTCCAGAAAGGCTGTTCGGGCAATATTCTCGGAATTGGACGAAATCAACGCCAAACATCCTATTTTTCCCGGAAGCATCCAGAACACCGAAGGAGAGTCGGAGGAGAGCCAGGGGGCCACCAGGAGGGTGGGCCGCGCGGGCCACACCCTGGCCGCGCCCCCCTATGGGGAGGCCACCCTATCGACCCTCCTGCGCCACCTCTTCGCCTATATAACCCCTTTCGACCTAAAAACGCAGTACCAATTGACGAAACTCCAGAAAGACTCCAGGGGCGCCGCCGCCATCGCGAAACTCCAATTCGGGGGACAGAAGTCTCTGTTCCGGCACCCTGCCGGGACGGGGAAGTGCCCCCGGAAGCCATCTCCATCGACGCCATCGCCTCCATCATGCTCCGTGAGTAGTTCCCCCATGGACTACGGGTTCTAGCAGTAGCTAGTTGGTATACTCTCCTCCATGTACTTCAATACAATGATCTCATGAGCTGCCTTATGATGACCCACAAGTATAGGGGGTGTATCGTAGTATCTTCGATAAGTAAGAATGTCGATCCCAACGACGAGCAGAAGGTGTTGACAAGCAGTTTCGATGAAGGATTCACTGTAAATGCTCACAGACAAGAATTCAGGGGGTTTTGATGTAACAGGTGAATAAAGTACGAGTAAGTAAAGTGCGAGAGTAACAATTGCAGCGAGTGGCCCAATCCTTTTTAGCACAAAGGACAAGCCGGGTTGTTTACTTATAATGACCAAACGTTCTCGAGGACACACGGGATTTTAGTCTAGTGTTTTCGCTACATACGGCTAAATAATCTTCATTGTTTTGATAAGTGTTGTGTGGGTGAACCTATGCTAATGTACCGCCCTTCCTAGGACTAATACATACTTGTGATTATACCCCTTGCAAGCATCCGCAACTACAAGAAAGTAATTAAGAATAAATCTAACCACAGCCTTAAACTCTGAGACCCTGCTATCCCTCCTGCATCGATATACCAACGGGGGTTTAGGTTTCTGTCACTCCGGCAACCCCGCAACTGGCAAACGAGTACAAGATGCATTCCCCTAGGCCCATAAAGGTGAAGTGTCATGTAGTCGACGTTCACATGACACCACTAGAAGAATAACACCACAACTTAAATATCATAACATTGAATATTACTCAGCCATAGTTCACTACTAACATTTAGACTTCACCCATGTCCTCAAGAACTAAACGAACTACTCACGAGACATCATATGGAACATGATCAGAGGTGATATGATGATGAATAACAATCTAAACATAAACCTTGGTCCAATGGTTTCACTCAATAGCATCAACAACAAGTAGAAATCGATACCGGGAGAGTTTCCCGTATCAAACAATCAAGATCAAACCCAAATTGCTACGGCGGTGACGATGTCCAGCGGTGGAGACGGCGGTGATGATGGTGGAGATGATGATGATGGTGATGGAGATGATGTCCAGCTCGATGACGGTGACGATGGCGTCGATTTCCCCTCCCGGAGGGAATTTCCCGGCGGATCTCGGCCCGCCGGAGAGCTCTTTTCTCTCTGGTGTTCTCGCCCCGCAGAGGCGGTCAGTAACTCTTCGTGAGGTACCCTCTCGTGGCTTAGGTCTTCGGGACGAAGGATTTCGCGAAGAAAAGGAGGCGAAAGGGGCTGGGGGCCCCTCACCACTGTGTGGCGCGGCCAGCCATGGGCCGCGCCGCCCTATGGTCTGGGCCCACCTTGGGTCCAGTGGCTCCCCTTCCGCTTCCTTCGTCATCCGGGAAAATAGGATTTTTGGTATAATTTCCTTCCACCGTTGATCTTCCGAAATATTGCGTTCGACGGTGCTTTTTCCAAGCAGAATCTCGCTCAGGTGCTCGATCCTCCAATGATGATGAAACATGCAAAATAGATGAAATAACATAAGTATTGTGTCCAAACATGAAATATATCAATGAATAACAGCAAATTATGATACAAAATAGTGATGCAAATTGGACGTATCAACTCCCCCCAAGCTTAGACTTCGCTTGTCCCCAAGCGAAACTGAACTCAAGAACAGGACCACATGTTTATGGAGTGAAGAGTCGATAAATAAAATACGGACAAGAAGCATCATATTCATTCACACAAGACATTCTAGTAAACAACTTCCTCATATAACTCAACTTGAAACAAGTATAAGGTAATCACAAATAAAGGTGCATAAGAAATCATAGTTGGTGATGGCAAACTTCGTTCTTGGTCAGAGAACAATTAACAGGTTATACTTATCTATCGAGCAATGCTCTCATGTTAAAGTTTATAAGGCACAACTTGCATACTCAATCATAATAGTCTCCTCATGATCATTGATAACTTGCAAAGCTATATTCATTCAGATAAAACTTGTTTAATAAACAAGGAAGAATAAAAGACATGATGAAGCAGATCACAATATAATGGTTTGATCACAACTACTCAAATGCTTGCTTGAGATGGAGGGAAATAGGTTTACTGACTCAACATAAAGTAAAAGACAGACCCTTCGCAGAGGGAAGCAGTGATTAAATCATGTGCTAGAGCTTTTTCAGTTTTGAAATCATATAAAGATAATAAAAGTAACATTTTGAGAGGTGTTTGTTGTTGTCAACGACTGGTAGCGGGTACTCTAACCCCCTTGCCAGACAAACCTTCAAAGAGCGGCTCCCATTTTATTTTTATTTTGTGTAGCACTCCTTCCAACCTTTCTTTCACAAACCATGGCTAACCGAATCCTCGGGTGCCTGCCAACAATCTCATACCATGAAGGAGTGCCTTTTTATTTTAGTTTTATTATGATGACACTCCTCCCCACCTTTGCTTTCTCAAGCCATGGCTAACCGAATCCTTCGGGTGCCGTCCATCAATCACATACCATGGAGGAGTGTCTTTTTAGTTTAATTAATTTGGGACTGGGAATCCCATTGCCAACTCTTTTTGCAAAATTATTGGATAAGCGGATGAAGCCACTAGTCCATTGGTGAAAGTTGCCCAACAAGATTGAAAGATAAAACACCACATACTTCCTCATGAGCTATAAAACATTGACACAAATAAGAGATAGTATATTTTGAATGAATTGTTTAAAGGTAGCACACGAAGTATTTACTTGGAATGGCAGGAAATACCATGTAGTAGGTAGGTATGGTGGACACAAATGGCATAGGTTTGGGTTAAGGTTTGGATGCACGAGAAGTATTCCCTCTCAGTACAGGTCTTTGGCTAGCAAGGTTAATTAGCAAGCATAAGAGTTGAAGGAAACAAACAAATATACATGTGATAGAAATAATCATGCATCTTCCTTGTAAGCACAAACAATTTTAACTTCGGAATAATAAGCTATGAGCTAACAAGAAAGAAAGACAATGAAACATCTACATGTATTTCTCTTTTCTACTTAAACCTCAAAGTGTTGTTGCTATTGACCAATGCTAAGTTTGCCAAAACCAAATAGATTTATTCAATGCTCCCAAAGTGATACCAATACTAACAACAAGGTAAATCATATAATAGAGATTGCAAACTAAAATAAGATGTGCAATATGTAGATGATAAGACTTCTCATTAATATTCCATAACGATAACTCACACCAAGGGATACATAGACAACTAACTAAAGGAGAGATACTTCCAAACTGCAACCCATCTTATATGATAACTTCCCTACTCATGATATGACACTACTTGACAAAAAAGTAAAAAGGTAGTGATGATGTGATACCGCGGCACTCCCCCAAGCTTGGAATAAACCAAGGGGATGCCAATACCGATGATGAATTACTCCTGCGGCGATGGTGGTGATGAACTCCCGTCATCAAACTTCCAAGGAAGAGGCTCTCCATCAAGAAACGACATCTTGGTCTCGGGGATCCTGAAACTAGCAGCACGGCTTATGTATTTAAACCTGTTTTCATACTCACAGTTCTGATTCTGAACGTCATAGAGTTGTGCTTGGAGCTTGTTGGTGGTGTTGTGAAGTGAGAGGATGTCGCCCCATAGCTTTGCGGTTTCCTTCTCGTGTTCAGCGATGAGTTCGGACACAATCTTGTGGAAGATATCCACCTCACGCTCAGCCATCTTCTTGTATTTGAAAACCTCCTGTTCTAGCTTCTCCATCCTGTCTTCCAAGCTTCCTTCTCCTTTAGGACCCGGAACATCCTTGATCTGCAGTTCTCCCTCGACGAGCATCAACTCCTTTGGGTGCATCCTCAGCTCCTCCATGTACAAGTTGCCAACATCCTTGCGGGAGCTGTCCTTCGGAGTTCCCGACGAAGACATGATGGCCCTAAATCCGAAGCAAATCCTGGCAGAAACAGCTCGAAACAAAACACGTCGAGAAAACGATATACGGACCTCCAGGGGTCCAGGGGATTATATAGCAAAAAATTTCTCGACAAAAGGAAAGTACCAGGTCGAACCAGAGTCGGAAAGGGGCGACGAGGCGGCCAGCTCACATGGCGGCGCGGCCTAGCTGGGGCCCGCGTCGGCCTATGGTGGCACGCCCTCGTGCGTCTTTTCCACTCCGTTTCGATCTCGTAATTTTTCATATTTTCCAAAAACAGCAAAAATATTGTTCGGAAAGTAAATTGCGAACTTTTCATTACCAAGATCTTGTTACCTATTCAAAGTCGAGTTACGCGGATCGTCAATTTGTCCTTTGATGAAAGCCTCCGGTGTTTCCACTCGAATAATATCAACATCAACATTATAAGAATCACCTGAGATATAATGCTTGAGTCTTTGTCCATTCACCACTTGCGTAGCATTGCCTTGGAGAGAGCTAATTTTAATTGCTCCTGAACGATACACCTCCTCGACAACATATGGTCCTTCCCATTTCGAGAGTAATTTCCCTGCAAAGAATCTGAGACGAGACCGATACAATAGGACTTTATCTCCAATATTAAATTCTCTTTTGATAATCCTTCTATCATGCCATTTTTTAACTTTCTCTTTAAAGAGTTTAGCATTTTCATAAGCTTCACTTCTCCATTCATCTAAAGAACTCAATTGCAACAACCTCTTATTACCGACAAGTTTAGGATCTTTATTTAATTCTCTAACAGCCCAATAAGCTTTGTGCTCTAGTTCTAAAGGTAAATGACAAGCTTTCCCATAAACCATTTTATAAGGTGACATTCCCATGGGATTTTTATAAGCAGTTCTATAAGCCCATAGTGCATCCTTTAATTTACTAGCCCAATTCTTTCTAGTTTTATTAATAGTCTTTTGCAAGATAGATTTAATCTCTCTATTTGATAATTCTACTTGCCCACTAGTTTGAGGATGATAAGCGGAAGCAATTCTATGATTAATACCATATCTAGCAAGAGTTTTTCTAAAACCACCATGAATAAAATGAGAACCTCCATCAGTTATAATATATCTAGGAACTCCAAATCTAGGAAAAGTAATATCTAAGAGCATTCTTAAAGAGGTCTCACCATCAGCACTTTTTGTAGGTATGGCTTCCACCCATTTAGTAACATAATCAACAGCAACAAGTATATGAGTGTTACCTTCTGAAGAGGGAAAAGGTCCCATGAAGTCAAATCCCCAACAATCAAACGGTTCAATAACAAGAGTATAATTCATAGGCATTTCATTGCGTCTGGAGATATTACCAACCCTTTGGCATTCATCACAAGATAATATAAACTTCCTTGCATCTTTGAAGAGGGTCGGCCAATAAAAACCTGATTGTAGAACCTTTTGCGCGGTTCTTTCTCCGGCGTGATGTCCTCCATAAGCACTACCATGACATTTACTCAATATCTCTTGTTGTTCATATTCGGGAACACATCTTCGCATAATACCATCCACTCCTTCTTTATATAAATGTGGGTCATCCCAGAAATAATGCCTCAAGTCATAAAAGAATTTCCTCCTTTGCTGAGCTGAAAAGGTTGGAGGCAAGTACTTGGAAACAATAAAGTTAGCATAATCAGCATACCAAGGACTGTCTCGCGAACTCACCTTTATTGCAGCCAATTGTTCATTTGGAAAACTATCATTAACAGGAACAGGATCATAAGCAATATTTTCCAATCTAGACAAATTATCAGCAACAGGATTATCAGCACCTTTCCTATCTACAATATGTAAATCAAATTCTTGCAACAGAAGTACCCATCTAATAAGCCTCGGCTTAGCATCTTTCTTTTGCATAAGGTATCTAATTGCAGCACGATCAGTATGTATAGTAACTTTCGAATCAACAATATAAGATCTAAACTTATCACAAGCAAAAACTACAGCTAACAATTCCTTTTCAGTAGTAGCATAATTTCTTTGAGCAGCATCAAGAGTTTTACTAGCATAATGAATAACATTCAATTTTTTATTTACTCGCTGTCCAAGAACAGCGCCTACAGCAAAATCACTAGCATCACACATAATTTCAAATGGTAAGTTCCAATCAGGAGGTTCAACTATAGGAGTAGTTGTTAAGGCTTTCTTTAGAGTTTCAAAAGCTTCCTTACAATCATCATCAAAAACAAAAGGTACATCTTTTTGAAGAAGATTAGTAAGAGGCTTTGAAATCTTGGAGAAATCTTTAATAAACCTCCTATAAAACCCAGCATGACCAAGAACACTACGAATACCTTTAACATCCCTAGGGTAGGGCATCTTCTCAATTGCTTCAACTTTAGCTCTATCAACTTCAATACCTCTCTCGGAAATTTTATGTCCCAATACAATTCCTTCATTAACCATAAAATGGCATTTCTCCCAATTAAGAACAAGGTTAGTTTCTTCACATCTCTGCAAAACTTTATCAAGGTTCATAAGCAATTATCAAAAGAATTCCCATAGACAGAAAAATCATCCATGAATACCTCTACAATACTCTCGCAAAAACCATGAAAAATAGCAGACATGCATCTTTGAAAAGTAGCAGGAGCATTACATAAACCAAAAGGCATACGCCTATAAGCATAAGTTCCATAGGGACAAGTGAAAGTGGTTTTCTCTTGATCCTTAGTTTTAACAGCAATTTGTGAGAACCCAGAATAACCATCAAGAAAACAAAAATGAGTATTTTTAGATAACCTTTCTAACATTTGATCAATAAAAGGCAAAGGGTAATGATCTTTTTTAGTAACTTTATTAACTTTTCGATAATCAATGCACATTCTATACCCTACAACTACTCTTTGAGGTATGAGCTCATCATTATCATTAGGCACAACAGTCATTCCTCCTTTCTTAGGAACACAATGCACAGGACTAACCCATCTACTATCAGCAATAGGATATATAATACCAGCTTCAAGAAGTCGTAATACCTCATTTCTTACCACATCCTTCATCTTAGGAATTAGGCAATGACGAGGTTCAACAACAGGCTTCGCATCATCTTCCATATTAATGGCGTGTTGGCAAATAGAGGGAGAAATCCCCTTCAAATCATCAAGAGTGTAGCCAATAGCACCTCGGTGTTTCTTCAATATTTCCAATAATCTTTCTTCTTCAAACTCTGTAAGCTTAGAACTAATAATAACAGGATATATTTTCTTATCATCAATATGAGCATATTTAAGATTATCAGGCAAAGGTTTTAAATCAAAGACAGGATCTTCCTTTGGTGGCGGTGTTGTACCCAGATCTTCCACCGGTAAATCATGCTTAAGAATAGGTTGGCGAAGAAAGATTTCCTCAAGCTCATCTCTTTCTTTCCTGAAAACATCACTCTCGCTATTCTCCAAATGTTGCTGCAAAGGATTATTAGGAACAAGAACAATAGATGCACACTGTTCCATTTTAAAATCATTATTAGGCAAATCAGCTTTATAAGGAGTTTTGGTAAATTTAGAGAAGTTAAACTCATAAGATTCACCGGCAAATTTAGTCAAAATTTTCTCTTTCTTGCAATCTATAATAGCTCCACAAGTATTTAGAAAAGGTCTACCAAAAATAATAGGACAATAATCACTAGCAGCAGAACCAAGTACCAAAAAGTCAGCAGGATATTTAATCTTACCACATAGAACTTCCACATCTCGAACAATACCAATTGGAGAAATAGTTTCTCTATTAGCCAGCTGAATAACCACATCAATATCTTCAAGTTCACAAGAACCAATTTCGTGCATAATCTCCGTATAAAGCTCATAAGGAATAGCACTAATACTTGCACCAATATCACATAAACCATAATAGCAATGATCACCAATTCTAACAGATAGCATATGAACACTAGCTTGCTTGGGTTTATTAGGATGTGAAACAATATTAGAAGCATCTTCACAGAAAATAATATGACCTTCCTCCAAATTTTCAGTCACAAGATCTTTAACTATTGCAACAAAGAGGTTCAAATTTTATTTGTTCTTCGTGTTCTATAGGTTTCTTTTCACTTTTATGAACCGCACTATTTATAACAGAGTACTCCTTCATTTTAGCAGGGAAAGGAGTTTTTTCAATATAAGCTTCAGGAATAACATGATCAACAGTTTCAACTACAACGCATTTATTAATAGATGAATCAATTTTATCTTTATACGGTTCATGATACTTATCAAAATTCTTCTTAGGCAATTCATAATGAGAGGCAAAAGCTTTATAAAGATTTGCAGCAACTTGAGAATCAAGACCATAAGTAGCACTCATATTACGAAATTTATCAGTATCCATAAAAGCTTCAATGCATTTATAATCATAATTTATACCTGATTCTCTATCTTTGTCGATTTCCCATCCTTCAGTATTTTCCTGGATCCGATTAAGAAGGTCCCTTTTAAACTCTTCCTTATTTCACGTGAATGATCCAGAACAAGAAGTATCCATCAAGGTCTTGTCTTCAAAAGAAAGTCTTGCATAGAAATTATCAATAATAACATTACCAGGAAGCTCATGAATGGGGCATTTGAGCATTAAAGACTTCAATCTCCCCCAAGCTTGGGCAATACTCTCTCCATCATGAGGCCAAAAATTATATATGCGATTCCGATCCTTGTGAATTTCACTTGGAGGATAGAACTTAGAATAAAACCGGGGCACAATATCATTCCATTCAAGAGAATCCCCATTATCCAGTAATTTATACCAATGCGCCGCTTTACCAGACAGCGATATAGAGAATAGTTTCTTCCTCACTTCATCCATAGAAATACCTGCACACTTGAATAAACCGCATAATTAATGCAAGAACAGTAAATGATCTCCAGGGTGGACAGTTCCATCCCCTGTATAACGGTTATTCACTACGCGTTCAATAATTTTCATAGGTATTTTGTATGGTATCTCTTCTTTACCTGGCGCCTCATCCACTACCTTTGCAGTAGTAGCGGATTTTCCAAATAAAAACTCAAGAGAAGATCTCTCCATAATGAATTATGGCAGCAGGCAGAAATAAAATCAGCACAAACAGTAGATATTTCCCTTACCAATTCCACTTACCAACAGCGCTTCACTCCCCGGCAACGGCGCCAGAAAATAGTCTTGATGACCCACAAGTATAGGGGGTGTATCGTAGTATCTTCGATAAGTAAGAATGTCGATCCCAACGAGGAGCAGAAGGTGTTGACAAGCAGTTTCGATGAAGGATTCACTGTAAATGCTCACAGAAAAGAATTCAGGGGTTTTTGATGTAACAGGTGAATAAAGTACGAGTAAGTAAAGTGCGAGAGTAACAATTGCAGCGAGTGGCCCAATCCTTTTTAGCACAAAGGACAAGCCGGGTTGTTTACTTATAATGACCAAACGTTCTCGAGGACACACGGGATTTTAGTCTAGTGCTTTCGCTACATACGGCTAAATAATCTTCATTGTTTTGATAAGTGTTGTGTGGGTGAACCTATGCTAATGTACCGCCCTTCCTAGGACTAATACATACTTGTGATTATACCCCTTGCAAGCATCCGCAACTACAAGAAAGTAATTAAGAATAAATCTAACCACAGCCTTAAACTACGAGACCTGCTATCCCTCCCGCATCGATATACCAACGGGGTTTAGGTTTCTCACACTCCGGCAACCCCAAGAATCGGCAAACGAGTACAAGATGCATTCCCCTAGGCCCATAAAGGTGAAGTGTCATGTAGTCGACGTTCACATGACACCACTAGAAGAATAACACCACAACTTAAATATCATAACATTGAATATTACTCAGCCATAGTTCACTACTAACATTTAGACTTCACCCATGTCCTCAAGAACTAAACGAACTACTCACGAGACATCATATGGAACATGATCAGAGGTGATATGATGATGAATAACAATCTAAACATAAACCTTGGTCCAATGGTTTCACTCAATAGCATCAACAACAAGTAGAAATCGATACCGGGAGAGTTTCCCCTATCAAACAATCAAGATCAAACCCAAATTGCTACGGCGGTGACGATGTCCAGCGGTGGAGACGGCGGTGATGATGGTGGAGATGATGATGATGGTGATGGAGATGATGTCCAGTGATGACCCACAAGTATAGGGGATCGCAGCAGTCTTCGCGGGTAGTATAACCCAATTTATTGATTCGACACAAGGGGAGACAAAGAACACTTGGAAGCCTTAACAGCGGAGTTGTCAATTCAGCTGCACCTAGAAACAGACTTGCTCGCAAGAGTTTATCAAGAGGTCAGCTTTTATAGCAAAGAGTAGTGAAATAACAGCAGCAGAGTAACAAAGACAGCAGTAGTGATTATAGTAAACAGCAGGATTAAAATACTGTAGGCACGGGGACGGATAACGGGCGTTGCATGGATGAGAGAAACTCATGTAACAATCGTAGCAGGGCATTTGCAGATAATAATAATACGGTGTCCAAGTACAAAGCAATCAATAGGCATGTGTTCCAATTATAGTCGTACGTGCTCGCAATGAGAAACTTGCACAACATCTTTTGTCCTACCAGCCGGTGGCAGCCGGGCCTCAAGGGAAACTACTGGATATTAAGGTACTCCTTTTAATAGAGTACCGGAGCAAAGCATTAACACTCCGTGAACACATGTGATCCTCACATCACTACCATCCCCTCCGGTTGTCCCGATTCTTGTCACTTCGGGGCCATTGGTTCCGGACAGCGACATGTGTATACAACTTGCAGGTAAGATCATAAAACAATGAATATCATGATGAAACAATAACATGTTCAGATCTGAGATCATGGCACTCGGGCCCTAGTGACAAGCATTAAGCATAGCAAGCTGCAACAATATCATCAAAGTACCAATTACGGACACTAGGCACTATGCCCTAACAATCTTATGCTATTACATGACCAATCTCATCCAATCCCTACCATCCCCTTCGGCCTACAGCGGGGGAATTACTCACACATGGATGGGGAAAGCATGGCTGGTTGATGTAGAGGCGTTGGCGGTGATGATGGCGATGATCTCCTCCAATTCCCCGTCCCGGCGGAGTGCCAGAACGGAGACTTCTGGCTCCCGAGACGGAGTTTCGCGATGTGGCGGCGTTCTGGAGGGTTTCTGGCGACTTCGACTTCTCTCTGTGCGTTTTTAGGTCGAGACCGATAAGTAGTCCGAAGGAGGGCATCGGAGGCCGGCCGAGGGGGCCACACCATAGGGCCGCGCGGGCCCCCCCTAGGCCGCGCCGCCTTATGGTGTGGGGCCCTCGGGCCTCCACCTTACTTGACCTTCTGGCTCCGTCATTATTCTGGGAAAATAGGGCCTTCTGCATAAATTCCGAGGATTTTCCCGAAAGTTGGATTTCTGCACAAAAACGAGACACTGAACGATTCCTGAAAACAGCGTTAGTCCGTGTTAGTTGTATCCAAAATACACAAATTAGAGGCAAAACAATAGCAAAAGTGTTCGGGAAAGTAGATACGTTTTGGACGTATCAACTCCCCCCAAGCTTAGCTTATTGCTTGTCCTCAAGCAATTCAGTTAACAACTGAGCGATAAAAGAACTTTCACGAACACATTTTCTCATATGATGTATATATTCTCATGCTATGGCTAATACTTAAGTAGTTCATAGTGAGATACATGCAAATAAGATCATCTAACAGCTATGTCAATCATGAAGAGGTACCAACAATTAATAATAAGCATCATGAATCATGTATGTAAGCAGGATTGCAATGTTCATAAGAGAGTATGATAAAGTGGTATCTCGCTTGCCCGTATTTGATCGGCAAAACATAAATGCCCAGGCACCTCTGGAGTTCATAGAAAGACTAGAAGTAGTGATTGTCAAAGATAAAAGCATCAAAGTTATACCACAATCAATCATATTTTGAGATAAGCATATTATACTAAGAATGACAGTTGTGCTCTCAAGATAGTGCTCAAAGAAATAATGGAGACACAACATAGAAGTAAAAGATTGACCCTTCGCAGAGGGAACGGGGATTAACATGCGCTAGAGCTTTTCATTTTTGAAATCAGGAGTAAAATCATTTTGAGAGGTGTTTGTTGTTGTCAACGAATGGTAATGGGTACACCAACTACCTCGCCAACCGGACTTTCAAGAGCGGCTCCCATGAATTATTTGCATATTTATGTGGCACTCCTTCCAACCTTTCTTACACAAACCATGGCTAACCGAATCCTCGGGTGCCTGCCAACAATCTCATACCATGAAGGAGTGCCTTTTTATTTTAGTTTTATTATGATGATGACACTCCCCCCAACCTTTGCTTACACAAGCCATGGCTAACCGAATCCTTTGGGTGCCGTCCATCAATCACAAACCATGGAGGAGTGTCTATTTAAGTTAATTAATTTGGGACTGGGAATCCCATTGCCAGCTCTTTTTGCAAAATTATTGGATAAGCGGATGTGCCACTAGTCCATATGAGAGTCCGTCAAAAGTAAATGACAAGGTTGAAAGCTAAACACCACATACTTCCTCATGAGCTATGAAACATAAACACAAATTGAGAAGCATTTTGAAGGTTTTAAAGGTAGCGCATGAGAATTTACTTGGAATGGTTTGAAATGCCATGCATAGGTATTTATGGTGGACACTCTGGAATAACTTGGTTTTCATGTGTTTGGAAGCACGAGCACCGTTCCCGCTCAGTACAAGTGAAGGCTAGCAAAAGACTAGGGAGCGACAAATCAAGAGAGCAAAGAATCGTCATAATCATGCTTGCGGCAAAATAAATTAACGGAGGCATAAAAGTGATACAAGAACTCTGAAGCAATATAAATCATCGAGGCTTAATTGACTTTGGTTCAGTCATATGCATGCGTGAGCATGTGCCAAGTCGATATAAATGAATTATTCAGAGGAGGATACCACAATGCCATACCTACTTATGAATAAAACAATGCAAGCAAACATCCATGACATGCTACTCATATTAATAAATTGGAGTTAAACATGAGAGATCATGAACTACTAGACTTTCTAAAATAACATATACCTCACATGAACCAACTAAGCATGCTCACATGGATGAGTATATGTACAAAAATGAAAACAAATAGAGTTCATACCAGCCTCTCACCACAATCCAATTGTCGTAGATCGTCATTATTGCTTTTCACTTGTGTACCTTGGATAATATGAAATGAAAACCACGCTCCAGCCACCGAAGACCATTGAACTCAAGATGAACTTTACAAACCAAAGAAGAACAGCAAATATTTTTGGTGTTTTTGAATTAGAAACAAGAACAAAAGGAAACAAGCAAACGAAGCAAAATCTTTTTGGGTTTTCTTGTAGCAAACTAGCAATAGCAAATAAAGCGAAACAAATGCAAGAAACCAAAGCAAACAAATGGTGAAGAGAAACAACAGAAATATTTTTGGTCTTTTTGTGTTTTGGAAAGGAAACAAAGCAAAAACAAGAAATAGCAAACTAGAAGAAACACAGAAAAGCGAGATGGCAGAAATCTGCCAAAACCTGACAGCAGTACAGAAATCGATTTTTACAAAAATCTTACGTTGCTCAGATCGAAAAGTGTTCAACTAATGAAAGTTAGATAACAACCTGGGGAACCTGCACAAAAATTGGCAGCTCAAAATAATGTTCTGGCTGTGCGCACGAATTTTTCTAGTAACAGTCCAGAATCTGCTTTCAGGCAGCACTTCCCCAAATATCATCTCCCTCTCATTAGAAAACCACTCAAAGAGACTAAACAAGTATGTGCAAGTATCCAGCAACCATAATATGCAAAGAATGAGTGATGCCGGTATACCTCCCCCCAAGCTTAGGCTTTTGGCCTAAGTGGAGTTCAATCCCATCGAGACCATGAGGTAGTATCTCCGTAGTACGACGAAGATGGATCATATTCCGGGCATGTGCTAGAAGAAGCACCCGGATACGTGACGGTGTAGTCGTGGGAGGCCTCGGCGTCCTCGGAGTCATGCTGCTGGTGGAAGCTTGTATCTTCATATGTTCATCCACCTCCTCCTTAGTGCACGACCATGATTGCCTGTCAATACTGAACAAACCTGGTTGGGGAAGAGGGATTTCCTTCTCATCCCCGTCAGCAAACAACATTCTATAGACCATATTATCTAAAGTAGAATCAGCGGTAACAAAATGATGACTCTTCATAGCAGCAATATCGAGTCTCCTAGGGGTCAATGGCACATCATTAGGATCAAGAGGAAGTCTTAAATATGTTAAAACGCGCAATGCAATAGTTCCTCCAAAAATAGGCCCCCTATTAGACAAAGGCGAGCAATAAGAGAACCAAGGTGATAAGATGTCCGACCAGTAAGTGCAATATTCAAGAAAGCAAGATGGTAACTAGAAATATTGCTAGTGTTCTCCCTACCAAGAATGCTAGTAGCAATGTAATATGCAAAATACTTAATGGCGGGGAGTTGAATGTTCCTTATCTTGCCCCGCCGAATGGTGCGACAATCATCATCGGTGATCCCTCGATAGAGCTCCAACAAGTCCTGGGGGTTGTCATCAATCCTCCTTGCTGTACCTACAGGGGCAATATCCAATGCACGACAAAAATCTTCCAATTCCATAGTAACAGGATTACCATAGATCTTGAATGCAACTGTCGGCTCGTATTGCGTGTTGTTGAACCTGAAGCTCTCGACGAAAATTTTGGTGAGCATATAGTATTGCTCCCTTTCGTCTCCCACGTAGGTGGTTAAGCCCGCCCTATTGACAAGGGTGAAGAAATCATCCAATATCCCTGCATTTCTCAGAAAATCATAGCATGGAAAAGATGAAGCATTAGGAGCCCCGTTGTCCTCTTCGGGCGCGAAGCTAGGCGCGATGATATCTTCATTATACGATCGCCTAAGCCGGGTGGCGGCCCTAGAAGGCCTCCCGGTGCTGGTTGTTCCTTTCTTGAACAACTCTCCAAAGTTGAACTTCTTCATCTCTTCTCTGAAATTTTCAACAAGTGATATAAAATTTGATTTGGTGACATATAATCAAGGGGAACTACTATAGGA
This sequence comes from Lolium perenne, assembly GCF_019359855.2. Taxonomy (NCBI): domain Eukaryota; kingdom Viridiplantae; phylum Streptophyta; class Magnoliopsida; order Poales; family Poaceae; genus Lolium; species Lolium perenne. Next base: position 52,042,739 of record NC_067245.2, read on the forward strand.
ACTTGCTAGAGTACTAATCATGCATCAAAACTAGTTTATACAACTTAGAACAAGCATGCAAGCTCACTAAACATGTTACCTACTGATGACCCACAAGTATAGGGGGTGTATCGTAGTATTTTCGAAAAGTAAGAATGTCGATCCCAACGAGGAGCAGAAGGTGTTGACAAGCAGTTTCGATGAAGGATTCACTGTAAATGCTCACAGACAAGTATTCAGGGGGTTTTGATGTAACAGTTGAATAAAGTACGAGTAAGTAAAGTGCGAGAGTAATAATTGCAGCGAGTGGCCCAATCCTTTTTAGCACAAAGGACAAGCCGGTTTGTTTACTTATAATGACCAAACGTTCTCGAGGACACACGGGATTTTAGTCTAGTGCTTTCGCTACATACGGCTAAATAATCTTCATTGTTATGATAAGTGTTGTGTGGGTGAACCTATGCTAATGCACCGCCCTTCCTAGGACTAATACATACTTGTGATTATACCCCTTGCAAGCATCCGCAACTACAAGAAAGTAATTAAGAATAAATCTAACCACAGCCTTAAACTCTGAGATCCTGCGATCCCTCCTGCATCGATATACCAACGGGGGTTTAGGTTTCTGTCACTCCGGCAACCCCGCAATTAGCAAACGAATACAAGATGCATTCCCCTAGGCCCATAAATGGTGAAGTGTCATGTAGTCGACGTTCACATGACACCACTAGAAGAATAACACCACAACTTAAATATCATACCATTGAATATTACTCAACCATAGTTCACTACTAACATTTAGACTTCACCCATGTCCTCAAGAACTAAACGAACTACTCACGAGACATCATATGGAACATGATCAGAGGTGATATGATAATGAATAACAATCTGAACATAAACTTGTTTCAATGGTTTCACTCAATAGCATCAACAACAAGTAGAGATCGATACCGGGAGAGTTTCCCCTATCAAACAATCAAGATCAAACCCAAATTGCTACGGCGGTGACGGTGTCCAGCGGTGGAGACGGCGGTGATGATGGTGTAGATGATGATGATGGTGATGGAGATGATGTCCAGCTCGATGACGGTGACGATGGCGTCGATTTCCCCCTCCCGGAGGGAATTTCCCCGGCGGATTCCTGCCCGCCGGAGAGCTCTTTTCTCTCTAGTGTTCTCCGCCCCGCAGAGGCGGCTGTAACTCTTCGCGAGGTACCCTCTGTGGCTTAGGTTTTCGGGACGAAGGATTTCGCGAAGAAAAGGAGGCGAAAGGGGCCGTGGGCCCCCCACACCACATGGCGGCGCGGCCAGGGCATGGGCCGCGCCGCCCTAGGGTGTGGGCCCACCCTGGGTCCTCCTGGCTCCTCCTTCTGGCTTCCTTCGTCATCTTGAAAAATAGGATTTTTGGTATAATTTCCTTCCACAGTTGATCTTCCGAAATATTGCGTTCTGACGGTGCTTTTTCCAGCAGAATCCTGGCTCCGGTGCTTGATCCTCCAATAATGATGAAACATGCAAAATAGATGAAATAACATAAGTATTGTGTCCCAATATGAAATATATCAATGAATAACAGCAAATTATGATATAAAATAGTGATGCAAATTGGACGTATCAACTCCCCCCAAGCTTAGACTTCGCTTGTCCCCAAGCGAAACTGAGCTCGATAGACAGGACCACATGTTTATGGAGTGAAGAGTCGATAAATAAAATACGGACAAGAAGCATCATATTCATTCACAGAAGACATTATAGTAAACAACCTCTTATAACTCAACTTGAAACAAGTATAAGGTAATCACAAGTAAAGGTGCATAAGAAATCATAATTGGTGATGGCAAACTTCGTTCTTGGTCAGAGAACAATTAACAGATTATATTTATCTCATTGAGCAGCGCTCTCATGTTAAAGTTTATAAGGCACAACTTGCATACTCAATCATAATGGTCTTTTTATAATCATTGATAACTTGCAAAGCTATATTCATTCAGATAAAACTTGTACTAAACAAGGAAGAATAAAAGACATGATGAAGCAAATCACAATATAATGGTTTGATCACAACTACTCAAATGCTTGCTTGAGATGGAGGGAAATAGGTTTACTGACTCAACATAAAGTAAAAGACAGGCCCTTCGCAGAGGGAAGCAGGGATTAAATCATGTGCTAGAGCTTTTTCAGTTTTGCAATCATATAAAGAGAATAAAAGTAACATTTTGAGAGGTGTTTGTTGTTGTCAACGACTGGTAGCGGTACTCTAACCCCTTGCCAAACAACCTCCAAAGAGCGGCTCCCATATTATTTTCATTTTGTGTGGCACTCCTTCCAACCTTTTCTTTCACAAACCATGGCTAACCGAATCCTCGGGTGCCTGCCAACAATCTCATACCATGAAGGAGTGCCTTTTTATTTTAGCTTTATTATGATGATGACACTCCCCCCAACCTTTGCTTACACAAGCCATGGCTAACCGAATCCTCGGGTGCCATCCATCAATCACATACCATGGAGGAGTGTCTATTTAGTTTAATTAATTTGGGACTGGGAATCCCATTGCCAGCTCTTTTTGCAAAATTACTGGATAAGCGGATGAAGCCACTAGTCCATTGGTGGAAATTGCCCAACAAGATTGAAAGATAAAACACCACATACTTCCTCATGAGCTATGAAACATTGACACAAATAAGAGATACTAAGTTTTGAATTGTTTAAAGGTAGCACATAAAGTATTTACTTGGAATGGCAGAAAATACCATGTAGTAGGTAGGTATGGTGGACACAAATGACATGGGTTTGGGTTAAGGTTTGGATGCACGAGAAGTATTCCCTCTCAGTACAGGTCTTTGGCTAGCAAGGTTAATTAGCAAGCATAAGAGTCGAGGGAAACAAACAAATATACATGTGATAGAAACAATCATGCATCTTTCTTGTAAGCGCAAACAATTTTAATCTTCAGAATAATAAGCTATGAGCTAACAAGAAAGAAAGACAATGAAACATCTACATGTATTTCTCTTTTCTATTTAAACCTCAAAGTGTTGTTGCTATTGACCAATGCTAAGTTTGCCAAAACCAAATAGATTTATTCAATGCTCCCAAAGTGATACCAATACTAACAACAAAGTAAATCATATAATAGAGATTGCAAACTAGAATAAGATGTGCAATATGTAAATGATAAGACTTCTCATTAATATTCCATAACGATAACTCACACCAAGGGATACATAGATAACCAACTAAAGGAGAGATACTTCCAACTGCAACCCATCTTATATGATAACTTCCCTACTCATGATATGACACTACTTGACAATAAAAGTAAAAGGTAGTGATAATGTGATACCGCGGCACTCCCCCAAGCTTGGAACAAACCAAGGGGATGCCAATACCGATGATGAATTACTCCTTTGGCGATGGTGGTGATGAACTCCTCCCGCGCTTCTTAATAAACTCCTTCAACTTCAGTTTCTCAGCTTGACAATTCTGCACTAAGATTCGAAGAGATTCATTGTTATCTGAAGTTGGCGATGACGACCTTGTGATGCGAATCGAGTGGTATTCCAGCATTCTTCGGAGACGGCAATTCTCCTCTTGGAGTATCTCCACTTCTCTTCTTAGAGCCCGATATTGATCACAAAACTCATCAGTAGTCCGTAGAACTTCTTCCAACATGGGGAAGGAGTCGAGGCTAAGAGCGGGTGGTAAAGGTCCCTGCAGGTTATGAGAAAAAGAACGTCGAGTGTCAACAGATCCCACTAAGATTTGCTTGCTCCTTCCGGCTTGCTGCTCTTGTCCTGATGGCACCTCCTTCACTTCTTCCTCCGAAAGCCCCTTGCCCTTGTCGTTGGAGGCCATGGTGCTTCTAAACCGAAAACAGATCCTGGCAGAAACAGCTCGAAACAAAACACGTCGAGAACACGATATACGGACCTCCAGGGGTCCGGGGGATTATATAGCAAAAATTTTCACAACAAACGGAAAGTACCAGATCGAACCAGAGTCGGAAAGGGGCGACGGGGCGGCCAGACCATAGGTCGGCGCGGGCCCAGGCTTGGCCGCGCCGGCCTATGGTGGCGCCCCCTCGTGCGTCCTTTCCACTCCGTTTCGAACTCGTAATTTTTTATATTTTCCAAAAACAGTGAAAATATTGTTCGGAAAGTAAATTGCGTACTTTTCATTACCGATCGTTACCTATTCAAAGTCGAGTTCTGGCGGACTGTCAATTTGCCCTTTTATGAAAGCCTCCGGTGTTTCCACTTGAATAATATCAACATCAACATTATAGGAATCACCTGAGATACAATGCTTGAGTCTTTGTCCATTCACCACTTGCGTAGCATTGCCTTGGAGAGAGCTAATTTTGATTGCTCCTGAACGATACACCTCCTCGACAACATATGGTCCTTCCCATTTCGAGAGTAATTTCCCTGCAAAGAATCTGAGACGAGACCGATACAATAGGACTTTATCCCCAATATTAAATTCTCTTTTGATAATCCTTCTATCATGCCATTTTTTAACTTTCTCTTTAAAGAGTTTAGCATTTTCATAAGCTTCACTTCTCCATTCATCTAGAGAACTTAATTGTAACAACCTCTTATCACCGGCAAGTTTAGGATCTTTATTTAATTCTCTAACAGCCCAATAAGCTTTGTGCTCTAGTTCTAAAGGTAAATGACAAGCTTTCCCATAAACCATTTTATAAGGTGACATTCCCATGGGATTTTTATAAGCAGTTCTATAAGCCCAAAGTGCATCCTTCAATTTACTAGCCCAATTTTTTCTAGTTTTATTAACGGTCTTTCCCAAAATAGATTTAATCTCTCTATTTGATAATTCTACTTGACCACTAGTTTGAGGATGATAAGCGGAAGCAATTCTATGATTAATACCATACTTAGCAAGAGTTTTTCTAAAACCTCCATGAATAAAATGAGAACCTCCATCAGTCATAATATATCTAGGCACTCCAAATCTAGGAAAAATAATATCTAAAAGCATTCTTAAAGAGGTTTCACCATCAGCACATTTTGTAGGTATAGCTTCCACCCATTTAGTAACATAATCAACAGCAACAAGTATGTGAGTGTTACCTTCTGAAGACGGAAAAGGTCCCATGAAATCAAATCCCCAGCAATCAAACGGTTCAATAACAAGAGTATAATTCATAGGCATTTCATTACGTCTGGAGATATTACCAACCCTTTGGCATTCATCACAAGATAAAATAAACTTTCTCGCATCTTTGAAGACAGTTGGCCAATAAAAACCTGATTGTAGAACCTTTTGCGCGGTTCTTTCTCCGGCGTGATGTCCTCCATAAGCACTACCATGACATTTACTCAATATCTCTTGTTGTTCATATTCGGGAACACATCTTCGCATAATACCATCCACTCCTTCTTTATATAAGTGTGGGTCATCCCAGAAATAATGCCTCAAGTCATAAAAGAATTTCCTCCTTTGCTGAGCTGAAAAGGTTGGAGGCAAGTACTTGGAAACAATAAAGTTAGCATAATCAGCATACCAAGGACTATCTCGCGAGCTCACCTTTATTACAGCCAATTGTTCATTTGGAAAACTATCATTAACAGGAACAGGATCATAAGCAATATTTTCCAATCTAGACAAGTTATCAGCAACAGGATTATCAGCACCTTTCCTATCTACAATATGTAAATCAAATTATTGCAAAAGAAGTACCCATCTAATAAGCTCTGGCTTAGCATCTTTCTTTGTCATAAGGTATCTAATTGCCAACATGATCGGTATGAATAGTAACTTTTGAATCAACAATATAAGATCTAAATTTATCGCAAGCAAAGACTACGACTAATAATTCTTTTTCAGTTGTAGCATAATTTCTTTGAGCAGCATCAAGAGTTTTACTAGCATAATGAATAACATTCAGTTTTTTATCTACTCATTGTCCAAGAACAGCGCCTACAAGAAAATCACTAGCATCACACATAATCTCAAAGGGTAAGTTCCAATCAGGAGGTTCAACTATAGGAGCAGTTGTTAAGGCTTTCTTAAGAGTTTCAAAAGCTTCCTTACAATCATCATCAAAAACAAATGGTACATCTTTTTGAAGAAGATTAGTAAGAGGCTTTGAAATCTTGGAGAAATCTTTAATAAATCTCCTATAAAACCCAGCATGACCAAGAACACTACGAATACCTTTAACATCCCTCGGATAGGGCATCTTCTCAATTGCTTCAACTTTAGCTCTATCAACTTCAATACCTCTCTCAGAAATTTTATGTCCCAATACAATTCCTTCATTAACCATAAAGTGGCATTTTTCCCAATTAAGAACAAGGTTAGTTTCTTCACATCTCTGCAAAACTTTATCAAGGTTTCGCAAGCAACTATCAAAAGAATTCCCATAGACGGAAAAATCATCCATGAATACCTCTACAATACTTTCACAAAAACCATGAAAAATAGCAGACATGCATCTTTGAAAAGTAGCAGGAGCATTACATAAACCAAAAGGCATGCGTCTATAAGCATAAGTTCCATAGGGACAAGTAAAAGTGGTTTTCTCTTGATCTTTAGCTTTAACAGCAATTTGTGAAAACCCAGAATAACCATCAAGAAAGCAAAAAATGAGTATTTTTAGACAATCTTTCTAGCATTTGATCAATAAATGGTAAAGGGTAATGATCTTTCTTAGTAACTTTATTAACTTTTAGAAAATCAATGCACATTCTATACCCTACAACTACTCTTTGAGGAATGAGCTCATCATTATCATTAGGCACAACAGTCATTCCTCCTTTCTTGGGAACGCAATGCACAGGACTAACCCATCTACTATCAGCAATAGGATATATAATACCTGCTTCAAGAAGTCTTAATACCTCATTCCTTACCACTTCCTTCATCTTCAGAATTAGACGACGCTGATGTTCAACAACAGGCTTTGCATCATCTTCCATATTAATAGCTTGTTGGCAAATAGAAGGAGAAATCCCTTTCAAATCATCAAGAGAGTAGCCAATAGCTCCTCGGTGCTTCTTCAATATTTCCAATAACCTTTCTTCCTCAATCTCTGAAAGCTTAGAACTAATAATAACAGGATATATTTTCTTATCATCAATATGAGCATATTTAAGATTATCAGGCAAAGGCTTTAAATCAAAAACAGGATCTTCCTTTGGTGGAGGTGTTGTACCCAAATCTTCCACCGGTAAATCATGCTTGAGAATGGGTTGGCGAAGAAAAATTTCCTCAAGCTCATCTCTTTCTTTCCTAAAAACTTCACTCTCGCTATCCTCCAAATGTTGCTGCAAAGGATTGTTAGGAACAAGAACAATAGATGCACATTGCTCCATTTTAAAATCATCACTAGGCAAATCAACTTTATAAGGAGTTTTGGTAAATTTAGAGAAGTTAAACTCATAAGATTCACCAGCAAATTTAGTCAAAATTTTCTCTTTCTTGCAATCTATAATAGCTCCACAAGTATTTAGAAAAGGTCTACCAAAAATAATAGGACAATAATCACTAGCAGCAGAACCAAGTACCAAAAAGTCAGCAGGATATTTAATCTTACCGCATAATACTTCCACATCTCGAACAATACCGATTGGAGAAATAGTTTCTCTATTAGCCAGCTGAATAACCACATCAATTTCTTCAAGTTCACAAGAATCAATTTCATGCATAATCTCCGTGTAAAGCTCATAAGGAATAGCACTAACACTTGCACCAATATCACATAATCCATAATAGCAATGATCACCAATTCTAACAGATAGCATAGGAACACTAGCTTGTTTGGGTTTATTAGGATGTGAAACAATATTAGAAGCATCTTCACAGAAAATAATATGACCATCCTCCACATTTTCAGTCACAAGATCTTTAACTATTGCAACAGCAGGTTCAACTTTTATTTGTTCTTCAGGTTCTACAGGTTTCTTTTCACTTTTATGAACCGCACTATTTATAACAGAGTACTCCTTCATTTTAGCAGGGAAAGGAGTTTTTTCAATATAAGCTTCAGGAATAACATGATCAGCAGTTTCAACTACAACGCATTTATTAATAGATGAATCAATTTTATCTTTATACGGTTCATGATACTTATCAAAATTCTTCTTTGGCAATTCATAATGAGAGGCAAAAGCTTTATAAAGATTTACAGCAACTTGAGAATCAAGACCATATGTAGCACTCATATTACGAAATTTATCAAGTATCCATAAAAGCTTCAATGCATTTATAATCATAAATTATACCCGATTCTCTATCCTTGTCGTTCTCCCAACCTTCGGTATTTTTTTGGATCCGATCAAGAAGGTCCCTTTTAAACTCTTCTTTGTTGCGTGTAAATGATCCAGAACAAGAAGTATCCAGCAAGGTCTTGTCTTGAAAAGAAAGTCTTGCATAGAAATTATCAATAATAACATTACCAGGAAGCTCATGAATGGGGCATTTGAGCATTAAAGACTTCAATCTCGCCCAAGCTTGGGCAATACTCTCTCCATCATGAGGCCAAAAATTATATATGCGATTCCGATCCTTGTGAATTTCACTTGGAGGATAGAACTTAGAATAAAACCGGGGCACAATATCATTCCATTCAAGAGAATCCCCATTATCCAGTAATTTATACCAATGCGCCGCTTTACCAGACAGCGATAAAGAGAATAGTTTCTTCCTCACTTCATCCATAGCAATACCTGCACATTTGAATAAACCGCATAATTCATGCCAAAACAAGAATGATCACCGGGATGGACAGTTCCATCCCCTTCATAGCGTTATCCATAACACGTTCAATAATTTTCATAGGTATTTTATATGGTATTACTTCCTCACCTGGCGCCTCATCCACTACCATTGCAGTAGTAGTAGATTTCCCAAATAAAAATTGAAGAGAAGATCTCTCCATAATGACTTATAGCAGCAGGCAGAAATAAAATCAGCACAACAGTAAAGGTTTTCCTTACCAATTCCACTTACCAATAGCGCTTCACTCCCCGGCAACGGCGCCAGAAAATAGTCTTGATGACCCACAAGTATAGGGGGTGTATTGTAGTATTTTCGATAAGTAAGAATGTCGATCCCAACGAGGAGCAGAAGGTGTTGACAAGCAGTTTCGATGAAGGATTCACTGTAAATGCTCACAGACAAGTATTCAGGGGGTTTTGATGTAACAGTTGAATAAAGTACGAGTAAGTAAAGTGCGAGAGTAATAATTGCAGCGAGTGGCCCAATCCTTTTTAGCACAAAGGACAAGCCGGTTTGTTTACTTATAATGACCAAACGTTCTCGAGGACACACGGGATTTTAGTCTAGTGCTTTCGCTACATACGGCTAAATAATCTTCATTGTTATGATAAGTGTTGTGTGGGTGAACCTATGCTAATGCACCGCCCTTCCTAGGACTAATACATACTTGTGATTATACCCCTTGCAAGCATCCGCAACTACAAGAAAGTAATTAAGAATAAATCTAACCACAGCCTTAAACTCTGAGATCCTGCGATCCCTCCTGCATCGATATACCAACGGGGTTTAGGTTTGTCACTCCGCAACCCCGCAATTAGCAAACGAATACAAGATGCATTCCCCTAGGCCCATAAATGGTGAAGTGTCATGTAGTCGACGTTCACATGACACCACTAGAAGAATAACACCACAACTTAAATATCATACCATTGAATATTACTCAACCATAGTTCACTACTAACATTTAGACTTCACCCATGTCCTCAAGAACTAAACGAACTACTCACGAGACATCATATGGAACATGATCAGAGGTGATATGATAATGAATAACAATCTAAACATAAACTTGGTTCAATGGTTTCACTCAATAGCATCAACAACAAGTAGAGATCGATACCGGGAGAGTTTCCCCTATCAAACAATCAAGATCAAACCCAAATTGCTACGGCGGTGACGGTGTCCAGCGGTGGAGACGGCGGTGATGATGGTGTAGATGATGATGATGGTGATGGAGATGATGTCCAGCTCGATGACGGTGACGATGGCGTCGATTTCCCCCTCCCGGAGGGAATTTCCCCGGCGGATTCCTGCCCGCCGGAGAGCTCTTTTCTCTCTGGTGTTCTCCGCCCCGCAGAGGCGGCTGTAACTCTTCGCGAGGTACCCTCTGTGGCTTAGGTTTTCGGGACGAAGGATTTCGCGAAGAAAAGGAGGCGAAAGGGGCCGTGGGCCCCCCACACCACATGGCGGCGCGGCCAGGGCATGGGCCACGCCGCCCTAGGGTGTGGGCCCACCCTGGGTCCTCCTGGCTCCTCCTTCTGGCTTCCTTCGTCATCTTGAAAAATAGGATTTTTGGTATAATTTCCTTCCACAGTTGATCTTCTGAAATATTGTGTTCTGACGGTGCTTTTTCCAGCAGAATCCTGGCTCCGGTGCTTGATCCTCCAATAATGATGAAACATGCAAAATAGATGAAATAACATAAGTATTGTGTCCCAATATGAAATATATCAATGAATAACAGCAAATTATGATATAAAATAGTGATGCAAATTGGACGTATCACCTACAGCAGCAAAATATTCAAGATATACTCAACCAAACAAAATTCTACTTGGATAGGTGGAGGAGTCACAAACCGAAGAGCAAATGTGCCAAATCTCAGACAGAAATCTGGGCTGAGCAAAGAGATCGAGAAATCTGAAGTTTTTGAGCAAAAACGCGAGTGAGAGGAAGCTGGTTCGAGTTTTTTCGGGAGAGAGAAGATGCTGGGAGAAAGAGATGAAGTAGTGGGGCAAGGAGGGGCCCACACCACAGGGTGGCGCGCCCCCCTCCTTGGCCGCGCCGGCCTGTGGTGTGGCACCCTGTGGTGCCCCACAGGTCATCCTCTGGTGCTCCCAGGTGCCTCGTCGAAAAATAGGACCAACGGTATAATTTTTGTGAATTTTTGAAAACTTTGAAAAATGCACATTTCTGGGTATTAAGTTTATTATTACTGGCCAGGAAAATTTTTGAAATCTCCAATTAAGTAAGGAACTTTGCAAATTAAAAGTGCTACAGCAACTAGAGCAAGTGGAGAAAGAAAGAGATGTTGTTTACCTCCTCTATGCATATAAAAAGTATTTGTTAACAAGGTTGATCAAGTCTTGCCACCAAATAAATTTTACATAGCATAAGAAGAAATAAACCTCAAATCAATCATGTTACCTTGAATTGTATTGATATGGATCCAATCACGAGAGTTTGATATTCTTCTTTAGGCTCATATATAGGACAATCAATAGTTCCCACTTTGATAGTTCTCACATTAGAAATAGTATTAACTCCACACGCTTTCTCAATCCTCTTGGGAAAATAAACGGTATGCTCCCTATCATCAACATTGAAAGTAACCTTTCCTTTATTGCAATCAATAACAGCCCCTGCGGTGTTAAGAAAAGGTCTCCCAAGAATAATAGACATATTATCATCTTCAGGCATTTCCAACACAACAAAATCAGTTAATATCAAGCACTTATTAGTAACTTGAACAGGAACATCCTCACATATACCAACAGGAATAGCAGTAGATTTATCAGCCATTTGCAAAGATATATCAGTAGGTATCAACTTATCTAAGTAAAGTCTCTTATAAAGAGAAAAAGGCATAACACTAACACCGGCTCCCAAGTCACATAGAGCAGTTTTAACATAATTATTCTTAATAGAACAAGGAATAGTAGGTATATCTGGATCGCCCAACTTCTTTGGAACTTTGCCATTGAAAGAGTAATTAGCAAGCATAGTGGAAATTTCCTCATTGGGGATTTTCCTTTTGTTAGTAACAATATCTTTCATATACTTTGAATAAGGAGGCAATTTAATAGCATCAGTCAAAGGGATTTGCAAGAATAAAGGTTTCATCCAATCACAAAATTTATTATAGTGTTCTTCTTCCTTTGATTTTAGTTTCTTAGCAGGAAAAGGCATTTGCTTTTGAACCCAAGGTTCTCTTTCATTACCATGTTTCTCAGCAATAAAATCTTCTTTAGTGTACTTTTTATTTTTAGCATGCTTTTCAGGTTCTTCTTCAACATCTTCTTTATCAGAAGCATCATTCTTATCATTATCTTTATCATGTTCATTACCACTTTCAGTTTCAGCATCAGAAATAGAAATGCTATTAGGATCATTAACAGGTTCAGAGGATTCTACAACATTCTTATGTTTCTTCTTCTTTTTCTTCTTAGAAGGAGCACTAGGTTCAATGCGTTGAGAATCTTGTTCAATTCTTTTGGGATGCCCTTCAGGATATAGAGGATCCTGGGTAGAGATACCACCTCTAGTTGTTACTTCATAAGCATGTTTCTCTTTAGAATTATTTCCCAATAAGTCATTTTGCACTTTAGTGAGTTGATCAATTTGAGTTTGAACCATATGAAAATGTTTAATAAGCATCTTAACATCATTGGAGGTTCTCTCTACAATATCATGCAATTCACTAATAGCTCGAGAATTTTCCATTAAATGATTCTCTACTCTCTTATTAAAATTTTCTTGCTTAACAATATAATTATCAAACTCATCTAAGCATTGTGCAGGAGGTTTCGAATACGGAATATCTTCCCTAGTAAAGCGTTGAAGGGAGTTTACCTCAATCATGGATGAAGGGGGAATTATCTCACATATATCTTCTATGGGAGGAAGATTCTTCACATCTTCAGATTTAATACCTTTCTCCTTGAGAGACTTCTTGGCTTCCCTCATATCCTCATCATTCAATTTAATTAAACCCCTCTTCTTTAATATTGGCGTTGGAGTTGGTTCAGGCGTAGTCCAATCATCATGATTCCGGCCTATTTTAGCCAATAATTCTTCAGCGTCGTCTGGAGTTCTTTTCCTGAAAACACAACCAGCACAACTATCCAGGTATGCCCTAGACTCAATGGTTAGTCCACTATAAAATATATCAAGTAAATCATGCTTTTCCAAATCATGGTCAGGCCGAGCTCTAATAAGAGAGCAAAATCTCGCCCAAGCCTCAGGCAATTTCTCTCCATCTTCCTGGTCAAAATTATAGATTCTCTGCAAAGCAATATGTTGAGCACTAGCAGGAAAGTATTTACGGAAGAAAACATCAAGCAATTCTTTTGGACTTTTAATAGAATCAGGTGGCAAACTATTATACCAAGTTTTAGCGTCATCCTTTAATGAAAATGGAAAGATTTTAGCAACAAAGTAAGTACGCTTCTTAACATCATCAGAAAACAAACTACTTAGAGTAGATAACTCAATCATGTGTTCAACAGCACTTTCTTTTTCAGTACCACAAAAGGGTGTTTTCTCAACAATAGCTATATGAGATAGATCAAGAGAAAAATCATAATCTTTATCCTTAATGTTTATAGGAGATGTGGCAAATTTAGGATCAGGAGACAGTTTATATCTAACAGCATGTTCTGCAAGCAACTTTTTAATTTTTCTTGCATCAGTAGTAGCATTGCATTTTTCAATAAAATCATCATTAAGCTCCACATAATCTTCATCAGGATCATCACTAGAATAATCAAGTTCAGGTGAATTAACAGGTGTAGTAGCATTAGGAGTTTCAGTATTTTCAATTTGTCTAGACCTAGCAATTGTAGCATCTAGAAAGGATCCCAATGAACCACTATCATCAAGCACAGCAGAAGCATCATCAATATTATAAGAATTTTCAGATTCAGCAGAAGTACCCGCATGTGAAGCATGTGGCGGTGAAACAAGTTTATCAATCACAGATGGTGAATCAAGAGCAGCAGAGGTACTCAGAGTTGTACCTTTTCTTGTAGTGGATGGTAATATGGCGACCTTAGTATCGCGAGGTTTACCCATGATGGAGAATTTGCAGCGAACAATATCAATCCAAGTGAACTTCCAAATAAAGCTATGCTCCCCGGCAACGGCACCAGAAAACAGTCTTGATGACCCACAAGTATAGGGGATCGCAGCAGTCTTCGCGGGTAGTATAACCCAATTTATTGATTCGACACAAGGGGAGACAAAGAACACTTGGAAGCCTTAACAGCGGAGTTGTCAATTCAGCTGCACCTGGAAACAGACTTGCTCACAAGAGTTTATCAGTAGTAACAGTTTTATAGCAAAGAGTGATAGTGAAATAACAGCAGCAGAGTAACAAAGACAGCAGTAGTGATTATAGTAAACAGCAGGATTAAAATACTGTAGGCACGGGGACGGATAACGGGCGTTGCATGGATGAGAGAAACTCATGTAATAATCGTAGCAGGGCATTTGCAGATAATAATAATACGGTGTCCAAGTACAAAGCAATCAATAGGCATGTGTTCCAATTATAGTCGTACGTGCTCGCAATGAGAAACTTGCACAACATCTTTTGTCCTACCAGCCGGTGGCAGCCGGGCCTCAAGGGAAACTACTGGATATTAAGGTACTCCTTTTAATAGAGTACCGGAGCAAAGCATTAACACTCCGTGAACACATGTGATCCTCACATCACTACCATCCCCTCCGGTTGTCCCGATTCTTGTCACTTCGGGGCCATTGGTTCCAGACAGCGACATGTGTATACAACTTGCAGGTAAGATCATAAAACAATGAATATCATGATGAAACAATAACATGTTCAGATCTGAGATCATGGCACTCGGGCCCTAGTGACAAGCATTAAGCATAGCAAGTTGCAACAATATCATCAAAGTACCAATTACGGACACTAGGCACTATGCCCTAACAATCTTATGCTATTACATGACCAATCTCATCCAATCCCTACCATCCCCTTCGGCCTACAGCGGGGGAATTACTCACACATGGATGGGGAAAGCATGGCTGGTTGATGTAGAGGCGTTGGCGGTGATGATGGCGATGATCTCCTCCAATTCCCCGTCCCGGCGGAGTGCCAGAACGGAGACTTCTGGCTCCCGAGACGGAGTTTCGCGATGTGGCGGCGTTCTGGAGGGTTTCTGGCGACTTCGACTTCTCTCTGTGCGTTTTTAGGTCGAGGCCGATAAGTAGTCCGAAGGAGGGCATCGGAGGCCGGCCGAGGGGGCCACACCATAGGGCCGCGCGGGCCCCCCCTAGGCCGCGCCGCCTTATGGTGTGGGGCCCTCGGGCCTCCACCTTACTTGACCTTCTGGCTCCGTCATTATTCTGGGAAAATAGGGCCTTCTGCATAAATTCCGAGGATTTTCCCGAAAGTTGGATTTCTGCACAAAACGAGACACTGGAAACGATTCTGCTGAAAACAGCGTTAGTCCGTGTTAGTTGTATCCAAAATACACAAATTAGAGGCAAAACAATAGCAAAAGTGTTCGGGAAAGTAGATACGTTTTGGACGTATCATCCAGCTCGATGACGGTGACGATGGCGTCGATTTCCCCCTCCCGGAGGGAATTTCCCCGGCGGATCTCAGCCCGCCGGAGAGCTCTTTTCTCTCTGGTGTTCTCCGCCCCCGCAGAGGCGGCTGTAACTCTTCGTGAGGTACCCTCTGTGGCTTAGGTCTTCGGGACGAAGGATTTCGCGAAGAAAAGGAGGCGAAAGGGGCTGTGGGGCCCCCTCACCACCAGGTGGCGCGGCCAGGCCATGGGCCGCGCCGCCCTATGGTCTGGGCCCACCTTGGGTCCAGCTGGCTCCCCTTCCGGCTTCCTTCGTCATCCGGGAAAATAGGATTTTTGGTATAATTTCCTTCCACGGTTGATCTTCCGAAATATTGCGTTACGTTGGTGCTTTTTCCGGAGAATCCACGGCTCCGGTGCTCGATCCTCCAATGATGATGAAACATGCAAAATAGATGAAATAACATAAGTATTGTGTCCAAACATGAAATATATCAATGAATAACAGCAAATTATGATACAAAATAGTGATGCAAATTGGACGTATCACCTTACATGATTGAGATTCATCTGATGTAATCGGTGTTGTGTTTGTTGGGATTCGATGGATGATACATTATGATTAGTCTATCTATAAAGTTTGTGAAGTTATTGTTGCTGCAATCTTGTTATGCTTAATGCTTGTCACTAGGGCCCGAGTGGCATGATCTTAGATTTGAGCTCTATACTTATTGCTTAGATTATATCTACAAGTTGTATGCACATGTCACTGTCCGGAACCAAAGGCCCCGAAGTGACAAGAATCAGGACAACCGGAGGGGATGGCGGTGATGTGAGGGACACATGTTTTCACGGAGTGTTAATGCTTTGCTCCGGTACTCTATTAAAAGGAGTACCTTAATATCCAGTAGATTCCCTTGAGGCCCGGCTACCACCGGCTGGTAGGACAAAAGATGTTGTACAAGTTTCTCATTGCGAGCACGTATGACTATATATGGAAAACATGCCTACATGATTAATGAATTGATGTTCTATCTTAATGCTTTATCAATCCTGTCAATTGCCCAACTGTAATTTGTTCACCCAACACTTGTCGCTTATTGGAGAGTTACCACTAGTGTAGATCGCTGGGAACCCCGGTCCATCTCTCATCATTATATACTCGTTCTATATGTCATTGGAAGTAGTATCAACTATTTTCTGGTGCCATTGCCTCTGTGTTACTGTTACTACTGCTGTGTTACTGTTACTATTGCTCTCATATTACTGCTGCTTTCACATCACCCCTGTTACTAGTGCTTTTCCAGGTGCAGCTGAATTGACAACTCAGTTGTTAAGGCTTATAAGTATTCTTTACCTCCCCTTGTGTCGAATCAATAAATTTGGGTTTTACTTCCCTCGAAGACTGCTGCGATCCCCTATACTTGTGGGTCATCAAGACTGTTTTCTGGCGCCGTTGCCGGGGAGGCATAGCTCTACTCATAAGTTCACCTGGGGAGTACACTCTACCTCTCTCTCTGTTTTATTTTATTTTGTTTTGCTTAGTTTACTTTTTCCTAGTTTATTTGTGCTTAGTTTATTTCTGTCTAGTATTATTTTGCTTAGTTTACTTTTGTCTAGTTTCTTTTTGTCTTGTTTTATTTTTCTCATATACCCAAAAATCCATAAAAATTTGAAAAACCTAAAAATTAAAAACTGTTGTTATGGGAGAACCTACAACTTATTTGGAGCTCATAGAATGTTACAATAATTATAGAAAATCAAGAACTGGTAAAATAATGAGTGCTATGATAGAAAAATTGAATACAATGGCTAAAATCTTGCTTAAACGCCATGATATAAACTGTTGCTCTCAACAGGATACTAAACATCTTAAATTTCAATGTGGCTTTAGTGAGGAATTTTTAATTAAGAACTATAATCAGAATTGCTATATTCATTATGGGTTCGAAGAGGTAGAACAATTTGTCTTATTTATGGGAGCCTCCGAGATAGAATCCTTCATGGTTAAGAATTATGAAACTTGTGTTGCTTGTAAGGACCTTAAAGATTATGTCTCTTGTATCCTTAATTCTTGCATAGAATGCTACAGTGGTAATCCTTATATCATTGATTATAAAGAGAGACTCATTAATGCACAAGAATGCACTCACAATTTGCAGGAACCGGTGGAAGAAGAAATTGATGAACCTGAAAGCTCATTGGATGAAAAGAGGAGGAAATTGATGAACCTGAAAGCTCATTGGATAAAAAAGAAGAGGAGAGCGATGAACAAAAGGAGGAAGAATGGATTAGCTACCCATGCCAACCTTCTAATGAGAGTAACTCTTTATCTCTTACATTATTTGATTGTCCTCCATGCTTACCGAAAGGGGTTGAATGTTATGTTCCTGTGGATTCTCTTGAAATACAACCTATGAGTAAAACTTGTGAGAATGATTATGCTACTGTTATTTATGATAATCCATGCTACTTTGATAAATCTTATGATAATGCTTTGTTTGTGCCTGATGTCGAAATGTATGGTACTAAAGAATTTTGCTTGGCAAATGTTTATGATAAAGCTTTAGATGATGGTCCTATGTTACTTGATAATATTAATTGTACTACTAATGAAAATGGGATTGGAGAGTTCTTTACTTCATGCATGATTCCCATATCTCTTGAGATTGATCAACCATCTTGTTATATTATTGATAAAAGTGGGTTTGATCCCACTATTCTTGAACCTGATAAAAATTATGTGTTTGGAAATCATGAAAAGTATGCTGCATGTGATAGTTATATTGTTGAGTTTATTCATGAAGCTACTGAAAATTATTATGAGAGAGGAAAATATGGTTGTAGAAATTTGCATGGTACTAAAACACCTCTCTATATGCTTAAAAATTTGAAGTTACTCTTGTTTTATCTTCTTATGCTTGCTACTTCGTTCTTCATGGATTTATTTGTGTACAAGATTCCTATGCATAGGAAGTGGGTTAGACTTAAATGTGTTATGGATTTGCCTCTTGATGCTCTCTTTTGTTTCAAATACTATTTCTTGCGAGTGCATCATTAAAACTGCTGAGCCCATCTTAATGGCTGTAAAGAAAGAACTTCTTGGGAGATAACCCATGTGTTATTTTGATACAGTACTTTGTTTTATATTTGTGTCTTGGAAGTTGTTTACTACTGTAGCAACCTCTCCTTATCTTAGTTTTGTGTTTTGTTGTGCCAAGTGAAGCCTCTAATCGAAGGTTGATACTAGATTTGGATTTCTGCGCAGAAACAGATTTCTATCTGTCACGAATCTGGGCTGTTTTCTCTGTAGGTAACTCAGAAAAATATGCCAATTTACGTGCGTGTTCCTCAGATATGTACGCAACTTTCATTAGTTTTGAGTTTTCTGATTTGAGCAACGGAAGTATTTATTAAAAATTCATCTTTACTGGCTGTTCTGTTTTGGCAGATTCTGTCTCTGTTTTTTGCATTGTCTCTTGCGGACTTTAAGCAAGGCTTTCTACATGTGGAGAGCTGTAGCTAATGTTTTATTGAGTTCTTGCAATGTGTCACTACAGGACCAAGGTGGATTCAAATTTTTTGAGTACTAACCCCTCTAATGAAGTTTATGAGAAGTTTGGTGTGAAGGAAGTTTTCAAGGGTCAAGAGAGGAGGATGATATATGATCAAGAAGAGTGAAAAGTCTAAGCTTGGGGATGCCCCCGTGGTTCATCCCTGCATATTTCAAGAAGACTCAAGCGTCTAAGCTTGGGGATGCCCAAGGCATCCCCTTCTTCATCAACTTATCAGGTTTCTTCTATTGAAACTATATTTTTATTCAGTCACATCTTATGTGCTTTACTTGGAGCGTCTGTGTATTTATTTTCATTTTGTTTGTGTTTGGATAAATTCGGATCCTAGCAATCCTTGTTTGGGAGAGAGACACGCTCCGCTTTTTCATATGAACACTTGTTCTTCGTTTTACTTTTAATATTCAATGATAAAAGTTGGAAGCGACAGCACTTATGGTTATTTGGTTGGAAACAGAAAATGCCTCATAATGTCTTGGATAATTTGACACTTGGCAATTGTTTTGAGCTCTCAAGTAGATCATGCTTAAGTTTTTTTTCATGTAGTTTAAACCTATTAGTGGAGAACTACTGTAGAGCTTGTTAAAATTGGTTTGCATGATTGGTCTCTCTTAAGGTCTAGATATTTTCTGGTAAAAGTGTTTGAGCAACAAGGAAGACAGTGTAGAGTATTATAATGCTTGTAATATGTTCTTATGTAAGTTTTGCTGTACCGGTTCATACTTGTGTTTGCTTCAAACAACCTTGCTAGCCTAAGCCTTGTATCGAGAGGGGATACTTCTCATGCATCCAAAATCCTTGAGCCAACCACTATGCCATTTGTGTCCACCATACCTACCTACTACGTGGTATTTCTCCGCCATTCCAAAGTAAATTTCTTGAGTGCTACCTTTAAACAATTCAAAATTTATTACCTCTGATTTGTGTCAATGTTTTATAGCTCATGAGGAAGTATGTGGTGTTTATCTTTCAATCTTGTTGGGCAACTTTCACCAATGGACTAGTGGCTTCATCCGCTTATCCAATAATTTTGCAAAAAGAGCTGGCAATGGGATTCCCAGTCCCAAATTAATTAACCAAAATAGACACTCCTCCATGGTATGTGATTGTTGGACGGCACCCGAAGGATTCGGTTAGCCATGGCTTGAGAAAGCAAAGGTGGGGAGGAGTGTCATCATAATAAAACTAAAATAAAAAGGCACTCCTTCATGGTATGAGATTGTTGGCAGGCACCCGAAGGATTCGGTTAGCCATGGTTTGTGAAAGAAAGGTTGGAAGGAGTGCCACCCAAAAATAAAATAAAATGGGAGCCGCTCTTTGAAGGTTTGTCTGGCAAGGGGGTTAGAGTGCCCACTACCATTCGTTGACAACAACAAACACCTCTCAAAACTTTACTTTTATGCTCTCTTTATGTTTTCAAAACCAAAGCTCTAGCACAAATATAGCAATCGATGCTTCCCTCTGCGAAGGGCCTTTCTTCTACCTTTATGTTGAGTCAGTTTACCTACTTCCTTCCATCTTAGAAGCAAACACTTGTGTGAACTGTGCATTGATTCTTACATACTTGCATATTTGCATTCATCATATTACTTTATGTTGACGATTATCCATGAGGTATGCATGTTGAAAGTTGAAAGCAACCGCTGAAACTTAAATCTTCCTTTGTGTTGCTTCGATGGCTTTACTTTGAATTTATTGCTTTATGAGTTAACTCTTGTGCAAGACTTTTGATGCTTGTCTTGAAAGTACTCTTCATGAAAAGTTTTGCTATATGTTATCTATTTGTTAGCAACTATAGATTATTGCCTTGAGTCACTT
The DNA here is from genome assembly GCF_019359855.2 of Lolium perenne. NCBI lineage: Eukaryota > Viridiplantae > Streptophyta > Magnoliopsida > Poales > Poaceae > Lolium > Lolium perenne. Next base: position 52,063,412 of record NC_067245.2, read on the forward strand.
CATTCATTTCGTATGCTTTGTAATAGTATGATCAAGGTTATGTAAGTAGCATGTCACTACAGAAATTATTCTTTTTATCGTTTACCTGCTCGGGACGAGCAGGAACTAAGCTTGGGGATGCTGATACGTCTCCAACGTATCCATAATTTCTGATGTTCCATGCTTGTTTTATGACAATACTTACATGTTTTGCTTGCACTTTATGATGTTTTTATGCGTTTTCCGGAACTAACCTATTAACAAGATGCCACGGTGCAGTTCTGTTTTCTGCTGTTTTTGGTTCCAGAAAGGCTGTTCGGGCAATATTCTCGGAATTGGACGAAATCAACGCCAAACATCCTATTTTTCCCGGAAGCATCCAGAACACTGAAGGAGAGTCGGAGGAGAGCCAGGGGGCCACCAGGAGGGTGGGCCGCGCGGGCCACACCCTGGCCGCGCCCCCCTATGGGGAGGCCACCCTGTCGACCCTCCTGCGCCGCCTCTTCGCCTATATAACCCCTTTCGACCTAAAAACGCAGTACCAATTGACGAAACTCCAGAAAGACTCCAGGGGCGCCGCCGCCATCGCGAAACTCCAATTCGGGGAACAGAAGTCTCTGTTCCGGCACCCTGCCGGGACGGGGAAGTGCCCCCGGAAGCCATCTCCATCGACGCCATCGCCTCCATCATGCTCCGTGAGTAGTTCCCCCATGGACTACGGGTTCTAGCAGTAGCTAGTTGGTATACTCTCGTCCATGTACTTCAATACAATGATCTCATGAGCTGCCTTACATGATTGAGATTCATCTGATGTAATCGGTGTTGTGTTTGTTGGGATCCGATGGATGATACATTATGATTAGTCTATCTATAAAGTTTGTGAAGTTATTGTTGCTGCAATCTTGTTATGCTTAATGCTTGTCACTAGGGCCCGAGTGGCATGATCTTAGATTTGAGCTCTATACTTATTGCTTAGATTGTATCTACAAGTTGTATGCACATGTCACTGTCCGGAACCAAAGGCCCCGAAGTGAAAAGAATCGGGACAACCGGAGGGGATGGCGGTGATGTGAGGGACACATGTTTTCACGGAGTGTTAATGCTTTGCTCCGGTACTCTATTAAAAGGAGTACCTTAATATCCAGTAGATTCCCTTGAGGCCCGGCTGCCATCGGCTGGTAGGACAAAAGATGTTGTACAAGTTTCTCATTGCGAGCACGTATGACTATATATGGAAAACATGCCTACATGATTAATGAATTGATGTTATATCTTAATGCTTTATCAATCCTGTCAATTGCCCAACTGTAATTTGTTCACCCAACACTTGTCGCTTATTGGAGAGTTACCACTAGTGTAGATCGCTGGGAACCCCGGTCCATCTCTCATCATTATATACTCGTTCTATATGTCATTGGAAGTAGTATCAACTATTTTCTGGTGCCATTGCCTACGTATTCTTGTTACTACGCTTTGTATTCTGTTACTATTGCTCTCATATTACTGCTGCTTTCACATCACCCCTGTTACTAGTGCTTTTCCAGGTGCAGCTGAATTGACAACTCAGTTGTTAAGGCTTATAAGTATTCTTTACCTCCCCTTGTGTCGAATCAATAAATTTGGGTTTTACTTCCCTCGAAGACTGCTGCGATCCCCTATACTTGTGGGTCATCAGCCTCCTCTTGCGTGAAGAACCCCGGGCTCGCAGCGGCGGTGGCCATGAAGAACCCCGGGCTCGCAGCGACGGCCATGGAGCCGGAGGTGATCATCTCGTGGATCTCCTCGTTGTTCGGCGCCGCCATCACACCGAACAGGAGCGGCCCCCGCCGTAGGGCCGGCGAGGTGCCCTCGTATTGGTTCCCGCTGCCGATGTCGAGCTCGGGCGGCAACGGCGTGAACCTGGACGGTTGGACGTAGGCGCCCTCTTGGAACATGGCAGGCGGCGACGGCGAGTAGATCGAAGGGGAGAAAGTCGACGGGGAACTGCTTGTACCTTGCATCGGCCATTGGCCGGGGAACATGGCGCCGCCGCCGCCGCCGTGAGCATGGCCCATGCTCATGGCCATGCTGATCTTCCTCGTTTGTTCGTCCTGGGCCGCCGCCCTCTTGGCGGCGCCTTTTTTCATCCTCTCCGCCCTGCCGCTTGTTTCGACCTCGTGCCGGATCTTGTCCGCCGCCCACTCTGCGTTCGACATACCCGGCGGCCGCTCCTTCTTCGCCCGCGGCTTCCTCGCCGTCGCCTTCGGCGGCATGGTGGAGGATGAGAAGACGAGGAGGAGAACGGTGGTGGACGAGAAGACGAGGACGGGAACTGGAACTGGAAGATGAGGAGGAGACTGGACAAATTCGGCGGGAGAGTTTGGGGATATGCAAGCAAATTGGACGGAAATCGACAGGATTTGGCTTTCCTGTCGCCGACTACGAGGGTCCACACGATGTTTCGCGCCAAATGCTTTCGTCTGGAGTCCCCGAGCGCGCCCCGGGGTACCGGGGATGGCGTGGGCTCGCCGGATGGATGAAGGGCCAAATTCGGACGAAAACGAGGAACCGGGGGCGCGACTGGGCGAATTTCACCGTCCGGATGGGAAAAACGTCGCTCGGGGGCCTCGTCGGGGAGACGAGTGGAGATGCTCTTACTATTCATGACCATGTTGTTGTTGAATCAGTAGTAAGCTCCCTGCAAACGTATACTTTGTATTTCCTTTTGTATTCAACTAGTACAAATGCCCGTGCGTTGCCACGGATCAACAATTTTTATTTCTCCATGCACATATATTTTTCATAACTCACCATGAAAATTCAAAAAAAATCAGGGATATCGTAATGTACTACAACGTGATAATACCGAACGCAACAAGACATCATTGTTGTGCATCTGCGTGGTTAAAAGTTCTAGGTCTTCTTGTCTTCTTCGGCGGTAGGTCCCACACCTATGTTCTGTGCCGTTATAACTGTCAACTCAACAACCTCTTCTTTTGGATGTATTATTGTCTCACCAAACGTTGGTGCTGCAAATACAGATATAACTGAAGAAATACTTCTTTTCTGATTAGGCCAAACACTTTGATATTCATAAATATCCAAAGACAACCCTGGATCGTAGCCTTCTATGTCTAACATACAAAAGGGGCTTAGCAAATCTTCAATGATTGATGGAGTAAAAAGAACTTGGGCAGGCGGGTGGTGCGGATGCTAATTTTTTAGACAGCTTCCTCAAACCTCTTCAGCACATGCAAGCCAAAGCACAATTAGGTGAAACATGATTGCGGTCCTTATTTAATTAAACAATCGTGTGTTGCTATGGCCCGCTCAATTTTATTCTTGTCACACATGTTTAAACAGATACACATGAAAATTATGTTTATAGACAAAGATTACCATAAAACATTTCCAAATTTTTTGACTAAAATATAGTTTGATAAAAAAATCAATATCATATGCACTTGGCTCGTATCCTTTTATGACTCAGCTTACTATGATTGTTTCTCCAAGATTGTCTTGGCATGTCTCCAAGAAAAACATGTGACTGCAACTCCAGAACGTGCATTGCTATGGTACCAAAAAAAGTGAGTCAATGACATCATTTTGACTGCAACTCCACAACGTGCATTGTTATGGTATCAAAAAAATGTGAGTTAATGACATCATCTCTCTCTAGTAATCTAGATAATATTAGGCTCATCAGCATTATGTTAACGTAAAACCACAACTACTTCAAAATGCTTGTAACTATGAAATCCACATTACACTTATCAATTTTATACCACTTAACACACGTTGAGCCAAGGTAAATCTAGAAAAGGCGGCACTCTAAGTTCAATACTCCGCAGATTAAAAAAATCAATTTTCAAGAAACAAAAATGATATCATAATCACAATACATTTTCAGAGTAATAATATGTATAGATGTTAAGTGACCCTAAAACAAAGACAAATGATCTCACTTTTCATACAGGATGTCAACCTCAAACTGTAAGAATCTGTTCTGAATCCAAGTACCACAACTACGTTACTTCAACAACTGCCTTAATAGCTCGCAGACGTCTTCAAGACACTTGAAGATGCAAAAGAGGACTGAATCAGAAGGTAGGATCACAGATAATAAATATCAGGAACTTCATCATCCACCGCCCAACTTTGCCTTCGTATTTCCGCACCCTGTCTACTCTTATTCCAGGCTCAGTTATCTTAACAATGTATACATAAATGTCAACTGAACACATCAAGCCAAACTAAAAGAATATATGTTTTTTATTGTGGTGCAAATGAATGGGGATGACTCTGAAGAAAAGTAAGACTCATTTACTTATTGAAAGAGATAGTGCCACTCTGTGTACCATATAAAGAGTTCATCTCAAAATTAAATAAATTTGGCTCACATATCAATTCATGATTCCTTAAAATATGGTGGCATATAAATTTGGCTCACATATCAATTCATGATTCCTTAAAATATGGTGGAATATAAAGAGTATTTTGTTTGAATTCTTAATTTTCACCTTTCTTAGTCGGTTGCGTTCCTGTTTCAAGAAATTTTCGCCTTTCTTAGTCGGTTGCATTCCTGTTTCAAGTATCTTGACATAAAACTATGCATAAAATTTCATGTTTCAAGAGATGTTTTAGATGTTAACAATATCGTGACAGAAAACTTTGCATAAAGTTTCTACAAGACACACCAGCCTTTTTTTAACCGGAAAATTATAAACCATTTGTGTGATATGTCATAACTCACATGTGGAAATGAATCTATTATCAGAACGGTTACGGAAGGCAATTATCACGACAATTATCACAACCATGTATTTGGGAAACTTATTAGGATTTACTTATTAGGATATCAATTTATTAAATAGCCATTTGACACCAAAGTAATTATGTGACAAAATGCTTGGAAAATAAAATGAATTAGTTGGGGCAACAACATAACCTTGTAGTTGAAGATTTTGCTCCTCCCTATCATGATGCTATGTAATATTGTTTTGCTTCTGCTCCCCGATGCATCAACTATCACATTGATTGATTGGCTGGTTAAAATTAGAATGGCATCATCTACATGCTGTCTTAATAGTACAGAAAAAGCTTAATATACTGAACTGAAAATTCCACAATAATAGCAAGATCTGTACTTTTTAGATAATTGCAATAGCAATAGCATGGATACTTTTAAGACAGCGGCATACATGTATTCTGGTCATTTTCTACTACTCTAATCGATGCCAGCCGTAAACGATTAGTTTTCTTATTCGGTGAACTTACTGTACCCGGTGGCTGAAATTCAGAGGGCTCCATCTTACCAAGATGGGTAACCAATGTCATATTATAATGCTTAATTTAAAAGTAAATTACTCATACAGAACAGGTTGCAGATTATGCAGCTGATATTATTTAAGAAAAGTGCAAAAAAAAAATCAAATGACATCCACCAACCTGATAGTGTGGCAGTTGACGAACTCAGCCAACATTAGGTGCATCACCTGACAGTGTAGCTTTTGATAAATTCAGTTTTAATAGGTGAGCAAGATGAGTAAATTTATTTACATTTCATAGACATATTGCGTGACATGGTAATTTGACAAAAAAACATAAATAAGCAATAGATTGGACCATTAGACAGCTTCAAAACTACTCTATAAAGCAATGGTGATGATAACTTTCTATCCTACCAAAGGAGACTCATGCTACATTCACATACTATTGTTTCTTGACCATGGGGTGTCCCAAAGGACGACGCCGAGTCGTGGGGCTCCGTGAAGGCGCTGCTGGCGGCCGCCAGCGAGAGGCAGATGGAGCTGCAGGTCTACCTCTGCTCGAAGTCCATGCCTGCAACTCCACGTGGTGCCCGCCTAATGTTGACCTCACCACCATGCACATTAGTGATGGTAGAGGAGAGTTCTTACACTCAACTTACACTCTGACCCTAAAATTTATCAAAATAGCATGGTCCTAAACTGATAATCGTAATCTACTCGTACATCTTTCGACTCTCGAGCTGCCTAGATATCCTTTACTAAAGGAGCGATACTCTCGTTCCCTTGCCGTTCTACAGGCGATTTGCTAACATTGTTCATTTAGTAACTAAACTAATTGCATACCGGGTATTATGTTCCAATTCTTCAAGTTCTCCACATCTATAAAGGGACATATTTTGAAAGAAATAGTCTACGACTTCAATCAAAAGAAGTTCCTAAAAACTTTAACTCCATGACCGAAGATTCATGTGGCTAAGGCCGTGGACACCAGAGTTTCATAGTACAAATGGTTTAAGCAGAATTGGTTATGCAAACAATTAATAGGAGGTGCAGAGATGTTACCAGGAGATAGTAGAAATGGTACATGCCCGTTCCAATGTCATTAAAGTGCAGCTGGCTTGTAAGTAATTTTATTACAACCTACCTTCTCAATGAGCTTCAGTGAAGACAACATATTGGCAATGCAATCTCCTGACATTAACTGTATCACCAATAGAGGAAATAAAATTAGCTTTCTTTTTTATCAGTACCCATACTCATACAGCTGCAGAACTAAATAGAGGTAATGTGAGTACTAACTTCTCATACTGAACTCCTCATAGCCTTCTCCGAGGAGGAGCTTTGCAGATTCATCAAGTGAGATCACGCCAACCTGCTCAATGTACATATGTCATACCAATCAACCATAGTTTCACAAACCATCAAAAGAGAAGCTAGGAAATACAGAATTCTCACCTCCATGATGAGGAACAGCTTGTACATGAGCATGTTCTTTCCCTCATCTTGGTGCCCCCTGTGCAATGTGACCTTCACATCGATAAATCAAGATGTATTAATTGAAGCAATATTATTTAATTTCCTGAAATCACATCATATTCATCTACAAAATCAGTGGCTCTCCATGCATGAATGGTGCGGTGTGAGCTATATTCTCTATTGTTTTCAAATTTTGCAATTTTTTCAATCAGATTCAATCTTGTCAAACGTGGTTGCATGCCACGCCACAAATTAACCATGATAGAAGATGCAAACACATGATAAAATGACAATGGGTATAGCTATGGGTACAAAAAGTAAAATACACACAACTTGGTGAGGTCTTATACAGCTCAAGAGGACAATAACTTCTGATTGTTAGTAACACAACAGGTAAAAAACTTGGCTTGCCTCCACCGTCTACAATGTATATCTTTGACACATGAATCACTACAGGTCTACATATATTAGTACATATAGATCATATTTATGCTTTCATAAGCCCATACATAAGCAATTCTAGCCACAAGGCTTGTGAAAGCTGACAGCAATTCAACGACAAAAGAAACATCCTGAGCTCAAACCTTAAATATACATATGAATAAGAAAGTGTACATGGCACAAGGAATCTGTTCGGTTGATCCATGGAGTCCATCAGCAATACCATCTCCTCCATTGTGCAGCCTTCCTATTAACAACATCAATATGAGAGCAACTTGGCAGGCACATGCACACAGTCGGTCTTAAAGATCTTAAAATGAAAAACTATGACTGATATATTAGGAATATTGTCCATATGGCTAGAGGTAAATAAGTTAGGGATGATCACTGAAGGTCCGAAGCTAATTCGGTACAGAACTATGTCAGCTGCAAACTCATATGCAAGATATATATCGTATGAAAAGACATACTATTTTGAAGACGTTAGGGATAGCTAAGTCTAATCCATTAACTAATGGGATTCCATAAACTGGGTAATTTATCCTCTTGCTTGAAGGCATGTCAGGATATTCATATAAATAAATGACCGCTATTATTATGATGTGACTTTGACTCTTTAGTGGAATACCTAAAATGAAAATCAGCACTTGTAAGTCAGAAGAAAATTCAGTATTACTATGTTGAAACTTTGCATTACTTTAAGAACATGTATATCAGAAAACTTTACAAAAACTGCAGAGAATTAAAACACTAACTCCTTCATCAAAGAGGTAAACGCATCCTTTGACAAAGCCAAATCAAATCGCAGCCATCTCAGCAACAAGCTACAGAAAAGTAAGAGGAACGCACTTCTGAAAATCGTATCATACAGATTTATCATATATAAACCACAAGAAACATTAATTTAGAAGAATTAGTGTATTGTACGTGTACCTCAATTACAGAAATCATTTTTGCACCCAGGAATCCATTGTCTGTTTTCACTTCGGATCCAGCACCTTCTCGTCAGGGTTCAGCCCTGCACAAGAAACAAAGAATCCATCATCAGCGATGAGCAATTGATACACTGGACAGTTTCAGAAATCGAACGAGATTCTACTACCGTCGAGGGGATACTTGGAGAGATGCAGCTCGAACAGTGCGGCCGCGTCGACGTTGTTGGTGTCGTCGGGGAGCGGCGGCCTGCGTCCCTCGGCGATGTAGGCGGCGACAGCGGCACGCGCGAGGTCAGCCACGGTGGCATCGGCTCCCAGCACGACGTGCACCGGACACAGGCTCCGCTCCATCGTCACGTTCACCAGCAACGGCCTCTCCGACAGAACCGCCACCGGCCCAACAGCATCGTCACCGTCGCACGGGATGGGAGTCGCTCGGTTGGAGGAGGATTGAGATCGCGTGGGGGGAGGCAGAGGCTGCTAGGGTTGTCTCGAAGGGGGGCGGCGGGGCGCGACTGCTGGAGGAAAGGACTGCGACGTCTACGCGATGGGTGGGCCTGGCCCATGTAGGCGCATGCGGAAGAGCGGAAGGTCCACGAGCGGGACGACGAAGGTTTGGTCGTAGTGAGAGGTGGCAGAATAGGGAACACGTTCCTCCTTTTTAAGTAGTGTAGATGTAGACTAGTATAGAAAAGGTAATGTAAAGGTATTAATTAGGTGCTATATTAGATCCAAATCACAAAGCAGACTTCAATACTCTCGGGATATCAACCTCGCGCGTTGCCAGGTCCCAATCGTGCGGGTCGCACATATTATCTCCTTCTTTCCGTGGGTCACGAAGTTATATTCATCAACCGGCTCATCCTTCATACTTGTACCGTCCGATTCATCATCATGTTGACCTTTACCTGAATTTAACCAGGAGTCAATGTCGCCTGACTTGACGATGACACGGTCCTGGAAAAATCTTTTGGCGGAAGACCATGGCAGGGTGTGGACGCCATTCCTTTCTTCTTGTCTACCTCCTTTTTATCGATGTTATCAGACATGTTATCTTTACCGGACCTTTTTTTTGCGGAAATCTTTACCGGACCTGTACTCAACTCCTTTTGCGTTTAGCATCTTCAACAATTTCTGCAAAACAAAATTGAGAAAGTAATGTCATGCTCTGTAAAGAGGCATTTGAGAAAATAGAACCATGGCGTCTCCACATGCAAGTTTGCTATAAACGTTAACGAGTTGTATGATTATTTTTATCTTTTTTGATGTTCTAGATTATTTCTTTGTCGATGCCTCTTGACTGCGGCTTGTTTTCTCACTAGATCTTCCCTACCGGTTCGGAAGAGTCTTTAGTCCCGGTTTCCCATCCGGGACTGCCAAGTTTTGGTTTTTAGTCCCGGTTGGCTTATGAACCAGGATTAAAGGCCATCCATGTGGCGGTGATGGAACGCCCCTATATTTTGTTTTTTCCATGTCCCAAGATTCTCAGATTTTATCATTTTCGTGTAGCCTAAAAGCTGAGTATGATTTAGCAGATTTGTAGAATATGTCATTGACTATATCTAGAATTTTTCTCCTGATTTTTTTTTAGATAAAGGAGCATAGCCCCAGCCTCTGCATCAATAGATGCACACGGCTTGCTTTATTAGAATTTTTCTCCTGATTTTTTGAAACTTTAAATTATTTTTTCCGAATTTTGTAAAATATCAGGGTACATGTAGCCGGGCACCATTTGTGTTTTCTGATACTAATACTCCAACAACCACTTCATTGAACAACCCCACTACTTTCAGTATGCTTCGCACGGCTGTCAGTTTTGCTTCTAGTTGTGAAAGCACACATGATCCATTACCCTTTTTTTAGGCCTCCATAAAAAAATGGAGCAGCTATCCCGCCATCCCCGTTTGTGATGGTATAACAATCCTTGGACGCCACCTCTCCCCGCCACTGTAGCGAGAGAGGCGATTTGTGAAAGCTTCCCGTCAGCCTACCTCGCTCGCCGGTGATCTACGTTTTCCTCCGCCTCCGGCAGCCGCTCCGGCGGCGGGAGGTTGGGGAAATCGTAGCCTGTACATAGCGTAGGGTCTGGTAGGTCCTCGGCCGGCGGCGCCATGGAGGTGGAGGTGGCGTCGGTGGGGGTTTTGCGGTCGGTCGGCTTCCCCTCTGAAAGGACACGGATGTCGCCTAGAGGGGGGGTGAATAGGCGGTTTAAATTTTTTACGATATGGGCTTAACAAATGCGGAATAAAACTAGCGTTTACTTTATCAAGCCCAAAGCCTATATAATATGATTCACCTATGTGCACCAACAACTTATTGTAAGCAAGAGTTCACCTATGTGCACCAACAACTTATGCTAAGCAATACAAGCAAGTATGTGATAGCAAGATATATATAACTTCAAGCACGATGGCTATCACAAGGTAAAGTGCATAAGTAAAGAGCTCGGGTATAGACTTAACCAAGGCACGCGGGAGACGACGATGTAGCCCGAAGTTCACACTCTTGCGAGTGCTACTCTCCGTTGGAGCGGTGTGGAGGACAAGTCACTCCAAATGCACGAGGGCCACCGTATTCTCCTCGAGAATTCCCACCAAGAGGGATGTTCTCGATCCACTATGTAACCTTAGGGAGGTTACCAAACCCGCACAAAGCTTGTGGCTATCTCCACAACTTAATTGGAGGCTCCCAACAATATTGCCACAAAGGCCTTTCCCTTGAAGAATCTCCACAACTAAATTGGAGTCCCCAAGAACACCACTAAGATGCCACTAAGGCCTTGCCCTTGAAGAATCTCCACAACTTAATTGGAGTCCCCAAGAACACCACAAAGATGCCACAAAGGCCACTAAGCCGTCTAGGGTCCAAAGACCCAAGAGTAACAACCTTCTTGCTTTCACTTCCACGAATCACCGTGGAGAACTCAAACCGATGCACCAAATGCAATGGCAAGAACACCATAAAGATGCTCAACTACTTCTCTCTCAAATTCCAACAAAGCTACAAAAGCTATTGGGGGAATAAGAGAGGAAGAACAAAATAAGAGGAGGAACACCAAATTTCTCCAAGATCTAGATCTAGTGGATTCCCCTCACAAAGAGAGAGATTTGATTGGTGAAGATGTAGATCTAGATCTCCTCTCTCTTTTCCCTCAAGAATATGCAAGAATCATGGGAGGAATCAAGAACTAGGGCAAGCTTTGAAGTACAACAATGGAGGGGAGAGAGAGAAAGTGAATCCACCAGCCCAAGGAGGAAGAAGGGGGTCTTATATACCCCCTCCCAACGAAATATGACCGTTTGGGACCTCCCAGGCCGGAAAATCCGCCCCCGGGCCGGATTATCCGCCCCCCGAAAATCGCCCCTGGACTGGGCCGGATATTTGCCCAGAATTGGTCATTCGGGCCGGATTATCCGCCGGAAAGATCATGCTGGAAACCATCATAGTCCAACAAGGGAGGATAGAAACAAATGATGAAAGGTTTGACCTATCTAAAAAAGACATACCGGTAAAACCTCTAATCTCGAAAATGCAACAAGTTGCCCATGCAAAAACCATTCTCAATGAACTAGAGCTTGTCATGAGAATAAGCACAAGCTCTAAAACATCACATGGATAAGATCCAAATAAAACCAAGAAAGATGATGAACCAAACTCGAAAACGCAACAAGTGATCTATGCGAAATCCGTTTTCGATGAACTAGAGTTTGTCATGAGAATAAGCACAAGCTCTAAAACATCACATGGATAAGGTCCAAATAACAACCAAGAAAGATGATGCAAGGATGCAAAGGTTTGAGCTCTCTCCGAACGATACGATCGAGTTACTCACTCGAGAGCCCTCTTGATAGTACGGCAACTAAACTATAAACCGGTCTCCGACTACACTATGAGACCGGTGAGAAAGAAACCCTATCAAGAGCAAACCTTATACTTGCGCATTCCACTTGAGCTCGATGACGACGATCTTGACCTCAATAAGATGGAACGCATTTCTTGCTTGTGCTTGCTTGACGAAGTCTTGTGGATTTCTCCCCCATAATCCACCATGGGAGAGCTTCTTCTTCGGCGCATCTTCACATAACCATGACCACCATGTGGATTGCTCCCCCATAATCCACCATGGGAGAGCTTCTTCTTCGGCACATCTTCACATATCCATGATCACCATATGGATGGCAAGACACAAGCAAAGGATCTCTTCGAGATGGCTCATCTTGAACTTGCACTTCATTTCTCCATGGCAAGCTTCAAGCTTATGAACTCTTCGAGTTGGCTCATCTTGAACTTGCACTTCATTTCTTCATTCTTCATCATGTTGATGTCTTGAAGTAACTTGAGGGCTCACTTCATCTTCATCTTCAAGACATACTTGACACTTGATATCCTTCATCAATTTCTTCTTATTGCAACCTAATACAAGCATGTTGATGTCTTGAAGTAACTTGAGGGCTCACTTCATCTTCATCTTCAAGACATACTTGACACTTGATATCCTTCATCAAATTCTTCTTATTGCAACCTTGAATCCAACATATGGTTCAAGAATTGCCTATGGACAACTCCTACAAATATAACTCAAATGCAAACATTAGTCCATAGGGATTGTCATTAATTACCAAAACCACACATGGGGGCTCCATGCACTTTCAATCTCCCCCATTTTGGTAATTGATGACAATCTCTTTGAGAGGGTTTATATAAGGAATTGAAGTAGCAAACAAGTTGAATATATAGAGCAAACTCCCCCATAATATATGCGTGTGTGAATGATCTTGAATTTCATTGCATATATTGGCATTCAAAGCCTAGTGGAGTTTCCTCTAACTATTCAACTATGCAAAGCAACAAGATGCTATGCAATAAAGGCACATGCTTAAGCACAAAGCAAAGACATAACCAAATTCCCTTAAACCCTCCAAACTTCTCCCCCATTGGCACCAATTGCCGAAATGGGTGAAAAATTTAGAAGGCCAATATAGTGAGAGTTCCTCCATAGCGTGTGCATTTCTCAAAATTTGAGTGGAATCAAATGCACGTATCCAATGACGAATATTCGGAAGGAATCACACTATAGATAGGATCAAAGATTGCAAAAAGATAACAAAGTCTAGAAGCTTCAACAAATGAAGCAAACAACCAAATGAACCACAAAGAAGATACCAAAAGAAAGATAGATATTATGATAAGATCAAGAAGATTGCTCTAAATAATATGAGGAAGCTCCCCAAGGTTTGTGCACAAACCTAGACAATTTGCATTGGAGTATAAAGTGCACAACCATGGAATCATCACTCCCATAATATCATTCAAAAACAAAAGATACCAAGTGAATCAAACTCTAATGATCACCAAAAGATAGTGCTCTAAATTAAATGAGGAAGCTCCCCAAGGTACATGCATAAATTAAAATGTTGCATTTGAATACAATATGCATAACATGGAATCCTCACTCCCTCATTACTATTTAAAACACAAACATTTGCAATAGATCATAGATAGAAAAATTAGCTTAACACTTGCAACAAACAAATGATTGAGCAACAAGTAACATGCACCATAATAATAGGCTCAACCAATAGAATATGTGAAAGGCATGACAAAGCATATTATAAGACTATTACAAGGATGAGCAAAAAGCATCATCATAGTCTTCAATGAATTATATTGCTTAGCATGACCAATCAACACGCAATAAATAAATAAGATATCAAAAGGAGATGTATCATCTCTTATGTGTATAAGTTTCTCTAAGTGAGAAATATCACAAAGATATTTATCCACAAAGAAACATGCACACACAAAATAGATACGCAAGAAAAATAGTATGATATCCAAGACGAAGTCATGCAATATACCAATAAGAATTTTTGCTTAATAGCATGGCCAAAGGCTCAATTTTATCTTATTGTATATTAATGAACTTCAACCACAAATAACTAAAATACATCACAAATATCAACAAGGGATAGAAGATAGTTGGGATGCATTTGAGAAAGACAACAAGTATCACAAATGAGGATACCAAAAGAAGTAACTAAATTTGCACTTTCATCTATATTGCACATGTGAGAGCCTTGAGGAATTGATATGCAATAAAATTGTTAGATAGGCATAGTTGGGATGGATGAATCATGAGCATGATTTAAAATACTTCCCAACAAATGCACTCATCTCAAATTACTCATATTCACAATAAAGAGGTTTCATTAAGACTTTTGCAAGAAGCACAACATTTGCAAATCAAGAGATTCATGCCAAGATGCAACCACATGGTTGGATGCTAGAAAAATATGCATGAGAAGATACTTGTTACCGAGATAACATTGGTGTGGATGTAGTAGATATGTGTTCGTTGACCATTCTAGCTTGCCTCAAGTTACCATTGAGTCACCACTTCTTTCCAAGAGTGAGACAAGCATCCAATGCATATCCATTGTACCTAACACAAAGGTAAGTACAAAATGGTCCCCAAACTAATTGGGTCCGAAGTAGTTAGACACACTACAACATATAGGACAAACTCCACAATTCTATGTGCATATAGATATAAAATTGAATTTCATGCATATCTTAATCAAATTAGGATTTGATGGAGTTTACCCTATATATTGGATCAAAGAAAGTAACACATGCCATAAGATATACATATATTAAATATGCATGCACAATACTTTCAAGAACCAAAGGAAGATACAATTTGGACAAAACACCAAATAAACCAAGAGACAATGGTTGTCCAAATTATATCAAAGAATCAAATCAACACAAGATTGACTCCAAAGACTTATCTCATTATAAGAAGCTAATTAAACCTAAACACAAAGGAATGAGATACCAACTCCCAAGAGAGCAAGGTTCCAACAAATAAACCAAACCCTCGAAACTTTTTATGATGGCACAAAGTACCAAAAAGAAAATTTTATGTCTCCCAAAACCAAATTTTTGATAAAGATCAAGAGATGTTAAGCATTCTAATAAATATAGAAGAGCTCCCCCAAGATTGGTGCATTATCTAGGATTTTTTATATGAATACAAAATGCACAAAACTAGGATCATCACGCTACCTATATCTTCTAACAATGCTAAGAAAGTTTGAATAGACAACTTAGATCCATAAGATGCAAGGAAGACACATGGGAGTCAAAGCACAACAAATTCATGGCAATAAATAAGGCAATTTAAACACAAGAGCCAATGTAGATATGATCAATAAATATCTACCTCATAATAGATTACCACTTGTCCTAGGACAAGAGGTATTATGAAATATTTTCCGGTGGTAGTTTGTAAGTATACATACGATCATATTTACAACGAATAAAGCATATGGTAAAAGATAAGAGTTAACCATCATGCAAAGATAGTTTCTTGATTGCTTCATTAAGTCATACCAACATGCAAAGCAATTAATAGTATTCATACCAACATGCAAAGCAATTAATAGTATTCATACCAACATGCAAAGCAATTAATAGTATGACTTGAAGCACATGGTTTTCCAAAAATGTACTGAGGGACACGTTGTGAAAAACCATGCCAAGAAAAACTTTCACAAATAAGATCCACACAGATATTAGCAATGAAACTATTTAAGAAAATTGGAGTTTGTTCGAGCAAACATCCACATAGGAGAGAGATAATTTACAATATCAATTCTATGTGACACAACCTCAAATGTTCACATTTTCTAGGCTTGTAATATGCACAAAGCTTATTACTCCCCTATAATATGATAAGGAATTTATTTTCACAAGAGGCAAATAAGATCCAACTAGAGATATTAATGGACATTAGAATTTGAATTTCTCATGAATATGACATACCACATAGAGACTAGATAATCTTGTAATATCAATTCTAAGTGATATTCCTCATGTACACACATTGTTAGGATCATGAAATTCCCAAAGGAATATAACTCCCCCAAAATGGGATAGTCCATTAATCGCTCATAAGAGCCATATAAGATACAACAAGATGCAAAGTGGCTCCAACACAAACACAAATACATGGTGTGCAACCCAACATGCATAGACTTGATTTCTCAAGAAAAGCAAGTAGGAAGCACAACATATACAAACACATGTTAGGAACAAAAACTAACACATGCAAAGGGGCGAGTAACTTTCAATATAAATGAGTTGAGCACATGTTACCGCAAGGAGGAACATTGATCATATGATAGAAGCAAGATAACCAATACTTGGCTTGAGATAATATAAATTATGAAGATCCCTTAATTCTTCATGATGTAGCCAAGTCTCCAATGCCCTCCAACAAGCACCTATTGATCAAGTTTTGGATTGTTGGTCCCCAACTAAGTTGGGTCCTAAGAGGTTAGTCACAATAGGCTTGGCAACCCAAATGGTTCTTTTCTTGACACCACTTTGAGCACCAACATATTTGGCAAACACATTGCCACCCTCATCCTTACGAAGAGAATAAACACCATCAACGGTGATAGAGTTGGATGAGGTACCAATAGTGCAAAAGGAGGAGATGTGGCCCTTCTCGCGGCATATGTAGCAAGTTCTTTTCTTCTCCTTCTTCTCACTAGATTTCTCCACAATGGGAGCATTGGCTTGATTCTTCTTGGGAAGTGGCATTTCTTCAACTTGAGGTTGAATATGAGTTTGAGCTTGAGGCCGCTTCCCTTTTTGCTTCTTCTTCAAAGGGCAAGATCTAACATGGTGCCCTTCAATTTTGCACTTAAAGCAAACAATCTTGGCCGGGTCTTTGACTTGTACTTGGCCCTTGTTGTTGTTGTTGTTGTTGTTGTTGTTGTTGTTGTTCTTGGACTTGTTCTTGTTGTTGGATTTGAATCCAAGTCCACTCTTGTCATTGGGGGATTGTTGCACACTTAACATCGTGTCAAGTTTGCATTTCCCTTCATGACTCTTTACCAATTCGGTCTTCAAAGAAGTGACTTGGGCCTTGAGCTCTTTGATTTCCTCTACATGGTTAGTAACAACACAAGTACTAGAGGAAGTAGAACCTTCATTGTTAGAGCAACAAGACAAGGAAGATAATTCATCACAAGATTTAGCAATACTATGAGTGGATGAATTACTAGGACTAGCACATGGCGATATAGCATTTTGGGTAGAAGTGCTAGTATCCACATGAGGCTCACAAGGTGTTGCCTTTGATATGATAGCCTCATGAGCTAACTTTAGCCTATCATGGGAGGCTAGTAGATCCTCATGGGAGCTAGAAAGCTTTCCATGATTTTCTTCCAATTTCCCATAATTTCTAGTTAGCAATTCAAGTTGAGCCCTTAGCTCAACATTCTCCTTCAAGATAGATGCTTCAGAAGAAGTAGAGTTAGTAGCACAAGCATCATTATTAATAGCAATATTAAGAAGAGAGGGTAACATAGCATGCTCTTTTAAATAGGAAGCTTGAAGTTGCTCATGGGACTTGGTGAGGATAGAGTGTTCGCTCTCCAAGACCTTGTGGGCCTTGTCTAGATCATCTAGATCCTTAACAAGTTTATCATGACCAACACCAACTTTGGGATTTTCCTTTTTAAGCATTTTTACTTGAGCTTTAGCATGGTCTCTTTCCTTAGTGAGTTTAGAAACTATTTCATTTTGAGACACTTCAAGGGTTTCAAGTTGCTCTTCAAGAGAGGCTATGGTCTCTTGTTCTTCTTCAAGATCATTCTTTAGGGATGCTACATCATTGGCATACTCTCGTTCAAGAGCACCCTTTTTATCAATGGTGTTCTCATGCATCCAAATAAGTTTTTGGCTCTCAATAGCGGTAGTCAAGATTTCAAAGAAGTGAGTGCTAGCAATTTTATCTTTGCAAATAACCTTGAATACGCTCTTACCCTTAACGCGTAGAGAGACAACCCAATCCTCTTCTTCATATTCATCCTCATCCTTATCACCACGAGACATATTAGGTTCCATGGTAGGAGGTACCGTGGAACCCTTGGCCATAAGGCATATATGAGGACCGTGAGATAAAGATGAGGAGTTACTTGAGGCTCCTTTCAAGATCTTGTCTTGACCAATAGAATCTTTGGTTTCCTCTACATTGTTAGACACACAACAACTAGAGGAAATAGAATCATTTTTATCATGGCCACAAGACAATGCAAGCATATCATCATTAGATTTTTTCAAGCAACTTACACATGATATGCAAGGACTATCAACACAAGCATGTAAATCATTTCTAGTGCTAGATGTGTTTAAGTCCGTAGATGAAACATTGCAATGAGATAGAGATGAAGAATCATCAATAGAAAGCTCAATATCAACATTGCAATTTTCATCACCACTCACCATATCATTACCTTGTGTCTTGACACACATTGGTGAAGTGGATGAAGATGAGAACTCATCACGGCCGGAAGCGGAAGCAATGCAATCATCCTTCATAATATTGGACACATCATATTTATCTTGAATTTTTGTCCATAACTCATGAGCGCTCCAAAAAGGCAAGTATGGAAAAATACGTACATCTCGCAAAGCATTCATAAGAACATAAGAAGCTTGAGAATTGAGATATAAATTTTTCTCATCCTCTAAAGATAGATTTTGTGAATCCATAGGAGGAGAAAAACCTATATCTACAATTTTCTCCATATGAGGGTCAATGTCCCGAAAATGACTAAGCATGCAAATTTTCCAAACATCATAATTTGTGCCATCTAATATAAGAGTGTTATCGTGCACTAATCCTCTAGCCGACATCTTTACTCTCAAGGCGGTGAAGCCTAAGAATGAGAGACCTTGCTCTGATACCAATTGAAAGGACACGGATGTCGCCTAGAGGGGGGGTGAATAGGCGGTTTAAAACTTTTACGAGATGGGCTTAACAAATGCGGAATAAAACTAGCGTTTACTTTGTCAAGCCCAAAGCCTATATACTATGGTTCACCTATGTGCACCAACAACTTATTCTAAGCAAGAGTTCACCTATGTGCACCAACAACTTATGCTAAGCAATACAAGCAAGTATGTGATAGCAAGATATATATAACTTCAAGCACGATGGCTATCACAAGGTAAAGTGCATAAGTAAAGATCTCGGGTATAGAGATAACCGAGGCACGCGGGAGACGACGATGTAGCCCAAAGTTCACACTCTTGCGAGTGCTACTCTCCGTTGGAGCGGTGTGGAGGACAAGTCACTCCAAATGCACGAGGGCCACCGTATTCTCCTCGAGAATTCCCACCAAGAGGGATGTCCTCGATCCACTATGTAACCTTAGGGAGGTTACCGAACCCGCACAAAGCTTGGGGCTATCTCCACAACTTAATTGGAGGCTCCCAACAATATTGCCACAAAGGCCTTGCCCTTGAAGAATCTCCACAACTAAATTGGAGTCCCCAAGAACACCACTAAGATGCCACTAAGGCTTTGCCCTTGAAGAATCTCCACAACTTAATTGGAGTCCCAAAGAACACCACAAAGATGCCACAAAGGCCACTAAGCCGTCTAGGGTCCAAAGACCCAAGAGTAACAACCTTCTTGCTTTCACTTCCACGAATCACGGTGAGAACTCAAACCGATGCACCAAATGCAATGGCAAGAACACCACAAAGATGCTCAAGTACTTCTCTCTCAAATTCCAACAAAGCTACAAAAGCTATTGGGGGAATAAGAGAGGAAGAACAAAATAAGAGGAGGAACACCAAATTTCTCCAAGATCTAGATCTAGTGGATTCCCCTCACAAAGAGAGAGATTTGATTGGTGAAGATGTAGATCTAGATCTCCTCTCTCTTTTCCCTCAAGAATATGCAAGAATCATGGGAGGAATCAAGAACTAGGGCAAGCTTTGAAGTACAACAATGGAGGGGAGAGAGAGAAAGTGAATCCACCAGCCCAAGGAGGAAGAAGGGGGTCTTATATACCCCCTCCCAACGAAATATGACCGTTTGGGACTGTCAACACCCGGATTTTTAAGTCCGAATGCCTATTATGTCATACATCGCAATCCCAGGAATATTGTTGTTGCGAGGCATAATAGTTAAGTATCACAGTCATCATTCATTACAAACCATAAGTCTTACAAATTTGGAATCACATGATCCATATTACATGAATAGTTGATCTATTGATCAACGAACACACACAAGTTCATAGTTCAACATAGCGGAAGCGTAAGATACAAGGACTCTCTAGTCCACAGGCCAACGCTTGACGTCGGAAGGCGCTTAGTTGTCGTAGGTGTCCTGCTGGTCATCTCCTTGGTCATCTTCATACTCTGGCCATTTGAATAGCCAGGGACAAAGCCATGAGTACGTTGAGTACTCGGAAACTAATACTAATGTAAGTGCTAGACATTCTAGTATGGTTTGCTAAGCTCTAGTTTATTTGCATAAAGCTGGTTTTAGTTCACAAAGTTTGAGAAAAGCCTATTCAAGTGCTAACTAACTCAAGTGGGAACATTAGTGTCATTCCCACCATTCAAGTGGTGATTTCAATTCAATTCACCACAAGTCATTTCACCATCATCCTTTTCAACATCATTTTCAAAGATATGACATCGGAAACTGTATGGCCTTTCCAACCGTTCGTAACCGTGGACGCGGCTATTCGAATAGGTTTACCCTCTGCAGAGGTTGCACACTTGTGCCACAACATTTGATTTCATCCGTCGGGATTTCCCCGAATCATCGTAACACAGTACGCGGATCATCAACCATAACCTTTCATTTACATACCCTAGTATGAGCACCTCTCCCCATGAGCTTGGCCTCCCAGTGAAGACCAACTGTCAACCTGGGAACTGCACAGGGCTTGGGCCGGACATTCACCTCATTTCGCATCATATCATATCATTTCTTTTGTTGTAGAGGCAGCTTTCGGCATAACCCCGATGACGCTTGTTTAGAGGGAACCCATACTAAGACGCATAAACTTCCAGTTAAGCCCTACCCATAATCAGGTATTGTGGGGGTACTTAATAATTGGAAAGGTATCGCATTCAAACCAACATCATTGTTTATCAAAAATCACCATCTTCTCTTGTTCACATTCACCTTCAAAAACATTCAATGGAATGCATCTTCATTCCAAGGTTTCAAATCCATTTCAAAATCACATTGTTCCCATCTAGAGTAGTCAAGTTTTATTTCATTAGCACTAGCTCTAAATCATGAGGGGTGCTATCTTGCTTTGCTTGGAAGAGACTAACTAACTACTCTAGTAACCAACTTGTACTTTGACCAAAGTTAACTATAAAAGTAACTCATTTAGAAAACAAGTAAAGCTGGTAAAGTAAAATTGGGATAGGCTTATGTAAGATAAGATAAGAATCATGGTGCCTTGCCCCAAGGGGCTTTGCACTTTGCAAGAATAATAGCTTGCCTTGGTAGTTCTCAAACTGTTCCTCCTCCTCCTCTTGGTAGCAACCTTCTTCTTCGGCGTATTCTCCGGTGCTACCGTCTAAATTTGAATACGAGTATAATTACTCACTAATTCAATGGCTATTCCATACATCACATATAACACACAAACTACTCTATGCACACAAATAAATTAACTAGGGTGCATGGGTTGTGGGGGTTAAGTAGAATTCACTTCTTTGTATTTCATATGTAAATGATAGTTTCCATAGGGTTCTTGAGAAATAATTTCCTCTCATTGAAATCTTCTTAAGATTTAATTTCTCAAACAATCATGTATGAACTCATATTGACCTAAGTCAAATGTTCATCATCATCATTTGTGAAAATGATTTAAATGAGGTAGATCACCTCATACTATTTAAATAACACTACATTTGATTTAAATCTCAAGTAATTCATATAAGAGAGTTTGGGACCAGGGGTCCAAACATCCCATGAATTCATGTGAGACAAGTTTAAGTGAAGTGTAAGACTCCACATAATTTACTTTAATAGTTTTGGACAATATCAACTAGTTAAACTAGCCATAATATCCATTCATTAAGCTATGGCATGATCATACAAGGTGACCACACCATTTTATTGCATAAACAATTAGTGTAAGTCAAATGTGAGCTATTAGAGTTGGAATTAACTTAATATCTATTTCGGTTGATTTTTAAGAATTATTTTAATAGGTAAAAGTCCCTGTCTTGTTATTTTTATCACATTTATTCTACAAAGAATCTGGCCATGAGGCCAGTGGCATTGGCTAGATAATTTCTCTAGCTTTCCAACAACGTAAAATTCATTGAATTTGGTTAAGCCAATTTGAATCTATGGATTTTCAAAGTTTGGGCAGTATTGAATTTGTTTGGAATTGTTTAAATCGAATTTGAATTAAAAGGGCCGGCGGGAAAGCTAGGTGGGCCAAAAGGGTTTAAAACGGCCCAAGGCCAGCCCACCACGCGTCTGTGCCCGCGTGGGCTGCCTGACAAGGGGGCTCCACCTGTCAGCGGCGTTTAAACACCGAATCGGTATGGATTAACCAGAGGCGTAGGATTAGAACAGGATCGGACGGTGCCAGTGCATCGTCTTCTCCGGCGAGAGGCCGAGGGTCTGGCGGCGAGGGTAGGGGGTCGGAGAGCTTACGGCGGCTCCAGCGAGGGTTGGCAGTATGCTCGACGAGGTTGTGGACGACAGCGAGTCTCCTGGTAGCAGTGGCGTCGCCTGAGGTGGTCGGGATCGTCGGCGATTGCTGCAGAGCTTCCGCGGCGGTGAGCTTCCGATTGGCCTTGCTCCGGCGAGAATCGAGTGAGTGGTGTGGTGGTTGAGAAGCGGTGAGAGGTGGGGAGTGCGGTGGTGTGCTCAAATCGACAAGGGGAGGTCTCCTTTTATAGGCGCGCGAGGGTGCTGCGCGTTGATACGTCTCCGACGTATCGATAATTTCTTATGTTCCATGCCACATTATTGATGTTATCTACATGTTTTATGCACACTTTATGTCATATTCGTGCATTTTCTGGAACTAACCTATTAACAAGATGCCGAAGTGCCGATTCTGTTTTTCTGCTGTTTTTGGTTTCAGAAATCCTAGTAAGGAAATATTCTCGGAATTGGACGAAATCAAAGCCCAGGGGCCTATTTTTCCACGAAGCTTCCAGAAGTCCGAAGACGAAACGAAGAGGGGCCACGGGGTGGCCAAACCCTAGGGCGGCGCGGCCCCACCCCTGGCCGCGCCGGCCTATGGTCTGGGCCCCCCGTGCCGCCTCTTGACTTGCCCTTCCGCCTACTTAAAGCCTCCGTGACGAAACCCCCAGTACCGAGAGCCACGATACGGAAAACCTTCCAGAGACGCCGCCAACGCCGATCCCATCTCAGGGGATCCAGGAGATCGCCTCCGGCACCTGCCGGAGAGGGGAATCATCTCCGGAGGACTCTACGCCGCCATGGTCGCCTCCGGTGTGATGAGTGAGTAGTCTACCCCTGGACTATGGGTCCATAGCAGTAGCTAGATGGTTGTCTTCTCCCCATTGTGCTATCATTGTCGGATCTTGTGAGCTGCCTAACATGATCAAGATCATCTATCTGTAATTCTATATGTTGCGTTTGTTGGGATCCGATGAATAGAGAATACTTGTTATGTTGATTATCAAAGTTATATCTACGTGTTGTTTATGATCTTGCATGCTTTCCGTTACTAGTAGATGCTCTGGCCAAGTAGATGCTTGTAACTCCAAGAGGGAGTACTTATGCTCGATAGTGGGTTCATGCCTGCATTGACACAGGACGATGTGAGAAAGTTCTAAGGTTGTGTTGTGCTGTTGCCACTAGGGATAAAACATTGATGCTATGTCTAAGGATGTAGTTGTTGATTACATTACGCACCATACTTAATGCAATTGTCTGTTGCTTTGCAACTTAATACTGGAGGGTTCGGATGATAACCTGAAGGTGGACTTTTTAGGCATAGATGCAGTTGGATGGCGGTCTATGTACTTTGTCGTAATGCCCAATTAAATCTCACTATACTCATCATGATATGTATGTGCATGGTCATGCTCTCTTTATTTGTCAATTGCCCAACTGTAATTTGTTCACCCAACATGCTATTCGTCTTATGGGAGAGACACCTCTAGTGAACTGTGGACCCCGGTCCAATTCTCTTTACTGTAATACAATCTACTGCAATACTTGTTCTACTGTTTTCTGCAAACAATCATCTTCCACACAATACGGTTAATCCTTTGTTACAGCAAGCCGGTGAGATTGACAACCTCACTGTTTCGTTGGGGCAAAGTACTTTGGTTGTGTTGTGCAGGTTCCACGTTGGCGCCGGAATCCCTGGTGTTGCGCCGCACTACATCCCGCCGCCATCAACCTTCGACGTGCTTCTTGACTCCCATCGGTTCGATAAACCTTGGTTTCTTACTGAGGGAAACTTGCTGCTGTACGCATCACACCTTCCACTTGGGGTTCCCAACGAGCGTGTGCTTTACGCGTCATCAAGCTAAATTTCTGGCGCCGTTGCCGGGGAGATCAAGACACGCTGCAAGGGGAGTCTCCACTTCTCAATCTCTTTACTTTGTTTTTGTCTTGCTTAGTTTTATTTACTACTTTGTTTGCTGCACTAAATCAAAATACAAAAAAATTAGTTGCTAGTTTTACTTTATTTGCTATCTTGTTTGCTATATCAAAAACACAAAAAAATTAGTTTACTTGCATTTACTTTATCTAGTTTGCTTTATTTACTACTACTAAAATGAGTAATCCTGAAGTTGAAGTTCGTACGTTTAAGCAACGAGGGGGAGAATGTTTGAGAGATGCTTGGTATAGAATTAGTGATGCCCATAATAGATGCACTAAGAAACACTCCACCATTATTTTACTCAGGAATTTTTATGTTGGTATCTCTAGCTGGAATATATATGTTCTTGATAGTCTCGCAAAAGGTGACTTCCTAAGTACTCCTGCATTAGAAGCTAGTTGCATTATTGAGAGTTTATTTGGAATACCCCCTGTTGATAAAGTTAAAACTGAAATCTCTCTTGAAGATGTTATGAAAAAAATTGAAACCATAGAGAAAATTTTTCCAAGTATTGAAGCTAAATTGGAAATGTTACTTGATAAAACTGATGAACTTGATAAATCCTTAGGAGGAATTGATGAAAGAATTAGTGTCCTAGGAACTTGTGATGTCCATGATGATCAAATCAATAGGATTGATGAACTTGAAAAGGCTATGGGAACCTTGGGTTCAACATTTTCTTCTCTTAAATATAAGGAGAAAGCTTATGTGGGTAAGGAGCAAAAGTTTATGTATGTCTCTAAAGTGCCTAAACCAAAGAAGTATTATTATAGGCCTAAAATTGACAAAGCCCTTAGTACCACTGCGGATGGGGGAGCTCATAATAACGATGCACCACCCTTCGATAATACTTGATACACACTTTCTGCGCCTAGCTGAAAGGCGTTAAAGAAAAGCGCTTATGGGAGACAACCCATGTTTTTACCTACAGTACTTTGTTTTTATTTTGTGTCTTGGAAGTTGTTTACTACTGTAGCAACCTCTCCTTATCTTAGTTTTGTGTTTTGTTGTGCCAAGTTAAGCCGTTGATAGAAAAGTAAGTACTAGATTTGGATTACTGCGCAGTTCTAGATTTCTTTGCTGTCACGAATCTGGGTCCACCTCCCTGTAGGTAGCTCAGAAAATTAAGCCAATTTACGTGCATGATCCTCAGATATGTACGCAACTTTCATTCAATTTGAGCATTTTCATTTGAGCAAGTCTGGTGCCATTTTAAAATTCTTCAATACGAACTGTTCTGTTTTGACAGATTCTGCCTTTTATTTCGCATTGCCTCTTTTGCTATGTTGGATGAATTTCTTTGATCCACTAATGTCCAGTAGCATTATGCAATGTCCAGAAGTGTTAAGAATGATTGTGTCACCTCTGAATATGTTAATTTTTATTGTGCACTAACCCTCTAATGAGTTATTTCGAGTTTGGTGTGGAGGAAGTTTTCAAGGATCAAGAGAGGAGTATGATGCAACATGATCAAGGAGAGTGAAAGCTCTAAGCTTGGGGATGCCCCGGTGGTTCACCCCTGCATATATCAAGAAGACTCAAGCGTCTAAGCTTGGGGATGCCCAAGGCATCCCCTTCTTCATCGACAATATTATCAGGTTCCTCCCCTGAAACTATATTTTATTCCATCACATCTTATGTGCTTTTTCTTGGAGCGTCGGTTTGTTTTTGTTTTTGTTTGAATAAAATGGATCCTAGCATTCACTTTATGGGAGAGAGACACGCTCCGCTGTAGCATATGGACAAGTATGTCCTTGGTTTCTACTCATAGTATTCATGGCGAAGTTTCTCCTTCGTTAAATTGTTATATGGTTGGAATTGGAAAATGATACATGTAGTAATTGCTATAATGTCTTGGGTAATGTGATACTTGGCAATTGTTGTGCTCATGATTAAGCTCTTGCATCATATGCTTTGCACCCATTAATGAAGAAATACATAGAGCATGCTAAAATTTGGTTTGCATATTTGGTTTCTCTAAGGTCTAGATAATTTCTAGTATTGAGTTTGAACAACAAGGAAGACGGTGTAGAGTCTTATAATGTTTTCAATATGTCTTTTATGTGAGTTTTGCTGCACCGATTCATCCTTGTGTTTGTTTCAAATAAGCCTTGCTAGCCTAAACCTTGTATCGAGAGAGAATACTTCTCATGCATCCAAAATACTTGAGCCAACCACTATGCTATTTGTGTCCACCATACCTACTTACTACATGGTATTTTCCGCCATTCCAAAGTAAATTGCTTGAGTGCTACCTTTAAAATTCCATCATTCACCTTTGCAATATATAGCTCATGGGACAAATAGCTTAAAAACTATTGTGGTATTGAATATGTAATTATGCACTTTATCTCTTATTAATTTGCTTGTTGTGCGATAACCATGTTCACTGGGGACGCCATCAACTATTCATTGTTGAATTTCATGTGAGTTGCTATGCATGTCCGTCTTGTCTGAAGTAAGAGAGATCTACCACCTTATGGTTAAGCATGCATAATGTTAGAGAAGAACATTGGGCCGCTAACTAAAGCCATGATCCATGGTGGAAGTTTCAGTTTTGGACATATATCCTCAATCTCAAATGAGAAAATTATTAATTGTTGTTACATGCTTATGCATAAAAGAGGAGTCCATTATCTGTTGTCTATGTTGTCCCGGTATGGATGTCTAAGTTGAAGAATAATCAATAGCGAGAAATCCAATGCGAGCTTTCTCCTTAGACCTTTGTACAGGCGGCATAGAGGTACCCCTTTGTGACACTTGATAAAAACATGTGCATAGTGATGATCCGGTAGTCCAAGCTAATTAGGACAAGGTGCGGGCACTATTAGTACACTATGCATGAGGCTTGCAACTTATAAGATATAATTTACATGATGCATATGCTTTATTACTACCGTTGACAAATTGTTTCATGTTTTCAAAATCAAAGCTCTAGCACAAATATAGCAATCGATGCTTTTCCTCTATGGAGGACCATTTTTTTACTTTTAATGTTGAGTCAGTTCACCTATTTCTCTCCACCTCAAGAAGCAAACACTTGTGTGAACTGTGCATTGATTCCTACATACTTGCTTATTGCACTTATTATATTACTCTATGTTGACAATATCCATGAGATATACATGTTACAAGTTGAAAGCAACCGCTGAAACTTAATCTTCTTTTGTGTTGCTTCAATGCCTTTACTTTGAATTATTGCTTTATGAGTTAACTCTTATGCAAGACTTATTGATGCTTGTCTTGAAGTGCTATTCATGAAAAGTCTTTGCTTTATGATTCACTTGTTTACTCATGTCATATACATTGTTTTGATCGCTGCATTCACTACATATGCTTTACAAATAGTATGATCAAGATTATGATGGCATGTCACTCCAGAAATTATCTGTGTTATCGTTTTACCTGCTCGGGACGAGCAGAACTAAGCTTGGGGATGCTGATACATCTCCGACGTATCGATAATTTCTTATGTTCCATGCCACATTATTGATGTTATCTACATGTTTTATGCACACTTTATGTCATATTCGTGCATTTTCTGGAACTAACCTATTAACAAGATGCCGAAGTGCCAGTTGCTGTTTTCTGCTGTTTTTGGTTTCAGAAATCCTAGTAAGGAAATATTCTCGGAATTGGACGAAATCAAAGCCCAGGGGCCTATTTTTCCACGAAGCTTCCAGAAGTCCGAAGACGAAACGAAGAGGGGCCACGGGGTGGCCAAACCCTAGGGCGGCGCAGCCCCACCCCTGGCCGCGCCGGCCTATGGTCTGGGCCCCCCGTGCCGCCTCTTGACTTGCCCTTCCGCCTACTTAAAGCCTCCGTGACGAAACCCCCAGTACCGAGAGCCACGATACGGAAAACCTTCCGCAGACGCCGCCAACGCCGATCCCATCTCGGGGATCCAGGAGATCGCCTCCGGCACCCTGCCGGAGAGGGGAATCATCTCCCGGAGGACTCTACGCCGCCATGGTCGCCTCCAGTGTGATGAGTGAGTAGTCTACCCCTGGACTATGGGTCCATAGCAGTAGCTAGATGGTTGTCTTCTCCCCATTGTGCTATCATTGTCGGATCTTGTGAGCTGCCTAACATGATCAAGATCATCTATCTGTAATTCTATATGTTGCGTTTGTTGGGATCCGATGAATAGAGAATACTTGTTATGTTGATTATCAAAGTTATATCTACGTGTTGTTTATGATCTTGCATGCTTTCCGTTACTAGTAGATGCTATGGCCAAGTAGATGCTTGTAACTCCAAGAGGGAGTACTTATGCTCGATAGTGGGTTCATGCCTGCATTGACACCTGGGACAGTGACAGAAAGTTCTAAGGTTGTGTTGTGCTGTTGCCACTAGGGATAAAACATTGATGCTATGTCTAAGGATGTAGTTGTTGATTACATTACGCACCATACTTAATGCAATTGTCTGTTGCTTTGCAACTTAATACCGGGAGGGTTCGGATGATAACCTGAAGGTGGACTTTTTAGGCATAGATGCAGTTGGATGGCGGTCTATGTACTTTGTCGTAATGCCCAATTAAATCTCACTATACTCATCATGATATGTATGTGCATGGTCATGCTCTCTTTATTTGTCAATTGCCCAACTGTAATTTGTTCACCCAACATGCTGTTCGTCTTATGGGAGAGACACCTCTAGTGAACTGTGGACCCCGGTCCAATTCTCTTTACTGTAATACAATCTACTGCAATACTTGTTCTACTGTTTTCTGCAAACAATCATCTTCCACACAATACGGTTAATCCTTTGTTACAGCAAGCCGGTGAGATTGACAACCTCACTGTTTCGTTGGGGCAAAGTACTTTGGTTGTGTTGTGCAGGTTCCACGTTGGTGCCGGAATCCCTGGTGTTGCGCCGCACTACATCCCGCCGCCATCAACCTTCGACGTGCTTCTTGACTCCTACTGGTTCGATAAACCTTGGTTTCTTACTGAGGGAAACTTGCTGCTGTACGCATCACACCTTCCACTTGGGGTTCCCAACGAGCGTGTGCTTTACGCGTCATCACGCGTCCGAAGCAAGGTCGACATGGGCGCGGCGTCTCCGGCGAGCTAGCGAGCTAGGCGAGGGCGTGGCGCTGTTCTGCGGTTCCTGGCGAGTCGTTTGGCGGCGACAGCTTGGTCGGGCGGCGGCTGGTTTGGTCGCATTGCTTCCACGACTGCCGCGGCGTTCACGGGAACATGTCATCATCTCCGGCGCCGGCGGTCACGGGTCTGGGTTCCGAGCGTGTCTGGCGCGGCTGAGGTGTCACGGCGATGCTCAACCTGTCGAGGGAGGGGCCAGGGCTTGCTCGAGGTGGTGGCGCGGCGCGTGGCCAGTGACGTCTGCGAGCGTGCACACGCGCGACGTCATCGGCATGGCGTCGCCGTGCTGGGCGCGTGTGCTCCGGCCAGTGTCGAGCTCCTCCTCGACCGTGGCGATGCTAGGCGGTGCTAGGGCAGCAAGGTGGAGCTCTGGGACATGGTGGCCGTGGCTGGAGAAGAAAGAGGAGAGGGGTGGCTCGACATGTGGCATGTGGCCGGCATGGCCATGCCATAGCTTGCTATGCCTCTCTCCTTAGGGTTCCTATGTGCCATTAAGGTTGAGAGGGGGCAGGGGGGCCATTTAGAATAGGTTGGGATAGATTAGGGTTGAGGTAGGTCACTATTTCAAATAGTGTCAAATAGTTCCATATTTGGAATTTGTGAATTTTGTCCAAATTTGATTGAATTCAAATGGTTGACCAATTTGAATTGTGTGTGTTTAGTTGAGTTGTATTTGACCAGAGATGATGAGAGGTGGTGGTGGAAAAGTTTAATTCAAAGATTTGCAAAAATTGATAAGTGGGAGATTGTTACATATGTTAAAAAGTTGCAACTTTGGTTGAGCATAGCTAATGATCAAGAAAGAATTTGGCATGGTGATCTTTACAAAAAGTGTTCACCTTGATGTTGACTTTGATGTGGTGCAAAGAGTTAGCAAGAATTGGTTTGGGAAAAATGAATGGCAAGGGCTCAAAGTGGTGATCAGACTATAAATTTCAGTTTTGACCATTATCATATGTGAGTGGGATTTGTGTTTGAAAACCATTTGAATTGTGAATCTTTGATTCCAAAAGTTGTAGTAAGTGTTTAATAACATTACTCAACTAATGGTGAAGACCAAATAGGTCTAGGGTCAAAATTTATAAAAATGCCATAGGGCATATGTGAGGGTTTTTAGGGTTTTCTATTTTATGAAATTTCTTCCTCTTTGATTTATTTGATTGGTGATCTTCATATGATCACTCTAGGGTTTTAGAGCATAGCAAATACAAGTAATAACAATCATCATGGCATATCACTCAAATGCACAAGTCCTATGCATGGTACTATATGCAAAAAGAAAAGTTTTTGTTGGTTTGAAATTTTGCTTTCTGAAATTTTCTAACTTTCTTTTTATTGAATTTTGGGGTGTTACAAACCCTTCCCCCTTACAAAAGATCTCATCCCGAGATCGAAAAGAAAGTTAGGTACTAAAGAGATCTGGGTACTCCTTCTTCATGAAGTCTTCGCGTTCCCATGTGGCTTCATCCTCGGTATGATTGCTCCATTGGATCTTCAGAAACTTGATGCTTCGGGTGCGGGTGGTTCGGTAAGCTTCTTCCAGAATGCGAATCGGCACTTCGCGGTAAGTCAGATCCTTGTTGATATCCACCGATCGGTGATCGATGTTCTTGAACACTTCGGTCTTCTCCGGGACTTCAAGGCATTTCCGGAGAAGTGAGATGTGAAACACGTCGTGCACCGCCGACATTTCTTCAGGCAACTCCAGTTGATAAGATACTTCACCTCGGCGACTGAGGACTTGGAAAGGTCCGACATAGCGGGGTGCAAGTTTTCCTTTCAGTTGGAACCTTTGCATTCCTTTCAAGGGGGATACTTTGAGATAGACGAAGTCTCCGATCTCAAAGGTCATCTCCCGACGTCTCTTGTCGGCGTAGCTCTTCTGCCTGGATTGCGCAGTCTGGAGGTACTCTCGGATCTTGTGGACTTTCTCTTCGGCTTCACGAAGAACGTCTGGGCCGAAAACTTGGCTCTCTCCGACTTCTGACCAGTTCAGGGGGGTACGGCACTTCCTTCCGTACAAGGCTTCAAAGGGGGCCATCTGTAGGCTGGCTTGGAAACTATTGTTGTAAGAGAATTCTGCGTAAGGTAGGCAGTCTTCCCACTTGGATCTGTATTCCAGTACGCATGCTCTAAGCATGTCTTCCAGTATCTGGTTTACTCTCTCGATCTGTCCGTCGGTCCGAGGGTGATAGGCAGTGCTGAAATTTAGGCGAGTGCCTAGTCCTTCATGCACTTTCTCGCGAACCTTGAGGTGAACTGTGATCCTCTATCTGACACTATCGATTTGGGGGTTCCGTGCAGAGCGACTATTCTGGAGATGTAAAGTTCAGCTAACTTTGGGCCTTGATAGGTGGTTTTGACGGCGATGAAATGGGCGACTTTGGTCAATCTATCGACCACCACCCATATTGAATCATTGCCTTTGCTGGATTTGGGCAGTCCGGTGATAAAGTCCATTCCTACGGAGTCCCATTTCCATTCCGGAATCTGGAGGGGTTGTAACAGTCCGGCGGGTCGTTGATGTTCTGCCTTGACTCTCTGACAGATGTCACACTTAGCAATATAGCTACCGATCTCTCTCTTCATTCCGTGCCACCAAAATTGTTCTTTTAGGTCCTGGTACATCTTGGTACCTCCGGGGTGGATTGAGTAAAGGGTGTCATGGGCTTCTTGCAGAATGACTTGTTTCAAGTCAGAGTCCGATGGTACGCAGAGACGTTCTTTGTACCAAAGAACTCCGGCTTCGTCTACGGTGAATCCGGGGGCTTTTCCTGCGGCTATCTGTTTCTTGATTCCGTCAATGCTAGCGTTGTCTTTCTGGGCTTCCTTGATCTGACCAACCAAGGTGGGTTGCAGTTCTATGCTGGCTAGGAATCCTTCACTAACAAGTTCAAGTTTGAACTGTTCAAACTCTTGATGCAAGCTGGGCTGTTCAGTTGCGAGCATGGAGTTCAACTGACATGGCAGTCGACTCAAAGCATCCGCTACCACATTGGCCTTGCCGGGGTGGTAGTGAATCTCCATGTCGTAATCCTTGATCAATTCGATCCATCGGCGTTGTCTCATGTTCAACTCTTTCTGGGTGAATATGTATTTGAGGCTTTTGTGGTCGGAGTAGATCTCGCATCGATTACCCATGAGGTAATGACGCCAAACTTTCAGGGCTAGGACCACGGCTGCAAGCTCGAGGTCGTGGGTTGGGTAGTTCTGTTCATGTTGCTTGAGTTGTCTTGAAAGGTAGGATACAACGACAAACTTGTCCAAAAAGTTCATGAAGATCTTATTCATGAGATTCATGAAATAAGCGGGGGCATTGGTCAGTCCAAATGACATGACGTTGTACTCATACAATCCATATCTGGTGGTAAAGGCAGTTTTTGGAATGTCGGTGGCTCGGATCTTCAGTTGGTGGTATCCAGTTCTAAGATCTATCTTGGAGAAAACTCGGGATCTGGTGAGTTGGTCAAACAAGTCTTCGATCTTGGGTAAGGGGTACTTGTTTTTGATGGTGACATCGTTAAGCTTACGATAGTCCGTGCATAAACGATTTGCACCATCTTTCTTGTCGACAAACAAGACGGGGGATCTCCAGGGGGATGCACTTGGTCTAATCAAACCTTTGGCTAACATGTCATCTATTTGTTTCTTCAGTTCCACCAGCTCCGCTGCGTTCATGCTGTAGGCTCTCTGGGCTATGGGTCCAGTTCCGGGAATTAACTCGATGATAAACTCGATATCCCGATCCGGGGGCATACCGGGTAGATCATCCGGAAACACATCAGGGTAGCGACAAACGACCCTGATTTGATCCAGAGTTGGCTTGGATACACTTTGGTTGCAGGTAAATTTTCTGGGTAGTTTTTCAGAGACGTGCTCAACTACGATACCGGTGCTGCTAGTCATGGTTATGGCTTTCTTGGCGCAGTCTATCAATCCATTGTGCTTGGACATCCAGTCCATTCCTAGGACAACTTCCAAACCCTTGGTTCCAAGTATGATTAGATTTGCAAAGAAATCTACATCATGGATTTTGATTGGCACATTTTTGCAAAATTTTCTGGCTTTGGTGGTTGATCCGGGGATTTGGACTATCATAACATGTTTCAAACTGAGAGGTTGAATTTTACTTGTTGATGCAAAGTCTTCGGTGACAAAGGAATGAGATGCTCCGGAATCAAACAACACTCTGGCAGGGATGTGGTTGACAGAAAACATACCCAGTACCACATCTGGTGCTTCCTGGGCTTCTTCAGCGTTCATGTGGTAGAGGCGGCCGTTGCGATTGTTGGGGTTGTTGGGGGCGAACTTCTTGCCGGTGGAGACACGGCGTTGTTGCTGAGCAGGTGCAGCGGTGTTGCCGGCGAGCTTGGCAAGACGCTTGGGACACTCGTTGGAGTAGTGCCCCACTACACCACACTCATAACAAGTGATAGTGGTCTTGTCCTGCTTGTTCGCAACGGGAACGGCATTGCTTCCGGTTCTGGGAGCGGTGTTGGTGTTGGTGTTGTTGTTGTTAGGGGCTCGGGGTGGAGCGCGGTTGTAGTTGTTGTTGTTGTAGTTGTGGTTGTAGCCTCCTGGCTTGGAGTTTCCTCCACTCCGGTTCTGATAACCGGGGCGAGAGTTCTGCATCTGGGGTTTGTTGTTTCTTGGAGTGAAACCTCCGCTTGAGCTGGGGCGAAACTTCTGGGGGTGGCTTGATCCACTCTGATTCGCCATGCGGCGCTTGCGGTTCTCATTGGCTTGGTTCAACTTTCCCTCCATCTGGATGGCGGAGTCGACAAGGGCTTCGAGATCGGCGAAGGGGATGTTGACGAGGACAGTCTGCATCTCATCATGCAGTCCGTTCAGGAATCTCTCCTTCCTCTTTTCAACGGTGTCGGTCTCATCAGGGGCATACCTTGACAGGGTGAGAAACTTGTCGCGGTATTCAACCACCGTCATGCGACCTTGTTTCAGCTCACGGAATTCATCCCTCATCTTCTTGATAAGACCCGGGGGTACATGGTACTTGCTGAACTTGAGTTTGAAATCCTCCCAAGTCATGAATTGACCTCCGTTCATGGCACGGGTGCTTGTCCACCAAGCGCGGGCTGGTCCAGCGAGATAGTGAGTGGCAAACAAGACCTTCTCGTTGGCTTCCACTCCGGCTACCTCCAGATTGTTCTCCATAGTCTGGAGCCAATCGTCGGCGTCGAGGGGCTCCTCGGTCTTGCTAAACACCGGAGGGTTGGTGTTTTGGAAGTTCTTGAGCTTGGATCCGGGGTGGTCATGATTCCCATGGCCTTGGTTGGCGATGTTCTGCAAGGCGATGAGGTTGGCTTGGCGTTCGGCTCTTTCGGTTTCCCGGTCAGCAAGCATGGTTTGCAGCAGTTGCAGCATCGCGTCGTTGGTGCGATTCGGAGGGGCCATCTGAAGATGTAGAAGATTATGAGATAAGAGGGAACATTCTATGGTTCATTTTGGTTAAGTTCGAAAAACATTTGAGAACTTGTAATCTTTTCATGACAAACATAACATTCATTCATTCATGCAACACATAGTACAAACTACCCACATACTCCAATGGTTTTAAGAACCATTCTCATGCTACGATACAAGGGACGGGATACAACTCACACCTACTATAAGTGAACTAGTGCAACTACTCCTCATCATCGACATCGATCGGGACGTAGTCATCGGGTCCTGCCTCCAGGAACTCGTAATCCTCCTCCTCGGTGTTCTCGTCCTCCTCAAAGTCGTTGTCGTCGCTCAGGAAGGCATCTCTTCCCTGAATGTCGATGCCTCCGTCGTCATCCTCCAGCTGACGAATCTGATCCTCCTGGGCCTTGACAGTGGCCTCAAGTGACGCGATCCGGGCGCGAAGGCGACGAATCGTAGCGTCCTTCTTGGCACGCTGCTGGCGAAGGCTCTTGCGATCGTTGTTGAGTAGCTTGATCGCCTCACCCTGCTCGGTGATGTGAGCGTGGGTCTGGTTCGCGTAAGCGCGAGTGGCGTCGAGGTCCCTCTGAGTCTGGTAGAGCATGAAGTCCAGGTGCTCAGCATGGTGCCTCAACTCCGGGTGCGGCTGCAGCTCCATGGGCACTCCCACGGCATCACGCCTCACAAGGTGGGCGTAGCGAGAGGCGAGGATGCTCACCACGTTCTGTCCACAGAGGCGCGCAAGTGCCTCCTGAAGACCACGTGCGAGTCCGTCGAGCCAGTTGCTCTCGCGGAAGGAGAAGAGGATCCTCTCCGAGGTGGGAGGCTCCATCTTGCCCCTCAAGTCGGCAGTGATCACCCACTGCAACTCTCCTCCGGGCGTGTCGTCCAGCTGAACCCCGTGAAACTCGGGGTGTGGACGCCCAAGGAAGTCAGAGACGGCGTTGAGGTCGTGCTCGAAGATCAAGCTTCCTCCATTCCCAAGCTGGTAAAACTTGGTGTTGATGGGTTCATTCAGCGCCATCTGAAAGAGAATTGGATGAGTAAGTTAGAGAGTGCAAAGTGTGGCAAAGTTTTAAGTTGATTCAAATAAGATAGACATGATTCATCAAATTTTGGCAAAGTCTCAAAGACAAGAGTGTAGTAAATTTTCACAAATAATTTCTTTCATTTGATTTCAAAGTTAAGGTTTTCAGAACGCCCATTCTAACTAAGGTCTTCTAAGGTCAAACAATGGCTCTGATACCAACTTGTCAACACCCGGATTTTTAAGTCCAAATGCCTATTATGTCATACATCGCAATCCCAGGAATATTGTTGTTGCGAGGCATAATAGTTAAGTATCACAGTCATCATTTATTACAAACCATAAGTCTTACAAATTTGGAATCACATGATCCATATTACACGAATAGTTGATCTATTGATCAACGAACACACACAAGTTCATAGTTCAACATAGCGGAAGCGTAAGATACAAGGACTCTCTAGTCCACAGGCCAACGCTTGACGTCGGAAGGCGCTTAGTTGTCGTAGGTGTCCTGCTGGTCATCTCCTTGGTCATCTTCATACTCTGGCCATTTGAATAGCCAGGGACAAAGCCATGAGTACGTTGAGTACTCGGAAACTAATACTAATGTAAGTGCTAGACATTCTAGTATGGTTTGCTAAGCTCTAGTTTATTTGCATAAAGCTGGTTTTAGTTCACAAAGTTTGAGAAAAGCCTATTCAAGTGCTAACTAACTCAAGTGGGAACATTAGTGTCATTCCCACCATTCAAGTGGTGATTTCAATTCAATTCACCACAAGTCATTTCACCATCATCCTTTTCAACATCATTTTCAAAGATATGACATCGGAAACTGTATGGCCTTTCCAACCATCCGTAACCGTGGACGCGGCTATTCGAATAGGTTTACCCTCTGCAGAGGTTGCACACTTGTGCCACAACATTTGATTTCATCCGTCGGGATTTCCCCGAATCATCGTAACACAGTACGCGGATCATCAACCATAACCTTTCATTTACATACCCTAGTATGAGCACCTCTCCCCATGAGCTTGGCCTCCCAGTGAAGACCAATCAACACAGGGAGCGCACAGGAGCTTGGGCCGGACATTCACCTCATTTCGCATCATATCATATCATTTCTTTTGTTGTAGAGGCAGCTTTCGGCATAACCCCGATGACGCTTGTTTAGAGGGAACCCATACTAAGACGCATAAACTTCCAGTTAAGCCCTACCCATAATCAGGTATTGTGGGGGTACTTAATAATTGGAAAGGTATCGCATTCAAACCAACATCATTGTTTATCAAAAATCACCATCTTCTCTTGTTCACATTCACCTTCAAAAACATTCAATGGAATGCATCTTCATTCCAAGGTTTCAAATCCATTTCAAAATCACATTGTTCCCATCTAGAGTAGTCAAGTTTTATTTCATTAGCACTAGCTCTAAATCATGAGGGGTGCTATCTTGCTTTGCTTGGAAGAGACTAACTAACTACTCTAGTAACCAACTTGTACTTTGACCAAAGTTAACTATAAAAGTAACTCATTTAGAAAACAAGTAAAGCTGGTAAAGTAAAATTGGGATAGGCTTATGTAAGATAAGATAAGAATCATGGTGCCTTGCCCCAAGGGGCTTTGCACTTTGCAAGAATAATAGCTTGCCTTGGTAGTTCTCAAACTGTTCCTCCTCCTCCTCTTGGTAGCAACCTTCTTCTTCGGCGTATTCTCCGGTGCTACCGTCTAAATTTGAATACGAGTATAATTACTCACTAATTCAATGGCTATTCCATACATCACATATAACACACAAACTACTCTATGCACACAAATAAATTAACTAGGGTGCATGGGTTGTGGGGGTTAAGTAGAATTCACTTCTTTGTATTTCATATGTAAATGATAGTTTCCATAGGGTTCTTGAGAAATAATTTCCTCTCATTGAAATCTTCTTAAGATTTAATTTCTCAAACAATCATGTATGAACTCATATTGACCTAAGTCAAATGTTCATCATCATCATTTGTGAAAATGATTTAAATGAGGTAGATCACCTCATACTATTTAAATAACACTACATTTGATTTAAATCTCAAGTAATTCATATAAGAGAGTTTGGGACCAGGGGTCCAAACATCCCATGAATTCATGTGAGACAAGTTTAAGTGAAGTGTAAGACTCCACATAATTTACTTTAATAGTTTTGGACAATATCAACTAGTTAAACTAGCCATAATATCCATTCATTAAGCTATGGCATGATCATACAAGGTGACCACACCATTTTATTGCATAAACAATTAGTGTAAGTCAAATGTGAGCTATTAGAGTTGGAATTAACTTAATATCTATTTTGGTTGATTTTTAAGAATTATTTGAATAGGGAAAAGTCCCTGTCTTGTTATTTTTATCACATTTATTCTACAAAGAATCTGGCCATGAGGCCAGTGGCATTGGCTAGATAATTTCTCTAGCTTTCCAACACAATAAAATTCATTGAATTTGGCTAAGCCAATTTGAATCTATGGATTTTCAAAGTTTGGGCAGTATTGAATTTGTTTGGAATTATTTAAATCGAATTTGAATTAAAAGGGCCGGCGGGAAAGCTAGGTGGGCCAAAAGGGTTTAAAACGGCCCAAGGCCAGCCCACCACGCGTCTGTGCCCGCGTGGGCTGCCTGACAAGGGGGCTCCACCTGTCAGCGGCGTTTAAACACCGAATCGGTATGGATTAACCAGAGGCGTAGGATTAGAACAGGATCGGACGGTGCCAGTGCATCGTCTTCTCCGGCGAGAGGCCGAGGGTCTGGCGGCGAGGGTAGGGGGTCGGAGAGCTTACGGCGGCTCCAGCGAGGGTTGGCAGTATGCTCGACGAGGTTGTGGACGACGGCGAGTCTCCTGGTAGCAGTGGCGTCGCCTGAGGTGGTCGGGATCGTCGGCGATTGCTGCAGAGCTTCCGCGGCGGTGAGCTTCCGATTGGCCTTGCTCCGGCGAGAATCGAGCGAGTGGTGTGGTGGTTGAGAAGCGGTGAGAGGTGGGGAGTGCGGTGGTGTGCTCAAATCGACAAGGGGAGGTCTCCTTTTATAGGCGCGCGAGGGTGCTGCGCGTCCGAAGCAAGGTCGACATGGGCGCGGCGTCTCCGGCGAGCTAGCAAGCTAGGCGAGGGCGTGGCGCTGTTCTGCGGTTCCTGGCGAGTCGCTTGGCGGCGACAGCTTGGTCGGGCGGCGGCTGGTTTGGTCGCATTGCTTCCACGACTGCCGCGGCGTTCACGGGAACATGTTGTCGTCTCCGGCGCCGGCGGTCACGGGTCTGGGTTCCGAGCGTGTCTGGCGCGGCTGAGGTGTCACGGCGATGCTCAACCTGTCGAGGGAGGGGCCAGGGCTTGCTCGAGGTGGTGGCGCGGCGCGTGGCCAGTGACGTCTGCGAGCGTGCACACGCGCGACGTCATCGGCATGGCGTCGCCGTGCTGGGCGCGTGTGTTCCGGCCAGTGTCGAGCTCCTCCTCGACCGTGGCAATGCTAGGCGGTGCTAGGGCAGCAAGGTGGAGCTCTGGGACATGGTGGCCGTGGCTGGAGAAGAAAGAGGAGAGGGGTGGCTCGACATGTGGCATGTGGCCGGCATGGCCATGCCATAGCTTGCTATGCCTCTCTCCTTAGGGTTCCTATGTGCCATTAAGGTTGAGAGGGGGCAGGGGGACCATTTAGAATAGGTTGGGATAGATTAGGGTTGAGGTAGATCACTATTTCAAATAGTGTCAAATAGTTCCATATTTGGAATTTGTGAATTTTGTCCAAATTTGATTGAATTCAAATGGTTGACCAATTTGAATTGTGTGTGTTTAGTTGAGTTGTATTTGACCAGAGATGATGAGAGGTGGTGGTGGAAAAGTTTAATTCAAAGATTTGCAAAAATTGATAAGTGGGAGATTGTTACATATGTTAAAAAGTTGCAACTTTGGTTGAGCATAGCTAATGATCAAGAAAGAATTTGGCATGGTGATCTTTACAAAAAGTGTTCACCTTGATGTTGACTTTGATGTGGTGCAAAGAGTTAGCAAGAATTGGTTTGGGAAAAATGAATGGCAAGGGCTCAAAGTGGTGATCAGACTATAAATTTCAGTTTTGACCATTATCATATGTGAGTGGGATTTGTGTTTGAAAACCATTTGAATTGTGAATCTTTGATTCCAAAAGTTGTAGTAAGTGTTTAATAACATTACTCAACTAATGGTGAAGACCAAATAGGTCTAGGGTCAAAATTTATAAAAATGCCATAGGGCATATGTGAGGGTTTTTAGGGTTTTCTATTTTATGGAATTTCTTCCTCTTTGATTTATTTGATTGGTGATCTTCATATGATCACTCTAGGGTTTTAGAGCATAGCAAATACAAGTAATAACAATCATCATGGCATATCACTCAAATGCACAAGTCCTATGCATGGTACTATATGCAAAAAGAAAAGTTTTTGTTGGTTTGAAATTTTGCTTTCTGAAATTTTCTAACTTTCTTTTTATTGAATTTTGGGGTGTTACAGGGACCTCCCAGGCCGGAAAATCTGCCCCCGGGCCGGATTATCCGCCCCCCGAAAATCGCCCCTGGACTGGGCCGGATATTTGCCCAGAATTGGTCATTCGGGCCGGATTATCCGCCGGAAAGATCATGCTGGAAACCATCATAGTCCAACAAGGGAGGATAGAAACAAATGATGA
Source organism: Lolium perenne (assembly GCF_019359855.2). Classification (NCBI taxonomy): domain Eukaryota; kingdom Viridiplantae; phylum Streptophyta; class Magnoliopsida; order Poales; family Poaceae; genus Lolium; species Lolium perenne. The sequence continues at coordinate 52,104,190 of NC_067245.2, forward strand.
AAGGTTTGACCTATCTAAAAAAGACATACCGGTAAAACCTCCAATCTCGAAAATGCAACAAGTTGCCCATGCAAAAACCATTCTCAATGAACTAGAGCTTGTCATGAGAATAAGCACAAGATCTAAAACATCACATGGATAAGATCCAAATAAAACCAAGAAAGATGATGAACCAAACTCGAAAACGCAACAAGTGATCTATGCGAAATCCGTTTTCGATGAACTAGAGTTTGTCATGAGAATAAGCACAAGCTCTAAAACATCACATGGATAAGGTCCAAATAACAACCAAGAAAGATGATGCAAGGATGCAAAGGTTTGAGTTCTCTCCGAACGATACGATCGAGTTACTCACTCTAGAGCCCTCTTGTCATGAGAATAAGCACAAGCTCTACAACATCACATGGATAAGGTCCAAATAACAACCAAGAAAGATGATGCAAGGATGCAAAGGTTTGAGCTCTCTCCGAACGATACGATCGAGTTACTCACTCGAGAGCCCTCTTGATAGTACGGCAACTAAACTATAAACCGGTCTCCGACTACACTATGAGACCTGTTGTGGGTATACTTCATGGGTGTACCATCGACAGTGCCTAGATCCGGCAAGCCCGGGTGGCCCACAGATGGTGATGAGGCATGTGGCCCATCGGGCGGCCCAGTTGCTGTTGATCATGAAGGAAGAAGTCCAGCCCAGGATCAGCAGGCCGGATCCGTACCGACCTAGGAGTGACCCGGATCCAGGGAGGCCCATGAGGAACCCGGATCCAGTACGACGTGTATGGAAGGCGGATCCGTGGCGTGCACGGCAAGATATTGTACCGTAGCTAGGCTATCTGTAATCCGGCTAGGACTCTCCATGTAAACCCTAGATCCGTGCGCCTTTATAAGCCGGATCCCGGGAGCCCTAGAGGCACAACCACAACTCATTGTAACAACGCGAAAGCGCCCAGATAATACCAGACAAGCAGCAGTAGGCCCTGTCATCGTGCAGGTGTTCCGAAGCTGGGTAACTCGCGTACCACCGTCCCGTGTGCACTCCGCCCTATGGCCCCTACTTCTTCTCCCCCTCGTGAGGATCCCTCCTCCGAGGTACCGTCGATTAGGCAACGACAGTTGGCGCCCACCGCGGGGCCTGTGGCGTCTGGAGGCCGGAACCGGGAGGGTTCCGCCATGGGAAGCTACGACGACACCATCGCTGTGGGGCGCGTCCTTTACGCCGGAAATCTGCCGATCGTCCCTCCGGATGAGTGCTGGATTCCGGCTAGGACAAACCCCGTCAAGCTCTCCATCGTCCCAATTGGCGGCATTCACATCTTCATCGGGAAACCGTCGATTCCGACGGAAACCCACCGGTAAGTAACGCAGACGCGACCGCCGCAGAGCTGGACGCCGTCGCGAAGATCCGATCTGAGATGCGGGAGCTTCCCAAGGAAGATTCCGCCTCGGATCTGGAAATTTCAAAGCCCACCCAATCCGCCCCGAGCAGGAAACAAAGGAGGAAGACCAATGCAGATCCGCCTGGGATTCCACGGTGTTAGAAAAGCAGAGGTGCCACTTCGTACACTTCTTGGCCCATACCGCCGGAACCGCCCCTCAAGAAGACGGAGTTGGTCCTGAGCAGGTAGAGGCACCGGAAAGCGGCGCAGATCCGGATCAGGCTCAGCTTGTCGGAGAAAGCGAAGCTCCGGTTGAAGAGTCGATTTTGGGCAATCTGAGCCCAATTTCCGGCGACACCCCGTCCACGGAATCTGATGACTTCGTTCGCAAGATAAGGGAGTACGGATACGGCGATCAGCCTGAAGTCGACTCCGCCCAGCCCAAGCAGGTTCTCGCAACGGTAGCAGCGGCTGGGACAAAGCGGATCCGGAGACCAAGTCAGCCAATCTGACCCCCAACCATCCCATCAAGGATCTCCAATGTCTCGAGTGCGACCCCAAAGGGATTCTCCCTCGGAGGAAATCTTGTCGGCGAGAGGAGGTGGCCGCGCGAGCAGTTCTTAACACACCTATAACCCCGGGCGACGCCGCAGATCTGGAGGCCCTAGAGACCGCGGAAAGGAAATGCTGGCCACAGCCAAGAGGCTCGCCGATACCGAAGCTGCGTTAAGGATAGGAAGGGCAGATCATGCAGCCTGGACGGAAAACTTCGAGAGACAGGACCGCGAGATTGCTGCCACACTCGAGCAGGTCAAGAGCATGAGGGCTGAGTGGGAGGTAAAGATGACCTATGCGCAGGCGGAGGCCGATCGAATTGTTAGAGAAGCAATTCCGCCTCGCAGAATACCCTTCAACACGCCCGCAGATCACCAGCCGCTGGAAACTCCAAAGGACAACATGCAGAAAGCTGCGGAATTGCTGAAGAAGAAGGACGAAGAAGTTGATATCAACTATCTCCGCACACTTGTCGCTTCAGCAATGCAGCAGCAGAACAAGGCAGATACTTCGCGCAGGTTGGAATCCAATCCGGATAACTGTGTATCTACCGCGCAGAAGGACGATGAATCGCACACCGGATCGTCGGAGCGCAGAAGAAGGGCCAGGGAGCACCCAAATCCGATCCCCGTTCCGTCACATACGCCTCCGTCGGATCCAAGGAAGGGAAAGGACGCGATGTACTCCGGAAGAGACAAATACCGCAACCCCTCACCTCCACCCAACGGTTACCCGCGACCCCCTCGCCGCCGTAGTCCAGCCGGAAACACCAGGCCCCTAGGGCATGGTGCGCTTGTTATCCGCGATAACGTGCTGCCAAGAAACAGAAACAGGGAGCGCTCGCCGGAACCTCGCCGGAATCAGAACAATGTTCATGAGCCTGAGCCCAGGAGGAGTCGGAATGAAGATCGCGGTCCAGAGCCTCGCCGGAACCGCGATCCGTAACCTCGTCGGAGCCGCGATCCGGAACCTCGCAGGAGCCGGGACCCGAGCCTCGTCGGAGCCGTGACCCGGAGCCTCGCCGGAACGACCGGGGCAGCCAGCGCCAAGGCGAAGGCAGCCACGGGAGCCGGAGTCAGCACCAGGAAGGCCGAGGAGATTCAGATGGCGGAAGCAAGAAGTCAGACCGCCCACCTCGCAGGTCTCCCTCACCACCACCTAGCGGTGGCGGCGGAGGTGGAGGCGGAGGCAATGGCCGGAGATCTCGCTCTCGCTCCAAGTCTCCTCGCCACGGCTCGCGCGACGCGCGGGACCGCCTTAACGAGTACAGAACCGACTACATTGGTCCGAAGTGCTTTGGCAGGATGATTCGAGAGGAACCAAAGCCAAGGATGAACCTCAAGCTACCCGGAAATCTGAAGCATTATGATGGCACCGAAAGGCCGGATACCTGGATTGAGGATTACTACAATGCTGTAACCTTCGCCGGAGGAACCCCTAACATCGCTGCCGCATGCTCCAGATTGTACCTTGTAGGTCCAGCCCGGATGCGGCTCGGCGACCTCGAGAAGAACTCCATCTTTTGCTTTGGTTCGACTGAAGAACGCTTTTGAGAAACACTTCAGGGGGCACCTACAAGAGACCTGCCACAACAAGCGACCTACGAGGCTTGCATCCGTAAGAAGGGCGAAACATCAAGGAATTTCCTCACCCGATGGTTGGCATGCGAAACGAGTGCGAGAACGTTGACAACCGCACGCAATGCACGCCTTCATTGGGGGCTTGCAGCGAGGAGGATTGCTGCGACACAAGCTAACCTGCATGGTCAATGCAAATCAACCGACGTTGGATGACATGATCACCATCGCTAGCGATCACACCTGCCGCCGACGACGACGCAGCGGTGATCTCGCAGCCACGGCAATCCCCACTGCACCAACAAAAGAAGAACCGTGACAACGGCGGCAGCAGCAGCCATAAGCGCAAGAACCCCGATGACCGTAAGAGTGGCGGATCCGAGATGGTCGCCATGGCGTTTCAACGCGGAGGTCCAGGAGGCGGAAGAGGACGCGGACGCGGAGGCGGAGCCGGCAGGGTCGGCAGCATACCTCCGAGGTCACTGCTGCCGGATCCCGCGCACCGCAAACCTATGAAGAGTACAGAGACATGCCCTGTCTGGCCCATCTGGATCCGGTTACAGGGAAGTCCACTCATACCAACCGCAACTGCAAGTGGGTCAATGATCTAAAGAACGACCCGGAGGCCGGATACAAGCGCGCCCGGAAGCACCGCCCTCGCGGAAAAGGTGGCAAGGGCAAGAACAAGGACAAGGAGGACGATAGTTCCGAGGCGATGGATGAGGATGATAACTCGCCGGATCCCAAGGCAGGATCCGCAGGAAAATCCAACCCATTCGACAAAAAGAGCGTGGGGGCTTACCACACTTTCCTCGGAACCCCAACAGTACGCGCCTCCAAGTCAGCTACCCGGATCCTGAACGCCATAGTTCCGGCGTGCCGCAAAGACGTCAGGTGGTCGGAAATCCCGTGCACATTTGATCGGAAGGATCATCCCGCAATTGTACCAAAGGAGTGCTACGCCTTGGTTGTAAGTCCCCGCATAGACGGGTATGACTTCTCCAAGTGCCTCATGGATGGCGGAGCTAGCCTGAACATCATGTACTGGAGACTCTAGAGCGGATGAACCTCACCAAGGAACAGCTCAAACACAGCACCACTGAGTTTCATGGCGTGGTTCCGGGTAAGAAGGCGAACTCCCTCGGCAGCATCACACTTCCCGTGGCTTTTGGCGATGTTCATAATTTCCGCGAAGAGAAGATCACGTTTGAAGTTGTGCCCTTCAAGAGCTCCTACCACGTCATCTTCGGCAGGCCCACCTACCACAAGTTCCACGCAAGAGCGTGCTACATCTACAACAAGCTCAAGATTCCGGGTCCTAAAGGTATGATTACCGTATCCGGAGACTACAAAAAAGCTCATGAGTGCGAGTTAGGCGAAGCCGCCTTCGCAGAGTCTGTGATATCCGGAGAAGAGCTGAAAGGCTACAGAGCCGCGGTGGATCCGACTGAGATGCAGACCACCAAGAAGCAAATCTCCGAGCAGAAAACCTCCTTCAAGCCCGCGATAGAAACCAAGAAGCACGACCTCATCCCAGGTGACTCTTCCAAGCAGGTTTCGATCGGAGCCAACATGGACCCCAAATAGGAAAGCGCGCTCGTCGAGTTCCTCCGCGCTAACATGGATATCTTCGCATGGCAACCTTCGACATGTCCGGAGTACCTAGGGAACTCGCCGAGCACTACCTCAACATAAATCCGGGGGCCAAACCAAGAAGCAAGCTATGCGACGCTTTGGAGATAAGAAGCGCCGCGCCATAGGAATGGAACTAGCAAAGTTACTAGAAGCAGGTTTTGTAATAGAAGTTATCCATACCGATTGGGTCGCGAATCCCGTCCTTGTACCCAAAAAGAACACTGAAATACTAAGAATGTGCATCGATTACTACGGCTTGAACAAACATTGCCCGAAGGATCCGTTCCCCTTGCCGCGCATTGACCAAGTCATTGATTCGACGAGGCGGGGCGGAACTTCGTGTTTTCTTGATGCGTATTCCGGGTATCATCAGATCCGGATGAAGGAATCCGACCAAAAGGCGACTTCATTCATTACCCCCTTTGGTACTTACTGCTATGTTACTATGCCTTTTGGTTTGAAAAATGCAGGTGCTACTTACCAACGTACGATGCGGCGGTGCTGAAGGACCAAATTGGCCGAACGTGCACGCGTACGTCGACGACAGCCCGGTCATGACCCGGACAGGATCCGACTTGATCAGCGATCTCACGAAACCTTCGACAACCTCCGCAGGTACAAGATGATGTTGAATCCGCTGAAGTGCGTCTTTGGCGTGCCAGTAGGAAAACTCCTTGGCTTCATAGTCTCTCACAGAGGCATTGAGGTTAACCCGGAAAAGATCAAGGCAATCCTGTGCATCAAAAGGCCAACTTGTCTCAAAGATGTGCAACGACTAACTGGTTGTGTTGCAGCAATCGCAGGTTTGTCAGCCGTCTTGGCGAGAAGGCACTACCTCTGTACAAGCTGCTGAAGAAAACAGAGACAAATTTATGCAGGGACGACGCGGGCGATGCAGCTCTTCGAGGGTTGAAGGAGATACTCACCTCCCCGCCTATCTTGGCAGCTCCAAAGTAGAGTCGAGCCAATGCTCCTTTATCCGGCAGCTACCAACAAAGTCGTCAGCCTCGTCATCGTGGTGGAGCGAAAGGAAGAAGGTCATGAATATGACGTCCGTGAGACCTGTCTACTACATCAGCGAGGTGCCGACGGAATCAAAACAGAGATATCCTCACTTTCGAAGCTAGCTTATGGCGTGTTCCTAGGCAGCCGGAAGTTGAGGCATTATTTCCAAGAGCATCCAGATGTGATCGTGAGCAAGGCTCCGCTGTCAACAATCCTCAACAACGCCGACGCAACAGGACGTACGGCTAAATGGGGCATCGAATTATCCGCCTTCGACATCGCTTACAATCCCAGGACTGCGGTAAAATCTCAGTTTATTGCAGATTTCGTTGCAGATTGGACAGAAGCTCCGGATGCAAGTCTGGAGCCGGAACCAGAAACATGGGTCATGCACTTCGACGGATCCAAGCAGCATCAAGGCTCAGGAGCCGGAGTCACCCTGAAGTCCCCTACCGGAGAAGAATTGCAGTATGTTCTGCAGATCCACTTCGAAGCTACCAACAACATGGCGGAATATGAGGCTCTACTACACGGTCTGCGCATCGCTAAGGAAATAGGGATCAAGCACATCATATGCTGTGGAGATTCCGACCTGGTGGCACAACAAGTAGCCGGAACCTGGAACGCCAGAAATTCCGTCATGGCGGCCTACAGAGACGAAGTTGACGAGATTGCCAAGAGCTTCCTCGGATACGAAGTCAAGTACGTCAGGAGAGACGATAACACAGCGGCAGACATGCTATCCAAGCTCGGATCCGGCAGGAAACCAATTCCGCCTGGCATTTTCCTGGAGCATCTCCGGATACCCTCAGTTAAGGGCGCTAACCCGGAAAACCCAGAGGTGGCAGTGTCTCCGGCTAGGGAAGTGATGGCTATCATTCCGGCCTGGACCCAGCCTTTCCTGGACTACCTCATCGATCAGAAGTTGCCAGAGGACGAGGTCCTCGCACGACAGATCGTCAGGCGAGCACGAACCTACACAATAGTTGATGGACAGCTCTACAAACGAAGTGCAGCAGGGGTATTTCTTAAATGCGTCTCCAATCAAGATGGCATTGAAATCCTCAGAGAGATCCACGCAGGGGACTGCGGGCATCACGCCGCTCCCAGATCACTCGTTGCAAAAGCTTTTCGGTTAGGTTTCTATTGGCTTACAGCTAAAGAAGACGCTGATAAAATAGTCAAGACCTGCCGAGGTTGTCAGTACTACGCTACTCAACCAAACGCTCCAGCCCAAGAGCTGAAGACCATACCTATCACCTGGCCATTTGCGGTCTGGGGGCTTGATATGGTTGGTAAGTTAAAAAAATCATCTCCTGGCGGTTTTGAGTACCTCCTGGTCGCTGTTGACAAGTTCAGCAAATGGATCGAGGCTAAGCCAGTGAGAAAAGCCGACGGTGCTACGGCACTAAAATTCGTCTGCAGCCTCGTGATGAGATTCGGCATCCCGCACAGCATAATCACAGATAATGGCACGAACTTTGCTCAAGGAGAATTGAGGGATTATTGTGAGACAATGGGGATACGACTGGACCTCGCATCTGTGGCTCATCCACAGTCCAATGGTCAGGTTGAAAGGGCTAACGGCCTAATATTATCAGGAATTAAACCACGCCTTGAAGGACCGCTGCGACGAGCAGCCGGAGCTTGGGCTGATGAGTTGGAGGCTGTTCTGTGGAGTTTACGAACTACCCCTAACAGATCAACAGGGTTTACCCCTTTTTTCCTGGTATACGGATCCGAAGCCGTACTTCCCTCCGACATCATCCACGATTCACCGCGAGTTTCCGCCTACAATGAAGAAACAGCTGACGAGGCAAGACAGCTATCTGTGGACCTGATCGAGGAAGCTCGGAACTTAGCAGATCAGAGATCCGCCATCTATCAGCAAAAGCTCCGACGTTATCACAGTCGTCGAGTTCGGAAACGCTCCTTTATGGCAGGAGACCTGGTCCTCCGCCTTCGACAGGTGAAAGACCATAAGCTGCAATCTCCATGGGAAGGACCCTTCGTCGTTAGCAAAGTGCTTCATAACGGGTCGTACTACCTTGTCGATTTCCGCGAGTTAAGGGATAGACCTGCTAACTGGCACCGGAAACGCAAGCGTGAGGATCCGGATGACATCTACGATGAAACAGATCGCCCTTGGAATATCGCACAACTACGTCCTTTCTACACTTAGCATATATTTTCCGAGTTCTAAACTCTGTAATAGTTATACATGATCAATGAAATAAAGCTTCTGGTTCACTCTTTTGAGTCTTTTACCTCCTTTACTTGTTCATTTTAGATCGTGTATGTTTTTTCCAACTAAAACCGCAGAGCTGGATATTTCCGCCTAGGCGTGTATGAAAGTTGTGATTTTCAAAATCGTCCTTTAGGACGTAAGCTTAAGTTTTCTGATAAAGTTGTTATCTGTTGCGAACTCGTGGATTCCTAGTAGCGATTTCCGGCACCTATGCCTGGGGGCTTGTTTCCACGGTTATGGACGGACTGCCATTGGGCTTCGTCGCCGCTGGCGAGCGTTTCCGGCTAAGGTTTTCCGGCTCGTGGAAGGTCAAGCGAGCAAGCCGGAAAATAACGAAGTCAGCACTTGCTTTCCGACATAAAACGAAACATGCACACAATATTTAACGGATAGCAGGATAAGTGTTTCCGCCCCATGCATAATTGTTTCGTTCCTAGCTACTTAAGAATTTAAAGTCTTATTACAAACCCTCGCTGGGGCCAAAATGATGCATTGCTTTTCCCGCAGGAATAAAAGTTCTCACTCCCCCTTAGCCGGAGAAGTTTTGCCCTCTGGATCTTGTTCCTTGGCGCCTTCGGCCGGAGAAGATACGTCTTCTTCACTTTCCTTTTCTTCGGAAGCAGCAGTGCTGGTCTTGGGTTCTTCTTGGGGCGCATCCTTGGAGCTGGTCCAGGTAAACTCGGCTCCGGATTCCGCAGGTCGCGCCTGGGCGTCGAGATCCTTCAAAAGTTCCGCTTCTAAGGCCTCGTCAGCAGCGAGGACGACCTTGTCGTAGAATTCCTCGTGCCGGATCCTGCGCGCGATGCGGGTGTCGTAGCCGCTCACTGCATCCAGCAGCTCGCCGACGTCCGCATCCGGAGGAACGCCCGTGGTCACTTCATCAAGATCAAGACCCGGAGTATGTGCTAGGCACATGGTCAAGGCCATTGCAGCTGCGCCTCGGGCTGAAGATGCTTGTAGATCAATCACCAGCTCCGGCAGAACGTCCATCTTACCAATAAGCTTGCGCACGTCACAAGTGCGGCTCCTTTTGATGTTCAAATTATGGCATATTTTGCGGGAGGCGGAGATGAGATCCTTGCAGTCATCACCCGCGAGTTGCAGAAGATCGTCTCGTGGGAACAAATTCCGGCGCTGTTCCGGGTACCCAAGCGGCTCTACATAAAAAGATAATCAGGATATAGGCATGCAATTTGAGCGCAAAGTAAAAAAGAATCGGAGCAAATATCTTGACAAGGTTCCGATATCATACCCAAGATGTTCTCATTGAGCAAGTCCCAGTGCTGCTCATTGTCTCCATGAATTTCCGGAGTCCGTTGAGCTCCTTTTGCTGCCTCTGATGGTCTCGCTGTCAGCATTCTTTTTCAGCTCCAGCTCGCCCTTCTCCCTGATATGCTCGGAGTTTTTCTCCGCCAGCTGCTTTTCGGCCTGCTCCCTCTTAAGTTCCGCCTCCTTTAGTTTCGTCTCCAATTCTTGGTACGAGGAGCGCAGGTTCTCAAGTTCAGTCGAAGCTGTTGCAAGGGAGGAGGATGCGCCTATAATAATATACGTTAACAGCAAATTTGAAGTCGGAATTTGGTTAATAACGAAGAAGGTGGAAACCAACCTTGGGCGTCTGCCAGTTGTTTAGCCAGTTCCGCATTCTCATCCTTCAGGGTCCGGATATTTTCCGCCTGACTCAGAGTAACGCGGCGCTGCAGGGCAATGTTCTTGTGCAGCTCGTAGTGCAGCGCCTGCTGTTCCTGTAAAATTTAAACAGTGCAGGAGTAAAAATTCCGCCTGTAGCAGTGGTTTCTTCTAAAGCATCATTGCCGGAACTTTTCCGCCATAATGCTTGGGGGCTACTGGTCCATTCTAAAAAACTTTCCCGAAAGTAATTTTTCTCTAAGCATTTAAGCGCTAACTACTTTTTGAGTTTCCGCCTACATGCTTGGGGGCTACTGGGGAGTACCTTTTGCTTGCAGATAAGTTGATCGCAGAACTGGCCAATGTTTTTCTTGAAGTCCTGGATTTCTGATGTCCTGGAATCCGGCTTCCCCCAGGCGTTGTTCAGCATGGCGTTGAGCAGGTCTTGTTCAAGTTCCCACTTCTCCGCCTCAGTCAGCTTGTTAAAAAACTTGGTGGCATACGCCTTGGGGGTGGAAGTGGTGTCCGCCGGATCTCCGAAGTTCTTCGGAAAAACGACTATGTCGCCAGCACCCTCTCCAGCCTTCTCGGAAGTGACTTCCGCATCTCCTTGGCCTTGTGTTTCCGCCTCTTCTTGGGCAGGGCTTTTGGCCTTGGGATCTTCTTCCTCCAGGTGCCCGCTGCTAACCGGAATTATCTCCGGTGGAGTGTTTGCGGCAGGCGGGGGAGATGGGTCAGCCTGAGGAGGCGACGGTTGAGGAGTTGGGTGGGAAGCGCTGGGTGGAACTGGAGTAGAGGGACCAACAGCCGGAGATTTCTTCATGTACTTCGTGATGGGCTCCTGGCTGGTGGTCCGCGTGGCAGCGGTTTTCGGATTCCTGCAAACAAGTGAAAGGGTTTAGACAAGAAATAATTTCGCTAAGTAAAAATCGCATCATGCTCGGAAACTCACGGGGCGCCGGGAATGATGGGGCGTGTGCCCTGGCCAGCCGTCGAGAGCATCCGTAGACGCGCACGCTCCGCCTTCCTTGAGTCAAGCGGAGGTGGTTTCGTCGTCTTTGGCTTCTTGGCGGAGGCCTCGCCGCTAGCTCCGGCCCGAGCCGGAAGCCTTGGCGCGGGGACGCTCTGGAGGTCGAGGGGCCGCCTTGCGGGGTGCCTGGTCCTCTTCCTCCTCGTCGTCTTCCGGAGCCTCCTCCGCCGTGTCGCTGGTAACGGGGACGCGAATGATGGTGCGGAAGTTGTCCTCCGCCAAAGTATTGAGCTGGAAGGAAAATGAACAGAAGTTAGAGTTATCCTTGTGAAGTTTGAAGCAACGGAAAGAACGAAGCTTACCGGAGGACACTGATCGTTCGTGTAGATATCCTTGAACAGTTCCGGGACCTGTTGGCCCCTCGGAATCTTCACCAGCGTCTTGAATCTTCTTTTCAGAGAGTCACCGGAAGATCATGGCGGGTAACCCGGAGAAGATCATCCGCCCCGGTGTAAGCGCACATCAACCGCGCGTTGTAGCGAAGGGGCTGGATTCTCCGGGTAAACCAGCTAAGTGTAAGCTGGGCTCCGGTAAGTCCGTCATGGACTAGCCAGGAGATTCTCCGCGCAGCTTTCTCCAAGGTTGGAGTCAGGGCGAGTGGAGGGACGAAGCTCCAGCTTGCAAGTTCTTCCGGAGGTTCGTTGACGAACTGGGGAAGGCCTTCGTGGACATCCGGAACAGGAGCATTCTTCTCGTAGAACCATCCGGCGTTCCAGTACCGGACGGACTCGTGTGAATCATGGGGAGGATACATACGATTAGGGCGGAGCATAAACGTCATGCTTCCGCAGTTCACCATTGCTTTGTCCTTAGTTTCTTTCTTCACTCGGAAAAAGAATTGCCACAACTTGACATCTGGCCGGATCCCAAGATGTCCTTCGCAGAGTCACGAAGTTGGACAAGAGAAGGTATGAATTGGGGCAAATGTTGTGGGGCTGGAGCCCGTAGGTGTTGAGGATGGAGAGAAAAAATTCCGAACAAGGGAGTGAAAGACCGCGTTCCACCCAAGCCTTGGTCATGACAACTTCTCCGGCTTCTGGCTTGGGGGCGTCGGAGTCACGAACGAAACTCCAGTGTGTGGAGATCATTCCCTCGTTCTGGAGCTCTCTAAGCTCCACGTCGGTGGTTGCGCAAGGCCACCATTGACCTCGTTCTCCTTCACGGATCCGGGCCTTGGACGCCCTCTTGTTTTCCGCCTCCTGCACCTTTGCTGCCATCCGAGCTTGTCCCTCGAGTTCTTCTTGGAGCTCTTGGAGGGTAGGGCTCCGGCGGGGAGCGGTGCCGGAAGATGCGGAAAAAGGTTGAGCTAGTTCTGATGTCGGAAACATACGGTGGCAGGAATGATATAGGATCCGGGCATATGGGTTCTATTTGGTTGGGATCCGGGCTACTCGAAGAGCTACCAGTGCAAAGTGACGATTCGAGTGGCATGCTTCCGGCTGCACCCATACAAAGTGTCTGAGTACCCGGATCACTAAGCCTATCTTCTACACTAGGTTGTCTTCTACAAGTCCGGCGTACTTACCGCTAATGGCGCGGTGGTGCGACGGAGCTCCGCGGAAGATGAGGTCGCCGAACTTGAAGGAAATCGGCCCGCGTGACCACGAATCGGCGGCGGAGTAAGTTTCCCGATCAAACGTGAGAATCTTGGAGCGAGGGAAGCCTTGGTTCGGCGGCACTCGAAGTTCACCGGGGCGAAGTTCGCCGGAATCAAGATCTGGCGGGCGGCGCGGCGCGAGGAGGAAGACGATGTGGTGAGAGGGTGAAAGAATGAATTTTTACCGGGCCGCGGGGTATTTATAGGCCGCTCGGAGATTCGGGATCCGGATCCAACGGTGGAAACTGAACGGTCGCGCCGTTGGATGGATGACACGTGTTTAGGTCAAATGCGGTAAAACGACGTGGAGGTAACTTAACCATGCACTCGAAAATTCCGGTTGAAGATTTGCATCTGCGAAACTTTAGCGCGGGAAATGAGGAAGTTGTGCTTGTGAAATACGGAACTTCCGTTGTTAAGCATGATCTGAAGATGAAGGATTTCCGAAACCGTTAGAGTCTTTTAAGATTCCGGGTGATTCTGTGAAGATAAGATTGGCTTTCGTTCAGGCAGGGAGTAACCCGGAAATGTTCTTTGGAACGTCGATGGATGAAGTCCCTCGGGATGGGAGCATTTTCCGGCTATAAGTTGGAAAAAGAAGAAAATGCAAAGTTGGAGCTCTTCAAGTTTCTCCGCGTTACCAACGTTTGCCGGAGATCATGATGGACCAGCAAGACGGAGACTGCAGGGGAAACTCGGAGAACTCGGGGGCCTCTTGTTGTGGGTATACTTCATGGGTGTACCATCGACAAGGTGCCTAGATCCGGCAAGCCCGGGTGGCCCACAGAGATGGTGATGAGGCATGTGGCCCATCGGGGCGGCCGATTCTTGTTGATCATGAAGGAAGAAGTCCAGCCCAGGATCAGCAGGCCGGATCCGTACCGACCTAGGAGTGACCCGGATCCAGGGAGGCCCATGAGGAACCCGGATCCAGTACGACGTGTATGGAAGGCGGATCCGTGGCGTGCACGGCAAGATATTGTACCGTAGCTAGGCTATCTGTAATCCGGCTAGGACTCTCCATGTAAACCCTAGATCCGTGCGCCTTTATAAGCCGGATCCCGGGAGCCCTAGAGGCACAACCACAACTCATTGTAACAACGCGAAAGCGCCCAGATAATACCAGACAAGCAGCAGTAGGCCCTGTCATCGTGCAGGTGTTCCGAAGCTGGGTAACTCGCGTACCACCGTCCCGTGTGCACTCCGCCCTATGGCCCCTACTTCTTCTCCCCCTCGTGAGGATCCCTCCTCCGAGGTACCGTCGATTAGGCAACGACAAGACCGGTGAGAAAGAAAACCTATCAAGAGCAAACCTTATACTTGCGCATTCCACTTGAGCTCGATGACGACGATCTTGACCTCAATAAGATGGAACGCATTTCTTGCTTGTGCTTGCTTGACGAAGTCTTGTGGATTGCTCCCCCATAATCCACCATGGGAGAGCTTCTTCTTCGGCGCATCTTCACATAACCATGACCACCATGTGGATTGCTCCCCCATAATCCACCATGGGAGAGCTTCTTCTTCGGCACATCTTCACATATCCATGATCACCATATGGATGGCAAGACTCAAGCAAAGGATCTCTTCGAGATGGCTCATCTTGAACTTGCACTTCATTTCTCCATGGCAAGCTTCAAGCTTATGAACTCTTCGAGTTGGCTCATCTTGAACTTGCACTTCATTTCTTCATTCTTCATCATGTTGATGTCTTGAAGTAACTTGAGGGCTCACTTCATCTTCATCTTCAAGACATACTTGACACTTGATATCCTTCATCAATTTCTTCTTATTGCAACCTAATACAAGCATGTTGATGTCTTGAAGTAACTTGAGGGCTCACTTCATCTTCATCTTCAAGACATACTTGACACTTGATATCCTTCATCAAATTCTTCTTATTGCAACCTTGAATCCAACATATGGTTCAAGAATTGCCTATGGACAACTCCTACAAATATAACTCAAATGCAAACATTAGTCCATAGGGATTGTCATTAATTACCAAAACCACACATGGGGGCTCCATGCACTTTCAATCTCCCCCATTTTGGTAATTGATGACAATCTATTTGAGAGGGTTTATATAAGGAATTGAAGTAGCAAACAAGTTGAATATATAGAGCAAACTCCCCCATAATATATGCGTGTGTGAATGATCTTGAATTTCATTGCATATATTGGCATTCAAAGCCTAGTGGAGTTTCCTCTAACTATTCAACTATGCAAAGCAACAAGATGCAATGCAATAAAGGCACATGCTTAAGCACAAAGCAAAGACATAACCAAATTCCCTTAAACCCTCCAAACTTCTCCCCCATTGGCACCAATTGCCGAAATGGGTGAAAAATTTAGAAGTCCAATATAGTGAGAGTTCCTCCATAGCGTGTGCATTTCTCAAAATTTGAGTGGAATCAAATGCACGTATCCAATGACGAATATTCGGAAGGAATCACACTATAGATAGGATCAAAGATTGCAAAAAGATAACAAAGTCTAGAAGCTTCAACAAATGAAGCAAGCAACCAAATGAACCACAAAGAAGATACCAAAAGAAAGATAGATATTATGATAAGATCAAGAAGATTGCTCTAAATAATATGAGGAAGCTCCCCAAGGTTTGTGCACAAACCTAGACAATTTGCATTGGAGTATAAAGTGCACAACCATGGAATCATCACTCCCATAATATCATTCAAAAACAAAAGATACCAAGTGAATCAAACTCTAATGATCACCAAAAGATAGTGCTCTAAATTAAATGAGGAAGCTCCCCAAGGTACATGCATAAATTAAAATGTTGCATTTGAATACAATATGCATAACATGGAATCCTCACTCCCTCATTACTATTTAAAACACAAACATTTGCAATAGATCATAGATAGAAAAATTAGCTTAACACTTGCAACAAACAAATGATTGAGCAACAAGTAACATGCACCATAATAATAGGCTCAACCAATAGAATATGTGAAAGGCATGACAAAGCATATTATAAGACTATTACAAGGATGAGCAAAAAGCATCATCATAGTCTTCAATGAATTATATTGCTTAGCATGACCAATCAACACGCAATAAATAAATAAGATATCAAAAGGAGATGTATCATCTCTTATGTGTATAAGTTTCTCTAAGTGAGAAATATCACAAAGATATTTATCCACAAAGAAACATGCACACACAAAATAGATACGCAAGAAAAATAGTATGATATCCAAGACGAAGTCATGCAATATACCAATAAGAATTTTTGCTTAATAGCATGGCCAAAGGCTCAATTTTATCTTATTGTATATTAATGAACTTCAACCACAAATAACTAAAATACATCACAAATATCAACAAGGGATAGAAGATAGTTGGGATGCATTTGAGAAAGACAACAAGTATCACAAATGAGGATACCAAAAGAAGTAACTAAATTTGCACTTTCATCTATATTGCACATGTGAGAGCCTTGAGGAATTGATATGCAATAAAATTGTTAGATAGGCATAGTTGGGATGGATGAATCATGAGCATGATTTAAAATACTTCCCAACAAATGCACTCATCTCAAATTACTCATATTCACAATAAAGAGGTTTCATTAAGACTTTTGCAAGAAGCACAACATTTGCAAATCAAGAGATTCATGCCAAGATGCAACCACATGGTTGGATGCTAGAAAAATATGCATGAGAAGATACTTGTTACCGAGATAACATTGGTGTGGATGTAGTAGATATGTGTTCGTTGACCATTCTAGCTTGCCTCAAGTTACCATTGAGTCACCACTTCTTTCCAAGAGTGAGACAAGCATCCAATGCATATCCATTGTACCTAACACAAAGGTAAGTACAAAATGGTCCCCAAACTAATTGGGTCCGAAGTAGTTAGACACACTACAACATATAGGACAAACTCCACAATTCTATGTGCATATAGATATAAAATTGAATTTCATGCATATCTTAATCAAATTAGGATTTGATGGAGTTTACCCTATATATTGGATCAAAGAAAGTAACACATGCCATAAGATATACATATATTAAATATGCATGCACAATACTTTCAAGAACCAAAGGAAGATACAATTTGGACAAAACACCAAATAAACCAAGAGACAATGGTTGTCCAAATTATATCAAAGAATCAAATCAACACAAGATTGACTCCAAAGACTTATCTCATTATAAGAAGCTAATTAAACCTAAACACAAAGGAATGAGATACCAACTCCCAAGAGAGCAAGGTTCCAACAAATAAACCAAACCCTCGAAACTTTTTATGATGGCACAAAGTACCAAAAAGAAAATTTTATGTCTCCCAAAACCAAAATTTTTATAAAGATCAAGAGATGTTAAGCATTCTAATAAATATAGAAGAGCTCCCCCAAGATTGGTGCATTATCTAGGATTTTTTATATGAATACAAAATGCACAAAACTAGGATCATCACGCTACCTATATCTTCTAACAATGCTAAGAAAGTTTGAATAGACAACTTAGATCCATAAGATGCAAGGAAGACACATGGGAGTCAAAGCACAACAAATTCATGGCAATAAATAAGGCAATTTAAACACAAGAGCCAATGTAGATATGATCAATAAATATCTACCTCATAATAGATTACCACTTGTCCTAGGACAAGAGGTATTATGAAATATTTTCCGGTGGTAGTTTGTAAGTATACATACGATCATATTTACAACGAATAAAGCATATGGTAAAAGATAAGAGTTAACCATCATGCAAAGATAGTTTCTTGATTGCTTCATTAAGTCATACCAACATGCAAAGCAATTAATAGTATTCATACCAACATGCAAAGCAATTAATAGTATTCATACCAACATGCAAAGCAATTAATAGTATGACTTGAAGCACATGGTTTTCCAAAAATGTATTGAGGGACACGTTGTGAAAAACCATGCCAAGAAAAACTTTCACAAATAAGATCCACACAGATATTAGCAATGAAACTATTTAAGAAAATTGGAGTTTGTTCGAGCAAACATCCACATAGGAGAGAGATAATTTACAATATCAATTCTATGTGACACAACCTCAAATGTTCACATTTTCTAGGCTTGTAATATGCACAAAGCTTATTACTCCCCCATAATGTGATAAGGAATTTATTTTCACAAGAGGCAAATAAGATCCAACTAGAGATATTAATGGACATTAGAATTTGAATTTCTCATGAATATGACATACCACATAGAGACTAGATAATCTTGTAATATCAATTCTAAGTGATATTCCTCATGTACACACATTGTTAGGATCATGAAATTCCCAAAGGAATATCACTCCCCCAAAATGGGATAGTCCATTAATCGCTCATAAGAGCCATATAAGATACAACAAGATGCAAAGTGGCTCCAACACAAACACAAATACATGGTGTGCAACCCAACATGCATAGACTTGATTTCTCAAGAAAAGCAAGTAGGAAGCACAACATATACAAACACATGTTAGGAACAAAAACTAACACATGCAAAGGGGCGAGTAACTTTCAATATAAATGAGTTGAGCACATGTTACCGCAAGGAGGAACATTGATCATATGATAGAAGCAAGATAACCAAGACTTGGCTTGAGATAATATAAATTATGAAGATCCCTTAATTCTTCATGATGTAGCCAAGTCTCCAATGCCCTCCAACAAGCACCTATTGATCAAGTTTTGGATTGTTGGTCCCCAACTAAGTTGGGTCCTAAGAGGTTAGTCACAATAGGCTTGGCAACCCAAATGGTTCTTTTCTTGACACCACTTTGAGCACCAACATATTTGGCAAACACATTGCCACCCTCATCCTTACGAAGAGAATAAACACCATCAACGGTGATAGAGTTGGATGAGGTACCAATAGTGCAAAAGGAGGAGATGTGGCCCTTCTCGCGGCATATGTAGCAAGTTCTTTTCTTCTCCTTCTTCTCACTAGATTTCTCCACAATGGGAGCATTGGCTTGATTCTTCTTGGGAAGTGGCATTTCTTCAACTTGAGGTTGAATATGAGTTTGAGCTTGAGGCCGCTTCCCTTTTTGCTTCTTCTTCAAAGGGCAAGATCTAACATGGTGCCCTTCAATTTTGCACTTGAAGCAAACAATCTTGGCCGGGTCTTTGACTTGTACTTGGCCCTTGTTGTTGTTGTTGTTGTTGTTGTTGTTGTTCTTGGACTTGTTCTTGTTGTTGGATTTGAATCCAAGTCCACTCTTGTCATTGGGGGATTGTTGCACACTTAACATCGTGTCAAGTTTGCATTTCCCTTCATGACTCTTTACCAATTCGGTCTTCAAAGAAGTGACTTGGGCCTTGAGCTCTTTGATTTCCTCTACATGGTTAGTAACAACACAAGTACTAGAGGAAGTAGAACCTTCATTGTTAGAGCAACAAGGCAAGGAAGATAATTCATCACAAGATTTAGCAATACTATGAGTGGATGAATTACTAGGACTAGCACATGGCAATATAGCATTTTGGGTAGAAGTGCTAGTATCCACATGAGGCTCACAAGGTGTTGCCTTTGATATGATAGCCTCATGAGCTAACTTTAGCCTATCATGGGAGGCTAGTAGATCCTCATGGGAGCTAGAAAGCTTTCCATGATTTTCTTCCAATTTCCCATAATTTCTAGTTAGCAATTCAAGTTGAGCCCTTAGCTCAACATTCTCCTTCAAGATAGATGCTTCAGAAGAAGTAGAGTTAGTAGCACAAGCATCATTATTAATAGCAATATTAAGAAGAGAGGGTAACATAGCATGCTCTTTTAAATAGGAAGCTTGAAGTTGCTCATGGGACTTGGTGAGGATAGAGTGTTCGCTCTCCAAGACCTTGTGGGCCTTGTCTAGATCATCTAGATCCTTAACAAGTTTATCATGACCAACACCAACTTTGGGATTTTCCTTTTTAAGCATTTTTACTTGAGCTTTAGCATGGTCTCTTTCCTTAGTGAGTTTAGAAACTATTTCATTTTGAGACACTTCAAGGGTTTCAAGTTGCTCTTCAAGAGAGGCTATGGTCTCTTGTTCTTCTTCAAGATCATTCTTTAGGCATGCTACATCATTGGCATACTCTCGTTCAAGAGCACCCTTTTTATCAATGGTGTTCTCATGCATCCAAATAAGTTTTTGGCTCTCAATAGCGGTAGTCAAGATTTCAAAGAAGTGAGTGCTAGCAATTTTATCTTTGCAAATAACCTTGAATACACTCTTACCCTTATCGCGTAGAGAGACAACCCAATCCTCTTCTTCATATTCATCCTCATCCTTATCACCACGAGACATATTAGGTTCCATGGTAGGAGGTACCGTGGAACCCTTGGCCATAAGGCATATATGAGGACCGTGAGATAAAGATGAGGAGTTACTTGAGGCTCCTTTCAAGATCTTGTCTTGACCAATAGAATCTTTGGTTTCCTCTACATTGTTAGACACACAACAACTAGAGGAAATAGAATCATTTTTATCATGGCCACAAGACAATGCAAGCATATCATCATTAGATTTTTTCAAGCAACTTACACATGATATGCAAGGACTATCAACACAAGCATGTAAATCATTTCTAGTGCTAGATGTGTTTAAGTCCGTAGATGAAACATTGCAATGAGATAGAGATGAAGAATCATCAATAGAAAGCTCAATATCAACATTGCAATTTTCATCACCACTCACCATATCATTACCTTGTGTCTTGACACACATTGGTGAAGTGGATGAAGATGAGAACTCATCACGGCCGGAAGCGGAAGCAATGCAATCATCCTTCATAATATTGGACACATCATATTTATCTTAAATTTTTGTCCATAACTCATGAGCGCTCCAAAAAGGCAAGTATGTAAAAATACCTACATCTCGCAAAGCATTCATAAGAACATAAGAAGCTTGAGAATTGAGATATAAATTTTTCTCATCCTCTAAAGATAGATTTTGTGAATCCATAGGAGGAGAAAAACCTATATCTACAATTTTCTCCATATGAGGGTCAATGTCCCGAAAATGACTAAGCATGCAAATTTTCCAAACATCAAAATTTGTGCCATCTAATATAAGAGTGTTATTGTGCACTAATCCTCTAGCCGACATCTTTACTCTCAAGGCGGTGAAGCCTAAGAATGAGAGACCTTGCTCTGATACCAATTGAAAGGACACGGATGTCAACTAGAGGGGGGTGAATAGGCGGTTTAAAACTTTTACGAGATGGGCTTAACAAATGCGGAATAAAACTAGCGTTTACTTTGTCAAGCCCAAAGCCTATATACTATGGTTCACCTATGTGCACCAACAACTTATTCTAAGCAAGAGTTCACCTATGTGCACCAACAACTTATGCTAAGCAATACAAGCAAGTATGTGATAGCAAGATATATATAACTTCAAGCACGATGGCTATCACAAGGTAAAGTGCATAAGTAAAGAGCTCGGGTATAGAGATAACCGAGGCACGCGGGAGACGACGATGTAGCCCAAAGTTCACACTCTTGCGAGTGCTACTCTCCGTTGGAGCGGTGTGGAGGACAAGTCACTCCAAATGCACGAGGGCCACCGTATTCTCCTCGAGAATTCCCACCAAGAGGGATGTCCTCGATCCACTATGTAACCTTAGGGAGGTTACCGAACCCGCACAAAGCTTGGGGCTATCTCCACAACTTAATTGGAGGCTCCCAACAATATTGCCACAAAGGCCTTGCCCTTGAAGAATCTCCACAACTAAATTGGAGTCCCCAAGAACACCACTAAGATGCCACTAAGGCCTTGCCCTTGAAGAATCTCCACAACTTAATTGGAGTCCCCAAGAACACCACAAAGATGCCACAAAGGCCACTAAGCCGTCTAGGGTCCAAAGACCCAAGAGTAACAACCTTCTTGATTTCACTTCCACGAATCACCGTGGAGAACTCAAACCGATGCACCAAATGCAATGGCAAGAACACCACAAAGATACTCAAATACTTCTCTCTCAAATTCCAACAAAGCTACAAAAGCTATTGGGGGAATAAGAGAGGAAGAACAAAATAAGAGGAGGAACACCAAATTTCTCCAAGATCTAGATCTAGTGGATTCCCCTGACAAAGAGAGAGATTTGATTGGTGAAGATGTAGATCTAGATCTCCTCTCTCTTTTCCCTCAAGAATATGCAAGAATCATGGGAGGAATCAAGAACTAGGGCAAGCTTTGAAGTACAACAATGGAGGGGAGAGAGAGAAAGTGAATCCACCAGCCCAAGGAGGAAGAAGGGGGTCTTATATACCCCCTCCCAACGAAATATGACCGTTTGGGACCTCCCAGGCCGGAAAATCCGCCCCCGGGCCGGATTATCCGCCCCCCGAAAATCGCCCCTGGACTGGGCCGGATATTTGCCCAGAATTGGTCATTCGGGCCGGTTTTTCCCCCCCCCCCCCCCCCCCCCCAGAAAACTGCAGAAACACCAAAACTAAAACGGGCATAACTTTAGCATCCAGACTTCGACTTTGATGATCTTGGGCTTGTTTTGATGCTAGGAACAAGCTCTAAAAGATCATGCTGGAAACCATCATAGTCCAACAAGGGAGGATAGAAACAAATGATGAAAGGTTTGACCTATCTAAAAAAGACATACCGGTAAAACCTCCAATCTCGAAAATGCAACAAGTTGCCCATGCAAAAACCATTCTCAATGAATTAGAGCTTGTCATGAGAATAAGCACAAGCTCTAAAACATCACATGGATAAGATCCAAATAAAACCAAGAAAGATGATGAACCAAACTCGAAAACGCAACAAGTGATCTATGCGAAATCCGTTTTCGATGAACTAGAGTTTGTCATGAGGATAAGCACAAGCTCTAAAACATCACATGGATAAGGTCCGAATAACAACCAAGAAAGATGATGCAAGGATGCAAAGGTTTGAGCTCTCTCCGAACGATACGATCGAGTTACTCACTCGAGAGCCCTCTTGATAGTACGGCAACTAAACTATAAACCGGTCTCCAACTACACTATGAGACCGGTGAGAAAGAAAACCTATCAAGAGCAAACCTTATACTTGCGCATTCCACTTGAGCTCGATGAAGACGATCTTGACCTCAACAAGATGGAACGCCTTTCTTGCTTGTGCTTGCTTGACGAAGTCTTGTGGATTGCTCCCCCATAATCCACCATGGGAGAGCTTCTTCTTCGGCGCATCTTCACATAACCATGACCACCATGTGGATTGCTCCCCCATAATCCACCATGGGAGAGCTTCTTCTTCGGCACATCTTCACATATCCATGATCACCATATGGATGACAAGACTCAAGCAAAGGATCTCTTCGAGATGGCTCATCTTGAACTTGCACTTCATTTCTCCATGGCAAGCTTCAAGCTTATGAACTCTTCGAGTTGGCTCATCTTGAACTTGCACTTCATTTCTTCATTCTTCATCATGTTGATGTCTTGAAGTAACTTGAGGGCTCACTTCATCTTCATCTTCAAGACATACTTGACACTTGATATCCTTCATCAATTTCTTCTTATTGCAACCTAATACAAGCATGTTGATGTCTTGAAGTAACTTGAGGGCTCACTTCATCTTCATCTTCAAGACATACTTGACACTTGATATCCTTCATCAAATTCTTCTTATTGCAACCTTGAAGCCAACATATGGTTCAAGAATTGCCTATGGACAACTCCTACAAATATAACTCAAATGCAAACATTAGTCCATAGGGATTGTCATTAATTACCAAAACCACACATGGGGGCTCCATGCACTTTCACCCTCTCGCGGCGGTGCTCCTCGGAGCTTCTTCGTGAGGCGGCCGTCTTCTCCGAGCTTTCCGGTCTGCAGATCTGGCGTGCTCGTGGTGCCTCGGCCGGATCCGATGTGGCGGAGGATCCGGATGTTGAAGTTGAAGGTGAAGATGATGGAGGCTTCCAACGCGACGGCGGCGTTTCTGCGAGTAGGATCTGCGGATCCGGCGATCGGCGACTTCCCGGCTGTCACGGGGCTGGCTCCTTTCCAAGGCCTGAGGCGGAGCAGCGGCGCGCCACCGACGGCTCCAGTTCGTCGCTTCTGTCGGGATCTTGAAGAAGGGCTTCTTTGTTATTTTCTTGTTCTTCTAGGTCTTTCTGTAAGAACGAGGAAGTAATACTATCTTCACTTTTCGCAAAAAAAAAAACTTGCAATTACAATCTTATGCTAGCAAGTGAATATTTATATATATGATATGATGGCCATTGTGCCAATTTTGAGTTCCACTAAATCACATTATAAATTGACATGTTGTCATCTGCTATCTTCTAACCACTTTGGGTCATTTTTTTCCATATACTGTAAATACATATTTGTTAGATGCATTTTTTGGGTGCAGCTAATTGTACACGAAGATGGTTGGGTTCCCATTTTCACGACGATCATGGAAACATCGGATCCTTAAATTATCTGGCTTAGAACAAGTTGTTGCTTCCTTCCAATCATCAAGCAGGTGCATTCCTTTGTACACTGGATCACTTGCATCGGTCCGTTACTGCTTCTCTATCTTTTCTCTTTCTTTTATGTTCGTTGTCTGTATGCATGATGTAGGCAAAATGTATAGAAAAGAGAAATACAAATCAAATAGAAGCGAAATTCAATCCATTAATTTTTCTCTCTTCGTTTTATGCTCTCTCCATCATCTTTTCACACTTGAGACCATCAGACATCCCTTTTGTTTGTTCAGTGCCTTGCCATACCTAGTTGCTTTGCACTGGGCACACTTACTCGCTATTATCTATGATTCACCAGACAATTCAAAATGAAAAAAAAAAACATTCTGCTGTCCACCAGACAATTCGAATTTAAACATCATATATGGATGCATTCATGTTGAACCATAATTTATTCAACCACTTCAAATTGTCTAAGATATTTTGTACCATCCATGCATACCAAGTATTTGTATCTTTTCTTCATCAGAATGGACAAGCAAGGCAACAAGCGCCTTTTATGTTGTTGATATTGAAAATCTAAAAAGGTTGGGAATGTGGGAGCAGTAGGCTTTCTTGGCACATAATAACGCAGAACTTTTGGTTATCTTGTGGCCTATCAAGGGTATAGATGGTCTCCAACGTCACAGTCTTGGGATCGTAGTAGCCTAGTGACCGCCCGGTGTTAAGCAAAATACGTCCATCGACTGGATTGATACCCATTATTGTGGTCATGTCGGAAGTGTACTCTGGCAAGAACAATCCAAGCTCTATACGGTATTCCACACTCCAAGCCTGGTTGTCCCTCATCATCCATACATCAATTGTATCTGTGTCTCTGTTTGAACAAGTCACACAGATGGCACCATGGAGCTCTAGAATGGACATGCGACCATTGTCATGTTTGCACGAGGGGCCTTGGAGAACCTCAAATTTTCCACCCATAGTGGTGTTGCAAACAACTAGCTCACATGCCGGGGAGGATTTTAGCACAGGCTGAGGCTCTACTATCCAGTAAATCTTGCCTTTAATATATGCAGGTCGGATGTCAGCCACTGGCCTAGATGGAGGGTCAATCTTAATCCATTCACAGGACTGGTTTTGTAGGTGCCTCATATAGCAGTCCATGGCGTATTCCCCTGTTTCCAAGTTTTTCTTGGTGTAGGAAAGATACACGAGCACATGATCATTGACATCTGAGTTGTACCCTAACCCCAATGGAATGTAGGCAAAAGGAGGAGAATCTTGTTGATCTCGTAGGAAGGCATGGTAGCCAATGGCAGGATTGCACACAAATTCCGAACCATTGCAGTTCCCCACATTGAGGCCATGGCAAGGCTGCGAACATTCAAACGGTTCCGATGTAGTTTCAGGCAACAACGTGGGTCTGATGCCATCCACATTAACGAATGAACCAAAAGAGCGATCCATGACAAACTTGAGCGAAGGGGGTCTGTTGATCAAGTTTGCATGGATGGCATGAGATCGGATGAAACGATCTGTGTTGATCAATGCACGCCACTCCCTGCACACAAGGCTTAGCTCCACAACAGACCGTGCCGGCAACCACTTGAGGACGTCCGACCAAGCTTTTGTGGATGGTGATGAGAAGACCATCTCTTCGATGGTGCGCCCCACGGACACAAGACTCTCCTCGAATGGGGCTGGTGCCAAGGAACGATTACATATGCCAGTTTCCAGCTTGCACAAAATCTCGGGTGTGCCGACATGAGGATCTATGGTAAGCACCTTGCGAGTACCTGTCCCAAACATAATCATCCTCTTCCCGTTGTCAGAATTGTGCATCATGATTGGACCTATCCAGCAGGGTGGCTGCAGCAGCATGTGCTCAGGTTCCGACCAAGCTGACGGATCAATGCAGCAAAGCAGCTCCCATTGTTGTGCATCGTGATCTCTCAGCAGCCATATGCGGTACAAGCCGGCAGTCATGTCACCCCCATGGCAGACACAGAGGCACCCGTCGAGCTCTGTCATGGTGACCCAAATTAATATCGAACTGTGCTGGTGGGGATGCGGCGGGGGGCGGCAAGGAAGCAAAGGTCTCATCGTTGATGTCTAAAGTGAGGATGGCGCCATCCAGGCGAAGAAAATGCAGGCGTCCGTTCAAGAACACGGCCGATTCCTCTTCGTCCACGATGCACAAGGGAGGCTGCTGGGCCGTCGGCCTCCAGTACGCGGGCGTGCCGAGGACAAAGACCTCGCACCACGGCGCCGCCCCGGTGTCCTCGTCGTCGCTGAATATACGCACAACTTTATACTCGCTGCTGGCCGAGCTGTATACGAGTCCATACGCTACGTCCATATAGCACGGCGGCTGGGGCTGAGCCACCGTTCCTCGCTGCGGGTTCATCTTCCGTGGCTCTTTCGTGTCGGGGAGGCGCAGGGCCGCACCTGTAGAAGGGTTGCAGACATAGTAGCCTTCCTGGTCCTCTGGACGCTGGCAGTAGGCCAGCAGGAGGCCGTGGAGAGCTATGTTGCAGGGATACGTCCCATAAGTGCCGTATCGGTGCAGGATACTGCACCAAGACGGGGATACACCAAAAAACGTGTGGGATACGTGCTGGACCTGTTGCATGTACCGCTCGAGCCACAGCCCACATCAAGGCCTCATGCTGTTGTGCATACAACCAGTTGGGACTAGAAAAGCCAGCTACTCCTTCAGATCACCACGAATGGAAAAAAACTAGGCTATTTCATTAATATTAATTTTCTCATCCTCTACAATATTGGTTACTGGTTCTGATTTCTAATGAAATTATACATATACTTGCCGTATCCCCGTAAGTCGATTTTCAGAAAATGCCGTTTTACCATATCACCGTATTCGTATCCCCGTATCCGTATCCCCGTACCATGTAACATAGGTGGAGAGTTTTGGTTTCAAGGATCGGGTTGAGCAGATGGCCGCGCGGGAGCTTGTTGGTGGCCGCCGTACCGTCGCCGGGCTGCCAAGAGTAGAAGTAGGGGTCAGCGGGCTCGCTCCAAGGTCTGGCGAAGAAGAGCTTGGGCTGGATGTTGGCTCGCTGGAGATGGATTAATTTGGATGAAAGACGGCGATGAGAGCGTGTGGTTCCACGAGCGCGACACGCAGCGGCAGCGGGCGGCGAACTTGGCCGGCATGGAGGAGAGGATCTCCGAGAAGAGGATGTCATCAGGCAACAAGGACGACGACCGTCCGTCCTTCTTATTAGATGCCATGATGGTTGCTGTGGCCGCCGAAGAAAGATGGACACAAAGCTTTTTACTGTAATTGCCACAGATTATGTGTTAGGTTTCTTCGTCAAGATAGCCTAGGGCATGTACAATGATAGGGACTCACACGGCTGATTGATCCTAATCCGACTCAAACACGACTCCTTATTAGTAGGCAGACATGGACACGGAACAGGACAAGTCCTACCTAGTGTCCTGCTAACACGTCCTACCACGTTCTGCTTTGGTCCGTATTTTTTCTCCTAGCATCGACACTAATGCAAAGTGCAAAGGAAATTGACATTTGACGTCGTGAGGAATTTAATGGTACTGTAGTGAGTTTGTATTCTAGATAATTTTCTCAAACGATTTGGTCAAAGTTGATATCCTTTGACTTTTCAAATCAGCCTCTTAAAGATAGAAACACAGGAGGGAAAGAAAGTAGTATAGGGAATTTGCTTTTGAATTCTTAAATCTTATATCAGAAACTCAATTCGACTTCCGGGTGCGTATGATTTCTCTACCATAAAAATATATTTCCAACTGTTAAAAAATTTTGATAAAAAAATTTACATGTACATCTCCATAATATATGTGTGTTCATCAAGTTTCACGAAAAAATGATATTTTTTGTAGTCTACGTGGAAAAGAGAAGACTTATATTGTGACAAGTCTTTGTTTTATCACCGTATTTTTTCTTTTTTACACACGTTACACGTCAAGTCAATTTTTCATCAAACGGCTTTGTGAGCACGTAGCACATGAAGATGTACGTACGAAAAAATTATTTTAATTTTTTTGATATTTTAAAATATGTCTAACATGCATTTCAAAAAGGGACATACGCTCCCGTGTGCCAAAACATCACTCCTTGTGGCAAGGAGGGAGTATATATTAGTATGAAACTACATTTTAAGATCCATCTAGTGATATTACCTTGGCGTTGTAAATATTGCTATTTTTCTATAAAGTTGGTCAAATTATTTATTTATTTGACTTAAGACAAACTATAGAAGTATACTTATTTTGAATGAAGTACCACTATTTCAAGTCACTTTCCAGAATGCACATAGTTCCATTGGAAAGAACTAGTAAGCTGACACATGCAACTTACCTATGCCTCAACTACTGGCTAATACTTTAAAGTTTATATGGAGTTACATGATGGTACCAATTATTAAAACTTACTCACTACTCCCTTCGATCTTTAGTATAAATTTATACTAAATTTGAGTCAATTAAATAAAACTGAAGAGAGTACTTGAAGCAAGTCATCGGCTGACGCTGCCCCTTTGCCGTTCACTCCCAGCGGTGGGCATGCTAAGATATGGGCGATACATGGAGGCTTGTGTAGGAGGAGACCACACGATGGAGACGGAAGCCTACCACAATCATGTAACCTCTTCCACCATGTTAGAGCATCTCCACCGGTGGCTACTAAATAGGCGCCGGCAGGAGCACCGACAGTGCTGTATAGGGGGCGTCGGTAGAGCATCCTCTATTTGAGGATGCTGCTCCCACACCGGCGTCTCCTATACGCTAGCTCCGATATGATTTGAAAGGTAAAATTATATTTTTAAAACGATATTCCTACGAAATTTGTACGAAATTTATACAAAAGTAACGCGAATTTAAACTAAAAAACTAAAAAAATATCTAGTGGCACGGTGAGTCGAAGGCGTTGTAGTCCAGGTCGTCGCCATTGGCGCCGTCATCGCTGGATGGCCCGAAGGACTAGCTGTCGTCCTCGTCGGCCTTCTCCTCCTTTAGCGCTGGTAGCTCCGATGGTCCAGCGAGATTGACGAAGTTGGCGCCGTGGTCCCTAGCGGACCACACCGCCGCCTGCCGCGGGTCCATCTCCCACCATTGCTTCTTCTTCGCCGGCGGAAGTGGTGGCGAGGCCGCGACGTCCTCCTCCTTGAGGCGGTGGCGGTGGCCCGACCCCGACAGGCCGGAGCAGAGGACGCGCACCTCGCTCCATCGTGGATGATGACGCCTCCGGAAGGAGGCGCAACCGAGCGCATGCGGGCGCCGGCTGACGACGATCCGGTGCGCGAGCTTCCGGACGACGCGGTCCTTTCCGGCGCCCTCTGCAGACACGGCGCCGCCGGCACCATGCACGCATGTGGGAAGTACATCAGGTCGCGTGGCCTATCGCCACGGACGCGCTGGCGGAAGCCGTACTGGCGCTGCGTGGTGTCGACGTCGTGGCCGTACCACCAGGCACGGCGGCCAACGGTGTTGAAGTGGCCGCGCGAGCAGTCGGCCGCCCACGCGGGCTCGACGGCGCGCTCATCTTCAAAACACCGCTTCTAGGCCGGGCTGTCGATCGTGTTCTCTGGCAAGTTCCTCTTCGCCGGCGTCATCAGGCTTCGTCGTTCCCTCGCGAGGGCTCGTGTCTGCGGTCCTGCCGGTGGCGACGGTGGCACGGCGAAGCCGGCGTTGGAGACGTGCCAGTCGTGCGTCAGTTTGTACTGTACTGGCATGGGGACGCGGTGCCACGGTGCCAATACACTACATCGACATCGTCGAGGCTGAGCTGCAACGAGCGGAGCACGCCGCCGCTACCGCCGGCCTCATTGTTGTGCGCCATCGTCGGTGGGTGTGTGGGAGGTTTGCGCGGAGGTTGGACGGCGGCGGCTAGGGTTGGAAGGCGGTTGATTACCCACAAGTATAGGGGATCGCAACAATATTCGAGAGAAGTAAAACCCAAATTTATTGATTCGACACAAGAGGAGACGAAAAATACTTATAAGCCTTAATAGCTGAGTTGTCAATTCAGCTGCACCTGAAAAAGCACTAGTAACAGGGGTGATGTGAAAGCAATAGTAATATGAGAGCGATAACAATAGTAACACAACAGCAGTAGGAGTAAAACATAGGAGATGGCACCGAAAAATACTACGGCGCGTAGTTCACTTTAGAGCAATGATGATGACAGAAGGACTGGGGTTTCCAGCTATCTACACTAGTGGTAACTCTCCAAATAACATGTGTTGGGTGAACAAATTATAGTTGGGAAATTGATAATTGTGGTAGTATTTAATTGGGCATTACAACATAATACATAGACCGTAATTCAACTGTGTCTATGACTAATAATCCACCTTCAAGTTATCATCTGAACCCCTTCTAGTATTAAGTTGCAAACAACAGATTATCGCATTAAGCAATGTGTATAAAGTAAACAATAGCATTATCTTTAGACAAAACATTGCTGTTTTCTCCCTAGTAGCAATAACACATTTACAATCTTAGAAGTTATTGTCACTCTTACAGAAAACTAGAGGCATGAACCCACTATCGAGTATAAATACTCCCTCTTGGAGATACACACAACTATTTGATCAAGGTAACTATAAGTACCGGAGAGCATGCAAGATCTTAAATAATAGTAGTACGATAATATAATGAACAATCTGATCACAATTCCACAATTTATCGGATCCCAACAAGTACAACACCGATTACATCATATGGATCTCAATCATGTAAGGCAACTCATGATATCATTGTATTGAAGTACATGAGAGAGAGAGTACCAACTAGCTACAGCCGAGAACCCGTAGTCCAGGGGAGAACTACTCACGAACCATCATGGGGTCGAAGTGGAGGCGGTGGAGTCGATGGAGATGGCTCCGGGGGTCAATCCCCGTCCCAGCAGGGTGCCGGAACAAGAACTTCTGACCCCCGAAACTTTTCTGGACGATGATAGCGGTGATGGAACTTTTCATGGACGGATGCTGGATGTTTTAGGGTTTTTGCGTTGAAGGGAATTTATAGGCGGAATGGTGAGATCGGTGGCCTCCTGGGTGGCTGATACGTCCCAAACGTATCTATAATTTTTGATGCTCCATGCTTGTTTTATTACAATTCTTATATGTTTTATGTGCACTTTTCTACACTTTTTAGCATTTTTTGGGACTAAACTATTAACGCGTCGCAGTGCCAGTTCATGTTTTTTTGCTGTTCTTGTGTTTCAAAAAAGTTGTACATAAAATTTTCTCGAAATTGGACGAAACAAAATCCCAAAGTCTTATTTTTCCAGGACGAAGACGTAGCCAGAAGGACACGCACAGGAGAGCTGCCACGTGGCAATACTTAGGGCAGGCGCGGCCCCACCCTTGGCCGCGCCTAGCCCATGTACTGGCGCCTCGTCGCCTCGTTTGCTCTGCCCTTCCGCCTATTTATTTCTCGTATCGGGAAAACCCCAGGCACCCGAGCCTCCATCCACGAAAAGTTTTGACGCCGCCGTTGATGACGCGTCAAGCACATGTCCATTGGGAACCCCAAGAGGAAGGTGTGATGCGTACAGCAGCAAGTTTTCCCTCAGTAAGAAACCAAGGTTATCGAACCAGTAGGAGTCAAGGGCCACGTGAAGGTTGTTGGTGGCGGAGTATAGTGCGGCGCAACACCAGGGATTCCGGCGCCAACGTGGAAACCTGCACAACACAATCAAAATACTTTGCCCCAACTTAACAGTGAGGTTGTCAATCTCACCGGCTTGCTGTAAACAAAGGATTAAACGTATGGTGTGGAAAATGATATTTGTTTGCAATGAGCAGCAGAGAACAATGATTGCAGTAGATTGTATTTCAGATGTAAAAGAATGGACCGGGGTCCACAGTTCACTAGTGGTGTCTCTCCAATAAGAAATAGCATGTTGGGTGAACAAATTACAGTTGGGCAATTGACAAATAAAGAGGGCATAACAATGCACATACATATCATGATGACTACTATGAGATTTACTTAGGGCATTACGACAAAGTACATAGACCGCTATCCAGCATGCATCTATGCCTAAAAAGTCCACCTTCGGGTTAGCATCCACACCCCTTCCAGTATTAAGTTGCAAACAACAGACAATTGCATTAAGTATGGTGCGTAATGTAATCAACACAAATATCCTTAGACAAAGCATTGATGTTTTATCCCTAGTGGCAACAGCACATCCACAACTTTAGAACTTTACATCACTTTGTCCCAGATTCAATGGAGGCATGAACCCACTATCGAGCATAAATACTCCCTCTTGGAGTTACAAGTATCAACTTGGCCAGAGCCTCTACTAGCAACGGAGAGCATGCAAGATCATAAACAACACATATATGATAGATTGATAATCAACTTGACATAGTATTCCATATTCATCGGATCCCAACAAACACAACATGTAGCATTACAAAGAGATGATCTTGATCATGATAGGCAGCTCACAAGATCTAAACATGATAGCACATGAGGAGAAGACAACCATCTAGCTACTACTATGGACCCATAGTCCAAGGATGAACTACTCACACATCAGTCCGGAGGCGATCATGGTGATGTAGAGTCCTCCGGGAGATGATTCCCCTCTCCGGCAGGATGCCGGAGGCGATCTCCTGAATCCCCCGAGATGGGATTGGCGGCGGTGGCGTATCTGGAACTTTTTCCGTGTCGTGGCTTGATACGTCTCCGACGTATCGATAATTTCTTATGTTCCATGTCACATTATTGATGATATCTACATGTTTTATGCATACTTTATGTCATATTTATGCATTTTCCGGCACTAACCTATTAACGAGATGCCGAAGAGCCAGTTGTTGTTTTCTGCTGTTTTTGGTTTCAGAAATCCTAGTAAGGAAATATTCTCGGAATTGGATGAAATCAATGCCCAGGGGCCTATTTTGCCACGAAGCTTCCAGAAGACCGAAGGGAAGACGAAGTGCGGCCACGGGGCGCCGCCACTCTAGGGCGGCGCGGCCTACAGGGGGCCCGCGCGGCCCTAGCGTGTGGGGCCCCCGTGACGCCTCCTGACCTGCCCTTCCGCCTACATATAGTCTTCGTCGCGAAACCCCCAGTACCGAGAGCCACGATATGGAAAACCTTCCAGAGACGCCGCCGCCGCCAATCCCATCTCGGGGGATTCAGGAGATCGCCTCCGGCACCCTGCCGGAGAGGGGAATCATCTCCCGGAGGACTCTTCACCGCCATGGTCTCCTCCGGAGTGATGAGTGAGTAGTTCACCCCTGGACTATGGGTCCATAGCAGTAGCTAGATGGTTGTCTTCTCCTCATTATGCTTCATTGTCGGGTCTTGTGAGCTGCCTAACATGATCAAGATCATCTATCTGTAATGCTATATGTTGTGTTTGTTGGGATCCGATGGATAGAGAATACTATGTTATGTTGATTATCAATCTATTACCTATGTGTTGTTTATGATCTTGCATGCTCTCCGTTATTAGTAGAGGCTCTGGCCAAGTTTTTACTCTTAACTCCAAGAGGGAGTATTTATGCTCGATAGTGGGTTCATGCCTCCATTAAATCTGGGACAGTGACAGAAAGTTCTAAGGTTGTGGATGTGCTGTTGCCACTAGGGATAAAACTCCGAGGATGTAGTTATTGATTACATTACGCACCATACTTAATGCAATTGTCTGTTGTTTTCAACTTAATACTGGAAGGGGTTCGGATGATAACCTGAAGGTGGACTTTTTAGGCATAGATGCATGCTGGATAGCGGTCTATGTACTTTGTCGTAATGCCCAATTAAATCTCACAATACTCATCATATCATGTATGTGCATGGTCATGCCCTCTCTATTTGTCAATTGCCCAACTGTAATTTGTTCACCCAACATGCTATTTATCTTATGGGAGAGACACCTCTAGTGAACTGTGGACCCCGGTCCATTCTTTTACATCGAATACAATCTACTGCAATACTTGTTCTACTGTTTTCTGCAAACAATCATCATCCACATTATACATCTAATCCTTTGTTACAGCAAGCCGGTGAGATTGACAACCTCACTGTTTCGTTGGGGCAAAGTACTTTGGTTGTGTTGTGCAGGTTCCACGTTGGCGCCGGAATCCCTGGTGTTGCGCCGCACTACATCTCGCCGCCATCAACCTTCAACGTGCTTCTTGACTCCTACTGGTTCGATAAACCTTGGTTTCTAACTGAGGGAAACTTACTGCTGTACGCATCACACCTTCCACTTGGGGTTCCCAACGGTCGCGTGCTGTACGCGTGTCAAGCTAAATTTCTGGCGCCGTTGCCGAGGAGATCAAGACACGCTGCAAGGGGAGTCTCCATATCCCAATCTCTTTACTTTGTTTTTGTCTTGCTTTATTTTATTTACTACTTTGTTTGCTGCACTAAATCAAAATACAAAAAAATTAGTTGCTAGCTTTACTTTATTTACTGTCTTGTTTGCAATCTCCATATCAAAAACACAAAAAAAAATTAGTTACTTGCATTTACTTTATCTAGTTTGCTTTATTTACTATTGCTAAAATGGGTACTCCTGAAAATACTAAGTTGTGTGACTTCACAACCACAAATAATAATGATTTCTTATGCACACCTATTGCTCCACCTGCTACTACAGCAGAATTCTTTGAAATTAAGCCTGCTTTACTGAATCTTGTTATGCGAGAGAAATTTTCTGGTGTTAGTTCTGATGATGCTGCTGCCCATCTCAATAATTTTGTTGAATTGTGTGAAATGCAAAAATACAAGGATGTAGATGGTGATATTATAAAATTAAAATTGTTCCCTTTCTCATTAAGAGGAAGAGCTAAAGATTGGTTGCTATCTCTGCCTAAGAATAGTATTGATTCATGGACTAAATGCAAGGATGCTTTTATTGGTAGATATTATCCCCCTGCTAAAATTATATCTTTAAGGAGTAGCATAATGAATTTTAAACAATTGGATAATGAGCATGTTGCACAAGCTTGGGAAAGAATGAAATCTTTGGTTAAAAATTGCCCAACCCATGGACTGACTACTTGGATGATCATCCAAACCTTTTATGCAGGACTGAATTTTTCTTCGCGGAACCTATTGGATTCAGCTGCTGGAGGTACTTTTATGTCCATCACTCTTGGTGAAGCAACAAAGCTTCTTGATAATATGATGATTAATTACTCTGAATGGCACACGGAAAGAGCTCCACAAGGTAAGAAGGTAAATTCTGTCGAAGAAACCTCTTCCTTGAGTGATAAGATTGATGCTATTATGTCTATGCTTGTGAATGATAGGACAAATATTGATCCTAATAATGTTCCGTTAGCTTCATTGGTTGCTCAAGAAGAACATGTTGATGTAAACTACATTAAAAATAATAATTTCAACAACAATGCTTACCGGAACAATTCTAGTAACAACTATAGGCCATATCCTTATAATAATGGCAACGGCTATAGTAATTCTTATGGGAATTCTTACAACAACAATAGGAACACACCCCCTGGACTTGAAGCCATGCTTAAAGAATTTATTAGTACACAAACTGCTTTTAACAAATCTGTTGAAGAAAATTTTGGGAAAATTGATATACTTGCTTCTAAAGTCGATAGTCTTGCTGACAAGGTATCAACTTGTCAATGCCTATGGATTGTAGGCTAGGGTTTAGTTAGAAGTAGAGGGCAAGTAGATCTCGAAGGTTTCAGCCGAAAAATACTCGACGATTATGAAAATTAGGGTTTGCAGATAATGATTCGATTCTTTCTTCGTCCCTCGACTCCCCCTTTATATAGGAGGTGGAGCCGAGGGATTCGTGCTATACAAGTTACAGAGTCCGGGACGGTTTCTAACTCATCCCGCCAGATTACAGATAACACTTCCTATTACAACTCTTGACTTTCCTTGATATATCTTGGGCTCTCGAATCTTCTTATTCTTCGGGTAGTGGGCCTTCAGTAAACCCCGGGTACTATCTTCGGCAGGCCCATTTGGGATGCCTATGTCAGTAGCCCCCGAGATTTTGCTTGAATCGTAGAATCAGGGAAAATCTCCACTGTTTATTTTTATTCAAAAGCTTTAACCTTTTTATACTTCTTCATATAAAATTCTATATTGTACAGGGATAATGGTAGTTGGGGCTAGTTCATCTGACGGATCAGGTACTAGTTAACTGCTCTGGTGGCAATCCGCAAAAACCTACTTCAAGATCACGTCCCTGGACATGATCTCGGGATACTGGTGTAAACGTCGACAGGTGCCGCTTAAGGTCTTACCATTCTGTCGAGTCCCAGTCAAATTTATCGGGTACCTAACGCGTCCGTTAGGATTTTTCTTCGTATCTGTTGATACGGATAAAAGCAGCAGAGCGCAGTCTTTGGCGATGCCACGCCCAGCAGAACGG
The DNA here is from genome assembly GCF_019359855.2 of Lolium perenne. NCBI lineage: Eukaryota > Viridiplantae > Streptophyta > Magnoliopsida > Poales > Poaceae > Lolium > Lolium perenne. Next base: position 52,140,640 of record NC_067245.2, read on the forward strand.
ATCTGGGGTCTTACCTTCGCAAATTTGCGGCATTCAGAAATTGATCGCAACTTTGGCGTTCTGAGAATATATTGTCGAGTGCTTTTCCGGCTGTTGGAATGGCACATTTTATCGAGTCAATTTTGACTTATATTGTTCTCCCGATGGGAGTATATGTAGAGTTAATTATAACTCGAAATATACTCTCTTGCTTTTCTATCTTTTATTTTTGAACTTCATCGGGTACGCGAACAGCGTTCCCGATGGGAGTAGTAACCCGAGGCTACAGCCAAGAACTTGTGCTTGGTTGTAGGCTCGACATTTTAGTCCACCTTGTCGCTATATTGTCGTTATTTCCCAATATGATCTCTCTCTTCTTTTTTTATCTCTCGGGTGCGCGAACAGCGCTCCCGATGGGAGTAGCCCCCGAGGCTACAGCCAAGGACTTGTGCTTGGTTGTAGGCTCCCGCAATTTCTATATTGCCATACTCGAAATTTTTCTTTTTATCGAAGTAGCCCCCGAGCGTTTGGGCAAAAACTTGTATTTGATCAAAGGCTCCCGAAGTATTTAATAATTCCTCCTGTCGCCAATCTTCTTTTATTTTTCTTGTCGACATGCTTCCCTTAAACAAAATTGCTTCATCTCTGTTTATAGTCTTGATTTTTCTGCCTTGTGGGTCCATTGTTTCCACCATGTTGACACGTCGTGCAAGTGGGGGACACACGTCCTCCGCTTTTTCTGGCGCACGTACAGTAATGCCTATCTCAGTAAAAATACCTTTTTACCCTTTTATCTAGAAGATTTGCTGTCACCACACGATTTCTTCATCCAACGGTTCATCGCTTCACCCGATTCTTATATAAACCTTTCTTCAACCTCCGTGCACTCCCTCGCTTGCGCCGCACATCTGTTTCTCTTCGCAAAGCTTCCCCTGCGCCCAACTCTCTGTTCTTCCACACTCACGATCACTGCTTTGCCCATTGCCGTTGATGCCACCGCGCACACGACTTACTCGCCACAGCACGCCAGAATCCAAGATGGCCGCCAAAGATCTTGAGTGGGAGAGATCCAAGATCTCCAACCAGGATGTTAATACGCTGAAGAGGCTTGGCCTCATGAAGAAAGAAGACGCCATCCGCTTTCCTAGCGAGGAGAGCTACCCCAACCCTCCAATGGAGTATCGGGTTAGTTTCGTTGATCACCTTATCCGCGGCCTGTCGGCCCCAATTCATGATTTCCTCCGCGGCCTTCTTTTCGTTTATGGGATTCAACTGCACCATTTGACCCCCAATTCCATCCTTCACATTTCCATTTTATCACACTTTGCGAATGCTTCCTCAGAATTCCTCCTAATTGGATTCTGTGGAAACGCATTTTCTGCCTCCGCCGTAATGGCTCTCACAACGCCACCTATAACATAGGCGGCGTTGTTATCTGTGTCCGAACTGATGTCGATTATTTCGACGTCAAGTTTCCTGATTCTGTCCAAGGATGGCGCAAAAGATGGCTCTACATTCACGAAGAAAGTGCCAACTCTGTGGAGCACAACATAATTCCTTTCGACGGAAGTGCCAAGATCCAGCGCCGCCGTTCCTGGGACGCTGAAGCTTCCGAAGAAGAGAAAAAGGCGACAGAAGCTCTTATGTCTCGTATTCATCAGCTCCAAAATACTCGAGGCAAAGAACTATCTGGTGTTCAAATCACTGCCTACTTCCTTAGGATTAGAGTGCAGCCTCTTCGTGCTCGCAAAAATCCCCTTTGGACGTACTGCGAAACGACGCCAACAGAATCTCCAACGATCTTTCTGTAAAGGACTTGGAGAAATTGGTTCGAAGAGTTTCTCGACTAGCCAAGAAGGATCCTATTCCCTCCTCTTGTCGAGTAGAACCATACAGTGCTTCCAATCCTCTTCCCGAGGTATTTTGTCTTCTCGAGTTTTTGGCTTGTTCTAAACTTTTCCTTGCATCTCATTGTATTGGTATCTCGCTAATTTTCTTTTGTCGCTATTTTCTTGCAGAACCATCCTACTATGGCTTCCCTTCCTCCTCTTCCTGAGGATGGAGAAGTCGAAGAAAGGACCATTGTCACGGATGATAATCAGGAAGCTCCATCTTTTGTGAACGAACCCGTGGATTCTCGAAAATCTGCGGGTCATTCTGAAGATACTTTATCGGCACAATCTCCTCCCCCCGCTGTCTCTCCAAGAGGCAAAAGGAAAAGGAACGATGTCGAAGATTCCGGCACTTCCAAAGCCGAAGAAATTGATCCTTCACGTCAGAAGGCAGCTTATGATCCTTATCTTGGATCCTTCGTCAGCTCGTAAGTCCTTTTTACTTTTCTTCTTATTTCTGTACTCGAAATGTTTATCTTGTCTTGATTTTAAGCTGTCGATTTTTAACCAACAGTGATGACGAGGAAGAAGTACCAAGTGTTGACGTGGCTCCTCGAACAAGCACGTCACATACTGTACTTGCCTCAGACACGCTAGTTGAAGGAGAAGAATCCTCGCCTCCTCAACAAAACGTCGTCACCACAACTCCGCCAGGAAGCCCCCTTGCTCCTTCACCAAAAAGGACAAGGGTTGAAAAGATTGTTGAGCCTGCCCCTCAATTGGGCAGTTCGTCGACTCTGCTCTTGGATGATGTAAGTTTGTTGATATCTGTGTTTCCCCTATGTTGCTTTTTTACGTCTTCACTCTCTTTTTCATGTCGGTGCTTCTTTTCCTGCGTTCTTCTTTAATAGCCCATGATCAAAGAGCTTCTCCGCATTGGGTCCCAATTTATTGGGTACCGTGAGTATGCTAGCAGAGCCGAAGGTAACAACTTTTATACTTGCCGTTTTTCCTTGACTTTTTGCTCCTGTTGCTTGTCGCGATTTTTGATCTTTCTTCTCTTTTTTTTTTATATCTCGACAGAGAAACTTGCAGAGGCCAACGAACGTGCCGACGCGCTTGCTCGAAAACTTGAGCAAAGTGAGGCGGCTCGTAAGAAAGCCGAGCTTGTTGCTAGTGAAGCCAAAGCCGAGGCTGATGACGCTAGAGCAAAGGCTGCTAGTGTCGAGGGATTGCAGAAAAAACTTGAGGATGTCAGAATCGCCTTAGACGAGCACAAAGCTGCACAAGCTTCCCGTGAACAAGGAATCCTCAAACGTCTGAAATCCCAAAGTTGACGCACTTTCAGTAAGTTTTTTGATCCCTTCTATTTTTACGAGTCACTGTTTTTTGTTGTTTGACCCACATTTTATTTCCTTGGCAGACCAAACAAACCAGGAATTTGATCTGTCGAATCCTGTCGACGACCCTCTCATTGATGCACTTTCCTATCTGGAGCTGCATGGGTCCGAAATTCGTGAAGGCGTGGCCAATGCTAATGCAGGATTGTCGGCGTTGTTCCCCTACTTCTTCCCGAAGAAAGAGGAGCCCTCGACTTTCCTTAATCTCGCCAAGATGTTCAATTCATCAGAAGACCTTGGACTGAAGATGCGCCAAGAAAATATGAAAATTGCTGTCGAAAGCACTGTCGCTTTGGTTGCTGACAGTCAACAGGCTGTTGATTGGACGAAAGTTGGCGACACCGAGCAGATAGAGCAATCAAGATGGAGGTCGTTGATTAAGGCAGCCAAGCCCAACACGAAGAAGATCTTGGCCTATCTCGGGATCAAACCAGCGTCGACTCCTAGCTCATCAAGGCCGGAGGTCTAGTTGCATGCCTCTTTATTTTTCTTTCTATGTTTCTTTTGCTCTTGTCGCCAAAGTAGTCATTTGGCGACACATACTTCCTTAGCTCCACTGTAATGCCTTTGTAATTATTCCGAGAGATCAATGAAAACTCTATCTTTGTTTGTTGTTTGATGTTGTCTTGTCTAAATTTCAGTTGATATTTGATAACTATACTCCGTCTGCCGCTCCTTCCAATATTTCGCCCTCTTCTTCTCGCTCGAGGGGAGCTTTTGTTGATACTGCACCTGTCGAAGATACCTTGTCACAAGAACTGGACGAACTTCGACAGCAACTTCAGTATACGAAGAAGCAAACACTTGTGATGATGGAAAAGTCTCATAAATCATCTGAAGCCGAAAAAATTGCACTTCAGCAAGCTCGCGAGGCCGTGGCTGCTAAGGAAATTGCTGCTTCCGAGGCTGAAAAGGCGACTACTCGAGAAAATTTCATGCTCGAGTTAATGAATGAAGCCAGTGCTGATATGTCGGGTATGCTTGTTTCATCCTCCGATATCTTTTATCTTCATGCTACGTCTCTTGAAGTTTTTCTGCTCCTTTGCTTTAACAGGTTCCTTTACTGATACTGTTGCGGAAGAAGAGAGGGTAAATACTAGGACGAACCTCCTTGTTAACCTTTCCCTTGATCATGGTTCTTTGTTTTGGGCTACGCCAGAAAGGACCCGCCAAAGTTGTCGATTTCAAGATCGCGTTTCTCAAACTCACGATTTCCTTGATTTCTGTACCAAGACCCTGTTCATGGTTTACAATTCCATGTTCCCTCGGAACGTTCAACCAAAAACTCTTCCTGAGGTAATGGAAAAATTTAAGGACGCTCACAAGATCCATGATTTTGTCAAAGCTCAACTGGTGGCTGGCGCGCATTTGCTCTTATCATGCTTCAGATATGCCACTCGAAACTTGACCTGACCGAAGTTGTTGCGAAAGTTCATGAGAAGGTAAAGCGCCGAAGAGTTGGTGTCGACCGAATTAACACGAAGGTTTCGCCTATAGCCGAGGAAATGATTGAAGACCTTCTTCGGATGGATGCCGACTTTTTTGCCGACGGTCATTATGCTGACTTTCTTGGCGCTGCTCCCGAAGAAGGCAGAATTACCCTTGATGACATACTGCATCAGGAGTAATTATTTTCCTTTTGTAGATAACTCTTCTTTTTAACCTATGACTTTGATTATATATTGTGAAGCAAACGTCGTATTTCTATATTTGACTAGCCCCCGAGTATTTCGGTGGCTAGTTGTTGCGAGGTTTTTGAACCAAGGCATTCATTATGGTGAATATCAGCCCCCGAGCTTCTTTATTGAGTACTATTTTGTATTTTTACTGACTCACGAGGTATTTTAATACCAAGGCAAGGTTTTTTCTTTTTTGATGGACTATATTGAAATTCGTCGGAGCGAAGACTTTGAACATGTCGATAAAGAGAAAGGTATATTGACACTATCTTTATTATATTGCAGCACCGCGAGCCCGCCTCATTAAAAACCTTCTCCGGCCCCACTCGGTGCCCCGAAAAAGGAAAAGAGTGCGTCTGAAAACTCGCGGGCGTTTCAGTATATTGAAGTTTTACAAGGACTGTATTTCGACTCTAGGCGTAGAACCGCCTGAGTTGCGCCACGTTCCAGGGGTTTGGCTCCTCCACCCCTGTCTTCTTGTCCTTTATCCTGTATGCTCCTCCTCCGATTACTTCCGTGACAATGTAAGGGCCAAGCCATGGTGACTCGAGTTTTTCATGACTTTTTTGCGTGAGCCGAAGAACTAGGTCTCCCACCTGAAAAGATCTTGGCCGCAAACGTCGACTGTGGTAATTCTTCAAGTCCTGTTGGTATTTGGTTACCCGAGACAATACTTCGTCTCGGGCTTCATCAAGTGCGTCCACGTCGTCTTCTAGTGCTTTTCTCGACACTTCTTCGTCATATTCGACGACACGTGGAGAGTTGTGCTCTATCTCGATTGGTAGTACTGCTTCTGCTCCATGGACTAGAAAAAACGGGGTCTCCTCTGTCGCCGTATTTGGTGTTGTTCGGATGCTCCACAACACACTTGGTAGTTCTTCTGGCCAGGTATGCCGAGCTTTTTCCAGTGGTCCTAACAGGCGTTTCTTGATGCCATTGCAAATGATGCCATTGGCTTTCTCGACTTGCCCATTGGTTTGAGGATGTGCAACTGATGCAAAGTGCAGCTTGATACCTACTTCCTTGCAATAATCTTTGAATTCGTTGGATGTGAAGTTACTGCCATTGTCTGTGACGATCTTTGTGGGGTACTCCAAATCTGAAGACGAGGCCTTTTACGAATTTTACTGCAGATGCTCCGTGCGGTGAATTTATCGGCTTCGCTTCTATCCACTTTGTAAATTTGTCGACAGCTACTAGCATATACTCCTTTCCTCCTGGCCAGGATTTGTGTAACTTGCCTACCATATCAAGTCCCCATTGGGCAAAGGGCCATGACAATGGTATTGGTGCTAGCTCTGCTGCTGGAGAGTGAGGTTTTGCGGCAAACCTTTGACACGCGTCGCAAGTTCTTACTATGTCCTTGGCGTCCTCGATTGCTGTCAACCAGTAGAATCCTGCCCGAAAGACCTTGGCTGCAATAGCTCGACTACTTGCGTGGTGGCCACATATTCCTTCGTGTACATCCTTCAGAATTATTCTTCCTTCTTCGGGTGTGACACACCTTTGCAGGACGCCTGAAATACTCCGCTTGTATAATTCCCCTTTGACTACCGTGAAGGCTTTGGAGCGTCGAATTATTCGCCTTGCCTCGACTGGATCATCGGGTATTTCTTTCCTGAGGATGTATGATATGAACGTCTGCATCCATGGTATCTGTATCACCATGACCAGGTCTTGTTCTTCTTCTTCTTCGTCTTGCTCTTCCTTGGTAGCCCCCGAGGGTTTCTTCTCCTTCTTTTTTGACTTTGTTGATTTGGTGGATCTCTCTGTTATCTCTTCCCAGAATACACCTGGCGGGACCGCAAGGCATTGCGACCCGATATTTGCAAGAACGTCGGCTTCGTCGTTGCTCAATCTACTAATATGATTTACTTCGCATCCATCGAACAACTTCTCGAGCTCGTTGTACACCTCCTTGTATGCCATCATGCTATCATTGACTGCGTCACATTGGTTCATAACTTGCTGAGCCACCAGTTGTGAGTCGCCAAAGATTTTTAGTCGAGTTGCACCGCAGGCTTTCGCCATCTTCATCCCGTGTATGAGAGCCTCATATTCTGCTTCATTGTTAGATGCGTTAGGGAACGTCATCCGAAGGATGTACTTCAACTTATCGCCTTCAGGTGATATGAGCACTACTCCTGCGCCCCTTCTAGTCTTTTGGACCCATCAAAGTTCATGGTCCAGGTTCTCGACAAGTACGGAGGTCTGTGTTTTGCAGCTCCATCCACTCTGCGATGAAATCTGGCAAAACTTGCGACTTGATTGCTTTTCTTTTTTCATACGTGATGTCCCGAGGGGAAAGTTCTATTCCCCAAAGGGAGACACGACCCGTAGCTTCTGGATTGTTTAGTATATTTGACAAGGGAGCTTCATTGACCACTATGATCGGATGTGCCGAAAAATAGTGGCGCAATTTTCGTGCTATTGTGAACACTCCATATGCTAGCTTTTGGTACTGAGGGTACCTTTGTTTTGAGGGCGACAGAACTTCGCTCACGAAGTATACTGGCCTCTGCACTCCATGGATTTTGCCTTCTTCTTCTCTTTCGACTACTAGCACCGTGCTAACCACTTGAGGTGTGGCTGCAATATACAGCAGGAGAGGTTCCTTTTCCTTTGGTGCCACCAAAATTGGTGGTGTCGAAATTTTGCGTTTCAAATCCTCGAAGGCTCTATCGGCCTCTTCGTTCCATTGGAATTTATCTCCTTGCTTTATCAAAGCGTAAAATGGTAACGCTTTTTCTCCTAGCCTGGCGACGAATCTGCTCAATGCTGCGACTCGCCCAGTTAGCTGCTGTATCTCTTTCAACTTTGTTGGCTTCCTCATTGTTACGATAGCTTGTATTTTATCGGGATTTGCTTCGATCCCTCTTGCTGAAACTAGAAACCCCAGAAGTTCTCCTGCTGGGACGCCGAAAGAACACTTCGTCGGGTTCAGTTTGAGGCAGAACTTATCAAGGTTGTCGAAGGTTTCCTTGAGATCCTCGATCAGCGTTGCCCCCTTTTTTGATGTTATGACGACATCATCAATGTATACTTGCACGTTCTTCCCGATCTGTGTTGCCAAACACTTCTGCATCATCCTCTGATATGTTGCTCCCGCATTTTTTAAACCAAAGGGCATTGTTCTGTAGCAAAACACGCCGTAAGGTGTAATAAACGCGGTCTTTACTTCATCTTCTTCTTTCAATCTGATCTGGTTATAACCAGAATATGCATCCAGGAAGGAAAGATGTTCACATCCAGCCGTGGAGTCGATAATTTGATCGATCCTCGGGAGGGGAAAGTGATCCTTTGGACAATGTTTATTGAGACACGTAAAGTCGACGCACATGCGAAGGACCTTAGTGTTTTTCTTCGGCACCAGCACAGGATTTGCTACCCATGTGGCTTCTGTGAATATCTCTTTGATAAAACCAGCTTCTTGTAGTCGATTGATTTACGACATGGCTTTGCGGTTTGGTTCAAAAACGCCGCAAAGGTTGTTTGATTGGTCTCGCTAGTGGATCCAAGTTTAGGTGGTGCTCGGCAAGTTCCCTGGGTACTCCTGGCATGTCAGCTGGACACCATGCGAAGATTTTCCAGTGCTCACGGAGGAACTCGACGAGCGCGCTTTCCTATGCGATATCCATGTCGTTTGCGATAGATGTCGTCTTTTTCGGTCTGTCGGGTGAATACGCACCTCTTTTGAATTTTTCTCAATCTTGAAAGTTGATTCTTTGTTTGGCCTTCCAACGTCCGGCAAGACGTCGTAATCAGTCATGCTTTTTGACGCCAAGTACTCAGCTTGCATCCCGAAAGTTTCGACAACCGGTGGAAATCCTTGTCGCACTTATCGGCTAAGGCAAAGCTTCCTTTCTTGTGATTGGTCCCTTTGGTCCAGGCATCCTCCACAACAGTATGTATAGTGTGGCACCGCCATAAATCTAGCATATGCTGGTCGTCCCAACAGAGCGTGGTACTGCGACGGAAAATCCACGACTTCAAATTCGAGCCTCTCGATTCTATAATTTTCTCGGGTCCCAAACTGAACGTCGAGATTGATCTTTCCCAATGGATAACTTGGTTTCTCCGGTGTGATGCCGTGGAACCTTGTGTACGTTGGTTTCAAGTTTGCTAAGGATATGTTCATCTTCCTCAATGTATCTCGCATACATAAGGTTCAAGCTCTGTCGCCGTCTATGAACACTCGAGAGACATCAAATCCCGCGATAGCTTCTGGCGAGAATAAGTCTTGACTGCCCTGGTCGAGGAACTTGCTGCGGATGATCTGCTATTGTGAAGCCGATATCTTGTCCCGACCAATTAAGGTACTCAACTGTTGGTGGAGGCATTTTCTCTGCCATAAACACTGTCGTGAGATTACTTTACGAGCTCTATTGGACGGCCTTCCCTTCTGAATCATCGACACTGCTCCATTGGAGTTAGGATCAACATAAGGTGGTGGTGCAGGTGCTGCCGCTATTCTGAGCTGATGCCGATTGTCGTCTGTAATCGCGGGAGGAGGCAGCAAGTGAATCTCGCCACGGGTTCTCGAGGATTTCTCTGTGCTGCCCGCGCGTTAGCGTTCGCATACCGCAACATTGCCGAAAATTTCGACGGTCTTTACGCAAGTGCCCCGACTGTCTTTTACCGTTCTTTGTCGAGGAAAAAGTGCATCCGGCACGGTCCATTCATCATCTCTTCGGGGGACACGAAAGGTCTTGGAAACCTAGGCCCGCTACTTTGCTGTTGCGTGAATCATCCCTATTATCACCTCGCTGTTCATTGCTTCTCTGGTAATCATCTCTGTTGCTTCCTCCTGTATTTGTCCAAAAACCTGCCGAAATTTGTCTGGAGCGTCATAGTTCTCGGGTACGCTGAGGAAATCTTCGCCTCGGTTGATAGTTTCGACCACGGTCCTCCTACGCGACCTGTGCCGTTTGTTATGGACAGCGTCTTCTCCATCTGCCCATTTATTTGCTATCTCCATTAACGCGGATCTTGTCTTTGGATTGGTCCTTCCCAAATCCTCGACAAAATCTCCACGCGACTCCTGCGACAAACGCATCTATTGCTCTCTCGTCGGATATATTTTCTGCCGAGTTTTTGATGATATTCCACCTTTGGATGTACTTTCTCATTGGCTCATCTGGCTTTTGTCGACATGCTCTCAATTCCTCTAACGACGCGGGTTTTTTGCACGTGGATCTGAAGTTCTTGACGAACACATCCTCGAAACTTTCCCAGCTGTCGATGGATCCTGGAGCGAGTTTCTTTATCCAAGATCGTGCGGCTCCACTCAAATGTACCTGGATGCTTTGCATAGCTGTTGCCCTGGTTCCTCTGTCGGCTTCACCGTCTCCGGATAGTCGACTAGCCAATCCTCCGGATCTTGGAGGCCGTCGAACTTTTGAAATTGTCGGGTAGCTTGAATCTGAAGGGACTCGAGTTTTCGGACTCTCCTCGTGAAGCATGGCAAGCCGCACATATCTTCGTCGTTAAGCTCCGGAGATTGCCGATGATCCCTTCGCTTTGTCGTGCTCTGTCGACTCTTGCTTGTGCTGCCGTATCTCTTGCTCCACTTGGTCCTTCGGGGCTGCCGCCGTTCTTGCTGCAGGTCGTGGACTATTTTGCCTTGCTGTTCCTTCGGGAGGCGTTGAAACGAACGCTGTCCCCATAGCTCCAACTCCTGCTATCGCCATATTGTATAGTGTTTCCCTTGGATCACCTGGAGGTGGTTTAGACGCGAGGATAAAAGCTTGGGTCACCATATACCCAGCTTCTGGTGTCTTAGGGATAATGTTTCCTCTTGTGTCTATCGACATAAAGGACATGTCGAGGTTTTGAACCAAGTGCTCTCTTTCTGCTTCGGGTATGTGTTGTAACCTTGATCTTCCTCTGTTCCGAGCCTCCCTGTGGCTATCACCCGAAGTTCTAGATTGTCGACTCAGATCTGCCCTTCTCATGCTGGATGCAGAAGCTGCTTCCTTTCTCCTGTTCAACTCAGCTGTCTGTTTTTCCAATTCCCTCGCAGCTCGTGCGAGCCTATATTGATATGCTTGCAATTCCTCTGGTGTGGCCGTGGTAGCCATTGGTTCTGTACCGTTCATAGCTCTCGCGGCTCTGTCCCACGCTGTTTGTGAAAGTTGGACTCTATCTCGCGGCTCTGGCCCGACGTATTTATTGCCCAGGCCTTGTCGCAGATTGGAGGGATCGACGTATGGATTTCCCAGATCGTCGAAAGCCTCAGATGTTTCCTCTTGATCTTCAATGGCATAAATCTGATGATACTTTGTACTCAGATCTATGTTGGGTTTGGTGGCATCATCGTTTAGATTGATGAAGACCTTGCCCACTGTGATAGATTTGTCGATGAAGTCATAGCTGTCGACATCGCTTGAGCCATCGCTTATATACGAGTCCACAGATGACTCAAACGACATGTCGTTGAAGATCTTGGCGAGTTTCTCTCTTGTTCTGGTGCTGATGTAGCGTGTCGCCGAAGTTTCTTCTTCTGACTCGATTGACGACGCATAGCTTGAAAAATCGGAATCGACCTTCGACGATCCCGATGAAATCGGAACCTCGACACGATACGATCCTTCCTTCTCGACGCGAAAGTGAAACCTTCCGAACGTCATCTCCATGGGCTCCGCCAGATACGCATATGCATCCAAACGGGAGGGTGGGTGAGGAACAAAATCGACAAGACCAGCAGCGATCTATTTACCTCGATCCATTGTGTTGCTTGCAGTTGATGATGTCGAAGATCTTGAACGTGCCATCGAGATCAGATCCTTACGCCTCTAATTCCCACAGACGGCGCCAATTGACAAGGTATCAACTTGTCAATGCCTATGGATTGTAGGCTAGGGTTTAGTTAGAAGTAGAGGGCAAGTAGATCTCGAAGGTTTCAGCCGAAAAGTACTCGACGATTATGAAAATTAGGGTTTGCAGATAATGATTCGATTCTTTCTTCGTCCCTCGACTCCCCCTTTATATAGGAGGTGGAGCCGAGGGATTCGTGCTATACAAGTTACAGAGTCCGGGACGGTTTCTAACTCATCCCGCCAGATTACAGATAACACTTCCTATTACAACTCTTGACTTTCCTTGATATATCTTGGGCTCCCGAATCTTCTTATTCTTCGGGTAGTGGGCCTTCAGTAAACCCCGGGTACTATCTTCGGCAGGCCCATTTGGGATGCCTATGTCACTTGCTGCTGATGTTGATCTTTTGAAATCGAAAGTTATGCCTCATGAAAATCATAATAATAAAATTGTTACTACAGCAAATGCCATCCAAGTTAGAATTAATGAGAATATAAGATTGATGGCCGAATTGCGTGCTAGGTGGGAAAGAGAAGAAAATGAAAAAGAAGATAATATAGCTAAAGTTTGGACTATTACCACCACTAGTAATGCTAAGGCTCCACATGTTTCTGCACCTCCTACTATTAATGGTAAAATAATTGGTGTTGGCAATGCTTCCACTTCTAATGTAAAGCATAAAAAACTGCCTGAAACTGCTAAAACTGCTGAAACTGCCTGTGATAAAACTGCTGAAATTTTTTCCAACATTGGGGACAATGATCCCATTGCTTTAGATTATAATGGTTTGGATTTTGATGATTGTCATATCTCTGAAGTTATAAAGTTCTTACAAAAACTTGCTACGAGTCCTAATGCTAGTGCTATAAATTTGGCTTTCACGAAACATATTACAAATGCTCTCATAAAAGCTAGAGAAGAGAAACTAAATCGCGAAGCTTCTATTTCTAGGAAGTTAGAGGATGGTTGGGAGCCCATCATTAAGATGAAGGTCAATGACTTTGATTGTAATGCTTTATGTGATCTTGGTGCAAGTATTTCCGTTATGCCTAGAAAGATCTATAATATGCTTGACTTGCCACCATTGAAAAATTGTTATTTGAATGTTAATCTTGCTGATAATTCTACAAAGAAACCTTTGGGGAGAGTTGATAATGTTCGCATTACCGTTAACAATAACCTTGTCCCCGTTGATTTTGTTGTCTTGGATATTGAATGCAATGCATCTTGTCCCATTATATTGGGAAGGCCTTTCCTTCGAACTGTTGGTGCTATCATTGATATGAAGGAAGGTAATATTAAATATCAATTTCCTCTCAAGAAAGCTATGGAACACTTCCCTAGAAAGAGAATGAAGTTACCTTTTGATTCTATTATTAGAACAAATTATGATGTTCACACTTCGTCTCTTGATAATACTTGATATACACTTTCTGCGCCTAGCTGAAAGGCGTTAAAGAAAAGCGCTTATGGGAGACAACCCATGTTTTTACTACAGTACTTTATTTTATATTTGAGTCTTGGAAGTTGTTACTACTGTAGCAACCTCTCCTTATCTTAGTTTTGTGCATTGTTGTGCCAAGTAAAGTCGTTGATAGTAAGGTTCATACTAGATTTGGATTACTGCGCAGAAACAGATTTCTTTGCTGTCACGAATCTGGGCCTAATTCTCTGTAGGTAACTCAGAAAATTATTCCAATTTACGTGAGTAATCCTCAGATATGTACGCAACTTTCATTTAATTTGAGCATTTTCATTTGAGCAAGTCTGGTGCCTCAATAAAATTCGTCTTTACGAACTGTTCTGTTTTGACAGATTCTGCCTTTTATTTCGCATTGCCTGTTTTGCTATGCTTGATGGATTTTTCTATTCCATTAACTTTCAGTAGCTTTGTGCAATGTCCAGAAGTGTTAAGAATGATTATGTCACCTCTGAACATGTAAATTTTAATTGTGCACTAACCCTCTAATGAGTTGTTTTGAGTTTGGTGTGGAGGAAGTTTTCAAGGATCAAGAGAGGGAGATGATACAACATGATCAAGGAGAGTGAAAGCTCTAAGGTTGGGGATGCCCCGGTGGTTCACCCCTGCATATATCAAGAAGACTCAAGCGTCTAAGCTTGGGGATGCCCAAGGCATCCCCTTCTTCATCGACAACATTATCAGGTTCCTCTAGTGAAACTATATTTTTATTCCATCACATCTTATGTACTTTGCTTGGAGCGTCGATTTGTTTTTGTTTTTTGTTTTGTTTGAATAAAATGGATCCTAGCATTCTTTGTGTGGGAGAGAGACATGCTCCCCTGTTGCATATGGACAAGTATGTCCTTAGGCTTTACTCATAATATTCATGGCAAAGGTTGAATCTTCTTCGTTAATTTGTTATATGGTTGGAATCGGAAAATGATACATGTAGTAATTGCTATAATGTCTTGGATAATGTGATACTTGACAATTGTTGTGCTCATGTTAAAGCTCTTGCATCATATACTTTGCACCTATTAATGAAGAAATACATAGAGCATGCTAAAATTTGGTTTGCATAATTGGTCTCTCTAAGGTCTAGATAATTTCTAGTATTGAGTTTGAACAACAAGGAAGACGGTGTAGAGTCTTATAATGTTTACAATATGTCTTTTATGTGAGTTTTGCTGCACCGGTTCATCCTTGTGTTTGTTTCAAATAGCCTTGCTAGCCTAAACCTTGTATCGAGAGGGAATACTTCTCATGCATCCAAAATCCTTGAGCCAACCACTATGCCATTTGTGTCCACCATACCTACCTACTACATGGTATTTCTCCGCCATTCCAAAGTAAATTGCTTGAGTGCTACCTTTAAAATTTCTATTCTTTACCTTTGCAATATATATCTCATGGGACAAATAGCCTAAAAACTATTGTGGTATTGAATATGTACTTATGCACTTTATCTCTTATTAAGTTGCTTGTTGTGCGATAACCATGTTCCTGGGGACGCCATCAACTACTCTTTATTGAATATCATGTGAGTTGCTATGCATGTCCGTCTTGTCTGAAGTAAGGGAGATTTACCGCTAGAATGGTTAGAGCATGCATAATGTTAGAGAAGAACATTGGGCCGCTAACTAAAGCCATGATCCATGGTGGAAGTTTCAGTTTTGGACAAATATCCTCAATCTCATATGAGAAAATTAATTATTGTTGAATGCTTATGCACAAAAGAGGAGTCCATTATCTGTTGTCTATGTTGTCCCGGTATGGATGTCTAAGTTGAGAATAATCAATAGCGAGAAATCCAATGCGAGCTTTCTCCTTAGACCTTTGTACAGGCGGCATAGAGGTACCCCTTTGTGACACTTGGTTAAAACATATGCATTGCGATGATAATCTAGGTAATCCGAGCTAATTAGGACAAGGTGCGGGCACTATTAGTATACTATGCATGAGGCTTGCAACTTGTAGGATATAATTTACATGACACATATGCTTTATTACTACCGTTGACAAAATTGTTTCTTGTTTTCAAAATCAAAGCTCTAGCACAAATATAGCAATCAATGCTTCCCTCTGCGAAGGGCCTTTCTTTTACTTTTATTGTTGAGTTAGTTCACCTATCTCTCTCCACCTCAAGAAGCAAACACTTGTGTGAACTGTGCATTGATTCCTACATACTTGCATATTGCACTTGTTATATTACTTTACATTGACAAATATCCATGAGATATACATGTTATAAGTTGAAAGCAACCGCTGAAACTTAATCTTCCTTTGTGTTGCTTCAATACCTCTACTTTGAATTATTGCTTTATGAGTTAACTCTTATGCAAGACTTATTAATGCTTGTCTTGAAGTACTATTCATGAAAATTCGTTGCTTTATGATTCATTTGTTTACTCATGTCATTTACATTGTTTTGATCGCTGCATTCATTACATATGCTTACAATAGTATGATCAAGGTTATGATGGCATGTCACTCCAGAAATTATCTTTGTTATCGTTTACCTGCTCGGGACGAGCAGAAACTAAGCTTGGGGATGCTGATACGTCTCCGACGTATCGATAATTTCTTATGTTCCATGCCACATCATTGATGATATCTACATGTTTTATGCATACTTTATGTCATATTTATGCATTTTCCGGCACTAACCTATTAACGAGATGCCGAAGAGCCAGTTGTTGTTTTCTGCTGTTTTTGGTTTCAGAAATCCTAGTTAGGAAATATTCTCGGAATTGGACGAAATCAACGCCCAGGGGCCTATTTTGCCACGAAGCTTCCGGAAGACCAAAGGGAAGACGAAGTGGGGCCACGGGGCGCCGCCACACTAGGGAGGCGCGGCCTACAGGGGGCCCGCGCGGCCCTAGCGTGTGGGGCCCCCGTGACGCCTCCTGACCTGCCCTTCAGCCTACATATAGTCTTCGTCGCGAAACCCCCAGTACCGAGAGCCACGATACGGAAAACCTTCCAGAGACGCCGCCGCTGTCAATCCCATCTCGGGGGATTCAGGAGATCGCCTCCGGCACCCTGTCGGAGAGGGGAATCATCTCCCGGAGGACTCTTCACCGCCATGGTCGCCTCCGGAGTGATGAGTGAGTAGTTCACCCCTGGACTATGGGTCCATAGCAGTAGCTAGATGGTTGTCTTCTCCTCATTATGCTTCATTGTCGGGTCTTGTGAGCTGCCTAACATGATCAAGATCATCTATCTGTAATGCTATATGTTGTGTTTGTTGGGATCCGATGGATAGAGAATACTATGTTATGTTGATTATCAATCTATTACCTATGTGTTGTTTATGATCTTGCATGCTCTCCGTTATTAGTAGAGGCTCTGGCCAAGTTTTTACTCTTAACTCCAAGAGGGAGTATTTATGCTCGATAGTGGGTTCATGCCTCCATTAAATGCAGGACGGTGACAGAAAGTTCTAAGGTTGTGGATGTGCTGTTGCCACTAGGGATAAAACATTGATGCTATGTCCGAGGATGTAGTTATTGATTACATTATGCACCATACTTAATGCAATTGTCTGTTGTTTTCAACTTAATACTGGAAGGGGTTCGGATGATAACCTGAAGGTGGACTTTTTAGGCATAGATGCATGCTGGATAGCGGTCTATGTACTTTGTCGTAATGCCCAATTAAATCTCACAATACTCATCATATCATGTATGTGCATGGTCATGCCCTCTCTATTTGTCAATTGCCCAACTGTAATTTGTTCACCCAACATGCTATTTATCTTATGGGAGAGACACCTCTAGTGAACTGTGGACCCCGGTCCATTCTTTTACATCGAATACAATCTACTGCAATACTTGTTCTACTGTTTTCTGCAAACAATCATCATCCACATTATACATCTAATCCTTTGTTACAGCAAGCCGGTGAGATTGACAACCTCACTGTTTCGTTGGGGCAAAGTACTTTGGTTGTGTTGTGCAGGTTCCACGTTGGCGCCGGAATCCCTGGTGTTGCGCCGCACTACATCTCGCCGCCATCAACCTTCAACGTGCTTCTTGACTCCTACTGGTTCGATAAACCTTGGTTTCTAACTGAGGGAAACTTACTGCTGTACGCATCACACCTTCCACTTGGGGTTCCCAACGGTCGCGTGATGTACGCGTGTCATGGCTCTCGGTAATAGGGTTTTCGCGACGGAGAGTTTAAGTAGGCGGAAGGGCAGAGTCGGGAGAGGCACGAGGGCCCCACACCACAGGCCGGCGCGGGCCCCTCCTTGGCTGCGCCGCCCTGTGGTTTGGCCACCTCGTGGCCCCACTTCGTATGTGACACGCGTACAGCACGCGACCGTTGGGAACCCCAAGTGGAAGGTGTGATGCGTACAGCGGCAAGTTTTCCCTCAGTAAGAAACCAAGGTTTATCGAACCAGTAGGAGTCAAGAAGCACGTTGAAGGTTGATGGTGGCGTAGTGTAGTGCGGCGCAACACCAGGGATTCCGGCTCCAACGTGGAACCTACACAACACAACCAAAATACTTTGTCCCAACGTAACAGTGATGTTGTCAATCTCACCGGCTTGCTGTAACAAAGGATTAGATGTATAGTCTGGATGATGATGTTTGCAGAGAACAGTAAGAACAAGTATTGCAGTAGATTGTATTCGATGTAAAAGAATGGACCGGGGTCCACAGTTCACTAGTGGTGTCTCTCCAATAAGAAATAGCATGTTGGGTGAACAAATTACAGTTGGGCAATTGACAAATAAAGATGGCATGACAATGCACATACATATTATGATGAGTAGTGTGAAATTCAATTGGGCATTACGACAAAGTACATAGACCGCTATCCAGCATGCATCTATGCCTAAAAAGTCCACCTTCGGGTTAGCATCCGCACCCCTTCCAGTATTAAGTTGCAAACAACAGACAATTGCATTAAGTATGGTGCGTAATGTAATCAACACAAATATCTTTAGACATAGCATTGATGTTTTATCCCTAGTGGCAACAGCACATCCACAACCTTAGAACTTTCTGTCACTGTCCCAGATTTAATGGAGGCATGAACCCACTATCGAGCATAAATACTCCCTCTTGGAGTTACAAGTATCAACTTGGCCAGAGCCTCTACTAGCAACGGAGAGCATGCAAGATCATAAACAACACATAGATGATAGATTGATAATCAACATAACATAGTATTCCATATTCATCGGATCCCAACAAACGCAACATGTAGCATTACAAATAGATGATCTTGATCATGTTAGGCAGCTCACAAGATCGAACAATGATAGCACATGGAGGAGAAGACAACCATCTAGCTACTGCTATGGACCCATAGTCCAGGGGTGAACTACTCACACATTCAATCCGGAGGCGATCATGGTGATGAAGAGTCCTCCGGGAGATGATTCCCCTCTCCGGCAGGGTGCCGGAGGCGATCTCCTGAATCCTCCGAGATGGGATTGGCGACAGCGTCTCTGGAAGGTTTTCTGTATCGTGGCTCTCTGTACTGGGGTTTTCTCGATGAAAGCTATAAGTAGGCGGAAGGGCAGAGTCGGGGGGCTGACGTGGGCCCCACACGCTAGGGCGGCGCGGGCCCTAGCCTGGCCGCGCGGCCCTAGTGTGGCGGCGCCTCGTCGCCCCACTTCGTATCCCCCTCGGTCTTCTGGAAGCTTCGTGGAAAAATAAGACCCTGGGTGTTGATTTCGTCCAATTCCGAGAATATTTCCTTTGTAGGATTTCTGAAACGAAAAACAGCAGAAAACAGCAGTATGATGAAGTAGTATATCTCATGGATAGTTGTCAATATAAAGTAGTATGATGAATGCAAATATGCAAGCATGTAAGAATCAATTCACAGTTAACACAAGTGTTTGCTTCTAAGATGGAAGGAAGTAGGTAAACTGACTCAGCATAAAACATAAAGAGAGCATGGATTGCTATGGATTGCTATGTTTGTGCTAGAGCTTTTATTTTGAAAACATAAAGAGAGCATAAAAGTAAAGTTTTGAGAGGTGTTTATTATTGTCAACGTATGTTAGTGGGCACTCTAACTCCCTTGCCAGACAGACTTTCAAAGAGCGGCTCCCATGAAAAAAAAATTATTTTTGGGTGACACTCCTTCCAACCTTTGCTTTCACAAACCATGGCTAACCGAATCCTCGGGTGCCTGCCAACAATCTCATACCATGAAGGAGTGTCTTTTATTTTAGTTTTATTTAGATGACACTCCTCCCCACCTTTGCTTTCTCAAGCCATGGCTAACCGAATCCTCGGGTGCCGTCCAACAATCACATACCATGGAGAAGTGTCTATTTGTAAAATTATGAAAGTTAATTAATTGGGGCTGGGAACCCCATTGCCAGCTCTTTTTGCAAAATTATTGGATAAGCGGATGAAGTCACTAGTCCATTGGTGAAAGTTGCCCAACAAGATTGAAAGATAAACACCACATACTTCCTCATGAGCTATAAAACATTGACACAAATAAGAGGTAATAACTTTTGAATTGTTTAAAGGTAGCACTCAAGAAATTTACTTTGGAATGGCAGAAAATACCATGTAGTAGGTAGGTATGGTGGACACAAATGGCATAGTTTTTGGCTCAAGGATTTTGGATGCATGAGAAGTAATCCCTCTCAATACAAGGCTTAGGCTAGCAAGGTTGTTTGAAGCAAACACAAGTATGAACCAGTACAACAAAACTCACATAAGAACATATTGCAAGCATTATAAGACTATACACTGCCCTCCTTGTTGTTCAAACCCTTACCAGAAAATATCTAGACTTTAGAGAGACCAATCATGCAAACCAAATTTTAGCAAGCTCTATGTATTTCTTCACTAATAGGTGCAAAGTATATGATGCAAGAGCTTAAACATGATCTATATGAGCACAACAATTGCCAAGTATCAAATTATTCAAGATATTATACCAATTACCACATGTAGCATTTTCTGTTTCCAACCATATAACAATTAACGAAGCAGTTTCAACCTTCGCCATGAACATTAAGAATAAAGCTAAGGACATATGTGTTCATATGCAAGAGCGGAGCGTGTCTCTCTCCCACACAATGAATGCTAGGATCCAATTTTATTCAAACAAAACAAAAACAAAAGCAAACAGACGCTCCAAGTAAAGCACATAAGATGTGACGGAATAAAAATATAGTTTCACTAGAGGTGACCTGATAATGTGTCGATGAATAAGGGGATGCCTTGGCATCCCCAAGCTTATATGCTTGAGTCTTCTTAAAATATGCAGGGATGAACCATGGGGGCATCCCCAAGCTTAGAGCTTTCACTCTCCTTGATCATATTGTATCATCCTCCTCTCTTGATCCTTGAAAACTTCCTCCACACCAAACTCAAAATAAACTCATTAGAGGGTTAGTGCATAATCAAAAATTCACATGTTCAGAGGTGACATAATCATTCTTAACACTTCTGGACATTGCACAAAGCTACTGAAAGTTAATGGAATAAAGAAATCCATCAAGCATAGCAAAACAGGCAATGCAAAATAAAAGGCAGAATCTGTCAAAACAGAATAGTCCGTAAAGACGAATTTTTCAGGGGCACTAGACTTGCTCAAATGAAAATGCTCAAATTTAATGAAACTTGCGTACGTATCTGAGGATTACTCACGTAAATTGGCAGATTTTTCTGAGTTACCTACAGAGAATACTACTCAAATTCGTGACAGCAAGAAATCTGTTTCCGCGCAGGAATCCAAATCTAGTATGAACCTTACTATCAAAGACTTTACTTGGCACAACAATGCGATAAAATAAAGATAAGGAGAGGTTGCTACAGTAGTAACAACTTGTGACGCCCCCAAACCGGTATCCTGAGGATTCCAGCGATCCCGCCGAAATCCGCACGATATCGATTCAGAGACGCCCTCCGACACGACGTGCGCGACGAATCACACACGTGATGCTAGAGGAATTAACACGAGCGGTAACATCACAACAGGATTACAATAGAGCCCACAAGATACATATATTACAACAACAACTCCAACGAGTCAAGATACAAATATACAATACAAAGATCCAAATCATACAGAAGATCGAATACGTCCGAGTACGGACAAGATACAAATTGGACTAAGAGTCCTGAAGATAACCAGTGGCGTCCATAACCCTGCCCAGGCCAAGCCAGAAGGGCAACCTTGCTAACGTCGTCTTCTTCGAACATATCTTCATACCTGCCCGGTTATATCCCGTAGAAGCAGCAATAAGTACGGTTCCTACTTAACAAGACTTCAAGACGTATAAGCATTCGTCAACCAGTCGTCCTTTGTACTTGAGGCACGCAGGGGACTTAGAGGACGCAAGAGGAATGTCATAGGCAATATGGTGGGGTTAAGCGGCAACGCGCAAGCACTAAAACCTATAGAGACACTCTACAACATCCGTCTAATCAGAGAAGGTGAGAGAGCGCATAAGGTAACAGATAAAATACTACACAAACATAACCCAGCCGATTACACATATCCCCTCCAATAATTGCGAAGAGGCAATGTAAAAGGCACTCAACGGTGGACAAGTTTTATTGGGTAACGGTTGTAGTAAGGCTATATTACTACGCAAGTTATTATCAGATTATTAGCAACAAGATAAAAGTGTAAGTTGTTCTATGATCAAGCTATACAATTCCAAGTCGTCCATAACCGCGGACACGGCTTATCGATAAGATGTACACCCTGCAGGGGTTGCCCAAATGTAACCATACGCATGCTCGAACCCACTTACTACAGGTGGAGTCTCACATCAAGACCGTTCCCAATGCAAGAGAAAGTTTAAATGGGAGCCACCCAACTAAGCTACCCGTGACGAAGTCCGGCCGTACTCCGATACGGACCCAGAGGTTTGCGCCGGCGGCTAGGCGTGCGAACCACATGCTTCGCTAAACGTCCCGCAAGGTACAGTACAGAATATAAACACCCGAAGGCAACAGGAAGTAAACACCCGAAGGCAACAGTAAGTAAAGCATGGCATAGGCAAATAAAACCAAGGTTGTGGCTCCCAATAAACAGACTCGAGGAAAGGTAGTGGGTGATGGGGGTCCCACTCCCCCACGTACGGGTAGAGCGCTCAATCTCGGAACGGATAACAAGAACTCGGGTCCTAGGGGACATTAGCAAGACAAAGTTTCGATGCTTTCGCAAAGGGGCTCACAGATGCCTCTGCTTACAATTTTAGTTGTTAACAATTAAGTAAAGCATGTGTATCTCCAACAACTAATATAGCATGTGATAACTTCCCAACAACCCAACATATCCCGATAAGATAACAACAACGGTAACGAGATAAAACAGCACTAGCATGCACTACGACTCGCAAGGCAGACCCGATAACCAAACAATAGCTGTAGGTGGTTGGTGGAGTCAATATAGGCTACTTGAGGTAACAAGTGGAAGGGGCACGTGACAAGAACGGAACTTAAGGATAGCATGAGGGAGAAGGCAAAATAAAATAGGTGAGCGACTCCTGCAGGGACAGGAGTATAGGGGAAATGCTTGCCTGTTAAAGCTTGTCGAGGGACATCCGGAGAACTTGCCGTATCTCACCACACCACTTCGCGGTCCTATCCGGGAAGAAGCAAATGCTGGAACACACAACATATGCAAGTCTTACTACTACGAAAGAAGAACCGGCATGATGAAGATGATATGCATGACATGGAAAAGATGGTGCGATGCAACTTATCCAATTTAAGCGGAATCGGAATCCCGGACAAACAATTATTAGGTTCGAGTTATTTTTCTACCCCGCATATTAAATGTTGATTAGCATGGTAAAACATGGCATGGGTGCGCTACTACAATATTAAACGGAGCGGGGAAATCCTAGTTGGAAATCCAAAATACTCCGCATATATGTGAGGTGATCATGCATAACTACCACGTCACGACATGATGCGAGATGCAAACAGATGAATGGATGGCATATTCATGTTCAGCACATTTTTCTGATCAAAATCCATATATAACACTTTTAGTTTGGAGTTACAGATTAAAAGTTATTCACATATTAGTTTTTATCATTTTAAAATAGAAAAACAGATTTATTTTTATTAGAAAAGGACCCAGAAACGATTTCTGAAAGGGGGAAGGACCCCGGGTTAATTTCGAAAAACATGCAGGGGATTATCTTGTAAAGGGCTGGAGGCAGGGGCACCGGGTTGAAACAGAAAAGTTTGCAGGGGCTAATAGCAAACATGATTAGATCTGGATGTGAGGGTGGGGTTTCTCACCGAGGAGCGGCGAGCCGGAGAGACTGACGAGAGGGCCCCACGGCCACGTAGGACGCCAGCGTGGCAAAGCATCCGTGCGCGCACGCAACGTGCTCGACGCGGTGCGATGCCGCTCGCGTTCCAGCGGGCGCAGTCACCGCGGCCAGACGGGCGCGGTGCGGTCGATTGGGGGCGCCCCAGGAAGCGAGGAAGGGGGCGCCGGGTTCCCTCGCCGGCGCGGGCCAAGAGGAGGTGGTGTCGGGCACAGGGGTCGATGGAGGCTCGCCGGCAGCGACGTCTGTGGAGGAAAGGCGGCGGCATCAACGATAGGACGCGAACCAGGGAGGAGGGAAAGCAACCGAGGGGTCCAGGAGGATCTCATGGTTACCTGCAAGTCGTTGGAGAGGTCGGAGGGAGAAGGAAAAGCTCACAGCGGCCGAATTCGACGAAGAACAGCGGCAGAGACGAAGAAGGAATCGGCGATTCGTGGGCGAATTGGGGCGTCCGCGTTCGATTCCTTGCGTGGAGATGCTCAGGGTGATGTGGCGCATCTTCTGGTGCTCTCGGCGGCGCCCGGGGTGGTCAGAAACAGCGGCGCCATGGCGAGGAAGCGGCGGCGTTCTCGGTGGCTTGCAGAGAAAGAAAAAGAGGAAGAGAGGGGAGCTTGCTGGCGGCACGAGGGGAAGAGATGGGAAGACGCTAGGGTTTGGCCGCGCATAAAAAGGGAGGAGGAAAAAGGTGGGAGGAGCATGTGCGGTGGTTGAGGATGGTGAGGACCAGGGGTTCACGCTATCTGCGTGCGCCTGCGAGGTAGACGACAACAGAATCGGTGGCGTACCGATTCGACGAGCTGGACTGGGCCAAGGAGAGGGCCAGAGGGAGGAAGAACGTGGGCCACCGGGGGAAGGAAGGGAGTGGAAGAGAACTGGGCCAGGGAGAGAGAGATTGGGCCGCCAAGGAAAGAAAAAAAGGGGAGGGGAAACGGGCCAGGGAGAGGAAGGAGCCCAGGAGAGGGGTTAGGTTTTTGTTAAATGAAAGGGGAGAGGAAGGTTTTATTATATAACCCATATGAGAGAGAAACAAAATAGCTAGGGTTTGTAAAAATAATTTTATTTATTAAAATCATGGCTGATATGATGCATGATGCCATGATGATGCATAAAAGAAAAAGAACAAGGAGATCTATTAGGGGTACTACCCGGGGCCGTTACAATCGACACCACTAACAAGGAACCTCGCCCCGAGGTTCCACGTCAAGCCAAGGGGGAGTTGGTTAAACTATCGAGTCTTCTTGTACCATGTTGACAATCACCCGACCTCGAGGTGGAACCTTCTTCTGGCGAAGTGTTGATCTTCTCGACACCACTAACAAGAAATGTTGCTCCATGTAGAACGGTCGACACCACCAACAAGAAGTCGTTGTTCCGCTATTGATAATGCGCTTTCGTCGGGATCCTCCGAAGATCGGACCTAATAGGATGGGGCAAAGATCATCAACCTGCGTCAAAACCTAAGACTCAGAAAACATAGATAAGATAGAAGACTCAAAACTCGCAAAGGTAAGATGAGAAAGAATAGAGATAAGGAGAAAATCAGAGCTAATCAGAACTATCCAACGATGTTTCAGAAAATAGTTTTGACACTAGACAAAACAACGTTCGTTGGCAAGGTTATCCTACAGGCTGGACTAGTGGGGTACCGTCAACCTGAGCTCTGATACCAACTTGTGACGCCCCCAAACCGGTATCCTGAGGATTCCAGCGTTCCCGCCGAAATCCGCACGATATCGATTCAGAGACGCCCTCCGACACGACGTGCGCGACGAATCACACACGTGATGCCAGAGGAATTAACACGAGCGGTAACATTACAACAGGATTAAAATAGAGCCCACAAGATACATATATTACAACAACAACTCCAACGAGTCAAGATACAAATATACAATACAAAGATCCAAATCATACAGAAGATCGAATACGTCCGAGTACGAACAAGATACAAATTGGACTAAGAGTCCTGAAGATAACCAGTGGCGTCCATAACCCTGCCCAGGCCAAGCCGGAAGGGTAACCTTGCTAACGTCGTCTTCTTCGAACATATCTTCATACCTGCCCGGTTATATCCCGTAGAGGCAGCAATAAGTACGGTTCGTACTTAACAAGACTTCAAGACGTATAAGCATTCGTCAACCAGTCGTCCTTTGTACTTGAGGCACGCAGGGGACTTAGAGGACGCAAGAGGAACGTCATAGGCAATATGGTGGGGTTAAGCGGCAACGCGCAAGCACTAAAAACCTATAGAGACACTCTACAACATCCGTCTAATCAGAGAAGGTGAGAGAGCGCATAAGGTAACAGATAAAATACTACACAAACATAACCCAGCCGATTACACATATCCCCTCCAACAATTGCGAAGAGGCAATGTAAAAGGCACTCAACGGTGGACAAGTTTTATTGGATAACGGTTGTAGTAAGGCTATATTACTACGCAAGTTATTATCAGATTATTAGCAACAAGATAAAAGTGTAAGTTGTTCTATGATCAAGCTATACAATTCCAAGTCGTCCATAACCGCGGACACGGCTTATCGATAAGATGTACACCCTGCAGGGGTTGCCCAAATGTAACCATACGCATGCTCGAACCCACTTACTACAGGTGGAGTCTCACATCAAGACCGTTCCCAATGCAAGAGAAAGTTTAAATGGGAGCCACCCAACTAAGCTACCTGTGATGAAGTCCGGCCGTACTCCGATACGGACCCAGAGGTTTGCGCCGGCGGCTAGGCGTGCGAACCACACGCTTCGCTAAACGTCCCGCAAGGTACAGTACAGAATATAAACACCCGAAGGCAACAAGAAGTAAACACCCGAAGGCAACAGTAAGTAAAGCATGGCATAGGCAAATAAAACCAAGGTTGTGGCTCCCAATAAACAGACTCGAGGAAAGGTAGTGGGTGATGGGGGTCCCACTCCCCCACGTACGGGTAGAGCGCTCAATCTCGGAACAGATAACAAGAACTCGGGTCCTAGGGGACATTAGCAAGTCAAAGTTCCGATGCTTTCACAAAGGGGCTCACAGATGCCTCTGCTTACAATTTTAGTTGTTAACAATTAAGTAAAGCATGTGTATCTCCAACAACTGATATAGCATGTGATAACTTCCCAACAACCCAACATATCCCGATAAGATAACAACAACGGTAACGAGATAAAACAGCACTAGCATGCACTACGACTCGCAAGGCAGACCCGATAACCAAACAATAGCTGTAGGTGGTTGGTGGAGTCAATATAGGCTGCTTGAGGTAACAAGTGGAAGGGACACGTGACAAGAACGCAACTTAAGGATAGCATGAGGGAGAAGGCAAAATAAAATAGGTGAGCGACTCCTGCAGGGACAGGAGTATAGGGGAAATGCTTGCCTGTTAAAGCTTGTCGAGGGACATCCGGAGAACTTGCCGTATCTCACCACACCACTTCGCGGTCCTATCCGGGAAGAAGCAAATGCTGGAACACACAACATATGCAAGTCTTACTACTACGAAAGAAGAACCGGCATGATGAAGATGATATGCATGACATGGAAAAGATGGTGCGATGCAACTTATCCAATTTAAGCGGAATCGGAATCCCGGACAAACAATTATTAGGTTCGAGTTATTTTTCTACCCCGCATATTAAATGTTGATTAGCATGGCAAAACATGGCATGGGTGCGCTACTACAATATTAAACGGAGCGGGGAAATCCTAGTTGGAAATCCAAAATACTCCGCATATATGTGAGGTGATCATGCATAACTACCACGTCACGACATGATGCGAGATGCAAACAGATGAATGGATGGCATATTCATGTTCAGCACATTTTTCTGATCAAAATCCATATATAACACTTTTAGTTTGGAGTTACAGATTAAAAGTTATTCACATATTAGTTTTTATCATTTTAAAATAGAAAAACAGATTTATTTTTATTAGAAAAGGACCCAGAAACGATTTCTGAAAGGGGGAAGGACCCCGGGTTAATTTCGAAAAACATGCAGGGGGTTATCTTGTAAAGGGCTGGAGGCAGGGGCACTGGGTTGAAACAGAAAAGTTTGCAGGGGGCTAATAGCAAACATGATTAGATCTGGATCTGAGGGTGGGGTTTCTCACCGAGGAGCGGCGAGCCGGAGAGACTGCCGCGAGCGCCCCACGGCCACGCAGGACGCCACCGGGCCCAAGCACCCGCGCGCGCCCGGCACGTGCTCGACTCGGTGCGATGCCGCTCGCGTTCAGCAGCGCGGTCACCGCGGCCAGACGGGCGCGGTGCGGTCGATTGGGGGCGCCCCAGGAAGCGAGGAAGGGGCGCCGGGTTCGCCTCGCCGGCGCGGGCCAAGAGGAGGCGGTGTCGGGCACAGGGGTCGACGGAGGCTCGCCGGCAGCGACGTCTGTGGAGGAAAGGCGGCGGCATCAACGATAGGACGCGAACCAGGGAGGAGGGAAACCAACCGAGGGGTCCAGGAGGATCTCATGGTTACCTGTAAGTCGTTGGAGAGGTCGGAGGGAGAAGGAAAAGCTCGCAGCGGCCGAATTCGACGAAGAACAGCGGCAGAGACGAAGAAGGAATCGGCGATTCGTGGGCGAATTGGGGCGTCCGCGTTCGATTCCTTGCGTGGAGATGCTCAGGGTGATGTGGCGCATCTTCTGGTGCTCTCGGCGGCGCCCGGGGTGGTCAGAAACAGCGGCGCCATGGCGAGGAAGCGGCGGCATTCTCGGTGGCTTGCAGAGAAAGAAAAGGAGGAAGAGAGGGGAGCTTGCTGGCTGCGCGAGGGGAAGAGATGGGAAGACGCTAGGGTTTGGCCGCGCATAAAAAGGGAGGAGGAAAAAGGTGGGAGGAGCATGTGCGGTGGTTGAGGATGGTGAGGACCAGGGGTTCACGCTATCTGCGTGCGCCTGCGAGGTAGACGACAACAGAATCGGTGGCGTACCGATTCGACGAGCTGGACTGGGCCAAGGAGAGGGCCAGAGGGAGGAAGAACATGGGCCACCGGGGAAGGAAGGGAGTGGAAGAGAACTGGGCCAGGGAGAGAGAGATTGGGCCGCCAAGGAAAGAAAAAAAGGGGAGGGGAAACGGGCCAGGGAGAGGAAGGAGCCCAGGAGAGGGGTTAGGTTTTTGTTAAATGAAAGGGGAGAGGAAGGTTTTATTATATAACCCATATGAGAGAGAAACAAAATAGCTAGGGTTTGTAAAAATAATTTTATTTATTAAAATCATGGATGATATGATGCATGATGCCATGATGATGCATAAAAGAAAAAGAACAAGGAGATCTATTAGGGGTACTACCCGGGGCCGTTACACAACTTCCAAGACACAACAATACAGTAGCAAAATAAACACATGGGTTATCTCCCAAGAAGTTCTTTCTTTATAGCCATTAAGATGGGCTCGGCAATTTCAATGATGCACTCCAAGAAATAAGAGTTGAAGCAAAAGAGAGCATCAAAAAGCAAATTCAAAAAAAAATTAAGCCTAACCCACTTCCTATGAAAAGGAATCTTGTAAATAAACAAATTCATGAAGCATAATGCAACAAGCATAGAAAGATAAAACAAGTGTAACTTCAAAAATTTCAGCATATAGAGAGGTGTTTTAGTAACATGAAAATTTCTACAACCATATTTTCCTCTCTCATAATAAGATTCAGTAGCATCATGAACAAACTCAACAATATAACTATCAAATGAAACATTCTTATCATGAGCTTCATGCATAAAATTATTACTACTCCAACATAAGCATAGTCATTCTTATTAATTGTAGTGGGAGCAAATTCAACAAAGTAGCTATCATTATTATTCTCATCAAGTGTAGGAGGCATAGTATAATCATAATAAAATTCACTCTCCATAGTAGGTGGCACCAAAATACCACTATCATTATAATCATCATAAATAGGAGGCAAAGTATCATCAAAGAAAATTTTCTCCTCCATGCTTGGGGGACTTGAAATATCATGCTCATCAAAACCAGCTTCCCCAAGCTTAGAATTTTCCATAGCATTAGCAACAATGGTGTTCAAAGCATTCATACTAATAACATTGCCATTAGCACGCATATAAAGTTCCATAGGTTTTTTAATTTTCTCTTCAAACACCTCATGTCCTATCTCAAGATAAATACTATAAAGATCTCTAATATTTTTGTTGTTTTCCATTAAGCCTAACTAGTGAAATAAAAACATGCATGGAATTAAGTAAAGTAAAACAAGTAACTAATTTTTTTGTGTTTTTGATATGGAGAACGCAAACAAGATAGTAAATAAAGTAAAGCAAGTAAATAATTTTTTTGTATTTTGATATAGTGCAGCAAACAAAGTAGTAAATAAAATAAAGCAAGACAAAAACAAAGTAAAGAGATTGGAAGTGGAGACTCCCCTTGCAGCGTGTCTTGATCTCCCCGGCAATGGCGCTAGAAATTTAGCTTGACACGCGTACAACACGCGACCGTTGGGAACCCCAAGTGGAAGGTGTGATGCGTACAGCAGCAAGTTTCCCTCAGTAAGAAATCAAGGTTTATCGAACCAGTAGGAGTGAAAAAGCACGTTGAAGGTTGATGGTGGCGGAGTGTAGTGCGGCGCAACACCAGGGATTCCGGCGCCAACGTGGAACCTGCACAACACAACCAAAATACTTTGTCCCAACGTAACAGTGAGGTTGTCAATCTCACCGGCTTGCTGTAACAAAGGATTAGATGTATAGTGTGGATGATGATGTTTGCAGAGAACAGTAAGAACATTGCAGTAGATTGTATTCGATGTAAAAGAATGGACCGGGGTCCACAGTTCACTAGTGGTGTCTCTCCAATAAGAAATAGCATGTTGGGTAAACAAATTACAGTTGGGCAATTGACAAATAAAGATGGCATGACAATGCACATACATATTATGATGAGTAGTGTGAAATTCAATTGGGCATTACGACAAAGTACATAGACCGCTATCCAGCATGCATTTATGCCTAAAAAGTCCACCTTCGGGTTAGCATCCGCACCCCTTCCAGTATTAAGTTGCAAACAACAGACAATTGCATTAAGTATGGTGCGTAATGTAATCAACACAAATATCCTTAGACATAGCATTGATGTTTTATCCCTAGTGGCAACAGCACATCCACAACCTTAGAACTTTCTGTCACTGTCCCAGATTTAATGGAGGCATGAACCCACTATCGAGCATAATTACTCCCTCTTGGAGTTACAAGTATCAACTTGGCCAGAGCCTCTACTAGCAACAGAGAGCATGCAAGATCATAAACAACACATAGATGATAGATTGATAATCAACATAACATAGTATTCCATATTCATCGGATCCCAACAAACGCAACATGTAGCATTACAAATAGATGATCTTGATCATGTTAGGCAGCTCACAAGATCGAACAATGATAGCACATTGAGGAGAAGACAACCATCTAGCTACTGCTATGGACCCATAGTCCAGGGGTGAACTACTCACACATCAATCCGGAGGCGATCATGGTGATGAAGAGTCCCCCGGGAGATGATTCCCCTCTCCGGCAGGGTGCCGGAGGTGATCTCCTGAATCCCCCGAGATGGGATTGGCGGCGGCGGCGTCTCTGGAAGGTTTTCCGTATCATGGCTCTCGGTACTGGGGTTTTCTCGACGAAAGCTATAAGTAGGCGGAAGGGCAGAGTCGGGGGGCTGACGTGGGCCCCACACGCTAGGGCGGCGCGGGCCCTAGCCTGGCCGCGCGGCCTTAGTGTGGCGGCGCCTCGTCGCCCCACTTCTTATCCCCCTCGGTCTTCTGGAAGCCTCGTGGAAAAATAAGACCCTGGGCGTTGATTTCGTCCAATTCCGAGAATATTTTCTTTGTAGGATTTCTGAAACCAAAAACAGCAACTGGCTCTTCGGCATCTTGTCAATAGGTTAGTGCCGGAAAATGCATAAATATGACATAAAGTATGTATAAAACATGTGAGTATCATCAATAAAGTAGCATGGAACATAAGAAATTGTAGATACGTTTGAGACGTATCAGTATGCTCTTCGGTCTTCTGGAAGCTCCGTGGAAAAATAAGACCCTGGACGTTGATTTCGTCCAATTCCGATAATATTTCCTTTGTAGGACTTCTGAAACCAAAAATAGCAGAAAACATCAACTGGCGCTTCGGCATCTCGTTAATAGGTTAGTGCTGGAAAATGCATATAAATGAAGCAAAGTGTGTATAAAACATGTGAGTATTGTCATAAAAGTAGCATGGAACATAAGAAATTATAGATACGTTTGAGACGTATCAAGCATCCCCAAGCTTAGTTCCTACTCGCCCTCGAGTAGGTAAACGATAACAAGGATAATTTCTAAAGTGACATGCTATCATAATCTTGATCAATACTATTGTAAAGCATATGAGGTGAATGAAGTGATTCGAAGCAATGGTAAAGACAATGATTGAACAACTGAATCATATAGCAAAGACTTTTCATGAATAGTACTTTCAAGACAAGCATCAATAAGACTTGCATAGGAGTTAACTCATAAAGCAATAGATTCTTAGTAGAAAGTTTTGAAGCAACACGAAGGAAGATATAAGTTTTAGCAGTTGCTTTCAACTTCAACATGTATATCTCATGGATGTATATCTCATGGATGATTGTCAACACAAAGTAATATGATGATTGCAAATAAGCAAGTATGTAGGAATTAATGCACACAGTTGACACAAGTGTTTGCTTCTAAGATAGAAAGAAGTAGGTAAACTGACTCAACATAAAGTAGAAGAAAGGCCCTTCGCAGAGGGAAGCATGGATTACTATTTTTGTGCTAGAGCTTTTATTTTGAAAACATAGAAACAATTTTGTCAACGGTAGTAATAATTCATATGTGCTATGCATAAGACATCCTATAAGTTGCAAGCCTCATGCATAGAATACCAATAGTGCTCGCACCTTGTCCTAATTAGCTTGGATTTACATGGATTATCATTGCATAACATATGTTTCAACCAAGTGTCACAAAGGGGTACCTCTATGCCACCTGTACAAAGGTCCAAGGAGATAGATCGCATTTGATTTCTCGTTTTTGATACTGATGACCCACAAGTATAGGGGATCGCAACAGTCTTCGAGGGAAGTAAAACCCAATTTATTGATTCGACACAAGGGGAGACAAAGAACACTTGGAAGCCTTAACAGCGGAGTTGTCAATTCATTGCACTGAAACAGAACTTGCTCGCAAGAGTTTATCGATAGTAACGATTTTATAGCGATGCAGTAGTGAACTAACAGCAGCAGAGTAACAAAGACAGCAGTAGTGATTTTAGTAAACAGCAGGATTAAAATACTGTAGGCACGGAGACGGATGAACGGGCGTTGCATGGATGAGAGAAACTCATGTAACAATCATAGCAGGGCATTTGCAGATAATAATAAAACGGTGTCCAAGTACAAAGCAATCAATAGGCATGTGTTCCAATTATAGTCGTACGTGCTCGCAATGAGAAACTTGCACAACATCTTTTGTCCTACCAGCCGGTGGCAGCCGGGCCTCAAGGGAAACTACTGGATATTAAGGTACTCCTTTTAATAGAGTACCGGAGCAAAGCATTAACACTCCGTGAACACATGTGATCCTCACATCACTACCATTCCCTCCGGTTGTCCCGATTTCTGTCACTTCGGGGCCATTGGTTCCGGACAGTGACATGTGTATACAACTTGCAGATAAGATCAATAAACAATGAATATCATGATGAAACAATAACATGTTCAGATCTGAGATCATGGCACTCGGGCCCTAGTGACAAGCATTAAGCATAACAAGTTGCAACAATATCATCAAAGTACCAATTACGGACACTAGGCACTATGCCCTAACAATCTTATGCTATTACATGACCAATCTCATCCAATCCCTACCATCCCCTTCGGCCTACAGCGGGGGAATTACTCACACATGGATGGGGGAAACATGGCTGGTTGATGTAGAGGCGTTGGCGGTGATGATGGCGATGATCTCCTCCAATTCCCCGTCCCTGCGGAGTGCCAGAACGGAGACTTCTGGCTCCCGCGACGGAGTTTCGCGATGTGGCGGCGTTCTGGAGGGTTTCTTGCGACTTCGACTTCTCCCCGTGCGTTTTTAGGTCGAGGCCGATAAATAGTCCAAAGGAGGGCGTCGGAGGCCGGCCGAGGGGGCCACACCATAGGGCCGCGCGGGCCCCCCCTAGGCCGCGCCGCCTTATGGTGTGGGGCCCTCGGGCCTCCACCTTACTTGACCTTCTGGCTCCGTCAGTATTCTGGGAAAATAGGGCCTTCTGCATAAATTCCGAGGATTTTCCCGAAAGTTGGATTTCTGCACAAAAATGAGACACCAGAACAGTTCTGCTGAAAACAGCGTTAGTCCGTGTTAGTTGTATCCAAAATACACAAATTAGAGGCAAAACAATAGCAAAAGTGTTCGGGAAAGTAGATACGTTTTGGACGTATCAACTCCCCCCAAGCTTAGCTTATTGCTTGTCCTCAAGCAATTCAGTTAACAACTGAGCGATAAAAAGAACTTTCACGAACACATTTGCTCATATGATGTATATATTCTCATGCTATGGCTAATACTTAAGCAGTTCATAATGAGATATATGCAAATAGGATCATCTAACAGCTATGTCAATCATGGAGAGATACCAACAATTAATAATAAGCATCATGAATCATGTATATAAGCAGGATTGCAATGTTCATAAGAGAGTATGATAAAGTGGTATCTCGCTTGCCTGTATTTGATTGGCAAAACATAAATGCCCGGGCACCTCTGGAGTTCATAGAAAGACTAGAAGTAGTGATTGTCAAAGATAAAAGCATCAAAGTTATACCACAATCAATCATATTTTGAGACAAGCATATTATACTAAGAATGACAGTTGTGCTCTCAAGATAGTGCTCAAAGAAATAATGGAGACACAACATAGAAGTAAAAGATTGACCCTTCGCAGAGGGAAGCAGGGATTAACATGCGCTAGAGCTTTTCATTTTTGAAATCAGGAGTAAAATCATTTTGAGAGGTGTTTGTTGTTGTCAACGAATGGTATGGGTACACTAACTACCTCGCCAACCGGATTCTCAAGAGCGGCTCCCATGAATTATTTGCATATTTATGTAGCACTCCTTCCAACCTTTCTTACACAAACCATGGCTAACCGAATCCTCGGGTGCCTGCCAACAATCTCATACCATGAAGGAGTGCCTTTTTATTTTAGTTTTATTATGATGATGACACTCCCCCCAACCTTTGCTTACACAAGCCATGGCTAACCGAATCTTCGGGTGCCGTCCAACAATCACAAACCATGGAGGAGTGTCTATTTAAGTTAATTAATTCGGGACTGGGAATCCCATTGCCAGCTCTTTTTGCAAAATTATTGGATAAGCGGATGTGCCACTAGTCCATATGAGAGTCCGTCAAAAGTAAATGACAAGGTTGAAAGCTAAACACCACATACTTCCTCATGAGCTATGAAACATAAACACAAATTGAGAAGCATTTTGAAGGTTTTAAAGGTAGCGCATGAGAATTTACTTGGAATGGTTTGAAATGCCATGCATAGGTATTTATGGTGGACACTTTGGAACAACTTGGTTTTTAGGTATTTGGAAGCACAAGCAGCGTTCCCGCTCAGTACAAGTGAAGGCTAGCAATAGACTAGGGAGCGACAAATCAAGAGAGCAGTAACTGTCATAATCATGCTTGCGGCAAAATAAATTAACGGAGGCATAAAAGTGATACAAGAACTCTGAAGCAATATAAATCATCGAGGCTTAATTGACTTTGGTTCAGTCATATGCATGCGTGAGCATGTGCCAAGTCGATATAAATGAATTATTCAGAGGAGGATACCACAATGCCATACCTACTTATGAATAAAACAATGCAAGCAAACATCCATGACATGCTACTCATATTAATAAATTGGAGCTAAATATGAGAGATCATAAACTACTAGACTTTATCAAA
Organism: Lolium perenne; assembly: GCF_019359855.2. Taxonomy (NCBI): domain Eukaryota; kingdom Viridiplantae; phylum Streptophyta; class Magnoliopsida; order Poales; family Poaceae; genus Lolium; species Lolium perenne. The sequence goes on from NC_067245.2 coordinate 52,176,059, forward strand.
TAACATATACATCACATGAACCAACTAAGCATGCTCACATGGATGAGTATATGTACAAAAATGAAAACAAATAGAGTTCATACCAGCCTCTCACCACAATCAGATTGTCGTAGATCGTCATTATTGCCTTTTCACTTGTATAGCTTGGATAATATGAAAACCACGCTCCAGCCACCGAAGACCATTGAACTCATAATGAACTTTACAAACCAAAGAAGAATAGCAAATATTTTTGGTGTTTTCGAATTGCAAACAAGAACAAAAGGAAACAAGCAAACAAAGCAAAATCTTTTTGGTTTTCTTATAGCAAACTAGCAATAGCAAATAAAGCGAAACAAATGCACGAAACCAAGATAAACAAATGGTGAAGAGAAACAACAGAAATATTTTTGGTCTTCTTGTGTTTTGGAAAGGAAACAAAGCAAAACAAGAAATAGCAAACTAGAAGAAACACAGGAAAGCGAGATGGCAGAAATCTGCCAAAACCTGACAGCAGTACAGAAATCGATTTTTACAAAAATCTTACGTTGCTCAGCTCGAAAAGTGTTCAACTAATGAAAGTTAGATAACAACCTGGGGAACCTGCACAAAAATTGGCAGCTCAAAATAACGTTCTGGCTGTGCGCACGAATTTTTCTAGTAACAGTCCAGAATCTGTTTTCAGGCAGCACTTCCCCAAATATCATCTCCCTCTCATTAGAAAACCACTCAAAGAGACTAAACAAGTATGTGCAAGTATCCAGCAATCATAATATGCAAAGAATGAGTGATGCCGGTATACCTCCCCCCAAGCTTAGGCTTTTGGCCTAAGTGGAGTTCAACCCCAACGAGGGTCGCTGTTCCTCGCCGGTGGATAATTCATGGCGTAGTCATAGTAAAGTTCCTGTGCAGAAGAAAGCGTGGAGGCTCCACATGCCCAACATGTTGATGCGAGGAACTTGCTGCATCGGATGATGAGTCGAGGTGCTCCTCGACCTCCGTGTCGTCTCTTGCATGATGGCCTCCTCCCTCTATGTGTGCATCCAGTGCACCTTCTGTGACCGACCAATCTTCCTGGAATCAAGGTTAGACAGAACAGCGAGGCAATCTTACTAGTTTCTCAGTTTTCTTAGTTATTCTCCAGACTTTCTTATAAAATGTCATCTTGTAAAACAGGTTACCCAAGTTGGAGGAATCAGAAACAAATTCATGTTTAATCATAGAGGCTATGTCAAGTTTTTCTATGGAGAATGGAATATCAAAATGATGAGGTTCTACATTATGAAAAGCTAGTAAACGAGAGGCGATGAGACCTCCACAAATTCCACCTTTCTCACGGTTAGTAGCAAGTCTATAAGCTATCAGTGCCCCCAAATTATAAGTCCTACTACCTTGCAGTGCCGCAGCTAGAAAAGCTAAATCCGGGATAGATAGTTTACCGCCAATCTTTTTAGCAAGAACGCATTTAGTAATGAAATAGGCAAAGTAGCGGATAGCCGGGAGCTGAATGCTAGTGATTTTACCACTATCCTCTGAGAAACTCCTTCCATAGCAAATCATCTTGAAGAGGTTTAAGAGTTCTTGCGGCGATCCCCTTATGTTCTCGCATGATCCCCATTGCGGTACTCCAATTGCTGCACAAAAATCACTGAATGGCAAGTTGACAGCTTTATTGTAAATTTTATACTGGACCGTGGGGTTAGATCGCGACCAATTGAACTTAAAGTCCTGCACAAAAGACATAGTTAATTTTGCATATTGTCTTGGCTCTCCTTCAACAAAATCACTCAGCCCTGCTCGAGAAATTAGACTCCGAACATCTTCCAATATTCTCGCGCTTCTCATGAAATCCGCGCACGGGTAGTAAGAGGGGTATACTCCCTCTTCACGATTCACTCTCATAACTTGTTGGACCTCCAATTCTTGTTGGTTAAGTTGATATCTACTCCACTCCATTTTCTGAAATTTTCAACAAACAATATAAAATTTGATTTGGTGACATATAATCAAGGGGAACTACTATAGGAACTTGCTAGAGTACTAATCATGCATCGAAACTAGTTTATACAACTTAGAACAAGCATGCAAGCTCACTAAACATGTTACCTACAGCAGCAAAATATTCAAGATATACTCAACCAAACAAAATTCTACTTGGATAGGTGGAGGAGTCACATACCGGAGAGCAAATGTGCCAAATTTCAGGCAAATACGGGCTGAGCAAAGAGATCGAAAAATCCTGAGCTCTTGAGCAAAAACGCGAGTGAGAGAAAGCTGGTTCGAGTTTTTTCGGGAGAGAGAAGATGCTGGGAGAAAGAGATGAGATAGTGGGGCAAGGAGGGGCCCACACCACAGGGTGGCGCGCCCCCCTCCTTGGCCCCGCCGGCCTGTGGTGTGGCACCCTGGGGTGCCCCACAGGTCATCCTCTGGTGCTCCCAGGTGCCTCATCGAAAAATAGGACCAACGGTATAATTTTTGTGAATTTTTGAAAACTTTGAAAAATGCACATTTCTGGGTATTTAGTTTATTATTACTAGCCAGGAAAATTTTGAAATCTCCAATTAATTAAAAGGAACTTTGCAAATTAAAAGTGCTACAGCAACTAAGAGTAAGTGGAGAAAGAAAGAGATGTTGTTTACCTCCTCTATGCATATAAAAAGATATTTGTTAACAAGGTTGATCAAGTCTTGCCACCAAATAAATTTTACATAGCATAAGAAGAAATAAACCTCAAATCAATCATGTTACCTTGAATTGTATTGATATGGATCCAATCACGAGAGTTTGATATTCTTCTTTAGGCTCATATATAGGACAATCAATAGTTCCCACTTTGATAGTTCTCACATTAAAAATAGTATTGACTCCACATACTTTATCAATCTTCTTGGGGAAATAGACGGTATGCTCCTTATCATCAACATTAAAAGTAACCTTCCCTTTATTGCAGTCAATAACAGCCCCTGCGGTGTTAAGAAAAGGTCTCCCAAGAATAATAGACATATTATCATCTTCAGGCATTTCCAACACAACAAAATCAGTTAATATCAAGCAGTTAGTAGTAACTTGGACAGGAACATCCTCACATATACCAACAGGAATAGCAGTAGATTTATCAGCCATTTGCAAAGATATGTCAGTAGGTATCAACTTGTCTAAGTAAAGTCTCTTATAAAGAGAAAAAGGCATAACACTAACACCGGCTCCCAAGTCACATAGAGCAGTTTTAACATAATTATTCTTAATAGAACAAGGAATAGTAGGTATACCTGGGTCGCCCAACTTCTTTGGCACTTTGCCATTGAAAGAGTAATTAGCAAGCATAGTGGAAATTTCCTCATTGGGGATTTTCCTTTTGTTAGTAACAATATCTTTCATATACTTTGAATAAGGTGGCAATTTAATAGCATCAGTCAAAGGGATTTGCAAGAATAAAGGTTTCATCCAATCACAAAATTTATTATAGTGTTCTTCTTCCTTTGATTTTAGTTTCTTAGCAGGAAAAGGCATTTGCTTTTGAACCCAAGGTTCTCTTTCATTACCATGTTTCTCAGCAATAAAATCTTCTTTAGTGTACTTTTTATTTTTAGCATGCTTTTCAGGTTCTTCTTCAACCTCTTCTTTATCAGAAGCATCATTCTTATCATTATCTTTATCATGTTCATTACCACTTTCAGTTTCAGCATCAGAAATAGAAATACTATTAGGATCATTAACAGGTTCAGAGGATTCTACAACATTTTTATGTTTCTTCTTCTTTTTCTTCTTAGAAGGAGCACTAGGTTCAATGCGTTGAGAATCTTGTTCAATTCTTTTGGGATGCCCTTCAGGATATAGAGGATCCTGCGTAGAGACACCACCTCTAGTTGTTACTTCATAAGCATGTTTCTCTTTAGAATTATTCCCTAACAAGTCATTTTGCACTTTAGTGAGTTGATCAATTTGAGTTTGAACCATATGAAAATGTTTAACAAGCATCTTAACATCATTGGAGGTTCTCTCTACAATATCATGCAATTCACTAATAGCTCGAGAATTTTCCATTAAATGATTCTCTACTCTCATATTAAAATTTTCTTGCTTAACAATATAATTATCAAACTCATCTAAGCATTGTGCAGGAGGTTTCGAATACGGAATATCTTCCCTAGTAACGCGTTGAAGGGAGTTTACCTCAATCATGGATGAAGGGGGGATTATCTCACATATATCTTCTATGGGAGGAAGATTCTTCACATCTTCAGGTTTAATACCTTTCTCCTTGAGAGACTTCTTGGCTTCCCTCATATCTTCATCATTTAATTTAATTAAACCCCTCTTCTTTAATATTGGCGTTGGAGTTGGTTCAGGCGTAGTCCAATCATCATGATTCCGGCCTATTTTAGCCAATAATTCTTCAGCGTCGTCTGGAGTTCTTTTCCTGAAAACACAACCAGCACAACTATCCAGGTATGCCCTAGACTCAATGGTTAGTACACTATAAAATATATCAAGTAAATCATGCTTTTCCAAATCATGGTCAGGCCGAGCTCTAATAAGAGAGCAAAATCTCGCCCAAGCCTCAGGCAATTTCTCTCCATCTCCCTGGTCAAAATTATAGATTCTCTGCAAAGCAATATGTTGAGCACTAGCAGGAAAGTATTTACGGAAGAAAACATCAAGCAATTCTTTTGGACTTTTAATAGAATTAGGTGGCAAACTATTATACCAAGTTTTAGCGTCATCCTTTAATGAGAATGGAAAGATTTTAGCAACAAAGTAAGTACGCATCTTGACATCATCAGAAAACAAGCTACTTAGAGTAGATAACTCAATCATGTGTTCAACAGCACTTTCTTTTTCAGTACCACAAAAGGGTGTTTTCTCAACAATAGCTATATGAGATAGATCAAGAGAAAAATCATAATCTTTATCCTTAATGTTTATAGGAGATGTAGCAAACTTAGGATCAGGAGACAGTTTATATCTAACAGCATGTTCTGCAAGCAACTTTTTAATTTTTCTTGCATCAGTAGTAGCATTGCATTTTTCAATAAAATCATCATTAAGCTCCACATAATCTTCATCAGGATCATCACTAAAATAATCAAGTTCAGGTGAATTAATAGGTGTAGTAGCATTTTCATTAGGAGTTTCAGCATTTCCAATTTGTCTAGACCTAGCAATTGTAGCATCTAGAAAAGATCCCAACGAACCACTATCATCAAGCACAGCAGAAATATTATCAATATTATGAGAGTTTTCAGATTCAGCAGAAGTACCCGCATGTGAAGCATGTGGCGGTGAAACAAGTTTATCAATCACAGATGGTGAATCAAGTGTAGCGGAGGTACTCAGAATTGTACCTTTTCTTGTAGTGGATGGTAATATGGTGACTTTAGAATCGCGAGGTTTACCCATGATGGAGAATTTGCAGCGAACAATATTAATCCAAGTGAATTTCCAAATAAAGCTATGCTCCCCGGCAACGGCGCTTTAAAAATAGTCTTGATGACCCACAAGTATAGGGGATCGCAACAGTCTTCGAGGGAAGTAAAACCCAATTTATTGATTCGACACAAGGGGAGACAAAGAACACTTGGAAGCCTTAACAAATGAGTTGTCAATTCAGCTGCACCTGGAAACAGACTTGCTCGCAAGAGTTTATCAGTAGTAACAGTTTTATAGCAGTAGCAGTAGTGAAATAACAGCAGCAGAGTAACAAAGACATCAGTAGTGATTTTAGTAAACAGCAGGATTAAAATACTGTAGGCACGGGGACGGATGAACGGGCGTTGCATGGATGAGAGAAACTCATGTAACAATCATAGCAGGGCATTTGCAGATAATAATAAAACGGTGTCCAAGTACAAAGCAATCAATAGGCATGTGTTCCAATTATAGTCGTACGTGCTCGCAATGAGAAACTTGCACAACATCTTTTGTCCTACCAGCCGGTGGCAGCCGGGCCTCAAGGAAAACTACTGGATATTAAGGTACTCCTTTTAATAGAGTACCGGAGCAAAGCATTAACACTCCATGAACACATGTGATCCTCACATCACTACCATTCCCTCCGGTTGTCCCGATTTCTGTCACTTCGGGGCCATTGGTTCCGGACAGTGACATGTGTATACAACTTGCAGATAAGATCAATAAACAATGAATATCATGATGAAACAATAACATGTTCAGATCTGAGATCATGGCACTCGGGCCCTAGTGACAAGCATTAAGCATAACAAGTTGCAACAATATCATCAAAGTACCAATTACGGACACTAGGCACTATGCCCTAACAATCTTATGCTATTACATGACCAATCTCATCCAATCCCTACCATCCCCTTCGGCCTACAGCGGGGGAATTACTCACACATGGATGGGGGAAACATGGCTGGTTGATGTAGAGGCGTTGGCGGTGATGATGGCGATGATCTCCTCCAATTCCCCGTCCCGGTGGAGTGCCAGAACGGAGACTTCTGGCTCCCGCGACGGAGTTTCGCGATGTGGCGGCGTTCTGGAGGGTTTCTTGCGACTTCGACTTCTCCCCGTGCGTTTTTAGGTCGAGGCCGATAAATAGTCCAAAGGAGGGCGTCGGAGGCCGGCAGAGGGGGCCACACCATAGGGCCGCGTGGGCCCCCCTAGGCCGCGCCGCCTTATGGTGTGGGGCCTTCGGGCCTCCACCTTACTTGACCTTCTGGCTCCGTCAGTATTCTGGGAAAATAGGGCCTTCTGCATAAATTCCGAGGATTTTCCCGAAAGTTGGATTTCTGCACAAAAACGAGACACCAGAACAGTTCTGCTGAAAACAGCGTTAGTCCGTGTTAGTTGTATCCAAAATACACAAATTAGAGGCAAAACAATAGCAAAAGTGTTCGGGAAAGTAGATACATTTTGGACATATCAGATACATCTCAACTTAGGACATCCATACCGGGACAACATAGAAAACAGATAATGGACTCCTCTTTAATGCATAAGTATTCAACAACAGATAATATTCTCATAAGAGATTGAGGATTAATGTCCAAACTGAAACTTCCACCATGAGTCATGGCTTTAGTTGGCGGCCCAATGTTCTTCTCTAACAATATGCATACTCAAACCATTTGATCATGGTAAATCACCCTTATTTCAGACAAGACGAACATGCATAGCAACTCACATGATATTCAACAAAGGTGTAATAGTTGATGGCGTCCCCAGAAACATGGTTACCGCTCAACAAGCAACTTATAAGAAATAAGATACATAAGCTACATATTCTTCACCACAATAGTTTTTAAGCTATTTTCCATGAGCTATATATTGCAAAGACAAGGAATGAAATTTTAAAGGTAGCACTCAAGCAATTTACTTTGGAATGGCAGAGAAATACCATGTAGTAGGTAGGTATGGTGGACACAAATGGCATAGTTTTTGGCTCAAGGATTTGGATGCACGAGAAGTATTCCCTCTCAATACAAGGCTTTGGGCTAGCAAGGTTGTTTGAAGCAAACACGAGTATGAACCGGTACGGCAAAACATACATAAGAACATATTGCAAGCATTATAAGACTCTACACTGTCTTCTTTGTTGTTCAAACACCTTACCAGAAAATATCTAGACTTTAGAGAGACCAATCATGCAAACCAAATTTCAACAAGCTCTATGGTAGTTCTTCATTAATGAGTGCAAAGTACATGATGCAAGAGCTTAAACATGATCTATTTGAGCACAACAATTGCCAAGTATCAAATTATTCAAGACAATATACCAATTACCACATGAAGCATTTTCTGTTTCCAACCAAATAACAATGAACGAAGCAGTTTTCAACCTTCGCCATGAACATTAAAAGTAAAGCTAAGAACACCAGTGTTCATATGCAACAGCGGAGCGTGTCTCTCTCCCACACAAAGAATGCTAGGATCCGATTTTATTCAAATACAAACAAAAATAAAAACATACAGACGCTCCAAGTAAAGCACATAAGATGTGACGGAATAAAAATATATTTTCACTAGAGGTGATCTGATAAGTTGTCGATGAAGAAGGGGATGCCTTGGGCATCCCCAAGCTTAGATGCTTGAGTCTTCTTGAAATATGCAGGGATGAACCACGGGGGCATCCCCAAGCTTAGAGTTTTTACTCTTCTTGATCATATTGTATCATCCTCCTCTCTTGATCCTTGAAAACTTCCTCCACACCAAACTCAAAACAAACTCATTAGAGGGTTAGTGCATAATCAAAAATTCGCATATTCAGAGGTGACATAATCATTCTTAACACTTCTGGACATTGCACAAAGCTACTGAAAGTTAATGGAACAAAGAAATCCATCCAACATAGCAAAAGAGGCAATGCGAAATAAAAGGTAGAATCTGTCAAAACAGAACAGTACGTAAAGACGAATTTTTTAGTGGCACTTAACTTGCTCATATGAAAATGCTCAAATTGAATGAAAGTTGCGTACATATCTGAGGATCACGCACGTAAAATGGCAGATTTTTCTGAGTTGCCTACAGAGGGGGCTACTCAATTTCGTGACAGCAAGAAATCTGTTTCTGCGCACTAATCCAATTCTAGTATCAACCTTAATATCAAAGACTTTACTTGGCACAACAACAACAACCAACCAACCACCAACCAAGCCTTTCTGTCCCAAATAAGTTGGGGTAGGATTTACTTGGCACAACAATGCAATAAAATAAAGATAAGGAGAGGTTGCTACAGTAGTAACAACTTCCAAGACTCAAATATAAAACAAAAGTGCAGAAGTAAAATAATGGGTTGTCTCCCATAAGCGCTTTTCTTTAACGCCTTTCAGCTAGGCACAGAAAGTGTGTATTAAGTGTTATCAAGAGATGAAGCATCAACATCATAATTTTCACAACTTGTCACAATAGGTATCTTAGGTGTTCCATCATCCATAGTGGTACTAAGGGCTTTGTCAATTTTAGGCCTATAATAGTTTTTTTGGCTTAGGCACCTTAGAGACATACATGAACTTTTGCTCCTTACCCACATAAGATTTCTCCTTAAACTTAAGAGAAGAAAAAGTTTAACCCAAGGTTCCCATAGCTTCTTCAAGTTCACTAATCCTATGGGTTTGATTATCATGAGTAGCACAAGTTTCTAAGATGGCAATTCTCTCATTAATTCCACCTAGAGATTTATCAAGTTTACCAGTGTTATTAACTAATATTCCCAATTTAGTCTTAATACTTGGAAGATTTTGCTCTATGGTCTCCAACTTTTTCATGACATCTTCAAGAGAGATTTTAATTTTAACTTCATTAACAGGTGGTATTCCAACTAGACTCTCAATAATGCAACTAGCTTCTAAAGCAGGAGTGCCTAGGAAATTACCTCCCGCGAGAGTATCAAGAACATACCTATTCCAGCTAGAGATACCAACATAAAAGTTCCTAAGTAGGATAATAGTGGAGTGTTTCTTAGTGCACCTATGATGAGCATCACTAATTCTATACCAAGCATCTTTAAAACTTTCCCCCCCTTGTTGCTTAAACGAACGAACTTCAACTTCAAGATTACTCATTTTTAGCAATAGTAAATAAAACAAACTAAATAAAGTAAATGCAAGTAACTAACTTTTTTTGTTTTTAATATAGAGAACGCAAACAAGACAGTAAATAAAGTAGTGCAAGTAACTAATTTTTTGTATTTTTGATATAGAGAAAACAAACAAAGCAGTAAATAAAGTAAAGTAAAGCAAGACAAAAGCAAAGTAAAGAGATTGGATGTGGGAGACTCCCCTTGCAGCGTGTCTTGATCTCCCCGGCAATGGCGCCAGAAAAACAGTCTTGATGACGCGTCAAGCACACGTCCGTTGGGAACCCCAAGAGGAAGGTGTGATGCGTACAACAACAAGTTTTCCCTCAGTAAGAAACCAAGGTTATCGAACCAGTAGGAGTCAAGGGCCACGTGAAGGTTGTTGGTGGCGGAGTGTAGTGCGGCGCAACACCAGGGATTCCGGCGCCAACGTGGAACCTGCACAACACAATCAAAATACTTTGCCCCAACTTAACAGTGAGGTTGTCAATCTCATCGGCTTGCTGTAAACAAAGGATTAAACGTATGGTGTGGAAAATGATGTTTGTTTGCAATGAGCAGCAGAGAACAGTGATTGCAGTAGATTGTATTTTAGATGTAAAAGAATGGACCGGGGTCCACAGTTCACTAGTGGTGTCTCTCCAATAAGAAATAGCATATTGGGTGAACAAATTACAGTTGGGCAATCGACAAATAAAGAGGGCATAACAATGCACATACATATCATGATGACTACTATGAGATTTACTTAGGGCATTACGATAAAGTACATAGACCGCTATCCAGCATGCATCTATGCCTAAAAAGTCCACCTTCGGGTTAGCATCCGCACCCCTTCCAGTATTAAGTTGCAAACAACAGACAATTGCATTAAGTATGGTGCGTAATGTAATCAACACAAATATCCTTAGACAAAGCATTGATGTTTTATCCCTAGTGGCAACAGCACATCCACAATCTTAGAACTTTCTGTCACTGTCCCAGATTCAATGGAGGCATGAACCCACTATCGAGCATAAATACTCTCTCTTGGAGTCACAAGTATCAACTTGGCCAGAGCCTCTACTAGCAACGGAGAGCATTCAAGATCATAAACAACACATATATGATAGATTGATAATCAACTTGACATAGTATTCCATATTCATCGGATCCCAACAAACACAACATGTAGCATTACAAAGAGATGATCTTGATCATGATAGGCAGCTCACAAGATCTAAACATGATAGCACATGAGGAGAAGACAACCATCTAGCTACTGCTATGGACCCATAGTCCAAGGATGAACTACTCACACATCAGTCCGGAGGCGATCATGGTGATGTAGAGTCCTCCGGGAGATGATTCCCCTCTCCGGCAGGGTGCCGGAGGCGATCTCCTGAATCCCCCGAGATGGGATTGGCGGCGGCGGCGTCTCTGGAACTTTTTCCGTGTCGTGGCTCTCGGTAATAGGGTTTTCGCGACGGAGAGTTTAAGTAGGCGGAAGGGCAGAGTCGGGAGAGGCACGAGGGCCCCACACCACAGGCCAGCGCGGGGCCCTCCTTGGCCGCGCCGCCCTGTGGTTTGGCCACCTCGTGGCCCCACTTCGTATGCTCTTCGGTCTTCTGGAAGCTCCGTGGAAAAATAAGACCCTGGGCGTTGATTTCGTCCAATTCCGAGAATATTTCCTTTGTAGGATTTCTGAAACCAAAAACAGCAGAAAACAACAACTGGCGCTTCGTCATCTCGTTAATAGGTTAGTGCCGGAAAATGCATATAAATGATGCAAAGTGTGTATAAAACATGTGAGTATTGTCATAAAAGTAGCATGGAACATAAGAAATTATAGATACGTTTGAGACGTATCAGCCGTCAACCGAAACCCTAGTTCGGGAGGGTTATGCAGTCCATCTCGGCACCCTGCCGGAGAGGGAAATCATCGCTGGAGGCCTCTACATCGCCATGTCTTCATCCGATGTGATGCGTGAGTAGTCCTCCACAAGACTATGGGTCCATAGCAGTAGCTAGATGGCTGTCCTCTCCTTGTTGTGCTTCATGTTTAGATCTTGTGAGCTGCCTAACATGATCAAGATCATCTATTTGTAATTGCTACATGTTGGTTTGATGTGAATCCAATTTATAGAGAGATTGCTTTGGTTGAGATTATGTATTATGTTATTATGATCTTGCATGCTCTTCGTTTCTTGTAGATGCTCTGGCCAAGTAGATGCTAGCGACTCCAAGAGGGAGTATTTATGCTCGATAGTGGGTTCATGCCTCTATTTAACCATGGGAAGTGACCTTATTCTCTACGGTTGTAGATGTGTTGTTGCTACTAGGGAGAAAACATCGGTGTTCTATTCAAGGGTAGTTTCATCGTTTACTTTACACACATTGCTTAAAGCGATAGTACGTTTCTTGCAACTTAATACTGGAGGGTGTCGCGGATGCAATCCTGAAGGTGGATTATTAGTCATATATGTAGTTGGATTACGGTCTATGTATATTGTTGTAATGCCCACATACTTTCATAGCATGTATTCTGCACCAACCATTAGCATAGAATCTCTGTTTTTCAATTGCCCATTTGTAATTTGTTTACCCAGCATATTTATTTATTGGGGAGGCACCTCTAGTGAACTGTGGACCCCGTCCCTTCTTCTTTTCATTGCAATCTTGTACAATATTTTTCTGTTCTGTTCTGTGCAAACAATTATTTTTCTACACGATTCATTTAATCCTTTGTTTTCAGCAAAACCAGTGAGCTGGACAACCTCGCTGAAAGTTGGGGACAAAGTACTTGGTTGTTTGTGTGCAGGTCTCCACGTTGCTAGTGACGCCGGCAGTGCGCCCTACCACGAGTTGGTTCGCAACACCTCGAGAGAGAACGTTTTTCTCCTACTGGTCGATAAATCTTGGTTTCTTACTGAGGGAAAACTTCCTTCTGTGCTCATCATACCTTCCTCTTGGGGTTCCACTCAACGTTGCGCATAAATTCTCCTTCATCAACTCCGTGCTCAACAGTGGCCCACACCATGCCATGGCACGGGCCCACCCTTGGCCGTGCCATGGGGTGGTGTGGCCGCCCTGTGGTGCCACTTCGTCTCTCCTCCATACTTCGTCTTCGTGTCGGGAAAATAGGAGGTCTGGCTTTTGTTTCGTCCAATTCCGAAAATATATCCTGTACAACTTTTCTGAAATACAAAAATAGCAAAAACAGGAACTTGCACTGTAGCATCTTGTCAATAGGTTAGTTCCGGAAAATGCATAAAAGTACCATGAAGTGTAGACAAAACATATAAAAATTGGTGTAAAACAAGCATGAAGCATCAAAAATTATAGATATGTTTGCGACGTATCAGCGGGGAAGAAGAGAAGTGTGTGCCGGTGGGGTATTAAGGGAGGCGGCGGATCCGCAATGAAGGCGCGTAAGTAAGGTAGGTGGACGCCGCGTGGCCAGTCGCCGCCCTCGTCGCCGCTTGGGTTTCCGTGCGGGAGGCCTTTAACGCATACACCCAACCTTTCCGCGTTGTTTGCGATGCGAACCGTCGCGTCCTCTCACTGACAAGGCGCCCCCACCCGCGAAAACCATCGTGCCGCGAGGGGCCGGTGCGCCCTTCGCCAAGGGGCCGACACGGGGTTACCAACGCTTCTATTGGCTCGAAAAGCGCCGATGCTATTTGGGGCGCGCCGGTGTGAGCCCATTTTTGCTGATGACCCCCAAAATGCTATCGGGGCCGCTATCGAGGTCACCGGTGGAGATGCTCTTATGCGGATCTCGATTTTGCACCTCTGGGTTCTAGATGTTGCTGGTAAACATAGCTACCTCTCGCCAGATTGTAATATAATAACCAGGTTTAGCTATTTGAATATATGATGTATTTCCGAATGAGAATCGCAAGATGTATTAAATGAAAATTCTAGAAAGAGACTCTTAGTTTTTTTTGCCTTGCTGTTGTTGGTGAATGCAGCTGCTCAGACTCGTAGCCTTTGTTGTTCCTTGCTTCATGCATGCTGTAATTTTGTTGCAGTGTTATTGCCTACCATGATTCTGGAAAGTTTTGGCACCTGATATTGCTACTAGTAACCTACCAGCCCAAAGGGTGGATGGATCAGATGAGATGACTGCTGACAAGGGTTTCACTAGTAGAAAACAGGGCTTTAGTTTCGGTTTGTTTGGGGCTTTAGTCATGGTTGCGCAATCGGGACTAAAAGATCCTCCACGTGGTGCATCCAGGGAGCTCGGGGTACAAACCGGGACTAAAGGGGTCCATGCGTCAAGCGCTGGGGACATGCCGTTTCTCTGCCCGGCAGAGAAAAAGACCGTTTCTCTCCCGCGTTAGGGTTTTATGTTTTTTTCATTCAGATAGACGCTACTGCATACATCATTCAAGGAACCATTACACAACATCGTCATGAATATAGTACACGTAATGAATATTACAATATAAAGTCCCCTTTACAATCCCTAATGTCTATCCCTAATATCTAAATATAGTTCCGATGGTATTCTTCATTTGGAGCTACAATCTCCCTAACTAAGAATCCCGCCAATTCCTCCTGAATTGCTCGTACGCGGTCCTTTGATAGGAGAGTGCCCCACACGCGTTGCATCTAATTTTAAATAAGGAGATCAATATATATGAATAACAATCAACACAATAGATGGTAATAAAATAAGATTGTAAATATTTTTTGTGTACATTAAGTTGTTGTATAATCCCCCCGGTAACAGGCCATCTCGCGAATTAACTCGCAGACGTAGTGTCCACATAAATTATTGTTGGCTTCTTGCTTCAAACACTTTACGAAAATAGAGTTCGATCAAACTAATAATATATCAAGCATGATAATGCATGGTATTGAAACAATAATCAAAGAGATTCACAGACATATCTATAATACTACTTACATCGCGATCTCGAAATGTAAGATCTTGTTTCTATTCACCCCTAACAGTCTTGATGAACCGTTTTCAAACCATGCCCGACAAAGAAAAAATGAGTAAAGGAGATATTAATTACTTGATATCAGGAAATGAACAGAAGATGCTGATATAGGGCGATAATGATTTGAATTACCTCTGGAGCATTGCATTCAGGTCCACCCATTCCCCATGGTATTTACATTTCTAGTCCATGATAAGTACTACTCCTTTGTCAAGCTGAATAACTAGCAGAATAAAGTGGAAGCTGCGCACGCATAACTCGGATGATTAGTTAGACTTAACATTGAGTAAGCGAAATCAAATGTGTACAAGAAAGTAACACTCACTTGAAGTTGTAAGGAAAGAATATTTCCGATTTGGTTTTCTTGTTTTACTAAAAACGTTAGTAGGTTATCCTCTTTATCCTTGGGGGATTTTTGTACCGTAACTTGATAAACAGTATTTGGGTCAATGAACCCAATGTTATAGATTAGTCCTCTTTTGCATTCGAGAATCTTCATTCTGCATAATATATAGAGAGTAAAATAATATAGTGAAGATAATTATTAGTGCAATGAACGAGGACTTACTTACATAAATAAATCACTTACAGACAATAGCAACTCATGAGAGTTTTGACGATGACGTCTTGATTGAATAACGGAAATAGTTCTTCAAACTTAATGTGTATCTCCTCGTTTCCACAAAACTAATGCTCGTCTCTAATTCCCACTATGAGCATTATGTTCCCCTCCTTATAGTCTTGCATGTACCAGTCATGCAATTTTTACATTTGTGTTTCTAGATGCGGGAGATGGTTAGGTTTGACGAGAGGCTTCCCATATATGTATCTTTATGCTAATTCATTAGTGGGAAAGTAACCTTCGTATTGAACAATGGTACCAAGATTTCTAGCCATCTGTGTGACTATTTCTGCCGTCTCCGGATCATCATAGGAGTGCACGATCAAGGGGGTTATCGATTGGTTTTCCCGTTCTCTGAGTTGGGCAATTGTTTTCCCTTTTGCACTACTATTTCCATGCTGGTCCACATCCACTCTTGAGGACCATATAATAGAGCGGTCATAGTCTGATGCTAAATCAGCTGGCTTTGCTCGCGTTATACTTGTCGACATAAAACAAGTATTTAATGCAAAATCTATTTTCGATGAACTAGAGCTTGTCAATATAATAACTACAAGATCTAAGACACGTCATGGATAAGATCCAAATAACAACCAAGAAATATGATGCCAAGTATGCAAAGGTTTGAGCTCTTTTCGAACGAGGACACTTGAGAGCCCCCTTGATAGTACGATCAACTATCCTATAAACCGGTATCCCAACTACATGAAGAGACCGGTAAGAAAGAATCCATATAAAGAACAAACCTTAATTTTGCATATTCCACTTGAGTTAGATGACAGAGATCTTCACCGCTTTAAGTTGGAACATCTTTTTTGTTGTGATTGATTTCTGAAGTCTTGTGGATTTTCCCTCATACTTTATTATGGGAGAGCTTCTTCTTTGACGCATCTTCACATATCCACGATCACCATATGGATGTCAAGCTTCAAGAACATGATCTCTCCTGTATGGCTCATCTTGAATTTGCACTTTATTTCTTCTTTCTTCATAGTGTTGATGTCTTGAAGGTACACATGAGAGCCCCTCCATCTCATTCTTATTCTTCAAGACATACATGTCACTTGATCTTCTTTATTTTCTTATTCTTTGCAACCTTGAAGCCAACATATGGTTCAAGCATTGCCTATAGACAAATCTCGCAAGTATAAATAAATGCAAACATTAGTCCATCGAAATTGTTATTAATTACCAGAACCACACATGGGCTCCATGCACTTTGACCCATCGAGACCACCTCTCTTAATAGTGCAATGTTTTCCATTTATCAAACGTAAATCAAGAGAAATAAAACCAAAACACCGATGCTTCTCATGTATAGCAAATGGGGGTCTCCAACCACCTTCCATCATCACATGTGAACTAAAATATGTGTAGACACTTATAGGCAATGTTAGTTCACACTTTAGCTCCGTTGTCATCATTAAGCAAAATAATGGTTAAGGGTAAAATACCCTTACATCGTTGCTCTTGAGCTTTTGACTAGCGCCGGTGCTCAATAGTTAGGTGTTGCTTGTGCTCATCACGGTGGTTGCAGTTTCTCTTGTAGAAGCTCCCACGTGGACCCCAATGATGGTTGGTGCCGGATCCGGCGACACCCTATGCTCTTCCGTTGTCGGAGGAGGAAGATATCAGCCTTTTATCCAAAAAAAAACATGCATCCTAATCTTATGCATCTAGTTAGGTGAGGTCCCACTTAACAGATTGGAACGGGACAGCAGAACAGATCTGCAAACATTCCATCACACAAAATGAGAAAAGAAAGAAATGCCAAAAACATACGCAGCACAGCAGGTACTGAAATGCGCACATGAGGCAGCATGCGACGCACGTGCGTTTTCGCGGAGGAAAGCAATCTGAAACCCACCTTATCCTGCAAGAAGCTCCCAAACCATGATTAAGGTGGCCCTTAACTCGGCAGGGGCAATACGGTCACTCCGGCCAGTCGCGTCGCCATCCGACCCGTCGTCGTCACCCGCGGCCGCCACGGGCAGCCAACGACCAAACCACGGGCTCTGTCAGACCGGGGTTGCATCAATCCTAACCAGAGGTCAGCACTTAACTCTGGCGCCGGCGGTAACCCACCTAACCAAGACCGCCGTCCAAGCCGGGGCAGTCTCGTCATTCCGCGCCCCTCCGCCTTTTCCTCCCTCCCCAGGCTCACACTCCCCTCCCGAAGCAAAATATTCCAATCCGACGGTGCCGTGCCGCGAGCCGATCACCAGTCGAGGAATCCCGTGAGGCCGCCCCGCCCGCCGCCCGGACAGAAATTCCCCATACCCCGCCGCTCGACAGGCGAGCGATTGGACGGGCTGCGCGGCGGAGGGGGCCCGGCTGGATCATCGCATGGCGGAGATGCACAAGTACGGGCTGCCCAACCAGCCCCCAGGTGCGGATTTCGCCTCTTGCCTCCTGCCTCCTGCGCCGCTTGATCCCTACCCCCCGCCGCCTAGGGTTTTTGGTGATTTTTCAGCGGTTTCCCGGTTCGGTTAGGGTAGATTTTGGTGAGGTAATCGGGGTTTTTCTGGGGTGGTTTGGGGAGATTCAGGGCTTTCCGCTGTGCTTCGAACGATTCCTCTGGATTGCGGGCCTTCGGAATTGGTTTCTAGCGCCCGCCTTAGCTGATTAGGGGGTTCGATTACGGAAACGAAGACGGCTAATCGGAGCAGAAACGAGACCTACACCACCGCATGCTAGCGCTGGAAAGCGATTTCGAGCGGTTGCTGTTGCTGTTGTTGTTCGTTAGTGACTGACTGACTGACTGGATGCCACTGTTACTTCGCAGATATTCCCCAGATACTGCAGGACGCTCAGAACCGGTGGCTGCGGCCCACCGAAATTTGCCAGATACTGTCCAACTACAAGAAGTTCTCCATTGCGCCCGAGCCACCCAACAGGCCTCCAAGTAACCACTCTTCTCCTCATCGAAATGCTTCCATTCATTCAAGTGTTTGCGGTTCATCCTTTCTTCTGTAGCGTGGAAGTGGCATGCGGATAATCTAAAAGTCTGTTTGTCGATGTTCCTATTTGTTGAGTACTTGCTGAGGTTCTAGGAGGTTTTGTTTTGCTAGAAATGTTTAGGTTTCAACAGCAGCCCCTTAACATTGGAACTTGGGGTTTAACAGGCCACACCCTGGAACCATCCCACTAATAGGAACTTCGCCCTCACCTCCCATTAAAAGTGTGCCTAAGGCTGCCACTGTTTCAACTATGTAGAGCGTGATCCATGGAATATAACCAACCAACTATGCGAGTTGGCTCCTTTTTCAGAAGACCAGGGACCATGCATTCATTAATCGCTAATCATTTGACGATGAGGCTAGACCACTATATCTGCACATGAGACCAGGTTGTTCATGGTAGTAGGTGGACGTTCGAACTATGTTTTGTGCGCTTGTACTTTGATACGAACTTCCTGTTTCTAGAGATAGCCGTCATACTTTGTTGTTTTTATTCTTGGTTTTCCTCAGTCCTTGTTTGCGGTATAAAAAAAGCTGTACGCATTTAATTTGCACCCAGTACATGTTGATTATCTTAGGAATGATATTCCGATACTGAGATTGCTTTCTTATTATCATTCTTGTAGGTGGTTCATTATTTCTATTTGACCGGAAAATATTGAGATACTTCAGGAAGGATGGACACATCTGGAGAAAGAAGAAGGATGGCAAGACAGTCAAGGAAGCTCATGAAAAGCTCAAAGTATGCGCAAGCTCTTTCGTAGAGAACTTTCTTTGTATTTATAGTTTGAAAGCACGAGACAATTGATGGATACTTGATGGATACTGTTGTTTACTTGTTTATGAATCACCTAAAGTCATGTAGTATCACTATTTAATCAACACGTATAGTTGTCATATATTATACTGTGCAGGCTGTCATACAAACAGTACCTAAACCAAATCATGAGAGATTGTTGTTTCCAGTCTCCAAGGTACATCTTACAAAAAATAATCATCAGAATATCTTCATAAAGTTAGTGAAAGATGCATATATTTAGAAATAAATGCACTAGACGAAGTAGTTGGAAACAATTCTGCATAACCAGCATTTTTTTTCACCAATGGAGGTGATTATCTGGTGCGGCCAAAATAGTCGCAATAGTTTTAAAAAGCTCCCTACTGTTCTTCTCCTGTGGTTTTATTACTGGACTAGAAACTGAAGCTTGTCCTTTTAGGTTGGCAGTGTTGATGTACTTCATTGCTATTATGCCCATGGGGAAGAGAACGAGAACTTCCAAAGACGGACCTATTGGTTGTTAGAAGAGTAAGTGCTGAATACTGCAATAATTTATTTGAATATAATGTAAATTGTTCCAATTAGGATAGCCTAATGGTAGCTGAAATAATATGACAACATGCAATGATGATAATCGTCCTCCTTTTCTTCCAGGGGTTTTATGAATATTGTTCTTGTGCACTATCTTGACATCAAGGTATGTTTAGTTTCGTGCATGGTGTACTTTTATTCCTCAATATTGTTTGTAGTTACAGCTTTGCTGGTATGCACTCCATTTGTAATAGTCTCATCCATCCAGAATGAAAAAATAATCTCTGCAGCGTACCGCACAATGTGACTGTCTTAGTGTAACTGCTTTACGGTGCCCAGTTTTCTTTGTTGATTTACCCCTTTATGTAAGAATGTTCCCTTTCCTTATATGCCGCTGTACAAAATGATTTCAGGGTGGCAAACAAAGTTTTATTCGTTCGAAAGAAGCTGAAGATATTGCACGATTATCAAGTGATGATAGTCCTGCATGTTCAAATTCTTTCGCTAGTCAGAGCCAGGTAGCCTCCCAAACTATGGATGCTGAAAGCCCATATAGTGGCCAGCTTTCGGAATATGAAGATGCTGAAACAGGTCTTGCTGTTTCTCTATCTTCGTTCTGCATCATCTGCACTAAGTATACATCTATTGGTGCATATTCAATAACTTAACTTGTTATAGTGTATCTAAAGCAAAATTCGGTGCCACAGATAATTGTCGAGCAAGCTCCAGATACCACCCTTTCGTTGAGATGCAGCAGCCTGTGGATGGAGCCATGATGGATAATCTGTTGGGTGCCCCAGCTCCAAGTACTTCCTTGAATAATCTAGGTAAGATTATTCTATCCTCTGATTTCTATGATATTCTGCCAATGTTGACTTGTTGCTCAGATTTCATTTTACAACCGTTGCAGGTTATCAAAATGAAAAGCAGGCTATAACAGCTAACATAAGCAATAATTTTGGTACTCACCATGGTGTAGCTAGTGTATTCAATGAAACTGGAGCTGGATTAAGGACTGATTCGAAAACGGGACTTGATTCAGGACACTTCAGTGAGCCCTTCTCATCATATCCAACAGGGTTCACGGAGCCGACACTCTATTCTTCTGTTGCCACAATGGGGTCTAACAATCTGGATGGCAACTCTCGGTTAGAAACACTGATGACTGAGGCACTGTACACAAACAACCTTACGCAAAATGAAGCTGATGCGCTGAGTGCTGCAGGCATGACGTCCTCACAGGTGCTTTGCTACTTTCTTCCCTTAATTTTCTTGTTGTCTTGTGAGATGTTTCTTCCTGTGTGTCAATCATTCAACTTTTCTAGGCATGCTCTTCTTTTTTGCTTACTATGGAGTCCATCACATTCAAACTACTTGCAGAGGTGTAGGAAGGTCCTTTCTGCTCTACATTATCATAGGACTATGTCAATGTACTTCTTTTTATCTAAATGCACATTGTAATTTGGTGCCATGACATGGATGAAGCTTATGCATGATCCATTTTAGTGAGGAATATTTAAGAGTACTATGTTTCACTACCCTGAAATAAGGGGTATTCCAATTTTTGACTCTTCAGTATCTATTGCTGTCTGATTATTATTATTATTATTATTATTATTATTATTATTATTACGCAAGAGAACAAACTAATGGAGTGGAAACACTTGCAGATCTATAAGAATTGTTTGTTGAGTAGTTCCATATATGCATTCCTTATTTCACAGTAGCGTATCGACAGGTACCGGTAAGTGGTGCACACAGTACTTATTGCCAGAAACTGATCTGTTACCCCGAATTCGCAGGTGCACAATGATGGTTATACAGATGCAAGCATGAGATATCCGCTATTAAAGCAGTCATCATTGGACCTCTTTAATATTGAGCCCAATGGTTTGAAGAAATTTGACAGCTTCTCGAGATGGATGAGTGACGAACTTGCAGAGGTAGCTGATTTGGATATCAAGTCCAGCTCTGATACTTTCTGGAGCAGCGCTGAAACTGTCAATGTTGCTGATGTCTCTAGTATTCCTATCAACGAGCAACTGGATGCATACGTAGTCAGCCCCTCGCTTTCCCAAGACCAGCTCTTCAGCATTATTGATGTTTCTCCAAGCTGGGCGGACACTGGCTCAAAAATTAAGGTTTGCACAGTTATTTATTTTCGTTCTGCTATTGTTTTGGCCTTAGGCACGACATAAGAACCCTACTAGTGTGTTCTATCTTCTACGTTGAGCATCCTGTTATCTACTGTAATAAATTCTAGTGATTACCTAGCATTAATCATGCTTCTTTCTCTTGTGACCCCAATGCAGGTCTTGATTACTGGTACATTCTTGACAAACAAAGAACATGTAGAAAATTGCAACTGGTCATGCATGTTTGGGGATGTTGAAGTACCGACAGAGGTTTTAGCAGATGGCTCCCTGCGCTGCTACACGCCATTGCATCAATCTGGGCGAGTTCCATTTTATGTTACATGCTCTAATAGGGTAGCTTGTAGTGAAGTAAGGGAATTCGAGTTTCGTGATTCTGAAACTCAGTATATGGAGGCGGCAGATCCTCATATTACTGGCATTAATGAAATGCATTTACATATCCGTCTTGAGAAGTTGCTTTCACTGGGACCAGATGACTATGAAAAGTATGTTATGAGTGATGGAAATGAGAAATCTGAGTTAATCAGAACTATAGGTTCCCTGATGCTTGATGATAATTTTACAAACCTGGCATCACCGTCAGATGAAAAAGTTTTGTCCGCTGCACAGGATAAGAACCGTGAGAAACTTGTCAAAGATAAGCTGTATTATTGGCTTATCCATAAGATACATGATGACGGGAAAGGTCCCAATGTGTTAGGCAATGAAGGACAAGGAGTAATCCATTTAGTAGCTGCACTTGGCTATGATTGGGCTATCAGACCAATTATTACTGCAGGTGTACATGTGAACTTCAGGGATGCTCGTGGATGGACTGCACTTCACTGGGCTGCATCATGTGGAAGGTATTACAAAAATGTTTATACCTATTGAGTATTTGATCTTTACTCATCTATGTCGAACTTACAGTATCTCTATTGTTCAGAGAGCGAACAGTCGGTGCCCTCATAACAAATGGAGCTGCATCTGGGGCATTAACAGATCCAACTCCTCAATTCCCATCTGGAAGAACGCCTGCTGATTTAGCATCAGAAAATTTACACAAAGGCATTGCGGGTTTTCTTGCAGAGTCTGCCTTGACAAGTCATCTTTCAGCACTCACATTGAAAGAATCAAAGGGTGGCAATGTTGAAGAAATATGTGGAATAGCAGAAGCTGATGGCTTTGCAGAATCAAGTTCTGGTCACCTTGCCTCCCAAGATTCTCAGGCGGAGCCATTAAAAGATTCACTTAGTGCGGTTCGTAAATCAACTCTAGCTGCATCCAAAATATTTCAAGCTTTTCGGGTGGAATCATTCCACAGAAAGAAGGTGGTTGAATATGGAGATGATGATTGCGGATTATCTGATGAGCGCACACTTTCACTTGTTTCTCTTAAAAATGCCAAATCTGGACAGTATGATATGCCACATTCTGCTGCAGTGCGTATCCAAAACAAGTTTAGAGGATGGAAAGGAAAAAAAGAGTTTATGATTATTCGACAGAAAATCATCAAGATACAGGTATTCTGTATGCTAGTCTGTCTACCTAATCCTTATATTTTTGTCATTGTTAACACGTGATTATTCCAAATTCTAATATTTCAAACCTGAGGTGAGTTTATAGAACCAGTACTAAAATAGTGGTATTTTGTCGTTGTAAACTTATGCGTATTCCACTATTTCAAAGCTGATGCAAGTTTATTTAACAAAACTAGTTTTAGATGAGGAAAAGGTGACATAAAGCTAAATATTGTGGTAGTAGTAATTTGAGGTCTGTGGAAATGATGCGAACCCTTGAGCGGTCTTGATATGAGTAATTCAAATTATGTTACGCTGTCAACTACTATATAAATGCTACAGTATTTTCAATCTGTGGTATATTGCTTATGGTGCTGTACTTTTACTTCTATTGTTCTCTAGGCTCATGTAAGAGGACACCAAGTAAGGAGAAACTATCGGAAGGTAGTCTGGTCAGTGGGTATCGTGGAGAAAGTTATACTGAGATGGAGGAGAAAGGGAAGGGGTTTGCGTGGTTTCCAACCTGAGAAACAAATCGAAGGGCCATCGCAGATTCAACCTGCAGAAGAGGAAGATGAATACGACTACTTGAAGGATGGCAGGAAGCAGGCTGAAGGCAGGCTACAAAGGTCCTTAGATCGTGTGAAATCAATGACTCAATACCCAGAAGCAAGAGAACAATACAGTAGGCTGCAAGCCTGTGTTACAGAACTACAAGAGTCCAAGGTTTGCTTCCTTTTCTCATAACAAATTATTAGCATCTTAAACCATCATAACTTGACATGAAAATCAAGGAGACAACATACATTCCCTCCTACTGTTTTTCCTCATTTCCCTTTGCTTAAGCACTGACCTGCACGTTCGAAGTTGACGCATACATAATAGAGCGGTGTACTAAATACGTGCTCTGTTGAGAGCTAAATGAATGGTCCCATCATCTAACTGGGATTCATATTTTATGGCATTTTGGACAGGCAATACAGGATAAGATGCTAAGCGATATAGCGGATGTGGACGGAGGCGATTTCATGGCTGATTTGGAGGACTTGTGCGGGGAGGATGACACACCAATGTCCACTATTTCGTGACGTTGATGAGCTTTACTAGACCAGTTAGGCTGTGACTAGTTCGTTTTACCAGACTAGCTGTAAATTCTCGTGCTAGATGTTCACTTCTCACAATTCGACTCAGTATAGCTAATACATGGATGTTGCATAGTTCTTTTGTTAGTCCTTTCATCGTCCGGTACTCCGGTTATGCAAAACTCAGCGGTGTAGCTCCATGGCTGAACCGTAGTGCACTTTATTTCGTTCTCCGAGTTCTGAGTTGCAAAACAAAGCTTCCAAGTTCTGAGTTGAATAGCTTACTTTTTTTTTTGCAGAAGGAAGGGGTCTAGAAGACCCTGGTCTAGACCCCGGAAGACCATCCATTAAACCACGTTACAAATATGCAGGCAGACCCTTTTACATCACTCGCATAAAAGAACCAGAAATTAGAAGATAAGGCCTGCCAAAATGCAAAAAACACCCTAGAACTAAAGATAGAAAAGCAATCGAGTCCTTGGGAGTCTCCGCCACCAGACGCCGGTGTCCTCAAGGCGTCGCCGCCGAGGAACAGGGCGCAAGCGCTTGAACACCCCATTCCGGTGCCAATCCGTCGCCGTTAGACACCTAGAAACCACCGGGGACAAACCACTTGGTGGTGACAAGGTGCCGAGCTCCAGCAGCGAGGACTAAGTAGAGCCTTCGACTTGGAGGTTGTCGAACATTGGCCGCTGCACCGGCCATGGATAGCAGAGCCAGAGATGCCTCTAGCTTGGATGCGCATGTCACTGACGATCCACCGCCACCGTACCGTCCGAGGAAGAACGAAGCCTCCCTCTCCCGCCTCCCCTTGCCACCACGGCAAGACAGAGGCAGAGAAGAGTTGCAACTTCCCCTTCTCAGACCGTCCCCAATAGGAACACCACCGACTTTATTGAAGGAGACGGTGTTCCTCTTCCTCACGAGCAGCTCCAGCCATTGGAGCAACCGCACGACGAAGAGGAACCCTAACTTGTGCCAGATCTGGCCAAACAGATCGAGCACCCCTCTCCAGACTAAGGGCATAACGCCAAGATCCACTAGGGTAAGCAGCCTAGATCTACAGCTATACAGAGGAGATGGCCGGACTCTCGTCCCCCATCCACACCGTTCGGCAAAGCCGCCAGAGAAGAGGGGGAAGAGCGCCGAAAAGCCCAAGACGACTCTCAGACGAGAGGGAGAGGAGAGAGAGGAAGGTGGTGGTGGTGGGGGATGAGCGGTCCGCATAGCTTACATGAAGATTCAAAACAAACACATGCCATTTATTTTCTTGTTTTACAAACATATGGCCTGGCTGCATGTATGTTGCTGCCGGCCTGTACGTAGCCATCTTATCATGGGAAACTCCAATCCATAACTAGTTGGGGGTGCAACCCATTTTTAGTGGCATTTCTAATTTTTTTTTTTAAAATACAAACTAAAATTATGGATCTACATTGTGTTGCATCTTTTGCATTTGAAAGTTTGGTCCGAAAATATGATCATATGTAATCTACACAAAAAATAACAAATGATGTTTAAACAGTAAGTGACACTATTTACTCATGTATTTTCTTTTTTTGCACATATCACATATGATCATATTTTGAAACAAAAATTTGCAGGTTCACAACATATAGCATACCAACGTCTACAATTTTATTTTACATTTTTTAGAAACTTAGAAGTGCCACAAAAAATATTTTACATGTTTTAGAAACTTAGAAGTATCACAAAAAAATGGTGTGCAGCCATAACTAATTGCGGAATATTCGCACTCATAAGAGAGCTGAGAACAAACGCAATTCTGCTGATAGTAGAATGAGCTGTTTTTTCTCTCAAGAATGAATAGGT
The DNA here is from genome assembly GCF_019359855.2 of Lolium perenne. Lineage (NCBI taxonomy): Eukaryota > Viridiplantae > Streptophyta > Magnoliopsida > Poales > Poaceae > Lolium > Lolium perenne. The sequence goes on from NC_067245.2 coordinate 52,201,968, forward strand.
TTTCTGCCATGAATTCGGTAAAAAAAAGAAGGCGTGATCTGCTATGGGCTCCATCACCCGGCTGCTCAAGCCGCTAACGGGTTCTCAGCATTTACGCTTTCAAGCAATATTGACGTAGAACAGTCCCTCCATAATCCACATTCTCTCTGTTTTTTTTTTGGGAGTTCCACATCCTGTGTTCCTATCAAAATATCAAGGGCAGCACTACAAATCGGAACCCGATTTCACCTTCCTATCGGACCTCTGTTTAACCGTGGGATTGAAAGCAGCTGGACCGTACGATTTTGAAGCCAGATGTGCACGTCTAATCCTGTCAGGAAGTGATTTCATGCTTCCATCTTAAATGCTCCTGTAATGTCGCTTTCCTATTGATACTAATTTGCATGCGCTTCCCAGAGGAAGTATCGGTGGTCCATATAAAGTACAGTACTTACCATATGCATTCCTTTTATTACTATATAAAATATTTTCAAAATAGTTTCGGTTAAGTACTATTTATTTTTTATTTTTACAAATCCAATTATTCCTGATTTTGAAGATACTAATTAGTGTTAAAATTCGTTTCTATGTGACACGGCTGTTTGCTTCCTTAGAAGGAAAACATGTTTCCAACGCTATACAAGTTTGCTTCTAATATATTAAATTTCTTTTATTTAAAAGCGTGTTTACAATGTGACGATTTGTTAACCAAACAGTAGATCCATCGAGGAAAATTTTGTATTATGGCGACTAGTTTGCTTCCATTGTACCACAAGATTGTTTCCATCGTGCACATAGTTGCTTGAAACAAAATGCAAGTTTGCTGTCATCGAACCAAAAAATATATTTTACTTGTATCAATTACAACATGTTTCAAACTACATAGAGATTTGCTTCCAATTATTAGAAATCTGCTTCCAAGAAAATGGACATATGCTTTCATCAACCACGTGACTGTACCGCGATGGACTGCTACCGAAGAGACCGACGTTTGCTTCGAAGCAAATGGAAATCTACTTCCACCATGTTTGAAACAAAATGCCGCAAAACAACCTAGTAAGTACACAATCAGATTGGGCCACCTTGCTGGTAGCAAATGGTGGACTGAAAAGGAAGAATTTCGAATAACAAGTTAGGTAGCATGGACATCCCAGTTTGCACAAAATTTACAATTAAAAATCTAATTACGCAACATGTATGTGCGCATCCACAGTAAAAAGAGAATTCCTATATGTGATAAGAAGGCATCATTTGAAACATAAAATGAGAAATATAAGAAGCATGTGGTAATGATTAAAATTCTCTTGAAAACCAGAAGCAAATTTGTAAACTAAGGAAGTTCACTGTACATCTTACTTAGAGGAAGCATATGTAGGAAATATAAGAAGTATTGATACAAACTTAAGAAGCATGTGTATTGCCAATTAAGTAAGCACATATTGCATATATGAAGATAGCATATCTCTTTAGAAATTAAATATTGCTATCACAGCTCTTGGGAGATCAAGTCGAAGCATAGAATTTATAAACAAAAATTACCATGCTGCAAAAATATTGGCGAAAAATTGGGAAGACAATATTCTGCCACCGGTGAGGCGGTGACGAACTGTGCTCGTGTGTGAGGCAAACTGTATCTACTTAAAATGAAACAAATATTTGTTTCTATCATTGTTGCTTCTGGCATAAGATAGATTTTGCTTCCAAATAAAACAACTATTGCTTCTTGGAATTTAATAATTTGCTTCCGTACCATGTACAACCTTCGAAGCATGAAGCTTAACTAGTAGCAGGCGGACTGTATTTAAATTACAATGGTAGATAATAACAAAAATCGAATAGGAAGAAGTAGGTAATTGTTAAATGCCCAACAAATTACGTAGACAGAAGAAAAACATATAGTATACTGGGAAGCATGGATATTTCGAAGCAAGAATTTAGTGCAATATCAACATAAATCATGCATGTTTACTGGAAGCATATAAATTTGAAATTTAAGCACAAATTACATCAACCTCTGGCAGCGGCCGAAGAGCCTTCCCGTCGACAGGTTTGGATCCAGTCACTTGAGATTAACCTGTCCTGATTCGTGTCGTTGTCGATGGAAGGGGATTGTGGACGAAGCCTCTGGGGACTTGCAGATCCACCTAGCCGGCTCCCAACCTACTGTGCTAGACGCCGACAGTCACGGATGCGCCGACCGATTCCAGCGGTGGAAGGGCATGGGCGCCGTTCTCGATCAAGGTAGGGGCCAGGTTTCGGCCGGGATGGTGGCGGCTCGGTGGGGAGAGGAAGGGCGGTGCGGCGTGGAGGGGTTAGGAGGCGCGGTGGGGAGAGCATCGGCGGCGAGCAGCAGATCGATCGGGGGCGAGCAAGTCTGCGAACGGATATGGACATATGGTCAACCTGCGAGGTTAGCGGGCCTAATTTATTTTGGTGAGAAGCAAATTAGCATGCAGGCCGTGCGATGGACGAAAAATAGATGGCGTGTGATCGGTCCGATATTAGTTTCCCATCGGGCTACGATGGGGAGTGTTTACCAAATATCAAGGCAACCGGCCCAAAACCCCCGTCCTGAAAGCCTGAAACCTTCGCTTTCCCCTCTCCCCAAATCTCCCCCTCCGCCGCTAGGGTTTTATCCCGCAGCAGCACCATCGTCGGCGGCGCCGCCACGAGACCAGCCAACCAAACCCCGCGAAGCTCGAGCTCGAGAGCTCGAGAGAGATGAGGCTCCTGACGCACAACTTCCTGGCGTCGAACGTCAAGGGCGTGAGCACGGGCTACCCGCTCGCGCTGGAGGTGGCCAAGTCCTCCATCAAGGAGGTGGAGCTCAACGCCGACTTCCTCCGCGGGATCCTCCCCAAGCTCGACTGGCGCGCGCTCGTCGCCGCCGCCTCCGCCGCGGGCTTCCCGGACCTCCTCCCCGCGGAGCAGCCGCAGGAGGCGGAGCTGTTCGCGGACGGCGCCGCGGAGGCCGAGGGCAGCGCGATCCGCCGCCTCCACCACGCGCTCCTCGAGATCCACGTCGAGGAGGGCACCCTCGTCTGCCCCGACAGCGGCCGCTCCTTCCCCATCCTCAAGGGCGTCCCCAACATGCTCCTCCACGAGGACGAGGTGCGGCACTGACTAGCGCGACAGACACCTCCTCTCGCTTGAATTGCTATAGGGTTCCACCCTTCCAGGGCTTGGACCTCTAAGATTCGATGTATGAACTATGAAGTATGGAATGGTGATCGTGTGCTCATATAGCTAGATTAAATACTATAATTCGTGATGTTATCACTTGGAATTCCGCTTTTGTTTGCAGTCAACTTCATACTTGTCCGCGCGTCTCAGTTGTCTAGTGCTCTATGGACTTTGAACATGACATCTAGTAGTGTATTCTTTAGACGATACTGCTGTACTTCTATGAAATTGTGAGGACTTTTGGTATGGTAATTGTGGGTCGAGAATAATCTGGTACGAAGCGCAGTGTTATTTACTAGGCAATTTGCAATCTGGCTTTTGGGATTGTTTCAGCATGGTTGTGGCAGTGTAAAATTATTGGTTGTTAGCTCTAATTTGAAGATTTAGTGAGTAAATTGCTCTAATTTGAAGATTGTTTCAGCATGGTTGGGGCAATTTTGCTGGTAGACTAGCCTCTTAGAGGTTAGTGTGTTAGAAGCAATTGCTAAGTTGTCCTAAGTAAACTGCTGTGTTCTACATGGTGGTATAGAAATTTGGAAAGTCTTGCTGGGGTATTAGAATATTGACGCCTGCATCTCTAGTGAACATTTGCGCATGATTGTTCCAAAGTCACAAATTGGGGGTGTGCTATGTTTTGTCTCTAAATTTTCAAAGTATACTAATCCAAGGATTTCTCCATACAGTAGATGATTAGTCTGAACCTTCATAGATCTCATGATCCAACTCTGTTTGATAGTGTATCATTATTTGTTGGTATACCTGTGCGGTATACGTGTATCTGTAGTCTGAACATGCCATCCCGCAAAGCATGAGAAGATGCACTGCTACCTGTGCGAGTGTGTGGTGATGCGCATATATATTAGACTGTTTCCAATTAGTGTCTGGCTATTTTGAACCTGAACCTGCATGCATGCATGTTGTTGTCACATACTTCCTGTCACTAGTATAAAACGTTTTGGCATGCTAATTCGTTTTTCGCAAGCTAAATTAGCATGCCAAAACTTCTTATATTAGTGATCAGAGGGAGTATACATAATAACATCCTTCAACAGCTGCTTTCTATTCCCTCCGTGTAGAAATGTAAGATGTTTTAGCCCTTTCATAGGTTCACTCCCTTTTGTTTGTATCCGGTCTACTTTTAGTGTGTAGGTTCACTCCTTTTAGTTTGTATCTAGACTACTTCAAAACTATGTAAAACATCTTACATTAGTGCACGGAGGGAGTATATCTGAAGTGTTGTTATCATGGAGGGAGTATATCTGAAGTGTTGTTATCATGTGTTCTGATGGTAACCAATGCAGTTGTTTCTGTGGCTTGCTCTTACATCATTTCCTTATTTGCTGTCGGCCTCTATCTTTTGTGCACATAGATTTTTATCTTTCTAAGTTGTTAAACTTGTAATCACAAAGTAGCCGGCCTGTCCTAATTACTCATGTAACTATATTATCGATCAGTGTACGCGTAAGGACCATACTTGTTCTGAATGTTAAGATGACACTTCATCCATTTATTGCTTATTCACAGCTTAGGAAATTAGGAGTACTTCTATTTTAGGAGAACAAGAAAGAAAAAACATACAAGTTTTACTGCATACTTAACTATAATAATGCTACTTCCTCTGTTCTAGATCACGTGTCGCAGCTTTGGTCAGACTTGGTCTAGATATGGATGTATCTTGACACTTTTTACTGTGTAGATTCGCTTGTTTTGGAAAAAAGCTGCAGACATTTAATTTGGAACGGAGAGAGTAGTATTTCGCATTCTGCAGAACTTAATATATGTATTATTGCACAATCATTTCTGCTGAGATATGGTGCACTCCATTGAATTGAACTAATGCCTGGAGATGTGTAGCTAGTAGGACTGTAGGGATACATAGTATGGGCAGCAGAGATGCAGTGCATTTTATCACTAGGATATTGCAAGAGACAGGAGCAATCCATGTGAAGCTCTGGGCTCTTTCATAGTGTATCAGAACAGATCAAAATACACATCTAGCTGGCGAAATAATGAAAACCAAAAGTAACTCTTGGTGGGTGAGTTGGTCACCAAATGCAGAAATCGACACTAGTTGGCTAACACCATTTTACTTTTGGCACAAAGTTAGCTACTCCATGGACATCACACATTCACACTTCATGATAAGTCTGTCATTTCTCAGGTTGGTAGCAATGCGCTGGATGGAGGGCGTATATGATTTGTTCTGTTTCTGGGTCGCAGTTCGAGTCTATATTTTGACTTGTGGAAATGTAAGGAAGGCGTTTCGCCGTACCACCATCTGTTCATCTTGCAAGCTTGCAGTCGGAATCCTTCCTTCAAAGATCACTGTCGGCGGGTGGCCAGGCTAGTGGGCATTAAACCTTCAACTGCCCTTACTAAATGCAACCAGCTCGGTGCACGTTCATTCAAGGAAAATGAAAGATTGAACATTCATTGAGCCTGGCGGACGGGCCATTTTCCTACTACTCGACCTGACTTGCCACCAGCGAATTGGCTCGCATAGTTCCAAGATTTAAGTACTTCCTCCGTTCACCGAAATTCAATTCGGCGTATAGATGATCCATCAGGTGAGGACTGTAACATTTAGCGAGCTAGCCTCCTTAAGGAATATGTATGTGCAGAGTTTCATTTTAGCTTCCTCAGAGCATCTTCAGCCGCGTCCCCAAACGGTGTCGGATCGAGCGTGTTTTGTGTGTGCTGTGCCCTCCAAACGGTGTTGGATTGAGCGATTGGGAACCGTGTTTTGTGCGTGTCGTGTTTGGGTTTAGGGGATGTCGCTCCCTAGCCGCGTACCCCAAACGCCTCAAACTTTTTTTAACATTAAAATATATTTTTTGTTTATTTCTATTTCAGTAGAGAGAAAAAACATTTCACAAACTAATACATAATTAGTAACATGGTTTACACAAATTAAGACATAGTTTGGAACATGGTTTCCACAAACTAATACATAGTTAAAATATTGGAAAATGAGGAAACCTAACTAGTGTTGGCATCGAGTAGATTTCGTATTTTCGCTGCCAAGAAAGAATACTTCCAGGTAGTCACCCAAACTAGAAAATTCAGCTGGTGATTATAGCCTTGTTGGTCCGTTCGAGGAAGGACATCTAGAAATCTTCGTGCATATTTTCGCTGTGAAGAAAGAACAATCGGCTTGTTCAATCGTCCTCATCGTCGTCGCCGTGGTAGTGTCGGCGGTAGCGCGTGTCGTCGAACACCTTGACCCTCATATCCTCGTCGACTAGGTAGGAGAATGTGAGCACGCAACCGCTTTCGAGGTCGTGGTAGCGCGTGAACTTCTCCCAGCCGGTGTGGAGGTACGTACATCTTGCCGCGTCCGTTGAAGAGCACGTCCACCAGCCACAGGCAGCAGTCGCTGCCAGCCTCCTGCAGATGCAGCGCCGCCGGCTCGTTGCCGGCGACGAACTAGGTGAACTTGTCCGACAACCTCTGGATGCTGAGTGGGTCGCCCTTGAGGACGACGACAAACTCGAACATCACTTGGTGCTCTTCCTGCAGGCCGATGATGAAGACGATGACGTCGCAGGCGACAACGACCGTGCTGCTCTGCCGCGGCCACGACCACGACCACGGCCGCGACATCGGCCTCGGCCTCTACCGGCCATGGCATCGACTCTGGAGATGGTGGCGGCTAGGGTTGGGGAGAGAGGTACTAGGGTTTGTGTGTGTGGGACGATGCAAGAGCGCCCCTTTTTATAGGCCGGCGGGAGGCGGGGGAGCGGTGACGCTCATTAATACCAGCACGGAGAGCTAGGCGTGACGAGACACTTTGCTACGTCTCTGCGGGAACTTCTGTCTCGAGGTAGGCGATGGTTAGGTTAAACTTGAATGTGCCGCTGACGCGTCGGGCCCGTGTCTACATTTTCGTTGTGTCCGGCGTGCCCGTAGCGTCCCCTGTCGAGCGGGGACGGGTTCAGGGCGCCAGGGCCGCGCAAGACGGAAGGAGGTTTTAGGGCACATGGCTGGGAACGAAATTTTGTCCGGCGCGCCGCAAATCCCTTTGAGGGCCGCTTTGAGGAACGCGGCTAGAGATGCTCTCAACATCAGGTGGGAGCCCTATACAATTCGTAGCCACACTTGTCCATCCTTTTCTACTTAGTTCGACAAATCATTTTAGAAAATCGTCAAATCATTTTAGAAAATCGTATCAAAATCAAGCAGAAAATGGATGGCTAACGCGATGCGCGCTAGTTGATTGCTTCTCTTCTGTCTTGGAAAAGTGAGAATTTCTATCTAATCCAAGGGAAAGAAAAAAGGTGGAAAGTGTCATCCTATCAAATTGAGATAGTATGGGTGTTTAGTCTAGCGTTCGACACTATCGAAAATCATGCAATGGATGGATGTCCGGGCATTGAGAAAGAAGGACGCTTTCAGAGACGAAAGCCCATGGGATGCATATGTAGGGATTCGTTGCATAGAAAACAAAAAATTTCCTACCGCGAGAACGCAATCCAAGCCAAAATGCAATCTAGAAGACGGAAGCAACGAGGGGATGAACGAGACTCACCCTTGAAGATTTCCAAAGCCTACAAGATGAGGCTCTTGTTGCTGCGGTAGACGATCACTTGCCGCTTGCAAAAGCGCGTAGAAGATCTTGACGGTGCCACAATCGGGCAGCACCTCCGTACTCGGTCACACGTTCGGTGTTGATGAAGATGACGTCCACGTCCCCGTTCCAGCGGGCAGCGGAAGTAGTAGCTCCTCCTTGAATCCGGCAACACGACGGCGTGGTGGCGGTGGCGATGGAGATCTCCGGCGGAGCTTCGCTAAGCGTTGTGGGAGAGGGGGAGGAGTGGGGCGGCTAGGGTTTGGGGAGAGGGGGTGGACGGCCTCTATGGGGTGCGGCCAGCTTGTGGCTTTGTGGTGGCCGGCCCCCTCCCCTTGGCCCCTCATTATATAGGTGGAACCCCCAAGTGTTGGACTACAAGTCTTCGAATAAGACCCCAACCCAAAACCTTCCATGTTGTAGGGAAACCTACCCAAGGTGGGACTCCCACCCAAGTGGGATTCCCACCCTTCCATGAGGGGGGGCTGACCGGCCCCCTTAGGTGGAGTCCACCTTGGACTCCCCCTTCTAGGGTTGGCCGGCCATGGGTGGTGGAGTCCCACCGGGACTCTGCCTTCCAAAGTGAATTCTTCCGGACTTTTCTAGAACCTTCTAGAACCTTCCATAAATTCACCGGATCATTTTCAAACTTATAAAATGACTTCCTATATATGAATCTTATTCTCCGGACCATTCCGGAACTCCTCGTGATGTCTGGGATCCCATCCAAGACTTCGAACAATACTTCGAACTCCATTCCATATTCAAGTTCTACTATTACAACATCAAACTTTAAGTGTGTCACCCTACGGTTCGCGAACTATGTGGACATGGGTGAGAACTCTCTCCGACCAATAACCAATAGCGGGATCTGGAGATCCATAATGGCTCCCACATATTCAACGATGACTTAGTGATCGAATGAACCATTCACATATGATACAAATTCCCTTTGTCACGCGATATTTTACTTGTCCGTGGTTTGATCATCGGTATCACTCTATACCTTGTTCAACCTCGTCTCCTGACAAGTACTCTTTACTCGTACCATGGTATGTGGTCTCTTATGAACTTATTCATATGCTTGCAAGACATTAGACGACATTTCACCGAGAGGGCCCAGAGTATATCTATCCGTCATCGGGATGGACAAATCCCACTGTTGATCCATATGCCTCAACTCATACTTTCCGGATACTTAATCCCACCTTTATAACCACCCATTTACGCAGTGGCGTTTGATGTAATCAAAGTACCTTTCCGGTATAAGTGATTTACATGATCTCATGGTCGAAAGGACTAGGTAACTATGTATCGAAAGCTTATAGCAAATAACTTAATGACGTGATCTTATGCTATGCTTAATTGGGTGTGTCCATTACATCATTCATATAATGATATAACCTTGTTATTAATAACATCCAATGTTCATGATTATGAAACTAATCATCTATTAATCAACAAGCTAGTTAAGAGGCTTACTAGGGACTCATTGTTGTTTACATATCACACATGTATCAATGTTTCGGTTAATACAATTATAGCATGGTATATAAATATTTATCATAAACATAAAGATATATAATAACCACTTTTATTATTGCCTCTTGGGCATATCTCCAACAGCTTATGCTTGTTTCATAAAAAAATCAATATTTCTAAATGTCAAAAAAATCGCTTCTATTGGAAAATCCAAATGTACATCTTAATAATCTATGTGCCTCGACAATCTAATGTGGGCTGGTACAATTTCATGAAAAATTGATATTTTTGTGACAGACGTAAAAAAGGCAAAACCTGTCTTACAAAAAGGCTTATTTTAGCACCAAATTTTGTCTTTTTTCATAGCCTAAACGAAAATTCAATTTTTCACGGAAAGACTTTATGAGCACATAACTTGTGAAGCTGAATTTCTTGTTTGAATTTTTTTTGAAATTTTAAAATATATCAAAGATGCATTTCAAAATAAAGGGCACATATGCATTTAAGAGCCAAAACATCACACCCAACAATGAATTATCTCAATTTTATCTAAGTTTAGATATATTTTTACTTTTGTTCAACGGAGGAAGTAGCAGTTTCCAGTGTTTTGGGAGCAATGTGATATGCTGATGCTCCTGTCCCAAGCTTACTCCTGTCTCTTCTTACACGATGGGACACAAATGAGCCACGACGCAAGCCGAAGATTTATGTGTTAGTTTTCCGTGGACAAGCCCATCGAGAAATAATCCAGTTTCGTTAGACGATTTTGTTGCTTAATGTGTTTGATCAAAGTGCATTTTTAAATATGTGTGCGTCTTGTTCATTGAAACGAAGGTAGTATAACCTAGTGTTGTAACATGTAAGTATTGCTACCTTTTATGTTTCTCTATGAAACTAGTCAAATCTTAAAAGTTCATCTTAGAACAAAAGTTAAACCTACATTTATTTGTGGAAGGAGTTTGTGGAAAAGAAATGCTGTATTTGGTCCTATACTCCTTTGGAGATACTACACTCAACTTTGTGATGACATTAATTCTAAATAATTTTATTTTTGCGAAAATGACTGTCCATCTATTGATTATCATCGACAACATTATAAAGTACATTAAAATAATTTTTTAAAATAGATTTTTAAACCACCTAGCAAAAACTACGAGCACTGAAACGAGCCGAAGACGCGCCACTGTCTTCGCTCCTCCATCACCAAAACCGGACAAAGCTTATTAAAGTAGAGCTTTAGCATGAAAGAATTATCAATTGTCATATGGCATGAGGTCTGGTTTTTGCGTGAACATGTACACGATGGTTATTATCTCATCAGAGGTGGAAAGCCCCGTCTCCTCGCGTCGCCTCCTCCTGGCGACCAAGGGGGCGGAACCCTAGCCGCCGCCACACCCCCTCCCCACTCCCATCCCCTTATCCTCGCCGCCCCCCGAGGCGCCGGCGGCCAAGCTCGCGACACTGGTGAAGGGGGCGGCGGGGCTCTTGGCTCTCGGCCCTCCAGCGCGGAGATCGGGGGAGGAACACGCGCGGAGATCGCCTCTACCGGCGCGGGAGCTCGGCCGACGCTTCCTGCTCCGTTCTTCTCCGGCTGGAGCGGACGTGGGCCATGGTGGTGTCCGGCGGCTCCCTGTTTTGGTGGGAGCCTGGGATCTGAGGCGGCGGCCTCGAAGGTTGAGGGCGGCGCCGCCGACGACAGGGGCGCCGGCCGGTGCTGTGGGCTGCTCCTCTTGGCTGCGCGGGCGGCGAGGGAGCGGAGGCGAACTCCCGACCTGGTGTGGCCGGTGCCTGGCGAGCTCGCCGGGTCTGCAACGTCAGGGCGTCAGGATTGGAAGCGCTGGGCCGGGGGAAACCCTTGACCAACAGGGCAGGCACGTTGGCGACGACGCTCTGCGCTGTTACCCTCCCTGGAGGCGCCGACGAGGTTCTTCTTTCTTCCCCCCTCCTCCACCTGGGTGAAAACCCAATTCTTTCGGAATGGGCGGCGGCGGCGCGGTGACGCCGTTCCCTTGCTGAAGGCGCCGCCTTGGTTGGTGGAGGGGTGACGAGCTGTGTGTTCCGGGGGTTGCCCGTGGCGGCTCCACCGTGTCTTCGGTTGGCGGCTGCAGTTCTAAAGCTTGCGTCTTGTTGGTTGGTCTATGCGGCGGTCGTAGATGTTGTCTGCGGGTTCGCGCGCGGAGGTGCTCCTGTTGCTTCCCCTGATCTGGGCTACTGTCTAGTATGACCTCCGTGCTCTGGGGAGCTTTTCCCCCTCGCGACGGTGCGGTGCCCTCGATCCTGGGCGAGAAGGAAGGGTCCTTCTTCGGAGGCGGGAACGGGTGCTCTTACTTTGACGGCTCGCCAAGTGATGACGAAGACTGGTGTTCTCCAATGGCGGTCCTTCCCGGCGTGTCTCCTCCTATGTTGATCCAGCAGATGGACGAGGGTCTCGGCCACGATGTTGTGTTTCTTGTTGTTGCTTTCTTGTGGTGTGAGTTGTCTGTAAGCTGATCTTCAGCACTATGTACTTTGCCGTTGTGGCGTTATTAATTTAACGCAGGGTCTAGACCTTCTGTTTAAAAATTATCTCGTGTTTCTGCCCTACTTCCTTGGAGATTCTCGACACATCACAGTGAAGTGATGTCCCCGCAAAACAAAAGTAGAGTTGATGGGCACGGAACTAACCCATCACAAATAATCAAAGGTAGATCGAGTGATCGACACGAGGTCATGGACTCACGGGCCTTGACCTATGGAGAGCGTTGTGTTGATTCGATCATCTCAATCCGGCTTTCTAGTTCGCTCATCACTGTCTCATAACTAGCAAGAAAATAATACCATGTGCCACTTGCACGAGGGACTAGTTGCTCGGAATCCATTATGCAGGAGCTTGTCCTCTCATGTCATCACTATATTTTCTTCTTCTTCCCTGTCTCTTTCTTCCAACAAAATCACTTTTAAGAATAGCAAGTTCCTGACATGTCATTGCAGTGTATGTCTCCGTATGAGATCTCACCCAACGGAAATGGATGGACGAAAACCTGCAAACACGCCTACTTGGCCTATGGGAGAGTAGACATCGTTCGGCAGTATAGCACACTATTCACATGCCCGCCCTTCGTCGAGGCCCAACCCGTCACAAAATCCTCGCATGGTTTCTCATATCACAAAATTAACTTCGTTGGCAAAATTCAGCAAAACAAAGACCTTTAGCGAAACTATTACAATGTCTAACTTTTTTGAGTAACGCCTGTCGTGGGAGCACTACCCTCTTCAGTGTAGCGTCCTTGTAGTGGCGCTGCCCCTGCCAGCGTGGTAAACGCAGGCCCATGGCTCTATTAGGCAACGTCATGTTCATGGACGCTACCTTATCTAGCGTAGTGTCGTTGTGTGGGGCACTATCCTCTGGAAGACGTTAAATGGCTAAGGCCGCAGGTGGTCCGCCCAACTCGCACCTACAACAACTTTCTTCCTCCTCTCGACCCCGAAGCTCCCTCTCAATCCCGAAGCTCATCCAACTCACCCCCTCTCGAAGTCCTCAATTTTGGTTCTGTTTTTCGTTGATTTCGACTCCCCTACATGTGTCGAGGTACTCTCCCCCATCTCCCTTGGTTTTGTCCATTTCAAATCTTATATATTTTGGTGGCATTTGTCCAAAGAGGCATGGTTTATTCTTGTTGCATTGGCCAATGGTGGCTTGTATGATGGCTATGAAGCATTCTACTTACGATTTGCAGGTTAGGGTTAGGGTGTTTGTTAGTTTTAGTAAGGCCCAAGAGCGGATCTAGCGTGTTCCCCATGGGGGGAAGCTACCACTACACCACAACACTTGAACCCCAACTCAATTTCTTTTTCTCCTTGTATTATCAACCTTAAATATTAATTTTCCTCCACTTAGAGATGAAAGTTTCCTCCAATTAGCACACCCCCCCTCACAAATTTGATCCTAGATCCGCCCCTAATGAGGCCTAGATGTAGTTAGGGTTATGGCATTTGGCTAGGATTTGGTGTTAAACTTGGCATGTGTAGGTAGATTTTGTTATTGTATTTTTCAAATGCATAGCTTAGTGAATATTTATCCTTGATGCATTTGGTTGGTCTAATTATTTTTTGATGGCAAGAATTGTGAGTGTCCATCATGTGGACAAGGATGCCTTATGAAATGTAAAGTCGAGGTTGGCCTAGAGGAGGTTGTGATGGTGTTTGACCGTAGTCCTACCTATGTCGAGGTTGTGGAAAGAGTGAGGGTTGTAGTGAAGTGGAATGACCCAAGTGATGTAGTCAAATTGAAGGGAAGACATATAATGTTAGGTTTTGAATCCACACTCGTGAGAAGACAAGGTTCTTGTCGTCGTGGTGAACGAACAGATGCCATGGGATGGCTTAAGTTGGGGCCGAATGGGCGCTAGAGGATTTGGGGGAGGGTTTTGGATTAGATTGGATGAACTTCCGGATGCTTTTCTCAAGAACCAGAGGTAGAAGAAGAAAGACACAAGGAAGAACTCTGCTCTAGATCCTCTTATTCATTGATCTTATGAGATTACAGGTTTCTGGCTACAGCACCACGCACAGATCGTACATACATACATACATACCCGCGATGGGGTGAGCCCCCTCTCCTTATATAGAGGAGAGGGTGGCTAACAGGGGAAGAAACCCTAGGAAACCCTAATGGCATCTTTGAACAGACAAACTACTTTACAAAGTTACTTTAATCATAGTATCCTCTTTAATCAGGGAGGCTGACGTCCTCCGGTTGCTTTTGGCGTCACCTTCCTCTTTGGCGCCAGGGCTTCGTTTAAAGCTACTTTGCTTAGCTCATCTTCGTCCTCTAGCTCTGGAGAGAATCTTTGACCAGTCTTGCCGACGTGCTACAGTGCACCTCTTACCGGTCATCCGGTGTCTTTTTACCTTATACTGGTATGCCCCTCTTGAGGATACCGGTATAGACTTACTCAGCCCAACGCTTAACTTCAAGCTCCGGAATAAACATTAAACCGGTATCTTGATGGCTCAAACCATCCGGATTGGCATGCCTTTGGCATACCGGGGGTCATCCCCCCAACATTAGTCCCCGAAGCTGGTATAGTCCGGTGGATTTTATCCGACGGACCATGCCAGGTTCCCATATCCTAAGGTACCGGTTTAATCTTTCCGGTTGTCAGTTTAGATCTCCCGGCATCTTTGCCGGACTTACATCTTCCTTTCTCTTTGCAAAGTACTTTCGGTATCTTCCCTTCCGGTATCTATGTCATTAAACTCCTCATCGATGAAGTCGAGAATTTCTCGGGTACAGTGCCTGTCAGAGACATGCGCACTGTATCTGACGCACCAGTGCCAGGGGTCACTTCCTTTCGGCTTCTGCGCCTGCACTTATTGCGCCACACCGGATCCCGGCTGCCATTCCGGATCCGTTCGGCCTCCCTGTGGCATTTTATTTTTCGCGCGAGTATCATCGTGCCACGTGGCGGCCCACGAATTGAACCGCCGTGGCCCAGCGGTTGCCAGCCCACTACTTCCTTCTTCTATATAGAGGGAGTGCGGTTCTACTTCATCTTCTTCCCCGCACTCGCCCACTTTCCAGCGCTCTGAGCTCCTCGCCCCTTGCGATCTCATCGCCGCCGGTCGCCGCCAGAGCACCGCTCCCGACGAACCTGCACCGTTGCTCCCGCTGCGCTGAAGGTCTCCGCCGCGCAGAGATCCACCAGCGCTCCTTTGCCGCTGCTGCTTCGAGCTTTCCTCAGCAACCTTTGCCTCTCTTCGTCGCCAGCCTTCGTCGGCGTCCACAATCTCGCCGCACCTCCGGCGACCTTTTCCCTCAGCGTCTCCGCCGCCTCAGGTTAGGCCCGATATGCATTTGCCTCTTTCTTCTTTGCTTTTCAGATCTTGGGCCGGTAGGGTATTTATTTTCTCTTTTCTGTTGCTTTTCCTCTTACTCGTAGATCTTCGCGCAAGGGTAGATCTTGGGAAATCTGTTTTTTGGGTAGAATCCGGCGCCGTTCAGGCTTTATGTCTAGCGAAGAGTATCCTTCCGAATCATCCTCCAGTAGCCGCCAGAGCGAAGCTTCCGACGCTCTTTCCGCCGAACTCTCCCGGATGGAATCTGACACCGGAAGAGGTCAAGAGGCCAGCAGCTCCGGCCAAGGTTCCGGGGTGGATCTATCCGGTATCACCCGCGGAGCCTGGAAAGGCTCCGATGTGACGCAACATGAAATTGATTGGTTGTACCGTTCCCGGAGGATACCGGCAGAAGTTTCCTGCCGGCTTCCGCGCGACGAGATTGAACCGGTACTCGAACCCGGTGAGTTCATCGTTTTCCTTTCTCATTTTGAGCGCGGCTTCGGCCTTCCTGCCTCCGACTTCTTTCGCGAGTTCTTGGATTTTTATCGACTCCAGCCTCACCACCTTCCTGGCAATGCCATTTTTTACCTTTCTTGTTACGTTTCCTTCATGGAGGGCTACATCGGCCTCTGTCCCACTAAGGAAACTTTTGCTCACTTCTTTAGCCTTCGGATCAATTCGGTCCAAGGCAAAGATATTCCTAAACCCAAACCCCCCGTTCAAGGCGGGTCTTGTATCATCGGCTCCCGCCAAGGGAGCCCCCTTTTTTAAGTTCTCCTGTCTCGAGTCATGCCGAGCATGGCAAGAGACCTTTTTCTATGTGAAGAACACCGGCGCTACGGATCTTATCAATCTGCCGGCTTTCAATCCGGCGGTGCCCACGAAGGTCAATTGGGGATATAATCCGAGGACTAATCATATCGAGACCAACCGGATTATCCGCTTCATGGAGAACCTGATGAAGGAGACAGACATTAGTTCTGATGACATCATCTGCACCTTCATCTCACGCCGGGTGCTTCCCCTCCAGCGCCGGGCCCATAAAATAAGTGAAATGTATGGCCCTCGTGATCCCACTAAGATCACCGGCCTCCATCTGAGCAAGGAGGATATAGTGCTTAAGGCTAGGCAGATCTGCCAAACGTCCATGCCGATGGATGATGTCTACGTTCCCCCTCCTTTCCTGTAGACAGTGTTGGGCCTCCAAGAGCAGAGGTTTGTAGAACAGCAGCAAGTTTTCCCTTAAGTGGATCACCCAAGGTTTATCGATCTCAGGGAGGAAGAGGTCAAAGATATCCCTCTCAAGCAACCCTGCAACCACAAAGCAAGAAGTCTCTTGTGTCCCCAACACACCTAATAGGTGCACTAGTTCGGCGAAGAGATAGTGAAATACAGGTGGTATGAATATATATGAGCAGTAGCAACGGTGCCAGAAAATAGCTTGCTGGCGTGTAGTTGATGGTGGTGGTATTGCAGCAGTAGTAACACAGTAAAACAGTAAACAAGCAGTAGTAATGCAGCAGTATTTAGGAACAAGGCCTAGGGATTACACTTTCACTAGTGGACACTCTCAACATTGATCACATAACAGAATAGATAAATGCATACTCTACACTTTTGTTGGATGATGAACACATTGCGTAGGATTACACGAACCCTCAATGCCGGAGTTAACAAGCTCCACAATAATGCTCATATTTTAGTAACCTTTAGTGTAAGATAGATCAACATAACCAAATAGATCACATCAATACCATCATAGTAATAGTTAACTTCACAATCTACAAGAGATCATGATCATAGCCTACGACAAGAACCACACGGTGCACACACTAGTCACCTTTACACACGTGCAGGAGGAATAGAACTACTTTAATAACATCACTAGAGTAGCACATAGATGAATTGTGATACAAAACTCATATGAATCTCAATCATGTAAAGCAGCTCATGAGATCATTGTATTGAAGTACATGGAGAGAGATTAACCACATAGCTACCGGTGCAGCCCCGAGCCTCGATGGAGAACTACTCCCTCCTCATGGGAGCAGCAGCGGTGATGAAGATGGCGGTGGAGATGGCAGCGGTGTCGATGGAGAAGCCTTCCGGGGGCACTTCCCCGTCCCGGCAGGGTGCCGGAACAGAGTTCTGTCCCCCGAATTGGAGTTTCGCGACGGTGGCGGCGCCCCTGGAGTCTTTCTGGAGTTTCGTCAATTGGTACTGCGTTTTTAGGTCGAAAGGGCTTTTATAGGCGAAGAGGCGGCGCAGGGGGGCACCTGGGGGCGCCACACCCTAGGCCGGCGTGGCCAGGGTCTGGCCCGCGCCGCCATGTGGTGTGGTGGCCCCCTGGCCCCTCTCCGACTCTTCTTCGGTGTTCTGGAGCCTTCCGGGAAAAATAGGAGGTTTGGCGTTGATTTCGTCCAATTCCGAGAATATTGCCCGAACAGCCTTTCTGGAACCAAAAACAGCAGAAAACAGGAACTGGCACTGTGGCATCTTGTTAATAGGTTAGTTCCGGAAAATGCATGAAAATGATATAAAGTGTGAACAAAACATGTTGGTATTGTCATAAAACAAGCATGGATCATCGGAAATTATAGATACGTTGGAGACGTATCAGCATCCCCAAGCTTAGTTCCTACCCGTCCTCGAGTAGGTAAACGATAAAAGATAATTTCTGAGGTGACATGCTACCAACATAATCTTAATCATACCATTGTAAAGCATATGAGATGAATGCAGCGATTCGAAACAATGTAAATGCAATGAGTAAACAATTGAATCATATAGCAAAGACTTTTCATGAATAGTACTTTCGAGACAAGCATCAATAAGTCTTGCATAAGAGTTACTCATAAAGCAATAAATTCATAGTAGAGACATTGAAGCAACACAATGGAAGATTAAATTTCAGCGGTTGCTTTCAACTTGTAACATGTATATCTCATGGATAGTTGTCAATGCAGAGCAATATAACAAATGCAATAAGCAAGTATGTAAGAATCAATGCACAGTTCACACAAATGTTTGCTTCTTGAGGTAGAGAGAGATAGGTGAACTGACTCAACAATAAAAGTAAAAGAATGGTCCTTCAAAGAGGAAAGCATCGATTGCTATATTTGTGCTAGAGCTTTGATTTTAAAAGCATGAAACAATTTTGTCAACGGTAGTAATAAAGCATATGTATCATGTAAATTATATCTTACAAGTTGCAAGCCTCATGCATAGTGTACTAATAGTGCCCGCACCTTGTCCTAATTAGCTTGGACTACCGGATCATCACGATGCACATGTTTTAACCAAGTGTCACAAAGGGGTACCTCTATGCCGCCTGTACAAAGGTCTAAGGAGAAAGCTCGCATTGGATTTCTCGCTATTGATTATTCTCAACTTAGACATCCATACCGGGACAACATAGACAACAGATAATGGACTCCTCTTTTATGCATAAGCATGTAACAACAATTAATAATTTTCTCATTTGAGATTGAGGATATATGTCCAAAACTGAAACTTCCACCATGGATCATGGCTTTAGTTAGCGGCCCAATGTTCTTCTCTAACAATATGCATGCTTAACCATAAGGTGGTAGATCGCTCTTACTCCAGACAAGACGGACATGCATAGAAACTCACATGAAATTCAACAATGAATAGTTGATGGCGTCCCCAGTAAACATGGTTATCGCACAACAAGCAACTTAATAAGAGATAAAGTGCATAATTACATATTTAATACCACAATAGTTTTTAAGCTATTTGCCCCATGAGCTATATATTGCAAAGGTGAATGATGGAATTTTAAAGGTAGCACTCAAGCAATTTACTTTGGAATGGCGGAAAATACCATGTAGTAGGTAGGTATGGTGGACACAAATGGCATAGTGTTGTTTGGCTCAGGATTTGGATGCATGAGAAGTATTCCCTCTCGATACAAGGTTTAGGCTAGCAAGGTTGTTTGAAGCAAACACAAGCATGAACTAGTACAGCAAAACTCACATAAAAGACATATTACAAGCATTATAAAACTATACATCGTCTTCCTTGTTGTTCAAACATCTTACTAGAAAATATCTAGACTCTAGAGAAACCACTCATGCAAACCAAATTTTAACAAGCTCTATGTATTTCTTCACTAATTGGTGCAAGGTATATGATGCAAGAGCTTAAACAAGAGCACAACAATTGCCAAGTATCAAGTTATTCAAGACATCATACCAATTACTACATGTAGCATTTTCCAATTCCAACCATATAATAATTAACGAAGCAGTTTCAACCTTCGCCATGAAAATTAAAAGCTAAGAACACATGTGTTCATACGAACCAGCGGAGCGTGTCTCTCTCCCACACAAGCATTTATTCAAACAAAAACAAAAACAAGAAACATACAGACGCTCCAAGTAAAGCACATAAGATGTGACCGAATAAAAATATAGTTTCAAGAGAAGGAACCTGATAATTTGTCGATGAAGAAGGGGATGCCTTGGGCATCCCCAAGCTTAGACGCTTGAGTCTTCTTGATATATGCAGGGGTGAACCACCGGGGCATCCCCAAGCTTAGAGCTTTCACTCTTCTTGATCATAGTATATCATCCTCCTCTCTTGACCCTTGAAAACTTCCTTCACACCAAACTTCTCATAAACTTCATTAGAGGGGTTAGTACATAATCAAAAACTCACATGTTCAGAGGTGACACAATCATTCTTAACACTTCTGGACATTGCTCAAAGCTACTGGAGTTTAATGGAACAAAGAAATCCATCCCACATAGCAAAAGAGGCAATGCGAAATAAAAGGCAGAATCTGTCAAAACAGAACAGTCCGTAAATACGAATTTCTAATAAATACTTCCGTTGCTCTAATCAGAAAACTCAAAACTAATGAAAGTTGCGTACATATCTGAGGAACACGCACGTAAATTGGCATATTTTTCTGATTTTTCTACAGAGAGAAAATCCCAGATTCGTGACAGATAGAAATCTGTTTCTGCGCAGAAATCCAAATCTAGTATCAACCTTCGATTAGAGGCTTCACTTGGCACAACCAAACATAAAACTAAGATAAGGAGAGGTTGCTACAGTAGTAAACAACTTCCAAGACACAAAATAGAAACAAATGACTGTAGCAAAATAACACATGGGTTATCTCCCAAGAAGTTCTTTCTTTATAGCCATTAAGATGGGCTTAGCAGTTTTAATAATCCATTCGCGGGAAATAGTATTTGAAGCAAAAGAGAGCTTCAAGAGGCAAATTCAAAACAAATTTAAGTCTAACATGCTTCCTATGAAGAGGAATCTTGTACACAAATGAATTCATGAAGAACAAAGTGACAAGCATAAGAGGATAAAACACGAGTAACTTCAAGATTCTCAACATAAAGAGGGGAAACTTAATATTATTAAGATGCATATAACCATATTTCCCTCTCTCATAATAACTTTCAGTAGCATCATTAATGAAATCCACAATATACCCATCACTTAAAACATTCTTATCATGGTTCATATGCATAGAAGTATCATTAAATTTGGCATAAGAAGAGTTATTCTCATTAATAGTAATTGGAGCAAGATTATTATCAAGAATTTGAACATGGTAAACAAGTTGCCTATTAAGGGGATTGTTTTTGGTAATCCAATCATGACTATGACAAGTTTCATAAGGATAGTTAGAACCTATATCATAGCATTCTTTATAATAATCATTAGAGATCGGAGGCATAGTGTCATCATAAGAAATAGAATAGTTATCCTTCACAATCGGTTTATCTGTGTCCACACCATTATTGTTATTAGAAGGAGATGTATCAAGAACATAATGACCAGTAGCTAAAGGATTTGCAAACACCTCTTCCCCAAGCTTAGAGCTTTCTATATCATTATGGGAGGAAGCATGGATAGTACTGACACTATGGCAATTATTATCATCATCATTTTCAGAATTAGTTTCCCGAGAGATTTGCAATATCAAAAGTAGTGTGCTCATTCAAATCATGATTGCTAATGTATGTAAAGGGCATAGGAAGATCATCATATTCAGATTCATTATCACAATAATCATTAGGAGCAACATACTTACGGTTACCTATTGTTATCTCATATACGCGGGGATATGATGTTACCTCTTTCTTTTTATTCCCCTTCTTCTTCTTCTTCTTCTTCTTCTTCTTCTTCATTCCCTTCTTCTTCTTTTTCTCTTCCTTCTCCTCGTTCCCTTCTTCAGGAAGAAGAGGCTTGAAGGGTGGCTTGTCCGCATAACCTGATTTACTTTCAGAAACAATAGAAGAAACTTGGGAGGATCCCTCCTTTTCGTTAATTAGTTGAAAACACACAGCGGTCCTATCATATTTTGGCAAGGTGTCATCTTCTAAAATATTTTGTATGTAAGTATTTGTATGGCTATTATCAATGCAATAAGAAAAACACCCATGCAGGACATCATTAATATCAAGATCACTCATATGTAACAAAGAGATTTTTCTCGACAGTTCTTCACACCCCAAAAATAAAGTAAGTTCATCATGCTGATTAGGAGTAATTTCATCATCACAATACAAATTTGCAGCACTCATTGGGTTCAAATTATCATTGGAGGAGCATTGAAAATTAAAATGACCCACTTCATGGCAAACTTCACAAATAAAAGGATAGAGGGCACAAACTTTTTTACCAAGATCATCTAGAGCCCTAAACCACTTTCTAGTTTTTTCATTAGCATGATGGATACAATATTCATCTTTGATTTGATTAATTCCACAAGGTCTATGTATTCCACAAAAATTAACATGCTTATAGGAAATAGCATTCTTAGGAGTTTGAGCATGCTTATTGCAATAATTAACAACAATTTCATTCTTCATGCAAGCCTCTTTAAAAGGTTCATGATACTTATCAAAATTATTTTTAGGCAATTCGAAATGAGAAGCAAAGGCTTTATAAAGATTTGCAGCAACTTGAGAGTCAAGACCATAAGTAGCACTCATATTTCGAAATTTATCGGTATCCATAAAAGCTTCAATGCATTCATAATCATAATTTATACCTGACTCTTTACCTTCATTGTTCTCCCATCCTTCAGCGTTGTCCTCAATCCGATCAAGGAGGTCCCACCTAGCTTCAACCTCCTTGCTTGTGAAAGATCCCTCCGAACACGCGTCCAGATAGTCCTTGTGTTGTCCTGAAAGCCTCGCATAAAAATTGTTAACAATAACATTACGGGGGAGCTCATGAATGGGACATTTGAGCATTAGTGATTTCAATCTCCCCCACGCTTGAGAAATACTCTCTCCATCACGAGGATAAAAGTTATAAATATAATTCCTATCAATATGCACTTCATGCGGAGGATAAAATTTAGAATAAAAGAGAGATGCAATTTCCTCCCAACCAAGAGAATGCCTATTCTCCAACAATTTATACCAATGCGCTGCTTTACTGACAAATAAACAGAGAATAGCTTCTTCCTCACTTCATCCATAGAGATACCTGCACACTTGAATAACCCACATAATTCGTGCAAAAACAGTAAATGATCTCTAGGATGGACAGTTCCATCCCCTTTATAGTGGTTGTCCATAACACGTTCAATAATTTTCATGGGTATTTTATACGGAATACTTTCAGCAGGTGGATTTAAAATATCAGAAGCATTATTAGAGTTATCGCATATGGGAGATAAAGCATTATCAGAACAAATTTTCCCCCCTAAAGATGGGAAACTAAAAAGACCACAAAAACTAGCTTCCCAAGCTTAGACTTCTTCATAGCATTAGCAGTAATTGCATTCATACTAATAACATCGCTACTAGCATGCAAATAAGGTTCCATAGGTTTTTTAATTTTCGCATCAAATAATTCTAAATCAGGAAAAAGATTAAAAAGCTCACTAATTTTTTTGTTGTTTTCCATTATGCCTAACTAGTGTAAACAAGAAACAAAAAGTTGCAATTGCAGGATCTAAAGGAAATAGCTTCGAGTACTTACAATGGCGGAAAATAGCTTGGTAGCCGAGGTCCGGAGTGTGAGTACCTTTTACCTTTCCTCCCCGGCAACGGCGCCAGAAAAGTGCTTGATGTCTACGTTCCCCCTCCTTTCCTGTAGACAGTGTTGGGCCTCCAAGAGCAGAGGTTTGTAGAACAGCAGCAAGTTTTCCCTTAAGTGGATCACCCAAGGTTTATCGATCTCAGGGAGGAAGAGGTCAAAGATATCCCTCTCAAGCAACCCTGCAACCACAAAGCAAGAAGTCTCTTGTGTCCCCAACACACCTAATAGGTGCACTAGTTCGGCGAAGAGATAGTGAAATACAGGTGGTATGAATATATATGAGCAGTAGCAACGGTGCCAGAAAATAGCTTGCTGGCGTGTAGTTGATGGTGGTGGTATTGCAGCAGTAGTAACACAAGAAACAAGAAACAAGCAGTAGTAATGCAGCAGTATTTAGGAACAAGGCCTAGGGATTACACTTTCACTAGTGGACACTCTCAACATTGATCACATAACAGAATAGATAAATGCATACTCTACACTTTTGTTGGATGATGAACACATTGCGTAGGATTACACGAACCCTCAATGCCGGAGTTAACAAGCTCCACAATAATGCTCATATTTTAGTAACCTTTAGTGTAAGATAGATCAACATAACCAAATAGATCACATCAATACCATCATAGTAATAGTTAACTTCACAATCTACAAGAGATCATGATCATAGCCTACGACAAGAACCACACGGTGCACACACTAGTCACCTTTACACACGTGCAGGAGGAATAGAACTACTTTAATAACATCACTAGAGTAGCACATAGATGAATTGTGATACAAAACTCATATGAATCTCAATCATGTAAAGCAGCTCATGAGATCATTGTATTGAAGTACATGGAGAGAGATTAACCACATAGCTACCGGTGCAGCCCCGAGCCTCGATGGAGAACTACTCCCTCCTCATGGGAGCAGCAGCGGTGATGAAGATGGCGGTGGAGATGGCAGCGGTGTCGATGGAGAAGCCTTCCGGGGGCACTTCCCCGTCCCGGCAGGGTGCCGGAACAGAGTTCTGTCCCCCGAATTGGAGTTTCGCGACGGTGGCGGCGCCCCTGGAGTCTTTCTGGAGTTTCGTCAATTGGTACTGCGTTTTTAGGTCGAAAGGGCTTTTATAGGCGAAGAGGCGGCGCAGGGGGGCACCTGGGGGCGCCACACCCTAGGCCGGCGCGGCCAGGGTCTGGCCCGCGCCGCCATGTGGTGTGGTGGCCCCCTGGCCCCTCTCCGACTCTTCTTCGGTGTTCTGGAGCCTTCCGGGAAAAATAGGAGGTTTGGCGTTGATTTCGTCCAATTCCGAGAATATTGCCCGAACAGCCTTTCTGGAACCAAAAACAGCAGAAAACAGGAACTGGCACTGTGGCATCTTGTTAATAGGTTAGTTCCGGAAAATGCATGAAAATGATATAAAGTGTGAACAAAACATGTTGGTATTGTCATAAAACAAGCATGGATCATCGGAAATTATAGATACGTTGGAGACGTATCAATGGACTGGGAGTGGGGCTTCCTGCCTCTTAGCTCCACCAACCCTCCAACTGACGAAGTAAGAGATTATGCAATCCAGGTTGTCGTACCGGTAGTTTTTATGTTGTGGCTAACTGTCTTTCCATTCTTTTTCAGGCCAAGGAGCGTTTTCCTCGCATTGCTGCGGAGAAACGAGGCCCTCGCCAGAAGCGGGATCTTGACGAGGAGGACCCTGATCCTTATATCCATTGGACCGACCTCAAGATGGGCCGCACCCACACCTCGCACCCCGGTAACTTTTCATCCGAAGCTCGCGGTTCCGATGACGATGTCACTATCCTTGAGGTAGTTCTCTCTTCCGGTTTCTCATGCTTTACTGTTATTTCTCTTCTGTAGATGCTCCCTCAGCTAGCACCCAACCACAGGTTCATGAGCATGTGGCTCCTCTGCAGGCCGAGGTTGGCCACGAGTTCCTGGAGAAACTCACCTCCCAGGGCAAGAAGAACAAGGCTCCGGCTCCAGAGGTCGGCTCAAGCCAAGGCCCTCCCGCCAAACGCTCCCGGACGGAAGTTGTTGGAGGGAAAGAGGTAGGCAAGAAGCGCTACCAAAGGAAACAGACGCCAGTCGCTTCTGGGTAAGTCTTTGTTTTTCTGTTTGCTTTGTTTTACAAACTTTTCCTTTCGGTTGCTCTTTCCGACCCTTTCCCTTTTTCTTGCTCAGCCCTGCGCTCAAGCTCTCCAAGAGTGCCAGCGGCATGAGGCCGGAGAGCTCTGAGGGAACCGCAAGGACCTCATCTCCTCCTCACTTAAGCCCGGTATCATTTGGTACCGGCAACCCTTCTGCCTCCCCTCTGGTAGGCACTCCAAGTGCGGGGCGCGCGGCCCCTACATCTCCAGATCACCGCGCGGAGGAGGACCACGTCTCCCCTCCAGGAACACAAGATATCGGCGCCAGCAACATCGGCGCCGATTCTGAAGCTGCCGGGAGGGCGGAACCTCAGGTTCTTCCCGTCCCAAAAAGAAATAAGAAGAAGACTGCGGATTCTTCCCCTTCCAAGTCCGTGCCGGACTCTTCCGCGCCGGCAAGTTCTACTCCGGGCCAGGACGCACCCGACGCCCGCTCGCCGCCCAAGACTTCGCCCGCGCCTCCACCAGAAGCTCCCATCGTCGAGCCAACTGGGGCCATGCCGACGCCGCCGCCAAACGAAGGACCTACTGCGGCTGAGCCCACGCCATCTCCAAGCCAAGGGCCCGCTGCGGCCAAGCCGACGCCACCGCCAAAAGGCACCAAGCCCCTCAAGCCGGAAACTTTCAAGGGGAAGGCCACGGCTTCCGGCACTCCTACGTCTGGCTCGCAGCAGTTGGCGCTGCACGCCGGCCGCACCGCTGTTGTGGCCGGAGAAGTGGTCTCTGGTCAGCTGGGCCAAATCACGGAGCTGAAGCGCGGAGGCCACGAGCTGGGACACTTGCTCGAATAGGCTGAAAAGTGGAATCGAGCGGATGTGTCCGCGGCTATGCGCGGCCTGGGGAAAGACCGGCTTCCGGCGATTGACCCCGCTGGCCCCTGATACGCGTACAACACGCGTCCGTTGGGAACCCCAAGAGGAAGGTGTGATGCGTACAGCGGCAAGTTTTCCCTCAGTATGAAACCAAGGTTTATCGAACCAGTAGGAGCCAAGAAGCACGTTGAAGGTTGATGGCGGCGAGATGTAGTGCGGCGCAACACCAGGGATTCCGGCGCCAACGTGGAACCTGCACAACACAACCAAAGTACTTTGCCCCAACGAAACAGTGAGGTTGTCAATCTCACCGGCTTGCTGTAACAAAGGATTAGATGTATAGTGTGGATGATGATTGTTTGCAGAGAACAGTAGAACAATTGCAGTAGATTGTATTTCAGATGTAAAGAATAGAACCGGGGTCCACAGTTCACTAGAGGTGTCTCTCCCATAAGATAAATAGCATGTTGGGTGAACAAATTACAGTTGGGCAATTGACAAATAGAGAGGGCATGACCATGCACATACATGATATGATGAGTATTGTGAGATTTAATTGGGCATTACGACAAAGTACATAGACCGCTATCCAGCATGCATCTATGCCTAAAAAGTCCACCTTCAGGTTATCATCCGAACCCCTTCCAGTATTAAGTTGCAAACAACAGACAATTGCATTAAGTATGGTGCGTAATGTAATCAATAACTACATCCTCGCACATAGCATCAATGTTTTATCCCTAGTGGCAACAGCACATCCATAATCTTAGAGGTTTCTCTCACTCCCCCAGATTCACGGAGACATGAACCCACTATCGAGCATAAATACTCCCTCTTGGAGTTAAGAGTAAAAACTTGGCCAGAGCCTCTACTAATAACGGAGAGCATGCAAGATCATAAACAACACATAGTTATAAATTGATAATCAACATAACATAGTATTCTCTATCCATCGGATCCCAACAAACACAACATATAGCATTACAGATAGATGATCTTGATCATGTTCGGCAGCTCACAAGATCCGACAATGAAGCACATAAGGAGAAGACAACCATCTAGCTACTGCTATGGACCCATAGTCCAGGGGTAGACTACTCACTCATCACTCCGGAGGCGACCATGGCGGTGTAGAGTCCTCCGGGAGATGAATCCCCTCTCCGGCAGGGTGCCGGAGGCGATCTCCTGAATCCCCCGAGATGGGATTGGCGGCGGCGGCGTCTCTGGAAGGTTTTCCGTATCGTGGCTCTCGGTACTGGGGGTTTCGCGACGAAGGCTATTTGTAGGCGGAAGGGCAGGTCAAGGGGCGTCACGAGGGGCCCACACCGTAGGTCGGCGCGGCCAGGGCTTGGGCCGCGCCGCCCTATGGTGTCACCACCTCGTGGCCCCACTTCGTTAGCTCTCCGGTCTTCTGGAAGCTTCGTGTGAAAATAGGCCCCTGGGCGTTGATTTCGTCCAATTCCGAGAATATTTCCTTACTAGGATTTCTGAAACCAAAAACAGCAAAAAACAGCAACTGGCTCTTCGGCATCTCGTTAATAGGTTAGTTCCAGAAAATGCATAAATATGACATAAAGTATGCATAAAACATGTAGATATCATCAATAATGTGGCATGGAACATAAGAAATTATCGATACGTCGGAGACGTATCAGCATCCCCAAGCTTAGTTTCTGCTCGTCCCGAGCAGGTAAACGATAACAAAGATAATTTCTGGAGTGACATGCCATCATAACCTTGATCATGCTATTGTAAGCATATGTAATGAATGCAGCGATCAAAATAATGTAAATGACATGAGTAAACAAATAAATCATATAGCAAAGACTTTTCATGAATAGTACTTCAAGACAAGCATAAATAAGTCTTGCATAAGAGTTAACTCATAAAGCAATAATTCATAGTAGAGGTATTGAAGCAACACAAAGGAAGATGAAGTTTCAGCGGTTGCTTTCAACTTATAACATGTATATCTCATGGATAATTGTCAATGCAAAGTAATATAACAAGTGCAATATGCAAGTATGTAGGAATCAATGCACAGTTCACACAAGTGTTTGCTTCTTGAGGTGGAGAGAGATAGGTGAACTGACTCAACAATAAAAGTAAAAGAAAGGTCCTTCAAAGAGGAAAGCATCGATTGCTATATTTGTGCTAGAGCTTTGGTTTTGAAAACAAGAAACAATTTTGTCAACGGTAGTAATAAAGCATATGTGTTATGTAAATTATATCCTACAAGTTGCAAGCCTCATGCATAGTATACTAATAGTGCCCGCACCTTGTCCTAATTAGCTCGGATTACCTGGATTATCATCGCAATGCACATGTTTTAACCAAGTGTCACAAAGGGGTACCTCTATGCCGCCTGTACAAAGGTCTAAGGAGAAAGCTCGCATCGGATTTCTCGCTATTGATTATTCTCAACTTTAGACATCCATACCGGGACAACATAGACAACAGATAATGGACTCCTCTTTAATGCTTAAGCATTCAACAACAGTTAATTTTCTCATATGAGATTGAGGATATTTGTCCAAAACTGAAACTTCCACCATGGATCATGGCTTTAGTTAGCGGCCCAATGTTCTTCTCTAACATTATGCAATGCTCTAACCATTTTAGCGGTAAATCTCCCTTACTTCAGACAAGACGAACATGCATAGCAACTCACATGATATTCAACAAAGAGTAGTTGATGGCGTCCCCAGGAACATGGTTATCGCACAACAAGCAACTTAATGAGAGATAAAGTGCATAAGTACATATTCAATACCACAATAGTTTTTAGGCTATTTGTCCCATGAGCTATATATTGCAAAGGTAGAGGATAGAAATTTAAAGGTAGCACTCAAGCAATTTACTTTGGAATGGCGGAGAAATACCATGTAGTAGGTAGGTATGGTGGACACAAATGGCATAGTGGTTGGCTCAAGGATTTTGGATGCATGAGAAGTATTCCCTCTCGATACAAGGTTTAGGCTAGCAAGGCTATTTGAAACAAACACAAGGATGAAGCGGTGAAGCAAAACTCACATAAAAGACATATTGTAAACATTATAAGACTCTACACCGTCTTCCTTGTTGTTCAAACTCAATACTAGAAATTATCTAGACTTTAGAGAGACCAAATATGCAAACCAAATTTTAGCAAGCTCTATGTATTTCTTCATTAATAGGTGCAAAGTATATGATGCAAGAGCTTAAACATGAGCACAACAATTGCCAAGTATCACATTATCCAAGACATTATAGCAAATACTACATGTATCATTTTCCAATTCCAACCATATAACAATTTAACGAAGAAGAAACTTCGCCATGAATACTATGAGTAAAGCCTAAGGACATATTTGTCCATATGCAACAGCGGAGCGTGTCTCTCTCCCACACAATGAATGCTAGGATCCATTTTATTCAAACAAAACAAAAACAAAAATAAACTGACGCTCAAAGCAAAGCACATAAGATGTGATGGAATAAAAGTGTAGTTTCAGGGGAGGAACCTGATAATGTTGTCGATGAAGAAGGGGATGCCTTGGGCATCCCCAAGCTTAGACGCTTGAGTCTTCTTGATATATGCAGGGGTGAACCACCGGGGCATCCCCAAGCTTAGAGCTTTCACTCTCCTTGATCATGTTGTATCATCCTCCTCTCTTGATCCCTGAAAACTTCCTCCACACCAAACTCAAAACAACTCATTAGAGGGTTAGTGCACAATCAAAATTTACATGTTCAGAGGTGACATAATCATTTTTAACACTTCTGGACATTGCACAAAGCTACTGAAAGTCAATGGAATCGAAATATCCATCGAGCATATCAAAACAAGCAATGCGAAATAAAAGGCAGAATCTGTCAAAACAGAACAGTTCGTAAAGACGAATTTTATTGAGGCACCAGACTTGCTCAAATGAAAATGCTCAAATTGAATGAAAGTTGCGTACATATCTGAGGACCACTCATGTAAATTGGCATAATTTTCTGAGTTACCTACAGAGAATTTTTCCCAGATTCGTGACAGCAAAGAAATCTGTTTCTGCGCAGTAATCCAAATCTAGTATGAACCTTACTATCAACGACTTTACTTGGCACAACAATGCACAAAACTAAGATAAGGAGAGGTTGCTACAGTAGTAAACAACTTCCAAAACTCAAATATAAAATAAAGGTACTGTAGTAAAAACATGGGTTGTCTCCCATAAGCGCTTTTCTTTAACGCCTTTCAGCTAGGCGCAGAAAGTGTATATCAAGTATTGTCAAGAGACGAAGTATCAACATCATAATTTGTTCTAATAATAGAATCAAAAGGTAACTTCATTCTCTTTCTAGGGAAGTGTTCCATACCTTTCTTGAGAGGAAATTGATATTTAATATTACCTTCCTTCATATCAATGATAGCACCAACAGTTCGAAAAAAGGTCTTCCCAATATAATGGGACAAGATGCATTGCATTCAATATCCAAGACAACAAAATCAACGGGGACAAGGTTATTGTTAACGGTAATGCGAACATTATCAACTTTCCCCAAAGGTTTCTTTGTAGAATGATCAGCAAGATTAACATCCAAATAACAATTTTTCAATGGTGGCAAGTCAAGCATATTATAAATTTTCTTAGGCATAACAGAAATACTTGCACCAAGATCACATAAAGCATTACAATCAAAGTCATTGACCTTCATCTTAATGATGGGCTCCCAACCATCTTCTAGCTTCCTAGGAATAGAAGCTTCACGTTCTAGTTTCTCTTCTCTAGCTTTTATGAGAGTATTTGTAATATGTTTCGTGAAAGCCAAATTTATAGCACTAGCATTAGGACTCTTACCAAGTTTTTGTAAGAACTTTATAACTTCAGAGATGTGGCAATCATCAAAATCTAAACCATTATAATCTAAAGCAATGGGATCATCATCCCCAATGTTGGAAAAAATTTCAGCAGTTTTATCACAGGCAGTTTCAAATAGCTTTTAGCGATTTCAGTGCTTTTTCGCGCTTTGCATTTGAAGTGGAAACATTGCTAACACCAATTCTTTTACCATCATTGGTAGGAGGTGCAGCAACATGTGTAGCATTAGCAATGCTAGTTGTGGTAATAGTCCAAACTTTAGCTGTATTATCTTCTTTCTCATTTTTTTCTTTTTCCCACCTAGCACGCAATTCGGCCATCAATCTTATATTCTCATTAATTCTAACATTGATGGCATTTGCTGTAGTAACAATTTTATTATCTATATCCTCAGGTTTAGCAGCCATTTTATTAATTAAAGAAGATTGTGACGCAGACATGTATGAGATTCTGTTTTCAGCATTTGCAAGTTTAGTTTGCAACCCAGAGATCTCCATATTCAGATTTTCAAGTTGATTTCCTATATTCTTCAACAAGGTAGATTGCTCATTCATAGTTTTAGTAAACAATTTATTTTGCTCATATTGTGATTGCATAAAGTTCTTGGTGGATCTTTCAATTTCTAACATCTTTTCCTCATTAGGTGAAGCATATCTACCATAAGAGTTACCATTAGCAGGATATGGCCAAGAATTATTGTTATTGTTATTT
Source organism: Lolium perenne (assembly GCF_019359855.2). Taxonomy (NCBI): domain Eukaryota; kingdom Viridiplantae; phylum Streptophyta; class Magnoliopsida; order Poales; family Poaceae; genus Lolium; species Lolium perenne. The sequence continues at coordinate 52,233,565 of NC_067245.2, forward strand.
TTAATGAAATTCACATCAACATATCCTTTTTGACCAACTAATGAAGCTAACAGAACATTATTAGGATCAACATTAGTCCTACCATTCACAAGCATAGACATAATAGCATGAATCTTATCACTCAAGGAAGAGGTTTCTTCGACAAAATTTACCTTCTTACCTTGTGGAGCTCTTTCCGTGTGCCATTCAGAGTAATTAATCATCATATTATCAAGAAGCTTTGTTGCCTCGCCAAGAGTGATGGACATAAAGGTACCTCCAGCAGCTGAATCCAATAGGTTCCGCGAAGAAAAATTCAGTCCTGCATAAAAGGTTTGGATGATCATCCAAGTAGTCAGTCCATGGGTTGGGCAATTTTTAACCAAAGATTTCATTCTTTCCCATGCTTGTGCAACATGCTCATTACCGAATTGTTTAAAATTCATTATGCTACTCCTCAAAGATATAATTTTAGCAGGGGGATAATATCTACCAATAAAAGCATCCTTGCATTTAGTCCATGAATCAATACTATTCTTAGGCAGAGATAGCAACCAATCTTTAGCTCTTCCTCTTAATGAGAAAGGAAACAATTTTAATTTTATAATGTCACCATCTACATCTTTATACTTTTGCATTTCACAAAGTTCAACAAAATTATTGAGATGGGCAGCAGCATCATCAGAACTAACACCAGAAAATTGCTCTCGCATAACAAGATTTAGTAAAGCAGGTTTAATTTCAAAGAATTCTGTTGTGGTAGCAGGCGGAGCAATAGGTGTGCATAAGAAATCATTATTATTTGTGGTTGTGAAGTCACACAACTTAGTATTTTCAGGAGTACCCATTTTAGCAACAGTAAATAAAGCAAACTAGATAAAATAAATGCAAGTAACTAATTTTTGTGTGTTTTTGATATAGCAAACAAGATAGTAAATAAAGTAAAACTAGCAACTAATATTTTTTGTGTTTTGATTTAGTGCAGCAAACAAAATAGTAAATAAAATAAAGCAAGACAAAAAACAAAGTAAAGAGATTGTGATGTGGAGACTCCCCTTGCAGCGTGTCTTGATCTCCCCGGCAACGGCGCCAGAAAAAGAGCTTGATACGCGTACAACATGCGTCCGTTGGGAACCCCAAGAGGAAGGTGTGATGCCTACATCGGCAAGTTTTCCCTCAGTATGAAACCAAGGTTTATCGAACCAGTAGGAGCCAAGAAGCACGTTGAAGGTTGATGGCGGCGAGATGTAGTGCGGCGCAACACCAGGGATTCCGGCGCCAACGTGGAACCTGCACAACACAACCAAAGTACTTTGCCCCAACGAAACAGTGAGGTTGTCAATCTCACCGGCTTGCTGTAACAAAGGATTAGATGTATAGTGTGGATGATGATTGTTTGCAGAGAACAGTAGAACAATTGCAGTAGATTGTATTTCAGATGTAAAGAATAGAACCGGGGTCCACAGTTCACTAGAGGTGTCTCTCCCATAAGATAAATAGCATGTTGGGTGAACAAATTACAGTTGGGCAATTGACAAATAGAGAGGGCATGACCATGCACATACATGATATGATGAGTATTGTGAGATTTAATTGGGCATTACGACAAAGTACATAGACCGCTATCCAGCATGCATCTATGCCTAAAAAGTCCACCTTCAGGTTATCATCCGAACCCCTTCCAGTATTAAGTTGCAAACAACAGACAATTGCATTAAGTATGGTGCGTAATGTAATCAATAACTACATCCTCGGACATAGCATCAATGTTTTATCCCTAGTGGCAACAGCACATCCATAATCTTAGAGGTTTCTCTCACTCCCCCAGATTCACGGAGACATGAACCCACTATCGAGCATAAATACTCCCTCTTGGAGTTAAGAGTAAAAACTTGGCCACAGCCTCTACTAATAACGGAGAGCATGCAAGATCATAAACAACACATAGTTATAAATTGATAATCAACATAACATAGTATTCTCTATCCATCGGATCCCAACAAACACAACATATAGCATTACAGATAGATGATCTTGATCATGTTCGGCAGCTCACAAGATCCGACAATGAAGCACATAAGGAGAAGACAACCATCTAGCTACTGCTATGGACCCATAGTCCAGGGGTAGACTACTCACTCATCACTCCGGAGGCGACCATGGCGGTGTAGAGTCCTCCGGGAGATGAATCCCCTCTCCGGCAGGGTGCCGGAGGCGATCTCCTGAATCCCCCGAGATGGGATTGGCGGCGGCGGCGTCTCTGGAAGGTTTTCCGTATCGTGGCTCTCGGTACTGGGGGTTTCGCGACGAAGGCTATTTGTAGGCGGAAGGGCAGGTCAAGGGGCGTCACGAGGGGCCCACACCATAGGTCGGCGCGGCCAGGGCTTGGGCCGCGCCGCCCTATGGTGTCACCACCTCGTGGCCCCACTTCGTTAGCTCTCCGGTCTTCTGGAAGCTTCGTGTGAAAATAGGCCCCTGGGCGTTGATTTCGTCCAATTCCGAGAATATTTCCTTACTAGGATTTCTGAAACCAAAAACAGCAGAAAACAGCAACTGGCTCTTCGGCATCTCGTTAATAGGTTAGTTCCAGAAAATGCATAAATATGACATAAATTATGCATAAAACATGTAGATATTATCAATAATGTGGCATGGAACATAAAAAATTATCGATACGTCGGAGACGTATCAGCCCCCGGTGTACTGAGCAGCACTTCATGCGGCTGCGGCGGGCGGTCAAGGAACTTGACAATGCGTGGCACGATGCCACCAACAACATGGTGGTAAGTTACACCAAACTCTTTGCAATTTTTTCAGCTCATGACGGTTTCTCTGTTTCCGGATTATGTATATCTCCCCAGTCCCCGAGTTTCGTGTTGAGAGCGTAGCTCTTAGCGCGAAACTTAGTCAAGAACACAAAGAAACCGGCTTCTTATAGTCATTTTTACTTGAATAGAGCACGGCGGACGCCCGTAAGCGCCTCTTTGAGGAGCTTCTGTGGGAGCACCGGGATCTTGCCGAGGCCCACAACCACTGCCAAGGTGAGCTCTTTTATCTCCGGCTTCTTTTCACCGGTTGGTTTTTCCTTTTCGTTACTTACATTTTTTTTGCATAACAGCTATCCCGGAAGCCTCCATTGAGGCCCTCAAGGCCCAGCTCAGCACCCTTCAAGGTATCGCTCCTTTTACGGTTGACTCGCCTTTCTGCGTTTTACCAATTATAATTTTGTTAACATTTCCTTCCCGGACTCTAGGTGAAAAGGAGCAGCTTATCCAGGAGCATCGCAAGGCTCTGGACGCCCAGGAGCTCATTTCCAGGGGGCTGAAGGACCAGCTCATCCAATTTGGGCTCCGGCATGATCATGAGATGAAGGATGCCAAAGCTGCAGCTGAGGCAAAGCTGAATGAGGTCCTGGAGGATTCTACCAACTCCAACGCGGTGCTGCGGTCAGAGCTGGAGGAGGGAGGCAATGCGCGGAAAGCGGCCGAAGATCGGGCCGCTCTCCTAGAGGCAGAGCAAAAGGAATATGACCAACTGGTCATGCAAACCGACGCGCTCGCCCTCAGTAAGTTTTTCTTCTTTCTTTTCCGGCCTTGGCTTATAAGCTTGAATCTTCTGGTAGCATGTCCTTATCTTTTTCCTTTGTCTTGCAGGGCTCTTTCCGGATTCACAGGTGTATGCGCAGAAGAAGGTGGCAGAGCGCCGGGTTCAACAAGCGTTCAAGAACCCGGATGCGCCCTGGGATCCTTATGACCACCTGGTCGCGCTTTCTGCCCGGGTCTCGCACATGCGCGCGGTGGACCGGAATCTCGCCGATCTGCCCGACGTGGCGATCCAGCTCTTCAAGGTGCTATGGCCTGAGGAGGAGGTGCCGGCTAACCTGACGCTCACCTCTGAACGCCTGAAAGGTGTCGGCCGGAGGATCCGCGAGTGGCAGTGGTCAGCGGCTCATGCCGGAGCAGACGAGGCGCTACGCACCGCCTGTTCCTGGTATGAAGATCTGGACCTGGAAGCCTTCCACACCGTGCGCCAAGATGCTCCCACCGATACGGATCCAGCCCTCACCGCCAAGCGGAAGGACCGCGCCTACCGGATAGCAGAGTACGCGGCAGTCCGCACCTTCATCCCTCCTCCTCCTGGCGTCACGGACTATCTTAGTGACTTCGAAGAAGAGGAAGATGATGATGAGGATGCCGGAGAAGATGCGCCTCCGGAAGCTCCTGACGCCGGTGATGTTCCCCCTGAAGCTCCCCTTGCCTGAATGTGCTTACCCTGCGTTTGTTGCGTCCTGTTGACTTAAAACAATGCTTGTTAAATTCCACCCCGGTATGCCGGGGTTTATGATGTAATATAATACTTAGCCGTTCTTTTGGCTGCGTGATACGCGTACAGCACGCGACCGTTGGGAACCCGAAGAGGAAGGTGTGATGCGTACAGCGACAAGTTTTCCCTCAGTAAGAAACCAAGGTTTATCGAACCAGTAGGAGCCAAGAAGCACGTTGAAGGTTGATGGCGGCGAGATGTAGTGCGGCGCAACACCAGGGATTTCGGCGCCAACGTGGAACCTGCACAACACAACCAAAGTACTTTGTCCCAACGAAACAGTGAGGTTGTCAATCTCACCGGCTTGCTGTAACAAAGGATTAGATGTATAGTGTGGATGATGATTGTTTGCAGAAAACAGTAGAACAAGTATTGCAGTAGATTGTATTCGATGTAAAAGAATGGACCGGGGTCCACAGTTCACTAGAGGTGTCTCTCCCATAAGATAAATAGCATGTTGGGTGAACAAATTACAGTTGGGCAATTGACAAATAGAGAGGGCATGACAATGCACATACATGATATGATGAATATTGTGAGATTTAATTGGGCATTACGACAAAGTACATAGACCGCTATCCAGCATGCATCTATGCCTAAAAAGTCCACCTTCAGGTTATCATCCGAACCCCTTCCAGTATTAAGTTGAAAACAACATACAATTGCATTAAGTATGGTGCGTAATGTAATCAATAACTACATCCTCGGACATAGCATCGATGTTTTATCCCTAGTGGCAACAGCACATCCACAACCTTAGAACTTTCTGTCACTGTCCCAGATTTAATGGAGGCATGAACCCACTATCGAGCATAAATACTCCCTCTTGGAGTTAAGAGTAAAAACTTGGCCAGAGCCTCTACTAATAACGGAGAGCATGCAAGATCATAAACAACACATAGGTAATAGATTGATAATCAACATAGCATAGTATTCTCTATCCATCGGATCCCAACAAACACAACATATAGCATTACAGATCGATGATCTTGATCATGTTAGGCAGCTCACAAGACCCGACAATGAAGCACAATTAGGAGAAGACGACCATCTAGCTACTGCTATGGACCCATAGTCCAGGGGTGAACTACTCACTCATCACTCCGGAGGCGACCATGGCGGTGAAGAGTCCTCCGGGAGATGATTCCCCTCTCCGGCAGGGTGCCGGAGGCGATCTCCTGAATCCCCCGAGATGGGATTGGCGGCGGCGGCGTCTCTGGAAGGTTTTCCGTATCGTGGCTCTCGGTACTGGGGGTTTCGCGATGAAGGCTATAAGTAGGCGGAGGAGATAGTTCAAGGGGCCACACGAGGGCCCCACACGCTAGGCCAGCGCGGCCAAGGCCCAGGCCGCGCCGCCCAGGTGTCTGGCCACCCCGTGGCCCCACTTCGTATCATCTTCGGTCTTCTGGAAGCTTCATGTGAAAATAGGCCCCTGGGCGTTGATTTCGTCCAATTCCGAGAATATTTCCTTACTAGGATTTCTGAAACCAAAAACAGCAGAAAATAGCAACTGGCTCTTCGACATCTCGTTAATAGGTTAGTGCCGGAAAATGCATAAATATGACATAAAGTATGCATAAAACATGTAGATATCATCAATAATGTGGCATGGAACATAAGAAATTATCGATACGTCGGAGACGTATCAGCATCCCCAAGCTTAGTTTCTGCTCATCCTGAGCAGGTAAACGATAACAAAGATAATTTCTGGAGTGACATGCCATCATAACCTTGATCATACTATTGTAAGCATATGTAATGAATGCAGCGATCAAAACAATGGTAAATGACATGAGTAAACAAATGAATCATATAGCAAAGACTTTTCATGAATAGTACTTCAAGACAAGCATCAATAAATCTTGCATAAGAGTTAACTCATAAAGCAATAATTCAAAGTAAAGGTATTGAAGCAACACAAAGGAAGATTAAGTTTCAGCGGTTGCTTTCAACTTGTAACATGTATATCCATGGATATTGTCAATGTAAAGTAATATAACAAGTGCAACATGCAAGTATGTAGGAATCAATGCACAGTTCACACAAGTGTTTGCTTCTTGAGATGGAGATAAATAGGTGAACTGACTCAACAATAAAAGTAAAAGAATGGCCCTTCGCAGAGGGAAGCATTGATTGCTATATTTGTGCTAGAGCTTTGGTTTTGAAAACATATAGAGAGCATAAAAGTAAAATTTTGAGAGGTGTTTGTTGTTGTCAACGAATGGTAGTGGGCACTCTAACCCCCTTGCCAGACAAACCTTCAAAGAGCGGCTCCCATTTTATTTTATTTTTGTGTGGCACTCCTTCCAACCTTTCTTTCACAAACCATGGCTAACCGAATCTCGGGTGCCTGCCAACAATCTCATACCATGAAGGAGTGCCTTTTTATTTTAGTTTTATTATGATGACACTCCTCCCCACCTTTGCTTTCTCAAGCCATGGCTAACCGAATCCTTCGGGTGCCGTCCAACAATCACATACCATGGAGGAGTGTCTATTTTTTGTTAATTAATTTGGGACTGGGAATCCCATTGCCAGCTCTTTTTGCAAAATTATTGGATAAGCGGATGAAGCCACTAGTCCATTGGTGAAAGTTGCCCAACAAGATTGAAAGATAAACACCACATACTTCCTCATGAGCTATAAAACATTGACACAAATCAGAGGTAATAAATTTTGAATTGTTTAAAGGTAGCACTCAAGCAATTTACTTTGGAATGGCGGAGAAATACCATGTAGTAGGTAGGTATGGTGGACACAAATGGCATAGTGGTTGGCTCAAGGATTTTGGATGCATGAGAAGTATTCCCTCTCGATACAAGGCTTAGGCTAGCAAGGTTATTTGAAACAAACACAAGGATGAACCGGTGCAGCAAAACTCACATAAAAGACATATTGTAAACATTATAAGACTCTACACTGTCTTCCTTGTTGTTCAAACTCTTACTAGAAATTATCTAGACCTTAGAGAGACCAATTATGCAAACCAAATTTTAGCAAGCTCTATGTATTTCTTCATTAATAGGTGCAAAGTATATGATGCAAGAGCTTAAACATGAGCACAACAATTGCCAAGTATCATATTATCCAAGACATTTTAGAATTACTACATGTATCATTTTCCGTTTCCAACCATATAACAATTTAACGAAGAAGATTCAACCTTCGCCATGAACACTATGAGTAAAGCCTAAGGACATATTTGTCCATATGCAACAGCGGAGCGTGTATCTCTCCCACACAATGAATGCTAGGATCCATTTTATTCAAACAAAACAAAAACAAAAACAAACCGACGCTCCAAGCAAAGTACATAAGATGTGATGGAATAAAAATATAGTTTCACTAGAGGAACCTGATAATGTTGTCGATGAAGAAGGGGATGCCTTGGGCATCCCCAAGCTTAGACGCTTGAGTATTCTTGAAATATGCAGGGGTGAACCACCGGGGCATCCCCAAGCTTAGAGCTTTCACTCTCCTTGATCATATTGTATCATCTCCCTCTCTTGATCCTTGAAAACTTCCTCCACACCAAACTCAAAACAACTCATTAGAGGGTTAGTGCACAATCAAAATTTACATGTTCAGAGGTGACATAATCATTCTTAACACTTCGGGACATTGCACAAAGCTACTGAAAGTTAATGGAATCGAAAAATCCATCAAGCATAGCAAAACAGGCAATGCGAAATAAAAGGCAGAATCTATCAAAACAGAACAGTTCGTAAAGACAAATTTCTAAGAGGCACCAGACTTGCTCAAATGAAAATGCTCAAATTGAATGAAAGTTGCGTACATATCTGAGGATCACTCACGTAAATTGGCATAATTTTCTGAGTTACCTACAGAGAATTAGGCCCAGATTGGTGACAGCAAAGAAATCTGTTTCTGTGCAGTAATCCAAATCTAGTATGAACCTTACTATCAAAGACTTTACTTGGCACAACAATGCACAAAACTAAGATAAGGAGAGGTTGCTACAGTAGTAACAACTTTCAAGACTCAAATATAAAATAAAAGTGCAGAATTAAAAACATGGGTTGTCTCCCATATGCGCTTTTCTTTAACGCCTTTCAGCTAGGCGCAGAAAGTGTATATCAAGTATTATCCAGAGACGAAGCATCAACATCATAATTTGTTCTAATGATAGAATCAAAAGGTAACTTCATTCTCTTTCTAGGGAAGTGTTCCATACCTTTCTTGAGAGGAAATTGATGTTTAATATTACCTTCCTTCATATCAATGATAGCACCAACAGTTCGAAGAAAAGGTCTTCCCAATATAATGGGACAAGATGCATTGCATTCAATATCCAAGACAACAAAATCAATGGGGACAAGGTTATTGTTAACGGTAATGCGAACATTATCAACTCTCCCCAAAGGTTTCTTTGTAGAATTATCAGCAAGATTAACATCCAAATAACAATTTTGCAATGGTGGCAAGTCAAGCATATTATAGATTTTCTTAGGCATAACGGAAATACTTGCACCAAGATCACATAAAGCATTACAATCAAAGTCATTGACCTTCATCTTAATGATGGGCTCCCAACCATCCTCTAACTTCCTAGGAATAGATGTTTCGCGATTTAGTTTCTCTTCTCTAGCTTTTATGAGAGCATTTGTAATATGTTTCGTGAAAGCCAAATTTATAGCACTAGCATTAGGACTCTTAGCAAGTTTTTGTAAGAACTTTATAACTTCAGAGATGTGTCAATCATCAAAATCCAAACCATTATGATCTAAAGTAATGGGATCATTGTCCCCAATGTTGGAAAAAATTTCAGCAGTTTTATCACAGGCAGTTTCAGCAGTTTTAGCAGTTTCAGGCAGTTTTTCGCGCTTTGTATTAGAAGTGGAAACATTGCCAACACCAATTATTTTACCATTAATAGTAGGAGGTGCAGCAACATGTGGAGCATTAGCATTACTAGTGGTGGTAATAGTCCAAACTTTAGCTATATTATCTTCCTTTTCATTTTCTTCTTTTTCCCACCTAGCACGCAATTCGGCCATCAATCTTATATTCTCATTAATTCTAACTTGGATGGCATTTGCTGTAGTAACAATTTTATTATTATGATTTTCATTAGGCATAACTTTCGATTTCAAAAGATCAACATCAGCAGCAAGACTATCGACTTTAGAAGCAAGTATATCAATTTTCCCAAGTTTTTCTTCAACAGATTTGTTAAAAGCAGTTTGTGTAGTAATAAATTCTTTAAGCATAGCTTCAAGTCCAGGGGGTGTGTTCCTATTATTGTTGTAAGAATTCCCATAATAATTACCATAGCCGTTGCCATTATTATAAGGATATGGCCTATAGTTGTTACTAGAATTGTTCGGGTAAGCATTGTTGTTGAAATTGTTATTTTTAATGTAGTTTACATCAACATGTTCTTCTTGAGCAACCAATGAAGCTAACGGAACATTATTAGGATCAACATTAGTCCTATCATTCACAAGCATAGACATAATAGCATCAATCTTATCACTCAAGGAAGAGGTTTCTTCGACAGAATTTACCTTCTTACCTTGTGGAGCTCTTTCCGTGTGCCATTCAGAGTAATTAATCATCATATTATCAAGGAGCTTTGTTGCTTCACCAAGAGTGATGGACATAAAGGTACCTCCAGCAGCTGAATCCAATAGGTTCCGCGAAGAAAAATTCAGTCCTGCATAAAAGGTTTGGATGATCATCCAAGTAGTCAGTCCATGGGTTGGGCAATTTTTAACCAAAGATTTCATTCTTTCCCATGCTTGTGCAACATGCTCATTATCCAATTGTTTAAAATTCATTATGCTACTCCTCAAAGATATAATTTTAGCAGGGGGATAATATCTACCAATAAAAGCATCCTTGCATTTAGTCCATGAATCAATACTATTCTTAGGCAGAGATAGCAGCCAATCTTTAGCTCTTCCTCTTAATGAGAAAGGAAACAATTTTAATTTTATAATGTCACCATCTACATCCTTATACTTTTGCATTTCACATAATTCAACAAAATTATTGAGATGGGCAGCAGCATCATCAGAACTAACACCAGAAAATTGCTCTCTCATAACAAGATTTAGTAAAGCAGGTTTAATTTCAAAGAATTCCGCTGTAGTAGCAGGTGGAGCAATAGGTGTGCATAAGAAATCATTATTATTTGTGGTTGTGAAGTCACACAACTTAGTATTTTCAGGAGTACCCATTTTAGCAATAGTAAATAAAGCAAACTAGAGAAAGTAAATGCAAGTAACTAATTTTTTTTGTGTTTTTTAATATGGAGAACAAGATAGCAAGTAAAGTAAAACTAGCAACTATTTTTTTTGTGTTTTGATTTAGTGCAGCAAACAAAGTAGTAAATAAAACAAAGCAAGACAAAAACAAAGTAAAGAGATTGGAGGTGGAGACTCCCCTTGCAGCGTGTCTTGATCTCCCCGGCAACGGCGCCAGAAAACAGTCTTGATACGCGTACAACACGCGACCGTTGGGAACCCCAAGAGGAAGGTGTGATGCATACAGCGGCAAGTTTTCCCTCAGTAAGAAACCAAGGTTTATCGAACCAGTAGGAGCCAAGAAGCACGTTGAAGGTTGATGGCGGCGAGATGTAGTGCGGTGCAACACCAGGGATTCTGGCGCCAACGTGGAACCTGCACAACACAACCAAAGTACTTTGTCCCAACGAAACAGTGAGGTTGTCAATCTCACCGGCTTGCTGTAACAAAGGATTAGATGTATAGTGTGGATGATGATTGTTTGCAGAAAACAGTAGAACAAGTATTGCAGTAGATTGTATTCGATGTAAAAGAATGGACCGGGGTCCACAGTTCACTAGAGGTGTCTCTCCCATAAGATAAATAGCATGTTGGGTGAACAAATTACAGTTGGGCAATTGACAAATAGAGAGGGCATGACAATGCACATACATGATATGATGAATATTGTGAGATTTAATTGGGCATTACGACAAAGTACATAGACCGCTATCCAGCATGCATCTATGCCTAAAAAGTCCACCTAGCTTCAGGTTATCATCCGAACCCCTTCCAGTATTAAGTTGAAAACAACAGACAATTGCATTAAGTATGGTGCGTAATGTAATCAATAACTACATCCTCGGACATAGCATCGATGTTTTATCCCTAGTGGCAACAACACATCCACAACCTTAGAACTTTCTGTCACTGTCCCAGATTTAATGGAGGCATGAACCCACTATCGAGCATAAATACTCCCTCTTGGAGTTAAGAGTAAAAACTTGGCCAGAGCCTCTACTAATAACGGAGAGCATGCAAGATCATAAACAACACATAGGTAATAGATTGATAATCAACATAGCATAGTATTCTCTATCCATCGGATCCCAACAAACACAACATATAGCATTACAGATAGATGATCTTGATCATGTTAGGCAGCTCACAAGACCCGACAATGAAGCACAATTAGGAGAACACGACCATCTAGCTACTGCTATGGACCCATAGTCCAGGGGTGAACTACTCACTCATCACTCCGGAGGCGACCATGGCGGTGAAGAGTCCTCCGGGAGATGATTCCCCTCTCCGGCAGGGTGCCGGAGGCGATCTCCTGAATCCCCCGAGATGGGATTGGCGGCGGCGGCGTCTCTGGAAGGTTTTCCGTATCGTGGCTCTCGGTACTGGGGGTTTCGCGACGAAGGCTATAAGTAGGCGGAGGAGATAGGTCAGGGGGCCACACGAGGGCCCCACACGCTAGGCCGGCGCGGCCAAGGCCCAGGCCGCGCCGCCCAGGTGTCTGGCCACCTCGTGGCCCCACTTCGTATCATCTTCGGTCTTCTGGAAGCTTCGTGTGAAAATAGGCCCTTGGGCGTTGATTTCGTCCAATTCCGAGAATATTTCCTTACTAGGATTTCTGAAACCAAAAAACAGCAGAAAACAGCAACTGGCTCTTCGGCATCTCGTTAATAGGTTAGTGCCGGAAAATGCATAAATATGACATAAAGTATGCATAAAACATGTAGATATCATCAATAATGTGGCATGGAACATAAGAAATTATCGATACGTCGGAGACGTATCACTGCGCTACCATATTATCTGCCGCTATGTTTTACCGGTAGGTTATCAAGTTATGTTCGTCTATTGATTTAGCATTTTGCTCATTGTTCGCTTTGATCTTGTACCACGAAGATTTCGGAATCGTTTTCGCATCCAATCCGATGCATACTTGGCTCTTTTGCTTTGGCTTTGCCTACCTCTTTTGGGTGTTTTGGCGTATGAGACACAAAGTTCTTTTGCCAAGCAAGCATTTTCTTGAACTTAGAAACAACTCGAAATTTTCACAAAAAACCGGTTTAGCCGGGGTTAGTTAAATTTTTTCGGGTTGTTCATTCCCACTATCTCTTTCCGTAATTCACGTGCTCAATTCCTACCGGTTTATCTTGCTTGCCATGAAGCTGGGTGGCGGACAGCAGCAGAGTCGAAGACTCCGGTAGGTTTTAGCACGTTACTAAACCGGAAAGAAAAAATGTTTAACAAGCAACCGGTAAACTGAAAAAATAAATATATTGCATGCAATTTCAGTAGGGGTAGTCCCCGAGATTCATTCGAGGTTCCGACATCTTTTATTCATAGCAAATAAGGTACAAAAAGGAACTTCTTACACCACAACTTCATGAGTAGAAAGGACGCAACAGAGCTACGTTCCACGGACGCTTGGTCTCATCTCCGGATCTGTCCTCCTTTCCTTCTTTCCATTCCTGTGCATCGATCAGGTAATAGGCATCATTGTGGAGAGCTTTGCTCACAATGAAAGGTCCCTCCCATGGGGGTGAGAGCTTATGCCGGCCTTCAGTGCGCTGCACTAGGCGCAACACCAGATCTCCTTCCCGGAATACCCTCGGGTTAACCTTCCGGCTATGATAGCGTCTGAGGTTTTGCTGGTAAATGGCTGTTCTTGCCAACGCCAATTCTCTTGCTTCTTCTAGCAAGTCCACATCGTTTTCTCGGGCCTCTTTTACCTCTTGTTCGGTATAGAGCTGCACCCTTGGTGAGTCATGGAGAATGTCGGTTGGTATGATCGCTTCTGCTCCGTAGACCATAAAGAATGGAGTATATCCGGTAGACCGGTTTGGAGTCGTTCTTATGCTCCACAGCACTGATGGCAGCTCATCAAGCCAACATCCCGGTGTCTTTTCGAGTGGTTCAATGAGCCTTGGTTTTATACCGGAAAGCACCAGCGCATTTGTTCTTTCCACTTGGCCATTACCTTGCGGGTGTGCCACTGAGCACAAATCCAACCAGATATTGTTATCCTCACAGAATCTCTTGAACTCACCTTGGGCAAAATTTGAGCCATTGTCAGTTATGATACTATGTGGGTACCCGTACCGCAGGATGACATCCTTTAAGAACTTCACCGCTGTGTGCACATCACATTTGGCAATAGGTTTTACTTCTAGCCACTTGGTGAATTTGTCCACCATAACCAAGATGTGGGTCATGCTTCCCCTTGCAGTTTTGAATGGGCCAACCATGTCAAGGCACCAAACAGTAAATGGCCAAGTTAACGGTATGGTTTTTAAACCGGATGCTGGGGTATGATTTTGCTTGGCGTACCTCTGGCATCCATTGCATTTTCGTACCAGATCCTCAGCATTTTCCAAAGCGGTGGGCTAATAGAACCCATGTCGGATTACTTTTGCTACCAATGCCCTTGACGAAGCGTGGTGCCCGCATTCCCCTTGGTGAATCTCCACAAGCATTTCTTTTCCCTCTTCCGGTTCCACGCATCTTTGAAGGACACCGGTAACACTTCTCTTGTACACCTCGCCATTGATGATGGTGTATGCTTTGAACCTTCTCTGGATTCTTCTGGACTCACTTTCGTCAACCGGCAAGGTGTCGTTGATCAGGAATTCCTTAATAGGTTTAACCCAAGATGGTGCCTCTCGAACCAGAAACACCGGTACGTCTATCTCCATGTTATCCACCAGCATTGCTTCCTCCGGTATGGACGCAGCAGTCCCCGAGTTTACCGGAACAGTCCCCGAGTTTGCCGGAACAGTCCCCAGGTTTCCTTCATCGATATCCATTGGTACAACATGTGATTCCGGTACAAAAATGGACTCCGATTCCGGGCTCGGCTTGATCGATGGTACTCTTAAGTGTGCCAAGGCTATTCCGGGAGGAATTTCTTGCCTAGACGAGCCCAGCTTGGATAAAGCATCCGCGGCTTCATTTTCCGCTCGTGGCACATGGTGAAACTCACAGCCCTCAAAGAAGCCGGCAATCTTTTGCACGTGAAACCGGTATGAAGCCATGTTGGCATCTTTTGCGTCCCAATCTCCAGAACATTGTTGCACCACTAGATCTGAATCTCCGTAGCAAATGATCCGGTGTGCACCGATTTCTTTTGCGACCTTGAGCCCATGGATCAAAGCCTCGTATTCAGCGACATTGTTGGATGCCCTGAAACGCACTTGCAAAACATACCGGAGGTGATCTCTCTTAGGTGAAGTAAGTACCACACCGGCACCTAGACCCTCTTTGAGTTTGGATCCGTCAAAGTGCATCTTCCAGTATTCTATTTTTTGGTCTGGCGGCTTGTATTGCATCTCCGCCCAATCAACTAGGAAATCAGCCAGAGCTTGCGATTTTATGGCATCCCTTCTTTCATACACCGGTACGTATGGTGATATCTGGATTGCCCACTTTGCAATCCTACCGCTAGCATCTTTGTTGCACATGATATCGAAAATGGGTGCTTCACTCACCACTTTCATGGGGTGCTCCTCAAAGTAATGCTTAAGCTTTGTGGCGGCCATGAACACGCCATAGGTCATTTTCTGGAAATGCGGGTAGTTTTGCTTTAAGAGGGAGAGCACCTCGCTCAGGTAGTATACCAGCCTCTGCACAGTTTTTCCTTCCTCTTCTCTTTCCACTATAACCACCACACTCACAACCCGGTTCGTTGCTGCTATGTATAACAGCATAGGCTCTCTTTCTAGAGGCGAAGCCAATATTGGCGCTGTAGCTAGCATTGTTTTTATCTCTTTAAACGTTGCGTCTGCCTGAGGGTTCCAGACAAAAGTATCAGATTTTTTCATCAAAGCATAGAGCGGTAGGGCCTTTTCCCCCAACCTGCTTATGAACCGGCTTAGCGATGCCAAGCTTCCGGTAAACTTTTGCACGTCCTTGAGATCTCGCGGTATAGTCATTCTTTCCATTGCTCAGATTTTTACCGGATTAACCTCAATGCCCCGGCTTGATACGAGAAAGCCAAGCAGTTTGCTGGCGGGAACACCGAAGGTGCATTTTGCCGGATTGAGTTTCATCCGGAATCTTCTCAAGTTATCAAATGTTTGCCAGAGATCATCGATCAATGTTTCTTTTACCTTAGTTTTTACTACGACATCGTCCACATAAACTTGCACATTTTTCCGATTTGATCAAACAAGCATTTTTGCATACAGCGCTGGTACGTTGCACCAGCGTTGCGCAAACCGAAAGGCATAGTGACATAGCAATAAGTCCCGTGCGGGGTAATGAACGCAGTTTTTATTTGATCCTCCTTTTTCAAGGGAATCTGGTGGAAACCAGAATAAGCATACAGGAAAGACAACAACTCACACCCAGCGGTGGAATCAATCACTTGATCGATCCGGGGTAAGGGGAAAGGGTCTTTCGGGCAAGCTTTGTTCAGGTTGGTGTAGTCGATGCACATGCGCCACACCTTTGGAGCTTTTGCCTCAAGGTTCTCTTCTTTCTTCTTTTCGACCAGAACCGGATTGGCTAGCCACTCAGTATGCAGCACTTCCACGATGAAACCGGCAACTAGCAACTTGGTTACTTCTTCTCCAATGATTTTCCTCCTATCCTCAGCGAACCGGCGTAAAGGCTGCTTTACCGGCCTAGCATCCTTCCGGACATTTAAAGAGTGCTCAGCCATCTCCCTCGGAACACCTACCAAGTCATCAGTAGACCAGGCAAAGATATTCCGATTCCCACGGAGGAAGCTGACGAGCGCGCTTTCCTATGCCTCACTCAAGCCGACACCGATACGAACGGTGCGCTCAGGGTAAGCCGGATCCAGCACAATGTCCTTTGTTTCTTTTGTCGGCTTGAATGCCGGTGTGCCCAAGTTTCCGCTCATTGCCGCTAAGCTCAGCTGTGAGGACTGAGCCAGCGCGACCGCAGTTTGCATTCTCCTTTTTTCCTCTGCAATCACCAGCGATTCTGCTAGGTTTGATCCGGCTGAAGCGGTTTCCAGTGAGACTTTATAGTTTCCCACCACAATTAAAGGTCCTCGAGGTGCCGGCATCTTCATCTTGAGATAGGCCGTGTGAGTTGAGGCCATGAAAGCTGCCAATGCCGGTCTCCCCAGCAATGCATGGTAGGGACTATCTAGGTCCACCACCTCAAACTTAATGTTTTCAACCCGGCAATTATCACGCCCTCCAAACGATACATCCACCCGGAATTTTCCCACTGGCGCGCAGGACAAGCCCGGAACGATTCCGTGAAACGTTGTGCGAGTTGGTTGCAGCATGTTTTCTGTTATGCCCAGCATATGCATGGTGTGCCGGTACATGATGTTTATGCTGCTTCCATTGTCTATCAGCACTTTGCTGAACTTGACTCGAGTCGATGGCCCATGCATGATTGGGTCTACCACAAGAGCATAACCACCCGGATTAGGCATTATTTTGGGGTGATCCTTGAACGACCAGGAGATTTCTTGATCCGACCACAGCATGTATTTCGGTACTGCTGGCATCACAGCGTTCACTTTCATGGAACGGCGACGCAGGCTTTGTTTGTCGGTTGGCTCAGTGACGAACACAACACATCACACGTCCGAATCCTGGTAAACGTTCCGGCCCAAAGGTGCCGGTGGAGGTGGTTGGCCATTGCCTTCTCCCACCTGATGAACTTGCTGATGCTGCTGCCGGTTCGGCTGAGGCTGTACAGGTAGAGCGTTTGCTCCGGTAAGCGGTGGTGGCGGTGGTAACGGGTGTTGATGTAACATGTCATGCGAGGGTGGCAGTATTGTGGAACACCCTTGTGCTTGCGCATCTTTTGCCGCACCTCTCAGCATCAAGTGCTTGATCCAAGAACAATCTTTTGTCAAATGGTTCGTCGGCCTCGTCGGATTTGGAGTGTGAAACCGGCATGGTTGCTCCATCGCTGGCTCCATAGTGTATCTCATATGTTCTTGCCAATCTTTTTTCTCTCCCCACTTCTTCTTTTCAACCCATTGTTTTTTAGGACCCGCCCACGGCTGCGATCCGGTTTTTGGCCTTTGGCTCCCGCTGGGGCCGGATTTATCCTGTACCGCAGCTACTTGCTGTGGACCATACCTTCGATCCGGAAAATCTTCCCTTCTCTTGTTGTGCCGGTTGTCCCGGTATTGATCTTGGCGCGTTTGGCTCGTTTGCGCCGGATCCGCTTGCACTGCCGGTTGCATTGGGTCTCCCAATGCGTAGCTATCTGCCACACGTATCATTTCCGCCAGAGTTACCGGCATGTTCTGCTGCAGCTTTTGCCACAACGGCGAACCTCTACGGCATCCATTGCAAAACCAGGCAATGGCTTGCGCCTCTATCACCCCTTCGCAGGAGTTTCTCGTGGAGTTCCACCGGGTCAGGTAATCCCGGTCTGTTTCATTTGGGCGCTGCACGCACAAGGCGAGCTGCTGCGGCCTGTTGGGTCTCCGGTATGTGCTGATGAAGTTACTCACAAAAGCTTCCTCAAAGTCCAACCAACCGTTTATGCTTCCTGCCGGCAAGTTATTCAGCCAAATTCGTGCCGGTCCCACCAGGAATGATGGTACAATTCTCACGGCCCAACGCCGGTTTCCTCCACCAGTTACGGTTCCTCCGCCACCAGCGACATATACCGCGGTTACGTAATCCGCAAGCCAGTCTTCCGGCTTAGTGGTGCCATCATACGTTTTTGTGTCACGAGGCAACTGGAAGTTGCGAACTGGTGGTTCCTCTTTCATGATCCTCAGACCAAAACATTTTGGGCCCGGAGGACCTTCTGCCTTGATCATTTCAGATAGATACACTCTATCCAGACGGTGCCTCGCATCCCATTCTGGCAGGTGTCTTTCTCCCACGCGTTCCCCCAACGGGTTCCAGTATGCCGTGAGTCTCTCAGCTGTCGAATCAGCTTCATCGTAATGTTCCGGTACCTTGGGGGAAGCATTTCCTCCTCTTCATACGCTGCCCCTGCAGCTCGATAATTTTGCCCGGTTTCATGTCTACCGGCATGATTGTTTCCGGCATAACCTCTTCTGGCGTAGCCTCGATCTGCCCCTTGGCTTTTTCTACCGACATCATGTTGCCCGGCTTGTTGTTTTCCGGCAAGGACCGGATCATACACAGTCATCTGCTGCGCATTCATTTCTCTTTCTTTTCTTCTGTCCGGATGGGGGGACGATGCCTGCCCATGGGACTTGCTACCGGCATTCTTTGTTGAATGCACTGATTTTGAAGCCGCAGCCTTGTTCAACTTGGCTAGCTGCTCAGCATTTTGCTGCTCGATGGTATCAAGCAGCTCCCTGACACGCTTTTGCTGTTTTGCCAAAGCGTCTCCGGAAAGCGATTCACACAGCTCTACTGCGGCCTTAGCAGCTTTTATGGTTTTATCCGGACTGCTATACTTAGGTTTTTCTACCATGCTCAACGATGCAGAAGTGCTCTTTCCGGTAAGAATCTCCTTACGCAAATCCTGATCTAGGTTGCGAGCTCTAAGCCGGTTTTCCGGTATCCTTGCAGCCTGAGTGCTAACAGAAGCAAAGCCATGGGCAGCGTTATACTCACGTAGGGTTAGGTTCAGCTCGCGCTGCGCCTGGATGATGTCCGCGCCTCCGAAAAGCAGCTTCTGGCGTTGTGCCTCCAGCTCCGCCTGAGCCGCTGCCGGGTCGATGTTCTGCGCGACGGGCGTCGCCAGCACGTTCATCGCCGCTTGAAGTGGTGTCTCCGGTGGTGCGAAAGATGTTCCTGCAGCGCCTGCCTCGCGCTCCAGCGGTGGCTTGGCCGGACGGGTCGATGTCGTACGCCCAGCACCTTCATCCACAGCTTCCTTGCCAGCGCCGACCGCGCCAGCCATCATTACCTCCACGCTGCCGGCGGCGCGGCCAGCACATAGCCACCTTGGCGGATCCGGCGCCACCAGCACCGGCGGAAGGCGCTGGCGCACAGAGACAGTGCCGAAGTAGACGCGGTGGCTGCCGAACTTGATGACGCGGCCGTTCTTGGGGAAGATGCCGCCGTTGGCGAAGCAGCCCGCATTGTCGTTGATGAAGTCCATGGAGTAGATGCGCTGCACGAGCGCAGACACCATCCGCTCGCCGGCGACGTCAAGGAGGCCCGCCCGAATGTGAACTCCGTCAAGCGCCGCTTCTTGCCCCACGGTGGGCGCCAACTGTCACCGTGGTGAACGAACAGATGCCATGGGATGGCTTAAGTTGGGGCCGAATGGGCGCTAGAGGATTCGGGGGAGGGTTTTGGATTAGATTGGATGAACTTCCGGATGCTTTCCTCAAGAACCAGAGGTAGAAGAAGAAAGACACAAGGAAGAACTCTGCTCTAGATCCTCTTATTCATTGATCTTATGAGATTACAGGTTTCTGGCTACAACACCACGCACAGATCGTACATACATATATACCCGCGATGGTGTGAGCCCCCTCTCCTTATATAGAGGAGATGTTGGCTAACAGGGGAAGAAACCCTAGGAAACCCTAATGGCATCTTTGAACAGACAAACTACTTTACAAAGTTACTTTAATCATAGGTGACGTCGGTATCCTCTTTAATCAGGGAGGCTGACGTCCTCCGGTTGCTTTTGGCGTCACCTTCCTCTTTGGCGCCAGGGCTTCGTTTAAAGCTACTTTGCTTAGCTCATCTTCGTCCTCTAGCTCTGGAGAGAATCTTTGACCAGTCTTGCCGATGTGCTACAGTGCACCTTTTACCGGTCATCCGGTGTCTTTTTACCTATACCGGTATGCCCCTCTTGAGGATACCGGTATAGACTTACTCAGCCCAACGCTTAACTTCAAGCTCCGGAATAAACATTAAACCGGTATCTTGATCGCTCAAACCATCCGGTTTGGCATGCCTTTAGCATACTGGGGATCATCGCCTAACAGTTCTCAAGTTATTTTCGACAGAGAAGGTGATTCTTGATTGCAGTATGACTTGAACCTTCCTATTTGATGCTAGGAGTTCGGTTCGAAGTGAGACACTTGTTGACCCTTATGTGGACAATACAACAATGAGTCCATCTGCCATGACCCACCATGAAATGAGGTAAGCCCGATTTGAAATGACCAATACGAAGCACCGGAAAGAGTATATTTTGGAAATTTTACTCTAACCGGACCCTCTCAACATACAAAATTACACATTTATGCCTCCGCCATTGCCTATGACCAATGCTACTAAAAAGAGTTAGATTTTTAAAATAGTTTTGCGGATGATTTATGTTTAGCTAAGCTTAACTAGTCAGGTTATTATCTTTGTCGTTTTCAACGTTTCTTAGACAGGGACGATCAACGGGTGACGAGGGTGAGCCACCTCCAGCAGCCGCTGACCGGCGACCAGCATATCGCGCTATCACGGCGTGTCTAGCGGCGGGCAGGAACCGGAGGCGTGCACGAAACCCTGGCCATCACAGAGCGTGTCGCCGAGATCTTCAATTCCACAGCCGTTCCGTGCCCACCGGCGGCCTACTTCCTGCCAGAAACGACGATCTCGGTAGAGTGTGCGACGAGAGCCCGGTACGAGCCCGCCACGCGGCCCCACATGGCATAGTCTCCTGTCGTTCGTACGTGCGACCGTGCGAATGCGACTCACCCGAGTAGCTGATCAGCTGAGACCGGCCCACATGGCATTGGCAAAGCTGCGGTTTCGGTTATCTGTCGCAAGTAGCCGGTCTCGTTAGCCATCTGATTCTGACTCGCGAATCGCGATTAGTCATCATTCAGAAACAGGCGATAGCGAAGAAAACGTGCGTTTTCATCAGTCTACGAACATTAGTTCCAAAAAATAGTCGATCCGTGACCGCGAGGCCGACAGTATTATGGATTTTATTCTTCTTCTTACTATATGCCGCGAAAAGTATGGTTTTCCCAGGATTACAGGAATTTTAAACGTAAGAATGAAAAAAGATGTATATTGACATGTCACGTACGGAGTACTACTATGGATTCTTACGGCATTTCAAAAGTTCTGTTGTAGGTGTCCATGGATGGAGTGTTGGTCAAAGGATCTCCCGAGTTCAAAGGGATTGCATTGGACCTTTGGGCTTTGGAGGTTCTGTTTCTTAGGAGTTTTCACCGAAAAGATGGTACTTATTAGATGAAATAATCCCAAAACCACAAACCAGCTCATTTTTGTGTAGATAAAAACTCTCCATCATGCTAGTGCTCTGGGTGAAAAACTATTTGAAGGGATTGAGTGAAAGGAAGGATCTCACTACCAACAACAGTTCTCTCTCACCCGCGTGTCACCCCCCCCCCCCCCCCCTCGGGCGATACGGGAGGCCTCACCAAACCCTATCCGCCGCTCGTACTACCCATCTCTCGACCCTCGCCGCCGCCTAAGAAAGTACAAGGGAAAGCTTGTGGCGCTTGCAAGGACGCACAACGAGGTTCTGTCTTCTCTGCCGCATTGGGGCTAGGTAATATGGTCGAGTTCCTCCGTCAAGACTTTCGACAGGAGGTAGGGGCTACATGCGCTCATTTAGGATGACACAGTGGGACATGGTGTGAGGTGCGCGAGGTGCAGCAGTGAAGTTTGTGGTGGCGGCTACCGGGCAGACTAGATATGCGTCCGTGGCGGGCTAGCATTGCGGGCACACGTGGCTAGTACGTGGACAGAGCAGCGGCTCCGGGATGGTGTTGGTGGCTATTTTGGCCGTGTGGGTGGTGTGGTAGCGGGCTGGGAGTGCTTCGAGCGTACAAGATGTGTGCAACAGGCTGTGGAGGTGGCTAGTGCTGCAGCGGCTTGGATGCCAGGGAAGCGGCCTATAGGATTCGTTAGATCTGGCATGGTACTATACATGTAAGCATACAAGTTTCTACCCGCCTCCGCCCGCCCACTCCAGCCCTCCCCCCGGCGTTCTCCTCTCCGCCGCCGCTGCCGGGAACGCCGCCAGGCAAAGCCTGGTCGGTGTGGTGGCGGCGGCGGCCATCCTCCTAGCGCCGAGTTGCGGCGACGATGGCGCTCGTTGTTCTTTCCCGCGGCGTTGGTGCAGCGAAGGGATGGCGGCCACGACGGATCCGGGGACCGCAAGATGCAGCGGCACCTCCTTTCAATCTGATCCGGTCCCCATGGGGATCGGGCGAAGGGGATGGGCGGGCTCCTGCGGGCAGCGGCGTGCGGGCTTCGTTTGTGTCCCTTTCGCTTCACGAGGGCGTCTGGAGTTTCTACTCTAGGCATGGCGGTGGTGGTCTTCTCTTCCGCCGGAGGAGATCGGCTAGTTGTGTGGCTAGCCGTGGCGGATCTCACGATCTGTCGCCTAGCTCCCGATGGCGAGGCGCAGCTGCCGGTGAAAGCCGGCCCGGACTTCGGTCATGGCGGATGATGGCGGCGTGCTTCGTCGTTACCTTGTTGAAGGCATTGTCTCTGCAGCCTGCGTTCTTCGTCTGGGCTGCTCCGGGGGAAATCCTAGACCCGGGTCTCCCGGATCGGACGATGGCGGCGCGCAACGCCGTTCTCCCTGTTGGGGGCATCGTTTTTGGAGCAGACAACGGATGGCGGTGGTGCTGAGGTGGAGCGGTGTGCTTTCGCTGTGTCGGCGTCGTCGAGTCGCCGCGGCATGGTGCAGTGGTGTCTCGGGACGGATGCAGTGTGATGGACTCGCGCAGGATGTTAGAGTCGTCTGGCGCCGTGGCGGCATCGATGGCAGGCCTGGCATGGTCAATGCGATGATCTCTCTTGAAGATGGAGTCGAGGAAGACGGCGGTAGCAACTTCTATGGCGTAGGCGTTGGCGTATCTTTGAGTCCGCTTGATTTGGATGTGCTTCTCATCTGCTATTGGGCGGCCTGGGAAGGCATTTGGTTTTTGGTTGATGTGAGTTGGTGAATTATCACCCCCTTCATCCCTCTGTAGGTTTAGCGAGGTGGCTTCGAGTTTGATCTTTTGTATTGCTCTTGTAAGGTTTTGTGAATAATCTAATAAAAAAAAGCCGTGTGCATCCTTTGGATGCAGAAGCTGGGGCGATATTTCCCCCATTTCGAAAAAAACAAGTTTCTACCCGGATATCCTTTTGCACGAGTCAATAATAGGGTGTAATAAACACTAATGATTTTTTGAGCAACAAGCACTAATGATTTCATTAATTATGTTGTCCCTATTTTAAGTTCCAGCAAAGGGGTCCATGTGTTATTTCTTTTTGAGATGGTCCACGTGTTAATTGATTTAACTAGTTGGTTTTTATCAATTATAGATCATTTTGTCTATAGTAGAGACAATCCTCTTTTTTTTTTTTTTTTTTTTTTTTTTGCGAAAGTGTACATGCATATAAAGATCAACTCATACAGAGTACATGACACGCACACACACCACTAGAAACTACTACCACAGCTGTCCTAACACATTTGCACAAAGAACCCCAGCAAATAAAGACAATACAAAGAAGTCCATCTGGGGCTAATCTTCCACAGTGCGTCGTCTCCAACCACGGCCTCTCTTCCGCCATGCTCCTCCACTCCAAACTCCATTGCAGTAAAGAAGAGGAAAAAAAGACGTCACGCGTCTCAACTGCATACGCCATCGCCATCAGAGGCTTTGAGAGCCGCAAGAATGCCTGTCCTGATGGACAGGAACTAAGGTATGATTCCAGAACATCGGCCGGGACTCCGTCCCTGGCACCGCAGACCCACTCTTCATCACCACCACAAGGAGCCAGAGATGAAAGAGGGTGAAATATCAGAGGACAAGGAAGAGCACGGCACCCTCCATAGAACAGCTGAAACTCCACCAAAATCTGATGCAAAATACTCAACTGCTCCACCTCCCTTCTCCTCCCACCATGGTAGCAAAAGGGAGAAACAGGGCCAGAAGCTTGAGCTTTATTGACGGAGGTCCCAGCAGTGGTCCTCGCCGTCGCCTCCGGCTCTGACCACCAGAGCGCCGTGACGAGAAGACACACCACCAGCAAGGCCCGAATCCAGCTCCATGGATTCAGTCCCCACCTCCCGGCAAGAAGCCGACGAGCAGCATATCGCTGAAAACCGGCAGGCCGCCGAGACACACAAATCCTACAACTACTGAGACTACTATTTACAGCCCTAGATCCGGCGCCTCTCCTATTCCATCTCCGGCCAGCTACTCCGGCGGGAGGGACATCAGATCGGCCCGGGCGGCGACGGTCGACTCTCAACTGTGGAGAAACTGGGGGAGGCTTCGAGAGAAAGAAAAGTAGTTAGAGACAATCCTCTTGGAGTAACTTGTACGAGGTCTGCAAGCGAGCGAGATGAAACGCAATACAATACTCCGGATGAAGCGAGTAGGTGCAAACCGGAGAAACCGAGAGGTTTGGGGTCTCTGTTCTAGCCAACATTGCCACACCCACTGATTTAGACGAGTTTGATCAAGTTAGCTGGCCGGTGTTTGTTTTGAACCGACCACAGCTAACTAAGATTTATTTTCTAAAATCTAGCAACATAGTACCCCGTAAAATAGAAAAAAGAAGGTACTGCAAGGTTCTGTTGGTCAAGCTTAATGTGGCTCAAACTAAGCTAGGCAAAAATTATTTGCTACAAAATGAAAATGTTAGCTCCAAATCATATAGGCACACAGTCCTGCTACCTTCATTTCGATTATACTGGATCCCTGGAAATATATTCGTGACATTTCAGCTCTTTTTTCTCATCGATTAACAAATTGTAGATACATATAAATTTGTAATTGAACTATATCTATACATGTAAGCATACACATTTCTACACGGATATCCATTTTGGCGCATACTCCCTCCGTTCCCTCTTATTTGATCAAAGCTGTATTAAATCAGAGTCAATCATAAGGGAATGGAGTAGGTGTAATGAACCAATTGCTCAAAAACATATTTAAAAATGCTAAAAAAGAAGAAAAAAAAATCTAGGTGAACATTCGTACATTCTATATCCGCACACAAAATCTCGCGAAAATATGACATTTTTTGTGACTTGTGCAAAACACACAATTTTCAGTGCTTTAAATAGCTTCTCACAAGATTTTTTTATCTTTTTTACACAACCCACACAAAATGTCTTTTTCCCTACAATATTTTTTATCCGAACATAGCATGTCCAGATGTACATATAGAACTTTTTTTTTCAATTTTTTTAACTTCTAAAAATATCAAAATGTAATTTTTATAATAGCACTAGTAGAAAAAGGGGCTTCCGTCCAACCCTTTAGTACCGGTTTCCTTACGAACCGGTACTAAAGAGTGCATTAGTACCGGTTGCACTGCCCAAGGACCGAACCGGTACTAAAGGGTTAGCGTCAGGCGGAAAACCTTTAGTAACGGTTCGTGACACGAACCGGTACTAAAGGGTCTTTTTTTTGCTTTGTAAAATACAAATGAAAATGATATAAAATAAAAAAAAATGTTTTCAGATTCTTGTATGTTATGCAACTTACTATTCGGTGAAATTAAGAAATTCGAATTTTGCCTTTTTTGCAAATTTTTTAAAAAAATGGTAAAATCGCATTAATTTTTGCATACGACATCGAAAAAATGCGTATAATATATCAAAATTATCGTGAGAAAAAGTTACATCCGAATTCACCTGGGTTTACCCGGTTAGCCAATTTTTAGATTCTCAAAATTCCAAATGAAAATATGAAAGCAGGAAGATTTTATTTTTTTCCAGAAATTTAAAAATTTATATATTTTTTATTTTTTAAAAATTTAAATTAATAATTATAAGATTTTTTGAGTCCTAAAATATTACTATTACTTTTAGCAAATTATAAGATTTTTAAATTTTCAGATTTTAGGTTTGGCAAAAAAATATTAAAATTTTAAAAAATAATTAAAAATAATACAAATTTTAAAAATTAATTTTATTTATTTATTCAACATTATTATTACATCATTACTTTTTTTATTAAAAGAATTATTTGGATTTTAAACAATAAAGAAGTGTGACATCGACCAACATGTTAATAGGATTGATATGATACTACTATCACATACATGCGCGCGAAGCACTTGAAAGTGCAACGGGATGGAACTCGGAAGTTAAGCGTGCTAGTGCGGTAGTACTGTGAGGATGGGTGACCGACCGGGAAGTTTGACCACGCGTAAGTAATTTGACTAGAGATAAAGTGTAGTTAGAGACTAACGAAAATACTAGAAATTCTGGAGAAAAATAAAAAAAGAGGGAGTGAAAAAATTAAATAAAAGAGGGAGTGAAAAATAATTAGAAAAAATGGATAAAAAAAAATTAAACGAAAATAGCCTTTAGTACCGGTTCGTAGGTGGGAGGCCTTTAGTACCGAATCTTTAGTACCGGTTCCAAAACCGGTACTAAAGACCCTTTGGAACCGGTACTAAAGGGGGGGTTTGTCTACTAGTGTAGGTGCATTTGAACCCATAAAAAAACGCCATGTCTGTTTCTACCACCTTGGAAACTTGGTTACTTAAGAGAACATATTTTGATAAGGCAAGAGAAAAATAAAAACAAAAAACATTGCCCCTTGTGATCGCTTCTATTTTTATTAAATAAATATTTTGGCAGGAGCAGGTTGCTAATTCATGTTAAAATATATACCCTCTCTATTTTATAGTGCATTTTTTTTAAAGTCAAACAATATAAAGTTTGATCAAGGATATATAAAATACAACATGAAAGTGTGAAATACATATAATATAAAAGTAATTTCATGGTGATTCTAATAATATTTATTGGATGTTGTAGATGTTGATTTTTTTTCTTGGACAAACATTGCATCGTTTGACTTTAAAAAAAACTCATATGCACTACATTTTGGCATAAAAGGGGTATTTATGAAACCTACCAAATTATCACATTTCATGAACATTTTGAAGCAAATCAATAAATTATTTGATTAATTCCAAAAAATAACACATTTACTTGATTTTCAAGTGTGCAATCTATTTATATAGAACATATTAATAGCAAAAGCTACCAAAGAATTACTAGACCTTATACAACATGCCAACTTTTTTCAAACTAGAGGAGGGAGTGGTGTGTTGCCCTAAAATTACATCCCCAGAATGTGCAATGGTTTCTAGAATTTTGACCATTAGTGTATTTTTTGGGTTTATTCTAGTTACTACTAATGATAGTCCTTTCTATCCATATGGGTTGCTACTGATTTAGTACTCCATTCCGTACATTTTTCTTTTCAACAAAGGGAATATATTAATGCCGTGGAAATACCAATTACATCCAGCCTCTGCAACAACACAGTGTCCTAATGAAATTTCGGATGCACACCTCCAAAAAATAAAAAGAACAAAAAAAGAAGTCACATTATAGTGTTCTACTCCTTATAGCAACAGACCAAACCCCACCAAGAAAACACTAGAAATCTATATTCTCCTAAAGTGATACCTTCAAGAAGGAAATAATGCACAATCGTCGTTATTGCCCTGATCATAGACCATAAGTTTTCACCCTGGAGAAACTCCGCGCTCACAAGAACAATGCCTTTAACAAGACCATTGCGAGGCACAACCAATTAAGTCTATACCTTGGGTTTCACCCAGAAGTTCAGACTCTGAACTCCTCCTATGTTCTCGCCCCCACTTGTCGATGCCACTGTTCCAATTCATGAATCACAAAGACAATTCCTCATCGCCACCAGGTCTCGAACCACCATTACTAGTCCACATATCTCGCCTTCCATGTCATTCACTGCCTCTGACTTCACCGTGAAACTAGAGACATGTCCCACGATGGCAACCGACTGCAGAGCTTCGCATCGCTCCCACTAAACCAAATAATCAGAAAACACGGTTACACTGACCGAATCCCATCTGATCCGACAATCTCTACGCATGAGTCGCCCAATGGAATTCGCCGGTGGAGTCTTCTAGAACTCGATAATTCGGCTAGGTCAATAAAGACATGCATCCAGTAGATCATCGTCTTGGTGTGAGAGGGACCCTAGGACCGTCTCACTTATTGAAACCGAGCTAGTAGCACCCACGTCACCTGCCGACAACCTGCATGATCCGCCGCTCCCAACCCTTCCAGCAGCCCGCGGGCTAGGGAACTCCCTCCGTACATAAAATGATGTTTTAGATTTGTCTAAATTTAAGAGTGAAGGGAGTACAAAATTGAACTAAATCAGCAACAACTCATATAGATTATAGGGAGTAGTTGTGTTTGGAAAATGTAATTATGGTATTGTATTTGAGGCCATGGACATGAAAATCAATCAACATTTTGCATGGTTGTGCCCCTCGAGTATTACTGTATTAGTACATCCCATTTTACAATGTCCACTGCGTGATTTAGCACATATTTGATTTAAATGAATTCTACAAGAATTTAGATGATTCTACTGCTTAGTAGAATTTCTTTCTTATAACATTTCTCTAGTCTGTAGAATGTAAAATCATATGAATTTGTTATACTTTGCATGCTGTTTTGAAGAAAAATGTATTATGTTTAACATCATGGACTTTTTAACTTATTTTTATGAATATTATATCATACAGAGTACTCCCTCTATTCCAATGTATAGGTCGTTTGTGTGTCCCTAGATCATCAATTTGACAAATATAAATTATACAATGCAATAGTTATATTATTAGAAATTGTAGATGTTATACTTTCTAATAATATATGTTTTGTAATTTTTTCGATAAAGGGAATATATTAATATCAAAAGATACCAATTACACCCAGCCTCTGCAACAATGTCCCACCCTAATGGCAGTACGGATGCACACAGCCAAAAAAGAGAAAATAAAACTAAAAAAAAAGTCCCGCTACAGCGTTCTAGACCTAGCAATAGCAATACAACCACCACCGTGACAACACCTGAAGTACAGACTCTCCAAAAGCGACGCCTCCAAGAAGGAAACAGTGCACCAGCGCCGTCGTCGCTCGACCAATGGTCTTAGGATTTCTTCCTGAAGATAGTCCCCACTCTCAAAACAATGCCTCCAACAAGAACATTGCCAGACATAACCAGTTAAGGCGAGACCTTGGGTTTTCACCCTGAGAGGTAAGACTCCGAACTTCCCCTGTGCTGCCGCCCCCACATGCATACCACTGATGCAAGCCCGGAACGCCAAGCAGATCCCTCAGCATCACGTTGACTCGAACCTCCTTTAGTCAGTCCACCAATCCGGCCTTCATGATATTCCTTCTTCTGACTTCACCATGGACCAAAAAGTCACCAGATGTCAACACAGAATATAGCTTCGCGGTGCTCCCTCCGGAACCAAATGGTCAAAATAAAAACATGGGTGCGCGCGACCGAATACCACCCGATCCAGCAAACTGCAGGCAAAATATGCACTGTTCCATTCGCCAGCGGAGCTTTCCAGAACTCATCTCTTCAGCCAGATCAAAGCAAACTGACCTCCGGTAGATCTTCATCTTCGCTTGCGAGAAATCCGAGGACCGCCACAAAAAACAAAGCAAGACCAGCAGCCCCCACGCCGCCAGTCCCTCCTGCCGGATCACCAGGGAAGAAGACGGCGGCGCGGATCATGCGTACCACCGCTGAACCGTCACCGGGGCGGAGGCCGCCACCGCTCCACCGAATCCTCCATGGCTACCGACGGAGAGCATCAGGCCCCGGCCAAGTAGCCGTGCCGTCCGGCTTCCTCCACCGGCACTTCATCACCTCCCATGGAACACCACCATGGAAACCCTCCCCTCCCCCTCGTCGTTCGACGGAAGGGGCGCCGCCACCGCCGTCGTGGCCGAGGCCGGGGCTGTGGCCGGGCCCGGGGCCGAGGCCGGCAGCAGCGGCAACAACGGCAGCTGAGGTGCGGCGATCCGGGGGCGGCTGCTCGGAGCGGGGCGGGTAGATCCTCCGCCGCCGCCCGGGAGGGGGGCGGGAGAGGAGGAGGCGGCGGCTAGGTTAGGGAGCATGTTTTGTAATGTATACGTTATTATTGCATTTTCTTTCCCGGGTTATTAATGGGATACAGTATGGCAGGCACCGAAATCTTTCATTTTCTATTCTATATGCAGGAAAGACGGAGCTGGACATAAACACTCCAGATTGCAAAAAACAACATAATTTTCGAATCTGGGGCAGCCAGGCTGCTCAACTTTTCGTTAGCAGCATTCTTAACTGCTGAACAGTAGCCTACGGCTGGCTAATTAGCTTAAGAGGGCCCATCATGTCAGTTCACTGGTGTGAACCGACCTGAGCTAACTAAGATTTATTTTCTAAAATTTAGCAACATAGTACTCCGTAAAATAGAAAAAAGAAGGTACTGCAAGGTTCTCTTGGTCAAGCTCAATGTGGCTCAAACTAAGCCGTTTCTACCACCTTGGAAACTAGGTAACTTAAGAGAACAGATTTTGACAAGGCGAAAAAAAAGAAAAACAAAAACGATGCCCCTTGTGATCCCTTCCATTTTTATGAAATAAATATTTGGCAGGAGCAGGTTGCTAACTCATGTTAAAATATATACCCCCTCTTATTTTAAATTGTAGTTCATATGATTTTTTTTAAATTTAAACGATGTAAAGTTTGATCAAGTATATAGAAAAATATAACATCA
Organism: Lolium perenne; assembly: GCF_019359855.2. Classification (NCBI taxonomy): domain Eukaryota; kingdom Viridiplantae; phylum Streptophyta; class Magnoliopsida; order Poales; family Poaceae; genus Lolium; species Lolium perenne. The sequence goes on from NC_067245.2 coordinate 52,264,574, forward strand.
AATGCGAAATACATATAACATAAAATTACTTTTCAGAAATTGATCGCTTCACAAGAACAATGTCTTCAGCAAGATCATTGCGAGACACAACCAATTAAGATCAGACCTTGGGTTTCACCCTGAAGTTCATACTCTGAACTCCTCCTCTGCTATCACCCCCACTTGCCGATGCCACTGCTCCAAGTCATGAATCAAAAATCCAATTCCTTATCGCCGGCAGGTCCCGAACCACCATTACTAGTTCCCATATCTCGACTTCCATGCCATTCTCTGCCCCTGACTTCACCGTGGAACTAGAGACATGTCCCACGATGGCAACAGACTGCAGAGCTTCACATCGCTCTCACAGAAATCAAACGACCAGAAAAACACGATTACACGCGACCGAGTCCCATCTGGTCCGGCAATCTCCAGGCATGAGTCGCCTAGTGGAGTTCACTGCCGAAGCCTTCCGGAACTCGACAATCCGGCTAGATCAATGGAGACATGCATCAAGTAGATCTTCATCTTGGCGTGAGAGTGACCCTATGACCGCCTCATTTATTGAAACCGAGCCAGTAGCAACCCACGTCACTCACCGACAACCTGCATGATCCGCCGCTCCCAACCCTTCTAGCAGCCCGCGGGCTAGGGAACTCGCTCCGTACATAAAAGGATTTCTTAGATTTGTATAAATTTAAAATTGAAGGGAGCACAAATTTATACTAAATCAGCAAGAACTCATATAGATTATAGGGAGTAGCTGTGATTGGAAAATGTAATTAGGTTCTTGTATTTGAGGCTATGAACATGAAAAGCAATCAACATTTTGCATGTGTGTGCTCTCAGAGTATTAGAACATCCCATTTTACAATGTCCACTGCCCAATTTAGCACATATTTGATTTAAAGGAATTATACAAGAATTTAGATGATTGTACTACTTAGTAGAATTTCTTTCTTATAACATTTGTCTGGTTTGTAGAATTTAAAATCATATGACTCGGTTATATTTTGCATGATGTTTTGAAGAAAATGTACTAAGTTTAATATCAAGGACTTTTTAACTTATTTTGTATGAATCTTATATCATATAGAGTACTCCCTCCATTCCAATGTACAGGTCGTATGCGTGTCCTAGATCATCAATTTGACAAATAAAATATAAAATATACAATGCAATGATTTTATCATTAAAAAATATAATATCTAAAATTTCTGATAATATATGTTTTGTAGTGTATACGTTATTATTGCGTTTTCTTTCCCGGGTTTTTAATGGGATACAGTATGGCAGGCACCGAAATCTTTCATTTTCTATTGAATATGTTCAGATTTCAGAATCCAAAGGGCATTTGTGTGGCGTAGAACACATGAGTGGGTGGTAGTTGTTGATCTAAAATGCAGGAAAGAGGGAGCTGGACATAAACACTCCAGATTACTCTTTAGATTGCAAAAAAACAACTTAATCTTCCAATCTGCGGCAGCCAGGCTGCTCAACTTTTCGTTAGCAGCATTCTTAACTGCTGAACAGTAGCCTCTGGCTGGCTGGCTAATTAGCTTAAGCGGGGCCATCATGTCAGTTCGACTGGCAACTAATCCCACGCCATAAAGAAGGCCAAGTCCATGTCGCTAGGCAGTGCCCATACGAGTAAGCAACGAGCAGGGAGGAAAAAAGGAAGAGTCAGAGAGACCTATCAGCAGCGAAGCCGAGAGCAAAACTTCACAGGGGGCGCGCGGCGCAGGGCACACGCGCTTCTCGTTCTTCCTGGCGAGCGAGGACGAGCCTCGAGAAGTCTCCGAGGGGCCGGTGGGGCCGGGCACGTACGGGCGCCGGAGCAGGCATGATGGGGAGGGACGAGCTGCTGCGGCGGAGCCTCGTGGCGCTGGCGGCGGCCGTGGTGGTCACCGGGGTGGCCACGGCGTCGGTGCGGAAGGCCGTGGCCACGTACGTCTTCGGCATCCTGGCCATCGCCGGCGTGCTCCTCCCGGACTGGGAGTTCTTCGACCGCGACTTCTCCCAGTGGCTCACCCCCATGCCCGCCTCCCGCCGCACGGCCGCCGCCGCCGCCGCGGAGCGCGAGCACGACATCTGGAGGTAAGCTTGTTTTCCCCCGTCATCCGATCTGTCCGTTTGGGAGATCCCCGCGGTGCTGCTATTTCTCGAGGCGATTTTGCTTTATTTGTGGGTACTTGAGGGGCAAATATCTTCTTTTGGATACTTTTTTACGGCCGGTCCGAATTTTGAGGTGAAATTCCGGCACGGGGCGGCAGAATTCGGTTGGGGACGCAGTAGAACGATAAAGCTCACGCGCTTTCAGGGCTCCACTTCCGCCATGTAGCTTGCGGTTCTGGTATTCCATTTGGACTGGAGGAAGTTTGAAAGGTTACACCTTTATTTTCGGAGCTGTAGTGGCGTGTCAGCTTGCTAATAATAGTTTCTCGTATGGGCTCGAATTCGAGATGGAATTATTAGCAAAGAAATAGTCTTCTTTGTCCTTCAGGGGTGGATTTGGTGTGTTCTTGATCTGGATGTATATTCGAAATACCCAGAGATCGAATTATTGATGGGTGCAGAGGATACAGTATCCTGTGATCCATGAAAGAGACAGGAAACAGTTGGCCTGAATGCTGATCTGCACAAATATTATCTCCCACATACCAGTAGCAGCATTATCTAAATGAACATCCCAATTGCAACGCCATTTCCGATGGCGATGCCGGGCCTTAGCTCTTAACTAAATTTAATTGCAGAATTATAGGGTTGCTGGTGGGTGGTCCTGCTGCTTTACTGCTATCTAAGGCAAAGGCACTCTGGCTTATGACTTTGTTCTGTGCGGCAGCTGGGGGTGGTTTTCTTGTGTCTTTGCATGCTCTATAGGTCCAGATTTGAGTAATGGACCGAGGAAGTTGGGGTTGTTGATGTTTCCAGTGCTGGTTCAGTGGATCAGATTTATGAATCAGAGTATCACCTTTTAAGACAAATGGACAATGCATGTGCCCCTTTATTGTGTGCAGAATTGGTCATTACTTTGTCATTGTGTGAGTTATTCCACTTTGAACCAGCTATTCGCAGCATGGTGACAGATTGAAACAACATTTATTTTTTGTGTCATTGTATTGTAAATGTGTAAACATGGAAGAAATCATTTTCTTGAAGGTGTCTTCCTTACCAATAGTCTTATCTTAATTTGAACATGCTATAGTTCAATGGATTGCCTGTGGATAGCTTAGTTTAGCTTTCTATTTTGACCCCATGTTTTTGCATCTCATTCAAGCCTACATGTTCTTGCAGTATTTTAGAATTTTTATTACTCATTCAGACCTGTATTTTTTTTCCCGAGAATGACCTGCAGGTTCATATAGAATTTTAGTGTTAGTAACTTAGTATCCAATGTGCAATGGGGGAACATGATGTATGCAGCACATATTTTGATCACGGTTGATTTTGTTTTGTCCCTGGCATAGGACACTGGCCTCATTCTGCTTTTATGTGTTAATCCTATCTGTCAACATCTGAAAAGCAACTAAACAAAATGAATCACTATTGTGCAGTTGTTAACATAAGTTGGTAGATATTTTTAGTTGGCAAGCACTAATTAAAAGGTCAAACCTTCCCTGACCTTTAATGCAATGAAAAGCCATTTTCTGAATGTGGAAGAGTCCAGAAGCTGAAATATTTTTACCTATTGTCTGGTTACTGAGAAGAAGCACATGGGAAATTAGCATTTCCAATAGAGTAGTGAACATCTCCTCGACCCTCTGGTCTAACAGATTATACTTGTGGCAAATTTGTTTCCAAGTTTTAATTTGAGATTATATATACTCTGCTATGAGATTATATACTCTCTGGTGTATCCATATTGCATACCACCTTAGAGTGTCCTGAGGCTCCTCAAAATATGATGATAGCCTGACAAGTTTAGATGTGATTTATTCAGTGGAAACTTGTGATAGTTTTGGAACGGTTGGCTCATCATTGTTCCGCTCTGCAATTGATTTAGAAAAAAAATTACTCTGGAAGTTCACTTATATCAATTGATTGTTGAGGGTTTGATAGTTGTAGGTCATACTCCCACAGATAGCCAACTACCAAAAGCAGCTGAATATTTCTAGCCTTTTTAGCTGATCTAATATGGATAGGAACTAACACCGGGCCACCTACTTGAATTGGACATATCCTGTAGGTTGCCATATTGCTTCTTTTTTTTGCGGGAATTACATCTAGAAACTACTAGGTTTAACAGTTTCATTTGAAATTATGAAAAGTTAAAAAAAATCCTGGTGTGGTATAATACTTGATGAATGTGTAAGCTTGCAGTGTCAAATGCTGTTCTTCAACTGCACTATTTTTACTATGCCCGTCCCCTTGTTCCTCGTTCGGAAGATTGATACTCAGCTAGAAAGTAGCCCTTTCTCTTCATCCTACTGTACTATAAAGTACTGATATTTCTCTGGTTTACCTTCTCTTTGCTGCAGATTCAAGCCCTACCCACTTAGGATGGCCGTGCTGACGACGATCTACGGGTTTGGGCTATACAAGTGGTGGATGTATGTATCTCACTAGCTTGACAGTCTACCTCCTCCCCTGTCTCTGCTCTCTTGGAACGAAAGATTTTGGGAGAAACACCATCACACCTATTCTTTGCGTTGTGATCAGCCACATATATTGTGGTGAATTTGTACACTGCCAGCACGGAAACGTCCAGTGGGGGAAAGGAACACCAAGTTCGCCATGTCTGTAGCTAATGGGTTTTGTAATGTGCAAATGCCACTTTTAGATCAAAAGGAGTATTACTTTGTTTAGCTCCATCTCTTCTCGATTAATTGGATGTGTATATATGTGGGTTGATCGTCGCAGATTGTTTCGCTGTGGTGGGGAGAAGAGAAAAATGTCACGATATTCAGGTGATTCCTCCTGCTTCGCGTGACTTGCTGGCTGACTGCATTCCTGCTGCGTGAATGTTTGCTCGCTCAAGCCAGAATCTTGCCCGGAATCGTCGGAGTTGCCTGTGTTCACGCATCGCAGCCGGCTGATGCAAGCACGGTGACGGGAAGCAACGGCCTGAGCTGCGGCGTGCGTCGCGTGAGCCATGATCCTACAAGATGGTAACGACGGCGACGCACGTAGAGGGTGGTGGTCAGTGGTCACGCCCACGGCACCGTCCGGCAAGGACCTGTGTGATGTTTTGCGGCGGGGGTGGCCGCGACGAGCACGATTCAGGCGCGTCGCGGCGTGCGCGTGGTGCTGTTTTTTCTTTGGGATTTGCTAGTTCTTAGTTCATGCTTAGTTTTACACCATTCGGTTTGCATCGTGATTTATACTAGTCATGAGTTGCAACTAAACTTCGATGACATCAGCTGACTAAGAAAGAATCACACCCTTTTCATTTTCTTTTTTGAAAAAACTGCCGAAAGCCTACCTCAGTTTTATAGAAAGTTAAAGTTAATTACTCCATTTAGTATGGATGTATCTAGAACTAAAATGTGTCTAGATACATCCATATTAGAGTCAATTAATATGAACCAAGAATAACTCCTAGCTGCGAAACAGTAGGAACCAAGAACTCCAACACAATTCACACCAACTACTCTCTCATCTGATTATCGAACACACCTACTCTTACTGCTAGATGTAAATCAGGAGACACCAGTTTACATTCATCTAAGATTGTGTCGGCAAGGACAAGTGCAGACCGTTGGCATTGGTGTTTTTGAAACACCACGCGTTTCTGTTCTTCCAGTTCTTCCAGAGTGTGCAAACCCAGTGGTGCAGACGAATCCATGACAGATTTGCAAGCAGCCAGACATGGGCTTCCATGACCAAGAGATGATGCACCAGCCTGGCATCCATGACAGATTTGCAAAATTCTGGCGGCCAAGACTCACGCGCGCGTCCTCTGGAGCTCGCATGACTTCCTGGCAGCTGAGTCCTGGCGCGGAGAGGCGACACTGTGGGAGATGGCTCGCACCGTGGGCACGATGGGAGGGCGCGGAGCACCTCCCTGTGAAGACCGCGGAGGGCGATGAGGCGGTGGAGGAGCCTGGAGGTTGATTTCCTCCGGAGGAGGAGGCACGTCGTTGGACGTGGCGGGACCGATGTTGGCGATGGCTATGAGCTCGGCGACGCGTGCGAGCTAACCTTCGCGTCCTGCGTCGGTGGGCTGGTAGCTGAGCAGCTCGTGCGCCGCGAGGAGCACCGCCGACAGGCTGGGCTGGCTCCCCGAGCGCGCGCAGGATGTGGTGGTGGCGGTTTAAGAGAGGAGACCTCCAGCTCCCGTGAGGGACGATAGGAGGAAGCGGTGTCGTTGTCGATGCTCCCGGATGGAGGCGCGCGGTTCCCGACGAGCGCGAAATGGACTCTGGCGGCGTCGCGGTGCTTCCCGCTGACTCCGACCGTCGGCCATGTCGACGGAGAACCTGAAACGAGATTTAGCCATCTACCTGGTGCGCCAGCTGTTGGGGTTTCGTGTATCGACAGGAACACGAATACATCTACAACACCCTTAAGGTTATCGAAAATATGGGCTAAGAGCACCGTCTCAAGGTTCCCTAAGCCATGGTGACGCATGAGAGCGGCAATGGCAACACGATGGAGAGAGACACAGAGTTACCCAGATTCAGGGCACTCATGGAGAGGTAACAATCCTATGTGTTAGCTTCTTTGGTATAGTGGTATTTATAGCTCATGAAGCACCAAGAGGGTTTACAAGGTTACAACTTGAAAATGTTGTGTGTAGATCTAGATCAGATCTAGCCGAAGGAGAAGCAGATCTGGGGGTGGAATCTCCTATATGGTGCAGCTGCCCCTCCTTTTATAGAGGCACTAGTCCTCTTCCCCACGGAAACTTGGGGGAGGGGTTGTGTGGTGATCCAGCATACCACTGCGTGCAGGTGTAGTATACAAGTCGTTGACATAACACCAATGAAACACCGTTCCACCAGTATTACATCCCTCAGAGTGGTACAACAGAAACATATGCGGGTTCAAGGCATGTCTACAGAATTACACACAAACTCTTTACAGAAGATCAGCACAACCTCCTACTTTACAATGAGGTAAACTGCAAATAAGCTCCAGAAGAACAACTCGTAGTCAAACTTATCACAAACTCTATCTATAGAGGTTTTGACTAGCTATAGAGGCTATGATTGAATTCTAGCTAATTAGGAGCTAGGATTAGGGAGCTAGTTTCCTTCTACTGCTAATCTAGATTTTCTCCATGGTGGATGTAGTGTTCGACTCGTCTGGAAGAATCCTGTCTCTTGAAGCAGTTGTTGACTCCTCAGTCTTCGAGTCGCACTGTAGATCTTTCTTTAATGCCTTCAGATCTAAGCATGGGATTTAAAGAGGGATGAGTACGAGCGTACTCAATAAGTTCATTATAGGAAAGAGGTGTTTAATGCACTAGCTACAACCATGGACCAGAAAGTTATAGGCAATGCAAGTTTTTGAAAACATTTCTTCAAAAGGTTGCTTTTATTCTGAAGAGCTATGTCCGTTAGCCTTCATCAAGTGTCTAGAACTTCATGGAGTTCCTTTCCGGCCGCGTTCGCATTTCCAAACCTGAAACAAGGAGTGACAAGCCACAATTTGATACACTCTGCAGAGGTGTGTTGCTTGACCCATAAGAGAACTTATCCTTGTTGCCAACCGGGCGGCCAAACCCGTCCACACTTCCTTGGCGTGAGGCCCGGTATAAGGTCCTAGCCAATCATTGCATTTCTCCGTGACCCCGCACACCCACCCTTGTTGCAGTTCCGACCTTGGGTCCTCGCCGGTCTGTTCCGACCTCGAATAATATCCCCGTTGATCCGCATACCTCATTGGGTATCATCCGACCTCGATACCTTCGCCGACCTTCTGCAACCCATCATAGACCGCATTACCGTGGGGACTTAGGGGTTCCCCACCCATCCGGTTGTTCCCTCGGGACACAACTGCTATGGTAAGCGCATTCGTTGATGTGCGAAAGGAAGAAATACACCTGACTACTCCGTCCCACTCCAGATCTTATGGTTAACACGGATCTTACTGCACAAGAATCACTGGACGATATTTGTTGTTAATCCTAGATGGATATAAACCCATTGCAATGAAACCTCCACCATACTCATACCATGGTTCCATTGGCCACCACATAGTCATATTCATAGTTATGAAAATAGTATTTTTGCTTTTCATGCAAGAGTAATAAGTATAGTACTTTTGTAAGTAATTTGATAAAAATACTCAAAGTGATATGAGCAAGCGATGAACTTGCATTTCTTGACTGCAAGATTATGCAGGCAAGGTCTTCGACACACAATAAATCCAAATTCTGAAATAGCATCATCGTCCGGTAAGGACGATGTTTAAAGTATTGGCAAGGATGCAATAATGCATAAGGATGGGATGCAATCATTCTAAACGTGATCTAACCCCGATGACTTAGGATTAGTGAGTTGTACTGATTTCTTTAGGGTGTGTTTCACTTTTAGAGTGATTCCACAAACAAGGTTCTTATTAGGGTTTGGTTGTCTTAGTATCATAAACAAGTGTTATAATGGATCATAACAATCATACACACCAAGGAATGGTAGTTGAATAATAAGTAAAGAGCAATTGTCAATTTTTAAGTCCTATAGTGCATGGTTGATGATTAGTTATTATATAATTCAAAAGAATAAATTTTGAAGAACGTGCTAATTATGAAATAATAAATATTTCAAGTAGAACTATTTGCTTCTATGGTTTACCATGGTTCTCAGTTGAGTTTCCTAATTAAGTATTATATGGATTGCAACAAAGTTGGATTGAGTTCCTAGTCATGTAATGGTTGCATGGTTTGGGTTAAGCAAGAGCATATTAAGCAATTGATTATAAATGGTTGCTACCATGGTTGGTTATATCTTGTTGGTGATAGATAGCTATCGTCTATAGGTCCTATTAGGGAGGGTTGTTGACTACTCTTCATCCATTTCAAAAGAATAACTTTTGAAGAACATATTACTTAAGTAATAAAAAGTATTTCAATTAAGGCTTGTGGTGTCTAGGGTTTGCTATTGGATCCACTAAGTAAGGAATAGTTGGTTCCTAAATAGGATAGTTCATAATTCTTTAGTACTTGTAGGTTTTACTGGAATAAGGATAGGTGACATATAAAATACTGAACATGGTTGTTGTTAGGGTGGTTCAAAATGGTTTGATACTAAGCATGGATAGTTAAGGATGATGACTTGGAGAATAGGAACTAGGGTTTACACTTAGGTGGTCCCACTAGATCATCTAGGTTTTATTAGTATGTGTAGATGAAACATCCATTTATTAGTAACAAGATTTCTATATTTTATGTGAACATGGATATGCCTTTAATTGCTAATTATGGATCTATAAGTGAAAATAAAGTGACATGATCACATTTTATAACCTTGGGTTTAGGTTTAGAAGCAATTTTTTAAGGTTCTTAATAGCACTACAAGAAAAGTTCTGATAGACAACGTCTCAAAATCGTCCGCTAAGGGGTATTTTTCGTCGCCTATGGGCCTAACCCGACGATATGGGTTCTGTTGTGGAAACCGCGTGTGCAAAGTCCTACGACGATTTTTTCGGTCCGTCGCGCTTGGGCGCCCTTCCGCCACGGAAAATCGGACCGTTGCCCAAGTGTTTCCGGGAGCCCGTTGACTGCTGACGTCATGCAAACTGACACGTGGCAGACGCCGTTAACTGGCAGTTAACGGCGTTAACCTGCTGAAACCCCGTGGTAGATGGTAGGCCCACACGAGGCCTGCCACGTCTTAAGCGGGCCGACCCATTAAGTTTGCGGGGCCAGCTGACTTAGTTTGACCGGTCAACTATATAGTCGGGCTGGTCCATTAGTTACGTGGGCCGGCCTAACCTCTAAGGTTGATCGGTCAAAACTTTAATGGGCCGGCCCACTAAGCATGTGGGCCGGCCGAATGCACTCGATTGACCTGGTCAACAGCAAAAGGGCCGCCCACAAGACATGTGGGACCCACTTGCTCGGTATCGGTCGGCCCATTTATAAAGTGGGGTCCACATTAAAGCAATCGGGCCGACCCAATAAGTTATTGGGCCGGCCCAATTAGCATGTGGGTCCCACTTTCCTCGCTATCGGCCGCGCATTTAGTGCGTGGGGTCCACATTTGATCAAATGGCCGGCCCAACAAGCCGATGGTCGGGCCAAAAGCACCGGTGGGTCCCACTTTCCCCGTTAAAGGGCCGCCCATTTAGTATGTGGGGTCCACCATATAGCAAGTGGGCCGGCCCAACAAGATAGTGGGTCGGCAAAAACACAGTGGGTCCCACTTTCTCGTTAAAGGGCTGGCCCATTTAGTATGTGGGGTCCACCATATAGCAAGTGGGCCGGCCCAAGAAGATAGTGGGCCGGGCCAAAACACTGGTGGGTCCCACTTTCCTGTTAAAGGGCCGGCCCATTTAGTATGTGGGGTCCACCGTATAGTAAGTGGTCGCCCAACATGCTAGTGGGCGGCCAAAAACACAGTGGGTCCCACTTTCTCGTTAAAGGGCCGCCCATTTAGTATGTGGGGTCCACCATATAGCAAGTGGGCCGGCCCAACACGCTAGTGGGCCGGCCAAAAACACAGTGGGTCCCACTTTCGTCTTAAAGGGCCGCCCGTTTAGTATGTGGGGACCACCACAAAAGCAATTGGGCTGGCCCAACTAGTTAGTGGGCCGGCCCAAAGAGGGGTGGGGTCCACCATATAGCAAGTGGGCCGGCCCAATAAAAGTGTGGGGTCCACAGTAAATCTAGTGGGCTGGCCCAATAAGTAAGTGGGCCAGCCCGTTTAGTTGCTGTTTATATGCCGGCGTAAAAGGCGCTTTAGGATTTTGCGGGCCGGCACGTATGTGATTTCGCTTAATTGGGCCGTCTAAGGGATAGGAATTCGTGATTTAGATACTGAGAATATTTACGCAGCATTGATTTCTCGTCGGATAGCCTCACTTACCACAAGCACCAAAGAAAAAATGCGCGAAAGAACTATAAAAACTAACTAAATATTACATCACTGCAAGGCTTTGAAAAATATTACGTAACCCGAGAAATTGAATGGTAATTAAACCTAGCAATACAATGAAGCGATCCGCAATCTTTTAAGTTGTCCATGCAGCACCTATATCTCGAAACAAAGACATTACAAGTTAAGACAAAGAACAATGGAAACGCAAAGACACTGCAATATTGTTTGCCAAAGAATTTGGAACTCATCATTTCGTCGTTATAACAAGATCATTGTAACGCGCACAATAAGCAAACAAAGAGTGCATGCCGCATACCAACAACCAATATAACAGAGCATGTTAGAATGAAACAATGAGACTTACTACCGTCGAGTCCCATGCAAACCAACATGTTCAGGAGTACAAAATTGGCATGAACAACATAGTAGCAGGCTATAAATTTTGTAACAACGACCGAGCAAGATGAAGTTATGATGGCTACATCTACAGAGCAGTGGAATGTAAACCAAAAATAGAAGTTACGATGGCAAAAGCTAAAGAGGAGGGAATGTGAACCAACATGTGCCAAGTGCAATTACTTCATTTTGGCCGTGAACTAAATAATACTCCTGAACTTATAGTGAAGGGGATGCAAATCAAGATGTTTCGGGATATAAACTTGTAATGAGCAACACATAGAGGATAGTTAAGGCTGGAGCTTAGGATGGACCAGATACGAGAATATAGTGGGATCACCCGTGAACTTGTATAAGAGGGAATGCAAACCAATATGTTCAGCTTTCCATATGTGAGCGTCATGCCAAGTCGTAGAAACAAGTCAATAATGCAGCTTTTGAAGAACAAGATGGCACGCAAAATTATTATCTAGTAGTATGACAAGTTTATTTGTACTACAAAGCTAGATAGCAGAGTGATAGCATGCCAAACTAAGTCCTTACTTTGTTAGCTTACAATGAACTAGATACAAAACAATGGCATCACCTGTAGTACAGGGAATGCAAGCCAACATGTTCATGGAGTAAAAAATTGGCACAAACAACATAGTAGCAGGCCATAATTTTTGTAACAACGATCGAGCAAGATAAAGTTATGATGGCTAGATCTACAGAGCAGGTGGAATGTAAACCAAATATAGAAGTTACGATGCCAAAAGCTATAGAGCAGGGAATGCGAACCAACATGTGCAATTACTTAAAATTGGCCATGAACTAAATAATAGCAGGATGTTACTATAATACCTATAATTTTTGTAACAACGATCGAGCAAGATAGAAGTTATGATGGCTACATCTACGAGCAGGTGAATGCAAACCAAAATGTTCAATCGCTAAAAGTTAGAAATCAATTAGAAAATAGCAACGTGTTACGGTCATAGCTAGGAATGAACTAAAAGAGCTTTAGACAAACAAGCATCCGAACCCGAACATGGCGCTAAAACAAGGGACTTACATTAGGAGAAGCACTCGTGGGAGTCACAAAGAGATCTTCCTGGGGTTGATAGATCCGGTGATGAAGTACGCTACATGTGCTACTTGGGGTTGGAGAGACGGCCATTACACTTCATGATTACTCATCTCATCTCGCAAAAACGTAACGGCGCGTCGTTAGCACAAACAAAGTTCCCCCAAGATTAAACAAGAACTTGCGGTGCAAGCAATAGAAAAGCGACAAGAGAAGAGTTTAGATCATGCAAGGCGCCGGTGAAGCAGATCCGGTTCATGCACAGCGGTGTCGGTGAGCAAGATACGATGCGGTGGACGACGGATCCAGCGAAGCGGCTCCGGTGGGTGGACGATACCGCAGCTGAAGCGATCGCGGTAGACTGCTGGATGAGCATATGGTTTCGAGGTTCGGCGGGGATGATCCGGTCCGGTTGATGACGGCGTCGATGAAGCGGCTCCGGCAGGCAGCCGGATGACGAGGATCGCGAGGGCTCGGGTAGGCCAGGGAAGTCCGGCGGGGATGTTCCGGTGCGGTGGTCGTGGAGGTGGGAGAGAGGGACTTGGGAAGTTCCGGTGGGTGGTCTGAAGGAAATGTATTTTTTTTGGGAGGGTTTCCGGGCTAGGGAGGTGGTGATCCAAAAAATGACGGGCAGACCCCCCCACCAACCGACTTTGCTGCCATCTCCACAGGGGTAGAATGGCAATTTGGAAGCGTGTGAAATTTTTGTATTTTGTGGGCGGGAAGTTTTGCCGCTAAGAGATTTTGAATTTGGCCACCGTCCAAGTATAATGATAAAAAATTGTGAGACCGTACTAGTACCTCTGTTCAAGGCCGAGTGCAAAATCAAATCATCATCACGTTGAAAATTTGTTACCAACTTACCATGATCATGATCTACCTCTGAAAATGGGCACATCCACTAAAACTTGCAAAGTATAATGATACAAATTTGTGAGACCGTACTAGTACTTATGTTCAAGGTCGAGTGCAACATCAAATCATCATTACATTGAAAATTGTGTTACCATGATCATGATATTTCTCTGAATTTGGCGCATCCGCTAAATCTCGCAAAGGATAATGATAAAAAATGTGAGATTGTACTAGTTCTTATGTTCAAGGCCGAGTACAAGATCAAATCATCATCACGTTGAAATTTGTTGCAATGATCATGACATATCTCTAAAATTGGTGCATCCGCTAAATCTTGCACGTGGCGCATCTCGGTGCGGAGCAACAGGTCGGTGCTATCAAGGTTGAGGTGTCGGTAGCGTCATCGGGCTCTCCTCTCTTGATAGATCTTCTACATGGCGCGGCGCACCACCCGCCGATAAGCAGTCACATGTGAGACCGAGGTGGAGACGTCCCCGGCATCCTCGAGGCGCGGCCGCCCTTCTACGAGCCAGCGTCGACTCAAGGTATGAATCCATGTGGTGCCTTAGATTTATTGTTCTTCTCTTATGATTATTTTGAGCCGAACATGTGTGCTCTTTCTCTGAATATATTGCTTGAAAAGCTTACCAAGTTACTTAAATTCACTTCGTTCTTAATCTTGCGAGCTAATATTGTTATTTTAATGAACGGTGGTGCGCGCAAGCAGAATTATTTGTGGGTGTGTTGAGCTGTTAGGCATAAGTCGAAATCCTCATCTAAACGAGGCCTCAGCTTAACACATAAAAAAGGTGTTCAATCTCGCCCACAATACCCTCTTCTTTCCTCTCCCTTTATTGGAACTTGTTTTGCAGACAAGGAAAGTGGCACGTGTAATGTGAGTAAAACCCTCTTAGCCAAAATCATCTAAGAGCAAGATTTTCTATATTGTAGATGCCCCAATTGACTCTCATCCCCAAAGTAGTTTTTTTATGTCAAGATAGACTTCTTTATCGGATGTATACTATCGTACATGGCATGCATTTGCCTAATGAGCAGCATTGTATTGCTATTCTAGCCAACCTGATCGATATGTCAAGCTTCATGCACGAGATGCCATGTTTAATTTAATCCCTCGCTCTGATCCATATTTCTTGATGTGAAATGAATGTGAATCGGAGGAAGTACTTTTCTTAGATAGTACTATATCATTTCAAAAAAAAGTACTACTACATCACAAATGCATCAAAAGAGTACTACATCACAAGACCACCACGGTTGTACTAGTAGAGTTTAATGCTGAACTTCCAAAGGGATTAAGATTACACATATGAACTTTAAACATGACCAGGAGCATGAGGGCCAGCAGCAGGGGCGTTGACGTGGAGCAAGCTAGGCAAGACGTAATTCTGGAGGAAGAGGCCATATGATGCGTGCTTGGCCTTGGTTGCAGGGCGGTGTTTCCCCCTATGTACTTAGGCCTACACCCATCGCATGTTGGATCAGGCTGTGGATGTCCTTCTAGAGAAATTTGCCACATCATGGGCAAAATAGCTCCCCGCGCATGCGTAAACGAATTTCACCACCCTTCACCGCTTGAGAACATAGCGGCTTTTCCGGTCCCTCGCGCACCTTGTTGTTGTCCATGTCATCGTAATACTCCTATGAATTATTAAGTACTACATAATCAGGTTTTTTATGACAGATCGAATAAATACTCCACTAACATAATCAAACCTTAGAAACCCTAAAATTAAATGTGTAGAACAAGTAAATGGCAGAAGAAATCGTAATAAATCATGAGAAACCCGATGAACAACCATGAACATAAGCCACAACAATTGCAAGTCCACTAAGTATGAACACATAAATTGATTATATGACTACATGGTAGATTAGTCGAAATTAAACTAGAATCTGATCTTACGAATCGTAGAATCAATTACATCTACAAGAACAAGGTAGGATATCAAATCAATCAAGAACCAGGCTCGTGCAAACCATGTGAACAGCAATATGACACAAAGAGGGTTGGGACAGTTTCGGTAAAAGAGAAGTACCTCCTCGTCATCACCCTCAACATCCTCCCCGGAACCGAACGTTTGGGCCGAAATCGTCGAAGGGGTCGAGGTTCGCGTCCAAAGATCGGGCCTAGGAAGACCTCGCCGTGGTGGCTCGCAACGCCGTGCACATCTTCGGCGGGATAAACAACATTGGTATCCACCTTCTGCTCGACGGCCAGGACGCCCGTTTCGACCGAGGTCGAAGAACCAGACAAGCAGAGGAGACGAGCGGCATGGGTGCCCGGTGAAGCCTCACCCGTCGTGACGGCCAGGACGCCCATTTCGACCGAGGTCGAAGAATCCGACAAGCAGAGGAGACGAGCGGCCTGGGTGCCCGGTGAAGCCTCACCCACCGCGACGGCCACTACCGTAGAGGCATCCTCTGCGTGGGCGGTCGCCTATTGCTCCGCCTCGTATGCAATACCTATCTTCATGCTGCTGCGGTTGGAAACGGGAAAGTCGATGCCTCAGAGGTGCGGTGAGTGGATGGCGGGTTTTCACAGTGTGGGGGAGGCAAGTTGGGGGAGTGGAGAGGACGAGCTCGCGAGAGATGATGAGGCCGATTATGTTATAGCCTCTGACTCTCTGTATCCAGTAGTGGACGCGTGAAGTCATGCATGTACTCGACTTTCCACTTTCTGGGAGACGTGTACGAAACTTTTTTTGGGACCATTTAACTTCATGTGGGACTCATGTATACCAATACTTCCAAACGTCATAAGTAATTCAAAATCATTCAGAATAATATGAGACCTTAACATTTTATTTTTTGTGTCAGATATTTTCTATGAAAAATAACATCCTTCAAAAAATAAATCCCCTATGCCAATCCGATCATGCCCGTCTACTCCAACTAGCTTCCTCGAGTAATTTGTCACCTTACATTCTTAAAATGAACCAAAATTTGGCACAGGGGTGCATCATCACATGGAAAATGATGTTACCATTCTGTCTTCCCATTTTTTTTGAATTTTTCAAAATTGTCATGCCCTAACGGAAAAATGTACTCCTTCTAAGAAGCATGTATCAGAATGGCATTACCAAAACCTAGGGGTGGGGTGGGGGGAGGGGGGCACATGGTGGTGTGATGATACATCACATTTGGACCACACAACACCATTTGGACCAACAAAAAAAAACACCCTACACAAACCCTGGTCAAAACTAGTTTGACCAATATTACAAAAGTTGTACGGAGTACATAATTCAGAAACCGTCGTAAATATACGAAGCATTCAGAGTCCCCAAAGTCGGTGACTTTGAGTCACTTACAACCGTGGTCCACATATCAGTCACCCAAAGTCATGGCAAAGTCAGCTTGGCAAAGTCACCGACAGACAAAGCAAGCAAAGGAATGCACAACTCCGTAGCACCGAAAAGACATCTCACGTAAAAGGCTAGTACTACCTTTTCTTCCCGGATAAGCAAAAATAGCTGATCGGTACTGACGAAATGCACCAGGTCCGCAATGTACTCCAGCTATATAAGTGAAGCATGCCTACCACTGAAGAGGAAATTCAAGATTCCACCAGATCCCCATATCACTCTTTTGCATAAAACACAGACATATCTTTTGCACAATTCACCACTTGTTGGTCTAATCTATCGCAGCTTCCATCAGTTGGTCATCCAATTAACGATTTAACGGATTAGAAAAATAAGCGGTGGAATTAGAAGTACTAGTAGCGAAATGTGCAAAATATACCGTCCTTCCCGAGGGGGTTTGTCCGTAAGAGGGCCGGATGACAATGTCCCGGTGCATCCGTAAACGAGAGGGGTAGTTTCTAATACATGTAAGAAATTATTTTACAAAAAGGTACATATTAAGTAGTACAACTATTAGTACAGTACTACTATTTCGAGGGAAAATGCCATGTCGTGCGACCTCTAATCAATGAGTAGAAGTTGTAGGTGCGCATAACATGCATTGCTGAAAGCTGGTTCCGCTGGAATTTGAGCTCAGCCGGGCGGATTCTCGCGAAGTTCGCCCGACGTCACTCATGTATCCCACCAAACTGCTCACTTCTTTCAATGTCTCTTCTCTTTCACCGCAGCTCTCCAATATCAGGTGCATCAACTTATCTTGTGCCTTCGCCTCTCGAGAAGGGCAAGGATGGCGATGTCAAGATATTCAAGGTTCAACTTTTGGAGCTGTACTTTATCCCGAAGAAGGATTTTGTACTCTATATCAGACTTGTCTCTTTCGAGGCACACAGCCTTGAGTATGCTGTCGGCTTTCTCCGCTGATGCAATGTTCCTCTCTTTCGCTTAATCAGCTCGTTCTTCAACATATCGCGCTCATTGCGAAGGCTGCAAATGAGCTCCACAAGAGTTTTCGAATTCTTCTTCTTGGCAGCCAAATCGTCTCGGAGGCGATCACACTCTAAGCTGAGCTCCTCGTTTTTTTCCATCAAGATGGCGACAGTGGTGTCGATAGTCGGCGCCGCTTCCTTCAGGGCGAAATCATCGGTAGCAAGTAAGCGCAAAGGAAGAAGAAGAAGAAGAAGAAGATAACTACACAGTGCTTGGTGCTACCTCATTTCGCCGGGGTAGGGCCAGGTTGAAATCATCGGACGACGATGATTCCTTGGTCGTGGAAGTTGGTGCAGTACGGGCGTCGTTGGAACTTCCAACCCTTTAAGATGTATAACCATAGAGACTCTTAAAGAGCTTGAGCCCGGGCAAGAAGAAACAAAAGTACATGGCGAAGGAAACTAACCCGGTGAGCACAGCACGGACGCGTTTCAGCGACGGCGGCAGCGGCGGCGACGGCGAGCCCACTTGGTTTCTGGAACCGTCTCTCGAAATTTCGAGCCGGCGTTTTTTATCCGCGTACTTGACCGCCGGCGACCTGAAGTTTGAACACATTAATTGCTGGAGGAGAGAGCGACGAAAGAAACGAAAGTACATGGCGAAGGAAACTAACCCGGTGAGCACAGCACGGACGCGTTTCGGCGGCGGCGGCGACGGCGAGCCCACTTGGTTTCTGGAAGCGTCTCTCGAAATTTCGAGCCGGCGTTTTTTCTCCGCGTACTTGACCGCCGATGACCTGAATTTTGAAGACATTGCTGGAGGAGAGAGCGACGAACAAATGTTTGTTAGGTGGAGAGAGGAAGAAAGTGAATGGAACGAGAGAGTTTAGCGTTTTGCCCTTATAGTCATAGTCGCTAACCGTGACGCGGGAATGTTGGTCGTCGGCGTTTAATGGTCTCCGCGTGGAAACCGAGGCGGCCACGAGGCAGCGGCTGGCCACGCGGCGTCCGTCCGCTTACGCCGCCGTAAATGAGGGTAGTTGCCTACCACCACCAGGTGACATGCACCTTTTGCATGTCACCGTGTGACATGCGGCCTAAATTCAAATTTAAAACATTGCGAAAAATCATGCATCCGGTGACATGCCCATGGCATGCCACCGATGAAGAGTTCCTTGCCATGCACTCGGCACTCTACGCCGTCTCGGATCGTAAAATGAGCGAAGAACGAGGACGAGGCACTAGTTCAAATTTAGGATGAAGTTTAAGTTTTATTTTGGTTTAAATTAGATTAGAGGGAGTAGTACTCTTACTTTATTACTCGTACTTGTGTTAATGTAGTAGTATTATTATGGTGGTGTACTTGCGTTCATGTACTTGTTTCAGCTGTTTTGGTGAAGGAGACATGCATCACCTTTTTTGGTGATGTATCTAGTCGTCATGTAGCCCTTGTCAAATTCCTCTGATATACTGATGGGAGGGCTTGTTCACCCCATACTGATGGGAGCCCTTGTCAAATCGTAATCATAGCCAAAAGGCGCATTTTTTCCCGATATTACTCGATGCTTAAGGCGCGGGTGGTTGTGGTTCAGCTTATCTCCCTAATTTGCACCTGCTTCCCGTTTCCACTAGTCGAAAGTCGAAACCTGGCCACATTAACCCAAGATCCCGAAGCCGCCGCCTCAACCCTAGCTGCCTCCAGCTTCTTCCTCCTCCATAGATTGGTTCCCCCTCCTCCGGTTGGCTTCGCCGGCGTGGGAGGAGTGGGGAACCCGATCTATGCGTGGAGTTTCGAATAAAAGTACTGTTTTCATTAGATTATATTAGATTATGTTAGGATTTTGGTAGCCGCCTTCTTGTTGGTTTCCCCTCAATGGAGATGGCATCGTCTGCAATAAGTGATCTTCGGCCTTTCGTTCGGCGACGAGATCTTCTTCCCGGCGTCAATGGTGGTCTTGAACGATCACAATTTTCTAGGTATGGGCCTTTGGATCTTGCTTCGCGCATCGATTTTGGATCTTTTGTCTTTGTTGCCGTGGGGAGGATTATCCTCGCAGCTTTTTGTCCCGGCTGCTACGTCCTCGACAATGGTGATTCGTACTCTCGGCTCTCCATCGACGATGACAAAGCTAGTCGGTTATTATTCCCCGATATACCGGTGTTGGTACTCTTGCCGATGTTGTATGATCGCTTTAATGGTTGCGTGCGTGCACGCAGCTTTGGCATTGCAGCTCAAAAATCATGGGAGAACTTTCATCGGTATCTACTGTGTCTATGGTTAGTTATCTATTTTTGGCTGCCTTCGTAAAAGTACAAGATTGTGTTCGGAAGAAGAAAAAAATTGAAGACCTCGAAGATTTGTTACTATCTTTTAGACTTTATTTTGTAATCGTTGGAGTCAGTTCATGTATCTCTACCATGTACTATTTGTTGCTATGAATATATGTGGTATTGATTGTCAAAAAAAAAAAAAACCAAGATCCTGAAAAACTGTTGGTCTATCCCGAGAAACGAGGAGGTTTAAGGAAACGAGGAGTCCAACGCGTGCGGAAGGAGCTTTAATCGTGCGAGCATGCAGGGGCAAAATGAGGAAACTAGCGATTACTTTCTCTCCTGCTAGTCTTATACCTTAATAAATGGGCAAACTGAGCACGTTGTAGCTAATTCTTTTATTAATTATAAGCAGCTATATTAGTCAATAAGATTGCCTTATGTTTTTCCTCAGTTTTCGCCAAGCCCTTATTTGTAACCCGCAGAAGGAGCTCAGACGGGAGGATTCCAGTTTAGTTGACCGTTCCGTGCTAACGTGTGGGGCTAGTAGAAAGGGACCGCGTGGGACAGGACGAGACCGCGTTTGGTTGTACGTGAGCAGGAGCTGGGTTCTGTCTCTCTCGGCGCGAATTGGCATTTTTAAGAGCACCTTTTCCCC
This sequence comes from Lolium perenne, assembly GCF_019359855.2. NCBI lineage: Eukaryota > Viridiplantae > Streptophyta > Magnoliopsida > Poales > Poaceae > Lolium > Lolium perenne. The sequence goes on from NC_067245.2 coordinate 52,285,093, forward strand.
CTCTGTCTCTTTGTCTTTATTAACCAAATTAGTATCAAATCTAGAGAAGCTTGCATTTCTATCTTTCTTCAATTATTTGTGCCTTTTGGCCCTCGTTGTTTGCCCAATATGGCAGCAAATCTAGTACTCCCTCTGGTCCATATGTATGTAGTTAAATCTAGAAGAAAATCTCCAGGGTAATGTACGCCAAATTCACAGTCATAGTAAATCTAGAAAACATAGTAGGGCCAACAAAATATAGTAGAATAGGGATCCCTCCCTAGATAATAAGCCGCATACACAGCAGCCAACATAGTAACAGGTTCGAGGTTCCCTAGCTAACAACAAAATAGAAGCTGCTTTGCAGTAGCAGCACACGTCCAGGACTCCGCCTACCCCATCTGCCTCTGCCTCCACTTGTTGCTCCCCTTGGGAGCCTTGGGCTTGAGTGGAGGCATGCGCCCGGCGGAGATCTCCACCCGCTGGACGCTGCGGAGGTGCATGCCGAGCGCCTTGTGCTTGGCGCGGAAGGAGTAGGGGTTCACCGATGCGCCGACCTTGGGGAAGATGTTGCCGATGTTCTCGGCATGCGTGAGGAGGCAGTTGAAGTCAGTGCCGCCGAGTCTCCTAGTGCAGAAGGGGCACCTGTAGACACCCTTGGCGACGTCGAGGTAGGAGACGTACTGGCCGACCTGCAGCCTCCGCAAAGACTGGCGAGTCTTGGTGTGATGGTCCTCGCTGCCGCTGCCGACGTCGCCGCCAGACACCTGATCCATATCAAACTGGAACTTGAGTGAAGGAGTTGCAACGATGTCTAACGTGCATGATAACAAAGTAAGGAAAACAGAGCCAGCCTCGCTTAGAGTGGAGACGATTATATGTCTACAGGGATGGTGTTAGCGAACCAAAGCTCATGCACAACAGATTTGTACACAGCAATGGTTCGCTGAACCCACTCTGTAAAAATTTGTGCCCAACGATTCATCATAGGCAAAGAAACAGATTCCAGATCTGAATTTGAACAGATTCCAGATTATTTGCAAAATTAAACGGTTTATATCTTTTGACTCGTGCATAAAATAACTGATTGAGATCCCATGATTACTTGCATAAATTAACTGATTGAGATCTCATTATTACTTGCATAAATTAACCGAACGGCCGAACTCCAAATCTTCGACGAAATCAAGAAGGGGTCAAAGCAAAATGGAATAAAATCGGCGCAAATATTAACCCAATACTCATCCATCTACACATCGGCACTAATAGTTACTAGGGAACCAGCAAAAATAGGGTTCAAAGAGGAATGGGGAACAAAAAAAAGGGAGCAAACCATAGTTACCTCGTTCCATGGGTCGTCCATGCAGGTGTCGTAGGGGTTCGGAGGCAGGATGTACGGCACCTCCTCATAGGGGTCCCATCCCGGCGGGATCCGACCGCCACCGGCGGCGGCGACGGCCGTTGAGGGGACGGCATCGAAGAGGGAGGCGTCGCGCTTGGAGCCGACGGCGTCATGGACGATGGGATTCGCATTCTCCTTGCACATCATCTCGCCGGCAGAGAGGGAGAGGGTTTTTCTCTTTGGAGAAGATGATGATGGGACGTGAGAGGAGGCGTTGCATCAGCTAGTGAGAGAGACAGAGAGAGTGCGAGGAGGCGTCTATAAAGGCGAGGGGTGGTTAATGCGACCCGCGTCCTACGCGTCCACCATTTAATGTTTGCACGTCTTGGGCTTCTGCAACGCGACACGCGTCCACGATTGCACGTCTTCGACTTCTGCACCGCGACTTGCGTCAGTACCCGTCAACAATTGCACGTCTTCCACTTCTGCACCGCAACACGCGTACTCGAGTCTAACCCTGGAAATTTAGATATACTCTCGAGTCTTATACTGTAGCATTTTTTGTGTGCTCAGTTTTCCCATTGAGTACTAATACTGGCTAGTGCAATATACTCAGTTTTACCTCAAGTGCCTGGTCAACAGAGAGTCAACAAATGGGATTAACTAGTTAAATGAGTTAACAAATGGGATTATCAGTTCGTTTTCACGTGTTAAACTTGTCTAAATATTGGTCAAACCTAGGATTTGACCAAGATTCAAATGGGCAGAAAATTAAAAAAAAAACAGAAAAATGAAAAACCAAAGCACATAGTCTTCTTATGTCATATAGTAAGCATTAAAGGTGATAAACAAGGTCTAGACATATTCAAACCATACAAATCATGTATCTACCCCCTAACCCCTAAACTCTGTCTTATGAAGTCAAGCATGAAGAGAAGTGGTTTTGGGTTTCAAACATGGAAATTTTAAAAACCTCCCAAAAACTTCATTTTAGAGTGACTAAGAATGATACATGCTTCCCTTTTCATTTTCATATTTTAAACTTGTTTAAATCTTGGTCAAACCTAGGATTTGACCAAGATTCAAATGGGCAGAAAATAAAAAAAACAGAAAAATGAAAAACCAAAGCACATAGTCTTCTTATGTCATATAGTAAGCATTAAAGGTGATAAACAAGGTCTAGACATATTCAAACCATACAAATCATGTATCTACCCCTAACCCCTAAACTCTGTCTTATGAAGTCAAGCATGAAGAGAAGTGGTTTTGGGTTTCAAACATGGAAATTTCAAAAACCTCCCAAAAATTTCATTTTAGAGTGACTAAGAATGATACATGCTTCCCTTTTCATTTTCATGTTTTAAACTTGTTTAAATCTTGGTCAAACCTAGGATTTGACCAAGATTCAAATGGGCATCAAAATTTAAAAAAATCAGAAAAATGAAAAACCAAAGCACATAGTTTTCTTATGCCATATAGTAAGCATTCAAGTTGATAAACAAGGTCTATACATATTTAAACCAGACAAATCATGTATCTATACCCCTAAACCTTAAACTCTGTCTTATGAAGTCTAGCATGAAGAGAAGTCGTTTTGGGTTTCAAACATGGAAATTTCAAGAACATCCCAAAAGCTTCATTTTAGTGTGACTAAGAAGGATCAAGGCTTAGCTTTTCATTTTCATGTTTTAAACTTGTTTAAATCCTGGTCAAATATAGGTTTGACCAAGATTCAAATGGGCATAAAATAAAAATATAGAAAAATGAAAAACCAAAGCACATAGTCTTCTTATGTCATATAGTAAGCATTAAAGTTGATAAACAAGGTCTAGTCTTATTCAAACTAGACAAATCATGTATCTACCCGCTAACCCCTAAACTCTGTCTTATGAAGTCTAGCATGAAGAGAAGTCGTTTTGGGTTCAAACATGGAAATTTCAAGAACATCCCAAAAGCTTCATTTTAGTGTGACTAAGAAGGATCAAGGCTTACCTTTTCATTTTCATGTTTTAAACTTGTTTAAATCCTGGTTAAATCTAGGATTTGACCAAGATTCAAATGGGCATAAAATAGAAAAATAGAAAAATGAAAAACCAAAGCACATAGTCTTCTTATGTCATATAGTAAGCATTAAAGTTGATAAAAAAGGTCTAGACTTATTCAAACTAGACAAATCATATATCTATCCGCAAACCCCTAAACTCTATCTTATGAAGTCAAGCATGAAGAGAAGTGCATGGTTTTGGGTTTCAAACATGGAAATTTCAAAAAGCTCCCAAAAAATTCATTTTAGAGTGACTAAGAAGGATACATGCTTCCCTTTTCATTTTCATGTTATATACTTGTTTAAATCTTGGTCAAACCTAGGATTTTACCAAGATTCAAATGTGCATCAAAATTCCCAAAAAAAATCAAAAAAATGAAAAAACAAAGCACGTAGTTTTCTTATGTCATATGGTAAGCATTAAAGTTGATAAACAAGGTCTAGACATATTCAAACAAGAAAAATCATGTGTCTACCCCTAACCCTAAACTCTGTCTTATGTAGTCAAGCATGAAGAGAAGTGCTTTTGGGTTTCAAACATGGAAATTTCAAAAACCACCCAAAAGCTTTATTTTAGAGTGACTAAGAAGGATCCATGCTTATCTTTTAATTTTCATATTTTAAACTTGTTTAAATCATTGTCAAACCTAGGATTTGACCAAGATTCAAATGGGCATAAAATTAAAAAAATCAGAAAAATGAAAAACTAAAGCACATAGTCTTCTTATGTCATATATATAGTAAGCATTTAAAAGATGATAAATAAGGTCTAGACAATTCAAATAATACAAATCATGTATCTACCCCTAACCCTAAACTCTATCTTATGAAGTCAAGCATGAAGAGAAGTGGTTTTTGGTTTCAAACACGAAAATTTCAAAAACCTCCCAAAAGCTTCATTTTAATTAGACTAACTTATTAATTATGAAGGATCCAGGATTGATTACATTTTCATTGTCATGTTTTAAACTTGTTTAAATCTTGGTCAAACCTGGGATTTGAACAAGATTCGAATGGGCATAAAAATTAAGAAAAAAATCGTAAGAATGAAAAATCAAAGCACATAGCCTTCTTATGTCATATAGTAAGCATTCAAATTGATAAACAAGGTCTAGACATGTTCAAACCAGAAAAATCATGTATCTACCCCGAACCCTAAACTATGTCTTATGAAGTCAAGCATGCATGAAGAGAAGTGGTTTTGGGTTTCAAACATGAAAATTTCAAAACCTCCCAAAAGCTTCATTTTAGAGCGACTAATAAGGATCGATGCTTACCTTTTCATTTTCATGTTTTTACTTATTTGAATCTTGGTCAAATCCTAGGTTTGACCAAGATTTAAACAAGTTTAAAACATGAAAATGAAATGGGAAGTGTGTATCCTTCTTAGTCAGTCTAAAATGAAGCTTTTGGGATGTTCTTGAAATTTCCATGTTTGAAACCCAAAACCACTTAAGACAGAGTTTTTGGTTAGGTGTAGATACATGATTTTTCTTGTTTGAATATGTATAGACCTTGTTTATCAACTTGAATGCTTATGACATAAGAAGGCTATATATGTGCTTTGGTTTTCCATTTTTTTTTCATTTTTATGCCCATTTAAATATTGGACAAATCCTAGGTTTGACCAAGGTTTAATCAAGTTTAAAACATGACAATGAAAAGGTAAGCATGAATCCTTTCTTAGTCACTCTAAAATGAAGGTACTTGAAATTTTTATGTTTGAAACACAAAACCCCGCTTCTCTTCATATGTTTGACTTCATAAGAGAGAGTTTAGGGTTAGGGGTAGATATGATACATGATATTTCTGGTTTGAATATGTCTAGACCTTGTTTATCAACTTGAATGCTTACTATATGACATAAGAAGGCTATATATGTGCTTTGGTTTTTCATTTTTTATTATTTTTTTTGAATTTTTACGCCCGTTTGAATCTTGGTCAAATCCTAGGTTTGACCAAGGTTAAAACAAGTTTAAAACATGGCAATGAAAAGGTAAGCATTGATCCTTCTTAGTCACTCTAAAATGAAGCTTTTGGGAGGTTTGTGAAATTTCCATGTTTGAAACCCAAAATCACTTCTCCTCATACTTAACTTCATAAGACAGAGTTTGGGGTTAGGGGGTAGATACATGTTTTGTGTGGTTTGAATATGTCTAGACCTTGTTTATCAACTTGAATGCTTACTATATGACATAAGAATACTATGTGCTTTGGTTTTTCATTTTTCTGATTTTTTAATTGTTAAACCCATTTGAATCTTGGTCAAATCCTAGGTTTGAGCAAGATTTAAACAAGTTTAATACATGAAAATGGAAAGCTAAGCTTGAATCATTCTTATTCACTCTAAAAATCTTTCGTTCTAAAGAAGAGTCTAATATGCAATCAGTTGTTACAAAAGCGACCCACCTTAGGGATGGATAATAAGACTTGGGCAATATAAACGTTGATACTTACTTTGTGATACTAAAATATATGTATCTAGACATATTTCAGTTGTAGATACATCCATTTTAACATCAAGTAATATGGATCGGAGGACTAGCTAAAGAACAATGAGAGGCGTTGTTTCTCTCCCCAGCCTACTTGGCGGAGTGGCCCTCCATCAGACGCACAGTGGTGATTCCGCTTCTCTCGTTGGAATTCCTTATCCCCCAGCCTACTCGGCGACGTGCGCTCCTCGCTGACCTGCGCGAGGGCGCCTCGGTGACCTACGCAAAGGTGGCTGGACTCGAGCGCATCGACTTCCTTCGCGGTGCCCGGAGTGGATCGACCATCCCGCGCGTCTCCTCCACCATATTGTTTTTCTTCAAGATGCTGTCATCCATCATCTTCTTCACCGCATCATGTTGGGTGTTGAGGCTCCCGTTGAGAGCTTGAACGCACTGTTTGATAGCTCGACGTTTTCTTCGCGAAGAAAGCCGCACTCGATCTTAAGCATCAAATTCTCGCCTTGAGCTTCTTGATGACAGAGTTCGCTTTCCTCACTTGATGGAACGCTCACATCATGCAGCTTGCCCCGGCCGGTGACCTCGTCCTTCAAAGTATCGACATCATCGCGAAAGTTGGAGGCGAGTTCCACGAGAGTTTTAAGCTCATCTCTCGAAACACGCCGATGCTTCCTCGCATGGCAATATCATCGCATCGAAACAAAGTGACGAGAGGAAGACGAAAATGTCCAATCAGTGGTAACCTCTAAGCGCAGGAGACAGGGGTTGAAGTCGTCACGAGAAGATGTCGTGGTGCGTCGTGGGGCAATCGAAATATGTATAAAAAGGATTAATACGAAATAAAGAGTTGGGACCTCCTGCCAGGAAGAATCAAGAAACATGGCGATGGAAACCAACCAGGAATCTTCGACCGCACGATCGACGCCGTTCGAGACGAGCGCGAAGCTGTGGCCTTCGTTTTCTCGCGGGCCCTTTCTCGCGGCCAGCATCTGGATAGACCGCCGGCGGGAACTCTCCGCGTCCTTGGTCAACACTAGATGGTGCTTCTTCAAGCGAGATGGTGGCCTTGACTTCGGAGGCATCGCCGGAAGTGGAAGGAGACTCGGAAGTGAAGCAAGAAGGGGATGGAAGAAGTACTCCCCTATTAAAACCAGACAACCGTCTACTGCCCTCGCTTCGAGCAACCTGGTCCGCCCATCCTAAATCAACGGCCGAGAGGGGCTCCCTTTGCGATTCAAGATTCAAAGTGACTTTACCCAACAGAAGTTACCATGAACTTTACCTATACGAGCCATCAGGTTAAGATCCAACGAACATGGTCGATCTAAAATTTGAAATTAAAATTTATGTAGCTTAGAAAAAAACAGAAAAACTTTACATTAAGACGTATTCTCGGAAAGTTCCAGTCCATTTAAAATATTAGTTTAGTTTAAGTTCGAAATTTGGATCAACCGCGAGCGTTGGATCTTGATCGAATGGCTCACGTGTGTAAAGTCGCATGGTGACTTCTCTTAGTGAAGTCACTGGATCTCAGTCCGCGAAGGGTCAGGACGCGGGAGCAGAAGCAAATGAATCGAGAGCGGTCCGGAGTATCCTGTCCGTCCACCGTAAATCAACGGGACAGAGCGGCTACCTTCTCTTCGAAGGCTCTAGCGCGCAACCCGAGGAATGGACATCTGTCGGCTAGTATAGAATTTTATAGCACGCCATTAATCGAGCTAGCAAGATCGTACATCCGGAGTACAACTCGATGGACGTCCAAAGCTCGAATAGTCGGGGAAACAATGAATGCGAGCTGCAGTAGTACTGTACTACCGTAGTAGTGAAGCAATGGGGATTATCTCGGAGCAAGTACGGAGTACCGAGTACAAGATTACAAAAGTGTCGTTTCGTTGTTTTCGCAGTTCATTTTAGCGTAACGTCCAGGTTGTTGTCGAACCAGCTGTTAGATTTTGGGTAATTATTGTTAAGTTGTTGCTTCTTAATTAAAATTTATCAAAGTCATGTACTAGACTAGATCGATTTGTGAGAACATCCCAAAAGCTTCATTCATTTTAGAATGACTAAGAAGGATCCATTCTTACCTTTTCTTTTCATGTTTTAAACACAATGTTGTCAGAATCGTGATTCTGAATCGGATCGGAACCTCTAAGGTAGGATCGCAAAACGTGGGATCTTAACTTTTAGAATCGTAAAATCTTAGATTGTACTTAGCAGAATCGTAGAATCGTTCCACTCAAAATGAGTCGTGAAATCGTACAATCGCATAGTAGAATCATGATTCTGACAACTATGTTTAAACTTGTTTAAACCTTGGTCAAACCTAGGATTTGACCAAGATTTAAATGGGCATAAAAATTCAGAAAAAATCAAAAAATGAAAAACCAAAGCACATATATAGCCTTCTTATGTCATATAGTAAGCACTGGAGTTGATAAAAACTCTGTCTTATGAAGTCAAACATATGAAGAGAACTGGTTTTGGGTTTCAAACATGGAAATTTCACAAACCTCCCAAAAGCTTCATTCTACAGTGACTAAGAAGGATCCAGGCTTACCTTTTTCATTTTCAATCTCTTAACTTGTTTAAATCTTGGTCAAACCTAGGATTTGACCAAGATTCAAATGGGTATAACAATTCAAAAAAAAAACGGAAAAAACCAAAGAACATAGTCTTTTGATGTCATATAGTAAGCATTCAAGTTGATAAACAAGGTCTAGACATATTCAAACCAAACAAATCATGTATCTACCCCCTAACCCTAAACTCTGCCTTATGAAGTCAAGCATGAAGAGAAGTGATTTTGGGTTTCAAACATGGAAATTTCAAAAACCTCCCAAAAGCTTCATTTTAGAGTGACTAAGAAGGATCCGTGCTTACCTTTTCATTGCCATGTTTTAAACTTGTTTTAACCTTGGTCAAACCTAGGATTTGACCAAGATTCAAATGGGAGTAAAAATTCAGAAAAATTCAAAAAAAATGAAAAACCAAAGCACATATATAGCCTTCTTATGTCATATAGTAAGCATTCAAGTTGATAAACAAGGTCTAGACATATTCAAAGCAGAAATATCATGTATCATATCTACCCCTAACCCTAAACTCTGTCTTATGAAGTCAAACATATGAAGAGAACTGGGGTTTTGGGTTTCAAACATAAAATTTTCAAGTACCTTCATTTTAGAGTGAGTAAGGAAGGATTCATGCTTACCATTTCATTTTCATGTTTTAAACTTGTTTAAACCTAGGATTTGACCAAGATTTAAATAGGCATAAAAAAATCGAAAGAAATCAAAAAATGAAAAACCAAAGCACATATATATAGCCTTCTTATATCATATAGTAAAAAATTCAAGTTGATAAACAAGGTCTAGACATATTCAAACAAGAAAAATCATGTATCTACACCTAACCATAAACTCTGTCTTAAGTGGTTCTGTCTAAAATGAAGCTTTTGGGATGTTCTTGAAATTTCCATGTTTGAAACCCAAAACGACTTCTCTTCATGCTAGACTTCATAAGATCAACAGGGGGTAGATACATGATTTGTCTGGTTTGGATATACCTAGACCTCGTTTAACTTGAATGCATACGATATGACATAAGAAGACTACGAGCTTTTGTTTTTCATTATTCTGATTTTTTTGAATTTTGTGCCCACCCATTTGTATCTTGGTCAAATCCTAGGCTTGATAATGATTTAAACAAGATTAAAATATGAAAATGCAAAGGTAAGCATGGATCCTTCTTAGTCACTCTAAAATGAAGCTTCTGGGAGCAAAACCACTTCTCTTCATATGCTTGACTTCATAAGACGGAGTTCAGGGGTTAGGGTGTATAGATACATGATTTGTCTAGTTTGAATATGTCTAGACCTTGTTTATCAACTTAATTGGCTTACTATATGATATAAGAAAACTATTTGCTTTGGTTTTTCTTTTTCCTGATTTTTTTCAATTTTGATGCCCATTTGAATCTTGTCAAATCCTAGGTTTGACCGAGATAATTTAAACAAGCTTAAAACATGAATATGAAAAGGGAAGCATGTATCCTTCTTTGTCACTCTAAAATGAAGTTTTTGGGAGGTTTTTCAAATTTCCATGTTTGAAACCCAAAACCACTTCTCTTCATATGCTTGACTTCATAAGACAGAGTTCAGGGGTTAGGGGGTATAGATACATGATTTGTCTAGTTTGAATATGTCTAGACCTTGGTTATCAACTTTAATGCATACTATATCACATAAGAAAACTATTTGCTTTGGTTTTCTTTTTTCTGACTTTTTTTTTCAATTTTGATGCCCATTTGAATCTTGTCAAATCCTAGGTTTGACCAAGATAATTTAAACAAGCTTAAAACATGAATATGAAAAGGGGAGCATGTATCCTTCTTAGTCACTCTAAAATGTAGTTTTTGGGAGGTTTTTGAAATTTCCATGTTTGAAACCCAAAACCGCTTCTCTTCACATGCTTGACTTCATAAGACAGAGTTTAGGGGTTAGGGGTATAGATACATGATTTGTCTGGTTTAATATGTCTAGACCTTGTTTATCAACTTTAATGCTTACTATATGACATAAGAAGACTATGTGATTTGATTTTTCATTTTTCTGTTTTTTATTTTTCTGCACATTTGAATCTTGGTCAAATCCTAGGTTTGACCAAGATTTAGACAAGTTTAACACGTAAATGAGTTAACTTGGATTTCCTACCCTTGAATCCATAGGAAACTTTGTTCTAATGCACTATTATAATCAATCGAGTTTTTACACCAACAGGTCTGTCACTTACGTGTGGTGCCCACGCTTGAGGTCCCACACTTCAGTGAGCACAAGTCACGTGCAATAGGTACGCAAACTCCCAGCCATCTTCTTTGTCAAGAGAAGACGCATCAGGATGCGTATTGGAAGTCTGTGGGTCCTTCTGGATCCTTCCGTTGTCCCTCTCACAAAAAAAACAAATCTCTCTCATTCTCGGCCTCGCTCGACTCGCTTGCTCGCTCGCTCGCACCTCCTGCTCACTGACAAACCCTGCACAAAAGTCAACATCATCACCCGAAAAAGGGGAGACACCATAATGCTTTCCCTTCTTCTCTCCTTCCGAGTGATCCCTCTTCCTCCGAGTTTCACTCGACGGGCAAACACCCATGTGCTGCATAGTGGAGTAATAAAAAGGTAGTACTCGTAGAAAAATCGATATACGAATCTGTAATTAAATAGGTTAAACTAGGGTTTTGCCCAGTTCTACAGATCAAGGGTTCAAAAAAATCCAACTACGGGGTTCGAACAACACGATTCTAATCCAAGAATTTTTTCGACCTAGGTCACCCAAATGGCCTCAAACTATAGGGTTAGCATCTAGTGCAGTATGTGTGAAAATGTATGCACTATGTGTGCTATAACTTGTATGTCTTTCATATTTGAACCAAATTTGAATAAGTTTGAAATATTTGAAAAGGGGCTTTTGGCTTAAACGTTTGAAACCAAAAACCACTTCTCTTCATGCATGCTTGACTTCATAAGACAGAGTTTAGCTAGGGTTAGGGGGTAGATGCATGATTTTCCTGGTTTGAATATGTCTAGACCTTGTTTATCAACTTAATTAAATGCTTACTATATGACATAAGAATACTATGTGACTTGTTTTTTATTTTTTGATTTTTTTAAAATTTTATGCCCATTTGAATCTTGGTCAAATCCTAGGTTTGAACATGGTTTAAACAAGTTTAAATCATGAATATGAAAAATTAAGCATCTATATATCCTTCTTACTCACTCCAAAATGTAGCTCTTGGGAGGGTTTTTCGAAATTTCCATGTTTGAAACCAAAACCACTTCTCTTCATGCATGCTTGACTTCATAAGACAGAGTTTAGGGTTAGGGGTAGATATATACATGATTTTCTGGTTTGAATATGTCTAGGCCTTGTTTATCAACTTGAATGCTTACTATATATATATGACATAAGAATGTTATGTCCTTTGTTTTTTCATTCTTTTGATTTTTTATGAATTTCCATGCCCATTTGAATCTTTTGGTCAAATCCTAGAGGTTTGACCAAGATTGAAACAAGTTTAAAACATGAAAATGAAAAGGGAAGCTTGTATATCCTTCTTAGTCACTCTAAAATGAAGTTTTTGGGAGGTTTTTGAAATTTCCATGTTTGAAACCCAAAACCACTTCTCTTCATGCTAGACTTCATAAGACAATTTAATTAGGGGTTAGGGGGTAGATACATGATTTGTCTGGTTTGAATATGTCCAAACCTTGCTTGTTTATCAACTTTAATGCTTACTATATGACATAAGAATGCTTACCATATGTTTGAATTTTAAAAGCATATAGTCTTCTTATGTCATATAGTAAGCATTCAAAAGTTTTTCTTTGAGAGAGTAGCATGCATGCATTCAAAAGTTGATAAATAAGATTTGTACATATTCAAACCAGACAAATCATGTATCTACACCCCTAACCCTAAACTCTGTCTTATGAAGTCAAGCATGAAGAGAAGTGCTTTTGGGTTTCAAACATGGAAATTTCACAAACCTCCCAAAAGCTTCATTTTACAGTGACTAATTAAGAAGGATCCAGGCTTACCTTTTCATTTTCATTTTTTAAACTGCTTGTTTAAATCTTGATCAAACCTAGGATTTGACCAAGATTCAAATGGGCATAAAAAATCAGGAAAAAATGAAAAAATGAAAAAACAAAGCACATATATAGCCTTCTTATGTCATATATATAGTAAGCATTCAATTAAGTTGATAATTTTAAACAAGGTCTATACATATTCAAACCAGAAAAAAGCATGTATCTACCCATGCATATATATATAACCCTATACTTTTGTCTTATGAAGACGTCAAGGATGAAGAGAAGTGGATTTGGGTTTCAAACATGGAAATTTCAAAAACCTCCCAAAACATGTATATATCTACCCCTAAACCCTAATCTTTGTCTTATGAAGCCAAGCATATGAAGAGAAGTGATTTTGGGTTTCAAACATGGAAACTTCAAAACCTCCCAAAAGCTTCATTTTAGAGAGACTAAGAATGATCCATGCTTACCTTTTCATTGCCATGTTTTAAACTTGTTTTAACCTTGGTCAAACCTAGGATTTGACCAAGATTCAAATGGGAGTAAAAATTCAGAAAAATTCAAAAAAAAAATGAAAAACCAAAGCACATATATAGCCTTCTTATGTCATATAGTAAGCATTCAAGTTGATAAACAAGGTCTAGACATATTCAAAGCAGAAATATCATGTATCATATCTACCCCTAACCCTAAACTCTGTCTTATGAAGTCAAACATATGAAGAGAACTGGGGTTTTGGGTTTCAAACATAAAATTTTCAAGTACCTTCATTTTAGAGTGAGTAAGGAAGGATTCATGCTTACCGTTCCATTTTCATGTTTTAAACTTGTTTAAACCTAGGATTTGACCAAGATTTAAATAGGCATAAAAAATTCGAAAGAAATCAAAAAATGAAAAACCAAAGCACATATATATAGCCTTCTTATATCATATAGTAAAAAATTCAAGTTGATAAACAAGGTCTAGACATATTCAAACAAGAAAAATCATGTATCTACACCTAACCATAAACTCTGTCTTAAGTGGTTTTGGGTTTCAAACATGGAAATTTCACAAACCTCCCAAAAGCTTCATTTTACAGTGACTAAGGAGGATCCATGCTTACCTTTTGGCTTAAACGTTTGAAACCAAAAACCACTTCTCTTCATGCATGCTTGACTTCATAAGACAGAGTTTAGCTAGGGTACGTTAGGGGGTGTAGATACATGATTTTCCTGGTTTGAATATGTCTAGACCTTGTTTATCAACTTAATTGATTGCTTACTATATGACATAAGAAGACTACGTGCCTTGGTTTTCATTTTTTTGTTTTTTTTGAATTTTATGCTCATATATTTGAATCTTGGTCAAATCCTAGGTTTGACCAAGATTTAAACAAGTTTAATACATGAAAATGAAAAGGGAAGCATGTATCCTTCTTAGTCACTCTAAAATGAAGCTTTTGGGATGTTCTTGAAATTTCCATGTTTGAAACCCAAAACGACTTCTCCTTCATGCTAGACTTCATAAGATCAACACGGGGTAGATACATGATTTGTCTGGTTTGGATATACCTAGACCTCGTTTAACTTGAATGCATACGATATGTGATACGTCTCCGACGTATCGATAATTTCTTATGTTCCATGCCACATTATTGATGTTATCTACATGTTTTATGCACACTTTATGTCATATTCGTGCATTTTCTGGAACTAACCTATTAACAAGATGCCGAAGTGCCAGTTCCTGTTTTCTGCTGTTTTTGGTTTCAGAAATCCTAGTAACGAAATATTCTCGGAATTGGACGAAATCAACGCCCAGGTTCCTATTTTGCCCGGAAGCATCCAGAACACCCGAGAGCCACCAGGGAGGGGGCACAGGCCCACCAAACCCTAGGCCGGCGCGGCCAGGGGGGGCCCGCGCCACCCTATGGTGTGGGCACCCCTTCGACCCTCTGGCGCCGCCTCTTCGCCTATTTAAAGCCTCCGTCGCGAAAACCCTGATACGTTCGACGAAACCAGAGAAAACCTTCCAGAGCCGCCGCCATCGCGAAGCCAAGATCTGGGGGACAGGAGTCTCTGTTTCGGCACGCCGCCGGAACGGGCTAGTGCCCCCGGAAGGCTCCTCCATCGACACCACCGCCATCTCCATCAACGCTGCTGTCTCCCATGAGGAGGGAGTAGTTCTCCATCGAGGCTCGGGGCTGTACCGGTAGCTATGTGGTTCATCTCTCTCCTATGTACTTCAATACAATAATCTCATGAGCTGCCTTACATGATTGAGATTCATATGATGATGCTTGTAATCTAGATGTCGTTATGCTAGTCAAGTGAATTTTACTTATGTGATCTCCGGAGACTCCTTGTCCCACGTGTGTAAAGGTGACAGTGTGTGCACCGTGTGGGTCTCTTAGGCTATATTTCACAGAATACTTATTCACTGTTGAATGGCATAGTGAGGTGCTTATTTATATCTCTTTATGATTGCAATGTATTTGTATCACAATTTATCTATGTGCTACTCTAGCAATGTTATTAAAGTAGTTTTATTCCTCCTGCACGATGTAATGGTGACAGTGTGTGCATCCGTGTTAGTACTTGGTTTATGCTATGATCATGATCTCTTGTAGATTGCGAAGTTAACTATTGCTATGATAGTATTGATGTGATCTATTCCTCCTACATATGCATGAAGGTGACAGTGTGCATGCTATGTTAGTACTTGGTTTAGTCGAATTGATCTATCTTACACTCTAAGGTTACTTAAATATGAACATTGAATTGTGGAGCTTGTTAACTCCGGCATTGAGGGTTCGTGTAATCCTACGCAATGTGTTCATCATCCAACGAGAGTGTAGAGTATGCATTTATCTATTCTGTTATGTGATCAATGTTGAGAGTGTCCACTAGTGAAAGTCTAATCCCTAGGCCTTGTTCCTAAATACTGCTGCGTTACTATCGCTTGTTTCATCGTTTCACTGTGTTACTACTGCTGCAATACTACCACCATCAACTACACGCCAGCAAGCTATTTTCTGGCACCGTTGCTACTGCTCATATATATTCATACCACCTGTATTTCATTATCTCTTCGCCGAACTAGTGCACCTATTGGGTGTGTTGGGGACACAAGAGACTTCTTGCTTTGTGGTTGCAGGGTTGCATGAGAGGGATATCTTTGACCTCTTCCTCCCTGAGTTCGATAAACCTTGGGTGATCCACTTAAGGGAAAACTTGCTGCTGTTCTACAAACCTCTGCTCTTGGAGGCCCAACACTGTCTACAGGAAAAGGAGGGGGAAGTAGACATCAAGCTATTTTCTGGCGCCGTTGCCGGGGAGGAAAGGTAAAAGGTACTCACACTCCGGATCTCGGCTACCAAGCTATTTTCCCGGCGCATTGTAAGTACTCGAAGCTATTTCCTTTAGATCCTGCAATTGCATCTTTTTGTTTCTTGTTTACACTAGTTTGGCATAATGGACAAAAATGAGCTTCTATTGCTATTTCCTGATTTAAAACATGGATTGTTTGATGCGAAAATTAAAAAACCTATGGAATCTTATTTGCATGCTGGTAGTAATATTAGTATGAACGCTTTGAACACCATTGTTGATAATGATATAGAAAGTTCTAAGCTTGGGGAAGCTGGCTTTGATGAGCATGATCTTTTTAGTCCCCCAAGAATTGAGGAGAAAATTTTCTTTGATGATACTTTGCCTCCAATTTATGATGATTATAATGATGGTAGTCTTATGGTACCACCTGTTATGGAGGATAAATTTGATTATGATTACAATATGCCTCCTATATATGATAGCTACTTTGTTGAATTTGCTCCCACTACAACTAATAAAATTGACTATGCTTATGTTGGGAGTAGTAATAATTTTGTGCATGAGACTCATGATAAGAATGCTTTATGTGATAGTTATATTGTTGAGTTTGCTCATGATGCTACTGGATATTATTATGAGAGAGGAAAATATGGTTGTAGAAATTTTCATGTTACTAAAACACCTCTCTATGTGCTGAAATTTTTGAAGCTACACTTGTTTTATCTTCCTATGCTTGTTACTTTGCTCTTCATGAACTTGTTTATTTACAAGATTCCTATGCATAGGAAGCATGTTAGACTTAAATGTGTTTTGAATTTGCCTCTTGATGCTCTCTTTTGCTTCAAATACTATTTCTTGCGAGTGCATCATTAAAACTGCTGAGCCCATCTTAATGGCTATAAAGAAAAGAACTTCTTGGGAGATAACCCATGTGTTATTTTGCTACAGTACTTTGTTTTATATTTGTGTCTTGGAAGTTGTTTACTACTGTAGCAACCTCTCCTTATCTTAGTTTTGTGTTTTGTTGTGCCAAGTGAAGCCTCTAATCGAAGGTTGATACTAGATTTGGATTTCTGCGCAGAAACAGATTTCTATCTGTCACGAATCTGGGCTGTTTTCTCTGTAGAAAAATCAGAAAAATATGCCAATTTACATGCGTGTTCCTCAGATATGTACGCAACTTTCATTAGTTTTGAGTTTTCTGATCTGAGCAACGGAAGTATTTATTAAAAATTTGTCTTTACGGACTGTTCTGTTTTGACAGATTCTGCCTTTTATTTCGCATTGCTTCTTTCGCTGTGTTGGGTGGATTTCTTTGTTCCATTACCTTCCAGTAGCTTTGAGCAATGTCTAGAAGTGTTAAAAATGATTGTGTCACCTCTGAACATGTGAGTTTTTGATTATGTACTAACCCCTCTAATGAAGTTTATGAGAAGTTTGGTGTGAAGGAAGTTTTCAAGGGTCAAGAGAGGAGGATGATATACTATGATCAAGAAGAGTGAAAGCTCTAAGCTTGGGGATGCCCCGGTGGTTCACCCCTGCATATTCTAAGAAGACTCAAGCATCTAAGCTTGGGGATGCCCAAGGCATCTCCTTCTTCATCGACAACATTATCAGGTTCCTCCCCTGAAACTATATTTTTATTCCATCACATCTTATGTGCTTTTCTTGGAGCGTCGGTTTGTTTTTGTTTTTTGTTTTGTTTGAATAAAATGGATCCTATCATTCACTTTGTGGGAGAGAGACACGCTCCGCTGTAGCATATGGATAAGTATGTCCTTAGTTTCTACTCATAGTATTCATGGCGAAGTTTCTTCTTCGTTAAATTGTTATATGGTTGGAATTGGAAAATGATACATGTAGTAAATTGCTATTAATGTCTTAGGTAATGTGATACTTGGCAATTGTTGTGCTCATGTTTAAGCTCTTGCATCATATACTTTGCACCTATTAGTGAAGAAATACATAGAGCTTGTTAAAATTTGGATTGCATGAGTGGTTTCTCTAGAGTCTAGATAATTTCTAGTATTGAGTTTGAACAACAAGGAAGACGGTGTAGAGTCTTATAATGTTTACAATATGTCTTTTATGTGAGTTTTGCTGCACCGGTTCATCCTTGTGTTTGTTTCAAATAATCCTTGCTAGCCTAAACCTTGTATTGAGAGGGAATACTTCTCATGCATCCAAATACTTGAGCCAACCACTATGCCATTTGTGTCCACCATACCTACCTACTACATGGTATTTCTCCGCCATTCCAAAGTAAATTGCTTGAGTGCTACCTTTAAACAATTCAAAATTTACCACCTCTGATTTGTGTCAATGTTTTATAGCTCATGAGGAAGTATGTGGTGTTTATCTTTCAATCTTGTTGGGCAACTTTCACCAATGGACTAGTGGCTTCATCCGCTTATCCAATAATTTTGCAAAAAGAGCTGGCAATGGGATTCCCAGTCCCAAATTAATTAACAAAAATAGACACTCCTCCGTGGTATGTGATTGTTGGACGGCACCCGAAGGATTCGGTTAGCCATGGCTTGTGTAAGCAAAGGTTGGGAGGAGTGTCATCATAATAAAACTAAAATAAAAAGGCACTCCTTCATGGTATGAGATTGTTGGCAGGCACCCGAGGATTCGGTTAGCCATGGTTTGTGAAAGAAAGGTTGGAAGGAGTGCCACTCAAAAATAAAATAAAATGGGAGCCGCTCTTTGAAGGTTTGTCTGGCAAGGGGGTTAGAGTACCCGCTACCATTCGTTGACAACAACATACACCTCTCAAAACTTTATTTTTATGCTCTCTTTATGTTTTCAAAATAGAAGCTCTAGCACAAATATAGCAATCGATGCTTTCCTCTTTGAAGGACCATTCTTTTACTTTTATTGTTGAGTCAGTTCACCTATTTCTCTCCACCTCAAGAAGCAAACACTTGTGTGAACTGTGCATTGATTCCTACATATTTGCTTATTGCACTTATTATATTACTCTATGTTGACAATATCCATGAGATATACATGTTACAAGTTGAAAGCAACCGTTGAAACTTAATCTTCCTTTGTGTTGCTTCAATGCTTTTACTATGAATTATTGCTTTATGAGTTAACTCTTATGCAAGACTTATTGATGCTTGTCTTGAAGTGCTATTCATGAAAAGTCTTTGCTTTATGATTCACTTGTTTACTCATGTCATATACATTGTTTTGATCGCTACATTCACTACATATGCTTTACAAATAGTATGATCAAGATTATGATGGCATGTCACTCCAGAAATTATCTTTGTTATCGCTTTTACTCGCTTCGGACGAGCGTAACTAAGCTTGGGGATGCTGATACGTCTCCGACGTATCGATAATTTCTTATGTTCCATGCCACATTATTGATGTTATCTACATGTTTTATGCACACTTTATGTCATATTCGTGCATTTTCTGGAACTAACCTATTAACAAGATGCCGAAGTGCCGCTTCTGTTTCTGCTGTTTTTGGTTTCAGAAATCCTAGTAACGAAATATTCTCGGAATTGGACGAAATCAACGCCCAGGTTCCTATTTTGCCCGGAAGCATCCAGAACACCCGAGAGCCACCAGGGAGGGGGCACAGGCCCACCAAACCCTAGGCCGGTGCGGCCAGGGGGGGCCCACGCCACCCTATGGCGTGGGCACCCCTTCGACCCTCTGGCGCCGCCTCTTCGCCTATTTAAAGCCTCCGTCGCGAAAACCCTGATACGTTCGACGAAACCAGAGAAAACCTTCCAGAGCCGCCGCCATCGCGAAGCCAAGATCTGGGGGACAGGAGTCTCTGTTCCGGCACGCCGCCGGAACGGGGAAGTGCCCCCGGAAGGCTCCTCCATCGACACCACCGCCATCTCCATTAACGCTGCTGTCTCCCATGAGGAGGGAGTAGTTCTCCATCGAGGCTCGGGGCTGTACCGGTAGCTATGTGGTTCATCTCTCTCCTATGTACTTCAATACAATAATCTCATGAGCTGCCTTACATGATTGAGATTCATATGATGATGCTTGTAATCTAGATGTCGTTATGCTAGTCAAGTGAATTTTACTTATGTGATCTCCGGAGACTCCTTGTCCCACGTGTGTAAAGGTGACAGTGTGTGCACCGTGTGGGTCTCTTAGGCTATATTTCACAGAATACTTATTCACTGTTGAATGGCATAGTGAAGTGCTTATTTATATCTCTTTATGATTGCAATGTATTTGTATCACAATTTATCTATGTGCTACTCTAGCAATGTTATTAAAGTAGTTTTATTCCTCCTGCACGATGTAATGGTGACAGTGTGTGCATCCGTGTTAGTACTTGGTTTATGCTATGATCATGATCTCTTGTAGATTGCGAAGTTAACTATTGCTATGATAGTATTGATGTGATCTATTCCTCCTACATATGCATGAAGGTGACAGTGTGCATGCTATGTTAGTACTTGGTTTAGTCGAATTGATCTATCTTACACTCTAAGGTTACTTAAATATGAACATTGAATTGTGGAGCTTGTTAACTCCGGCATTGAGGGTTCGTGTAATCCTACGCAATGTGTTCATCATCCAACGAGAGTGTAGAGTATGCATTTATCTATTCTGTTATGTGATCAATGTTGAGAGTGTCCACTAGTGAAAGTCTAATCCCTAGGCCTTGTTCCTAAATACTGCTGCGTTACTACTGCTTGTTTACTGTTTCACTGTGTTACTACTGCTGCAATACTACCACCATCAACTACACGCCAGCAAGCTATTTTCTGGCACCGTTGCTACTGCTCATATATATTCATACCACCTGTATTTCATTATCTCTTCGCCGAACTAGTGTACCTATTGGGTGTGTTGGGGACACAAGAGACTTCTTGCTTTGTGGTTGCAGGGTTGCATGAGAGGGATATCTTTGACCTCTTCCTCCCTGAGTTCGATAAACCTTGGGTGATCCACTTAAGGGAAAACTTGCTGCTGTTCTACAAACCTCTGCTCTTGGAGGCCCAACACTGTCTACAGGAAAAGGAGGGGGAAGTAGACATCAATATGACATAAGAAGACGTACTATACGTGCTTTTGTTTTTCATTATTCTGATTTTTTTGAATTTTGTGCCCACCCATTTGTATCTTGATCAAATCCTAGGCTTGATAATGATTTAAACAAGATTAAAATATGAAAATGCAAAGGTAAGCATGGATCCTTCTTAATTAGTCACTCTAAAATGAAGCTTTTGGGAGCAAAACCACTTCTCTTCATATGCTTGACTTCATAAGACGGAGTTCAGGGGTTAGGGGGTATAGATACATGATTTGTCTAGTTTGAATATGTCTAGACCTTGTTTATCAACTTAATTGGCTTACTATATGACATAAGAAAACTATTTGCTTTGGTTTTTCTTTTTCCTGATTTTTTTCAATTTTGATGCCCATTTGAATCTTTGTCAAATCCTAGGTTTGACCGAGATAATTTAAACAAGCTTAAAACATGAATATGAAAAGGGAAGCATGTATCCTTCTTTGTCACTCTAAAATGAAGTTTTTGGGAGGTTTTTCAAATTTCCATGTTTGAAACCCAAAACCACTTCTCTTCATATGCTTGACTTCATAAGACAGAGTTCAGGGGTTAGGGGGTATCGATACATGATTTGTCTAGTTTGAATATGTCTAGACCTTGTTTATCAACTTAATTGGCTTACTATATGACATAAGAAAACTATTTGCTTTGGTTTTTCTTTTTCCTGATTTTTTCAATTTTGATGCCCATTTGAATCTTTGTCAAATCCTAGGTTTGACCGAGATAATTTAAACAAGCTTAAAACATGAATATGAAAAGGGAAGCATGTATCCTTCTTAGTCACTCTAAAATGTAGTTTTTGGGAGGTTTTTGAAATTTCCATGTTTGAAACCCAAAACCACATCTCTTCATGCATGACTTAATTTATAAGACATAGTTTAGGGGTTAGGGGGTAGATACATGATTTGTATGGTTTGATATTTCTAGACCTTGTTTATCAACTTTAATGCTTACTATATGACATAAGATGACTATGTGATTTGGTTTTTCATTTTTCTGTTTTTTATTTTATTTTTCTGCCCATTTGAATCTTGGTCAAATCCTAGGTTTGACCAAGATTTAGACAAGTTTAACACGTGAAAACGAATAAGTAAGCTCCTTTGGATCCTTCTTAGTCACTCAAAAATGTACCAATCGATAGATGTGTTAACTTTGCTTCATGGAAATAATAATGTCATGTAAATGAGTTAACTTGGATTTCCTACCCTTGAATCCATAGGAAACTTTGTTCTAATGCACTATTATAATCAACCGAGTTTTTACACCAACAGATCTGTCACTTACGTGTGGTGCCCACGCTTGAGGTCCCACACTTCAGTGAGCACAAGTCACGTGCAATAGGTACGCAAACTCCCAGCCATCTTCTTTGTCAAGAGAAGACGCATCAGGATGCGTATTGGAAGTCTGTGGGTCCTTCTGGATCCTTCCGTTGTCCCTCTCACAAAAAAAAACAAATCTCTCTCATTCTCGGCCTCGCTCGACTCTCGCTGCCGCCGCTCGCACCTCCCGCTCACCGACAAACCCCGCACAAAAGTCAACATCATCACCCGAAAAAGGGGAGACACCATAATGCTCTCCCTTCTTCTCTCCTTCCGAGTGATCCCTCTTCCTCCGAGTTTCACTCGACGGGCAAACACCCATGTGCTGCATAGTGGAGTAATAAAAAGGTAGTACTCGTGAGAAAAATCGATATACGAATCTGTAATTAAATAGGTTAAACTAGGGTTTTGCCCAGTTCTACAGATCAAGGGTTCAAAAAAATCCAACTACGGGGTTCGAACAACACGATTCTAATCCAAGAATTTTTTCGACCTAGGTCACCCAAATGGCCTCAAACTATAGGGTTAGCATCTAGTGCAGTATGTGTGAAAATGTATGCACTATGTGTGCTATAACTTGTATGTCTTTCATATTTGAACCAAATTTGAATAAGTTTGAAATATTTGAAAAGGGGCTTTTGGCTTAAACGTTTGAAACCAAAAACCACTTCTCTTCATGCATGCTTGACTTCATAAGACAGAGTTTAGCTAGGGTTATGGGGTAGATGCATGATTTTCCTGGTTTGAATATGTCTAGACCTTGTTTATCAACTTAATTGAATGCTTACTATATGACATAAGAATACTATGTGACTTGTTTTTTATTTTTTGATTTTTTTAAAATTTTATGCCCATTTGAATCTTGGTCAAATCCTAGGATTGAACATGGTTTAAACAAGTTTAAATCATGAATATGAAAAATTAAGCATCTATATATCCTTCTTAGTCACTCCAAAATGTAGCTCGATCTTGGGAGGGTTTTCGAAATTTCCATGTTTGAAACCAAAAACCACTTCTCTTCATGCATGCTTGACTTCATAAGACAGAATTTAGGGTTAGGGGTAGATATATACATTATTTTCTGGTTTGAATATGTCTAAACCTTGTTTATCAACTTGAATGCTTACTATATATATATGACATAATAATGTTATGTCCTTTGGTTTTTCATTCTTTTGATTTTTTATGAATTTCCATGCCCATTTGAATCTTTTGGTCAAATCCTAGAGGTTTGACCAAGATTTAAACAAGTTTAAAACATGAAAATGAAAAGGGAAGCTTGTATATCCTTCTTAGTCACTCTAAAATGAAGTTTTTGGGAGGTTTTTGAAATTTCCATGTTTGAAACCCAAAACCACTTATCTTCATGCTAGACTTCATAAGACAATTTAATTAGGGGTTAGGGGGTAGATACATGATTTGTCTGGTTTGAATATGTCCAAACCTTGCTTGTTTATCAACTTTAATGCTTACTATATGACATAAGAATGCTTACCATATGTTTGAATTTTAAAAGCATATAGTCTTCTTATGTCATATAGTAAGCATTCAAAAGTTTTTCTTTGAGAGAGTAGCATGCATGCATTCAAAAGTTGATAAATAAGATTTGTACATATTCAAACCAGACAAATCATGTATCTACACCCCCTAACCCTAAACTCTGTCTTATGAAGTCAAGCATGAAGAGAAGTGCTTTTGGGTTTCAAACATGGAAATTTCACAAACCTCCCAAAAGCTTCATTTTACGATGACTAAGAAGGATCCAGGCTTACCTTTTCATTTTCATGTTTTAAACTTGTTTAAATCTTGGTCAAACCTAGGATTTGACCAAGATTTAAATGGGCATAAAAAATCAGAAAAAAACAGAAAAAATGAAAAACCAAAGAACATAGCCTTCTTATGTCATATAGTAAGCATTCAAGTTGATAAACAAGGTCTAGACATATTCAAACCAGAAAAAGCATGTATCTACCCCTAACCCTAAACTCTCTTACGAAGTCAAGCATGAAGAGAAGTGGTTTTGGGTTTCAAACATGGAAATTTCAAAACCTCGCGAAAGCTTCATTTTAGAGTGACTAAGAAGGATCCATGCTTACCTATTCATTTTCATGTTTTAAACTTGTTTAAACCTTGATAAAACTCAGATTTTACCTATTTAATCATAGATTCATAGGTCGATTTTTTACTTTTTTATTATTACTATGCAAAGACATGTGTGTTTGCCCGTCCATGAAACTCGGAGGAAGAGGGATCACACGGAAGGAGAAGAAGGGATAGCAGTCACGGGCCCCTCTTATTATTTATGGTGTATATCTTTTTTCCGGTGATGTTGGACTGTTGTGCAGCGTTTGTCAGTGCGCAGGAGGTGCGAGGCTGCGAGCGAGCGAGTCGAGCGAGGCCGAGAATGAGAGAGATGTTTTTTTCTTTTTCTTTTCCATGAGAGGGACAACAGAAGGATCCAGAGACGACTTCCACTACGCATCCTGGTGCGCGTCTTCTCTTGACAAAGAAGATGGCTGGGAGTTTGCGTACCTACTATAGTACTACTACACAAGAAACATATACATGTTAAACTTTTCAATCATGACCCACATGCATTTTATGTATATATTCGCAACTTTTAATGCATGCATGAAAACTCAGCAAAATATGTGCATTTTGGGTTGTCGCACATAAATGTGCTTTTACTTGTCTGCCACCAATCCAATTTTCATGTGAGGGGGAAACATGACACACGATGGACATTTCCAATGTTTCACGAATTAATTATCTCAATTTGCATCCATATATATATATGCGCCTGGTTACTGAAAGATCGAACCAAAGGTGAACTTGAAACATTTTCATTTTCATGTTTTAAACTTGTTTAAATCTTGGTCAACCCTTGGATTTGACCAAGATTCATAAAAAATTCAAAAACATAGTCTTCTTATGTCATACAGTCAACATTCAAGTTGATAAAACAAGATCTAAACATATTAAAAGAAGAATCATGTATCTACCCCCTAACCCTAAACTCTGTCTTTTGAAGTCAAACATGAAGATACGTGGTTTTGGGTTTACAAGATGGAAATTTCAAAAACCTCCGAAAAGCTTAATTTTGGAGTGACTAAGAAGGATACATGCTTACTTTTTCATTTTCATGTTTTAAACTTGTTTAAAGCTTGGTCAAACCTAGCTAGCTAGGATTTGACCAAGATTCAAGTGCGCATAAAAATTCGAAAAACCCCCAAAAATGAAAAACCATAACATATAGTCTTCTTGCGGCCACATATATTGTAAGCATTCAAGTGTTGATAAACAGTATCTAGACATATCAAACAAGAAAAATCATGTATCTATACCCCTAACCCTAAATTTGTCTTATGAAGTCAAGCATGAAGAGAAGTGGTTTGGGTTTTCAAACATGGAAATTTCGAAAACCGCCCAAAAGCTTCATTTCGGACTGACTAAGAAGGATCCATGCTTACCTTTTCATTTTCATGTTTTAAACTTGTTTAAATTCTTGTTCAAACCTAGGATTTGACCAAGATTCAAATGGGCATAAAAACAATCGAAAAAATCAAAAATGAAAAACCAAAGCACATAGTCTTCTTATGTCACATAGTAAGCCATTCAACTTGATAACAAGGTCTAGACCTATTCAAACCAGAAAAATCATGTATCTACCCCTAACCCTAAACTCATCTGTCTTATGAAGTCAAGCATGAAGAGAAGTGGTTTTGGGTTTCAAACATAGACATTTCAAAAGCCTCCCAAAAGCTTCATTTTGGAGTGACTAAGAAGGATCCATGCTTAATTTTTCATTTTAATGTTTTAAACTTGTTTAAATCTTGGTTAAACCTATGATTTGACCAAAATTTGATTCGGCATAAAAATTCAAAACAAATCAAATAAATGAAAAACCAATGCACATAGTACATCTTCTTATGTCATATACTAAGCATTCAAGTTGATAAGCCAGGTCTAGACATATTCAAACTAGAAAAATCATGTATCTACCGCTAACCCTAAACTCGATTTGTCTTATGAAGTCAATCATGAAGAGGTGTTTTGGGTTTCAGACATGGAAATTTCAAAAACCTTCCAAAAGCTTCATTTTGAAGTTACTAATTAAGAAGGATCACTACAAGAAAAGTTTGGTCCAGGCTTAATTTTTCATTTTCATGTTTTAAATTTTGGTCAAACCTAGGATTTGACCAAGATACAAATGGGCATAAAAATTCAGGGTAGCATCATACCCCCCTCCTTCCCGCGTAGAAAAAGTGTTAGGCGAGTAGTAGAATGGCATGACCAACAAGTTTCATGTAAAATTTTTAATATGACCAAAATATACCAATTGATAGATGTGTTAACTTGGCTTCATGGGTGTGTGACCTAAGATTGAGCCATGGTACATTTTGCCAACAAAGTAGCAATTGAGTTGGCTTTCTACCTTAGTAGGTGTGCATTGGAAGGATGCATTATGCCGGCAAAGTTTTCAAACGTTCAAACTTTTCCGGTTTCTCATACAGTATTTGGCTCCTTGAGAAGCATTGATGTGATCATATAAGGTTATGCAAAACTTCGCCTTTCCCGCATTTCTTACCGAAAGCACTCGACACCCCTCGTCCCATGGTGACTCCTCCAGCCATAGCCCCGTGCACCCAGGCTCCACGACTCAGCCTCGGAGGGGTGTGCGCTAAAAGCTCGCAAATGTCTGTGTGCCATTGGTGTGCGATGAAGCAGGCGGCTCTGTGTCTTGCTGTGGCTAGACTCCTGGCGCCCTTTGATCTAGGAGAGGGAGAGGAGGGAGGGGGTCCCATGAAGCGGCGGTGGCCCAGGTATCGGCGGCAGCCCAGGCAGCAGCGGCAAAGTGGGCTGGTCGGAGCATAGGCATGCGCCGGGGGCGAACCTTGCCGGGTGAGGATGCTTCCATTGTGAAGAAGCACTTGCCATCCAGGGCTTCGGGTTCGCCAACAAACTCAGCACCTCGGTCCATGGCGTTGCCGTCGTGGGGACGTCGGGGGCGGCGGCGACGTGCTGCAGCCCCAGCCTTTAGTGGGGACCAAAGTGCGACCGACCACATCACGGCGTCGGCAGCATTGGGGATGCCGATGGGCATCCAATGCCACACACAGATTTGGGAGGTTCTGGCCGGGCCGAGTTCCAAACTTCCATCATCGGAGCCGAGGGCTTGGTACTTCAAATTCCGAATCAGGCAATCCTTCGACCCCAATCAGCTTCTGCCTGTGGTCCAAATCCGAGATATCTTGGCGGCAGCTATGCTGGTTAAGCTTAGCCGAACGGCGGCAATCGACGATCTGCAAAACCTAGATGCCTTCCGAGGATTTGCAGCAGCCGTCAATGCACTCGTGGAGGCATTGCATGCTGGTAGCAGCGGCGAATGCGGGTATGTTGTTTTACTCCCTTTGTATGCTTTTGTCATAAAAATCAATTTGCTAATTCTCATTCGATTGAAAATTAGACCCATTCACCATCAACTCTCAAACAGTGGACACTAGTAATATGTAGAACTAGAAATTACACAAGATTTCTGTACTCCTAGTACTATTACTTCGACGCTACATGTTGTTTACACGAGGAAATTGCACAAACTACCCCTTATTGCTGCCTTCGTTGCGTAAAACACTTTTTTAAACTGTAATTTTTTTCCGCACAAACCACCAACTATCGTGTTCTGTTGCAGGGAGGTTCAAATTTAGGATTGAGCTGTTTAAGAGCAAATCAGATGATCGGGGACCACCAACTACTATAGTTTTAATTGCAAATAGAATCGATTTTGCAAAATTATGAAACGCACATAACGTTTGAATTACTACAATTTTTTTGAAGGTTTGATATTTTCATCATTTTTGTGTGAATCTTACACCAAGTAACACAACTTTCAGACGGAATACAAAATATTTTCAAACTTCCTAGATTTGATAGCTCAAATATTTTTAATTACTAGTTTTTCAGTATTTTAAAAAGTCGAAACACTATATTTTGGCTGAATGTTAGAAAATATATTTCATGATTATCCCATATTAGTTAAGAAGTACATAAACTAGTAGTAGTAATAAAGAACAGAGGGAGTTTATGGAGATACATCCATTAAGGGCATGTTAGTGTGTGTTGGTGTATTACTTATGCCTTCTTTGGTTAATACACTTCTCAAGTGATCCCCGCAAACCCTCTATTCTTGCCTAGAATACAAAAACTCCCCATCAAAGTATTAGTGCATTTTTTGGATGAGTATTCGAGAGGATTGGGTGAACACCAAGGATTTGCATAGGAAATTGGTACAATTGAATCCTTGGCTGTTTGATTTGTAGGATTGTTTCCGATAGGAATTTTTCCTAAGGATTTCTTTGCACAGATTCCATAGAAAATTAAACATCTACTCATGCCTCTTTTTAAGAATGCTTTACTTTTCCTATGGTGGAATCAAACAAAGTTTGGATTCTATGAATTCCTATAGGATTGGAGTGGACATGACATTGCAATCCTACATTTCCCTATTCCTACATCTTTCGGTAGGCATTTGCCTAGAATAAATAACCATGTGTATTACGGAGTAGCAATAAAATATAGGTTTATTTCTCTAAAGCATCTTGCACTGTACTAGTACATGGCTTAAGAGACAATATTTTTACCATTTTTTTGCGAGAAGACAATATTATTACCATAGTTACTAAGTACATTTTATTGGATGATGAAGTGATAGCCCTCATCAATGCATTGTGAATTATTAGGGCATGGGTCGCACGTGATTTACGAGTACACCGCACGATCGAGAGCCGCCGTCCTCTTTGCTTTCTACCGATGCGGCGGAGCTCCTCCCCACACCCACGAATAATCGAAAGCCACAATCGCTGGGGAAAAGTCTTGCGCCGAGAAAATCTACAACCTTGGTTGAGTACATGTGTTTCTTAAGATACGAGTGCTCCAATGCATTTTTTCTTTCCTTTTACTAATTTACCTTGAAAATCCCGCACGTCCACTTATTTGTGGACGGAGGGAGTATCACGCCAAGAGGAAGTAGGACAATAGTGGGCGCTTATAGCCCGCCTACGTGGTACTTTTGCCAGCTGTTAGCTCTTCTATTGTTCTTGCTCTAAAGAAACCCCGATTGTGAAAGGCCAAGGCGTACTTCTTTTGGTCACGCAAAATTCAAAATACTGCCATGGACATTGAATTGACATGACAACACATAGCTTGGGATGTCCAAATTTGCACGTTAGACCGTTGACTTGTTCTTCACCTTTTCGTAGGGAATGTGACTTTTTATTATGGGTCTATACACTTTCCAAGAAACAGGAGGAGATGTCGAGAGTGTAGAGGAGCGAAGTCAAGCGCCCGCCCCCACCTGCCCTATTTCGGTTCACCTCCGTCGTCTACCTCCGCCCCCGCCCGCACCAATCGACCACCTTCCATAGCACGCGCTGCCGCCGCCATGCAGCTTTAGAATCAATTCCACCGCCCGCTTTGAGAGCCTCCGTTCTTCATCTTCCCCGCCACCGCCGCCATCGAACCCAAATTAAACTCCAATCAGTTGAACCCAAACCTCATAGACCCACCCCTGCCCTGCGATGGCGGCATCGAACAAGGAAAATGATGACTCGAACTGTTTCGAAGGTCTTTTC
This sequence comes from Lolium perenne, assembly GCF_019359855.2. NCBI lineage: Eukaryota > Viridiplantae > Streptophyta > Magnoliopsida > Poales > Poaceae > Lolium > Lolium perenne. The sequence goes on from NC_067245.2 coordinate 52,314,823, forward strand.
CGAAGGTCCCCTTGAAGAACTCGTAACAAGATGCGACGTCATCACCGCCGCGAGCCTCGTCGGTTCGTCCAAACTATTTTTCGACTCTGCAAATGATAGTGCAACTCTATCTTTTTCTCTCCCGTTTGGCCTGCCATGTGTTCTTCATTCTCACCCGACGAAGGTAGCACGGGATTGCAAGCTGACGCCACTGGACAGGTTCTCCTCTCGACGCCGTGATGCCGTACGGCACGGTAAGCGTGGGTAGGTGCCAATGGAGATTGGGTTGCCATGGTTGACACCGGCTTTCCGCTTGCAAATGGAAACTTGTCAACGTCTACACTCGCCGTGAAATTCCTCTCCCTGTGCCGTTTGAAACCACCCACATTCCAAATATATACCACCACAACCTTCGTGCTATTATATTTCACAAGATATATATTTGCCAAGTTCCCACAACTCTGGGGGTACAAAAATTTCTCTCTTGTTGCTGTTTTTGACATCAGAGTTGCCCTCCTTTGCGGCGAAGATTCCGGATGGACAGTTCTTAGAGCCCAAGTCCCACATCTTTTACAATTACAGCGATGCAATTCTCCACAATGGGCTTGTGTTTGCCACAACTCATACCGGCACTGTTCACGCATGGAATCCTCAAAGAAGTTGGTAATTTTCCTCCTGACGTAGTGTATGATGAGCTTCATTATTGATGGCTGTAAAGATAATTTTAATGCACAAACTTATTAATTTTCGAACCTGACTGATCTGACTTGGAGGCTTGGGGCATATTTGCTTCGGATGAAATTTCATTGGTATTTAGACTTTTTATTCGAGATGATTACCATAGAAAAATTTGAGGATTGTATAATTAGGAGTTTTATTCTCAGATTGAATTATGTTGGATTTTGACCTCTACTTGAACTTCTTGAAATGAATCCTTTGGTTTCCCATGTGATGTACTCAAATACACCAATATGCTGTATTATTGAATGGAAATGCCATTATATCATCCCATCTGAATCCTAATGCGTTTTCCCAATTCTTACTTTTTCAGATTTGTGCAAACCAAACATACCCTTCTTAACAGTAATTTCGTTTTCAAGCAGGTCCTCCACTGATCGTAGAGCCACCGCCCATTGTGTTTGAATGGCGGTGTGCACTTGATGATGCTCTTGGCCATGATCACGAGGTCGATTATGGCATGTGGTGGTTAGCAAGATCTATAGATGGTTCTAGACTTCTTCTGATCCATACACTGTGCATTGCTGATGAAAGGGAATATTCCTCGTAAAGTTTGCCATATCGCTTCGATCGTCGTGTTCATCATGGTCGACCGTTGGCAACTATGCTTCGGGTTTGGTTGCCTGGTGTTCACGAAGGACACTAGTAAGTTAAATGAAGGTATTCCATGGGAAAAGATTGATGACCTTGGAGAATATTCTCTTTTCCTTGGAGTGAACTATCCGATTATGCTGCCATTAGGCGGTGCAGATGTTGTCCCAGGATGTCTGACGAGAAGAAATTGTGTGTACACCTTGCCGAATGAAGCATGGCTTCGCAATTGCAATGCCTGAAATATGCCGATTCAGTCTGAATCGTGAAGATTGCGCCGTTGGTTTCCAAACCAACGCCTTGGAGAAAAACATGAAAAACAAAAAAGATAGGTACTGGTAAAGACACCGCTTTGGTTCATCCCAAACTTCGCCAACGCCCGGATTGGAACAAGTGTGATGTTTAATTCTGAAACAGGCCTGCAGCCATTGTAGCTACTGATAGTATGTAATTTCATAGCTAATGAACGAGGCAATTGTGGTCTACTAATTACAACTGTTTTGTAAAGAGGTGGTCTATAAGTATACCCCTCTCTTCATTGATGCATTTGTGGTCTACATGATGGTACTCTTAAATATATTGGTGTGGCTCCTCAACACATAATGTGGGGGTATTATTGTGTTAAAGTTGAAGGCTTGATCAACTATAGGTTCACTTCTCTAGTTACATTACTAGGTACTCCGGTTGGCTATGTTGTGATGAACACATTGTGTTCCGTTGTTCGGTGAAGACAAAAGTAGAACTATGGTATGCTTATGTTTAAGAGCAAGCGAGGGTTTAGCTTGAGATGTTAAAATTCAGATTTGAACTATTTTTTGATATGGAAATTTGAAATATATATGGTACTGTATATGATTATGTATAACAACAAGCGATGAAAGGGCTGATGCTCCTATTCCTTGTCAGCGGGAGGACTATGTGTGCGGCGACTTGAGCCAAATTAGAAGGCCATAGCTATGTTGATTGGTCCTTGAAGTTGGAGGGGCTAGGATTTCGGATGAGCGGAGTGGGGGAAGTTGTTGCTCATGGAACAAAAGTCCTTAAAATAGTAATGTTAGTATATAGGAGTACAAGGTATATACTTGTACTATTTTAGTACTATAATAAGTATATCGGGTTCATCAAAAAGAATTATCTCGGGTTCACAACCACGTGGGGTCAAGGTGAGGGAAAGTTGGTCAATACCTCTTACCGCTATATCCCCGCCCCAAGTTCTAATGCGCAAGTGCTGTTATTTTTTAAAGGGAAATAGTGGTTCCTCTCCCCGGAAACATGCCCCGCATCTCCACCTCCTAGTATCGTAGTACTACTACCGCATCTTCTCCAAAAAACCCTCTTCTCGTCTCTTTCTCCCGTTCACCCCTCTCTCCCTTGCATTAGATTACCGACTCCAATGAAGCAGAAGCGTAAGGTTGAGGAGATTCCTGATTGCTACCACCAGTCCATGGGGTGGGGCAACCTCCACTACCCACTGGTGGAGAACATAGCCGAGCGGGCGGATATCCTCAAGATCGGTCGCCTCGCTCGAGGCATGATCGGCATGCGGCATGCCATCCGCGGAGCGCATAAGGTTCCGTTCGGTTTACCGAGCCTGCTCCATCGCGACTCCCGAGACATGGCCGTACGACCGCGACAATATCGTAGGAGTATTTATTTATTTACTCATCTCGTTTCAGCTTGTGTTTTTCAATCAACTTTTCTTATTGCCAAACATCATGCATGAATTTAGACTCAACATCATCACCTGATTTGGGAGTACCGTAAGGTTTGCTGCCTTCACTATGCACATGTACTCTTCGGAATTGCTTTATTTATCCATTACATCCGTGCTTTAGTTCTGCACAATCCGCTCTTCATTCTCGTCGAATACCTTGCATGCATAGACAATTTTGAAACAAATCCTATTTGCAGGGCATTCACGCGTTGTCGATGCCATTAGACAAGCCGACAGTTCCAAAGCATTTATCCATACCAAGGAGGAACTGGATGGACATGGACCCATGCACTCGGGTGGGTTGTAACGGCGATCGGGTGGCATTTGTCCGCCAGACGGGCACTTGACGATCCGCAACATATACATATCAGATACTATTATACCTCTTCCATCTCTCGCAAGATGCAGGAATTTCTTTGGCCCTACTAGTGAATGGTGGCATGGCAGCCCACCATTCCTGTTCAAATACAAAATAGATAAAAGTTTGGAACTGCTCAAAGTACGGATCGTCAAGAGGCCGTACAAAGATGATCTAGCAGGGCCATGGCATTACGAGGTAATCGTTGTATTTGACGAATTGATCGCTATCCTACAAGCGCCCCTAGAAAAGGAGTGGAATATCCTGAGAAACCCTGAATTCTTTGATAGAAACAGCTATGTCGATGCCATGGGCATTCCTGGATATGGTACAAGTTCACACCTACATCGTGTATACGCAGTTACATATCCGTATGGAGATGTTCTGGTTTGGGAACCATATACCTGTGGTGAGTCTTTGTTTTATGTCTTAACTAGTAAATGGCATGCTGCACATGTTGGACCAATTACGATTCGCAATACTGATGTATAAAAGTTGCGTTCTAAATGTTGTTCAAACTTTCAATACAACTAATAATTTGGTTATACCATCAAAATAAGTGTGAGCATACAGTTTATAAATATGAACAAAAATTTGGAACCTTTCTTAATCACTATCAAGTGGGACGTGTGATATCGGTGTGAGACTGCTCTGATTTTTCTTCACAATGGAAACATGACGGTTCTAGAAACAGTGGACACTGGTGTGGTATTTTTTCACGCGAATACCTCTAATCCCAACCGTTAGATTTTGGACACCAACAGTTGGAATTGCTGCTACATGTCTTGTTAAAAACTGGTGCCTTATAGTAGTAGAAAATAGAAGATAGAAGAGAAGTGATTATTTTCAGTGTAGTTCCTACTTGCCGCATTGTGGTTGATCTTTGTGCATTGCAGGGACACATGCAGCCCCGCGTCTCATTGACGCCCATGTCATTTAAGATGAAGAATCATAAGTGGCTGCAATTTTCGCTCAAATCGAGGGAGATGCTGTCATGGAAGATGATGAAGCAAATGTGGCTCAAGGCGATGGAGGTGCCGATGAAGATAATGATGCTGATGAAGAAGAATTAGAAGAAGAAGAATTAGAAGAAGACGAATTCGATGATGAAGAATTAGATGATGAAGAATTAGATGATGATGGTGATAATCATAATTATGAAGATGAAGATGTATTTCTTGGATTTTCTCGACCAGCGCACTTGGTTCCTCGGCACCAATGAGAGCAGAGTCCATTACCGGTGAATCTGATCTCGCGTGGATTCAGGTTAAAGGTTATCAGCCCATCCTCGGTCCTTCAATATTACATATGGGTAACAAGCTGAGGTCTTATCCTTTGGTACGGTGCTACGTTTTCTTGAGATCTGCCCATACCTTGGACCCTGTAGAAGAGGCAAGGTGGGAAAGATTGAACAATTTGAAGGGGCGTTCTTTATTTCTTGGACTCAATCACCCAATTTTCATGCTACCCCCGCCAATCGACGCAGAGGCTGCAGTAACCAGATTTCCAATTGTTCAAACCTGACCGTGTCTTTGCTACCCACAATCGCGCCCGTGATACATGGATACGTCCAAGGCCAAATTGGTGCAGAATGCACGCTAATGGAGGTCCTGCCATAGGCTCAAGATTGCGGTACAAAAAAGAGAAGATTGAACATAGAGCCAAGCACCCATGTGGTTCGTCCCAACACTTCCACCTGTTTTTCCTTGAGAAATAAGAGACAGATGGTGACCTTATTTTATAGAGAAAACATAGTGTTCGTGAACTTAACCTCATGAACATTCGCTGTTCGGTTTTTGCTGAAATCAAAATTTTGGCAGAGATGAAGATCTTTGTTTGAATCCCGTGCCGAACATATTTTTCACAAATTAGCTACCCGTATTGTGATGAATACATGCTGGTTTGTTGTTTGGTGCAAGAGCGTACATGAAGATCTTTGTCCCGAATACCACAATGGACATCTTTTTTCTTCAAAATTAGCTAAGCTCACGCTATTAGGCGCAAATGCCTATTAAGAGATTTGGTGCTCTTGGGCACCAAAGGTTCTCGCTATTTTAGAAAAAATAAAAATATATTTATTTGTTCAAAAAATTAGAAAAAAAATCATGGAGTAGCTAATGAATTGTCCCATAAACGTGCAAAATTTCAGTTTCAAATACAAAAAATTCTGGGCTACACAAAAGTAACAAACGTGTGGATCTGGGTATGCATATTTCAAATCTCCAAATTTCAAAAGATTTTGTCTTTTTTGTGTAGTCTACAATATAAAGAATGTCATATTAAAATTTTACACGCTTGTAGGTTACTTTATTTATTATGTCTACATTCATTTTCAGATTTTTTTGAAACAAATATGTATGCTATTTGATTTTTTTTAAACAGCAGAGCACTGGTGCCCATTAGCCAAAGACACTTTTCGCAAATGCCTACAATAAAGGAACGGATGGTGACCTTATTTTATAGAGAAACCATAGTGTTTGTGAACTTAAAGTCATGAACACACGCTATTCGGTTTTTGGTGAAATCAAAATTTAGCAGAGATGAAGATCTTTGTTTGAATCCCGTGATGAACACATTTTTCCTAAATTAGCTACCAGTATTGTGATGAATACATGCCGGTCTGTTTTTCGGTGGAGTAGCAGACATGCAGGGGATCGAAAGAAACGGCAAAGTAGCCAGAAATCAGGGGTCAAATATAAATTCGAGAAAGGAAACGTTTATTCAACAAATAAAGCCGACATGTGGACGTATCTTGCAGCCGCGGCCTCAACATTTATCATTCAGAGAGGATGACATGTGGGACCCACGAACCAGCATCGTTCTCGACGTTTCTCAAAGGGGGCAGGAGATCGAAAGAAAAAGGCAAGTAGCTCGAAATCAGGTGTCCAAAAAATCCAAGAAAGGAAAGGTTTATCGCACAAAGAGGCTGACATATTGTACCCGCTTTGCAGCAGCGTCATCAACGTTTCAAAGGCGGTGGAGTTCGAAAGAAAAAGGCAAATAGCCGTAAATTAGGGGTCAAAAATAAATCCAGCAAAGGAAACTTTTATCGTACAAAGAGGCTGACATGTGGGACCCAGCCAACAGCGTCCTCAACGTTTCTAAGGTGGCAGGCAATGGAAAAAAGGCAAATAGCCGTAAATTAGGGGTCAAAAATAAATGCAACAATAGAAACTCTTATTGTTCATAGAGGCTGACATGTTGGACCCATGAGCCACAGGCCTTCAACGTTTCAAAGGCGTCACGGGATCAAAAGAAAAGAACCAAGTAGTCATTAATTAGGTGTCAAAAATAAATCCAAGAAAGTAAATGTTTTACTTTTCATAGAGGCTGTCATATGGGACCCATGAGCCAGCAGCGTCCTCAACGTTTCTAAGGCGGCTGGGGATCGAAAAAAAGCGAAGTAGCCATTAATTAGGGGTCAACAATAAATCCAAGAAAAGAAATGTTTATTGTTCTTAGAGGCCGACATGTGGGAGCTATGCGCCAAAGCCAGACGTCCTCATCGTTTCAAAGGCGGTCGGGGATCCAAAGAAAAGGCAAATAGCCGTAAATCAGGGGTAAAAAAATCCAAGAAAATAAATATTATTGTTCATAGAGGCTGGCATGTGGGACCCATGAGCCACAGCGTCCACAATTTCAAAGGCGGCACAGATCGAAAGAAAAAGGCAAGTGACCAAAAATCAGGGGGTAAAAAATCCAAGAAAAAAACTTTATTGTACATAGAGGATGACATGCGGGACCCATGAGCCAACAACTTACTCGTCGTTTTCGTAGGGCCGAGGCGGCATGAGATCGAAAGAAAAAGGAAAGTGACCAAATATCAGAGCAAAAAATAATCCATGAAAAGAAACTTTCATTGTACATAGAGGATGACATAGGGTCCCATGTTGTAGCAAATGTCCGAACGTTTCAAAGACGGCATGAGATCGAAAGAAAAAGGCAAGTGACCAAATATCAGGAGCCAAAAATAATCCAAGAAAAGAAACTTTTATTGTACCTTTGAGAGTCGGCATGAGATTGAAAGAAAAAGGCAAGTGACCAAATATCAGGAGCCAAAAACCTAGAAAAGAAACTTTTATTGTACATAGAGTATGCCATGCGGGTCCCATGACGCTGCAGCATCCTCAACGTTTCCAAGGCGGCAGGGGATCAAATGAAAAGGAAATAGCCAAAAAGCAGAGGGTGAAAAAAATCAAAGAAAAGAAACTTTTATTGTTCATAGTGGATGACATGTGGGACCCATGAGGCAGCAGCATCCTCAACGTTTCCAAGCAGCAGGGGATCGAAAGAAAAAGGAAATAGCCAAAAATCAGAGCGTGAAAAATAATCCAAGAAAAGAAACTTTTATTTTACATAGAGGATGACATGTGGGTCCCATTTTGCAGCAGCGGTCTCAACGTTTCAAATGCGGCTTGAGATCAAAAGAAAACGAAAGTAGCCCGAAATTAGGGGGAATAAAACTCCAAGAAAAGAAATTTTTTTGTACATAGAGGATGACATACGGGTCCCAAGGCGGCAGGGGAACAAAAGAAAAAGGAAATAGCCAAAAATCAGAGGGGTGAAAAAAAAAATCCAAGAAAAAAGAAACTTTTAGAGTTCATAGTTCATAGAGGATGACATGCGGGTCCCATGAGGCAGCAGCGTCCTCAACGTTTCCAAGGCGGCACACAGGACCAAAAGAAAAAGGATGTACCCCTGCTGGGCCTTTTGATCAAAAAATAATCCAAGATAAGGAAGATATAAATTGGGGCTGCCTAGCCATCTGGGCCTTCTAACCTGCTGGACGTCTTTTGACTCGTACAATTTCAGCCCACTCCAAAACAAGAAAGTCCTATGCTTCGCAAAAACAAAACAAAAACAAGGAGATTCATATTAGTTCGTTTATGTAAAAATAAAGATTTAATTTATCCGTTTGTAATAGCTCAGAGCGAAATACACTTTTTATTGTCTGCAAAATAATCAAGATATCACATGTTTCTTGTACGGGGAGGCTGACATCGGGACCCATGAGCCAGCAGTGTCGTCAAAGTTTTAAAGGCGGCAGGGGATCGAAAGAAAAAATAAATCAAAAATCAGTTGGTAAAAAAACGAAGAAAAGAAACATTTATCGTTCTGAGAGGATGACATGCGGGACCCATGTGGCAGCAGCATCCTCAACGTTTCCAAGGCAGCACGGGATCCAAAAAAAAAGGCAAAATAGCCAGAAATTAGGGGTCAAAATAACTCCAAGAAAAGAAAGGTTTATCGTCCATAGAGGCTGACATGTGGGACCCATTAGCGAGCAGATTCTTCAACGTTCAAAGGCGGCAGGGGATCAAAAGAAAAAGGAAGTAGCCAGAAATTAGGTGTAAAAAATAACTCCAACAATGGAAACTTTTATTGTTCATAGAGGATGACATGCGGGACCCATGAGCCAGCAGCTTCCTCAACGTTTCAAAGGCGGCATGGGATCGAAAGAAAAGGCAAGTGACCAAATATCAGAGCCAAAAAATCCAAGAAAAGAAAGTTTTATAGTACATAGAGGATGACATGCGGGTCCCATTTTGCAAAGAAATTGTATCACCGTTTGAGAGGCGGCAGGGGATCGAAAGAAAAAGGCAAGTGACCAAATATGAGGTGCCAAAAATAATCAAAGAAAAGAAAGTTTTCAACGTTTCAAAGGCGGCAGGGATCAAAAGAAAATGAAGTAGCCGTAAATTAGGGGTCAAAAATAACTCCAAGAAAGGAAACTTTTATTGTTCATACAGGATGACATGCGGGACCCAAGCGCCAGCAGCCTTCCTCAACGTTTCAAAGGCGGCATGAGATCGAAAGAAAAAGGCAGGTGACCAAATATCAGACCCGAAAATAATCCAAGAAAAGAAATTTACTGTACATAGAGGATGACATGTGGGACCCATTTTGCACAGACCAAAAGAAAAATGAAGTAGCCGTAAATCGTGGGGTGAAAAAATCCAAGAAAAGAAAGATTTCAATTGGGCTGCATCTGGACATCCGGGCCTTCGAACTATCCTCGCCGGGCCTTTTGACTCGTACAATTTCAGCCCACTCCAAAACAGGAAAGTTCGGTTTTTTCTCAAAAAAAAAAGGAAAGTCCTATGCTTCGCAAAAACAAAAAACAAGGACACTCAACATATAAGTTTGTTTATGTAAAAATGAAGATTTAATTTATCCATTTGCAATAGCTCGTGAGCGAAATACACTCGTTTATTGTCCGGAAAATAATCAAGATATCACATGTTTCTTGTAATGGGGAGGTCGACATCGGGGACCCATGAGCCAGCAGCTTCCTCAACGTTTCAAAGGCGGCAGGCGTTCAAAAATAAAATAAAAAACTAAAAATCAGTTGGTAAAAAAATCCAAGAAAATAAAATATTTATCGTTCGAGAGGATGACATGCGGGACCCATGAAGCGCAAAGATCCTAACGTTTCCAAGGCGGCAGGGATCAAAAGAAAAAAGGAAATAGCCGTAAATTAATTAGGGGTAAAAAATAAATCCACCAAAGGAAACTTTTATTGTTCATAGAGGATGACATGTGGGACCGACTCCGCCAACAAATGGGCCCTCATCGTTTCAAAGGGGGCAGGGGATCAAAAGAAAAAGGCAAATAGCCGTAAATTAGGGTCAAAAATAACTCCAAGAAAGGAAACTTTTATTGTTCGTAGAGGATGACATGGGGGACCCATGAGCCAGCAGCTTACTCAACGTTTCAAAGGCGGCATGAGATCGAAAGAAAAAAACGCAAGTGACCAAATATGAGGTGCCAAAAATAATCCAAGATTTATTGTAAATAGAGGATGACATGCTGGTCGCATTTTGCAAAGAGCGGTCTCAATGTTTGAAATGCGGCTTGAGATCAAAAGAAAAAGAAAGTAGCTAGAAATTAGGGGTCAAAAAAATCCAAGAAAAGAAAGTTGATGGACATAGAGGTTGACATGCGGGTCCCATGTGCCAGCAGCTTACTCAACGTTTCAAAGGGGCCAGGGGATCAAAAGTAAAAGGCAAATAGCCAAAAATCAGAGGGTGAAAAAAATCCAAGAAAACAAACTTTTATAGCACATAGAGGATGACATGCGGGTCCCATGAGCCAGTAGGTTCCTCAACGTTTCAAACGTGGCATGATATCGAAAGAAAAAGGCAAGTGACGAAATATCAGGAGCCAAAAATAATTCAAGAAAAGAAACTTGATTGTACATAGAGGATGACATGCGGGTCCCATGTGTAAGCAGCTTACTCAACGTTTCCAAGGCGGCAGGGCATCAAAAGAAAAAAGGAAATAGACAAAAATCAGAGAGTGAAAAAAACCATAGAAAATAAACTTTTATAGCACATAGAGGATGACATGCGGGTCCCATGAGCCAGCAGGTTCCTCAAAGTTTCAAACGTGGCATGAGATCGAAAGAAAAAAACGCAAGTGACCAAATATCAGGAGCCAAAAATAATCCAAGAAAAGAAAGTTTTATAGTACATAGAGGATGACATGCGGGTCCCATTTAGCAGGATGTTCATCATCTTTTCAAACGTGGCATGAGATCGAAAGAAAAAGGCAAGTGACCAAATATCAGGAGCCAAAAATAATTCAAGAAAAGAAACTTGATTGTACATAGAGGATGACATGCGGGTCCCAATTAGCAGCAGCGGTATCACCGTTTGAGAGGATGCACGGGATCGAAAGAAAAATGCAAGTGACCAAATATCAGGAGCCAAAAATAATCCAAGAAAAGAAATTTTATTGTACGTAGAGGATGACATGCGGGTCCCATTTTGCAGCAGCGGTCTCAACGTTTCCAAGGCGGCACAGAACCAAAAGAAAAATGAAGTAGCCAGAAATCAGGGGGTGAAAAAAATCCAAGAAGAAAGATTTCAATTAGGCTGCATCTGGACATCTGGGCTTTCGAACTATCCTGCTTGGCCTTTTGACTCGTACAATTTCAGCCCACTCCAAAACAGGAAAGTTCAGAATTTTCTAAAAAAACAGGAAAGTCCTATGCTTCGCAAAGACAAAAAAACAAGGAGATTCAACATATAAGTTTGTTTATGTAAAAATAAATATTTAATTATCCGTTTGAAATAGTTCAGAGCGCAATACATTGTTTATTGTCTGCAAAATAATCAAGATATCATATGTTTCTTGTACGGGGAGGCTGACATCGGGGACCCATGAGCCAACAGCGTTGTCAACGTTTTAAAGGCGGCAGGGGATGGAAAGAAAAAATAAACCAAAAATCTGTTGGTAAAAAATCCAAGAAAAGAAACATTTTCGTTCTGAGAGGATGACATGCGGGACCCATGAGGCAGCAGCATCCTCAGCGTTTATTGTTCATAGAGGTTGACATGTGGGACCCGTGAGCCAGCGGCGTCCTCAACGTTTTAAAGGCTGCAGGTGATTGAAAGAAAAAATAAGCCAAAAATCGTTTGGTCAACAAAATCCAAGAAAATAAACATTTACCGTTCTGAAAGGATGACATGCGGGACCCATGAGGCAGCAGCATCCTCAACGATTCCAAGGCGGCAGGGGAAATATCCAGAAATTAATTAGGGGTTCAAAATAAATCCATCAAAGGAAACTTTTATTGTTCATAGAGGATGACATGTGGGACCGACCTGCCAACAGCGTCCTCATCGTTTCAGAGGGGGCAGGAGATCAAAAGAAAAAGGCAAATAGCCAGAAATTAGGGGTAAAAAATAACTCCAAGAAAGGAAACTTTTATTGTTCGTAGAGGATGACATGCGGGACCCATGAGCCAACAGCTTACTCAACGTTTCAAAGGCGGCATGAGATCGAAAGAAAAAGGCAAGTGACAAAATATCAGGAGCCAAAGATAATCCAAGAAAAGAAACTTTATTGTACGTAGAGGATGACATGCGGGTCCCATTTAGCAGCAGCGGTCACAACGTTTCAAATGCGGCTTGAGATCAAAAGAAAAAGAAAGTTGATTGTACATAGAGGATGACATGCGGGTCCCATGAGTCAGCAGCTTACCCAACGTTTCCAAGGCGGCAGGGGATCAAAAGAAAAAGGAAATAGCCAAAAATCAGAGGGTGAAAAAAAATAAACTTTTATAGCACATAGAGGATGACATGCGGGTCCCACGAGCCAGCAGGTTCCTCAACGTTTCAAACGTGGCATGAGATCGAAAGAAAAAGGCAAGTGACCAAATATGAGGAGCCAAAAATAATTCAAGAAAAGAAAGTTTTATAGTACATAGAGGATGACATGCGGGTCCCATTTAGCAGCAGCGGTATCACCGTTTGAGAGGCGGCAGGGGTTCAAAAGAAAAAAGAAATTGCCAAAAATCAGAGGGTGAAAAAAAATCCAACAAAGGAAACTTTTATAGCACATAGAGGATGACATGCGGGTCCCATGAGCCAGCAGGTTCCTCAACGTTTCAAACGTGGCATGAGATCGAAAGAAAAAGGCAAGTGCCCAAATATGAGGTGCCAAAAAAAACTCCAAGAAAAGAAAGTTGATTGCTCATAGAGGATGACATGCGGGTCCCATTTAGCTGCAGCGGTCTCACTGTTTGAGAGGCGGCAGGGGATCGAAAGAAAAAGGCAAGTGACCAAATATCAGGAGCCAAAAATAATTCAAGAAAAGAAAGTTTTATAGTCCATAGAGGATGACATGCGGGTCCCATTTAGCAGCAGCGGTATCACCGTTTGAGAGGCGGCAGGGGATCGAAAGAAAAAGGCAAGTGACCAAATATGAGGTGCCAAAAAAAAATCCAAGAAAAGAAAGTTTTATAGTACATAGAGGATGACATGCGGGTCCCATTTAGCAGCAACGGTATCACCGTTTGAGAGGCGGCAGGGGATCGAAAGAAAAAGGCAAGTGACCAAATATGAGGTGCCAAAAAAAATCCAAGAAAAGAAAGTTTTATAGTACATAGAGGATGACATGCGGGTCCCATTTAGCAGCAGCGGTATCACCGTTTGAGAGGCGGCAGGTTATCTAAAAAAAGGCAAGTGACCAAATATGAGGTGCCAAAAAAAACTCCAAGAAAAGAAAGTTGATTGCACATAGAGGATGACATGCGGGTCCCATTTAGCAGCAGCGGTCTCAACGTTTCCAAGGCGGCAAGGGATCAAAAGAAAAAGGAAGTAGCCGTAAATCGGGGGTCAAAAAAATCCAAGAATAGAAAGAATTTTGGTTCATAGAGGATGACATGCGGGACCCATGATCCTGCATCGTAAACGGCTCGATCGGAAAACGTTGAACGAGATGGCGCGATCGAGAAAAAAAACAATGCCAGAGAGGCTGCCATCTGGGCCCTACATCCCTCGGCGGTGCGGATTTGCGTTGACTCGGCCGGCGAACCCGAGATTTCGAGATGCACCACGTCCCGGGCCACCATACGCGACGTTTTGGCCGCTTTCGTCGGGCTAGGTGGCCTCAAAAACGAGAAAAAAAAGTTTTGACATGCACCACGGAGGGACCCAAAATCGTCGGCCATGGTACACCAGCAACCACGGCGCGACTTCAACTTCGTCGGCCATGGCAACTTTTCTTGTAGTGTAGGATTTAGGGTTTTAGGGTTCTCACATGAAATGATAAGGTTATAGTTTTATTCGATATAGAATTACGGTTTCCTATTTGTGATGCAATTCTTAAGGTAATAACTTGGTGGTAAAACTGAAGTTATTAATAACTTTGAAATAAAAATAATAATGGACTTAGCATTTTATTATTTTTAGAAGATTAATAATTAAGACAAATTTTATCTAGGTTTAAATCCCTCTAATAAGGATTTAATAAGATAATAATAAAATAAAATTAGTTTTGGTGTTTTCTGTATTTACTTTATGTTTTTTATTTAATTTAGAAATATTTCCTAATTATTGGATTTTAATTGAATTTAAAATAAAAGAAAAGACTTAAACAATAAGGGCTAAACAATTAAATTTTTATTTTAAATAAAACTTTATTATTATATTTTATTTGGATAGAGTTTATTTTTATGAAAATTTTGGTATCTTATTATATTTTTCTGAGTTGAAATGAATTTTGTATAATTTGGCAAATTTACAGCAATTTTTTTGAATTTTGAATTTAACACTAAATACTAACTATACCCGGACATATCTACCCACTGCCACTGACTGGCTACCACGTGGCTTTGACCAAGGTCAAAATTGGGGAGGTGACTGAGACACGGTGGCCGTCGGGAAATTGGCAACGGCGGCGAGGCTCCGGGCTATCTACGAGCGCGTGCTGATGCTCTTGAGACTCAACGCGACATGGGGAACCTAACTGTGGTGGTGCCACCCACTATTGGTCGCCGGAGCTTGCTCGATGGAAAGGCCGAGCGGCGGCACTTGTAGGTACACGACGGTGGCATGATATAGAGAGCTAGGGAGGGTGTGGAGTGGTCCACGAGGAGCAGAAGCTCACCACGAACGCGTAGGAGTGCTCAATCGAGGTAGAGGTGGCCGGACGGCTCCTCCACGGTCGACGGAGATGGTGGCCGGGGCGGAGAAGAAGTGCTCGGAGCGGTCGATTCCGGGCACCCCCGACAGATTCCTTTGACGAGGATGGTCAGAGCGTCGAGGCGAGGTGGATGCTGGCGCGCTAGGGTTTCGGTATTTCGCGCGATTGGAACGAAGAGGGGTCAGAGAGAGGGCTTCATCGCGTTTTATACTATCTCCTGCGTGCGCTGGCGGTCAACAACGGCGGCGGTGACCACGTGACGTGTCTCGCCTCGTCGCGGTGTCGTCCTCCTATTCCTACGAGAAAGGAGAAGACGAAGACGATGACCACTTCCTCGCTGGAAGGATAACGATGGGGTTTCTAAGCTGGGCTGGCGTTGGGCTGTTCCTTGGGCCAGTGCAGGTGGGCTTCTGCAGATTTTATTGCTCTTCCTTATTAAATTCATTTATGTTTGTATGATTTTAATTATGTGAATATTTACAAATTGCATTAAATATGTTTATTAGATCATGTTATTATTTTATATTACCTTGCAATTAAATAATTCATGAAGTAAAGCTTGTTAGATAGTGTCTTATTTGAAAGATGATTTCAGGGTATTATTTCATGTGCCCAATATTTTTAAGGTATTGGAAATTAAGTTTAGTTTATTCCCAGGACTATTGATATTACCTTCTTAAGTATTGGATTTGAATGATTAGAGTAGATCTTACTCCTCTCAGGAGACTTTTATTTGTTTGGAAACAATAGTTTGGTGTGCCTAAATATGCATGGTTTGAATGGTAGGTTGAGTATTTTATCCAACACTTTGGATTTGAATGTAGAATGTAGATCTAAGCTTGATCAATTAATCATCTCACATATACTTGATTTTAGGGCATGGCCTTAGGGTTTTACTTGTGATCACTATGTAATAGAGACTTTATATTTGAAAGGTGAACATAGGTTCTATGTGGGTATGATCTGGGTTTAGCTTATATTTTACTATTTGAAACATAAGTGGAATATAGAGGTGGTCTAGGGTTTAGTCTCCCCTATCAATGATAATATGGTCACTTGCCTAATATTTTGCTCACATGGTTGCTAAAGACTTGAGAATGGGTTTTATCTCTTACAAGTTGACTACTACTATTATCTTTAATATAGCTTTGAAATATCTAGAGTGGCTGTGGTTCTCATCATGGTGGCCTTTGGTTATAAGGATGAATGGTTATTCACACCACATTAAGTATAGGGTTTGGCACTAAGGTTTTCTTATGTTCATTAATTGAGGAACATGTAGAATATAGATGTGGTGTATGATTCTACTTATGATCACCAATTAATTCGCAAGTTAAGGTTGGAATATGTACTTATATATCTCCAGAGCATGATCATGCATTTGACATGATCAACTCACTACTCACTAACTTCTCTCTAAGATACTCCTTTCATTACACCATTCTAGGCTCTTAGGGTTTTATAATCAACACCCACTTTGTTGTGATCATGGGCTGGATTCTAAGGGTATTGCTAGTGAGGTATGGTTCTCTCCTCCAGGATCAAGTGCTTGATAAATTTGTTTGTATGTAACACTTTAGTCTGAGATCTCTTATAGGAATGGATTATTCTAGCATTTATGGTGTACTCACGAGATCTCTTTAGATACCTAGACTAAGGCTCTACTTGTCTAACTAAGTTGGATTAGTATCTTCCTCAGTTCATCAACTCATGGATATGGTCTTATTCCATTTGATCCTAGATCATCTCAACACTCCAAGGTGAGATGGTTTATCTCCTAATTAATACTTTAATTCAAGGGTTGTCCTTGCTTCTTTAATATGTATAGCTAAGGTTGATATGATTGGTTTATCTCACTTGGGAATGACTTAAATAATACCCTAAGGTTATGCTCCAAAGATAATGATGTGATCATCAAGATCTATGGTTAACATTAATGGGTTCTCTCTTTAGGAAATGTCTTGAATAACACCCTACGGTTCTTCTTAAAGAGAATTATGTGAGCATATATATTCAAGGGCTTTAGCTCAAGTGTTGGCATTGCTTTGCTTCTCTAATAGATACCTCTTTCTTCTCTAGGTTTTAATATATATTAATTTGGATAGATAAGAATAGAATAAGAGAAACAAGAGAACAATACTAGTGTTGATCTCCTTGTCATGAATCCAAGAATGAAGTGGAATGAATACCATGAGGTCCATGGTAAGAACATAGATTACTTTAAGACATGGAAGAGATAAGTCAAGAAGTTTCTCCATTTTATTGTTACTTGATTTTCAGTTGAATAGGTGTTCATATGTTATGGCAAGGAATACCATATTATGATCTTTTATAAGATCAAGTAGTTGATCCTTGATTAATGTGTTGGTCCACGGGAGTAGTTGTGGACCGATGACGACACCCTTTGCCGCATTGCACCATCCACGGCGACCTTTACGAAAGGAGCAATGGCCACGCCTCTTCACGCAGGGCTTGATCGCCTCCAGCCTCGACGTGCATCATGGTTTCTGTCACCATCTTTTTCATTATCTTCACGTGGTATGTCTCGTAGAGGGATCTGCCCGACATCTCCTGGAGCCTGGTGCGGACTCCTCGCGAGGGAAACTCGCGAAGGCTTCAGCCTCGCTTCTGGAAAGGCCAAGTGTTGACTTCCTCGCGAGGGGTTCCTTGCAAGAGGCTTCATATCGTGAAGCCAAAAGACTTCGTGTTGGGAGAAATCCCTCGAGGCTTGTATCCGGGCTGCCGTACGGGCCCAACAGCAGGTGGACCGTGGTACCCCCGGTGCCACTACACCGACACTAACCGATCACGTTCTAGATCCAAAGAATCTTAGCATTGTAACTTGTAAGTCAATTGACTAACTGGAAGGCCTATCATTGACTCCTCACGCTGAACAAACCATTCTTGCTATAGCACCAAAAGACGACATTTCAATCGGCTCAACCTAGACTTTTTTTTACATGGACAACAAACTTCATTCATAGAGGTGGTATACTATGTCTACTTTTACAGATGTGATAGTAAAAAAATAATAATTGAAGAATGACAAAAGTGCATTTCAAGTGACATACAAGTATGGTATCCAAAGTTCGAAGGTTCCCATCTTCAAGAGAATTTTCTTATGAGATTCGTTTTAGAAGGTCAAGATGATTATTTTCTAACATCCCACTCCTTTTACATATGAGTAAGTCCGGCCAACAGTAGTGTCCAAATTGATTTTGAAACATGCATCTTCTTTTTTAGATTAATCATTGTCTCGTTGAACATCCTTATATAGTTGCTCGATGTTAGAAAAAATAAAACATGCGTTTGATAGTGCGCCTAGTGACAAGGTATCGACTTGTCAATGCCTACAGATTGTAGGCTAGGGTTTTAGCAGGAAGTAGAGGGCAAGTAGATCTCGAGGGTTCAGCCGGAAAAGTACTCGACTGCTAGAAAATTAGGGTTACGTTGACAATGAAATCGATCATCTCTTTGTCCTTCGACTCCCCCTTATATAGGAGACGGAGCCGAAGGTTTCGTGATGTACAAGTTACAGAAACCGGGAGACTCTTTGAGTTCATCCTGTAATAATTACAAGTCCTATTCCTAATACAACTCTGTCTTTCCAAAACTATCTCTTAATTGAGCTTCCGAGCTTCATAAACTTCGGGTCGTGGGCCTTCAGTAAACCCTGGGTACCTTCTTCGGCAAGCCCATTGGGGATGCCTATGTCAGTAGCCCCCGAGATTTTGCTTGAATCGAAGAATCAGGGAAAATCTAAATCTTTACAATTATCATATGATTCCTTCGAGTCAATAAATAAATTTCATAAAACGATCATATGTTGTACAGGGATAACGGTAGTTGGGGCTGATTCATCTCACGGATCAGGTACCATTTAACTGCTCTTGTGAAAATCCTGCAAAAACCTACTTCAAGATCACGTCCCTGGACATGATCTCGGGATACTGGCATAATTCTACATGTGCCGCTTAAGGTCTTACCAGATGCCGAATTCCAGTTATGTTTTATCGGGTACCTAACGCGTCCATTAGGATTTTTGTTCGCATCTGTTGATACGGAAAAAGTAGCAAAACGCATTTAGAGGCGATGCCACGCCGCACGGGATGGATCCCGGGGTCTTACCCTCGCAAAATTCTGCGGCATTCAGAGATTAAATCGCGACTGAGGCGCTCTGAGAATATATCGTCGAGTGCCTTTTTCGGCTGCTGGAATAGCACATTTATTCGAATCAATGGATTACTTGTATTTTGTCTATCTTGTCCTCCCGATGGGAGTACATGAAGAGTTATTCCATAACTCAAAATATGCTCACCATGACTTCTTCAATTTTATCGGGTACGCGAACAGCGTTTCCGATGGGAGTAGCCCCTGAGGCTACAACCAAGTGCTTGTACTTGGTTGTAGGCTCACCTTTTTAGTATTGCTGTCACTATATTGTCAGCTTCAACTCTTATCTTTTAATGGGTGCGCGACCAGCTCTCCCGATGGGAGTAGCCCCCGAGGCTACAATCGAGTATTTATGCTTGGCTGTAGGCTCATTTTGCCTTATTTTTGAACAACTCTATATTGTTATCATCCGCCTTACCCTCTTATCAGAAGTATAAACAATACTTCTGATAAGAGTAGCCCTCGAGCATATGAGCAGATGCTTGTATTTGATCACTGGCTCTCATCTTTTCTTTCTTGACATACTCGAAGTTTCCCTGTCGATATTCTTGATAAAGCTACCCGAAATTCTCTCTTGAATGACGTTGTTGCGGATGATAACTGTAAGCTAATGTTTGTCTTTTTTGCACCCACTCCAATGATACTCCTTTAAAAAGTAGCCCCCGAGCATTTGAATAAAAACTTGTATTTGATCAAAGGCTCTCGAAGTTACCAATGATGCTCCTCCGCCGCCAATCCTCAAAACACTGCAGTCGAAGTTTTTCCTTAAAGTGACATCATCGCTGACGATGGCCACGATCACTGTATCGGGAAAACGCGAGTTCTATCCTGTCACGGATTTGTAGGCCCGAAAGTCTGTGGTTTTTGACACGTTACGCAAGTGGGGGACACACATCCTCAGCTTTTTCTAGCACGCGAACTGTGGCGCCTATTTAGTTACCTTCAAGTAAAAATACTTTTTTACCCCTGGACACACGTGTAGGGCATCAAATCCGTTCTCCCACCATCCAACGGCGCGACGTTTCGCTGGCTTGCTGTAAATAGTCTTCTTCTTCCTCCTGCGCCCCCCTTCGCTGCGCCGCGCTCATATCCTCTCTCCGTCCAAAAACTTCCATTGCAACCAAACAAGCTCCCGCGCTCTTCCTCATCCTCAATATCTCTAGCACCAACGTTGATGCCACCGCGGGCGAGGCTCACCAAGCACACCACCCCCGAAGCAAGCATGGTGTCACCAGATCTGGAGGTTTCCGAGTGGGAGAGATCCAAGATCTCAAACCAAGACGCGAACCTGATGAAGAAGCTTGGCTTGATGAAGGAGGGAGCGCTGATTTTCCCCAGTGAAGAAAGCTTCCCAACGCCCCCCATCCAACATCAGGTAACCTTCGGTCTCTCCGCTCCTATCCATGAATTCCTTCGTGGACTGCTCTTTGTGTGTGGGCTACAGCTACACCAGCTAACTCCCAATTCTATCGTTCATATTTCTATCTTTATCACCCTCTGCGAGTGCTTTATCGGGACCCAACCTAATTGGGCCCTGTGGAAACGCATTTTCTGCATTCGCCGCAACAGCTCGCACAACATCGCCTATAATATAGGTGGTTTTGTTATCTGTGTCCGTCCCGACGTCGATTATTTTGACGTCAAATTTCCCGACTCCGTCCAAGGGTCGCGCAGGAGATGGCTATACGTCTACGAGGAATGCTCTGAATCGCAGGAATACAACATCGCACCCTTTGATTGTAGCGTAAAAATTCGTTGGTGCCGATCCTGGGATGCAGAAGCCACCGAAGAAGAAAAAATGGCGATAGATGCGCTGATGAAACGCATCCATGAGCTGCAGAATACCCGAGGCAAATAATTGTCGGGTATTCAGATTACTGCGCATTTCCTTAGGATTAGGGTGCAGCCTCTGCAGGCTCGCAAAAACCCTCTGTGGCTGTATGCTGGCGAGAAAGACGTCGACCACATATCCAAAGATCTCTCTGTGAAGGATTTGGAAAAGCTTGTCCGACGTGTCTCGTCGTTAAGCAAGAAAGATTCAGTTCCATCTTCTTGCCGAGTAGAGCCGTACACCAGCGCCAATCCCCTTCCCAAGGTAAATGACTTTGCCTCTCGCAATTATGTTTTTTCGACTGCCATCTTGCGCAAATTGTCTTCCCGAGTTTTTATTGTTTCGACTACTATCTTGCTGAACTTTCTGTTGATGATTTTCTTCTTCAGAAACATCAAGTTTTATCCTCCCTACCTCCCCTTCCTGAAGGTGGGGAGGTCGATGAACGTACCGTCGTTACTGACGATGCGCAGGGTACTTCTCGCCCTGAGAGCGAAGTCTTAGGATCTCAAAAAATCGCGGCTTCCTCTGAAAGAGATACTGAATCCGATGCTTCCGAGTCGGTACATTCTCTCCCTTCCGCTGTTTCCCCAAAGAACAAGAGGAAAAGGGGTGACGTCGAAGACTCCGACACCTCTAAGCCCGGCGTATCACATGCCGAAGAAACTGCTCCCGAGGAGGAGGAGGAGGCCTTCAAGCCTTACGAGGATGCTCTTGTTAGCTCGTAAGCTACCCGAATTTCTTTTCCTTTTTTGCATATTGTTTGTACACTTTGTCATACTATCTTTTGTGGACAGTGGCGAAGAAGAAGAACCCGTTGCCAATGTGACTGCTCCCACGAGCACGTCGCAAACTTTAGTTCTTTCGGAGACTCGCCGTGCAACATAGAAAACCTCGCCTCCTCATCCGCACTTGGAAACGTCGACTCCAACCGCCAGCCCCCGAGCCCCCTCGCCAAAGAGGGCGAGGACTGAACTTGGCGAGGAACTAGGCTTGTTAGCCGGGAGTTCAACGACGCCTCCTCTAGATGATGTAAGTACCCTTTGCTGCTATTTTCTATTACTTGTCGAGTTTCACTGTTTTGAACTTTCCTCTTGTTTTTCCCCGATAGCCTCTTATGAAGCACTTCATCAGCCTCGGTACTCAATTTATTGGGTACCGAGTACACTGTCGAGAGTTTGAAAGGTACGTCTTTATTTTTTCTAGAAGGAAACTATATTGCTGGCTGTCTCACCGTTCTTGCCTTGTTTTCTTCCACTAGATGCTCATGCGAAAGCTAATAAGCGCGCCGATGATCTCGCTCTCAAGCTAGAGCAAAGTGAAAAAGCTCGCGAGAAGGCTGAACAAGATGCTGCCCTGTTGGAGAACTTCAAAAAAGACTCCACCAAGCTGAAACCTCCTTAAGCGAGAATATAACTCAACAAACTGCTCGTGAGGAAGATGTCATTGGCCGCCTGGATTCACAGAATCGGCGCTTTGTCAGTAAGTTAATTAATCCCTTTGCTCGGATCCCTTCCAAGATTAGCTCTCCCTGTATTTAATGATAACCCAAATTTTGTTTCAGCGGGAAAGATGATTCAAGATTTTGAACTTGAAAGGACTGAAGGGGACCGTCTTCTCGACCCCCTTTCTCTCCTTGAAATTCATGGGGATCTGGCGCGCCGAAGTATTGCTGATGCGCGAACTGCATTTACGCGCCTTTTTCCCTACTCCTTCCCGAAGAAAAGCGCGCCAGAGCCCTTCTCTGAGCTTGCGAAGTGTTATATTCCTGAAGAAGATCTTGGGTTGGCTTTCCGGTAGGAAAACCTGAAGATTGGCGTCGAAGGCACCATAGCTTTGGTTGCCGAGAGCCAGCAAAGCGTCGACTGGGCGAAAGCTGGTGAGACGAAGAAGATCAACAAGGAGAGGTGGCAAACTTTGATCAAGGGGCTTCCAAGCCGCATTCGAAGAAGATC
The DNA here is from genome assembly GCF_019359855.2 of Lolium perenne. Taxonomy (NCBI): domain Eukaryota; kingdom Viridiplantae; phylum Streptophyta; class Magnoliopsida; order Poales; family Poaceae; genus Lolium; species Lolium perenne. The sequence goes on from NC_067245.2 coordinate 52,337,595, forward strand.
CTCTCCTTCCTCGGATACAAGCCAGCTACTCCCTCCAGTTCTGCCAAGCCGGAGGTCAAGTAGACCATCTTGTCTCTATTTTTTCTATTTCCTCTTCTTTTGATGCTGTCGCCTTAGTAGTGTCTTGCGGCAGCCTGCCATTGGTTCAATAGGAACCAATTCTTGTAATGAACGTGTAAATATCCGAATGATTAATGGAATGCTATTTTGCAAAGTGATTGATGTCGGGATTTTCTTTGTAGTTGGTTTTTGACAACTATACCGCGATACCTCGTTCTTCGGATGCTTTGCCCGCTTCCTCCTACTTGAGGAAAACTTCCACTGATGATTTCGTTGAAGATTCCTCGAATGCTAATCCTTTACGGGACTTGGATGAACTTCGACAACAACTTCAGTCGATGAAAAAATAAACACTTGTAGTGATGGAACAACTTCGAAAATCATCGGAAAGGGAAAAATTGCTCTTCAGCAAGCTCAAGAAGCCTTAACTTTAAAAGAGGATGCGGTCACTGAGGCTGCACAGGCTGCTTCTCGAGAGGATTATGTGCTTGACTTGATGACTGATGACCCACAAGTATAGGGGATCGCAACAGTCTTCGCGGGTAGTATAACCCAATTTATTGATTCGACACAAGGGGAGACAAAGAACACTTGGAAGCCTTAACAGCGGAGTTGTCAATTCAGCTGCACCTGGAAACAGACTTGCTCGCAAGAGTTTATCAGTAGTAACAGTTTTATAGCAAGCAGTAGGTGAAATAACAAGAGCAGATAAGAGACAGCAATAGTGATTATAGTAAACAGCAGGATTAAAATACTGTAGGCACGGGGACGGATAACGGGCGTTGCATGGATGAGAGAAACTCATGTAACAATCATAGCAGGGCATTTGCAGATAATAATAAAACGGTGTCCAAGTACAAAGCAATCAATAGGCATGTGTTCCAATTATAGTCGTACGTGCTCGCAATGAGAAACTTGCACAACATCTTTTGTCCTACCAGCCGGTGGCAGCCGGGCCTCAAGGGAATCTACTGGATATTAAGGTACTCCTTTTAATAGAGTACCGGAGCAAAGCATTAACACTCCGTGAACACATGTGATCCTCACATCACTACCATCCCCTCCGGTTGTCCCGATTTCTGTCACTTCGGGGCCATTGGTTCCGGACAGCGACATGTGTATACAACTTGCAGGTAAGACCATAAACAATGAATATCATGATGAAACAATAACATGTTCAGATCTGAGATCATGGCACTCGGGCCCTAGTGACAAGCATTAAGCATAACAAGTTGCAACAATATCATCAAAGTACCAATTACGGACACTAGGCACTATGCCCTAACAATCTTATGCTATTACATGACCAATCTCATCCAATCCCTACCATCCCCTTCGGCCTACAGCGGGGGAATTACTCACACATGGATGGGGGAAGCATGGCTGGTTGATGGAGAGGCGTCAGTGATGATGATGGCGATGATCTCCTCCAATTCCCCGTCCCGGCGGAGTGCCAGAACGGAGACTTCTGGCTCCCGAGACGGAGTTTCGCGATGTGGCGGCGTTCTGGAGGCTTTCTGGCGACTTCGACTTCTCTCCATGCGTTTTTAGGTCGAAGGCAATAAGTAGTCCGAAGGAGGGTGTCGGAGGCCAACCGATGCCGCCACACCATAGGGCCGCGCGGGCCCCTCCTGGGCCGCGCCGGCCTATGGTGTGGGGCCCTCAGGCCTCCACCTGGCTTGTCCTTCTGGCTCCGCCAATATTCTGTGAAAATAGGGCCTTCTGCATAAATTCCGAGGATTTTCCTGAAAGTTGGATTTCTGCACAAAAACGAGACACCAGAACAGTTTTGCTGAAAACAGCGTTAGTCCGTGTTAGTTGCATCCAAAATACACAAATTAGAGGCAAAACAATAGCAAAAGTGTTCGGGAAAGTAGATACGTTTTGGACGTATCAACTCCCCCCAAGCTTAGCTTATTGCTTGTCCTCAAGCAATTCAGTTAACAACTGAGCGATAAAAGAACTTTCACGAACACATTTGCTCATATGATGTATATATTCTCATGCTATGGCTAAAGCTTAGGCAGTTCATAATAAGATGCATGCAAATAAGATCATCTAACAGCTATGTCAATCATGGAGAGGTACCAACAATTAATAATAAGCACCATGAATCACGTATATAAGCAGGATTGCAATGTTCATAAGAGAGTATGATAAAGTGGTATCTCGCTTGCCCGTATTTGATCGGCAAAACATAAATGCCCAGGCATCTCTGAAGTTCATAGAAAGACTAGAAGTAGTGATTGTCAAAGATAAAAGCATCAAAGTTATACCACAATCAATCATATTTTGAGACAAGCATATTATACTAAGAATGACAGTTGTGCTCTCAAGATAGTGCTCAAAGAAAGAATGGAGACACAACACAAAAGTAAAAGATTGACCCTTCGCAGAGGGAAGCAGGGATTAACATGCGCTAGAGCTTTTCATTTTTTAAACAGGAGTAAAATTATTTTGAGAGGTGTTTGTTGTTGTCAACGAATGGTAATGGGTACACTAACTACCTCGCCAACCGGACTTCCAAGAGCGGCTCCCATGAATTATTTTTATGTTTGTGTGGCACTCCTTCCAACCTTCTTTTCACAAACCATGGCTAACCGAATCCTCGGGTGCCTGCCAACAATCACATACCATGAAGGAGTGCCTTTTTATTTTAGTTTTATTATGATGACACTCCCCCCAACCTTTGCTTACACAAGCCATGGCTAACCGAATCCTTCGGGTGCCGTCCAACGATCACATACCACGGAGGAGTGTCTATTTAAGTTAATTAATTTGGGACTGGGAATCCCATTGCCAGCTCTTTTTGCAAAATTATTGGATAAGAGGATGTGCCACTAGTCCATAATGAAAGTCCGTCAAAAGTAAATGACAAGGTTGAAAGTTAAACACCACATACTTCCTCATGAGCTATGAAACATTAACACAAATTGAGAAGCATTTTGAAGGTTTTAAAGGTAGCGCATGAGAATTTACTTGGAATGGTTTGAAATGCCATGCATAGGTATTTATGGTGGACACTTTGGAACAACTTGGTTTTCAGGTGTTTGGAAGCACGAGCAGCGTTCCCGCTCAGTACAAGTGAAGGCTAGCAATAGACTGGGGAGCGACAAATCAAGAGAGCAAAGAATCGTCATAATCATGCTTGCGGCAAAATAAATTAACGGAGGCATAAAAGTGATACAAGAACTCTGAAGCAATATAAATCATCGAGGCTTAATTGACTTTGGTTCAGTCATATGCATGCGTGAGCATGTGCCAAGTCAATATAAATGAATTATTCAGAGGAGGATACCACAATGCCATACTTACTTATGAATAAAACAATGCAAGCAAACATCCATGACATGCTACTCATATTAATAAATTGGAGCTAAACATGAGAGATCATAAACTACTAGACTTTCTCAAATGACATATACCTCACATGAACCAACTAAGCATGCTCACATGGATGAGTATATGTACAAAAATGAAAACAAATAGAGTTCATACCAGCCTCTCACCACAATCCAATTGTCGTAGATCGTCATTATTGCCTTTCACTTGTGTAGCTTGGATAATATGAAATGAAAACCACGCTCCAGCCACCGAAGACCATTGAACTCATGATGAACTTTACAAACCAAAGAAGAACAGCAAATATTTTTGGTGTTTTTGAATTGGAAACAAGAACAAAAGGAAACAAGCAAACAAAGCAAAATCTTTTTGGGTTTTCTTATAGCAAACTAGCAATAGCAAATAAAGCGAAACAAATGCAAGAAACCAAAACAAACAAATGATGAAGAGAAACAACAGAAATATTTTTGGTCTTTTTGTGTTTTGGGAAAGAAACAAAGCAAAAACAAGAAATGGCAAACTAGGAAAGTCACATAAACACAAAGCAGCAGAAATTCGTCAAACTTGACAGCAGTACAGTACTCGATTTTTAATAAATTCTTCCACTGCTCAAATCGAAAAGTGTTCAACTAATGAAAGTTAGATAACAACCTGGGGAACATGCACAAAAATTGGCTTCGCAAAATACTGTTCTGGCTATTTTTGGCAATTTTTTCGGTAACAGTCCAGAATCTGTTTTTAGGCAGCACTTCCCCAAATATCATCTTCCTCTCATTAGAAAACCACTCAAACAAACTAAACAAGTATATACAAGTATCCAGCAATCATAATATGGAAAGAATGAGTGATGCCGATATACCTCCCCCAAGCTTAGGCTTTTGGCCTAAGTGGAGTTCAACCCCAACGAGGGTCGCTGTTCCTCGCCGGCGGATAATGCATGGCGTAATCATAGTAAGGTTCCTGTGCAGAAGAAAAGCGTGGAGGCTCCACATGCCCAACATGATGATGCGAGGAACTTGCTGCATCAGATGACGAGTCGAGGTGTTCCTCGGCCTCCTTCGTGTTGTCTCTTGCATGATGGCCTCCTCCCTCTATGTGTGCATTCAGTGCACCTTCTGTGACTGACCAATCCTCCCTGGAATCAAGGTTAAATAGAACAGGCGCAGGCAATCTTACTAGTTTTTCAGTTTTCTTAGTTATTCTTCAAACTTCCTTATAAAATGTCATCTTGTAGAACAGGTTACCCAAATTAGATGAATCAGAAACAAATTCATGTTTAATCATAGAGACTATGTCAAGTTTTTCTATGGAAAGTTGAATATCAAGATGATGAGGTTCTACATTATGCAAAGCTAGTAAACAAGAGGCGATGAGACCTCCACAAATTCCACCTTTCTCACGGTTAGTAGCAAGTCTATAAGCTATCAATGCTCCCAAATTATAAGTCTTACTACCTTGCAGTGCAGTAGCTAGAAAAGCTAAATCCTGGATAGATAGTTTACCACCACTCTTTCTAGCAAGAACGCATTTAGTAATGAAATAAGCAAAGTAGCGGATAGCTGGGAGTTGAATGCTAGTGATTTTACCACCATCCTCTGAGAAACTCCTTCCATAACAAATCATCTCGAAGAGGCTTAAGAGCTCTCGCGGCGATCCCCTTATCTTCTCGCATGATCCCCATTGCGGTACTCTAATTGCTGTACAAAAATCATTGAATGGCAAGTTGACAGTTTTATTATAAATCTTATACTGAACCATGGGGTTAGATCGCGACCAATTGAACTTAAAGTCCTGCACAACTGACATAGTCAATTTTGCATATTGGCATGGTTCTCCATCAACAAAATCATTCAACCCTGCACGAGAAATTAGATTCTGAACATCTTCCAATATTCCTGCGCTTCTCATGAAATCTGTGCACGGGTAGTAAGAGGGGTATACTCCCTCTTCACGGTTCACTCTCATGACTTGTTGCACCTCCAATTCTTGTTGGTTTAGTTGATATCTATTCCACTCCATTTTCTGAAATTTTTCAACAAACAATATAAAACTTGATTTGGTGACATATAATCAAGGGGAACTACTATAGGAACTTGCTAGAGTACTAATCATGCATCAAAACTAGTTTATACAACTTAGAACAAGCATGCAAGCTCACTAAACATATTACCTACAGCAGCAAAATATTCAAGATATACTCAACCAAACAAAATTCTACTTGGATAATCGGAGGAGTCACATACCGGAGAGCAAATGTGCCAAATTTCAGACAGAAATCTGGGCTGAGCAAAGAGATCGAAAAATCCTGAGCTCTTGAGCAAAAACGCGAGTGAGAGAAAGCTGGTTCGAGTTTTTTCGGGAGAGAGAAGATTCTGGGAGGAAGAGATGAAGTAGTGGGGCAAAGAGGGGCCCACACCACAGGGTGGCGCGCCCCCCTCCTTGGCCGCGCCGGCTGGTGGGGTGGCCCCCTGGGGTGCCCCACAGGTCATCCTCTGGTGCTCCCAGGTGCCTCTTCGAAAAATAGGACCAACGGTATAATTTTTGTGAATTTTTGAAAACTTTGAAAAATGCGCATTTCTGGGCATTAAGTTTATTATTACTAGCCAGGAAATTTTTTGAAATTTCTAATTAACTAAGAAACTTTGCAAATCAAAAGCGCTACAGCAAATAAGACAAGTGGAGTGAGAAAGAGATGTTGTTTACCTCCTCTATGCATATAAAAGGTATTCGTTAACAAGGTTGATCAAGTCTTGCCACCGAATAATTTTTACATAACATAAGAAGAAATAAACCTCAAATCAATCATGTTACCTTGAATTGTATTGATATGGATCCAATCATAAGATTTTGATAACCTTCTTTAGGCTCATATATAGGACAATCGATAGTTCCAACTTTGATAGTTCTCACATTAGAAATAGTATTGACTCCACATACTTTATCAATCTTCTTGGGGAAATAGACAGTATGCTCCTTATCATCAACATTGAAAGTAACCTTTCCTTTATTGCAATCAATAACAGCTCCTGCGGTGTTAAGAAAAGGTCTCCCAAGAATAATAGACATATTATCATCTTCAGGCATTTCCAACACAACAAAATCAGTTAATATCAAGCAGTTAGTAGTAACTTGAACAGGAGCATCCTCACATATACCAACAGGAATAGCAGTAGATTTATCAGCCATTTGCAAAGATATATCAGTAGGTATCAACTTATCTAGATAAAGTCTCTTATAAAGAGAAAAAGGCATAACACTAACACCGGCTCCCAAATCACATAGAGCAGTTTTAACATAATTATTCTTAATAGAACAAGGAATAGTAGGTATACCTGGGTCGCCCAATTTCTTTGGAACCTTGCCATTGAAAGAGTAATTAGCAAGCATAGTGGAAATTTCCTCATTGGGTATTTTCCTTTTGTTAGTAACAATATCTTTCATATACTTTGAATAAGGAGGCAATTTAATAGCATCAGTCAAAGGGATTTGCAAGAATAAAGGTTTCATCCAATCACAAAATTTATTATAGTGTTCTTCTTCCTTTGATTTTAGTTTCTTAGCAGGAAAAGGCATTTGCTTTTGCACCCAAGGTTCTCTTTTATTACCATGTTTCTTAGCAATAAAATATTCTTTAGTATACTTTTTATTTTTATCATGCTTTTCAGGTTCATCTTCAACCTCTTCTTTATCAGAAGCATCATTCTTATCATTATCATTATCATTATCATTATCATGTTCATTTCCACTTTCAGTTTCAGCATCGGAAATAGAAATACTATTAGGATCATTAACAGGTTCAGAGGATTCTACAACATTTTTATGTTTCTTCTTCTTTTTCTTCTTAGAAGGAGCACTAGGTTCAATGCGTTGAGAATCTTGTTCAATTCTTTTGGGATGCCCTTCAGGATATAGAGGATCCTGGGTAGAGACACCACCTCTAGTTGTTACTTCATAAGCATGTTTCTCTTTAGAATTATTATTTAGCAAGTCATTTTGCACTTTAGTGAGTTGATCAATTTGAGTTTGAATCATTTGAAAATGTTTAACAAGCATCTTAACATCATTGAAGGTTCTCTCCACAATATCATGCAAATTGCTAATAGCTTGAGAATTTTCCATTAGATGATTCTCTACTCTCATATTAAAATTTTCTTGCTTAACAATATAATTATCAAACTCATCTAAGCATTGAGCAGGAGGTTTTGAATACGGAATATCTTCCCTAGTAAAGCGTTGAAGGGAGTTTACCTCAATCATGGATGAAGGGGGAATTATCTCACATATATCTTCTATGGGAGGTAGATTCTTCACATCTTCGGATTTAATACCTTTCTCCTTGAGAGACTTCTTAGCTTCCCGCATATCATCATCATTCAATTCAATTAAACCCCTCTTCTTCAATATTGGCGTTGGAGTTGGTTCAGGTGTATTCCAATCATCATGATTCCGGCTTATTCTAGCCAATAAATCTTCAGCTTCGTCTGGAGTTCTTTTCCTGAAAACACAACCAGCACAGCTATCCAAATATGCTCTAGATTCAATGGTTAGTCCACTATAAAATATATCAAGTAGATCATTTTTTTCCAAATCATGTCCAGGTCGAGCTCTGATAAGAGAACAAAATCTTGCCCATGCTGCAGGCAATTTCTCTTCATCTCCTTGATCAAACCTATAAATTCTCTGTAAAGCAGCATGTTGAGCACTAGCAGGAAAGTATTTCCGAAAGAAAACATCACGCAAGTCAGATGGACTTTTAATAGAACCAGGAGGCAAATTATTATACCAAGTTTTAGCATCATCCTTTAATGAGAAAGGAAATTTTTTAATGACAAAGTAAGTACGCATCTTGACATCATCAGAAAACAAGCTACTCATAGAAGAAAGTTCATTCATGTGTTCTACAGCACTTTCTTTTTCAGTACCACAAAAGGGTGCTTTCTCTACAATAGCTATATGAGATAGATCAAGAGAAAAATCATAATCTTTATCCTTAATGCATATAGGAGATGTGGCAAATTTAGGATCAGGAGATAGCTTATGTTTAACAGTATATTGTGTGAGAAACTTTTTAATGTTTCTTGCATCAGCAGTAGCATTGCATCTATTAATAAGATCATCATTAAGTTCCACATAATCTTCATCAGGATCATCACTAGAATAATCAAGTTCAGGTGAACCAACAGGTGTAGTGGCATTTTCATTAGGAGTTTCAGCATTTTCAATTTGTCTAGACCTAGCAATTGTAGCATCTAGAAAGGATCCCAATGAACCACTATCATCAAGCACAGCAGAAACATTATCAATATTATGAGAGTTTTCAGATTCAGCAGACGTACCACCAAGCGAAGCTTGTGGCGGTGAAACAAGTTGACTTATCACAGATGGTGAATCAAGTGTAGCAGAGGTGCTCAGAGTTGTACCTTTTCTTGTAGTGGATGGTAATATGGTGACTTTAGAATCGCGAGCTTTACCCATGATGGAGAATTTGCAGCGAACAATATCAATCCAAGTGAACTTCCAAATAAAGCTATGCTCCTCGGCAACGGCGCTAGAAAACAGTCTTGATGACCCACAAGTATAGGGGATGGCAGCAGTCTTCGCGGGTAGTATAACCCAATTTATTGATTCGACACAAGGGGAGACAAAGAACACTTGGAAGCCTTAACAGCGGAGTTGTCAATTCAGCTGCACCTGGAAACAGACTTGCTCGCAAGAGTTTATCAAGAGGTCAGTTTTATAGCAAGAGTAGTGAAATAACAGTAGCAGAGTAACAGAGATAGCAATAGTGATTATAGTAAACAGCAGGATTAAAATACTGTAGGCACGGGGACGGATAACGGGCGTTGCATGGATGAGAGAAACTCATGTAACAATCATAGCAGGGCATTTGCAGATAATAATAAAATGGTGTCCAAGTACAAAGCAATCAATAGGCATGTGTTCCAATTATAGTCGTACGTGCTCGCAATGAGAAACTTGCACAACATCTTTTGTCCTACCAGCCGGTGGCAGCTGGGCCTCAAGGGAATCTACTGGATATTAAGGTACTCCTTTTAATAGAGTACCGGAGCAAAGCATTAACACTCCGTGAACACATGTGATCCTCACATCACTACCATCCCCTCCGGTTGTCCCGATTTCTGTCACTTCGGGGCCATTGGTTCCGGACAGCGACATGTGTATACAACTTGCAGGTAAGACCATAAACAATGAATATCATGATGAAAAAATAACATGTTCAGATCTGAGATCATGGCACTCGGGCCCTAGTGACAAGCATTAAGCATAACAAGTTGCAACAATATCATCAAAGTACCAATTACGGACACTAGGCACTATGCCCTAACAATCTTATGCTATTACATGACCAATCTCATCCAATCCCTACCATCCCCTTCGGTCTACAGCGGGGGAATTACTCACACATGGATGGGGGAAGCATGGCTGGTTGATGGAGAGGCGTCGGTGATGATGATGGCGATGATCTCCTCCAATTCCCCGTCCCGGCGGAGTGCCAGAACGGAGACTTCTGGCTCCCGAGACGGAGTTTCGCGATGTGGCGGCGTTCTGGAGGCTTTCTGGCGACTTCGACTTCTCTCCGTGCGTTTTTAGGTCGAAGGCAATAAGTAGTCCGAAGGAGGGCGTCGGAGGCCAACCGAGGCCGCCACACCATAGGGCCGCGCGGGCCCCTCCTGGGCCGCGCCGGCCTATGGTGTGGGGCCCTCGGGCCTCCACCTGGCTTGTCCTTCTGGCTCCGCCAATATTCTATGAAAATAGGGCCTTCTGCATAAATTCCGAGGATTTTCCTGAAAGTTGGATTTCTGCACAAAAACGAGACACTGTATCAGCTTCTGAAAAACAGCGTTAGTCCGTGTTAGTTGCATCCAAAATACACAAATTAGAGGCAAAACAATAGCAAAAGTGTTCGGGAAAGTAGATACGTTTTGGACGTATCAATGACCGACGCTAGTCTGGATATGGCGGGTATGTTTCGCAAACTTGATGTTCTTCCCCTTTATTTGCTTGTTTTCGTCTTACCATGATACTTCTGTCAAATAGGCTCCTTTGTGGATGTTGCTGCCGAGAATCAGCGGGTTGACGCGAGATCAACCTTGCTTGTCAAATTTGCTTTGGACCATGGCTCCAACTTCTGGGCTACACCAGATCGTACCCGCCGGATTGTACGATTTCAAGACCGCGCAGGCCAAGTTCGTGAATATCTTGATTTCTCCGCAAGGACGCTGGCGCTGGTTTATAACACCATGTTTCCTCGAAACTCCCAGCCGAAGACCCTTCCTGATTTGATGGATAAATTCAGGGATGCTCCACTGATCCATGGTTTTGTAAAGGCCCAATTGACCGCTGGAGCTAGATTTTCCATGATCATGCTGCAGATCTGCTACCCGAAGTTGGATATGACCAACATCGTGGAAATTTGCCATGACAAACTGAAGAGGCGGAGGAGGAATGTCGACAAAATCGACGATGTTGTGACACACGTGGCCGAGATAATAATGGATGACTTACTTCGGATGGACACTGAATTTTTCGTGAAAGGTAATTATGCTGACTTCATGGGTGCCACTGCTGACGATTAAAGAGTGAGCATAGATGACCTGATAGGAAATGAGTCTGCCTCTTCTGTCGAAATTTTTCTTGACAAAGGAACCTTGTATATTGTAAGCATTATCTATATTGTGAAACAACTTGTATGTTTTTCTTTCCTCTAGCCCCCGAGCGTTTCAGTGGCTAGTGTATTTATTTTTATTGGTTTGCGAGGTATTTTAGACCAAGGCAAATAACTTGTAGATTGTATATTGTAGACGTTCATGTATATATTTTCAATTTGCGGGTTGCAAGTCCCCGAGCCTTTTCGAAGAAAAGAGTTATATCACCAATATCTTTACTATATTGCAGCACCGCGAGCCCGCCTCATTAAAAACCTTCCAGCCCCACTCGGTGCCCTGAAAGGAAAAGAGTGCGTCTGAAAACTCGCGGGCTTTTCAGTACATTGTATGTTTACATATAGGACTATATTTTGCCTTAAGCGTAAAAACACCTGAGCTGCGCAACGTTCCAGGGATTTGGCTCGGCAATCCCTGTCTTCTTGTCCTTTATCTTGTACGCTCCTCCTTCAATTACTTCGGTAACTATGTATGGGCCTAGCCATGGTGACTCGAATTTTTCATGACTATCTTGCGTGAGCCGAAGGACCAGGTTGCCAACTTGGAAGGATCTCGGTCGCAAACGTCGACTATGATAGTTTTTCAGATCTTGCTGGTACTTGGTGATTCATGACAACACCTCGTCTCGAGCTTCATCGAGTGCATCGACATCGTCCTCCAATGCCTTTCTTGAAGTTTCTTCGTCATATTCCGCCACTCTCGGAGAATTGTGTTCTATTTCTATCGAGAGCACTACCTCAGCTCCATGAACCAGAAAAAATGGAGTTTCTTGTGTCGCTTTATTGGGTGTCGTCCGTATACTCCATAGCACGGTAGGCAATTCTTCTGGCCAGGTATGTCGAGTTTTTTCTAATGGTGTTAGCAGACGTTTCTTGATGCCATTGCAGATGATGCCGTTCGCTTTCTCGACTTGACCATTGGTCTGCGGGTGCGCAACTGAGGCGAAGTGTAATTTGATGCCTACCTCTGCGCAATATGCCTTGAATTCCTTGGAGGTGAAGTTGCTGCCATTATCTGTGATGATGCTATGAGGAACTCCAAATCGAAAAACGATACTTTTGATGAACTTGACCGCTGATGTTGCATCTGGCAAGTTTATCGGATTTGCCTCAATCCACTTAGTAAACTTATCGACAGCTACGAGCATATACTCGTATCCTCCTTGCCATGCCTTGTGCAATTTTCCCACCATATCAAGTCCCCATTGAGCGAAAGGCCATGACAATGGTATTGGCATCAGTTCTGCTGCCGGAGAGTGAGGTTTTGCCGCAAACCTTTGGCACGCATCACATGTGAGCACTATGTCCTTTGCATCTTCTATTGTTGTTAGCCAGTAAAATCCTTCCCTAAAAACCTTGGCCGCTACTGCTCGACTGCTTGCATGATGTCCACACACCCCCTCGTGTACATCCTTCAGAATAAGCCTCCCTTCTTCGGGTGGAACACATCTCTGTAGTACTCCAGAAATACTTCGCTTGTAGAGCTCTCCTTTGATCACAGTAAAGGCTTTGGATCGTCTGATAACTCACCTTGCTTCTACTGGATCTTCGGGTAATTCTTTCCTTAGGATATACGCTACGTAAGCCTGCATCCAAGGAATTTGTACCATCATTACCTCGTGTAGTTCCTCCTCATCTCCCGATGTGTTTGCCTCTAATGTTGTTGGAACCCCCGAGGCTTTCTCAACCTTCTCCTTCTTCTTCTTGTGTTTATTCGTCTTGGTTGACCTTTCAGTTATATCTTCCTAGAATACGTCGGGTGGTATTGCTAAACATTGCGACTCGATGTTTGCCAGAACATCGGCTTAATCATTGCTGATTTTGCTGATATGATTTACTTCACACCCGTCGAAAAGTTTCTCGAGTTCATTGTATACTTCTTTGTATGCAATCATACTGTCGTTAACTGCATCACACTCATTCATCACCTGTTGAGCCACCAGCCGTGAATCACCGAAGATTTTTAATCGGGTTGCTCCGCAAGCTTTCGCCATCTTCATCCCATGTATGAGTGCTTCGTACTCTGCCTCATTATTGGATGCGTTTGGAAACGTCATCCGTAGCACGTATTTCATCTTGTCGCCTTGTGGTGACACTAGTATTACGCCAGCTCCAGCTCCTTCTAGCCTCTTGGACCCGTCAAAATTCATGGTCCAGGTTCTCGATAAATCCGGGGGTCCCGTGTTTTACAGCTCCATCCACTCTGCGACGAAGTCTGGTAAGATCTACGATTTTATTGCTTTTCTTTTTCTCATATGTGATGTCCCGAGGGGAAAGCTCTATTCCCCAAAGGGAGACACGACCCGTAGCCTCTGGATTGTTTAATATATTAGATAAAGGCGCCTCATTGACCACTATTATCGGATGCGCTGAAAAATAGTGTCGCAGTTATCTTGCGGTTGTGAACACTCCATATGCTAACTTGTGGTACTACGGGTACCACTGTTTTGAAGGCGATAAAACTTCACTGATGAAATATACCGGCCGCTGGATTCCATGGAGTTTTCCTTCTTCTTCTCTTTCGACCACAAGTACTGTGCTAACCACTTGAGGCGTGGCTGGGATATATAACATGAGAGGTTCCTTTTCCTTGGGTGCCACCAATATTGGTGGTGTCGAGATTGTGCGCTTGAGGTCCTCAAAAGCTCTGTCTGCTTCTTCGTTCCACTCGAACTTTTCTCCCTGCTTGATCAAGGCGTAGAACGGCAACGCCTTCTCCCAGCCTGGCGACAAATCTACTTAAAGCTGCGACTCGCCCAGTTAGTTGTTGTATTTCTTTTAACTTTTTTGGCTTCTGCATCGTTACGATGGCTTGTATTTTCTCCGGGTTAGCCTCGATTCCTCTTGCTAACACCAGAAACCCGAGAAGTTCTCCCGCATGGACGCCGAAAGAACATTTCGTCGGGTTCAGCTTGAGGCAGAATTTATCGAGATTGTCGAAAGTTTCCTTGAGATCCTCGATCAAGGTTGACCCCTTCTTTGTTGTTATGACAACATCATCAATGTATACTTGAACGTTCTTGCCAATCTGTGTGGCAAGGCACTTCTGCATCATCCGCTGATATGTTGCTCGCACGTTTTTTAACCTAAAGGGCATTGTTCTACAACAGAACACGCCATAAGGTGTTATGAAAGCTGTTTTGACCTCATCTTCTTCTTTCAGTCGGATCTGGTTGTAACCAGAATATGCGTCCAGGAAGGAAAGATGTTCACAGCCTGCCGTGGAGTCGATGATTTGATCGATCCTTGGGAGGGGGAAGTGATCCTTTGGACAATGTTTATTGAGACACGTGAAGTCGACGCACATGCGAAGGACCTCTATGTTTTTCTTCGGGACCAGCACTGGGTTAGCTACCCACGTGGCCGCGGTATGTAACTCCTTGATAAAGCCAGCTTCTTTGAGTCGGTTGATTTCTGATAGCATGGCTTTGCGGTTTGGTTCCGAAAAACGCCGCAAAGGTTGTTTGATTGGTATCGCCATTGGATCCAAGTTAAGGGGGTGCTCGGCAAGTTCCCTGGGTACTCCTGGCATGTCAGTTGGACACCATGCGAAAATTTCCCAGCGCTCATGGAGGAACTCGATGAGCGGGCTTTCCTATGCGAGATCCATGTTTGTTGCGATAACTATCGTCTTCTTGGGATCCGTCGGGTGAATCTGCACCTCCTTGGAATTTTTGGATGTGTCGAAGGTTGGCTCTTTTAGCGGCCTCCCTCCATTAGGCAACATGTCATAATCAGTTGTTAGCCTTGACGCCATATACTCTTCTTGCGTCCCGAAAGTTTCTGACAGTCGATGAAAATCCTTGTCGCACTTATCAGCTAGCGCGAAACTGCCTTTCACTATGATTGGGCCCTTGGGTCCAGGGAGTCTCCACAACAAGTATGTGTAATATGGTACCACCATAAACCTGGCATACGCGGGTCGTCCCAACAAAGCATGGTACTGTGATGGGAAATCCACGACTTTGAACTCCAACCTCTCTATTATGTAGTTCTCTCGGGTTCCAAACTGAACGTCGAGATTGATCTTCCCCAATGGATAACTCGGCTTGTCCAGTGTGATACCATGGAAATGCGTGTCAGTTGGTTTCAAGTTTGCCAAGGATATGTTCATCTTCCTCAATGTATCTGCATACATGAGGTTCAAGCTGCTGCCTCCATCTATGAACACTCGTGAAACGTCGAATCCTGCGATCACCGCTGGTAAGATCAAAGCTGATTGCCCTGGTTGCGGGACTTGCTGCGGGTGGTCCGCTATGGTAAACCCAATGTCCTGTCCCGACCAATTGAGGTACTCGATTTTTGGTGGAGGCATCTTTTCTGCCATGAAGACTTGTCGCGAAATTACTTTTTGAGCTCTATTGGATGGCCTGGCCTTCTGAATCATCGAAACTGCACCATTGGTGTCGATATAAGGAGGCGGGTGTGGCGCTGCCGCCAACTGCAACTGGTGTCGAATTTCGTCCGTGATTGCGGGAGAAGGTGGAAGATGGGTCTCACTCCTTGGCCCCTGGGAGTTTCTGTTGACTGCTTGCGTGCTGGTATGTCATGCATATCTGTGTAGTGCCAGGAAAGTTCGGCAGTCCTTCTGCAGATGCCCAGACCGCATCTTTCCATTATTGTCGAGAAAGAAGTGCATTTGGCATGGCCCGTTCAAGAGATCTTCGGGTGACACATACGGCCTTTGGAACCTCGGTCCACTATTTTGCATGTTAGGACGGGAGCCATCCTTGTAATCGTTGCGCTGCTCACCACTCTTTTGATAACCATCTCGACTATTACCTCCACTGTTTCCTTGGAAACCAGCCAATATTTGGTTGGGAGCATCATAATCTGAGAACTGGCGAGAAAATCGTCATCTATTTTGAAAATTTCGATTAAGCTCATCCTCAGGCGACCTATGTCGATTGTTGTGAACAACATCTTCTCCATCTACCCAATGATTCGCTATTTCCATGAATGCTGCTATTGTTTTCGGGTTGGTTCTTCCCAAATCCTCGACAAAATCCCTTCTTCGGATTCCAACGGCAAATGCATCTATTGCTCTTTCGTCAGTTATGTTTTCTGCCGAGTTTTTGATGATGTTCCACCTCTGGATATACACCCTCATTGGTAAATCATACTTTTGTCTGCATGCCCTTAGCTGCTCCAATGACGCGGGTTTCTTGCACGTGGATCAGAAGTTCTTCACAAATATATCCTCAAAACTTTCCCAGTTGTCGATGGAACCAGGAGGTAGATTTTTTATCCATGATCGTACCGCTCCACTCAAGTGCACTTGGATGCTTTGCATGGCTGTTGCTCTAGTTCCACCTATTAGTTTCACCGTCTCCAGGTATTCGATTAACCAATCCTTGGGATCTTGCAGGCCATCAATTTTTTTGTAATTATCGGGTAGCTTAAACCCGGATGGAACCCGAGTTTTACGAACTCGCCTCGTGAAGCACGGGAGCCCACACATATCCTCTTCGTCAACCTCTGGTGAGTACCGACGTTCTCTTCTTTCTTGCCGCGCTCTGTCGAACCTTGCTTGTGTCGCTGTATCTCTTGCCCCACTCGTTTTCGGAGAGTCTTGCACTACTATGTTAGGTCGTGGACTATTTTACCTTGCAGATCCTTCGGGAGGCGTGCTTGTACTTGCGAACGCTGTTCCCATGGCTCCAACTCCTGCCATGGCCATGTTATACAGTGCTTCTCTTGGATCTCTGGGAGGTGGCCTGGACGCCAGGATGAAAGCCTGTGTCGCCATATATCCAGCTTCTGGTGTCTTTGGAATAATATTCCCCCTCGTATCTATCGACATAAAGGACATGTCGAGGTTTTGGACTAGGTTCTCCCTCCCAGCCTCAGGTATATGCTGCAACCGAGACCTTGCCCTATTTCGAGCTGCTCTGTGACTATCTCCTCCCGAAGTGCCTGATTGTCGACTCAATTCAGCTATTTGCCTGCTTGACTCGGAAGCCGCGGCTTGCCTCCTATCCAGCTCAGCTTTCTGTTTTTCTAGTTCTCGTCTAGCACGGGCGAGTCTATATTGGTATGCTTGTAGCTCTTCAGCTGTGGCGGTCGTAGTCATCGGCTCCGTGCCGTCGATAGCTTTTGCAACTCTGTCCCAAACTACTTGCGGAAATTGTACCATCTGTCGTGTTGCAGACCCAACATATTTGGTTCCCAAACCTCGCGTAAGATCAGCGGGATCGGTGTACGGATTCCCCGCATCATCGAAAGCCTCTGATGTCTCCTCCTGTGGGCGACTTGCTTCTCCAATCGCATAGATTTGATGATATTTTGAAGTTTTAGCTTCGTCGGGATTGGTGACACCGTCGTATAGATCGGTGAAGACCTCCCTGACAGAAGTAGATTTGTCGACTAAGTCGAAGCTGTCGACGATGTCTGAATCGCTGCTTATACTGGAGTCCGCAGACGACTCAAAGGACATGTTGCCGAAGATCTTGGCGTGTTTTCCGCTTGCCGCAGATTTGATGAAGCGTGGCGGCGAGATCACCTCGGCACCCGTCTTGAACGATGACGATGAATCCGAAAGATCGGAGTCAGCCGTCGATGATCCCGACGAAACCAGAATCTCGAGACGATGCGCCCCCTCTTTTCCAATGTGGAAGTGGAACCTCCCGAATGTCATCTCCATAGGCTCCTTTAGATACGCATATGCATCCAAACGGGAGGGCGGGTGAGGAACAAAATCGACTAAACCAGTTTCGATCCGTTTACCTCTGTCCTTCGCGTTGCTTGCCACCGAAGATGTCAACGATCTTGAACGTGCCATCGAGATCAGCTCCTTGTCACCTCTAATTCCCACAGACGGCGCCAATTGACAAGGTATCGACTTGTCAATGCCTACAGATTGTAGGCTAGGGTTTTAGCAGGAAGTAGAGGGCAAGTAGATCTCGAGGGTTCAGCCGAAAAAGTACTCGACTGCTAAAAAATTAGGGTTATGTTGACAATGAAATCGATCCTCTCTTTGTCCTTCGACTCCCCCTTATATAGGAGGCGGAGCCGAAGGTTTCGTGATGTACAAGTTAGAGAAACTAGAAGACTCTTTGAGTTCGTCCCGTAATAATTACAAGTCCTATTCCTAATACAACTCTATCTTTCCAAAACTATCTCTTAATTGGGCTGCTGAGCTTCATAAACTTCTGGTCGTGGGCCTTCAGTAAACCCCGGGTACCTTCTTTGGCAGGCCCATTGGGGATGCCTATGTCACCAAGTTCAGCCATGGTCGCTTAGTTTTAGGACACCTGTCATACCCACCTGCATATGGAACCCCTCTCCTTCCCACCACCACCATCGGCACACCGCACAATATGACATCACTTCTCCACCCACGACCGCCATCAACACACGGCACAATTAGGCACCCTCTCTCCTCGCCCACTACCACCATCGATAGACGACACCACTGAGTGATGTATTTATCTACTATAAAAAAGGTAAGTTGATAGGACCAATGCAGGTATACTACTATTGGAGAAGGATACACAACAATATGACACCACCTTTCCCCAACCACCACCATAACCACCACCACACAACACAACCGTGTGTAAATGTTTTTGTCGGTAGTTACAAAAAGTATATCATCGATGAAACCGAGGTAAAATTAAAGAACAAATTTATTTGGAACCTCCTATAAGAGGAGGGGGTGAGGTCTAGACACTCATAAGTTTATTGCAATTGAAACACAGGTATGGTATCCAAAGTTTCAAGGTGCCTGTCTTCGAGAGAATTTTCCTATGGGAGCTGTTTTCGAAGGCCAAGGTGATCATTTTCTAACATCCCTCTCCTTTTACATATGATGAGTAAGTCGGGCAAGGAGTGGTGTCCAAATTAATGTCAAATCATAAAACTTCTTGTTAGATTCACCGTTGTCTCGTTGAACATAATTCCTTCTATAGTCGCTCGATGTTAGAAAAAAACATATGCATCCAAGAGTGCCCTAAGTTTTACCATAGCTTTTTCTGTGTGTTTTAATTGTAGTTCTTTGACATCGATGGAACTTGGAATTTTAACGAAGGGATGGTCTTTTGAAAGGGTTGTGTCAAATATTGAATAAGAAAGTAAAGGTTTTATCATGGCATTAAAAGATTCTTCTAAGAAATAGAGATGGGTATGAATTGATTCAATTGCCTATTTTAGTTACGGATGTCAGATTGATAGCACATACTATGTGTTACAAATTACTAAAAATAGGTTATTGGTGGTTAATACTTAAGATGAGAAAGTTTTAGGTTCCCCAATGCCGATGTTTGTAAATCGTAACGAAAAAACCATTAAATGGGGATAATTTAATTGTAAACCCATAGATGAAATGATCTCCGTATTTACACGGTACTTCTAAAACAACTAAAATGGCTAAGGGACAAAATGTTGTCTGTTTAATCTGGATGTGTGTGCATCACCTAATAAAAATCTAGATCTGGATAGACAAGTATTACACACTAGTGTAGATATGCATAGCCACACAAAGATGTTATACGTCTAGTCCCACGCCATGGCTACGTGAAAAGGTAGCCCTATAATAAAAGAAAAAAAATCCTAAGTAGTTGAATTCAACACTAAATTATTGTCTCTGATGCAGGAATTTTGTGGGAATTTCAGAGGAAACAGTTCAAACTCTGCCGTTGGTGCATCTCCATCATCCAGATGGCATTTTTTCTTCATAAAGAAACTCAAGGAACTGAATGCCATAAACAAACTCAAGGAGCTGTATGCCCTCCAGCAGCATGTCGACAACCTGATTGGTGAGCTTGAGAAACTTTGTCGCTGATAGAGGAAAAGATCCACCAAAGAAGCTTCAGTTAGTCATGGAAACAAGTGATCTTGTGGCAAGAGCCGTTGCGCTTGGCTTGTCGCAACCAAGATGAGCGAAAAATCCCCATCCATATTCCTAAATTGGCCACAAACAATTAATATCCCAGGATTCACAGTGCTTTATAACTATAGGCTACTCAACTGTAATGCATGTCTTGTTTTCCTTCGTGTTGTTCAGTAACCATGGTGCTCTGCAAAAGAAATGTTACATTTGATCTTGGCAGTGTTAATCACTGAAGTGTTTGTCCTTGAATTTGGATGAGACTCTGAACATCATCACTAGTAGAAAAAGAGGCTTCCGTCCACCCCATTAGTCCCGGAAATATTCGAACCGCGACTAAAGGGGGCTTTAGTCGCGGTTTGGGAGGCGACCCGCGACTAATGCTCCATCCGAGACGAAAGGGTACCCCTTTAGTCGCGGTTGGTAACACCAACCAAGACTAAAGGGCTATGGAGGGATGCAGCAGCGGAAAAACCTTTAGTCCCGATTGGGGACACCAACCGCGACTAAAGGGTACCCCTTTAGTCCCGGTTCGTGTCCCAAAACGGGACTAAAGGTTTTTCCGAGTTTTTTTACTCCCACGCACCCTGCACCCCCCCTGTGGATCGCCTTTTTTTGGTTTGTAAAATACAAAAGAAAATTCAAAAAAAAATTGTTTTCAGATTCTTGTATGTATTCAACCTACTATTCGGAGATATTAAGAAATTCGAATTTTCACTTTTTTGCAAATTTTTTTTAAAAAATGGTAAAACCGCAATAACTTTTGCATACGACGTAGGAAAAGAACGTATAATATATCAAAAAACCTGGCATAAACCTGGCATACGCGGGTTGTCCCAACAAAGCATGGTACTGTGATGGGAAATCCACGACTTTGAACTCCAACCTCTCTATTATGTAGTTCTCTCGGATTCCAAACTGAACGTCGAGATTGATCTTCCCCAATGGATAACTCGGCTTGTCCGGTGTGATACCATGGAAACGCGTGTCGGTTGGTTTCAAGTTTGCCAAGGATATGTTCATCTTCCTCAATGTATCTACATACATGAGGTTCAAGCTGCTGCCTCCATCTATGAACACTCGTGAAACGTTGAATCCTGCGATCACCGCTGGTAAGATCAAAGCTGATTGCCCTGGTCGCGGGACTTGCTGCGGGTGGTCCGATATGGTAAACCCAATGTCCTGTCCCGACCAATTGAGGTACTCGATTGTTGGTGGAGGCATCTTTTCTGCAATGAAGACTTGTCGCGAAATTACTTTTTGAGCTCTATTGGATGGCCTGGCCTTCTGAATCATCGAGACCGCACCATTCGTGTCGATATAAGGAGGCGGGTGTGGCGCTGCCGCCAACTGCAACTGGTGTCGATTTTCGTCCGTGATTGCGGGAGGAGGTGGAAGATGGATCTCACTCCTTGGCCCCTGGGGGTTTCTGTTGACTGCTTGCGTGCTGGTGATACGCGTACAGCACGCGTCCGTTGGGAACCCCAAGAGGAAGGTGTGATGCGTACAGCGGCAAGTTTTCCCTCAGTAAGAAACCAAGGTTTATCGAACCAGTAGGAGCCAAGAAGCACGTTGAAGGTTGATGGCGGCGAGATGTAGTGCGGCGCAACACCAGGGATTCCGGCGCCAACGTGGAACCTGCACAACACAACCAAAGTACTTTGCCCCAACGAAACAGTGAGGTTGTCAATCTCACCGGCTTGCTGTAACAAAGGATTAGATGTATAGTGTGGATGATGATTGTTTGCAGAGAACAGTAGAACAAGTATTGCAGTAGATTGTATTCGATGTAAAAGAATGGACCGGGGTCCACAGTTCACTAGAGGTGTCTCTCCCATAAGATAAATAGCATGTTGGGTGAACAAATTACAGTTGGGCAATTCACAAATAGAGAGGGCATGACCATGCACATACATGATATGATGAGTATTGTGAGATTTAATTGGGCATTACGACAAAGTACATAGACCGCTATCCAGCATGCATCTATGCCTAAAAAGTCCACCTTCAGGTTATCATCCGAACCCCTTCCAGTATTAAGTTGCAAACAACAGACAATTGCATTAAGTATGGTGCGTAATGTAATCAATAACTACATCCTCGGACATAGCATCAATGTTTTATCCCTAGTGGCAACAGCATATCCATAACCTTAGAGGTTTCTCTCACTCCCCCAGATTCACGGAGACATGAACCCACTATCGAGCATAAATACTCCCTCTTGGAGTTACAAGCATCAACTTGGCCAAAGCATCTACTAGTAACGGAGAGCATGCAAGATCATAAACAACACATAGATTGATAATCAACATAACATAGTATTCTCTATTCATCGGATCCCAACAAACACAACATATAGCATTACAGATAGATGATCTTGATCATGTTAGGCAGCTCACAAGATCCGACAATGAAGCACATAAGGAGAAGACAACCATCTAGCTACTGCTATGGACCCATAGTCCAGGGGTGAACTACTCACTCATCACTCCGGAGGCGACCATGGCGGTGAAGAGTCCTCCGGGAGATGAATCCCCTCTCCGGCAGGGTGCCGGAGGCGATCTCCTGAATCCCCCGAGATGGGATTGGCGGCGGCGGCATCTCTGGAAGGTTTTCCGTATCGTGGCTCTTGGTACTGGGGGTTTCGCGACGAAGACTATATGTAGGCGGAAGGGCAGGTCAGGGGGCCACACGAGGGGCCCAGACGACAGGCCGGCGCGGCCAGGGCTTGGGCCGCGCCGCCCTGGTGTCTGGCCACCTCGTGGCCCCACTTCGTCTCCTCTTCGGTCTTCTGGAAGCTTCGTGGCAAAATAGGCCCCTGGGCGTTGATTTCGTCCAATTCCGAGAATATTTCCTTACTAGGATTTCTGAAACCAAAAACAGCAGAAAACAAGAATCGGCTCTTCGGCATCTCGTTAATAGGTTAGTGCCGGAAAATGCATAAATATGACATAAAGTATGCATAAAACATGTAGATATCATCAATAATGTGGCATGGAACATAAGAAATTATCGATACGTCGGAGACGTATCAGCATCCCCAAGCTTAGTTTCTGCTCGTCCCGA
Source organism: Lolium perenne (assembly GCF_019359855.2). NCBI lineage: Eukaryota > Viridiplantae > Streptophyta > Magnoliopsida > Poales > Poaceae > Lolium > Lolium perenne. The sequence continues at coordinate 52,360,574 of NC_067245.2, forward strand.
GCAGGTAAACGATAACAAAGATAATTTCTGGAGTGACATGCCATCATAACCTTGATCATACTATTGTAAGCATATGTAATGAATGCAGCGATCAAAACAATGTAAATGACATGAGTAAACAAATGAATCATATAGCAAAGACTTTTCATGAATAGTACTTCAAGACAAGCATCAATAAGTCTTGCATAAGAGTTAACTCATAAAGCAATAATTCATAGTAGAGATATTGAAGCAACACAAATGAAGATGAAGTTTCAGCGGTTGCTTTCAACTTATAACATGTATATCTCATGGATATTGTCAATGTAAAGTAATATAACAAGTGCAATATGCAAGTATGTAGGAATCAATGCACAGTTCACACAAGTGTTTGCTTCTTGAGGTGGAGAGAAATAGGTGAACTGACTCAACATAAAAGTAAAAGAAAGGTCCTTCAAAGAGGAAAGCATCGATTGCTATATTTGTGCTAGAGCTTTGATTTTGAAAACAAGAAACAATTTTGTCAACGGTAGTAATAAAGCATATGTGTTATGTAAATTATATCTTACAAGTTGCAAGCCTCATGCATAGTATACTAATAGTGCCCGCACCTTGTCCTAATTAGCTCGGATTACCTGGATTATCATCGCAATACACATGTTTTAACCAAGTGTCACAAAGGGGTACCTCTATGCCGCCTGTACAAAGGTCTAAGGAGAAAGCTCGCATCGGATTTCTCGCTATTGATTATTCTCAACTTAGACATCCATACCGGGACAACATAGACAACAGATAATGGACTCCTCTTATATGCATAAGTATGTAGCAACAATCAATTTTCTCATATGAGATTGAGGATATTTGTCTAAAACTGAAACTTCCACCATGGATCATGGCTTTAGTTAGCGGCCCAATGTTCTTCTCTAACATTATGCAATGCTCTAACCATTTTAGCGGTAAATCTCCCTTACTTCAGACAAGACGAACATGCATAGCAACTCACATGATATTCAACAAAGAGTAGTTGATGGCGTCCCCAGGAACATGGTTATCGCACAACAAAGCAACTTAATAAGAGATAAAGTGCACAAGTACATATTCAATACCACAATAGTTTTTAGGCTATTTGTCCCATGAGCTATATATTGTAAAGGTAGAGAATGGAAATTTTAAAGGTAGCACTCAAGCAATTTACTTTGGAATGGCGGAGAAATACCATGTAGTAGGTAGGTATGGTGGACACAAATGGCATAGTGGTTGGCTCAAGGATTTGGATGCATGAGAAGTATTCCCTCTCGATACAAGGCTTAGGCTAGAAAGGCTTATTTGAAACAAACACAAGGATGAACCGGTGCAGCAAAACTCACATAAAAAACATATTGTAAACATTATAAGACTCTACACCGTCTTCCTTGTTGTTCAAACTCAATACTAGAAATTATCTAGACCTTAGAGAGACCAATTATGCAAACCAAATTTTAGCATGCTCTATGTATTTCTTCATTAATGGGTGCAAAGTATATGATGCAAGAGCTTAAACATGAGCACAACAATTTCCAAGTATCACATTATCCAAGACATTATAGCAATTACTACATGTATCATTTTCCAATTCCAACCATATAACAATTTAACGAAGAAGAAACTTTCGCCATGAATATTATGAGTAAGGCCTAAGGACATATTTGTCCATATGCAACAGCGGAGCGTGTCTCTCTCCCACACAATGAATGCTAGGATCCATTTTATTCAAACAAAACAAAAACAAAAACAAACCGACGCTCCAAGCAAAGTACATAAGATGTGACGGAATAAAAATATAGTTTCACTAGAGGAACTTGATAATGTTGTCGATGAAGAAGGGGATGCCTTGGGCATCCCCAAGCTTAGACGCTTGAGTCTTCTTGATATATGCAGGGGTGAACCACCGGGGCATCCCCAAGCTTAGAGCTTTCACTCTCCTTGATCATGTTGTATCATCTCCCTCTCTTGATCCTTGAAAATTTCCTCCACACCAAACTCAAAACAACTCATTAGAGGGTTAGTGCACAATTAAAATTTACATGTTCAGAGGTGACATGATCATTCTTAATACTTCTGGACATTGCACAAAGCTACTGAAAGTTAATGGTATCGAAAAATCCATCAAGCATAGCAAAACAGGCAATGCGAAATAAAAAGCAGAATCTGTCAAAACAGAACAGTTTGTAAAGACGAATTTTATTGAGGCACCAGACTTGCTCAAATGAAAATGCCCAGATTTAATGAAAGTTGCATACATATCTGAGGATCACTCACGTAAATTGGCATAATTTTCTGAGTTACCTACAGAGAATTAGGCCCAGATTCGTGACAGCAAAGAAATCTGTTTCTGCGCAGTAATCCAAATCTAGTATGAACCTTACTATCAACGACTTTACTTGGCACAACAATGCACAAAACTAAGATAAGGAGAGGTTACCACAGTAGTAACAACTTCCAAGACTCAAATATAAAATAAAAGTACTGTAGTAAAAAACATGGGTTATCTCCCATAAGCGCTTTTCTTTAACGCCTTTCAGCTAGGCGCAGAAAGTGTGTATCAAGTATTGTCAAGAGATGGTGCATCTACAGCGGGGTGTGGAGTTTTCTCAATTATGCATTGTATCTTATCTATGTAAGTTTCAGAGGCTCCCTTTTCATTACCCTTAGGCTTGCTACTCTCATCAAACAAATCTTCAGGAACAATCCAATCAAAATTCTTTTCTAGTGCCTCGCACATTCCCAAGAGCTTGCAAGGTATTGATGTTTTAATATCCCCCTCATAATTAACTTTATTAGTGTACCTTTGTCTATCTTTTTCCATCTTTTCAAGGGTACTGGCAAAGTTGGTATAAGAGCCTAGCATATTATATTTAGTGAAGACTTTTCTAGCTTCTCTTGCTATTCCCCCAAATTCTTTAAGAAGGGTTTCTAATACAAAATCTTTCTTTTCTCCTTCTTCCATATCACTGAGTGTAAGAAACATATGTTGAATCACAGGATTAAGATTAACAAATCTAGCTTCTAACACGTGTACTAAAGAAGCAACAGCAATTTCATAAGTAGGAGCAAGTTCTACCAGGTGTCTATCTTCAAAATCCTCAACCGTACTAATATGAGTGAATTTTTTTCTATATTATTTTTCCCAAGGATAGACCCTCGGCCTACCGGTACATCTTTAAGAACAAACTTAGGAGGAAACATGATGAAATAAGTAAAGTAAATGCAAGTAGCTAATTTTTTGTGTGTTTTTAATATGGAGTGCAAACAAGATAGCAAGTAAAGTAAAACTAGCAACTAATTTTTTTGTGTTTTGATTTAGTGCAGCAAACAAAGTACTAAATAAAATAATGCAAGACAAAAACAAAGTAAAGAGATTGGGATGTGGAGACTCCCCTTGCAGCGTGTCTTGATCTCCCCGGCAACGGCGCCAGAAAATCTGCTTGATACGCGTACAACACGCGTCCGTTGGGAACCCCAAGAGGAAGGTGTGATGCGTACAGCGGCAAGTTTTCCCTCAGTAAGAAACCAAGGTTTATCGAACCAGTAGGAGCCAAGAAGCACGTTGAAGGTTGATGGTGGCGAGATGTAGTGCGGCGCAACACCAGGGATTCCGGCGCCAACGTGGAACCTGCACAACACAACCAAAGTACTTTGCCCCAACGAAACAGTGAGGTTGTCAATCTCACCGGCTTGCTGTAACAAAGGATTAGATGTATAGTGTGGATGATGATTGTTTGCAGAGAACAGTAGAACAAGTATTGCAGTAGATTGTATTCGATATAAAAGAATGGACCGGGGTCCACAGTTCACTAGAGGTGTCTCTCCCATAAGATAAATAGCATGTTGGGTGAACAAATTACAGTTGGGCAATTGACAAATAGAGAGGGCATGACCATGCACATACATGATATGATGAGTATTGTGAGATTTAATTGGGCATTACGACAAAGTACATAGACCGCTATCCAGCATGCATCTATGCCTAAAAAGTCCACCTTCAGGTTATCATCCGAACCCCTTCCAGTATTAAGTTGCAAACAACAGACAATTGCATTAAGTATGGTGCGTAATGTAATCAATAACTACATCCTCGGACATAGCAGCAATGTTTTATCCCTAGTGGCAACAGCACATCGATAACCTTAGAGGTTTCTCTCACTCCCCCAGATTCACGGAGACATGAACCCACTATCGAGCATAAATACTCCCTCTTGGAGTTACAAGCATCAACTTGGACAAAGCATCTACTAGTAACGGAGAGCATGCAAGATCATAAACAACACATAGATTGATAATCAACATAACATAGTATTCTCTATTCATCGGATCCCAACAAACACAACATATAACATTACAGATAGATGATCTTGATCATGTTAGGCAGCTCACAAGATCCGACAATGAAGCACATAAGGAGAAGACAACCATCTAGCTACTGTTATGGACCCATAGTCCAGGGGTGAACTACTCACTCATCACTCCGGAGGCGACCATGGCAGTGAAGAGTCCTCCGGGAGATGAATCCCCTCTCCGGCAGGGTGCCGGAGGCGATCTCCTGAATCCCCCGAGATGGGATTGGCGGCGGCGGCGTCTCTAGAAGGTTTTCCGTATCGTGGCTCTCGGTACTGGGGGTTTCGCGACGAAGACTATATGTAGGCGGAAGGGCAGGTCAGGGGGCCACACGAGGGGCCTAGACGACAGGCCGGCGCGGCCAGGGCTTGGGCCGCGCCGCCCTGGTGTCTGGCCACCTCGTGGCCCCACTTCGTCTCCTCTTCGGTCTTCTGGAAGCTTCGTGGCAAAATAGGCCCCTGGGCGTTGATTTCGTCCAATTCCGAGAATATTTCCTTACTAGGATTTCTGAAATAAAAAACAGCAGAAAACAACAACTGGCTTTTCGGCATCTCGTTAATAGGTTAGTGCCGGAAAATGCATAAATATGACTTAAAGTATGCATAAAACATGTAGATATCAACAATAATGTGGCATGGAACATAAGAAATTATCGATACGTCGGAAACGTATCAGCTGGTATGTCCTGCATATCTGTGTAGTGCCAGGAAAGTTCGGCAGTCCTTCTGCAGATGCCCAGACTGCCTCTTTCCATTATTGTGGAGAAAGAAGTGCATTTGGCATGGCCCGTTCAAGAGATCTTCGGGTGACACATACAACCTTTGGAACCTCGGTCCACTATTTTGCATGTTAGGACGGGAGCCATCCTTGTAATCGTTGCGCTGCTCACCACTCTTTTGATAAACCATCTCGACTATTACCTCCACTGTTTCCTTGGAAACCAGCCGATATTTGGTCGGGAGCATCATAATCTGAGAACTGGCGAGAAAATCGTCGTCTATTTTGAAAATTTCGATTACGCTCATCCTCAGGTGACCTATGTCGATTGTTGTGAACGACATCTTCTCCATCTGCCCAATGATTCGCTATTTCCATGAATGCCGCTATTGTTTTTGGGTTGGTTCTTCCCAAATCCTCGACAAAATCCCTTCTTCGGATTCTAGCGACACATGCATCTATTGCTCTTTCGTCAGATATGTTTTCAGCCGAGTTTTTGTTGATGTTCCACCTCTGGATATACATCCTCATTGGTAAATCATACTTTTGTCTGCATGCCCTTGGCTGCACCAATGACGCGGGTTTCTTGCACGTGGATCAGAAGTTCTTCACAAATATATCCTCAAAACTTTCCCAGCTGTCGATGGAACCAGGAGGTAGCTTTTTTATCCATGATCGTGCTGCTCCACTCAAGTGCACTTGGATGCTTTGCATAAATGTTGCTCTAGTTTCACCTATTAGTTTCACCGTCTCCAGGTAGTCGATTAACCAATCCTCGGGATCTTGCAGGCCATCAATTTTTTTATAATTATCGGGTAGCTTAAACCCGGATGGAACCCGAGTTTTACGAACTCGCCTCGTGAAGCACGGGGGCACACACATATCCTCTTCGTCAACCTCTGGTGAGTAATGACGTTCTCTTCTTTCTTGCCATGCTCTGTCGACCCTTGCTTGTGTCGCTGTATCTCTTGCCCCACTCGTTTTCGGAGAGTCTTGCACTACTACGGTAGGTCGTGGACTATTTTGCCTTGCAGATCCTTCGGGAGGCGTTCTTGTACTTGCGAACGCTGTTCCCATGGCTCCAACTCCTGCCATGGCCATGTTATACAGTGCTTCTCTTGGATCTCCGGGAGGTGGCCTGGACGCCAGGATGAAAGCCTGTGTCGCCATATATCCAGCTTCTGGTGTCTTTGGAATAATATTCCCCCTCGTATCTATCGACATAAAGGACTGATACGTCTCCGACGTATCTATAATTTCTGAAGTTCCATGCTTGTTTTATGACAATACCTACATGTTTTGTTCACACTTTATATCGTTTTTATGCGTTTTCCGGAACTAACCTATTGACGAGATGCTGAAGTGCCAGTTGCTGTTTTCTGCTGTTTTTTGTTTCAGAAATTCTTGTAAGGAAATATTCTCGGAATTGGACGAAATCAACGCCCAGAATCTTAAAATCCCACGAATCTTCCAGAACACCCGAGAGTCGCCAGAGGGGAGCCCTGGGGGCCCCACACACCAGGCTGGCGCGGCCAGGGGGTGGACCGCGCCCCCCTAGTGTGTCACCGCCTCGTCAGCCCTCCGACTCCGCCTCTTCGCCTATTTAAAGGTCCCTGACCTAAATCTTCGAGACGGAAAAGCCACGGTACGAGAAACCTTCCAGAGCCGCCGCCATCGCGAAGCCAAGATCTGGGGGACAGGACTCTCTGTTCCGGCACGCCCCCGGGACGGGGAAGTGCCCCCGGAAGGCTTCTCCATCGACACCGCTGCCATCTCCACCGCCATCTTCATCACCGCTGCAGTCTCCCATGAGGAGGGAGTAGTTCTCCCTCGAGGCTAAGGGCCGTACCAGTAGCTATGTGGTTAATCTCTCTCCCTATGTACTTCAATACAATGATCTCATGAGCTGCCTTACATGATTGAGATTCATATGAGTTTTGTATCACTATTCATCTATGTGTTACTCTAGTGATGTTATTAAAGTACTCTATTCCTCCTGCACGGTGTAATGGTGACAGTGTGTGCATCGTGTAGTACTTGGCGTAGGTTATGATTGTAATCTCTTGTAGATTATGAAGTTAATTATTGCTATGATAGTATTAATGTGATCTATGCCTCCTTCATAGTGTGACGGTGACAGTGTGCATGCTATGTTAGTACTTGGTGTAATTGCAATGATCTATCATGCACTCTAAGGTTATTTAAACATGAATATCGAATATTGTGGAGCTTGTTAACTCCGGCATTGAGGGTTCGTGTAATCCTACACAATTAGTGGTGTTCATCATCCAACAATAGAGTGTAGAGTGGTTTTATTATGTGATCAATGTTGAGAGTGTCCACTAGTGAAAGTATAATCCCTAGGCCTTGTTCCCAAATACTGAAATCGCTGCTTGTTTACTGTTTTACTGCATCTGTACTGCCTTATTTCCACCATCAACCACACGCCAGTTGTAGCATCAAGCTATTTTTTGGTGCCGTTACTACTGCTTATATTCATTCATACCATCTGTATTTCACTATCTCTTCGCCGAACTAGTGCACCTATACATCTGACAAGTGTATTAGGTGTGTTGGGGACACAAGAGACTTCTTGCTTTGTGGTTGCACGGTTGCTTGAGAGGGATATCTTTGACCTCTTCCTCCCTGAGTTCGATAAACCTTGGGTGATCCACTTAAGGGAAAACTTGCTGCTGTTCTACAAACCTCTGCTCTTGGAGGCACAACACTGTCTACAGGAAAAGAAGCGTGAGTAGACATCAAGCATATTTTCTGGTGCCATTGCCGGGGACCTGAAGGAACAAGCTTTCCTCCCTCGTCAACAACGCGCCAGTCCTGGACAGCATCAAGTATTTTCTGGCGCCGTTGCCGGGGAGGAAAGGTAAAAGGTACTCACACTCCGGATCTCGGCTACTAAGCTATTTTCCGGCGCTATTGTAAGTACTCGAAGCTATTTCCTTTAGATCCTGCAATTGCATCTTTTTGTTTCTTGTTTATCACTAGTTTGGCATAGTGGAAAGCAACATGGAGCTTTTTATTCTATTTCCTGAGTTAAGACATGGATGGTTTGATGCGAAAATTAAAAAACCCATGGAACATATTAGTATGAACACTTTGAACACCATTGTTGCTAATGATATGGAAAATTCTAAGCTTGGGGAAGCTGGTTTTGATGAGCATGATCTTTTTAGTCCCCCAAGCATTGAGGAGAAAATTTACTTTGATGATACTTTGCCTCCTATTTATGATGATTATAATGATAGTAGTCTTTTGGTACCGCCTGTTATGGAGGATAAATTTGATTATGATTACAATATGCCTCCTATATTTGATGATGAGAATAATAATGATAGCTACTTTGTTGAATTTGCTCCCACTACAACTAATAAAATTGACTATGCTTATGTGGAGAGAAATAATTTTATGCATGAGACTCATGATAAGAATGCTTTATGTGATAGTTATATTGTTGAGTTTGCTCATGATGCTACTGGATATTATTATGAGAGAGGAAAATATGGTTGTAGAAATTTTCATGTTACTAAAACACCTCTCTATATGCTGAAATTTTTGAAGTTACACTTGTTTTATCTTTCTATGCTTGTTGCACTATGCTTCATGAATTTGTTTATTTACAAGATTCCTTTTAATAGGAAGCATGTTAGGCTTAAATGTGTTTTGAATTTGCCTCTTGATGCTCTCTTTTGCTTCAACTCTTATTTCTTGGGAGTGCATCATTAAAATTGCTGAGCCCATCTTTATGGCTATAAAGAAAGAACTTCTTGGGAGATAACCCACGTGTTTGTTTTACTACAGTAATTTTGTTTTATATTTGTGTCTTGGAAGTTGTTAATACTGTAGCAACCTCTCCTTATCTTAGTTTTGTTGCATTGTTGTGCCAAGTAAAGTCTTTGATAGTAAGGTTCATACTAGATTTGGATTACTGCGCAGAAACAGATTTCTTGCTGTCACGAATCTGGGCCTAATTCTCTGTAGGTAACTCAGAAAATTATGCCAATTTACGTGAGTGATCCCCAGATATGTACGCAACGTTCATTCAATTTGAGCATTTTCATTTGAGCAAGTATGGTGCCGCTTAGAAATTCTTCTTTACGGACTGTTCTGTTTTGACAGATTCTGCCTTTTATTTCGCATTGCCTGTTTTGCTATGCTTGATGGATTTTTCTATTCCATTAACTTTCAGTAGCTTTGTGCAATGTCCAGAAGTGTTAAGAATGATTATGTCACCTCTGAACATGTGTATTTTGATTGTGCACTAACCCTCTAATGAGTTGTGGGAGTTTGGTGTGGAGGAAGTTTTCAAGGATCAAGAGAGGGAGATGATACAATATGATCAAGGAGAGTGAAAGCTCTAAGCTTGGGGATGCCCCGGTGGTTCACCCCTGCATATTTCAAGAAGACTCAAGCGTCTAAGCTTGGGGATGCCCAAGGCATCCCCTTCTTCATCGACAACATTATCAGGTTCCTCTAGTGAAACTATATTTTTATTCCATCACATCTTATGTACTTTGCTTGGAGCGTCTGTTTGTTTTTGTTTTTATTTTGTTTGAATAAAATGGATCCTAGCATTCATTGTGTGGGAGAGGGACACGCTCCGCTGTTGCATATGGACAAATATGTCCTTAGGCTTTACTCATAGTGTTCATGGCGAAGGTTGAATCTTCTTCGTTAAATTGTTATATGGTTGGAAACGGGAAATGCTACATGTAGTAATGGGTAGAATGTCTTGAATAATTTGATACTTGGCAATTGTTGTGCTCATGTTTAAGCTCTTGCATCATATACTTTGCACCTTAATGAAGAAATACATAGAGCTTGGTAAAATTTGGTTTGCATAATTGGTCTCTCTAAGGTCTAGATAATTTCTAGTAAGGGTCGAACAACAAGGAAGACGGTATAGAGTCTTATAATGCTTGCAATATGTTCTTATGTAAGTTTTGCTGTACTAGTTCATACTTGTGTTTGCTTCAAACAACCTTGCTAGCCTAAGCCTTGTATTGAGAGGGATTACTTCTCATGCATCCAAATCCTTGAGCCAAACACTATGCCATTTGTGTCCACCATACCTACCTACTACATGGTATTTCTCTGCCATTCCAAAGTAAATTGCTTGAGTGCTATGTTTAAACACTTCAAAAGTTATTACCTCTTATTTGTGTCAATGTTTTATATCTCATGAGGAAGTATGTGGTGTTTATCTTTCAATCTTGTTGGGAACTTTCACCAATGGACTAGTGGCTTCATCCGCTTATCCAATAATTTTGCAAAAAGAGCTAGCAATGGGATTCCCAGTCCCAAATTAATTAACCTTCATAATTTTACAAAAATAGACACTCCTCCATGGTATGTGATTGTTGGACAGCACCCGAGGATTCGGTTAACCATGGCTTGAGAAAGCAAAGGTGGGGAGGAGTGTCATCTAAAGAAAACTAAAATAAAAGGCACTCCTTCATGGTATGAGATTGTTGGCAGGCACCCGAGGATTCGGTTAGCCATGGTTTGTGAAAGTAAAGGTTGGAAGGAGTGCCACCCAAAAATAAAAATGTTTCATGGGAGCCGCTCTTTGAAGGTTTGTCTGGCAAGGGGGTTAGAGTGCCCATTACCATTCATTGACAACAACAAACACCTCTCAAAATTTTACTTTTATGCTCTCTTTATGTTTTCAAAATAAAAGCTCTAGCACAAATATAGCAATCGATGCTTCCCTCGTCGAAGGGCCTTTCTTTTACTTTTATGTTGAGTCAGTTCACCTACTTCCTTCCATCTTAGAAGCAAACACTTGTGTTAACTGTGCATTGATTCTTACATGCTTGCTTATTGCACTTGTTATATTACTTTGCATTGAAAACTATCCATGAGATATACAAGTTACAAGTTGAAAGCAACCGCTGAAACTTAATCTTCCTTTGTGTTGCTTCAATGCCTTTACTTTGAATTTATTGCTTTATGAGTTAACTCTTATGCAAGACTTATTGATGCTTGTCTTGAAAGTACTATTCATCAAAAGTCTTTGCTATATGATTCAGTTGTTTACTCATTGCATTACCATTGTCTTGAATCGCTGCATTCATCTCATATACTTTACAATAGTATGATCAAGATTATGTTGGTAGCATGTCACTTCAGAAATTATCTTTGTTATCGTTTACCTACTCAAGGACGAGTAGGAACTAAGCTTGGGGATGCTGATACGTCTCCGACGTATCTATAATTTCTGATGTTCCATGCTTGTTTTATGACAATACCTACATCTTTTATTCACACTTTATATCGTTTTTATGCGTTTTCCGGAACTAACCTATTGACGAGATGCCGAAGTGCCAGTTGCTGTTTTCTGCTGTTTTTTGTTTCAGAAATCCTAGTAAGGAAATATTCTCGGAATTGGACGAAATCAACGCCCAGAATCTTAAAATCCCACGAAGCTTCCAGAACACCCGAGAGTCGCCAGAGGGGAGCCCTGGGGGCCCCACACACCAGGCTGGCGCGGCCAGGGGGTGGGCCGCGCCCCCCTAGTGTGTCACCGCCTCGTCAGCCCTCCGACTCCGCCTCTTCGCCTATTTAAAGGTCCCTGACCTAAATCTTCGAGACGGAAAAGCCACGGTACGAGAAACCTTCCAGAGCCGCCGCCATCGCGAAGCCAAGATCTGGGGGACATGACTCTCTGTTCCGGCACGCCGTCGGGACGGGGAAGTGCCCCCGGAAGGCTTCTCCATCGACACCGCTGCCATCTCCACCGCCATCTTCATCACCGCTGCTGTCTCCCATGAGGAGGGAGTAGTTCTCCCTCGAGGCTAAGGGCTGTACCGGTAGCTATGTGGTTAATCTCTCTCCCTATGTACTTCAATACAATGATCTCATGAGCTGCCTTACATGATTGAGATTCATATGAGTTTTGTATCACTATTCATCTATGTGTTACTCTAGTGATGTTATTAAAGTACTCTATTCCTCCTGCACGGTGTAATGGTGACAGTGTGTGCATCGTGTAGTACTTGGCGTAGGTTATGATTGTAATCTCTTATAGATTATGAAGTTAATTATTGCTATGATAGTATTGATGTGATCTATGCCTCCTTCATAGTGTGATAGTGACACAGTGCATGCTATGTTAGTACTTGGTGTAATTGCAATGATCTATCATGCACTCTAAGGTTATTTAAACATGAATATCAAATATTGTGGAGCTTGTTAACTCCGGCATTGAGGGTTCGTGTAATCCTACACAATTAGTGGTGTTCATCATCCAACAACAGAGTGTAGAGTGGTTTTATTATGTGATCAATGTTGAGAGTGTCCACTAGTGAAAGTATAATCCCTAGGCCTTGTTCCCAAATACTGAAATCGTTGCTTGTTTACTGTTTTACTGCATCTGTACTGCCTGCAATATTTCCACCATCCACCACACGCCAGTTGTAGCATCAAGCTATTTTTTGGTGCCGTTACTACTGCTTATATTCATTCATACCACCTGTATTTCACTATCTCTTCGCCGAACTAGTGCACCTATACATCTGACAAGTGTATTAGGTGTGTTGGGGACACAAGAGACTTCTTGCTTTGTGGTTGCAGGGTTGCTTGAGAGGGCTATCTTTGACCTCTTCCTCCCTGAGTTCGATAAACCTTGGGTGATCCACTTAAGGGAAAACTTGCTGCTGTTCTACAAACCTCTGCTCTTGGAGGCCCAACACTGTCTACAGGAAAAGAAGCGTGAGTAGACATCAAGCATATTTTCTGGCGCCGTTGCCGGGGACCTGAAGGAACAAGCTTTCCTCCCTCGTCAACAACGCGCCAGTCCTAGACAGCATCAAGTACATGTCGAGGTTTTGGACTAGGTTCTCCCTCCCGGCCTCAGATATATGCTGCAACCGAGACCTTGCCCTATTTCGAGCTGCTCTGTGACTATCTCCTCCCGAAGTGCCTGATTGTCGACTCAACTAAGCACTTCACCTGCTTGACTCGGAAGCCGCGGCTTGCCTCCTATCCAGCTCAGCTTTCTGTTTTTCAAGTTCTCGTCTAGCACGGGCGAGTCTATATTGTTATGCTTGTAGCTCTTCACCTGTGGCGGCCGTAGTCATCGGCTCCGTGCCGTCGATAGCTTTTGCAACTCTGTCCCAAACTGCTTGCGGAAATTGTACCATCTGTCGTGTTGCAGGCCCAACATATTTGGTTCCCAAACCTCGCGTAAGATCAGCGGGATCAGTGTACGGATTTCCCGCATCATCGAAAGCCTCTGATGTCTCCTCCTGCGGGCGACTTGCTTCTCCAATCGCATAGATTTGATGATATTTTGAAGTTTTAGCTTCGTCGGGATTGGTGACACCGTCGTATAGATCGGCGAAGACCTCCCTGACAGAAGTAGATTTGTCGACTAAGTCGAAGCTGTCGACGATGTCTGAATCGCTAATTATACTAGAGTCCGCAGACGACTCGAAGGACATGTTGCCGAAGATCTTGGCGAGTTTTCCGCTTGCCGCGGATTTGATGAAGTGTGGCGGCGAGATCACCTCGGCACCCGTCTCGAACGATGACGACGAATTCGAAAGATCGGAGTCAGCCGTCGATGATCCCGACGAAACCGGAATCTCGAGACGATGCGCCCCCTCTTTTCCGATGTGGAAGTGGAACCTCCCGAACGTCATCTCCATAGGCTCCTCTAGATACGCATATGCATCCAAACGGGAGGGCGGGTGAGGAACAAAATCGACTAAACCAGTTTCGATCCGTTTACCTCTGTCCTTCGCGTTGCTTGCCACCGAAGATGTCAACGATCTTGAACGTGCCATCGAGATCAGCTCCTTGTCACCTCTAATTCCCACAGACGGCGCCAATTGACAAGGTATCGACTTATCAATGCCTACAGATTGTAGGCTAGGGTTTTAGCAGGAAGTAGAGGGCAAGTAGATCTCGAGGGTTCAGCCGGAAAAGTACTCGACTGCTAAAAAATTAGGGTTATGTTGACAATGAAATCGATCCTCTCTTTGTCCTTTGACTCCCCCTTATATAGGAGGCGGAGCCGAAGGTTTCGTGATGTACAAGTTACAGAAACTGGGAGACTCTTTGAGTTCGTCCCATAATAATTACAAGTCCTATTCCTAATACAACTCTATCTTTCCAAAACTATCTCTTAATTGGGCTTTCGAACTTCATAAACTTCGGGTCGTGGGCCTTCAGTAAACCCCGGGTACCTTCTTTGGCAGGCCCATTGGTGATGCCTATGTCACCAAGTTCAGCCATGGTCGCTTAGTTTTAGGACACATGTCATACCCACCTGCATATGGAACCCCTCTCCTTCCCACCACCACCATCGGCACACCGCACAATATGACATCACATCTCCACCCACGACCACCACCATCACACGACAATTAGGCACCCTCTCTCCCCGCCCACTACCACCATCCATAGACGACACCACTGAGTGATGTATTTATCTACTATAAAAAAGGTAAGTTGATAGGACCAATGCAGGTATACTACTATTGGAGAAGTATACACGACAATATGACACCACCGTTCCCCAACCACCACCACAACCACCACCACACAACACAACCGTGTGTAAATGTTTTTGTCGGTAGTTACAAAAAGTATATCGTCGATGAAACCGAGGTAAAATTAAAGAAAAAATTTATTTGGAACCTCCTATAAGAGGAGGGGGTGAGGTCTAGACACACATAAGTTTATTGCAATTGAAATACAGGTATGGTATCCAAAGTTTCAAGGTGTCTGTCTTCGAGAGAATTTTCCTATGGGAGCTGTTTTCGAAGGCCAAGGTGATCATTTTCTAACATCCCTCTCCTTTTACATATGATGAGTAAGTCGGGCAAGGAGTGGTGTCCAAATTAATGTCAAATCATAAAACTTCTTGTTAGATTCACCGTTGTCTCGTTGAAATAATTCCTTCTATAGTCGCTCGATGTTAGAAAAAAACATATGCATCCAAGAGCGCCCTAAGTTTTACCATAGCTTTTTCTGTGTGTTTTAATTGTAGTTCCTTGACATCGATGGAACTTGGAAGTTTAATGAAGGGATGGTCTTTTGAAAGGGTTGTGTCAAATATTGAATAAGAAAGTAAAGGTTTTATCTTGGCCTTAAAAGATTCTTCCAAGAAATAGAGATGGGTATGAATTGATTCAATTGGCTATTTTAGTTACGGATGTCAGATTGATAGCACATACTATGTGTTACAAATTACTAAAAATAGGTTATTGGTGGTTAATACTTAAGATGAGAAAGTTTTTGGTTCCCCAATGCCGATGTTTGTAAATCGCAACGAAAAAACCATTAAATGGGGATACTTTAATTGTAAACCCATAGATGAAATGATATCCGTATTTACACGGTACTTCTAAAACAACTAAAATGGCTAAGGGACAAAATGTTGTCTGTTTAATCTGGATGTGTGGGCATCACCTAATGAAAATGTAGATCTGGATAGACAAGTATTACAAACTAGTGTAGATATGCATAGACACACAAAGATGTTATACGTCTAGTCCCACGCCATGGCTACGTTAAACGGTAGCCCTATAATAAAAGTAAAAAATTCCTAAGTAGTTGAATTCAACACTAAATTATTGTCTCTGATGCAGGAATTTTGTGGGAATTTTAGAGGAAACAGTTCAAACTCTGCCGTTGGTGCATCTCCATCGTCCAGATGGCATTTTTTCTTCATAAAGAAACTCAAGGAACTGAATGCCATAAACAAACTCAAGGAGCTGAATGCCCTCCAGCAGCATGTCGACAACCTGATTGGTCAGCTTGAGAAACTTTGTCGCTGATAGAGGAAAAGATCCACCAAAGAAGCTTCAGTTAGTCATGGAAACAAGTGATCTTGTGGCAAGAGCTGTTGCGCTTGGCTTGTCGCAACCAAGATGAGCGAAAAATACCAATCCATATTCCTAAATTGGCCACAGACAATTAATATCCCAGTATTCACAGTGCTTTATAACTCTAGGCTACTCAACTGTAATGCATGTCTTGTTTTCCTTCGTGTTGTTCAGTAACCATGGTGCTCTGCAAAAGAAATGTTACATTTGATCTTGGCAGTGTTAATCACTGAAGTGTTTGTCCTTGAATTTGGATGAGACTCTGAACATCATCACTAGTAGAAAAAGAGGCTTCCGTCCACCCCCATTAGTCCCGGAAATATTCGAACCACGACTAAAGGGGGCTTTAGTCGCGGTTCGGGAGGCGACCCGCGACAAATGCTCCATCCGAGACGAAAGGGTACCTCTTTAGTCGCGGTTGGTAACACCAACCGGGACTAAAGGGCTATGGAGGGATGCGGCCGGCGGAAAAACCTTTAGTCCCGGTTGGGGACACCAACCGCGACTAAAGGGTACCCCTTTAGTCCCGGTTGGTGTCCCCAACCGGGACTGAAGGTTTTTCCGAGTTTTTTTACTCCCACGCACCCTGCACCCCCCTGTGGATCGCCTTTTTTGGTTTGTAAAATACAAAAAAAAAATGATAGAAAATTCAAAAAAAAAATTTGTTTTCAGATTCTTGTATGTTATGCAACCTACTATTCGGAGAAATTAAGAAATTTGAATTTTCACTTTTTTGCAAAAAAAGTTTAAAAAATGGTAAAACCGCAATAACTTTTGCATACGACGTCGGAAAAAAAACGTATAATATATCAAAAACCTGGCATACGCGGGTCGTCCCAACAAAGCATGGTACTGTGATGGGAAATCCACGACTTCAAACTCCAACCTCTCTATTATGTAGTTCTCTCGGATTCCAAACTGAACGTCGAGATTGATCTTCCCCAATGGATAACTCGGCTTGTCCGGTGTGATACCATGGAAACGCGTGTCGGTTGGTTTCAAGTTTGCCAAGGATATGTTCATCTTCCTCAATGTATCTGCATACATGAGGTTCAAGCTGCTGCCTCCATCTATGAACACTCGTGAAACGTCGAATCCTGCGATCACCGCTGGTAAGATCAAAGCTGATTGCCCTGGTCGCGGGACTTGCTGCGGGTGGTCTGCTATGGTAAACCCAATGTCCTGTCCCGACCAATTGAGGTACTCGATTGTTGGTGGAGGCATTTTTCTGCCATGAAGACTTGTCGCAAAATTACTTTTTGAGCTCTATTGGATGGCCTGGCCTTCTGAATCATCGAGACCGCACCATTGGTGTCGATATAAGGATGCGGGTGTGGCGCTACCGCCAACTGCAACTGGTGTCGATTTTCGTCCGTGATTGCGGGAGGAGGTGGAAGATGGATCTCACTCCTTGGCCCCTGGGGGTTTCTGTTGACTGCTTGCATGCTGGTATGTCCTGCATATCTGTGTAGTGCCAGGAAACTTCGGCAGTCCTTCTGCAGATGCCCAGACTACCTCTTTCCATTATTGTCGAGAAAGAAGTGCATTTGGCATGGCCCGTTCAAGAGATCTTCGGGTGACACATACGGCCTTTGGAACCTCGGTCCACTATTTTGCATGTTAGGACGGGAGCCATCCTTGTAATCGTTGCGCTGCTCACCACTCTTTTGACAACCATCTCGACTATTACCTCCACTATTTCCTTGGAAACCAGCCGATATTTGGTCGGGAGCATCATAATCTGAGAACTGGCGAGAAAATCGTCGTCTATTTTGAGAATTTCGATTACGCTCATCCTCAGGCGACCTATGTCGGTTGTTGTGAAAGGCATCTTCTCCATCTGCCCAATGATTCGCTATTTCCATGAATGCTGCTATTGTTTTTGGGTTGGTTCTTCCCAAATCGTCGACAAAATCCCTTCTTCGGATTCCAGCGACACATGCATCTATTGCTCTTTCGTCAGATATGTTTTCTGCCGAGTTTTTGATGATGTTCCACCTCTGGATATACATCCTCATTGGTAAATCATACTTTTGTCTGCATGCCCTTAGCTGCACCAATGACACGGGTTTCTTGCACGTGGATCAGAAGTTCTTCACAAATATATCCTCAAAACTTTCCCAGCTGTCGATGGAACCAGGAGGTAGCTTTTTTATCCATGATCGTGCTGCTCCACTCAAGTGCACTTGGATGCTTTGCATGGCTGTTGCTCTAGTTACACTTATTAGTTTCACCGTCTCCAGGTAGTCGATTAACCAATCCTCGGGATCTTGCAGGCCATCAATTTTTTTGTAATTATCGGGTAGCTTAAACCCGGATGGAACCCGAGTTTTACGAACTCGCCTCGTGAAGCACGGGGGCACACACATATCCTCTTCGTCAACCTCTGGTGAGTAACGACATTCTCTTCTTTCTTGCCGCGCTCTATCGACCCTTGCTTGTGTTGCTGTATCTCTTGCCCCACTCGTTTTCGGAGAGTCTTGCACTACTACGGTAGGTCGTGGACTATTTTGCCTTGCAGATCCTTCGGGAGGCGTGCTTGTAGTTGTGAACGTTGTTCCCATGGCTCCAACTCCTGCCATGGCCATGTTATACAGTGCTTCTCTTGGATCTCCGGGAGGTGGCCTGGACGCTAGGATGAAAGCCTGTGTCGCCATATATCCAGCTTCTGGTGTCTTTGGAATAATATTCCCCCTCGTATCTATCGACATAAAGGACATGTCAAGGTTTTGGACTAGGTTCTCCCTCCCGGCCTCAGATATATGCTGCAACCGAGACCTTGCCCTATTTCGAGCTGCTCTGTGACTATCTCCTCCCGAAGTGCTTGATTGTCGACTCAACTAAGCTCTTCGCCTGCTAGACTCGGAAGCCGCGGCTTGCCTCCTATCCAGCTCAACTTTCTGTTTTTCAAGTTCTCGTCTAGCACGGGCGAGTCTATATTGGTATGCTTGTAGCTCTTCAGCTGTGGCGGCCGTAGTCATCGGCTCCGTGCCGTCGATAGCTTTTGCAACTCTGTCCCAAACTGCTTGCGGAAATTGTACCATCTGTCATGTTGCAGGCCAAACATATTTGGTTCCCAAACCTCGCGTAAGATCAGCGGGATCGGTGTACGGATTTCCCGCATCATCGAAAGCCTCTGATGTCTCCTCCTGCGGGCGACTTGCTTCTCCAATCGCATAGATTTGATGATATTTTGAAGTTTTAGCTTCGTCGGGATTGGTGACACCGTCGTATAGATCGGCGAAGACCTCCCTGACAGAAGTAGATTTGTCGACTAAGTCGAAGCTATCGACGATGTCTGAATCGCTGCTTATACTGGAGTCCGCAGACGACTCGAAGGACATGTTGCCGAAGATCTTGGCGAGTTTTCCGCTTGCCGCGGATTTGATGAAGCGTGGCGGCGAGATCACCTCAGCACCCGTCTCGAACGATGACGACGAATCCGAAAGATCGGAGTCAGCCGTCGATGATCCCGATGAAACCGGAATCTCGAGACGATGCGCCCCCTCTTTTCCGATGTGAAAGTGGAACCTCCCGAACGTCATCTCCATAGGCTCCTCTAGATACGCATATGCATCCAAACGTGAGGGCGGGTGAGGAACAAAATCGACTAAACCAGTTTCGATCCGTTTACCTCTGTCCTTCGCGTTGCTTGCCACCGAAGATGTCAACGATCTTGAACGTGCCATCGAGATCAGCTCCTTGTCACCTCTAATTCCCACAGACGGCGCCAATTGACAAGGTATCGACTTATCAATGCCTACAGATTGTAGGCTAGGGTTTTAGCAGGAAGTAGAGGGCAAGTAGATCTCAAGGGTTCAGCCGGAAAAGTACTCGACTGCTAAAAAATTAGGGTTATGTTGACAATGAAATCGATCCTCTCTTTGTCCTTCGACTCCCCCTTATATAGGAGGCGGAGACGAAGGTTTCGTGATGTACAAGTTACAGAAACTAGGAGACTCTTTGAGTTCGTCCCGTAATAATTACAAGTCCTATTCCTAATACAACTCTATCTTTCCAAAACTATCTCTTAATTGGCTTTCGAGCTTCATAAACTTCGGGTCGTGGGCCTTCAGTAAACCCCGGGTACCTTCTTTGGCAGGCCCATTGGTGATGCCTATGTCACCAAGTTCAGCCATGGTCGCTTAGTTTTAGGACACATGTCATACCCACCTGCATATGGAACCCCTCTCCTTCCCACCACCACCATCGGCACACCGCACAATATGACATCACATCTCCACCCACGACCACCACCAACACACGGCACAATTATGCACCCTCTCTCCCCGCCCACTACCACCATCGATAGACGACACCACTGAGTGATGTATTTATCTACTATAAAAAAGGTAAGTTGATAGGTCCAATGCAGGTATACTACTATTGGAGAAGGATACACGACAATATGACACCACCTTTCCCCAACCACCACCATAACCACCACCACACAACACAACCGTGTGTAAATGTTTTTGTCGGTAGTTACAAAAAGTATATCGTCGATGAAACCGAGGTAAAATTAAAGAAAAAAATTATTTGGAACCTCCTATAAGAGGAGGGGGTGAGGTCTAGACACTCATAAGTTTATTGCAATTGAAATACAGGTATGGTATCCAAAGTTTCAAGGTGCCTGTCTTCGAGAGAATTTTCCTATGGGAGCTATTTTCGAAGGCCAAGGTGATCATTTTCTAACATCCCTCTCCTTTTACATATGATGAGTAAGTCGGGCAAGGAGTGGTGTCCAAATTAATGTCAAATCATAAAACTTCTTGTTAGATTCACCGTTGTCTCGTTGAACATAATTCCTTCTATAGTCGCTCGATGTTAGAAAAAAACATATGCATCCAAGAGCGTCCTAAGTTTTACCATAGCTTTTCTGTGTGTTTTAATTGTAGTTCCTTGACATCGATGGAACTTGGAATTTTAACGAAGGGATGGTATTCTGAAAGGGTTGTGTCAAATATTGAATAACAAAGTAAAGGTTTTATCTTGGCCTTAAAAGATTCTTCCAATAAATAGAGATGGGTATGAATTGATTCAATTGGCTATTTTAGTTACGGATATCAGATTGATAGCACATACTATGTGTTACAAATTACTAAAAATAGGTTATTGGTGGTTAATACTTAAGATGAGAAAGTTTTAGGTTCCCCAATGCCGATGTTTGTAAATCGTAATGAAAAAACCATTAGATGGGGATAGTTTAATTGTAAACCCATAGATGAAATGATCTCCCTATTTACACGGTACTTCTAAAACAACTAAAATGGCTAAGGGACAAAATGTTGTCTGTTTAATCTGGATGTGTGTGCATCACCTAATGAAAATCAAGATCTGGATAGACAAGTATTACACACTAGTGTAGATATGCATAGCCACACAAAGATGTTATACGTATAGTTCCACGCCATGGCTACGTGAAAAGGTAGCCCTATAATAAAAGTAAAAAATTCCTAAGTAGTTGAATTCAACACTAAATTATTGTCTCGGATGCAGGAATTTTGTGGGAATTTCAGAGGAAACAGTTCAAACTCTGCCGTTGGTGCATCTCCATCGTCCAGATGGCATTTTTTCTTCATAAAGAAACTCAAGGAACTGAATGCCATAAACAAACTCAAGGAGCTGAATGCCCTCCAGCAGCATGTCGACAACCTGATTGGTCAGCTTGAGAAACTTTGTCGCTGATAGAGGAAAATATCCACCAAAGAAGCTTCAGTTAGTCATGGAAACAAGTGATCTTGTGGCAAGAGCCGTTGCGCTTGGCTTGTCGCAACCAAGATGAGCGAAAAATCCCAATCCATATTCCTAAATTGGCCACAGACAATTAATATCCCAGTATTCACATTGCTTTATAACTCTAGGCTACTCAACTGTAATGCATGTCTTGTTTTCCTTCTTGTTGTTCAGTAACCATGGTGCTCAGCAAAAGAAATGTTACATTTGATCTTGGCAGTGTTAATCACTGAAGTGTTTGTCCTTGAATTTGGATGAGACTCTGAACATCATCACTAGTAGAAAAAGAGGCTTCCGTCCACCCCCATTAGTCCCGGCAATATTCAAACCGCGACTAAAGGGGGCTTTAGTCGTGGTTCGGGAGGCGACCCGCGACTAATGCTCCATCTGAGATGAAAGGGTACCCCTTTAGTCGCGGTTGGTAACACCAACCGGGACTAAAGGGCTATGGAGGGATGCGGCCGGCGGAAAAACCTTTAGTCCCGGTTGGGGACACCAACCGCGACTAAAGGGTACCCCTTTAGTCCCGGTTGGTGTCCCCAACCGGGACTGAAGGTTTTTCCGAGTTTTTTTACTCCCACGCACCCTGCACCCCCCTGTGGATCGCCTTTTTTTTGGTTTGTAAAATACAAAAGAAAATGATAGAAAATTCAAAAAAATTGTTTTCAGATTCTTGTATGTTATGCAACCTACTATTCGGAGAAATTAAGAAATTTGAATTTTCACTTTTTTTGCAAAAAAAGTTTAAAAATGGTAAAACCGCAATAACTTTTGCATACGACGTCGGAAAAAACGTATAATATATCAAAAAACCTGGCATACGCGGGTCGTCCCAACAAAGCATGGTACTGTGATGGGAAATCCACGACTTCAAACTCCAACCTCTCTATTATGTAGTTCTTTCGGGTTCCAAACTAAACGTCGAGATTGATCTTCCCCAATGGATAACTCGGCTTGTCCGGTGTGATACCATGGAAGCGCGTGTCGGTTGGTTTCAAGTTTGCCAAGGATATGTTCATCTTCCTCAATTTATCTGCATACATGAGGTTCAAGCTGTTGCCTCCATCTATGAACACTCGTGAAACGTCGAATCCTGCGATCACCGCTGGTAAGATCAAAGCTGATTGCCATGGTCTCGAGACTTGCTGCGGGTGGTCCGCTATGGTAAACCCAATGTCCTGTCCTGACCAATTGAGGTACTCGATTGTTGGTGGAGGCATCTTTTCTGCCATGAAGACTTGTCGCGAAATTACTTTTTGAGCTCTATTGGATGGCCTGGCCTTCTGAATCATCGAGACCGCATCATTGGTGTCGATATAAGGAGGCGGGTGTGGCGCTGCCGCCAACTGCAACTGGTGTCGATTTTCGTCCGTGATTGCGGGAGGAGGTGGAAGATGGATCTCACTCCTTGGCCCCTGGGGGTTTCTGTTGACTGCTTGCGTGCTGGTATGTCCTGCATATCTGTGTAGTGCCTGGAAAGTTTGGCAGTCCTTCTGCAGATGCCCAGACTGCCTCTTTCCATTATTGTCGAGAAAGAAGTGCATTTGGCATGGACCGTTCAAGAGATCTTCGGGTGACACATACGGCCTTTGGAACCTCGGTCCACTATTTTGCATGTTAGGACGGGAGCCATCCTTGTAATCGTTGCGCTGCTCACCACTCTTTTGACAACCATCTCGACTATTACCTCCACTATTTCCATGGAAACTAGCCGATATTTGGTCGGGAGCATCATAATCTGAGAACTGGCGAGAAAATCGTCGTCTATTTTGAAAATTTCAATTACGCTCATCCTCAGGCGACCTATGTCGATTGTTGTGAATAGCATCTTCTCCATCTGCCCAATGATTCGCTATTTCCATGAATGCTGCTCTTGTTTTCGGGTTGGTTCTTCCCAAATCCTCGACAAAATCCCTTCTTCGGATTCCAGCGACAAATTCATCTATTGCTCTTTCGTCAGATATGTTTTCTGCCGAGTTTTTTATGATGTTCAACCTCTAGATATACATCCTCATTGGTAAGTCATACTTTTGTCTGCATGCCCTTAGCTGCTCCAATGACGCGGGTTTCTTGCACGTGGATCAGAAGTTCTTCACAAATATATCCTCAAAACTTTCCCATCTGTCGATGGAACCAGGAGGTAGCTTTTTTATCCATGATCGTGCTGCTCCACTCAAGTGCACTTGGATGCTTTGCATGGTTGTTGCTCTAGTTACACCCATTAGTTTCACCGTCTCCAGGTAGTCGATTAACCAATCCTCGGGATCTTGCAGGCCATCAATTTTTTTGTAATTACCGGGTAGCTTAAACCCGGATGGAACCCGAGTTTTACGAACTCGCCTCGTGAAGCACGGGGGCACACACATATCCTCTTCGTCAACCTCTGGTGAGTACCGATGTTCTCTTCTTTCTTGCCGCGCTCTGTCGACCCTTGCTTGTGTCGCTGTATCTCTTGCCCCACTCGTTTTCGGAGAGTCTTGCACTACTACGGTAGGTCGTGGACTATTTTGCCTTGCTGATCCTTCGGGAGGCGTGCTTGTACTTGCCAATGATGTTCCCATGGCTCCAACTCCTGCCATGGCCATGTTATACAGTGCTTCTCTTGGATCTCCGGGAGGTGGCCTGGACGCCAGGATGAAAGCCTGTGTCGCCATATATCCAGCTTCTGGCGTCTTCGGAATAATATTCCCCCTCGTATCTATCGACATAAAGGACATGTCGAGGTTTTGGACTAGGTTCTCCCTCTCGGCCTCAGGTATATGCTGCAACCGAGACCTTGCCCTATTTCGAGCTGCTCTGTGACTATCTCCTCCCGAAGTGCCTGATTGTCGACTCAACTCAGCTCTTCACCTGCTTGACTCGGAAGCCGCGGCTTGCCTCCTATCCAGTTCAACTTTCTGTTTTTCAAGTTCTCGTCTAGCACGGGCGAGTCTATATTGGTATGCTTGTAGCTCTTCAGCTGTGGCGGCCGTAGTCATCGGCTCCGTGTCGTCGATAGCTTTTGCATCTCTGTCCCAAACTGCTTGCGGAAATTGTACCATCTGCCGTGTTGCAGGCCCAACATATTTGGTTCCCAAACCTCGCGTTAGATCAGCGGGATCGATGTACGGATTTCCCACATCATCGAAAGCCTCTGATGTCTCCTCTTGCGGGCGACTTGCTTCTCCAATCGCATAGATTTGATGATATTTTGAAGTTTTAGCTTCGTCGGGATTGGTGACACCGTCGTATAGATCGGCGAAGACCTCCCTGACAGAAGTAGATTTGTCGACTAAGTCGAAGCTGTCGACGATGTCTGAATCGCTGCTTATACTGGAGTCCGCAGAAGACTCGAAGGACATGTTGCCGAAGATCTTGGCGAGTTTTCCGCTTGCCGCGGATTTGATGAAGCGTGGCAGCGAGATCACCTCGGCACCCTTCTCGAACGATGACGACGAATCCGAAAGATCGGAGTCAGCCGTCGATGATCCCGACGAAACCAGAATCTCGAGACGATGCGCCCCCTCTTTTCCGATGTGGAAGTGGAACCTCCCGAACGTCATCTCCATAGGCTCCTCTAGATACGCATATGCATCCAAACGGGAGGGCGGGTGAGGAACAAAATCGACTAAACCAGTTTCGATCCGTTTACCTCTGTCCTTCGCGTTGCTTGCCACCGAAGATGTCAATGATCTTGAACGTGCCATCGAGATCAGCTCCTTGTCACCTCTAATTCCCACATACGGCGCCAATTGACAAGGTATCGACTTATCAATGCCTACAGATTGTAGGCTAGGGTTTTAGTAGGAAGTAGAGGGCAAGTAGATCTCGAGGGTTCAGCCGGAAAAGTACTCGACTGCTAAAAAATTAGGGTTATGTTGACAATGAAATCGATCCTCTCTTTGTCCTTCGACTCCCCCTTATATAGGAGGCGGAGCCGAAGGTTTCGTGATGTACAAGTTACAGAAACTGGGAGACTCTTTGAGTTCATCCCGTAATAATTAAAAGTCCTATTCCTAATACAACTCTATCTTTCCAAAACTATCTCTTAGTTGGGATTTCGAGCTTCATAAACTTCGGGTCATGGGCCTTCAGTAAACCCCGGGTACCTTCTTTGGCAGGCCCATTGGTGATGCCTATGTCACCAAGTTCAGCCATGGTCGCTTAGTTTTAGGACACATGTCATACCCACCTGCATATGGAACCCCTCTCCTTCCCACCACCACCATCGGCACACCGCACAATATGACATCACATCTCCACCCACGACCACCACCAACACACGGCACAATTAGGCACCCTCTCTCCCCGCCCACTACCACCATCGATAGACGACACCACTGAGTGATGTATTTATCTACTATAAAAAAGGTAAGTTGATAGGTCCAATGCAGGTATACTACTATTGGAGAAGGATACAGGACAATATGACACCACCTTTCCCCAACCACCACCATAACCACCACCACACAACACAACCGTGTGTAAATGTTTTTGTCGGTAGTTACAAAAAGTATATCGTCGATGAAACCGAGGTAAAATTAAAGAAAAATTTATTTGGAACCTCCTATAAGAGGAGGGGGTGAGGTCTAGACACTCATAAGTTTATTGCAATTGAAATACAGGTATGGTATCCAAAGTTTCAAGGTGCCTGTCTTCGAGAGAATTTTCCTATGGGAGCTGTTTTCGAACGCCAAGGTGATCATTTTCTAACATCCCTCTCCTTTTACATATGATGAGTAAGTTGGCCAAGGAGTGGTGTCCAAATTAATGTCAAATCATAAAACTTCTTGTTAGATTCACCGTTGTCTCGTTGAACATAATTCCTTCTATAGTCGCTCGATGTTAGAAAAAAACATATGCATCCAAGAGCGCCCTAAGTTTTACCATAGCTTTTTCTGTATGTTTTAATTGTAATTCCTTGACATCGATGGAACTTGGAATTTTAACGAAGGGATGGTCTTTTGAAAGGGTTGTGTCAAATATTGAATAAGAAAGTAAAGGTTTTATCTTGGCCTTAAAAGATTCTTCTAAGAAATAGAGATGGGTATGAATTGATTTAATTGGCTATTTTAGTTACGGATGTCAGATTGATAGCACATACTATGTGTTACAAATTACTAAAAATAGGTTATTGGTGGTTAATACTTAAGATGAGAAAGTTTTAGGTTCCCCAATGCCGATGTTTGTAAATCGTAACGAAAAAACCATTAAATGGGGATACTTTAATTGTAAACCCATAGATGAAATGATCTCCGTATTTACACGGTACTTCTAAAACAACTAAAATGGCTAAGGGACAAAATGTTGTCTGTTTAATCTGGATGTGTGTGCATCACCTAATGAAAATCTAGATCTGGATAGACAAGTATTACACAGTAGTGTAGATATGCATAGCCACACAAAGATGTTATACGTCTAGTCCCACGCCATGGCTACGTGAAAAGGTAGCCCTATAATAAAAGTAAAAAATTCCTAAGTAGTTGAATTCAACACTATATTATTGTCTCTGATGCAGGAATTTTGTGGGAATTTTAGAGGAAACAGTTCAAACTCTGCCGTTGGTGCATCTCCATCGTCCAGATGGCATTTTTTCTTCATAAAGAAACTCAAGGAACTAAATACCATAAACAAACTCAAGGAGCTGAATGCCCTCCAGCAGCATGTCGACAACCTGATTGGTGAGCTTGAGAAACTTTGTCGCTGATAGAGGAAAAGATCCACCAAAGAAGCTTCAGTTAGTCATGGAAACAAGTGATCTTGTGGCAAGAGCTGTTGCGCTTGGCTTGTCGCAACCAAGATGAGCGAAAAATCCCAATCCATATTCCTAAATTGGCCACAGACAATTAATATCCCAGTATTCACAGTGCTTTATAACTCTAGGCTACTCAACTGTAATGCATGTCTTGTTTTCCTTCGTGTTGTTCAGTAACCATGGTGCTCAGCAAAAGAAATGTTACATTTGATCTTGGCAGTGTTAATCACTGAAGTGTTTGTCCTTGAATTTGGATGAGACTCTGAACATCATCACTAGTAGAAAAAGAGGCTTCCGTCCACCCCCATTAGTTCCGGAAATATTTGAACCACGACTAAAGGGGGCTTTAGTAGCGGTTCGGGAGGCGACCCGCGACTAATGCTCCATCCGAGACGAAAGGGTACCCCTTTAGTCGCGGTTGGTAACACCAACCGAGACTAAAGGGCTATGGAGGGATGCGGCCGGCGGAAAAACCTTTAGTCCCGGTTGGGGACACCAACCGCGACTAAACGGTACCCCTTTAGTTCCGGTTGGGGACACCAACCGCGACTAAACGGTACCCCTTTAGTCCCGGTTGGTGTCCCCAACCGCGACTAAAGGTTTTTCCGAGTTTTTTTACTCCCACGCACCCTGCACCCCCCCCCCCCCTCCGTGGATCGCCTTTTTTTGGTTTGTAAAATACAAAAGAAAATGATAGAAAATTCAAAAAAAATTGTTTTCAGATTCTTGTATGTTATGCAACCTACTATTCGGAGAAATTAAGAAATTCGAATTTTCACTTTTTTGCAAAAAAAGTTTAAAAAATGGTAAAACCGCAATAACTTTTGCATACGACGTCGGAAAAAAAGTATAATATATCAAAAAACCTGGCATACGCGGGTCGTCCCAACAAAGCATGGTACTGTGATGGGAAATCCACGACTTCGAACTCCAACCTCTCTATTATGTAGTTCTCTCGGATTCCAAACTGAACGTCGAGATTGATCTTCCCCAATGGATAACTCGGCTTATCCGGTGTGATACCATGGAAATGCGTGTCGGTTGGTTTCAAGTTTGCCAAGGATATGTTCATCTTCCTCAATGTATCTGCATACATGAGGTTCAAGTTGCTGCCTCCATCTATGAACACTCGTGAAACGTCGAATCCTGCGATCACCGCTGGTAAGATCAAAGCTGATTGCCCTGGTCGCGGGACTTGCTGCGGGTGGTCAGCTATGGTAAACCGAATGTCCTGTCCCGACCAATTGAGGTACTCGATTGTTGGTGGAGGCATCTTTTCTGCCATGAAGACTTGTCGCGAAATTACTTTTTGAGCTCTATTGGATGGCCTGGCCTTCTTTATCATCGAGACCGCACCATTGGTGTCGATATAAGGAGGCGGGTGTGGCGTTGCCGCCAACTGCAACTGGTGTCGATTTTCTTCAATGATTGCGGGAGGAGGTGGAAGATGGATCTCACTCCTTGGCCCCTGGGGGTTTCTGTTGACTGCTTGCGTGCTGGTATGTCCTGCATATCTATGTAGTGCCAGGAAATTTCGGCAGTCCTTCTGCAGATGCCCAGACTGCCTCTTTCCATTATTGTCGAGAAAGAAGTGCATTTGGCATGGCCCGTTCAAGAGATCTTCGGGTGACACATACGACCTTTGGAACCTCGGTCCACTATTTTGCATGTTAGGACGGGAGCCATCCTTGTAATCGTTGCGCTGCTCACCACTCTTTTGATAACCATCTCGACTATTACCTCCACTGTTTCCTTGGAAACCAGCCGATATTTGGTCGGGAGCATCATAATCTGAGAACTGGCGAGAAAATCACCGTCTATTTTGAAAATTTCGATTACGCTCATCCTCAGGCGACCTATGTCGATTGTTGTGAACAACATCTTCTCCATCTGCCCAATGATTCGCTATTTCCATGAATGCTGCAACTGTTTTCGGGTTGGTTCTTCCCAAATCCTCGACAAAATGCCTTCTTCGGATTCCAGCGACAAATGCATCTATTTCTCTTTCGTCAGATATGTTTTCTGCCGAGTTTTTGATGATGTTCCACCTCTGGATATACATCATCATTGGTAAATCATACTTTTGTCTGCATGCGCTTAACTGCTCCAATGACGCGGGTTTCTTGCACGTGGATCAGAAGTTCTTCACAAATATATCCTCAAAACTTTCCCAGCTGTCGATGGAACCAGGAGGTAGCTTTTTTATCCATGATCGTGCTGCTCCACTCAAGTGCACAGGGATGCTTTGCATGGCTGTTGCTCTAGTTCCACCCATTAGTTTCACCATCTCCATGTAGTCGATTAACCAATCCTCGGGATCTTGTAGGCCATCAATTTTTTTTGTAATTATCGGGTAGCTTAAACCCGGATGGAACCCGAGTTTTACGAACTCGCCTCGTGAAGCACAGGAGCCCACACATATCCTATTCGTCAACCTCTGGTGAGTACCGACGTTCTCTTCTTTCTTGCCGCGCTCTGGCGACCCTTGCTTGTGTCGCTGTATCTCTTGCCCCACTCGTTTTCAGAGAGTCTTGCACTACTACTGTTGGTCGTGGAGTATTTTGCCTTGCAGATCCTTCGGGAGGCGTGATTGTACTTGCGAACGCTGTTCCCATGGCTCCAACTCCTGCCATGGCCATGTTATACAGTGCTTCTCTTGGATCTCCGGGAGGTGGCCTGGACGCCAGAATGAAAGCCCGTGTCGCCATATATCCAGCTTCTGGTGTCTTTGAATAATATTCCCCCTCATATCTATCGACATAAAGGACATGTCGAGGTTTTGGACTAGGTTCTCCCTCTCAGCCTCAGGTATATGCTGCAACCGAGACGTTGCCCTATTTCGAGCTGCTCTGTGACTATCTCCTCCCGAAGTGCCTGATTGTCGACTCAACTCAGCTCTTCGCCTGCTTGACTCGGAAGCCGCGGCTTGCCTCCTATCCAGCTCAGCTTTCTGTTTTTCAAGTTCTCGTCTAGCACGGGCGAGTCTATATTGGTATGCTTGTAGCTCTTCCACTGTGGCGGCCGTAGTCATCGGCTTCGTGCCGTCGATAGCTTTTGCAACTCTGTCCCAAACTGCTTCGTGTTGCAGGCCCAACATATTTGGTTCCCAAACCTCGCGTAAGATCAGCGGGATCGATGTACGGATTTCCCGCATCATCGAAACCCTCTGATGTCTCTGATACGTCCAATTTGCATCACTATTTTGTATCATAATTTGCTGTTATTCATTGATATATTTCATATTGGGACACAATACTTATGTTATTTCATCTATTTTGCATGTTTCACCATTATTGGAGGATCAAGCACCGGAGCCAGGATTCTGCTGGAAAAAGCATCGTCAGAACGTAATATTTTGGAAGATCAACTGTGGAAGGAAATTATACCAAAAATCCTATTTTTCAAGATGACGAAGGAAGCCAGAAGGAGGAGCCAGCTGGACCCAAGGTGGGCCCACACCATAGGGCGGCGCGGCCCATGGCCTGGCCGCGCCACCATGTGGTGTGGGGGCACCACAGCCCCTTTCGCCTCCTTTTCTTCGCGAAACCCTTCGTCCCGAAAACCTAAGCCACAGAGGGTACCTCGCGAAGAGTTACAGCCGCCTCTGCGGGGCGGAGAACACCAGAGAGAAAAGAGCTCTCCGGCGGGCAGGAATCCGCCGGGGAAATTCCCTCCCGGAGGGGGAAATCGACGCCATCGTCACCGTCATCGAGCTGGACATCATCTCCATCACCATCATCATCATCTCCACCATCATCACCGCCATCTCCACCGCTGGACACCGTCACCGCCGTAGCAATTTGGGTTTGATCTTGATTGTTTGATAGGGGAAACTCTCCCGGTATCGATTTCTACTTGTTGTTGATGCTATTGAGTGAAACCATTGAACCAAGTTTATGTTCAGATTGTTGTTCATCATCATATCACCTCTGATCATGTTCCATATGATGTCTTGTGAGTAGTTCGTTTAGTTCTTGAGGACATGGGTGAAGTCTAAATGTTAGTAGTGAATTATGGTTGAGTAATATTCAATGGTATGATATTTAAGTTGTGGTGTTATTCTTCTAGTGGTGTCATGTGAACGTCGACTACATGACACTTCACCATTTATGGGCCTAGGGGAATGCATCTTGTACTCGTTTGCCAATTGCGGGGTTGCCGGAGTGACAGAAACCTAAACCCCCGTTGGTACATCGATGCAGGAGGGATCGCAGGATCTCAGAGTTTAAGGCTGTGGTTAGATTTATCTTAATTACTTTCTTGTAGTTGCGGATGCTTGCAAGGGGTATAATCACAAGTATGTATTAGTCCTAGGAAGGGCGGTACATTAGCATAGATTCACCCACACAACACTTATCATAACAATGAAGATTATTTAGCCGTATGTAGCGAAAGCACTAGACTAAAATCCCGTGTGTCCTCGAGAACGTTTGGTCATTATAAGTAAACAAACCGGCTTGTCCTTTCTGCTAAAAAGGATTGGGCCACTCGCTGCAATTTTTACTCTCGCACTTTACTTACTCGTACTTTATTCAACTGTTACATCAAAACCCCCTGAATACTTGTCTGTGAGCATTTACAGTGAATCCTTCATCGAAACTGCTTGTCAACACCTTCTGCTCCTCGTTGGGATCGACATTCTTACTTATCGAAAATACTACGATACACCCCCTATACTTGTGGGTCATCAAGACTATTTTCTGGCGCCGTTGCCGGGGAGTGAAGCGCTATTGGTAAGTGGAATTGGTAAGGGAAACCTTTACTGTTTGTGCTGATTTTATTTCTGCCTGCTGCTATAAGTCATTATGGAGAGATCTTCTCTTCAATTTCTATTTGGGAAATCTACTACTACTGCAACGGTAGTGGATGAGGCGCCAGGTGAGGAAGTGATACCATATAAAATACCTATGAAAATTATTGAACGTGTTATGGATAACCGCTATGAAGGGGATGGAACTATCCACCCTGGAGATCATTTACTGTTCTTGCATGAATTATGCGGTTTATTCAAGTGCGCAGGTATTGCTATGGATGAAGTGAGGAAGAAACTATTCTCTTTATCGCTGTCTGGTAAGGCGGCGCATTGGTATAAATTACTGGATAATGGGGATTCTCTTGAATGGAATGATATTGTGCCCCGGTTTTATTCTAAGTTCTATCCTCCAAGTGAAATTCACAAGGATCGGAATCGCATATATAATTTTTGGCCTCATGATGGAGAGAGTATTGCCCAAGCTTGGGGGAGATTGATGTCTTTAATGCTCAAATGCCCCATTCATGAGCTTCCTGGTAATGTTATTATTGATAATTTCTATGCAAGACTTTCTTTTCAAGACAAGACCTTGCTGGATACTTCTTGTTCTGGATCATTTACATGCAACAAAGAAGAGTTTAAAAGGGACCTTCTTGATCGGATCCAAGAAAATACTGAAGGTTGGGAGAACGATAAGGATAGAGAATCAGGTATAATTTATGATTATAAATGCATTGAAGCTTTTATGGATACTGATAAATTTCGTAATATGAGTGCTACATATGGTCTTGATTCTCAAGTTGCTGCAAATCTTTATAAAGCTTTTGCCTCTCATTATGAATTGCCTAAGAAGAATTTTGATAAGTATCATGAACCGTATAAAGATAAAATTGATTCATCTATTAATAAATGCGTTGTAGTTGAAACCGCTGATCATGTTATTCCTGAAGCTTATATTGAAAAAACTCCTTTTCCTGCTAAAATGAAGGAGTACCCTGTTATAAATAGTGCGGTTCATAAAAGTGAAAAGAAACCTGTAGAACCTGAAGAACAAATAAAAGTTGAACCTGCTGTTGCAATAGTTAAAGATCTTGTGACTGAAAATGTGGAGGATGGTCATATTATTTTCTGTGAAGATGCTTCTAATATTGTTTCACATCCTAATAAACCCAAACAAGTTAGTGTGCCTATGCTATCTGTTAGAATTGGTGATCATTGCTATTATGGATTATGTGATATTGGTGCAAGCGTTAGTGCTATTCCTTATGAGCTTTACACGGAGATTATGCACGAAATTGATTCTTGTGAACTTGAAGATATTGATGTGGTTATTCAGCTGGCTAATAGAGAAACTATTTCTCCAATTGGTATTGTTCGAGATGTGGAAGTTCTATGTGGTAAGATTAAATACCCTGCTGACTTTTTGGTACTTGGTTCTGCTGCTAGTGATTATTGCCCTATTATTTTTGGTAGACCTTTTCTAAATACTTGTGGAGCTATTATAGATTGCAAGAAAGAGAAAATTTTGACTAAATTTGCTGGTGAATCTTATGAGTTTAACTTCTCTAAATTTACTAAAACTCCTTATAAAGCTGATTTGCCTAGTGATGATTTTAAAATGGAGCAATGTGCATCTATTGTTCTTGTTCCTAACAATCCTTTGCAGCAACATTTGGAGGATAGCGAGAGTGAAGTTTTTAGGAAAGAAAGAGATGAGCTTGAGGAAATTTTTCTTCGCCAACCTATTCTTAAGCATGATTTACCAGTGGAAGATCTGGGTACAACACCGCCACCAAAGGAAGATCCTGTTTTTGATTTAAAGCCTTTGCCTGATAATCTTAAATATGCTCATATTGATGATAAGAAAATATATCCTGTTATTATTAGTTCTAAGCTTACAGAGTTTGAAGAAGAAAGGTTATTGGAAATATTGAAGAAACACCGAGGAGCTATTGGCTATACTCTTGATGATTTGAAGGGGATTTCTCCTTCTATTTGCCAACATGCTATTAATATGGAAGATGATGCGAAGCCTGTTGTTGAACCTCAGCGTCGTCTAATTCCGAAGATGAAGGAAGTGGTAAGGAATGAGGTATTAAGACTTCTTAAGGCTGGTATTATATATCCTATTGCTGATAGTAGATGGGTTAGTCCTGTGCATTGCGTTCCCAAGAAAGGAGGAATGACTGTTGTGCCTAATGATAATGATGAGCTCATCCCTCAAAGAGTAATTGTAGGGTATAGAATGTGCATTGATTTTAGAAAAGTTAATAAAGGTACTAAGAAAGATCATTACCCTTTACCATTTATTGATCAAATGCTAGAAAGATTGTCTAAAAACACTCATTTTTGCTTTCTTGATGGTTATTCTGGATTTTCACAAATTGCTGTTAAAACTAAAGATCAAGAGAAAACCACTTTTACTTGTCCCTATGGAACTTATGCTTATAGACGTATGCCTTTTGGTTTATGTAATGCTCCCGCTACTTTTCAAAGATGCATGTCTGCTATTTTTCATGGTTTTTGCGAGAGTATTGTAGAAGTATTCATGGATGATTTTTCCGTCTATGGGAATTCTTTTGATAGTTGCTTGCGAAACCTTGATAAAGTTTTGCAGAGATGTGAAGAAACTAACCTTGTTCTTAATTGGGAGAAATGCCACTTTATGGTTAATGAAGGAATTGTATTGGGACATAAAATTTCTGAGAAAGGTATTGAAGTTGATAGAGCTAAAGTTGAAGCAATTGAGAAGATGCCCTATCCGAGGGATGTTAAAGGTATTCGTAGTGTTCTTGGTCATGCTGGGTTTTATAGGAGATTTATTAAAGATTTCTCCAAGATTTCAAAGCTTCTTACTAATCTTCTTCAAAAAGACGTACCTTTTGTTTTTGATGACGATTGTAAGGAATCTTTTGAGACTCTTAAGAAAGCCTTAACAACTGCTCCTATAGTTGAACCTCCTGATTGGAACTTACCATTTGAAATTATGTGTGATGCTAGTGATTTTGCTGTAGGCGCTGTTCTTGGACAGCGAGTAGATAAAAAACTAAATGTTATTCATTATGCTAGTAAAACTCTTGATGCTGCTCAAAGAAATTATGCTACAACTGAAAAAGAATTATTAGCTGTAGTCTTTGCTTGCGATAAGTTTAGATCTTATATTGTTGATTCAAAAGTTACGATTCATACTGATCATGCTGCAATTAGATACCTTATGACAAAGAAAGATGCTAAGCCGAGGCTTATTAGATGGGTACTTCTTTTGCAAGAATTTGATTTACATATTGTAGATAGGAAAGGTGCTGATAATCCTGTTGCTGATAATTTGTCTAGATTGGAAAATATTGCTTATGATCCTGTTCCTGTTAATGATAGTTTTCCAAATGAACAATTGGCTGTAATAAAGGTGAGCTCGCGAGACAGTCCTTGGTATGCTGATTATGCTAACTTTATTGTTTCCAAGTACTTGCCTCCAACCTTTTCAGCTCAGCAAAGGAGGAAATTCTTTTATGACTTGAGGCATTATTTCTGGGATGACCCACACTTATATAAAGAAGGAGTGGATGGTATTATGCGAAGATGTGTTCCCGAATATGAACAACAAGAGATATTGAGTAAATGTCATGGTAGTGCTTATGGAGGACATCACGCCGGAGAAAGAACCGCGCAAAAGGTTCTACAATCAGGTTTTTATTGGCCAACTCTCTTCAAGGATGCGAGAAAGTTTATTTTATCTTGTGATGAATGCCAAAGGGTTGGTAATATCTCCAGACGTAATGAAATGCCTATGAATTATACTCTTGTTATTGAACCGTTTGATTGTTGGGGATTTGACTTCATGGGACCTTTTCCGTCCTCAGAAGGTAATACTCATATACTTGTTGCTGTTGATTATGTTACTAAATGGGTGGAAGCCATACCTACAAAAAGTGCTGATGGTGAGACCTCTTTAAGAATGCTTTTAGATATTATTTTTCCTAGATTTGGAGTGCCTAGATATATTATGACTGATGGAGGTTCTCATTTTATTCATGGAGGTTTTAGAAAAACTCTTGCTAAGTGATGGGGATATGCCCATAGGGGGTGGGTCGCCAGTCCCACTCGCCACGAGGACGAAGGCCCAGGAAGGACCGCCAGTCGCCCAACCGACTGGGCCCGAGGGCGACTGGGCCGAAGTCTTAAGGAGATGATCTGCACGGTTCGAGATAGAGATTACTTGAGGAAGGGTGCGGTATCCCGGATTTGTAGTAACTGATACGATTCGGAGTTATCCCTTTGTAACCCTAGGCCGGGGGTGGAAATATAAACCCCCGGGCTAAACCCTAGAAGGGTACATCATCTAAGATCCAATCTCCTCATTGTAAGCTCTCGGCTTCTCGTCGGCTGAGCGCCCCCCCCCCCATTGTAATTCTCCACTGAGCAATAAAGATCTAGCAGGACGTAGGCCTTTTACTCTCCGGAGGGGCTGAACCTGGGTAAAACCCTTGCGTCTCTTGCACCTCGACCCGTAGATGGCGATGTTCCCTTACCCTCGCATCAATGAAGTGCTACCCCCTGTAGCATCTGCCGTGGTCACATCCACGACAGTGGCGCCCACCGTGGGGCATGGGACATCAAGCCTCCGAGCTACGGCGAGGCCCTACTCGCCAGTGCGGCGGCCGGTCGCTTCCGGCAGGATGATCGCCACCGGCAGTTTCTTCCACATCCAGCCAAGCACCTACCGGCCCACCTCGTCACCTCTCAAGCACGCCTGGATGGTGCCGATCGGCTCCATCAACCTCTTCGTTGGGCTCGCCGGTGTCAGCGACCCCGCCGAGCCTCGCCCCGGTCGGTCGCACGACCCCTTCGCGCCGGGACAGCTCCTCACCGCTACTCGCCCGGTCACCGGCGAGGTATACGCAGAGGCCGAGCCGGCCCTGGAAGATGACGCCGATTCGGCGGCCGTGGCGCCGACCGCTAACTCCATCGTTACCTCGTCAACCGCCGACCCCATCGACACCGTCCCAGCCATCGACTCCGTTATCGCCACGATCGACGCCGACTTCACCGACATCATCGCTATAAAATCGGTCGCCGGGTCCACCGCTGCGTCCCCGACTGCCCGCTCTGTCGCCACGGCGTCGGCCAAGGACTCTATCTCCTTGGTCTCTCACCCAAGCGACTTCGAAGATGGCTTCGAGGACGACTCCATCCTCTCCCTCTTCGGCAGCGACTCCGACCCGGACTCCGTCGAGGCCCCACGCTACCGCTACCCGACCGCAGTCTTCATGGCAGGGGGCGAGGAAGAGCTTCCAGTCGACGCCTTCACCACCCCCCTCCCCGCAACCGCCACCGCGACCGAGATCGAGGCGCACCGGGCGGCCCTCGAAGAGCAGAGGAAAAAGGAGCTCGCCGAAAGGCAGAAATTTCGTCTCGAGCAAGATGAAGTGAGAGCCGTATCTCATTATCGTCAGCAGCGAAACCGCCGGCGCATGGAGCGTGCCCGCGCAAATGACTTCCCCAGCGCGCGCCTTAACTTCGACGACCCAGATGGAGAAATCCGGGTCGCCCGAATCCAGAACCCCGACATCCCGGAAGGAAGTCGGGCTGCTGCCGACAGGATAGTTGGGCACAGTCGCTTCGACGGCGGCTCGGCCCCTTCCTTGGAAGGCTCCGGCTTGCCCTCCGGGCGAGAGGTCGCCTCCTCATCAACCGCGCCCTGAGACGAGGACCCGGCGCCCCTCTTCGACCCGCGCGGGAGTCGGATGAAGTCCCGCGCCTCGGAGTCCGACTCGGTGCGCTCCTCCTCGTCGTCGACCTCTTCTTCTTCGCCTTCGGTCATTTCCGGAGGCTCCTTCCCGGCGAGGGGGGGGAGGTGGTCAGCGATCTTCTGCCAGCGCTACATTCGAATCAAGGAAACAAGTCAGAAAAGAGAGACGTTGCCAAGGCGTTCGGAGTCACTTCACAAGGCGTTACCTGAGGCACCGGGGTATCTTCGGAGTAGGGCTGCAGGCCGTCCTCGAAGGAGGTAAAGGTGGCCGTGGTGATCTTGGCGAGTGCCTTCCGATGCTCGCTCTCGTCCCACTCGGTCGCCGTCGACCGGGTGTAGTCGTTTTGCCCCCGGTACTCCCACATGGGGTGAGCTCGGCACCGCAGGGGGATCAGCCGCCGGCCAAGCCAGCAGTTGTACATATTGGCCGCCGTCAGGCCGTTATCCTTCAGCGCCTGGATCGCCTGGCGCATCTCCTTCACCACTTCCTCCTGCTCGCGCGGCAGCGACCGGACATTGAGACGTCGCGGGACGCTGGGCTCGGGGCTGAACTGGGGAATGCAGACCTCGCCGGGGGGAGTGTACTCCTTGGCGTAGAACCAGAAGCGGCGCCACTGCGATTGCGCCTTCTTGGGGAGCGCCATGTCGATGAAGCTTTCCCCGGACTTCACCTGGAAGGTGATTCCGCCGTTCGGGATGAGGGCCTCGCTGCTCTTGTTGGCCCGAGTCGCCCGCCCGTGGAAGATTGATACCCACAGCGGGAAGTACGGCGGGCAACCCAGGTAGCACTCGCACAATGCTACGAACAGAGAGATCTGCTGTACACTGTGCGGCCCCAGGTCGCATATCTTGATGCCATAGAAGGCCAACAACTGGCGGATGAAGTCGGAGGAGGGGAGCGCGAATCCGCGATCCAGGAAGCTGAGGAAGAGCACGAATTCGCCCGGCCTCGGGAGCGGCTCCACCTCGTTCACCGGCGGAACTCGCCAGCGCTCCTGTTTGAACTCGGGGATGACCCCGGAGGCGACGTACGGAAGGAGGGACTCGCGCGTGACCTTGGACTTGCCCCAGGCTCTCGCCGCCATGGTTGCGCTCGGGAGTTTTCGGCGAAAAGAGAAGGGAATGGAGGGAGAATGTGGCGGAGTGATAAGCCCTAACCCCCGGGTTCGGCCTTTTATATCGCTGCACTCGCCCCAGATAAGCACCAGATCCACCCGTTGATTCGCCGCGAGATCGCCGCCCCGAGATTAACGGTCAGGATCGGCGGCGGGATCAGCGGGACGGGCGTTAAGACTAGCCGTTAACAGTCACCTCAGGCCCAACGGTCAACTCCATGCAAACGGTCTGCACCTCGGTCAACGTGAAAACTAGCCGTTGCCTCCTCCACGCGTCCGCGCACGGGACCTGCACCGACTGACCTGCGGCGACTGGCGTGCGCCGACTGCCCTACGACGACTGGCATAACGCCGACTGTCATGCGTCGAATGGCTCATCAAGTTCAGGCGAGTGAAGACTAGCGATCCGTTGGAGTTTACTTCGGGAGCCCGGCGGCGATTCACCTTAATCCGCCTTAGTGTCTCTCCGCGACCCGCACCGGATCTACGCTTCGTCACCACCGCGCTCGGGGACTACTGATGGGGATATGCCCATAGGGGGTGGGTCGCCAGTCCCACTCGCCACGAGGACGAAGGCCCAGGAAGGACCGCCAGTCGCCCAACCGACTGGGCCCGAGGGCGACTGGGCCGAAGTCTTAAGGAGATGATCTGCACGGTTCGAGATAGAGATTACTTGAGGAAGGGTGCGGTATCCCGGATTTGTAGTAACTGATACGATTCGGAGTTATCCCTTTGTAACCCTAGGCCGGGGGTGGAAATATAAACCCCCGGGCTAAACCCTAGAAGGGTACATCATCTAAGATCCAATCTCCTCATTGTAAGCTCTCGGCTTCTCGTCGGCTGAGCCCCCCCCCCCCCATTGTAATTCTCCACTGAGCAATAAAGATCTAGCAGGACGTAGGCCTTTTACTCTCCGGAGGGGCTGAACCTGGGTAAAACCCTTGCGTCTCTTGCACCTCGACCCGTAGATGGCGATGTTCCCTTACCCTCGCATCAATGAAGTGCTACCCCCTGTAGCATCTGCCGTGGTCACATCCACGACACTAAGTATGGTATTAATCATAGAATTGCTTCCGCTTATCATCCTCAAACTAGTGGTCAAGTAGAATTATCAAATAGAGAGATTAAATCTATTTTGGGAAAGACTGTTAATAAAACTAGAAAGAATTGGGCTAGTAAATTGAAGGATGCACTATGGGCTTATAGAACTGCTTATAAAAATCCCATGGGAATGTCACCTTATAAAATGGTTTATGGGAAAGCTTGTCATTTACCTTTAGAACTAGAGCACAAAGCTTATTGGGCAGTTAGAGAATTAAATAAAGATCCTAAACTTGCCGGTGATAAGAGGTTGTTGCAATTAAGTTCTCTAGATGAATGGAGAAGTGAAGCTTATGAAAATGCTAAACTCTTTAAAGAGAAAGTTAAAAAATGGCATGATAGAAGGATTATCAAAAGAGAATTTAATATTGGGGATAAAGTCCTATTGTATCGGTCTCGTCTCAGATTCTTTGCAGGGAAATTACTCTCGAAATGGGAAGGACCATATGTTGTCGAGGAGGTGTATCGTTCAGGAGCAATCAAAATTAGCTCTCTCCAAGGCAATGCCACGCAAGTGGTGAATGGACAAAGACTCAAGCATTATATCTCAGGTGATTCTTATAATGTTGATGTTGATATTATTCAAGTGGAAACACCGGAGGCTTTCATTAAAGGGCAAATTGACAGTCCGCCAGAACTCGACTTTGAATAGGTAACAGTACTGGTAATGAAAAGTACGCAATTTACTTTCCGAACAATATTTTTGCTGTTTTTGGAAAATATGAAAAATTACGAGTTCGAAACGGAGTGGAAAGGACGCACGAGGGCGTGCCACCATAGGCCGGCGCGGCCTGGCCAGGGCCCGCGCCGCCCTATGGTTTGGCCGCCTCGTCGCCCCTTTCCGACTCTGGTTCGATCTGGTACTTTCCGTTTGTCGTGAAAATTTTTGCTATATAATCCCCCGGACCCCTGGAGGTCCGTATATCGTTTTCTCGACGTGTTTTGTTTCGAGCTGTTTCTGCCAGGATCTGTTTTCAGTTTAGAAGCACCATGGTCTCCAAGAACAAGGGCAAGGAGTTCCCGGATGAAGATAATCGAGATCTTGGGTGGAAAGAGGAGGACAAGGACGTCAAGGAAGAGGATGAAGAAGAGGTGGAGGAAGATTCGCGCGCACACCCGCGTGCTACCATCGCAAGCATCAAGGTGGTGGACAACCCTTTTTGTGCAAACAAGAGCGCAAGAATTCGCACTGGAGGAGCGGTTCCACGTCATTACCTAGCTCCGAAAACATCTTTATCAGGCATTCACCATCCCTTCCACAATCTAATTTTCAATAATCAAATTGAAGGGACTCCCAAGGCAGCATTGCCTAGCCAGTGGGATATAGATCGCTCTAACACTGCAGGAGGGAGGAAGCCTGAGGGTGAAGAGTGGGGAAATAACTCCAAGAGTTGGGATTCGCCGTCGGACAGACTTCTTAACCGCGTCGAGCACAATTCGGAGATGATTCGCAATCTCACATACAAGATTGATGAGCTTCAGGAGCTTATTGAGAAGCTTGTCAGGAATTCATCACCACCATCGCCGAAGGAGTAATTCATCATCGGTATTGGCATCCCCTTGGTTTGTTCCAAGCTTGGGGGAGTGCCGCGGTATCACATCATCACTACCTTTTACTTTTTATTGTCAAGTAGTGTCATATCATGAGTAGGGAAGTTATCATATAAGATGGGTTGCAGTTTGGAAGTATCTCTCCTTTAGTTGGTTATCTATGTATCCCTTGGTGTGAGTTATCGTTATGGAATATTAATGAGAAGTCTTATCATTTACATATTGCACATCTTATTTTAGTTTGCAATCTCTATTATATGATTTACCTTGTTGTTAGTATTGGTATCACTTTGGGAGCATTTAATAAATCTATTTGGTTTTGGCAAACTTAGCACTGGTCAATAGCAACAACACTTTGAGGTTTAAGTAGAAAAGAGAAATACATGTAGTTGTTTCATTGTCTTTCTTTCTTGTTAGCTCATAGCTTATTTTTCTGAAGTTAAAATTGTTTGCGCTTACAAGGAAGATGCATGATTGTTTCTATCACATGTATATTTGTTTGTTTCCTTCAACTCTTATGCTTGCTAATTAACCTTGCTAGCCAAAAACTTGTACTGAGAGGGAATACCTCTCGTACATCCAAACCTTAGCCCAAACCTATGTTATTTGTGTCCACCATACCTACCTACTACATGGTATTTTCTGCCATTCCAAGTAAATACTTCATGTGCTACCTTTAAAACAATTCAAAACTTAGTATTTCTTATTTGTGTCAATGTTTCATAGCTCATGAGGAAGTATGTGGTGTTTTATCTTTCAATCTTGTTGGGCAACTTTCACCAATGGACTAGTGGCTTCATCCGCTTATCCAATAATTTTGCAAAAAGAGCTGGCAATGGGATTCCCAGTCCCAAATTAACTAAACTAAATAGACACTCCTCCATGGTATGTGATTGATGGACGGCACCCGAAGGATTCAGTTAGCCATGGCTTGTGTAAGCAAAGGTTGGGGGGAGTGTCATCATCATAATAAAACTAAAATAAAAAGGCACTCCTTCATGGTATGAGATTGTTGGCAGGCACCCGAGGATTCGGTTAGCCATGGTTTGTGAAAGAAAGGTTGGAAGGAGTGCCAAGTAAAATGAAAATAATATGGGAGCCGCTCTTTGGAGGTTGCCTGGCAAGGGGGTTAGAGTACCCGCTACCAGTCGTTGACAACAACAAACACCTCTCAAAATGTTACTTTTATTCTCTTTATATGATTGCAAAAATGAAAAAGCTCTAGCACATGATTTAATCCCTGCTTCCCTCTGCGAAGGGCCTGTCTTTTACTTTATGTTGAGTCAGTAAACCTATTTCCCTCCATCTTAAGCAAGCATTTGAGTAGTTGTGATCAAACCATTATATTGTGATTTGCTTCATCATGTATTTTATTCTTCCTTGTTTAGTACAAGTTTTATCTGAATGAATATAGCTTTGCAAGTTATCAATGATCATGAGGAGACCATTATGATTGAGTATGCAAGTTGTGCCTTATAAACTTTAACATGAGAGCGCTGCTCAATGAGATAAGTATAATCTGTTAATTGTTCTCTGACCAAGAACGAAGTTTGCCATCACCAACTATGATTTCTTATGCACCTTTATTTGTGATTACCTTATACTTGTTTCAAGTTGAGTTATATGAGGAAGTTGTTTACTATAATGTCTTGTGTGAATGAATATGATGCTTCTTGTCCGTATTTTATTTATCGACTCTTCACTCCATAAACATGTGGTCCTGTTTACCGAGCTCAGTTTCGCTTGGGGACAAGCGAAGTCTAAGCTTGGGGGGAGTTGATACGTCCAATTTGCATCACTATTTTGTATCATAATTTGCTGTTATTCATTGATATATTTCATATTGGGACACAATACTTATGTTATTTCATCTATTTTGCATGTTTCACCATTATTGGAGGATCAAGAACCGGAGCCAGGATTCTGCTGGAAAAAGCACCGTCAGAACGCAATATTTCGGAAGATCAACTGTGGAAGGAAATTATACCAAAAATCCTATTTTTCAAGATGACGAAGGAAGCCAGAAGGAGGAGCCAGCTGGACCCAAGGTGGGCCCACACCATAGGGCGGTGCGGCCCATGGCCTGGCCGCGCCACCATGTGCTGTGGGGGCCCCACAGCCCCTTTCGCCTCCTTTTCTTCGTGAAACCCTTCGTCCCGAAAACCTAAGCCACAGATGGTACCTCGCGAAGAGTTACAGCCGCCTCTGCGGGGCGGAGAACACCAGAGAGAAAAGAGCTCTCCGGCGGGCAGGAATCCGCCGGGGAAATTCCCTCCCGGAGGGGGAAATCGACGCCATCGTCACCGTCATCGAGCTGGACATCATCTCCATCACCATCATCATCATCTCCACCATCATCACCGCCGTCTCCACCGCTGGACACCGTCACCGCCGTAG
The DNA here is from genome assembly GCF_019359855.2 of Lolium perenne. NCBI lineage: Eukaryota > Viridiplantae > Streptophyta > Magnoliopsida > Poales > Poaceae > Lolium > Lolium perenne. Next base: position 52,404,630 of record NC_067245.2, read on the forward strand.
CAATTTGGGTTTGATCTTGATTGTTTGATAGGGGAAACTCTCCCGGTATCGATTTCTACTTGTTGTTGATGCTATTGAGTGAAACCATTGAACCAAGTTTATGTTCAGATTGTTATTCATCATCATATCACCTCTGATCATGTTACATATGATGTCTCGTGAGTAGTTCGTTTAGTTCTTGAGGACATGGGTGAAGTCTAAATGTTAGTAGTGAATTATGGTTGAGTAATATTCAATGGTATGATATTTAAGTTGTGGTGTTATTCTTCTAGTGGTGTCATGTGAACGTCGACTACATGACACTTCACCATTTATGGGCCTAGGGGAATGCATCTTGTACTTGTTTGCCAATTGCGGGGTTGCCGGAGTGACAGAAACCTAAACCCCCGTTGGTACATCGATGCAGGAGGGATCGCAGGATCTCAGAGTTTAAGGCTGTGGTTAGATTTATCTTAATTACTTTCTTGTAGTTGCGGATGCTTGCAAGGGGTATAATCACAAGTATGTATTAGTCCTAGGAAGGGCGGTACATTAGCATAGGTTCACCCACACAACACTTATCATAACAATGAAGATTATTTAGCCGTATGTAGCGAAAGCACTAGACTAAAATCCCGTGTGTCCTCGAGAACGTTTGGTCATTATAAGTAAACAAACCGGCTTGTCCTTTGTGCTAAAAAGGATTGGGCCACTCGCTGCAATTGTTACTCTCGCACTTTACTTACTCGTACTTTATTCAACTGTTACATCAAAACCCCCTGAATACTTGTCTGTGAGCATTTACAGTGAATCCTTCATCGAAACTGCTTGTCAACACCTTCTGCTCCTCGTTGGGATCGACATTCTTACTTATCGAAAATACTACGATACACCCCCTATACTTGTGGGTCATCAGTCTCCTCTTGCGGGCGACTTGCTTCTCCAATCGCATAGATTTGATGATATTTTGAAGTTTTAGCTTCGTCGGGATTGGTGACACCGTCATATAGATCGGCGAAGACCTCCCTGACAGAAGTAGATTTGTCGACTAAGTCGAAGCTGTCGACGATGTCTGAATCGCTGCTTATACTGGAGTCCGCGGACGACTCGAAGGACATGTTGCCGAAGATCTTGGCGAGTTTTCCGCTTGCCGCGGATTTGATGAAGCGTGGCGGCGAGATCAACTTGGCACCCGTCTCGTACGATGACGACGAATCCGAAAGATCGGAGTCAGCCGTTGATGATCCCGACGAAACCGGAATCTCGAGACGATGCGCCCCATCTTTTCCGATGTGGAAGTGGAACCTCCCGAACGTCATCTCCATAGGCTCCTCTAGATACGCATATGCATCCAAACGGGAGGGCGGGTGAGGAACAAAATCGACTAAACCTGTTTCGATCCGTTTACCTCTGTCCTTCGCGTTGCTTGCCACCGAAGATGTCAACGATCTTGAACGTGCCATCGAGATCAGCTCCTTGTCACCTCTAATTCCCACAGACGGCGCAAATTGACAAGGTATCGACTTATCAATGCCTACAGATTGTAGGCTAGGGTTTTAGTAGGAAGTAGAGGGCAAGTAGATCTCGAGGGTTCAGCCGGAAAAGTACTCGACTGCTAGAAAATTAGGGTTATGTTGACAATGAAATCGATCCTCTCTTTGTCCTTTGACTCCCCCTTATATAGGAGGCGGAGCCGAAGGTTTCGTGATGTACAAGTTACAGAAACTGGGAGACTCTTTGAGTTCGTCCCGTAATAATTACAAGTCCTACTCCTAATACAACTCTGTCTTTCCAAAACTATCTCTTAATTGGGCTTCCGAGCTTCCTAAACTTCGGGTCGTGGGCCTTCAGTAAACCCCGGGTACCATCTTTGGCAGGCCCATTGGGGATGCCTATGTCACCAAGTTCAGCCATGGTCGCTTAGTTTTAGGACACATGTCATACCCACCTGCATATGGAACCCCTCTCCTTCCCACCACCACCATCGGCACACCGCACAATATGACATCACATCTCCACCCACGACCACCACCAACACACGGCACAATTAGGCACCCTCTCTCCCCGCCCACTACCACCATCGATAGACGACACCACTGAGTGATGTATTTATCTACTATAAAAAAGGTAAGTTGATAGGACCAATGCAAGTATACTACTATTGGAGAAGGATACACGACAATATGACACCACCTTTCCCCAACCACCACCACACAACACAACCGTGTGTAAATGTTTTTGTCGGTAGTTACAAAAAGTATATCGTCGATGAAACCGAGGTAAAATTAAAGAACAAATTTATTTGGAACCTCCTATAAGAGGAGGGGGTGAGGTCTAGACACTCATAAGTTTATTGCAATTGAAATACAGGTATGGTATCCAATGTTTCAACGTGCCTGTCTTCGAGAGAATTTTCCTATGGGAGCTGTTTTCGAAGGCCAAGGTGATCATTTTCTAACATCCCTCTCCTTTTACATATGATGAGTAAGTCGGGCAAGGAGTGGTGTCCAAATTAATGTCAAATCATAAAACTTCTTGTTAGATTCACCGTTGTCTCGTTGAACATAATTTCTTCTACAGTCGCTCGATGTGAAAAAAAAACATATGCATCCAAGAGTGCCCTAAGTTTTACCATAGCTTTTTCTGTGTGTTTTAATTGTAGTTCCTTGACATCGATGGAACTTGGAATTTTAACGATGGGATGGTCTTTTGAAAGGGTTGTGTCAAATATTGAATAAGAAAGTAAAGGTTTTATCATGGCCTTAAAAGATTCTTCTAAGAAATAGAGATGGGTATGAATTGATTCAATTGGCTATTTTAGTTACGGATGTCAGATTGATAGCACATACTATGTGTTACAAATTACTAAAAATAGGTTATTGGTGGTTAATACTTAAGATGAGAAAGTTTTAGGTTCCCCAATGCCGATGTTTGTAAATCGTAACGAAAAAACCATTAAATGGGGGTACTTTAGTTGTAAACCCATAGATGAAATGATCTCCCTATTTACACGGTACTTCTAAAACAACTAAAATGGCTAAGGGACAAAATGTTGTCTGTTTAATCTGGCGGGAAGACTAGTGGGCTGCACAGTGAGGGAAAGAGGTGGGCCGGCCCAACATTGCTACGGGCTGCTGACAGTGTGGGGCCCAGGGGTCAGTGAGTTAACTAACCGAAGCGGTACGCCGAGTTTGAAGCCGTTGGATCAGATCAACGATCTACGGCCCACAGTCGTCGTCGTCATCGGGGGAAGGAGGGTGCTGGAGCGGCAGAGGTAGGGGGTCGGCGGCGCTCCCAGGCTCCGGTGATCGACGGCGATGGGCTGCGGCGACGTTGTCGTGGAAGGGGAAGCTGATGGCGCAGACGGCGTCTCCAATGGTGGTCGCAATCGGCGGCGGTGATCTCAGCTCCGCCGCGGGCTCCGGCGAGGAATTGGAGGGCTCCGGTGGGTAATTGAGCGAGGGGAGGGGATGAGGAGGCTCAGTGGTGAGAGGGGAACGCGAGGGTGTGGCGAATTCGTCCAGGGGGAGCCAGCTTTTATAGAGGCCAGGGGTGCTGCGAGGGTGTGGGCAAGGTTGACGACGAGCTCGTCGTTCCAGAGCATCGAAGGGGCAAGCGAGGGGCGCAGGGTGTTGGCGACATCAAGGCGAGGCTGACGGGCGTCGTGGCGAGGCAGGGGAAGGAAGGGTCGCGTCATTTTCTTCCTTGCAGCATGGCAGTACGGTGGCGGGAGTTCGTCGTCCGTGACGACGGCTACAGGGCGAGCGCGTCCACATGGCGTTGTCTGGGAGGGAGAAGGGACCATGGCGACGCGATTGGTGCCTGGGGAGAGTGAGGGGAGGCGCGAGGCGACGGGGCATGGCGGCATCCTGTCGCGCCCAGGGACGTCGTCGTGCGCGTCCTGGCGAGCCACTGGGTGTCTCTGGGCGTGTATGGGCATGCGTGGCCCGGTCAATGTCGACGTCGTCTTGGTCAAGGGAAAGCATGGTCAGCATCAGCAAGGTCCAGGCAAGCTCAGTGACAAGGTTGATGGGCTTGGATGGGAGAGGAGAGGAGATGGCATGGAGAGGACTTGGCATGCCACGGCATGCATGGTCATGGTCGTGGTGACCAAGCAACAGGGAGACAGAGGCATGGAGAGGCTAGCAGGGGTGCAGAGGGATGCAGTGGAGCTCAGAGGTGGACTTGGTCCAAGCCAAAATCCAGCATGGGCTTCATATTTGATTCTGCTCACAAGGTGTTTGTGAAAATGGCCGAAAGAGAAATGTTTTCAAATTTTGGAATTTCCTTTGGTGGATCTCATTCATATATTCAGAGAGGTGGAATGGTGGTGGTGGTGGTCAATTTGGTGTTGTTTTGCAAAGTTTCAAATTTGGGGTTGATCTTCTCTTTATTTCAAAGTCTCCACTTGTCTCTTCTATTCTGGTCAACCTAGGCAGAGTCAACCCTAATGGTCAACATCAAACTTGTTCATCTTGATGAGGTCTTGGATGACATGGCAATAGTTGGTCAATGTTGGTTTAGGAAAAGTCAAAACCAGGGGTGTAAAGTGGGTAACATTTTATAAATGGATCACGTGACCATCATCACATGTAAGTTGCATTTGCAAATTTCTTTGATTTGAATTGGGTTTCTTGGATGCATTAGTGTTTGTTATTCATATATACGTGTTTTACAAGCAATGGCACAAGCCAAAGTGGCCTTGGTTGAAGATTTGCAAAAATGGCTAAATGTGTATGTGAGTGAAAATGGGATTTTCTCACTATTTGATTTCTCTCTTTTTGATTTGATTTATCTTGACTCTAAAGTGATTTTTAATAGTTTAGGAACATTTTCAAACCATTGAAACCATTCCAAAAGGTCTAGCTCAAAGATTTGCAAAATTGGCCATAACACATAAGAGGTGACATGTCAACTTTTCTTATTCTTGTAATTTGCTCCCCCTTGCTTTACTTGGGCAAGGTTGAGGTTCAATTTAGAGTTAGATTAGGTTTAGATATGGTTTCACACCATTTGGTCAGGGTATAAAGGCATAGGACAAGAATTGGTGAAATTGGCTAGGTGTCACATATGTCTCTATGCATATGTTGCATTTGATTTTTAATTTGACTTGGCTTGACCCAATTGATGTTGTTGAGTGTTGAAATGTTATATAGGAGTGATCCAACCATTCACCACAAGTCTTAGGGTCAAGATCCTTAATTTCACAAATTTGCATTTTACTCTCATATGCCTCTATGGCATTTTTAGTTTTTCTTTTTATTTTCTTTGGTTTCAACTTGGAAATGATTTGAGAGGTACTAGATAAGGTTTATGAAGGTTTTCCAATCCTCTAAATAGAGTGGAAAGGTCTAGGGTAAAGTTTTATAAAAATAGCCATAGGCACATATGCCTCTTTCTTATTTTAATTCTTTTTATTTTATTTTAACTTGGATTGGTAAAAGGGAATGTGAGGTTTAGGGTTTAAGAGTATTTCAATATACTTTAACAAGCAATCATGGCAATAGCACAAGAATTAAGCAAGATTACTATGCATCAAACTTAATTTAAAATTTTTTTTTGTTGGTTCCAAAATTTGGAACTAGGGAAATTCATTTTGTTTGTTTTGAAATTTTTGGGATGTTACAAACCCTTCCCCCTTAAACAAATCTCGTCCCGAGATTTTAAGAAAAGTTAGGTTCCTAAGAAAGATTGAGCAGTGAGATTAACAGGGGAACATACTTGGCATGGCCTGAGGGGCTTCCTGGGCTTCATTGGCAGTCATGTGGTAGAAACGGCCGTTGTTGTTGTTCTGATTCCTTATTCCGGCAAAGCGGCGCTGTTGCTGAGCAGGTGCTGCGGTATTGGCGGAAATCTTGGCAAGCTTCTTGGGGCACTCATTGGAGTAGTGACCCACAACTCCACATTCATAGCAGTTGACGGTGGACTTGTCTTTGGGGTTGACGGGAACAACGTTACTCCCAGTCACGGGGGCAGTATTGGGGTGGTTGTTGTTGCCATTGGGGTGGTTGTTGTTGTGGTGGTTGTTGTTGTTCTTGTTGTTGTTGTGGTTTTTGTTGGTGTTGTTGCTTGGGCGGTAAGTCTGAGCTGGGGGCTTGTTGTATCTTGAGGCAAATCCTCCAGTTGAGTTGTTGCGGTACTTCTGGGCGTTGTTGGGCCCATTCTGGTTCATCATCCTTCTCTTGCGGTTCTCGTTGGCTTGGTGCAGCTTCCCTTCCATCTGGATGGCTGAGTCCACCAGGGCTTCGAAGTCAGCGAACGGAATGTTCACTAACACAGTTCGCATCTCGTCGTGTAGTCCATTCAGAAATCTCTCCTTCCTTTTCTCGTTGGTGTCGGTCTCATCCGGGGCGTACCTTGACAGAGTTAGAAACCTGTCGCGGTATTCCACCACGGACATCCTTCCTTGCTTGAGTTCCCGGAACTCATCTCTCATCTTCTTGATCAGTCCTTGGGGCACATGGTATTTGCTGAACTTCAGCTTGAAGTCTTCCCAGGTCATCAACTGTCCTGCATTCATGGCACGGGTGCTAGTCCACCAAGCTCTTGCTGGTCCTGCTAAGTAGTGCGTGGCAAACAGCACTTTCTCTGCGGCTTCAACTCCCGCAACTTCGAGGTTGTTCTCCATTGTCTGGAGCCAGTCATCAGCATCTAGGGGTTCTTCGGTCTTGTTGAAAATTGGAGGGTTGGTGTTCTGGAAATTCTTCAACTTCGATCCAGGGTGATCATGATGGCCTTGATTGTTGTTTGCAAGCTGTTGAAGTGCTGCAATGTTGGCTTGGCGTTCAGCTCGTTTAGCTTGCCTATCCTCCAGCATGGTTTGCAACATCTGCATCATGGCGTCCTGATTGGCGCTGCGGGTTGGTGGGGCCATCTGAATATCGAGGTAGATGATAAGATACGAGGGAAATTTCTATGGTTTGTTTTGTTAAATTTTAAAAAGTTCACAATTTGAAATTTTGAGTAGTGTTGCGGGGGTAAAAACCAACAACACTTTTTCATTCATACCAAGCCTCACACATTACAAATCTAACACACCGTTGGTTTGAAGAACCATTCATTCGCTCTACGATACAAGGGGATTCCTGATACAACTCACACCTACGAAAGTGCTTAAATGATACTACTCTTCAGGGGGGGATTCTTCATCTTCACGGGTAATGTGCTTGGCGAAAGGCGAGGGCGTTGTCCAACTCCTTGCGAGTCTTGTACAGCATGTAGTCCAGGTGTGCTACATAATGGTTCATCTCCGGGAGCGGGGGCATGGTTATTGGTCTTCCCATGGGATCATGTCTTGGGTAGTAAGTGAAGCGGGTATTCCTGAGCTTGTACATATTCTGTCCACACAGATGGGCAATTCCTTCTTGCATGGCTCTGACTAGTCCTTCTTTCCAGGTGTTTCCCGTTACAGAAAACCATATGGTTTCCCATATTGGGGCTCCAAGATTTCTTCGTAGATCTGCCGAAACTTCCCACCGAAGTGGTCCTCCCAACTGATTTTTGAGGGGTGTTCCGAAGAACTCGGGATACGGGCGTCCTAGATATTCCACTAGTTGCTTCAAATCCTTTTCGAACATCAGTTCTCCTCCGCGACCAAGCTGATAGCACTCCCATTTGTATTCCATCTAAGAACAAAGAGGATGAGTAAGTTAGAGAGGTAGTCCAGTGTGCAAAATGTTAGGTATGATGGCAAGGAAAAGTAGAGCATGAATTTCTTATTTTGAAAAAGATCTCAAGGATAAGAGTGAGAATAAGTTTTCATAAATATTCACTTCCTTTGTTTTGAAACTAAGTTTTTCAGACGTCCATTCTAACTAGGGTCTCCTAAGGTCAAACAATGGCTCTGATACCAACTTGTCAACACCCGGATTTTTAAGTCCAGATGCCTGTTATGCCATACATCGCAATCCCAGGAATATTGTTGTTGCGAGACATAACAGTTGAATATCATAAGTCATCATTCATTACATACCATAGTCGTCTTACAAATAGAGATCACATGATCCAATATTACACAAATAGTTGATCTCTTGATCAACGGACACAAAGTTCATAGTTTCATAGCGGAAGCGTAAATAGAAGGGACTCTCTAGTCCACAGGCCAACGTCTGACGTCAGAAGATTCCCTAGTCGTCGTAGGCGTCCTGCTGGTCGTCCTCTTGATAGTTCTGCTCCTCTTCATAGTCTGGCCATTTGAATAGCCAGGGACACAGCCGTGAGTACTTTAAAGTACTCGCAAACTAATACTAATGTAAGTGCTAACAATTCTAGTAAGGGGTGCTAAGCTCTAGTTTATTTTGCATAAAGCCAATTTTTGTTTAGAAACATTTTAGTAAACAACTCCTCATGTGCTAACTAACTCAAGTGGGAACATTAGTGTCATTCCCACAACTCTGTTGTGATTCAAAATCAATGTCACCTTTCAAGTTCAAATTCACAAGTCACCATTCACCATTCATAGTTTTAGAAAAGTTCTGATGACGGAACAGTATGGCCTTCCCAACTGTCCATGACCGCGGACGCGGCTATTCGAATAGGTTAAACTCTGCAGAGGTTGTACACTTGTGCCACAATAATTGCAATAGCTCGTCAGGGGTAACTGGCCCTGATTTATCGTACGCAGTACGCGAACTACCAATCCTAACCTTTCATTTACATACCCTAGTATAGGCACCTCTCCCCATGAGCTTGGCCTCCCGGTGAAAGAAAACCGCCAACCCGGGAACTGCACAGGGCTTGGGTAGGACATTCACCTCATTTCACGTCATTTCACATCATTCCTTTTGTTGTAGAGGCAGCCTCCGGCATAACCCCGATGACACTTGTTCAGAGGGAACCCATACTAAAATACATAAGTTTCCAGCTAAGCCTTACCCAAATTCAGGTATTGCGGGGGTACTTGTAAAATTGGAATGGTATCGCATCCGAACCCAACCATCAGTTTTGGTAAAATTCACCAAGTCATTCACAAGTCGTATTCACCTTCAAAATCTTTCAATAGAATGACTCATCATTCCAAGGTTTTCCAAGTCATTTCATTTCACAAGTTCCCATCTAGAGTAGTCACTTTTAAGTTTTAGCACTAGCATCTAAGTATGAGGGGTGCTAAGTAATTTGCTTTGCTTCTAGGCTAACTGTGATACTCTGGTACTAACCCAATACTAACCAAGTGAATCATAAATCAAAAAGTACTTTGATAAAACAAAAGTAAGTAAAGCTTGTAAAGTAAAACTAGGAAGTAGGATCATGAACATAAAGTAAATGGGGGATGCCTTGCTCATGGTGAGCTTTGCACTTTGCAAGAGTATTATCTTGCCTTGGTTGGGGAATTGGTCAAAGTGGTCTTCTTCTCCTTGGAAGTAGACCTCCTCCTCCTCTTGATACTCCTTGGTACTAGCATCTAAAAACGAATACGGGGTATACAATCATCATACCAAACTTACATACTAAACTAAGCACACACAAGATTTACACAACTTAAACTAGCATCACACATTACTATTAAGTTGGTGGATGTGTTTTTCTTATTATTTAAGAAAAATAATTTCCTCTCATACTAACTTAGGTGTTACTTTTAATTATTTAGAGAAATATTTTCCTCTCATTATCTTATTAAGATTTAATTTCTCTTATGAATAATATATGACCTAGGTTGACCAAAGTCAACCTCTTCATACTTATCATTTGAGAAAATGATTTAATTGAGGTTCCATACCTCATGCAATTTAATACTAACATGGTAGTGATTTAATATCACCAAATAACTCACTATGAGATTATATAGACCATGGTCACTACCTCATGTTGAATTACTTGAGAACAAGATTTAAATGAGAGGGATACCTCTCATATGATTTAACACATAGTTGTAACTAAGTTAAAAACTACTATTGAGGTGATTTAATATCATCAACAATTCATATGAGACCTACATGACCAGAGTCTCTACCTCATTTTGAATTGTTCATGACAAGATTTAAGTGAGAGAAAAACTCCCCTATGATTTATTAATAGTTTTGGACAATATTCTTTGACTAGAAATAGCCATATAGTCCTTTAATTAATCTAGGCCATGATCATTCAAATTAAGCATGGCATATTTTTGCATAAACAATTAGTACAAGTGTAATGTGATTTATAGGAGTTGTAATTAACTTAAAAGCATTTGTGGTTGATTTTTAATAATTATTCTAAAGCATAAAAGTCCCTGCTTTGTTCATTTTCTCACTTTAATTCTATAATAGATCTAGGGTTCAATCCAGTGGCATTGTGTAGATAATTTCCTAAGCTTTCCAAATATATAAAATTTGTAAATTTTGGCCAAGTAGATTTGGAGTTATTCAATTTTGAACACAGCACCAGTTTGCAAATATTATCTACTCTGAAAATTTTGAATTCAAACTTTGGGCTGGCGGGAAGACTAGTGGGCTGCACAGTGAGGGAAAGAGGTGGGCCGGCCCAGCATAGCTATGGGCCGCTGACAGTGTGGGGCCCAGGGGTCAGTGAGTTAACTAACCGAAGCGGTACACCGAGTTTGAAGCCGTTGGATCAGATCAACGATCTACGGCCCACAGTCATCGTCGTCGTCGGGGGAAGGAGGGTGCTAGAGTGGCGGAGGTAGGGGGTCGGCGGCGCTCCCAGGCTCCGGTGATCGACGGCGATGGGCTGCGGCGACGTTGTCGTGGAAGGGGAAGCTAATGGCGCAGACGGCGTCTACAATGGTGGTCGCAATCGGCGGCGGTGATCTCAGCTCCGCCGCGGGCTCCGGCGAGGAATTGGAGGGCTCCGGTGGGTAATTGAGCGAGGGGAGGGGACGAGGAGGCTCAGTGGTGAGAGGGGAACGCGAGGGTGTGGCGAATTCGTCCAGGGGGAGCCAGCTTTTATAGAGGCCAGGGGTGCTGCGAGGGTGTGGGCAAGGTTGACGACGAGCTCGTCGTTCCAGAGCGTCGAAGGAGCAAGCGAGGGGCGCAAGGTGTTGGCGACATCAAGGCGAGGCTGACGGGCGTCGTGGCGAGGCAGGGGAAGGAAGGGTCGCGTCGTTCTGTTCCTTGCAGCATGGCAGTACGGTGGCGGGAGTTCGTCGTCCGTGACAACGGCTACAGGGCGAGCGCGTCCACATGGCGTTGTCTGGGAGGGAGAAGGGACCGTGGCGACGCGATTGGTGCCTGCGGAGAGTGAGGGGAGGCGCGAGGCGACGAGGCATGGCGGCGTCCTGTCGCGCCCAGGGACATCGTCGTGTGCGTCCTGGCGAGCCACTGGGTGTCTCTGGGCGTGTCTGGGCGCGCGTGGCCCGGTCAATGTCGACGTCGTCTTGTTCAAGGGCAGGCATGGTCAGCATCAGCAAGGTCCAGGCAAGCTCAGTGACAAGGTTGATGGGCTTGGATGGGAGAGGAGAGGAGATGGCATGGAGAGGACTTGGCATGCCACGGCATGCATGGTCATGGTCGTGGTGACCAAGCAACAGGGAGACAGAGGCATGGAGAGGCTAGCAGGGGTGCAGAGGGATGCAGTGGAGCTCAGAGGTGGACTTGGTCCAAGCCAAAATCCAGCATGGGCTTCATATTTGATTCTGCTCACAAGGTGTTTGTGAAAATGGCCGAAAGAGAAATGTTTTCAAATTTTGGAATTTCCTTTGGTGGATCTCATTCATATATTCAGAGAGGTGGAATGGTGGTGGTGGTGGTCAATTTGGTGTTGTTTTGCAAAGTTTCAAATTTGGGGTTGATCTTCTCTTTATTTCAAAGTCTCCACTTGTCTCTTCTATTCTGGTCAACCTAGGCAGAGTCAACCCTAATGGTCAACATCAAACTTGTTCATCTTGATGAGATCTTGGATGACATGGCAAGAGTTGGTCAATGTTGGTTTAGGAAAAGTCAAAACCAGGGGTGTAAAGTGGGTAACATTTTATAAATGGATCACATGACCATCATCACATGTAAGTTGCATTTGCAAATTTCTTTGATTTGAATTGGGTTTCTTGGATGCATTAGTGTTTGTTATTCATATATAAGTGTTTTACAAGCAATGGCACAAGCCAAAGTGGCCTTGGTTGAAGATTTGCAAAAATGGCTAAATGTGTATGTGAGTGAAAATGGGATTTTCTCACTATTTGATTTCTCTCTTTTTGATTTGATTTCTCTTGACTCTAAAGTGATTCTTAATAGTTTAGGAACATTTTCAAACCATTGAAACCATTCCAAAATGTCTAGCTCAAAGATTTGCAAAATTGGCCATAACACATAAGAGGTGACATGTCAACTTTTCTTATTCTTGTAATTTGCTTCCCTTGCTTTACGTGGGCAAGGTTGAGGTTCAATTTAGAGTTAGATTAGGTTTAGATATGGTTTCACACCATTTGGTCAGGGTATAAAGGCATAGGACAAGAATTGGTGAAATTGGCTAGGTGTCACATATGTCTCTATGCATATGTTGCATTTGATTTTTAATTTGACTTGGCTTGACCCAATTGATGTTGTTGAGTGTTGAAATGTTATATAGGAGTGATCCAACCATTCACCACAAGTCTTAGGGTCAAGATCCTTAATTTCACAAATTTGCATTTTACTCTCATATGCCTCTATGGCATTTTTAGTTTTTCTTTTTATTTTCTTTGGTTTCAACTTGGAAATGATTTGAGAGGTACTAGATAAGGTTTATGAAGGTTTTCCAATCCTCTAAATAGAGTGGAAAGGTCTAGGGTAAAGTTTTATAAAAATAGCCATAGGCACATATGCCTCTTTCTTATTGTAATTCTTTTTATTTTATTTTAACTTGGATTGGTAAAAGGGAATGTGAGGTTTAGGGTTTAAGAGTATTTCAATATACTTTAACAAGCAATCATGGCAATAGCACAAGAATTAAGCAAGATTACTATGCATCGAACTTAATTTAATAAAAGTTTTTGTTGGTTCCAAAATTTGGAACTAGGGAAATTCATTTTGTTTGTTTTGAAATTTTTGGGATGTTACACTTGTCCCTTCGTATTCTTGTCAAGCGTGGAGCAATTGCCTACCAAAATTTGAAACTTCTTCAGTCTCCTCCGTTACCTTGTCATGTTTCATGTTTGTCAGCTCAAGAGTTGTTTCTAAGCACTCCTTCCCTGAGTTGACCATGAGATACTCGATCTTTGTGAAGATCCACGGTCTAGTGTCATTCCCTCTTTCCTTTAGAGTGAAGAAAGCAAAATGAAGACTCTTCATGGTGTCGTGGATCAACCTCCTCAAGAAATAAGACCGTCGTGGTATTGACAAGATCGTTGAAGACCGGTGTAGTCCTTGTTACTGTCTCTATTCCTACCTTGGAATCTCGGGACGAGATTCTTTTAAGGGGGATAGATCTGTAACATCCCTGTTTTAATAAAACCTAGATTAGGGTTTGATTGTGCATCATTGCATCATGATATTTTTCCTAAGCAAAATGCATTGAAGAGAAATGTTTGAAAACCCTAAGTGTTGTTTGAATCTCCCTCTCTTTTCAAATGTTTCAATATTTCAAACAGATTTCGAAGTGCAAAAGAGTTTGGAAGCAAAATAGAAAATAGAGTTTTGGAAAAAAGAGAGAAGAGCCCTCTCTCTCTATTCTGGGCCAACAGCCCATCTCCTTCCCCTCTATTCCCTCTCATGCGCAGCCCAGGCATCAGCCCAGCAGTGGCCCAGCTCAACCCACCTCAGCCCAACAGTTTATGCAGGGGGCTTTTTGTAAAAAGATCATCTCCCCCGCCGTTCCAAGCTGGTTGCTGGTAGCGCCGCGTCCGCTCGATCTCCGGCCGCGCGGAGATGCTCGCCGCCGCCCCCCGGTGGTCTATAAAGCCCATCCGCCGCCGCCAAGAACCCTAGGCCGCCCAATCCCCCTCTCTCTGTCTTCCGCGCGCGTAGGCCGAACCCTAGCTCGCCGGCCACCCCTTCCCCCGCCGTCTCCGGTCATCCCCGAGCTCCGCTGAGGCCGCCCTCGGCTCCGTCTCTCCGCCACGACCCTCCCCGTCGAAGGAATCGACGCGGGGTGCCGTGAATCGACGCCGCCACGCCTTTCTTCCCCGCAGAAGGCCGCCGCGTCCATGAAGCCCTCGTCGCCGGCAGGCCTCCTCCGCCCTCGCCGACAAGCTCACGAGCTCCGCGGAGAGCTCCTCTACCCATCGGTGCTCTCGCCCCTTCCTCTAGCCCTCTGTAGCGCTCCCCCCGCCGTGCACCCGACCGCACCGCCACAGCAGCTCGCCGCCGGCCAAGCTCCGGTGGCCTATTTTGGGCGGCGCCACCACCAGGCGACTCACCGCGTCGCAGGGCGTCTAACGCGCCAGCCCGCGCGTCCAGGCGTGGCCTGGAACGGCCGCGCCGCTCGTCCCTGGCGCCGGTCCGCCGTGGTCAACCACCGGCGGTCGACTCCGGTGGGACCCGACCCTTTTTCTTTTATTTTTTTATTTTGTTTTCTATTTTCTGTTAATTGTTAAATCCGTGACAGGTGGGGCCCCTTGACAGGTTTTTAATATTTTCATAAATATTTCCATAATGAATAAAACCCTGACATGTGGGTCCAAGTCTGTCAGATTTTTATTAATTTCCAGGATTTTCAGAAATGATTTAAAATGAATAAAACTTGTAATATTCATAACTTATTCTTTTTAAATCAGAAAAATATGTATAATATATCAAAATTTTCAGAAAAATGAAATCTACAATTTGGTTACACAATCATGCATTGTTAAACAACTTGAATCCTAGTTGTTTTAGAAGAACTAAAATGTACCCCTCTGAGGTTCCGGAACTGCTTAACCCTAGTTCGCCGAAACCCAGTTAAGTTGATGATGTCTTAGGGTTATTTCAGTACCTAATTAACATGTCATATCATCATTCTTGTATGTGCATTGCATCGATGCCATGTGTTGATTGTTCTTTTACCTTTCCGGTGTTTGCTTCTTCGCGATCGATAGAGCAAGTAACCGTGACGATGAAGATCGACAACGACGAAGATCAATAATTGTCCATCGATGAACAAGTCAAGCATGGGATCATCGAAGATTCACATTGGTTTGTCAGGGACAAAGGCAAGCCCTAGCCTGGTTCATATTATGATTTCGAAATGCTTTTACTTCTGATTCCTACATATTGCATGCGTTTCCAATATGTTTTATCGGCAGGTAGTTATCCTATGTGTGTTGCATTTACCATCCTTGTAGCCTAAATACTCTGATCCACTGCTCCCAGCAAGACTAGGTTTGAGCTTGTGTGCATCGCTAGAGCCGTCATATCAAATATGCTTAGCCATGCTTAGTTGAGGAATTCTAATCCATCCGGTTGATGAATCAGAGATGCGATTGAACCTAGTATGCCAGGATGACGTGGTAAGATCAGTGATGATAATTAAACATGCTTAAAGGCTTGGATGGGATGCCACATGGGGATGTGGTGATTTGACTCGTTCTCACCGATACTAGGACCTGAGGTTCTCGCCTTCGGAACCAAGACTGAGCGTACAGCCACACGGGGCCCATGGGAACCCCTTGGCCCGAACTTGCCTCGCTTACCCATGAGTCAATTAGTTTGCGAGTTCCATTTGGTATTCTGCATGGCGAAGGCGTGGAAAAGGTTTTCAAAGGTGCATCATACAGGGATGTGGCTAGGGTGAAGGATGCTGGAGGCATTGAACTGGATCCCCTGCACACAATGACCGGGACCGCCTCGGAGAGTGGCTACCTACGATGACGGAGTTCCCTAGTTAGATTGACTCATGGAATAGGCGAAGCAAGGGAAAGGTTTTGGTCGACCACCCTCTGCCGGCACACCAAGGAAGTGTGTAACGTACGGCGTTAAGAGTCGGTCGGCGCGTGTGGGTAAAGTTGTACACCCCTGCAGGGTTAACTCTTTTCGAAAAGCCGTGTCCACGGTTATGGACAACTTGGGGAAGGACGTGTTGATCATAGACAACTTTAACCTAATCGTAAAACTTGGAATCAATGTGTGATAAGGATCCCTCCTCAGGGTATCGAGGGGGTGCTCCTAGTTGATAGGTTCAACAAATGATGAAGATTCGGTGGATTCAATATGATGATCAGTAGAGCTAGAGATATCGCTCTCCTATCCCCTTTTAAAATGATCTGAATAGACGAGCTTCTGCTCCCTCTTGTTTTACAAAGAAAAACCGGCTTTCTGCAAAATAAGCTCCACATAAAGCCTCGCATACCCGCTTTGCTAACAGGTTGTACTAAGTCTTGTTGAGTCCCTGTACTCAGCTTTGCATGCTTTGTTTCAGACGAAGTCGCTCCAACAAATGAAGGTTTCTAGGTCGACATCGACGGGCTGGGACGTCGCCGTTATGCTCCTGGCCTCTTAGGCCTTTTGCTATCTTGCTATTTAGAATAGCATAACTTCGCTTCCGTTGATTGATGAAATGTCAGGTCAGTGACCTCTGCTTGTAATACTTTGGTTCTTCGCTCAGTTATGAGCTTGTATTACTCTTTGAGTCGTAGAGTCACTGTTGTGTTACCGATTCTCACCCTGTAGGCCCTAGAGATCTAGGTTAGGCTTATGCCAGATGAGGATCTGGGTTTGTCTAGCCTACGACCCCCGGGGTTCCCCACAGAAAACGCTGCATTGTCATCTCTAGAGACTCACGGACACGGCCACGCTGCATAAGCAACTCCATCTCCATGTAGTATTCATCAACAGTCTTCACACCCTGTCGCAGTAGGGTCAACTTGTCAAAGATATTGCGCAAATAATTTGTGGGCACAAAGCGAGAAGTCATCGCCTCCTTCATAGCACGCCATGTGCGAATAGGTTGTTCACCATCCTCTTGTCGGTTACGAACAAAAGCATCCCACCAACGCAATGCATAGCCATCAAATTCGGAAGAAGCAAGCTTGATCTTCCTATCTTCAGTGTAGTGCGGATGTAAGTTCCATAACTTTTCAATCTTGAGCTCCCAAGTGAGGTATTCTTCAACATCAGCTCCTCCTTCAAACTTGGGTATGGAGACCTTAGGCTTACCCAAACCATCTTCCTCATCATGTCCACGACCATTGTGGCCAAGTGGAGCCCAACCACGAGAACGGTTACCACGAGGCGCACCACGAGCATTGTGTGCGTCATCTTGAAGCTCGGGATCTTCGTCATCTTGTTGTTGTTGTTGGGTCAAATTCTCAACAGCGAGTCGCAAATCCGCAAGACTGCACTGTATATCCGTCATTTGATCTTTCATTGTAGCGACGGTCTCACATGTAGTATCCAGCTTCTGGGAGATCCCTTAGACCGTTCCCCTAAGCTCATCACCTTGAGCGCGGAATTCACGTCGCATCTCATTACGAAGAGCTTTATACTCCCTCCATGTGATGATATCTGCAGCACTCTTGTTTTCCTGGTTAACAATTTTTTGATCACTAGCAGACATGATTAGTAGGTTAGTGCACTAAATCAAAAATATATGGTGGTACTGTCACAACTCACTCAAAAACTGATAAGAAAAGGAGATCTTACCGTTCCAAAGTAAATTAGTGTTGCTTACTACTTGTAGTAACAACTAGTGCACGGATGTAGCGAAGCGAATATCAAGGGTATAAGAACAAATCACACGGCAAAGCAGGATATATGTGGGGCTGTAGGTGGGCTACCTATTTGCACCAATAACAAGCTCTAGCGCTGACCGTAGACAACCAATGATACTCACACAAGGCGATAAATGCGGAAATGCAACTATATGGAGGAAAGGTTGCAATGCACTCGAGAGACACTAGCAAAGCTCAACGAAACAGGCACAAGATTGCTCAACTACGGGTGCAGTAAAGAAAACTTAGGCCTTCACTTGATTCTACTAGTACTTCACTTTTCTTTTTGTATTTTCTTTTTGTAACGCAGCTATGTAGCTCTTTTTGCTTCTTTTCAATTTTCTCTTTTTTTTTTGACTCAACTCCTTGATAACACGGCCAACAATTTATGCAAAGCACCAAAACCCTAACGATCAGTCTGTCGAGCGGTAAAACTAGTCTCCTTTGGGGAAGTTCCTAGTCACGTATATCGATAGGCTGTGTCTATGGCTGGGAACAAGCACACTGTACGCTATGTGGACTCGGAGTAAGAAAACTGAAACTAGATGATAAAGGAGACTCAAAACCTAACAATACTAGATGCAAGAAAAAGATACGCAAAATCAACTACGAAAAGCAACTAAAACTTGAAACTAGTGCAATCTAAGGCTATGGCAACCCTAACCCTAATTTTTTTTGGCTTTCTCTGGATAGGAAACACTCACAACTCACCTATGGGGTGGATTGTGGATGGCTTACTGAGGGAACCCGAGAATCTGATACCAAGATGATATGGGGTGGCCCGATCTTCTCAGTAAGCAACAGTGGTGATGATGATCACGGGGTGATTGCAGCGGAGGTAACTTGATGAAGTGGATGATAACTTGTATGACGCAACGAAATCTCTCGATTGGTCCCTGTCACCAATGCAACAGCTCTCAACCCTGCAAGATATTCGCAACTCCACACACTTGCGCACGTAGCCGCCGACCACAAAGCGGTAAGTTGCAACCTTCTAGTTCCCAATGGAACAGCAGATCACACAAGACTTTCAGATCTACACAATATCAAGCAATATGGTGTAGGGAATTCAATAGTTTTGCAGAGCAAACAACTAAGAACTAGGGTTTATCTTAAACATGGTCTAAAGCAACTTGTGGGGTGTCGTGGGCACTTATATAGGCGTTCGGGATGACCTCAGGTCGAAAAAGCACGAAAATAACCGACCCAGAATAGATTTGGTCGAGACAGACTCGGACACGGCCGGTCAGGGGGCCGGTCGTCCGGGCCTGGGACCGGGCTGGACGGTTGAAACCGGGCCAGGGACCAGTGCCGACCGGGCGCATGGTTTTCGGCTCAGTACCCCACCCGGTCTGCGTCAGCAGGACGCCCGGTTGGCGCCGGGTGGCGTGTGCCGCCCGGTCGCACCGGGCTATTTACCGGGCGCGCCGGCCGGTCTGACCGGGTGCTGGGCTGGCCTGGACTGTGTCTTTCCCTCTCGCGCATGCTTCCCGCTCCTCCCTCGCGCGTCCATGGGATTTCTTCATGTCCAGCTCCATGTCCAGCTCCACGTCCATCTTGGCGTCCTTCTTCACGTCCAGCTGCTCCTCTCCTCCTCATGTGATGCTTGTCTCCTCTTTATACCTGATGATACACAAATAACAGGACTTAGGCAGTATAATGTTCTCATCAATCACAGTATCCTTTAGGAACAAGTTCTCCTGTTGTTTAAGTAGCTTCGCACGAGCCCTTGTAATAGGTCCAATCCGAAGTTCATTGGACTTGAGCTTCACAGCAGGTTCATCATCAGTTGGTAATGACGGAGGTAGTAGTGAGGTAGGGATGTCCTCATCAATTGTTTGACTAGATCCATACATGAAGTTTGACTTTGATATGAAAGTGCAAGTTGCAATATCAAGTTTTTAATTGATGCTATAGATCTAGAGGGTAATGGTATTCGTGTGAATAATCGACGAATTCTGAAGATTGTGAGGACAAGATGAAGGTTCGTCAAAAAAGGAAGCAAAGTTGTGGGAAGTAACCATAATACTATGAAGAAGTATCAACCAAAAACTCATGCTTAACCTCAACAAAGGTGTACTTTGGTACGGAAGAAGCATGAAGGTGAGAAATCTGGTGATTATGGAGAAGTAGAAGTAGAACCATAGTCATTATGGAAGAGGGAATGCATGGGAAATCACTCAGGATACTATATTTTATAGTGCTAGGTAGTGGTTTTCTTGCAAAATATACCCTGAAGAAAAGAAAATGACAGGTGAAACCATAGCAGATTTAAGAAGACCGCAGTTGGTATAGGATCAATACTAGAAGATAGAGTAGAAGATGTCTCGTCCAGTTGATTAGAACCTATTATAGAGTCCATTTTTTGGAATTAAATAGCCACATTTATTATCAAGTAGTCCGCTATCGGATCATTTGTAACAAGAAGTTGTGAACAAATAAAATCTTGTCAGCCAAATAACTATGACCTATAAACATTTAGTCGAAGGATTCACATCGTATGTCCCCAATTGAGTGGATACACCACAAAGATTCTTCGCGAAACCTTAAAGGAGTACAAACCATAAGCTAGACCCAGACCAATATTCTAACCATGAGTCCAATGGTTGGAAGAAAAGGAGTTGAAGACCATAAGAAAACTCCAAGGGGGAGAGTGTTGGATGTACCTTGACTCAAGATTGTGAGTAAGATAGAAGAAGAAGGTCTGAAATGAGAGGAAGTTCGATCTTATTTTCATAAGATTGTTGGACACTACTTTGAAAAGGATGTCAGACTAGAAGCCGAGGTTCATACCTCGAGGAAGTTCCATGTGTGCAACTCTCTGACGGCTATGTAGTAAACCCATGCTGTGAAATAACTTATCATCGCTTGTTGAGCTGAGTGCCTGAGTCACTACTCACTACTCACGTGAAAGAAACGCGAGACTGAGAGCATCTCCATCGGCGCCCCCGATAGCGATTTGGGGGCCGGGAGCGAAAATGGGCTCACACCGGCGCGCCCCAAATGGCGCTGGCACTTTCCAGAGCTCAATAGAAGCGACGGCAACCTCGTGCTGGCCCCTTGGCCAAGGGTGCAAATCGGGCGCGCCGGCGCCTCGCGAGGCGGAAAATTTTGGGCATGGGAGCCGCCTGTTAGTGACACCAGAGCGCCGCGCGGGATGTTTTACCGCCACGACACCGGGCCAGAAACCCTCCCGCCACGATGCCGCGCGGGAAATTCTCCCACCGCGACACTGTGCAGGAGGTTTCCCGCCTCGCCGACGGTCTATATTATCCCTCCTCCCACGCCTCATTGGTGCAAAAACCCTAGAAAAATAGCACAATGTTCGATTCGTGGGACGAGGCGGTGCTAGAGGCGGCCATAGAATTCGTGGAGGCGGACCCGCATCTTGCAGAGTACGAGGCGTGGGAGGAGGCGGCGCTAGCGGCGACCGTAGATGCCTATCACGGATGGGCGGCAGGTGTCAACACCCGGATTTTTAAGTCCGGATGCCTATTATGTCATACATCGCAATCCCAGGAAATTGTTGTTGCGAGGCATAATAGTTAAGTATCACAGTCATCATCCATTACAAACCATAATGTCTTACAACTTGGAATCACATGATCCATATTACACGAATAGTTGATCTAATGATCAACGAACAAACACAAGTTCATAGCGGAAGCGTAAGATACAAGGACTCTCTAGTCCACAGGCCAACGCTTGACGTTAGAAGCTCCTAGTTGTGGTGGACGTCCTGCTGATCGTCCTCCTCGTACTGCTGCTCGGCTTCATATTCTGGCCATTTGAATAGCCAGGGACAAAGCCGTGAGTACTTTATGTACTCGCAATCTAACACTAAAGTAAGTACTAGCATTGACATACTTGTTCTAAGCTCTAAGTTTATTTGCATAAAGCCAATTTTATTTCTAAAACACTTTTGTAAACAACTCCCCAAGTGCTAACTAACTCAAGTGGGAACATTAGTGTCATTCCCACAACTCGGTTGTGATTCAAAGTCAAAGTCACCTTTCAAGTTCAAGTTCAAAAACACCAGTCACAAAGATATAAATTCTGATGACGGAAACAGAATGGCCTTTCCAATTGTCCATATCCGCGGACGCGGCTATTCGAATAGTTCTACACTCTGCAGAGGTCGCACACTTGTGCCACAACATTTGATTTCATCCGTCAGGGATAAAACCCTGAATAATCGTAACTCAGTACGCGGATCATCAACCGTTAACCTTTCACTTACACACCCTAGTATAGGCACCTCTCCCCATGAGCTTGGCCTCCCGGTGAAAACCAACTGTTAACCCGGGAACTGCACAGGGCTTGGCCGTACAATTCACCTTCAATTCACATCATTTCTCAACAACGGAGGCAGCCTCAAGCATAACCCCTATGATGTGAGTTCAGAGGGAACCCATACTAAGACACATAAATTTCCAGCTAAGCCCTACCCATAATCAGGTATTGTGGGGGTACTCAAAAATTGGAAGGGTATCGCATCCAACTCAATCATCAGTTTTTAGCCAAAGTCACCAAGTCAACTTCAGTGTCATATTCACCTTCAAAATCTTTCAATGGAAATGACTAATCATTCCAAGGTTTTCAACCATCATCATCTCATCAACACATGTTCCCATCTAGAGTAGTCAATTTAAATTTAGCACTAGCCACTATGTGTGAGGGGTGCTAAGTATTTGCTTTGCTTCTAGGCTAAGTTTGATACTCTTGTACTAACTCCGTACTAACCTAGTAAAACATAAATCAAAGATACTTTGATAAAACAAAGGTAAATAAAGCTTGTAAAGTAAAACTGGGAAATAGGATCATAAGCATAAAGTAAATGGGGTAATGCCTTGCTCATGGTGAGCTTTGCACTTTGCAAGAGTATTATCTTGCCTTGGTTGGGAAACTGGTCAAAGTGGTCTTCTTCTTCCTGGAAGTAGACCTCCTCCTCCTCCTGGTACTCCTCGGTACTAGCGTCTAAAATACGAATACGGAGTACACAATCATCACACCAAACTAATCTACTAAACTATGCACAAACATGGTTCACACACCTAAACTAGCATCACATTTGGCTAATAAGTTGGTGGATGTGTTTTTCTTAGTATTTAAGAAAAATAATTTCCTCTCATACTAAACTTAAATGTTACTTTGAATTATTTAGAGAAATAATTTCCTCTCATTATCTTATTAAGATTTAATTTCTCTTATGCATAATATGTGACCTAGGTTGACCCAAGTCAACCTCTTCACACTTAGCATTTGGAGAAAAAGATTTAAATGAGGTGAGCACCTCATACCATTTAATTCTAGCATAACAAAGATTTAACATCACCAACAATTCCTATGGGACCTAAATAACCAGAGTCTCCACTTCATTTGGAATTGGTGGTGACAAGATTTAAATGAGGGAAAACTCCCACATAAGATTTCTTAATAGTTTTGGATAATATCTTTGACTAGAAAATAGCCATAAGGCATTTAAATCAACTAAACCATGATCATCCAAAGAAAGCATGGCATATTTTTGTAGAAACAATTAGTATAAGTGAAAAGTGAATTATTGGAGGTGGAATTAACTGAAAAGCATTTATGGTTGATTTTTAAGAATTATTATAAGGCAGAAAAGTCCCTGCCTTGTTTATTTTGTCACTTTAATTCTACAAAGGATCTAGGGTTCTATCCAGTGGCAAGGTGTAGATAATTTCATAAGGTTTCTAAAAATATAAAGTTTGCAAAATTTGGCTGAGTAGATTTGTCACAATTGAATTTCAAAGTTTGCATCAGAATGTATGTTTTATCAAATTTCCAAATTTGAATTCAAAGAGGTGGGCTTGCGCGGGAAAAGAACTTGGGCCGGCCCAGTACTGCGTCCAGCGCAGCGGGCCGCCTGACAGTGTGGGGACCACACGTCAGTGTGTTTTAAACACCGAAACGGTACGGGGGAGGTGGACCGTAGGATTAGAGTTGGATCGGACGATCGAGGATGGCCTTCGTCTCCGGCGAGAGGGGGAACTCACCGCGACGGCGGCAGGGGGTCGGCGAGCTCGTCGGAGCTCCGGTGGTCGAGGGCGAGGTGCACAGCAACGTTGTCGACGACGGTGAAGCAGATGGAAGCAGCGGCGTCTCCAATGGCGACCTCCTGCTCCGGCGGCCTCCGTGTACGGGCGGCGGCGTCGATCTTGCGATTGGCGGTCTCCGGCGGCGTATTTATGAAATTGAGGTGGCAGGGGGAGTTCTGAGGATGTGTGGAGGCGATTGGCGTGCTCAATTTGGGGTGCGGCGTGCTCCTTTTATAGCGGCTCCGAGCCAGGGCGGACGGTCATGGTGACGGTGGCTCTGGCGCGCTCCCGTCGATCAACGGCGTGGGCGAGGGCATGGTCGTGTCTAGGCAGGCTCAGGGAGCGTCACGGTGTGCTCAGAACAGTTTTCGGTGGTCAAGCATAGTGGCGCGCGTCACGCGTCCGTGGGCACTGTGGCGGACGTCGTCGTCCTCCTCGACGGCGACAGGGCGCGGGAAGGCTCGTGGTGGTGTCTGGCGGGGTCCTGGTGTTGAGGCGAGTCGTCCTGCAGGCGCTGGTGGCGAGGGACGGGCTGAGGTGACGAGGCGAGGCGCGCTCTGGCGCGTCCAGGGCTGGCGCCATGCGCGTCCTGGAGCGTGTGTGTGCACGCCTGGGCGCGTCTGGCCACGTCGACGCCCGCGTGTGCACGCGTCGGGGTGACCATGGGGAGGCACGGGCAGGTTCAGGGGAGTGCAGGGAGCGTCCAGGACATGGTGGTGCATCTCTGAGGTGAGAGGGGAGAGAGAGGGCATGGGATGGCCATGCCATGCCACGGCATGGTCATGCCATTGTCATGGTGAGCAAGTGGAGAGGTTGGCAGGGCTTGGCACTGGTGCTAGGATGTGTGATGAAGCTCCAGAGCTGCAGAGAGGTCAAGGTTGGACCAAGTCCAAGTAGAAAATGAGGTATGGGCTCAAATTTTTACCCTGCCTGCAATGTGTTCGACAGAATGCCCGCAAGAAACATATTTTTGAATTTTGAAAATCTTTTTGGTGGGTTGAAAACATATATTGAATGGAGCATTTTGGTGGTGGTGGTGGTCAAAATGGAATTGATATGCAAAATCACATTTTGCATATGATCTTGTATATGTGAGAAAGTTCCAACTTTGCTTGCTCCCCATTTGAAATTGGTGATGAATTTGGGGTGGTGGTTTTGGGCAAAGTTGTAGTGCTTGATGTTGTCTTGGATGAGGTGAAAATAGTTGACAAAGTTTAGAAGTGGAAAGAAGAAAACCAGGGGCTCAAAGTGAGCATCAGACTAAAAATGGCTCATGTGACCATAATCACATGTGAGCTCAAAATTGCTTCAAGTTTGATTTGAAAAGTGTTTGAGGGTTTCCAAAGTTGTTAATATATGTTTGGTATCCATTTACACCCAATGGTGCAAATCAAAAAGGTCTATAACAAAGATTTGTAAAAATGGCCTAAGCCTTATGGGTGTGTGAAGTTGGGTTTTTATTATTTCTTTTCTATTTTCTTTTTATTTGACTTTGGGTGATCAAGTGATCATTGCTAGGGTTTTAGAGTGAGAGAGAACACATAAGCAAACATCATGGCAAGTGCACACTCAAAATAATTAATAAGGTGATCTATATGCATAAACCTATATGGTGAGAAAAGTTTTTGTTAACCCTGATTTTTGGATTCTTGAACTCTCTCTCTTGTTCATTTTATTGAAACTTGGGATGTTACAAACCCTTCCCCCTTACAAAAGATCTCGTCCCGAGATCTAGAGAAAACTAGGTACTAAAGAGATTTGGGTATTCCTTCTTCATATCTTCCTCGCGTTCCCAAGTTGCTTCTTCTTCGGTGTGGTTACTCCATTGTATTTTCAGGAATTTGATACTTCTGGTGCGGGTGGTCCTGAATGCTTCTTCAAGGATGCGAATAGGCACTTCGCGGTAGGTTAGGTCCTTGTTGATATCAATGGCTCTGTGGTCGATGTTCTTGAATACTTCGGTCTTCTCAGGCACTTCTAGACACTTCCGAAGCAGTGAGATGTGAAACACATTGTGTACGGCGGACATCTCTTCCGGTAGTTCCAACTGATATGAGACTTCTCCTCGGCGATCCAGAATCTTGAATGGTCCGACATATCTGGGGGCGAGCTTTCCTTTAAGTTGGAATCTCTGCATTCCTTTGAGGGGTGAGACTTTGAGATACACAAAATCTCCGATCTCGAATGTCATCTCTCGGCGTCTCTTGTCGGCGTAGCTCTTTTGTCTGGACTGGGCGGTCTTGAGGTACTCGCGGATCTTGTGCACCTTTTCTTCGGCTTCGCGGAGAACGTCGGGGCCGAAGACTTGACTATCTCCGACTTCCGACCAGTTCAGAGGGGTACGGCATTTCCTTCCGTACAGGGCTTCAAAGGGGGCCATCTGTAAGCTGGCTTGATAGCTATTGTTGTAGGAGAATTCTGCGTATGGTAGGCAGTCTTCCCATTTGGATCCGTACTCTAGCACACAGGCTCTCAACATATCTTCCAGTATCTGGTTGACTCTCTCGGTCTGTCCGTCAGTCTGCGGGTGGTAGGCTGTGCTGAAATTCAGACGGGTTCCTAGTCCTTCATGCACTTTCTGCCAGAATCTTGAGGTGAATTGTGATCCTCTATCTGACACGATTGATTTCGGGGTTCCGTGCAGGCTGACTATTCTGGATATGTATAACTCAGCTAGCTTTGGGCCTTGGTAAGTGGTCTTGACAGGGATGAAATGTGCAACCTTGGTTAACCTATCGATGACTACCCAAATGGAGTCATTTCCTCTGCTAGATTTGGGCAATCCTGTGATAAAGTCCATACCGACAGAATCCCATTTCCACTCAGGAATCTGTAAAGGTTGCAACAGGCCTGCGGGTCGTTGATGTTCTGCTTTGACTCGCTGACAGATATCACACTTGGCGATGTAGCTTCCTATCTCTCGCTTCATTCCGTGCCACCAGAATTGTTCCTTCAGGTCTTGGTACATCTTGGTACCTCCGGGGTGAATTGAATAAAGGGTGTCATGGGCTTCTTGCAGAATGACTTGCTTCAAGTCAGAGTCCGATGGTACGCAGAGACGTTCTTTGTACCAAAGAACTCCGGCTTCGTCTCCGGTGAATCCTGATGCCTTTCCTGCAGCTATCTGACTCTTTATTCCGTCAATGCTGGCATTCCCCTTCTGGGCTTCCTTTATCTGGCTCATCAAAGTGGGTTGGAGCTCAATGCTGGCGAGGAATCCTTCGCTCACTAGCTCTAGTCGGAATTGTTCAAACTCTTGGTACAGGCTTGGTTGCTCTATTGCGATCATGGAGTTCAACTGACACGGCAGTCTGCTCAAGGCATCCGCTACCACATTGGCCTTGCCGGGGTGGTAGTGAATTTCCATGTCGTAATCCTTGATTAACTCTATCCATCTGCGCTGTCTCATGTTCAGCTCCTTCTGGGTGAAGATGTACTTCAGGCTCTTGTGATCTGAATATATCTCGCATCGATTACCCATGAGGTAATGACGCCAAACCTTCAAGGCTAACACTACGGCTGCTAACTCCAAATCATGAGTTGGATAATTTTGTTCATGTTGCTTCAGTTGCCTTGATAGGTAAGATATCACCTTGCCTTCTTGCATCAACACACATCCAAGTCCAGTCTTGGATGCATCACAATAGACATCAAATGGCTTGGTGACATCGGGCATGATCAGTATTGGGGCGGTGGTTAATCTGAGTTTGAGTAGCTGAAAGCTTTCTTCACACTTGTCATTCCAGTCAAATTTCCGGTCCTTCTTCAACAGTTGAGTCATTGGTCTTGCGATACTGGAAAATCCTTCAACGAATCGGCGGTAATATCCCGCCAATCCTAGAAATGCTCGGACTTCCGTCTGGGTGGTTGGGGCCTTCCATTCCTCAACGGTTTTGATTTTTGCGGGATCTACAGCAATTCCTCCTATGAGACAAGATGTGTCCCAGGAATCCCACTTCTCTTAACCAAAACTCACATTTGCTAAACTTGGCGTACAACTGATGTTGCCTAAGGGTTTCTAGAACCACTTCCAAATGTTGCTCATGTTCTTCTTCTGATTTGGAGTAGATAAGGATGTCGTCGATGAAGACAACGACAAACTTGTCCAGGAATTCCATAAAGATCTTGTTCATGAGATTCATGAAGTAAGCGGGGGCATTGGTCAGTCCAAAGGACATGACATTGTACTCATACAGTCCATATCTGGTGGTAAAGGCAGTCTTTGGAATATCTGTTGCTCGGATCTTCAGTTGATGGTAACCTGTCCTCAGATCAATCTTTGAGAAAATTTGGGCACCGGTCAGCTGGTCAAACAGGTCTTCTATCCTTGGCAAGGGATATTTGTTCTTGATGGTGACATCGTTAAGCTTACGATAATCCGTAACTAAACGAGTGGCACCGTCCTTTTTATCCACAAACAAAACTGGTGATCTCCAAGGCGACGCACTTGGTCGAATCAGACCTTTGTACAGCATATCATCCAGTTGCTTCTTCAGTTCCATTAACTCTGCGGGGTTCATGCTATAGGCTCTCTGGGCTATAGGTCCTGTTCCAGGGATTAACTCGATGATAAACTCGATATCCCGATCCGGGGGCATACCGGGTAGATCATCCGGAAACACATCAGGGTATCGACAAACGACCCTGATTTGATCCAGAGTTGGCTTTGCTACACTTTGATTGCAGGTGAATTTTCTGGGTAGTTTTTCAGATAGGTGTTCTATTATTATTCCGGTGCTACTTGTCATGGTGATGGCCTTCTTGGCGCAGTCTATCAATCCATGATGTTTCGCCATCCAATCCATACCCAGGACTACTTCCAATCCTTTTGTTCCCAGAACAATCAAGTTTGCATAAAAGTCTATTTCATGGATTCTGATGGGTACATCTTTGCAAAATTTTCTAGCTTTAGTTGTTGATCCAGGTATTTGAACTACCATGACATGTTTCAAGCTGATTGGTTGAATCTTACTAGTGCACACAAAATCTTCTGTAACGAACGAATGCGATGCTCCAGAATCAAACAACACTCTTGCTGGTATTGAGTTAACAGAGAACATACCCAGCACCACGTCAGGTGCTTCCTGGGCTTCCTCAGCATTCATGTGGTAGAGGCGACCCCCGCGGTTGTTCGGGTTGTTGGGGGCGAACTTCTTGCCGGTGGAGACACGGCGTTGCTGCTGAGCAGGTGGTGCGGGGTTGCCTGCGAGCTTGGCGAGCCTCTTGGGACACTCATTGGAGTAATGCCCCACCACACCACACTCATAGCAAGTGATGGTGGTCTTGTCTTGCTTGTTCGCGACGGGAATTGCATTGCTCCCGGTCCTTGGTGCGGTGTTGGTGTTGTTGTTGCTGTTGTGGTTGTTGGGGGCTCTTGGCGGAGCGCGGTTGAAGTTGTTGTTGGTGTTGTAGTTGCTGTTGTTGTGGTGGCCTCCTGGCCTGGGGTTTCCTCCACTCCGGTTATGATAAACCGGTCGTGACTTCTGTGCATTGGGCTTGTTGGTTCTGAAACCTCCGCCCGAGTTGGGGCGATACCTTGGGGCATTGCTGGGCCCACTACGATTCATCATGCGGCGCTTGCGGTTCTCGCTGGCTTGGTGCGGTTTGCCTTCCATCCGGATGGCGGAGTCAACGAGGGCTTCAAGGTCGGCAAAGGGGATGTTGATCAACACAACCGCATCTCATCATGCAGTCCGTTCAGGAACCTTTCCTTCCTCTTCTCGCAGTATCGATCTCATCTCGGGGCGTACCTTGACAAGGTGTGAGAAACTTGTCGCGGTATTCCACCACGGACATCCGGCCTTGCTTCAGTTCACGGAATTCATCTCTCATCTTCTTTATCGACCGGGGCACATGGTACTTGCTGAACTTGAGCTTGAAATCAGTCCAAGTCATGAACTGTCCCGCGTTCATGGCACGGGTGCTTGTCCACCAAGCTCTTGCTGGTCCTGCTAAGTAGTGCGTTGCAAACAGCACTTTCTCATTCTCTTCCACTCCAGCTACTTCTAGATTGTTCTCCATAGTTTGGAGCCAATCATCTGCATCAAGTGGTTCCTCAGTCTTGCTGAAAACTGGTGGGTTGGTGTTCTGGAAGTTCTTGAGCTTAGATCCTGGATGATCATGGTGGCCTTGATTGTTGTTGACAAGCTGTTGAAGTGCTGCAATGTTGGCTTGCCTTTCAGCTCTTTCTGCTTCTCTATCTTCCAGCATAACTTGCAACATCTGCATCATAGCGTCTTGGTTCGTGTTGCGAGTTGGAGGGGCCATCTGAGTATTGAGATAGATCATGAGATAAGAGGGAAATTTTCTATGGCTTGTTTTGTGTTTGAGTTCAAAAGTTTAAAACTTGAAGTCTTTTCATGATGACACAAACATACATTCATTCATAGCAAACAACACACAGTACAAGCTAACACACTAAGGGTTTTAAGAACCCTTCTTCTCCAAGCTACGATACATGGGGCGGGATACAACGCACACCTACGATAGTGCATAAGTGAACTACTCCTCCTCCTCATCAACATCGATGGGGGTGTGGTCATCATCCTCGTCGTCCAGGAAGTCGTAGTCTTCCCCCTCGGTGTTCTCATCCTCCTCAAAGTCGTTGTCGTCACTCAGGTAGTTGCTTCCTCCCTGAATGTCTTCTCCATCTTCCTCCATCTTCTTCATCTGCTCCTCCTGGGCCTTGACAGTGGCCTCGAGTGCGGCTATCTTTGCGCGGAGGCGGGTGATGGTGGCATCCTTCTTCGCGCGCTGCTGGCGGAGAGTCCTGCGGTCGTTGGCGAGCATCTTGATGGCGTCTCCTTGCTCGATGATGCGGGCGTGAGTCTGGTTGGCGTACTCACGGGAGTGGTCGAGATCCTGCTGAGTGTGGTACAGCATGAAGTCGAGATGCTCCACATGGTGCTTCAGCTCCGGGTGAGATGTCATGTCCATGGGCTCTCCAGCAGAGTTACGCCTCGCAAGGTGCGAAAAGCGAGGGTGCTTGAGTGCCTCCCCGCTCATCCCGCACAGGCGTGCGAGTCCCTCCTGAAGTCCGCGAGCGAGTCCGTCCAGCCAGTTGCTCTCCATGAAGGAGAAGAGGATCCTCTCAGAAGTGGGAGGCTCCATCTTGCCCCTCAAGTCAGCGGTGATGATCCACTGCAGCTCGCCTCCTGGCTGGTTCGCGATCTGCGATCCGTGGAACTCTGGGTGCGGGCGACCAAGGTGGTCGGACAGGGCGTTGAGGTCGTGCTCGAAGATCAAGCTTCCCCCATTCCCAAGCTGGTAAAACTTCGTGTTCACGGGCTCCATCTGAAAGTGAAGTAAAGGATTAAGTTAGAGAAGTGAACAAGTGTGGCAAAATTTTAGTTATATTTCTAAGGAAGAGCATGACTTCTTGTTTTTCCAAAGGGCTCAAGGAGAAGACAATGATTAAAATTTTCAGAAATACTTCATTTCTTTTTGAAACTCAATTTTTCAGAACGTCCATTTCTAACTAGGGTCTCCTAAGGTCAAACAATGGCTCTGATACCAACTTGTCAACACCCGGATTTTTAAGTCCGGATGCCTATTATGTCATACATCGCAATCCCAGGAAATTGTTGTTGCGAGGCATAATAGTTAAGTATCACAGTCATCATCCATTACAAACCATAATGTCTTACAACTTGGAATCACATGATCCATATTACACGAATAGTTGATCTAATGATCAACGAACAAACACAAGTTCATAGCGGAAGCGTAAGATACAAGGACTCTCTAGTCCACAGGCCAACGCTTGACGTTAGAAGCTCCTAGTTGTGGTGGACGTCCTGCTGATCGTCCTCCTCGTACTGCTGCTCGGCTTCATATTCTGGCCATTTGAATAGCCAGGGACAAAGCCGTGAGTACTTTATGTACTCGCAATCTAACACTAAAGTAAGTACTAGCATTGACATACTTGTTCTAAGCTCTAAGTTTATTTGCATAAAGCCAATTTTATTTCTAAAACACTTTTGTAAACAACTCCCCAAGTGCTAACTAACTCAAGTGGGAACATTAGTGTCATTCCCACAACTCGGTTGTGATTCAAAGTCAAAGTCACCTTTCAAGTTCAAGTTCAAAAACACCAGTCACAAAGATATAAATTCTGATGACGGAAACAGAATGGCCTTTCCAATTGTCCATATCCGCGGACGCGGCTATTCGAATAGTTCTACACTCAGAGGTCGCACACTTGTGCCACAACATTTGATTTCATCCGTCAGGGATAAAACCCTGAATAATCGTAACTCAAGACGCGGATCATCAACCGTTAACCTTTCACTTACACACCCTAGTATAGGCACCTCTCCCCATGAGCTTGGCCTCCCGGTGAAAACCAAGCTGTTAACCGGGAGCTGCACGAGGCTTGGCCGTACAATTCACCTTCAATTCACATCATTTCTCAACAACGGAGGCAGCCTCAAGCATAACCCCTATGATGTGAGTTCAGAGGGAACCCATACTAAGACACATAAATTTCCAGCTAAGCCCTACCCATAATCAGGTATTGTGGGGGTACTCAAAAATTGGAAGGGTATCGCATCCAACTCAATCATCAGTTTTTAGCCAAAGTCACCAAGTCAACTTCAGTGTCATATTCACCTTCAAAATCTTTCAATGGAAATGACTAATCATTCCAAGGTTTTCAACCATCATCATCTCATCAACACATGTTCCCATCTAGAGTAGTCAATTTAAATTTAGCACTAGCCACTATGTGTGAGGGGTGCTAAGTATTTGCTTTGCTTCTAGGCTAAGTTTGATACTCTTGTACTAACTCCGTACTAACCTAGTAAAACATAAATCAAAGATACTTTGATAAAACAAAGCTAAATAAAGCTTGTAAAGTAAAACTGGGAAATAGGATCATAAGCATAAAGTAAATGGGGTAATGCCTTGCTCATGGTGAGCTTTGCACTTTGCAAGAGTATTATCTTGCCTTGGTTGGGAAAGCGGTCAAAGTGGTCTTCTTCTTCTGGAAGTAGACCTCCTCCTCCTCCTGGTACTCCTCGGTACTAGCGTCTAAAATACGAATACGGAGTACACAATCATCACACCAAACTAATCTACTAAACTATGCACAAACATGGTTCACACACCTAAACTAGCATCACATTTGGCTAATAAGTTGGTGGATGTGTTTTTCTTAGTATTTAAGAAAAATAATTTCCTCTCATACTAAACTTAAATGTTACTTTGAATTATTTAGAGAAATAATTTCCTCTCATTATCTTATTAAGATTTAATTTCTCTTATGCATAATATGTGACCTAGGTTGACCCAAGTCAACCTCTTCACACTTAGCATTTGGAGAAAAAGATTTAAATGAGGTGAGCACCTCATACCATTTAATTCTAGCATAACAAAGATTTAACATCACCAACAATTCCTATGGGACCTAAATAACCAGAGTCTCCACTTCATTTGGAATTGGTGGTGACAAGATTTAAATGAGGGAAAACTCCCACATAAGATTTCTTAATAGTTTTGGATAATATCTTTGACTAGAAAATAGCCATAAGGCATTTAAATCAACTAAACCATGATCATCCAAAGAAAGCATGGCATATTTTTGTAGAAACAATTAGTATAAGTGAAAAGTGAATTATTGGAGGTGGAATTAACTGAAAAGCATTTATGGTTGATTTTTAAGAATTATTATAAGGCAGAAAAGTCCCTGCCTTGTTTATTTTGTCACTTTAATTCTACAAAGGATCTAGGGTTCTATCCAGTGGCAAGGTGTAGATAATTTCATAAGGTTTCTAAAAATATAAAGTTTGCAAAATTTGGCTGAGTAGATTTGTCACAATTGAATTTCAAAGTTTGCATCAGAATGTATGTTTTATCAAATTTCCAAATTTGAATTCAAAGAGGTGGGCTTGCGCGGGAAAAGAACTTGGGCCGGCCCAGTACTGCGTCCAGCGCAGCGGGCCGCCTGACAGTGTGGGGACCACACGTCAGTGTGTTTTAAACACCGAAACGGTACGGGGGAGGTGGACCGTAGGATTAGAGTTGGATCGGACGATCGAGGATGGCCTTCGTCTCCGGCGAGAGGGGGAACTCACCGCGACGGCGGCAGGGGGTCGGCGAGCTCGTCGGAGCTCCGGTGGTCGAGGGCGAGGTGCACAGCAACGTTGTCGACGACGGTGAAGCAGATGGAAGCAGCGGCGTCTCCAATGGCGACCTCCTGCTCCGGCGGCCTCCGTGTACGGGCGGCGGCGTCGATCTTGCGATTGGCGGTCTCCGGCGGCGTATTTATGAAATTGAGGTGGCAGGGGGAGTTCTGAGGATGTGTGGAGGCGATTGGCGTGCTCAATTTGGGGCGCGGCGTGCTCCTTTTATAGCGGCTCCGAGCCAGGGCGGACGGTCATGGTGACGGTGGCTCTGGCGCGCTCCCGTCGATCAACGGCGTGGGCGAGGGCATGGTCGTGTCTAGGCAGGCTCAGGGAGCGTCACGGTGTGCTCAGAACAGTTTTCGGTGGTCAAGCATAGTGGCGCGCGTCACGCGTCCGTGGGCACTGTGGCGGACGTCGTCGTCCTCCTCGACGGCGACAGGGCGCGGGAAGGCTCGTGGTGGTGTCTGGCGGGGTCCTGGTGTTGAGGCGAGTCGTCCTGCAGGCGCTGGTGGCGAGGGACGGGCTGAGGTGACGAGGCGAGGCGCGCTCTGGCGCGTCCAGGGCTGGCGCCATGCGCGTCCTGGAGCGTGTGTGTGCACGCCTGGGCGCGTCTGGCCACGTCGACGCCCGCGTGTGCACGCGTCGGGGTGACCATGGGGAGGCACGGGCAGGTTCGGGGAGTGCGAGGAGCGTCCGGGACATGGTGGTGCATCTCTCGAGGTGAGAGGGGAGAGAGAGGGCATGGGATGGCCATGCCATGCCACGGCATGGTCATGCCATTGTCATGGTGAGCAAGTGGAGAGGTTGGCAGGGCTTGGCACTGGTGCTAGGATGTGTGATGAAGCTCGAGCTGCAGAGAGGTCTAGGTTGGACCAAGTCCAAGTAGAAAATGAGGTATGGGCTCAAATTTTTACCCTGCCTGCAATGTGTTCGACAGAATGCCCGCAAGAAACATATTTTTGAATTTTGAAAATCTTTTTGGTGGGTTGAAAACATATATTGAATGGAGCATTTTGGTGGTGGTGGTGGTCAAAATGGAATTGATATGCAAAATCACATTTTGCATATGATCTTGTATATGTGAGAAAGTTCCAACTTTGCTTGCTCCCCATTTGAAATTGGTGATGAATTTGGGGTGGTGGTTTTGGGCAAAGTTGTAGTGCTTGATGTTGTCTTGGATGAGGTGAAAATAGTTGACAAAGTTTAGAAGTGGAAAGAAGAAAACCAGGGGCTCAAAGTGAGCATCAGACTAAAAATGGCTCATGTGACCATAATCACATGTGAGCTCAAAATTGCTTCAAGTTTGATTTGAAAAGTGTTTGAGGGTTTCCAAAGTTGTTAATATATGTTTGGTATCCATTTACACCCAATGGTGCAAACCAAAAAGGTCTATAACAAAGATTTGTAAAAATGGCCTAAGCCTTATGGGTGTGTGAAGTTGGGTTTTTATTATTTCTTTTCTATTTTCTTTTTATTTGACTTTGGGTGATCAAGTGATCATTGCTAGGGTTTTAGAGTGAGAGAGAACACATAAGCAAACATCATGGCAAGTGCACACTCAAAATAATTAATAAGGTGATCTATATGCATAAACCTATATGGTGAGAAAAGTTTTTGTTAACCCTGATTTTTGGATTCTTGAACTCTCTCTCTTGTTCATTTTATTGAAACTTGGGATGTTACAGCAGGGCCATGAGGCGGAGCGGCGGGAGCGCGAGGAGGCGCGGTGGCGGCGAGAGGCGCGGCGGCGGCAGGGGTGGGAGGAGCTTACGCTGCGGCGGTTGCAGCGGGAGGAGACGCAGCGTCAGAATGAAGTCTACGAGCGGCGGCGTTTGGCGGAGATGCAGCTCCGGCTACAGAGGCAGGAGTTGGATCACCATCAGCGGTGGGAGGAGCTGGAGCAGCAGCTGTGTCAGGAGGCGGTGGTCGCGGATAGAGCCGCGTACTTGACGTTCATGGCGGAGAGATCAGCGGGGGATCTATGACGGAGGAGCATCAAAGATAGCAGGGAGAGAGCACCGGAGAGAGCAGCTGGCGATCGTCCACCTCCATAGAGCCGGGTGGCCAGTAGGTAGTAGGCTAGAGATGAAGCAGGTTTCACATATCATCCGGGGTCGAGGAGTGAATAATGTTTTACTCGGATTTTCCCGAAAATATTATTCATTCCGTAATCCTGAATGACATTAAAATGAAACTACAAGGATAAATATGTAGTTTATGTTAAAAAAACATCTACCAGGGCCGCCGGTTTGGGGGCGCCGGTGTGGCAACAGCTCCCCTAAATGGAGGATGCAGTACCGGCGTCCCCAATACAGAAGTGTCGGTGCCTCTGCCGGCGACTATTTGGGGGCGCCGGTTGAGATGCTCTGAGGCCCCAGTGGTAGGATGGTGACGCCGGCATAGTGGCTCACTGGTACGGGCCGTTTCCCTCTTGCCTGACATGATGTGTTTGGTTTTCCTTCCGCTCAGCATGCCTGAGTATGTGTTGTTGAAGAGTCTCGGCGCGCCTGGTTCGTGCGCGGCGCGGGTACCCCACCCCAAAATATCACTCGAGTACCCAAAATTGTGACTTGAGTGACTAAAATGTGCTCATCCTCTACAATTTCAGCCACTTATGGCGCATATATCTCTTCATAGTTCATATTTTGCCATGATAGCTCGTATATATCGGAAAGTTTTGTCATGATAACTTGTCAGATTCATATGCCTACTTTCCATGATATATCATGTGTTGTGATAGTTTTCTCTAGCACGCTCATTAAATTTTTTTTGGGATTTCTATTTTCGTGCCCTCGGGTCGTTAGTTGTACTCAGTTTTCCCCAGCCCCTTAGTTTTTCCTCAGTTTTCCCCAAGCCTATGTCTGAAACCCGCAGAAGGAGCTCAGACGGAAGGAATCCATTTATTTGGACGTTCTGTGCTGACGTGTTGCGCCGCGTCGTCTGTGGGGCCGCGTCGTGTGGGGCCGCGTCGTGTGGGGCCGCGTCGCGTGGGGCTGGTAGAAAGTGACCGCGTGGGATAGGACGAGAAGCGTTTGGTTGCACGTGAGCAGGAGCTGGGTTTTGTCTCTCTCGGCCCAAATTGGCATTTTTAAGAGCACCTTTTCCCCTCTTTCTCTCTCTGTCTTTTTCACCAAATTAGTATCAAATCTAGAGAAGCTTCTATTTCTGTCTTTCTTCAATATGGCAGCAAATCTAGTAGCAAATCTCTGGGGTTATTTATGCCTTTTGGCCCTCGTTTTTTGCCCAATATGGCAGCAAATCTAGTAGCAAATCTAGAAGCTAGTATATGATAAATTCACAACAACATAATCACAAAACTAAGTATAATACATAAACTGCATACAGCAGCCAAAAGCAGGCAATAACGTTGTTAATGTTCACGACAAACTAAGCTGAAAAATATACAAGACGCACGCAATGTATGGACAACAAGAAGATTAGGATGAATGAATTTGTTCTTCATTCCTCCTCATATATTTCTTTGTCGCTCCATTCGTGCATTTCCCCAAGGAAATATTCATTGAACTCCTTCCGTCTGCAGTGTGCGGCCAATACATCCTCCAAACGGTATGGCTTGTGTTCATTTCTCATACCGTAGCTTCCTATTCTATCCACACGTACTGGCCACTCATCCCAGGCCTTTGTATCATGAGAGTACTCTCTGATATAACCCAAATCCGCGTAGTAGATGCTGCCAGGTCGAAGTGTCGGGTACACTCTGGTGTCGACGGAGATACACCGGATATAATTCACGAAGAAGGCATTACTGCCAATGTTGCGACCGGATGGAGAGAGCGGCTACGAGTGTCCACACGGTACACCAAAGGTTTGCCCGCCAAAGCCTCGCTGACCAACAACACAAGCAAAGAGATCACCATCCGACTTCACAAGGTAGAACTTCGACGTCCAAGTTGGAAATGAAATTAGTGTCTCCATGTTGACGGTGCTCGCTGGCCCATGTCGCAACGTACATTGGTGCACACTATTCTTCCGATCTCAAAATTGTCCGCAGCCTACGCATACGAGTTCACCATTGAACGGGGTAATGCAACACAGACAATGGTTCTTGATCGAAAATCTTCCTTCTCCCCAATCTTCATTTATATCCTTAGTTGGAGTGCTCTCATCGACCCAACCAATTTCCGACGGCTAATGTGCGGCAACGAAGATCATAGTCGGGGATTTGATAACAGCGACTGATTTCAGAAAAACAGATGGCATCTGCGCCTCAAACATAGTGTTCGATTTCTTTGTGAGTGGGTTCAGCAGCCGTATCTTGTGCGGCGAGTTCTTCTGGGCAAGCACGATGACACCACGGCAAAAGCCGACGAAGTAGTATCTAAAATATATTGATGAAGATAACATTCAGCACTAAGATGTGTTTAAGATTGAAAATAAAAAGGTAGATATGGAGGAATTTGAACCTTGTATGAACTTCCGATAGATCTATGGTGACGTAGCATGATGTGCCGAGTTGGAGGAAGGTGAACTCAGCGACGCGTGGAAGGGCGTGGTGTAGCATGATCCATTCGTCCAGGTGCACGTCGGGCTCAGGCAAACCTGAGCGCCAATTTCTACAGACTTGCCTCATAGCAGAGTAGGTGTCGGCGTACTCCTCATTCGCCCGATAAGCATTGGCCGATCTTGTGAAGTGGTCCATCAGCCGAGAGAGAGGCCCGGTTCACGGAGGCGCTCGCGCTTGGATGCGCCGCCCTCGGAGGCGACGCGCTCGGCGGCGGCGCGCTCGGCGGCGACGGGCTCGGCGGCAACGGGCTCAGAGGCGATGGGCGCGGAGGCGACGGGCTCGGAGGCGACGGCCGCCGGCGCATTCTTCTTCTCCATCGCCAGCAGGGTAGCGTGCGTACGGCGGTTGGGGTTTCGATTTGGAGAAGTTGATGGGACGTGAGAGGGGTGGTTTCATGCGTGAGCGAGAATGAGACGACTGTGTGCAGAGGGAGGGAGGGAGGGGCTTACGCGTCCTAAATGCGACCCGCGTCCTACGCGTCCACTATTTGCACGTCTGCACCGCGACACGCGTCAACAATGGCACGTCTTGCACTTCTGCACCGCAACACGCGTCCTCGGGTCTAACCCTGGAAATTTAGATATACTCAGGTATACCCCCGAGTCATATACTAGCATTTTTTGTGTGCTCAGTTTTCTCCTTGAGTGCTAATACTGGCTAGTGTAATATACTCAGTTTTACCCTCAAGTGGCTGGTCAACAGAGAGTCAACAAATGGGATTAACTAGTTAAATGAGTTATTTAATGTGCAAAAAATTCCGAAAAAGAGTGGCACTTACTCATGGAGTCTTTACCACAAATTGCCACTTCTCAAATCATAGATAAATCATAGATAAATCAAGTTTCACCACAAATTGCCACTTCTCAAATCACCTAGTAGCTATGAAGGTGCATGGTTTTCCATAATAAGCCCTACCCAAAACGACTTTCCCCAAAACATACTTTGTCTGAATGAGGCCATAATTTTCACACTCATGTAGATTTGTATTGCAAATAGTTTGAGGTAGGCCAAGATGGGTTTCATTGTACAAAACACGCATTTTCCATTTTTTAAATCTCATATTTGAATCACTTAGTCTGTTTACTACTCACTTGCCCTTGGTTTCTTGATACTACTCAGTTTTGCCCTCTCCCTTCACAAACTCTCACAGACGCCCAACATTGCCCTAATTGGTCTAGCCCATGTCACGCGGATCGTGCCCGCCGATCGTTGATCGTATGATCTAACGGGCAGGATAACCCCTATCTCTCTCTCTGGTCGGGGCCACCACCCTCTCTCTCTCTGTCGTCGGTTAGCTTCACGCAAAGTTTGGTTTTCTGCATTATTTTTCACGAGCTAAATTATAAACTCTTTTTAGGCATTACTTTTCACGCAAAAAATGATAAACCATCACCGATTTGTTGTAGCCATTACTTTTCACGCAAAAAAATGATACACCATCACCCATTTCGTGTACCCATTACTTTTCACGCAAAAAACGATAAACCATCACCGATTTTGTTGTAGCCATTACTTTTCACGCAAAAAAATGATACACCATCACCCATTTCTTGTAGCCATTACTTTTCACACAAAAAACGATAAACCATCACCGATTTTGTTGTAGCCATTACTTTTCACGCAAAAAATGATACACCATCACCCATTTCTTGTAGCCATTACTTTTCACGCAAAAAACGATAAACCATCACCGATTTTGTTGTAGCCATTACTTTTCACGCAAAAAAAATGATACACCATCACCCATTTCGTGTACCCATTACTTTTCACACAAAAAACGATAAACCATCACCGATTTTGTTGTAGCCATTACTTTTCACGCAAAAAATGATACACCATCACCCATTTCTTGTAGCCATTACTTTTCACGCAAAAAACGATAAACCATCACCGATTTTGTTGTCGCCATTACTTTTCACGCAAAAAATGATACACCATCACCCATTTCTTGTAGCCATTACTTTTCACGCAAAAAATGATAAACCATCAACGATTTGTTGTAGCCATTACGGTAAATGATAAACTATCACGAATTACCATTTCTTTTAGGCATTACTTTTCACGGTAAAATGATAAACTATATCACGAAGTTCCATTTCCGTCAAGATAGTCCGCATTACTTTTTTGTTGAGATATATACCCCCACAACGGTCATCTCCTCCTTAAATTATTGTGTAAACCCCCACAACGGTCACCTCCTCCTTAATTTATTGTGTAAACCCCTACAACGGTCATCTCTCCCTTATAAACACCCACAACGGCCATCCCTTGTGTCAATAGGTTCTGCCTCTCTCTTCTTCGTTCACATACACTTGATCATCCATTGCCATGGCTTCCACGTCTCGGACGCGAACGGAAGGGGAAGGGGAAGGGGAAGGGAAGGGGCGGCCGGGGTGGTGGATCATCATCATTGCCACCACCACCGTCGTCAACACTGCCATTGATCATAGAGGAGTTCTTCATCGTCATCTATGAAGACCCTTTGGTCAAGAAGGTACGTATGCGTTCCCACATATATGATGCATGTGATTAATTATGGGCATGTTCTAAAAAACCTTTAATTTCAAACGATCGGCGCTCGATCTCTTTGCAGGCACTCCCAAAAAAGTTTGCGGACTATCTTGATGGCCAGGAGCCAGCTAAGGTGTATCTGCGAGCAGCTGACTGCGGTCCTCGTCTCTGGACCGTGGAGGTCCTATTTGACGGACAAGGCCGGATGTATCTCGACAAGGGCTGGGAGAATTTCGCCATCGCGCACGGTGTGGATTTCGGCTGCTACGTACACTTCAAATATGAAGGCGATGATGTGCTCACAGTGAAGGTGTTCGACGGAACAATGTGCAGGAAGTACTACTACTCAGACGACGAAGATACTGACGATGAAAGTGACGACGACGTGAAGCCATGCATCCATCCCCTTTAGAGATCTAGCTATTTTCTATATATTTAGAGATCTAGCTATTTTCTATATATTATGCACAATGTTTAGCATAAGAGTCACTTTAAATTAAGCTACGAAAATAGTCACCTGCCATGGGCTGAGGCGGCCCCACAGAGCGGCTCTATATTATATTCTCTAAATAAATAGACAACCCCAGCGGTCATTGGCTGCGGAGGCCCCACAGAGCGGCAATATATGATTTTCTATAAATAAATAGATGACCCCACTGGTCATTGGCCGCGGCAGCCCCACAGAGCGGCAAATATATGTCTTTTCCTGAAAAATAGACGACCCCACTGGTCATTGGCTGCGGCAGCCCAATAGAGCGGCCCCATTTGTCAGCACGAGACGGGTCAGAGAGGAACTGCCCTCTGTGCAGCCCCACCCGTCAGATTAACGGTAACGGTAAGGCCTCTGACCTGACGGCAACCCTCCCGTCCGAGCGTATGCGAGGGGTTTCAAACTAGAGGGAGGGGAAAACTGAGGAAAAACTAACGAGCTGGGGAAAACTGAGCACAACTAAGGACCTGAGGGCACGAAAATAGAAATCCCATTTTTTTTTGTCTGACTGCAGTTGATGAATTCAAAAGTAATTGCAGCTTCCAGATTAATCGCATCCGTGACAATCTGGAAGGTTTTATATTTTCAGTAAGCTGGGATTCAATAAGGCAGTCGGACCAATATATGTTGTGGCAACTGAGAATGTAACTTTTTCATGGAAAGTGTCTTAGGCAAAATAACTATATAGGGAGTATTAGATAAACACATCTGTTTCATGCACTAGTAAAAAAGGGCCTTTAGTCCCGATTCACAATGGGCTTTAGTCCCCCCCCCCCTAGTCGCGGTTGCTTACGAACCGCGACTAAAGGTCCGTCCACGTGGGCGGCTAGCGTGCGCCTGGGCGAAGGACCTTTAGTCCCGGTTTGTGTCCCCAACCGGGACTAAAGGCTATTTCGTTAATTTTTTTAAATTCATTTGGGTTTCTAATTTTTTTCACTCCTTTTTTTTTCTATTTTTTAAGAATTTCTATTATTTCAGTTATTTGCATAGCTTAGTCTCTATCTCTAACTACACTTATCTCTAGTCAAATTACTTACTCGTGGTCAAACTTCCCGCTCGGTCACCCATCCTCCCACTACTCCACCTCTAGCACGCTTAACTTCCGAGTTCCATTTCGTCCCGCATCCAACTGCTATGCGCGCATGTATGTGATACTAGTATCATATCAATCCTATTGACATGTTGGTCGATGTCACATTTTTTTATTGTTTGAATTTCAAATAATTTTTTTCATAAACAAAAATAATGATGTAATAATAATCGTGAATAAATAAATAAACATTAAATTTTTAATTTTATTTATTTTTTAA
The DNA here is from genome assembly GCF_019359855.2 of Lolium perenne. Taxonomy (NCBI): domain Eukaryota; kingdom Viridiplantae; phylum Streptophyta; class Magnoliopsida; order Poales; family Poaceae; genus Lolium; species Lolium perenne. Next base: position 52,447,164 of record NC_067245.2, read on the forward strand.
ATATTTCTTTTGCCAAACCTAAAACCTAAAAATTTGAAAATCTAAAAATTGGGTAAAAGTAATAGTAATCTTTATGTTGGATGCAATTATTAATTTTATTTTTTTGAAAATTTTTAAAAAATATAAAATCCGTAATTTATAGAAAAAACTAAAATCTTCCTGCTTTTGTATTTTCATTTGGAATTTTGAGAATCTAAAAATTGGCTAACCGGGTAAACCCTGGTGAATTCGGATGTTCATAGATGGAGGCAGCAGCTTGAACCTCATGTATGCAGATACAGTGAGGAAGATGAACATATTCTTGGCAAACTTGAAACCAACCGACACGCGTTTCTATGGTATCACACCGGACAAGCCGGGTTATCCATTGGGGAAGATCAATCTCGACGTTCAGTTTAGAACCCGAGAGAACTACATAATAGAGAGGTTGGAGTTTGAAGTCGTGGATTTCCCATCACAGTACCATGCTTTGTTGGAACGACCCACGTATGCCAGGTTTATGCCAGGTTTTTTGATATATTATACGTTTTTTCCGATGTCGTATGCAAAAGTTATTGCGGTTTTACCATTTTTTAAACTTTTTTTGCAAAAAAGTGAAAATTCGAATTTCTTAATTTCTCCGAATAGTAGGTTGCATAACATACAAGAATCTGAAAACAATTTTTTTTAATTTTCTATCATTTTCTTTTGTATTTTACAAACAAAAAAAGGCGATCCACAGGGGGGGTGCAGGGTGCGTGGGAGTAAAAAAACTCGGAAAAACCTTTAGTCGCGGTTGGGGACTAAAGGTTTTTCCGCCGGCCGCATCCCTCCATAGCCATTTAGTCCCGGTTGGTGTTACCAACCGCGACTAAAGGTGTACCCTTTCGTCTCGGATGGAGCATTAGTCGCGGGTCGCCTCCCGAACCGCGACTAAAGCCCCCTTTAGTCGCGGTTCGAATATTTCCGGGACTAATGGGGGTGGACGGAAGCCTCTTTTTCTACTAGTGATGATGTTCAGAGTCTCATCCAAATTCAAGGACAAACACTTCAGTGATTAACACTGCCAAGATCAAATGTAACATTTCTTTTGCTGAGCACCATGGTTACTGAACAACACGAAGGAAAACAAGACATGCATTACAGTTGAGTAGCCTAGAGTTATAAAGCACTGTGAATACTGGGATATTAATTGTCGGTGGCCAATTTAGGAATATGGATTGGGATTTTTCGCTCATCTTGGTTGCGACAAGCCAAGCGCAACGGCTCTTGCCACAAGATCACTTGTTTCCATGACTAACTGAAGCTTCTTTGGTGGATCTTTTCCTCTATTAGCGACAAAGTTTCTCAAGCTGACCAATCAGGTTGTCGACATGCTGCTGGAGGGCATTCAGCTCCTTGAGTTTGTTTATGGCATTCAGTTCCTTGAGTTTCTTTATGAAGAAAAATGCCATCTGGACGATGGAGATGCACCAACGGCAGAGTTTGAACTGTTTCCTCTGAAATTCCCACAAAATTCCTGCATCAGAGACAATAATTTAGTGTTGAATTCAACTACGTAGTTATTTTTTACTTTTATTATAGGGCTACCTTTTCACGTAGCCATGGCGTGGGACTAGACGTATAACATCTTTGTGTGGCTATGCATATCTACACTAGTGTGTAATACTTGTCTATCCAGATCTAGATTTTCATTAGGTGATGCACACACATACAGCCCAAAGTTTGAATTCAAAATTTTCAGAGTAGATAATATTTGCAAACTGATGCTGTGTTCAAAATTGAATAACTCCAAATCTACTTGGCCAAAATTTACAAATTTTATATATTTGGAAAGCTTAGGAAATTATCTACACAATGCCACTGGATTGAACCCTAGATCTATTATAGAATTAAAGTGAGAAAATGAACAAAGCAGGGACTTTTATGCCTTAGAATAATTATTAAAAATCAACCACAAATGCTTTTAAGTTAATTCCAACTCCTATAAATCACATTACACTTGTACTAATTGTTTATGCAAAAATATGCCATGCTTACTTTGAATGATCATGGCCTAGATTAATTAAAGGACTATATGGCTATTTCTAGTCAAAGAATATTGTCCAAAACTATTAATAAATCATAGGGGAGTTTTTCTCTCACTTAAATCTTGTCATGAACAATTCAAAATGAGGTAGAGACTCTGGTCATGTAGGTCTCATATGAATTGTTGATGATATTAAATCACCTCAATAGTAGTTTTTAACTTAGTTACAACTATGTGTTAAATCATATGAGAGGTATCCCTCTCATTTAAATCTTGTTCTCAAGTAATTCAACATGAGGTAGTGACCATGGTCTATATAATCTCATAGTGAGTTATTTGGTGACATTAAATCACTACCATGTTAGTATTAAATTGCATGAGGTATGGAACCTCAATTAAATCATTTTCTCAAATGATAAGTATGAAGAGGTTGACTTTGGTCAACATAGGTCATATATTATTCATAAGAGAAATTAAATCTTAATAAGATAATGAGAGGAAAATATTTCTCTAAATAATTAAAAGTAACACCTAAGTTAGTATGAGAGGAAATTATTTTTCTTAAATAATAAGAAAAACACATCCACCAACTTAATAGTAATGTGTGATGCTAGTTTAAGTTGTGTAAATCTTGTGTGTGCTTAGTTTAGTATGTAAGTTTGGTATGATGATTGTATACCCCGTATTCGTATTTTAGACGCTAGTACCAAGGAGTATCAAGAGGAGGAGGAGGTCTACTTCCAAGGAGAAGAAGACCACTTTGACCAATTCCCCAACCAAGGCAAGATAATACTCTTGCAAAGTGCAAAGCTCACCATGAGCAAGGCATCCCCCATTTACTTTATGTTCATGATCCTACTTCCCAGTTTTACTTTACAAGCTTTACTTACTTTTGTTTTATCAAAGTACTTTTTGATTTATGATTCACTTGGTTAGTATTGGGTTAGTACCAGAGTATCACAGTTAGCCTAGAAGCAAAGCAAATTACTTAGCACCCCTCATACTTAGATGCTAGTGCTAAAACTTAAAAGTGACTACTCTAGATGGGAACTTGTGAAATGAAATGACTTGGAAAACCTTGGAATGATGAGTCATTCTATTGAAAGATTTTGAAGGTGAATATGACTTGTGAATGACTTGGTGAATTTTACCAAAACTGATGGTTGGATTCGGATGCGATACCATTCGAATTTTACAAATACCCCCGCAATACCTGAATTTGGGTAAGGCTTAGCTGGAAACTTATGTATTTTAGTATGGGTTCCCTCCGAACAAGTGTCATCGGGGTTATGCCGGAGGCTGCCTCTACAACAAAAGGAATGATGTGAAATGACGTGAAATGAGGTGAATGTCCTACCCAAGCCCTGTGCAGTTCCCGGGTTGGCGGTTTGCTTTCACCGGGAGGCCAAGCTCATGGGGAGAGGTGCCTATACTAGGGTATGTAAATGAAAGGTTAGGATTGGTAGTTCGCGTACTGCGTACGATAAATCAGGGCCAGTTACCCCTGACGAGCTATTGCAATTGTTGTGGCACAAGTGTACAACCTCTGCAGAGTTTAACCTATTCGAATAGCCGCGTCCGCGGTAATGGACAGTTGGGAAGGCCATACTGTTCCGTCATCAGAACTTTTCTAAAACTATGAATGGTGAATGGTGACTTGTGAATTTGAACTTGAAAGGTGACATTGATTTTGAATCACAACAGAGTTGTGGGAATGACACTAATGTTCCCACTTGAGTTAGTTAGCACATGAGGAGTTGTTTACTAAAATGTTTCTAAACAAAAATTGGCTTTATGCAAAATAAACTAGAGCTTAGCACCCCTTACTAGAATTGTTAGCACTTACATTAGTATTAGTTTGCGAGTACTTTAAAGTACTCACGGCTGTGTCCCTGGCTATTCAAATGGCCAGACTATGAAGAGGAGCAGAACTATCAAGAGGACGACCAGCATGACGCCTACGACAACTAGGGAATCTTCTGACTTCAGACGTTGGCCTGTGGACTAGAGAGTCCCTTCTATTTACGCTTCCGCTATGAAACTATGAACTTTGTGTCCGTTGATCAAGAGATCAACTATTTGTGTAATATTGGATCATGTGATCTCTATTTGTAAGACGACTATGGTATGTAATGAATGATGACTTATGATATTCAACTGTTATGTCTCTCAACAACAATATTCCTGGGATTGCGATGTATGGCATAACAGGCATCTGGACTTAAAAATCCGGGTGTTGACAACAAGGTAGCGAGAAGTTAAACTGCCTTTGATACCATGACGAGGCACTCTTAGAGAGGGTGACTCGTAGAAGCACGAATGATTATCCAACGAGAGCAACTTTGGATTTCAAAATTATAGTCACTCTTCGGGTAGGATACATGAAACGATTGTTGTCTACTCAAAAGGTTGGGGGCCGAGAGGGCTGACGAATTCACACAACGTGTGAATTAAAGAGAACTTGAAGTAAAATCCAAAGAAAGGGCAAAAGCATTGTCGAACAGCGTAGCAAAGATCACCAGGGAGTGAAACTTTGTCCTAACGGAGTTGTTGTCACAGGAGGAATGGTTTCAAGGGATTGAACGAGAGACATTTAGCAACACTGCTTCTAATGTTCTCCTTGATGTTCTAGACACCAATATCAGGCTTCAGAATAGCCTTCAATAGGTCATCAAGTGAAGGTTAGACTTCGGAATGAAAAAGCATCATAAGGGTAACTCCTAGAATAAGTCACATAAGATCCTTATGGAGAGTGGTTATTCTTGTTGTTTCAAGAGATTATGGCATTAGGCCTTCCGAGTAATTGTGTTAACCACGACATCAATCTTGCCGGAATTACAAATAGATCTATGTCATGAATCCTTGAGAAACACTAACCATCATTGCAGCTTGAGGTTCGGCTTAGGTTAGGTGTAAAGATATTTCAAACTTAGCATTTCCGAATGAAAATTTGCAACAATTACCACAAAGGTAAAGCTGCTAGACTCTCAAGTTATGGACTACAATGTCAAGCTCCAAAAGATTGAGCTAGATTGCTGAAGCCATGTGGTTGTGACTGCCAAAGGCAATTGCGTGCACATGAGCTTGCAATGTAACACCATGGAGTCCTAGTGGGGACATCAAAGAAGATATCAAAGCGATTAAGCTTCTTCTCTTTCTTGAACAAACCAGTCAGTGGCTTAGTGTGCACAAAGGAACTTTTCAAGCAAATGGAGGTAACAACCTACCATCTCAAGAATATTTCACACATGCATGACTGACTTGTGATGGTTCCCGAGGAAAGGAAAGGGAAATCTACTCGGATCCACGGCGACATCTTTCAGCAAATGCACGTGAACCAGAGATGGTCACTTCTAACATCCAGAACACATACTTCGTGATAACACAAAGATGGTTCTTATAAGTTTCCAACATTAGTGCCAACTGTTCAATATGAACCTCTTTAGACATGGAGAAAAATAAGAATGTCTTTGATGGGCTCAACAACAATCTTATCAAGATACTCCAATGAGATGGTCTCATATGTTGAATGAACGAGGCAAAAGGATTGGTCAGACCAAAAGGGCATGAAGATGTACCCAAGAGAAAACACCACGAGTATAAACACCATCAAGATAATCCTCATAACTGAGTTTGATTTGACGATAGCCCAAGATCAAATCAAATATGGGGAAGATAGCATATCCACAAAGGAGATACTTCCTAACTTCAACACGAACGAAACTAGACATCCCTTTAAGAATGAACAAGTCTGATAGAGCTTTTGTCTTTCAACTCTCCAAGTTGTTGTTTAAGCTCAACCAACTAGTTCAGGATATCCAGTATGCTTTCTTGGAGAAGGAGGAATTCAGAGATCCCACTTACTCACGAACCTGACAACACGGTTATGTGGAAACATGGAGATACTTCTAGAAAGACATCCAGAATATCACGTACCACCGATGTATCACTGAGTTTGAGAGGAAAACTTGCTTTATAAGAAAAAAACGATGTGGTCTTGAGAGCTTCGGCGTGAACCTAACTCTTTGACCAAAGAAGGTGCACATGGACAATGGACTTGGAAGCACAGTCAAACTTCGCTTAGTGATTGGTTAAACAATCATGCTAAGAATGACACAAACGTCCTTAGATTTCAAAGCAATGAGAATTGCTAAGAATATCAGAGGGCCACATCAATACAAACACCCCAACATTCCCAAGAACGGGCGGCTCGGAGGAAGGGCGAGTAAAGATATGTAAGAGCATCACTTCATCGATAAGGTCATGAGACTTAGCACGACCTATCGATATAAAAGAGGGTGATAATCTAAGGTATAAAAGAACAGAAGCTACATAAGCCTTTTAATCTAAGGATTACAACACTTTGACCAAGTCTGAGAAATGGACGAGGTGCTGGAGTTTGTTTCTCCTGATATCTCGAAGTGAAATGTCTTGGAAGACCACAGATGTAACATGCACTAGAAGATTCCAATGCATAATTACCACTTGGCTGCTAGCTAGCAGACAAAGGTCGGAAAATAGCTAAGAGGAGGAACAATGACCAGAATTAGAAATCCTGAGATGTAGATGCATAAGTTAACACTCTTGCTGAACTCATGTGGAAAAGGGAGGTGCGGCAGAGTCACGAACATAGATGTGAGACTCATAAAGAGCACTCTTGTTGTGATCCATTTGGTTCCATTGCAGAACCTATGCCATAGTTAATGGTAGGAAAGATCTTTTGTTGCCGCAATTCAATCACGACTAGAACCAAAGACTTGAGGGCTAGGTGGATTTGAAGTTAGCCATCCTGATGCATGGTTTGACCATGGACAACAGAGATCAACCGGAATGGATCTTGGGTAAAAAGGTCAGCATCATGTACTGAGGTTCAAATAAACCCAACACAATCCGGGACCTTCGGTTCAAGTCCAAGAGTTGAAAATACGGAGAAAGGAGTAACTACTAAATGAGTGACACAAAGGACACTACGAGGTAGTAATCACAAGGTACCTTTTAAGAAGCCATAGCTTCAAAAGTATCCAGTAAAAAGGAAAGGAGGCATCCAAGGTGAAAGGAAACCTCGAAGCCTAGAACAGAATGATGTGGAACCCACAAATTAGAGAGATCATGATGGAAGGAGATATCACTGTTGAAACGAAACAAAGAGAGAACAAAGAACACACAAGAGTTTAGAGAACTCAACACTAGGTCAACTGGTTAAGAAACGGCCTGCTCTTCAAGCACCTAAGTTTTGAAAGACCAGAAGAGATAGTAAAATTTTCTCAAATCAACACAAGGTAAGGTGACTTTGAAATAGAGCGATACCAGATAAGGAGTAAAAGAATCCTAATCATATTTTTGCAAATACTTTTAGCTTTCAAATAGTTTTCACAAACACTAGACACAACATCGACCAGTAGAAAGGGTTTCCTACAGGCAGTCCTGCTCTGATACCAAAACCTGTGGGGAACCCCGGGGGTCGTAGGCTAGACAAACCCAGATCCTCATCTGGCATAAGCCTAACCTAGATCTCTAGGGCCTACAGGGTGAGAATCGGTAACACAACAGTGACTCTACGACTCAAAGAGTAATACAAGCTCATAACTGAGCGAAGAACCAAAGTATTACAAGCAGAGGTCACTGACCTGACATTTCATCAATCAACGGAAGCGAAGTTATGCTATTCTAAATAAAAAGATAGCAAAAGGCCTAAGAGGCCAGGAGCATAACGGCGACGTCCCAGCCCATAGATTCCAGGTTGCCACCTGGGAATCCCAAGCTACTCGTCGATGTCGACCTAGAAACCTTCATTTGTTGGAGCGACTTCGTCTGAAACAAAGCATGCAAAGCTGAGTACATGGACTCAGCAAGACTTAGTACAACCTGTTAGCAAAGAGGGTATACGAGGCTTTATGTGGAGCTTATTTTGCAGAAAGCCAGTTTTTCTTTGTACAACAAGAGGGAGCAGAAGCTCGTCTATTCAGATCATTTTAAAAGGGGATAAGAGAGCGATATCTCTAGCTCTACTGATCATCATATTGAATCCACCGAATCTTCATCATTTGCTGAACCTATCAACTAGGAGCACCCCCTCGATACCCTGAGGAGGGATCCTTATCACACATTGATTCCAAGTTTTACGATTAGGTTAAAGTTGTCTATAATCAACACGTCCTTCCCCAAGTTGTCCATAACCGTGGACATGGCTTTTCGAAAAGATTTAACCCTGCAGGGGTGTACAACTTTACCCACACGCGCCGACCGACTCTTAACGCCGTACGTTACACACTTCCTTGGTGTGCCGGCAGAGGGTGGTCGACCAAAACCTTTCCCTTGCTTCGCCTATTCCATGAGTCAATCTAACTGGGGAACTCTGTCATCGTAGGTAGCCACTCTCCGAGGTGGTCCCGGTCATTGTGTGCAGGGGATCCAGTTCAATGCCTCCAGCATCCTTCACCCTAGCCACATCCCTGTATGATGCACCTTTGAAAACCTTTTCCACGCCTTCGCCATGCAGAATACCAAATGGAACTCGCAAACTAATTGACTCATGGGTAAGCTAGGCAAGTTTGGGCCAAGGGGTTCCCATGGGCCCCGTGTGGCTGTACGCTCAGTCTTGGTTCCGAAGGCGAGAACCTCAGGTCCTAGTATCGGCGAGAATGAGTCAAATCACCACATCTCCATGTGGTGGCCCATCCAAGCCTTTAAGCATGTTTAATTATCATCACTGATCTTACCACGTCATCCTGCCATACTAGGTTCAATCGCATCTCTGATTCATCAACCGGATGGATCAGAATTCCTCAACTAAGCATGGCTAAGCATATTTGATATGACGGCTCTAGCGATGCACACAAGCTCAAACCTAGTCTTGCTGGGAGCAGTGGATCAGAGTATTTAGGCTACAAGGATGTTAAATGCAACACACATAGGATAACTACCTGCCGATAAAACATATTGGAAACGCATGCAATATGTAGGAATCAGAAGTAAAAGCATTTCGAAATCATAATATGAACCAGGCTAGGGCTTGCCTTTGTCCCTGACAAACGAATGTGAATCTTCGATGATCCCATGCTTGACTTGTTCATCGATGGACAATTATTGATCTTCGTCGTTGTCGATCTTCATCGTCTCGGTTACTTGCTCTATCGATCGCGAAGAAGCAAACACCGGAAAGGTAAAAGAACAATCAACACATGGCATTGATGCAATGCGCATACAAGAATGATGATATGACATGTTAATTAGCTACTGAAATAACCCTAAGACATCATCAACTTAACTGGGTTTCGGCGAACTAGGGTTAAGCAGTTCCGGAACCTCAGTGGGGTACATTTTAGTTCTTCTAAAACAACTAGGATTCAAGTTCTTTAACAATGCATGATTGTGTAACCAAATTGTAGATCTCATTTTTCTGAAAATTTTGATATATTATACATATTTTTCTGATTTAAAAAGAATAAGTTATGAATTTTACAAGTTTTATTCATTTTAAATCATTTCTGAAAATCCTGGAAATTAATAAAAATCTGACAGACTTGGACCCACATGTCAGGGTTTTATTCATTATGGAAATATTTATGAAAATATTAAAAACCTGTCAAGGGGCCCCACCTGTCACGGATTTAACAATTAACAGAAAATAGAAAACAAAATAAAAAAAATAAAAGAAAAAGGGCCGGGTCCCACCGGAGTCGACCGCCGGTGGTTGACCACGGTGGACCGGCGCCAGGGACGAGCGGCGCGGCCGTTCCAGGCCACGCCTGGACGCGCGGGCTGGCGCGTTAGACGCTCTGCGACGCGGTGAGTCGCCTGGTGGTGGCGCCGCCCAAAATAGGCCACCGGAGCTTGGCCGGCGGTGAGCTGCTGTGGCGGTGCGGTCGGGTGCACGGCGGGGGGAGCGCTACATAGGGCTAGAGGAAGGGGCGAGAGCACCGGCGGGTAGAGGAGCTCACCGCGGAGCTCGTGAGCTTGTCGGCGAGGGCGGAGGAGGCCTGCCGGCGACGAGGGCTTCATGGACGCGGCGGCCTTCTGCGGGGAAGAAAGGCGTGGCGGCGTCGATTCACGGCACCCCGCGTCGATTCCTTCGACGGGGAGGGTCGTGGCGGAGAGACGGAGCCGAGGGCGGCCTCAGCGGAGCTCGGGGATGACCGGAGACGGCGGGGGAAGGGGTGGCCGGCGAGCTAGGGTTCGGCCTACGCACGCAGAGAGAGGGGGATTGGGCGGCCTAGGGTTCTTGGCGGCGGCGGATGGGCTTTATAGACCACCGGGGGGCGGCGGCGAGCATCTCCGCGCGGCCGGAGATCGAGCGGACGCGACGCTGCCAGCGACCAGCTTGGAACGGCGGGGGAGATGATCTTTTTACAAAAAGCCCCCTGCATAAACTGTTGGGCTGAGGTGGGTTGAGCTGGGCCACTGCTGGGCTGATGCCTGGGCTGCGCATGAGAGGGAAGAGAGGGGAAGGAGATGGGCTGTTGGCCCAGAATAGAGAGAGAGGGCTCTTCTCTCTTTTTTCCAAAACTCTATTTTCTATTTTGCTTCCAAACTCTTTTGCATTTCAAAATCTGTTTGAAATATTGAAACATTTGAAAAGAGAGGGAGATTCAAACAACACTTAGGGTTTTCAAACATTTCTCTTCAATGCATTTTGCTTAGGAAAAATATCATGATGCAATGATGCACAATCAAACCCTAATCTAGGTCTTATTAAAACAGGGATGTTACATTTTCTCAACGGCTTGAAGTATGATATCAAAGGCATTGTTTGTCACTACAGTTACACCAATACGAATCAATTGTTACATCATGCAAGAGAAGCTGAATCACAGTTGGCTGACGAAGCGAAGGCTAAAGGTCGAGCTACAGGAGTTGGGCGCTTCACACCCCGCGCGCCCCCATCTACGGCGCCGGCGTCATCGACGCGCTCCGTACCTTACTCTACTCCACCTAGCAAGCCGATCTCCAATGTTTTTAACACAAAGAAGTCCGAATCTGCTGCAAGTACGAGTGGCTCTAACATGTCTACTGCGCGCAATCGTGATATGGCTTGTCATACATGTGGTGGCAAAGGTCACTTCAAGAGAGATTATCCTAACCGCAAAGTCATGATTATCAATGAGGACAATGAGTATGAGACTGGAGATGATGTTGATCCTAATGCTCCAGAAGATGATGACTATGACACTGAGGTGAAGATGCATATCCATCTGATGCTCGCACCATTGTTGTGTCGCAGCGTGCTCTTAATGTGTTGCCTAGTGCATCTACTGAGCGGTGCAATTTGTTCCAAACAAAGGCTTTAGTTGGTCCTGACAAGGCTTGCAAGGTCATTATTGATGGCGGGAGTTGCCGCAATTTAGCAAGCAAGGAGTTGTGTACCAAGCTGAAGTTGAAGTATCTACCACACCCGCATCCATACTATATTCAGTGGTTGAGCGACAATGGTGAGATGAAGGTAAACCACATGGTGCGTGTTGAATTTGCTATTGGACCGTATAAGGATGCCATTGATTTTGATGTGGTTCCTATGACAGTGTGTCACCTACTATTGGGTCGGCCTTGGCTCTATGACCGTTCTGTGCAACACAATGGCCGCGCCAATACATATCACTTGGAGTTCAAGGGCAAGAAAATTAACTTACAGCCTATTACACCACAGCAAATTGTCAATGAATCTTGTCAGAAAGTTGAAGTAAACTTGGAGGATGCTTCTTTAGATAGGCGAGAGAATTGTAATGTTGTCAGTGATATAGCGAAAAGTGAGAGAGTGAATTCCTTAGTCTCATTAGCCACCAAAGAAGACATGAGAGAATTTAGTGAGCATCCTTCGGCCATGCCTCTTGTGCTTTTGTACAGGGGTACGGTTTTGGTTTCTAACGACATGACTCCTCTTCCTTTTGGTGTTTCTAATGTTTTGTAGGAATTTGGTGATGTATTTCCGGAAGAGGTACCCGCAGGACTTCCACCATTGCAAGGTATTGAGCATCAAATCGACTTGATTCCCGGAGCTTCGCTACCCAATCGGGCACCATATAGAACGAACCCCGAAGAGACGAAGGAGATACAGAAGCAAGTACAAGCGCTACTCGACAAAGGTTATATCCGCATAAGCCTTAGTCCTTGTGTTGTTCCTGTTATTCTAGTTCCTAAGAAAGATGGTACATGGCGTATGTGCGTAGATTGTAGAGCTATAAACAACATTACTATTCGATATCGTCATCCTATTCCCCGTTTAGAGGATATGTTAGATGAATTGAGTGGTGGTGCTGTGTTTTCTAAAATTGATTTGCGTAGTGGTTATCATCAAATTAGGATGAAAGAAGGGGATGAGTGGAAAACTGCCTTTAAAACAAAATTTGGTTTATATGAGTGGTTAGTAATGCCTTTTGGGTTAACTAATGCACCTAGCACTTTCATGAGACTGATGAACCATGTTTTGCGTGAATTTATTGGCAAATTTGTGGTTGTGTACTTTGATGACATATTAATCTACAACCGCAATGAATCTGATCATACTATACATATTTGACATGTTTTGCAAGTGTTGCATGATAATAAACTCTATGGTAATCTTGAGAAGTGCACATTTTACAAAGATAAGTTCATATTTCTGGGTTATGTTGTCTCTCACCATGGAGTAGAAGTAGATGTGTCTAAAATTGAAGCTATTCAAAATTGGCCTACTCCCATGAATGTGAGTCAAGTTAGAAGTTTTCATGGTCTAGCTGGGTTTTATAGAAGATTTATGCCCAACTTTAGTACTATTGCTGCACCTTTGAATGACTTGACTAAAAAGGGTGTAATTTTTGAGTGGGGCGCAGCCCAAGATCTTGCTTTTGATGAACTTAAGAGATTGTTAACTTCTGCACCGTTGCTTGCAATTCCTGATTTCAATAAGCAATTTGAGATTGAATGTGATGCTGGTGGTATTGGAATTGGTGGTGTGTTGATGCAAGAGGGTCGCCCAATTGCATATTTTTCTGAGAAACTTTCTGGTGCTAAGTTGAACTATCCTATCTATGATAAATAATTGTATGCTATAATTAGAGTTCTTGAGGTTTGGCAACATTACTTGTGGCCAAAAGAATTTTTCATACATTCTGATCATGAAGCTTTAAAATATCTGAAAGCTCAGTCTACTTTGCATAAGCGTCTTGATAAGTGGGTTGAGTTCATTGAGTCTTTTCCATACATTATTAAGCATAAGAAGGGAAAAGAAAATATTGTTGCTCATGCTCTATCTAGGAAGAATATGCTATTAACTCAACTTGATGTTAAAATTCTTGGATTAGAAGTACTATGTGATTTTTATGCTACTCATCATGATTTTGCTGAACCATATCGCTTATGTGCTCTTGGTAAAGCATGGGAAAAATATCACATACATGATGGGTTCTTGTTTAGAGCTAACAAACTATGTGTTCCAGAATCGTCTGTGCGTTTGCTCTTAGTGCAGGAATCACATGCTGGAGGTTTGATGGGTCACTTTGGGTGTGAGAAGACGCTACTCATGCTAGCTGACCACTTTTATTGGCCAAAGATGAGGCGGGATGTGGCCAGGTATGTGAAGAGGTGCATTACTTGCAACAAGTCCAAGTCCAAGCTGAAGCCTCACGGTTTGTATACCTCTTTACCGACACCTACTACACCTTGGGAGGATATTAGTATGGATTTTGTGTTGGGTTTTCCACGTACTAAGAGAGGCCATGATTCTATATTTGTGGTAGTAGACAGATTTTCTAAGATGTCACACTTTATTGCCTGCCACAAAATCGACGATGCGTCGCATATTGCTAACCTGTTTTTCAAGGAGGTTGTACGTCTACATGGAGTCCCAAAGACTATTGTTTCTGATCGTGACATGAAGTTTATGAGCTACTTCTGGAAGACGCTGTGGAGAAAGCTGGGGACACAGCTACTTTCCAATACCACTTGTCATCCCCAAACCGATGGTCAAACTGAAGTGGTGAATAGAACATTGTCACAACTGTTGAGATCCATGATCAAGAAGAACCTGAAGGAGTGGGAAGAGTGTTTGCCGCATGTGGAGTTTGCTTACAACAGGGCGGTACATTCTACCACGGAGCTGTGTCCTTTTGAGGTGGTGTATGGTTTCAAACCCATTACTCCACTTGACTTGTTGCCTTTGCCCATACATGAGAGAGTTAATATGGAGGCATCCAAGAGGGCAGATTTTGTACGGAAGATACATGTGAAGACTAAAGAGTTAATAGAGAAGAAAGGCAAGAGCAATGCTGCAAGGATGAACAAGAAGCGCAAGGAGATGTTGTTCAAGCCTAGTGATATGGTCTGGGTACATTTTCGCAAGGATAGGTTCCCGAAGCTACGGAAGTCCAAGTTGCTTCCTTGTGGTGTTGGTCCTTACAAAGTGCTTGCCAAGATCAATGATAATGCACACTCGATAGATCTTCCACTTGATGAGTTTGGTGTCAGTAATTCTTTCAATGTTGCTGATTTGACACCATATGACAGAGAAGACCTTGGAGCGTCGAGGTCGACGCCTTTTGAAGGGGGGAGATGATGAGGACATCCCTACCTCACTACTACCTCCGTCATTACCAACTGAAGATGAACCTGCTGTGAAGCTCAAGTCCAATGAAGTTCGGATTGGACCTATTACAAGGGCTCGTGCGAAGCTACTTAAACAACAGGTGAACTTGTTCCTAAACGATACTTTGATTGATGAGAACTTTATACTGCCTAAATCCTGTTATTTGTGTATCATCAGGTATGAAGAGGAGACAAGCATCACACGAGGAGGAGAGGAGCAGCCGGACGTGAAGAAGGACCTCAAGATGGACGTGGAGCTGGACATGGACCTGGACATGAAGAAATCCCATGGACGCGCGAGGGAGGAGCGGGAGGCATGCGCGAGAGGGAAATACGCAGTCCAGGCCGGCCCAGCACCCGGTCAGACCGGCTGCCACGCCGGCGCGCCCGGTCCCTGGCCCGGTCCGACCGGGCGGCACGCCGGGGCCATCCCGGCGCCAACCGGGCGTCCTGCTGATGCAGACCGGGCGGGGTACTGAGCCGAAAACCCTGCGCCCGGTCGGCACCCGGTCCCTGGCCCGGTTTCAACCGGCCAGCCCAGTCCTTGGCCCGGTTGACCACCCCCCTGACCGGCCGTGTCCGAGTCTGTCTCGACCAGATCTACTCTGGGTCGGTTATTTTCGTACTTTTTCGACCTGAGGTCGTCCCGGACGCCTATATAAGTGCCCAGGGCGCCCCACAAGTTGCTTTAGACCACGTTTAAGATAAACCCTAGTTCTTAGTTGTTTGCTCTGCAAAACTATTGAATTCCCTACACCATATTGCTTGATATTGTGTAGATCTGAAAGTCTTGTGTGATCCGCTGTTCCATTGGGTATTAGAAGGTTGCAACTTACCGCTTCGTGGTCGGCGGCTACGTGCGCAAGTGTGTGGAGTTGCGAATATCTTGCAGGGTTGAGAGATGTTGCATTGGCGACAGGGACCAATCGAGAGATCTCGTTGCGTCATACAAGTTATCATCCACTTCATCAAGTTACCTCCGCTGCAATCACTCCGTGATCATCATCACCACCGTTGCTTTCTGAGAAGATCGGTCCACCCCATATCAACAATGAAAATCCAATAAAATCCAAGAAGATTTAGCTTTGTGCATATAATACAGACCATCATAGGCCTGAATATAATAGTTGAGTAAGACATCTCTAAACATCAGGCTGGGACGTGTAGTTTATAACACCACATAATATAGGTTTATATCATGATACTTAGCACGTATATTTGGCATACTACTATTTTTCTCATCATTTACCCTAACTGCTCATTTGCAATCGAATAAATTTGAACAAATTGATCCAAAATAGTTGTGGTTGACCTAATTTCTTTCAGAAGTTCTAACTTAGCTTTCGTTATCTTGAGGATTACCTCACATGATATCTCTAGGTTATAAGATGGCTACTCTAAACACCTAACTATTAGAGCATAGCTCCTATACTTTCAAGTGTTTCTACAATGGGGCTATGGTCCTGGTATACTTGGCACAATTGCCATGGTTATAGGGTATGAACTCATGTACTATAACACTAACTTATCATCCTATTCTTGCTAGATGATGTTCTGCTATATCACATAATGACTCTCAAGTGAATCTTATATGATTAGCAACTCTATCATGTAAGTAGACATACCTAATTCATATCACTCTTCCTTACCTCCCATGATTGACTCATCATGGTCTATACTACCTCATATAACTTATATTTATCACTTACTATCAGTTGTTTCACAAGTTTGTATAAGGTTTACTTACCCATTACTTGTCTTGGTATACATCTTCCAATAGGATATCTTCCTTATGGTTGTATCCTCTATTTGGACTACCATGTATTGTATACCAACTATGATCTACTACTACCTATTGTTTTAAGGTTTCAACAGTGTGCTACATGTCTGCGATTAGCTAACTAACTTTACTTAGGAAAGATAGGTATGAAATATTGACTCAAGTGTGTCAGGATTATTCTCAAGTGAATATCTATCTCAAGTCATAAGAAGTATTGGTTTAGCTAAGACAATTTCCTATATACACTACCAAACCTATATGTCTCCTTTAAAGGGTTTTAATCCTAGGGTCAAAGCATTTGTTCTGATACCAACTGTGGTGACCCAGCATACCACTGCATGGTGTAGTATCCAAGTCATTGACATAACACCAATGAAACACCATTCCAATATTATTACATCCCTCAGACTGGTACACCAGAAACATATGCGGGTCCCAGGAATGTATATAGAATTACACATAAACTCTTTACAGAAGATCAGCATAGCCTCCTACTTTACAATGAGGTAAAACTGCAAATAAGCTCCAGAAGAACAACTCGTAGTCTAACTTATAACGAACTCTATCTATAGAGATTTTGACTAGCTATAGAGGCTATGATTGGATTCTCGCTAATTAGGAGCTAGGATTAGGGAGCTAGTTCCCTTCTACTGCTAATCTAAGTTTTCTCCATGGTGGATGTAGTGTTCGACTCGTCTAGAAGAATCTTTTCTCTTGAAGCAGTTGTTGACTCCTCAGTCTTCGAGTTGCATTGTTGATCTTTCTTTAATGCCTACAGATCTAAGCATGGGATTTAAAGAAGGATGAGTACGAGCGTACTCAACAAGTTCTTTATAGGAAAGAGGTGTTTAATGCACTAGCTACAGCCATGGACCAGAAAGTCATAGGCAATGCAAGTTTTTGTAAACATTTCATCAAAAGGTTGCTTTTATTATGAAGAGCTATGTCCGTCAGCCTTCACCGAGTGTCTAGAACTTCATGGAGTTCCTTTCTGGCCACGTTAGCAGTTCCAAACCCGGAACAGGGAGTGACAAGCCACAATTTGATACATTCTGTAGAGGTGTGTTGCATTACCCATAAGAGAACTTATCCTTGTTGCCAACCGGGCGGCCAAACCCGTCCACACTTCCTTAGCGTGAGGCCCGGTATAAGGTCCTAGCCAATCATTGCATTTCTCCGTGACCCCGCACACCCACCCTTGTTGAAGTTCCAACCTTGGGTCCTCAATGTTCTGTTCCAACCTCGGCTAATATCCCCATCGGTCAGCATACCCCATTGGGTATCATCCGACCTCGATACCTTCGCCGGCCTTCTGCAACCCATCATAGACCGCATTACCGTGGGGACTTAGGGGTTCCCCACCCATCCGGTTGTTCCCTCGGGACACATTGCTACGGTAAGCGCATCTGTTGATGTGCGAAAGGAAGAAATACACCTGACTACTCCGTCCCACTCCAGATCTTATGGTTAACACGGGTCTTACGGCACAAGAATCACTAGACGACATTTGTTGTTAATCCTAGATGGATATAAACCCATTGCAATGGAACCTCCACCATACTCATACCATGGTTCCATTGCCCACCACATAGTCATATTCATAGTTATGAAAATAGTATTTTTTCTTTTCATGCAAGAGTGATAAGTATAGTACTTTTGCAAGTAATTTGATAAAATACTCAAAGTGACATGAGCAAGCGATGAACTTTCCTTTCTTGGCTGCAAGATTAGGCAGGCAAGGTCTTCGATACGCAATAACTCAAAATTCTGAAATAGCATCATCGTCCGGTAAGGACGATGTTTGAAGGATTGGCAAGGATGCAATAATGCATAAGGATGAGATGCGATCGTTCTAAACATGATCTAACCCCGATGATTTTGGATTGGTGAGTTGTACTGGGTGTGTTTCACTTTTAGAGTGATTCCACAAACAAGGTTCTTGTTAGGGTTTGGTTGTCTTAGTATCATAAACAAGTGTTATAATGCATCATAACAATCATACACACCAAGGAATGGTAGTTAAATAATAACTAAAGAGAAGTTGTCAATTTTTAAATCCTATAGTGCATGGTTGTTAATTACTTATTATATACTTCAAAAGAATAACTTTTTAAGAACATGTTAATTATGAAATAATAAATATTTCTAGTAGAAACTATTTGCTTCTATGGTTTACCATGGTTCTCAATTGAGTTTCCTAATTAAGTATTATATGGATTACAACAAAGTTGGATTGAGTTCCTATTCATGGTTTGGGTTAAGCAAGGGCATACTAAGCAACTGATTATAAATGGTTTCTACCAATATTGGTTATATCTTATTGGTGATAGATAGCTATGGTCTATAGGTCCTATTAGGCATGTTTGTTGACTACTCTTCATCTATTTCAAAAGAATAACTTTTGAAGAACATATTACTTATGTAATAAAAATTATTTCAATTAAGGCTTGTGGTGTCTAGGGTTTGCTATTGGATCCACTAAGTAAGGAATAGTTGGTTCTTAAATAGGATAGTTCATAATTCTTTAGTACTTGTAGGTTGTAGTGGAATAAGGATAGGTGATATATAAAATACTGAACACGGTTGCTATTAGGGTGGTTCACAATGGTTTGATACTAAGCATGGATAGTTAAGGATGATGACTTGGAGAATAGGAACTAGGGTTTACACTTAGGTGGTCCTACTAGTTCATCTAGGTTTTATTAGTATGTATAGATGAAACATCCATTTATTAGTAACAAGATTTCTATATTTTATGTGAACATGGATATGCCTTTAGTTGCTAATTATGGATCTGTAAGTGAAAAGAAAGTAACATGATCACATTTTATAACCTAGGGTTTAGGTTTAGAAGCAGTTTGGGGTTCACATAAAATAATAGAGTTAAGGTTCTTAAAAGGGTTTAGGGTTTTTGGGTTCTCACATGAAATGATAAGGTTATAGTTTTATTCAATATGGAATTAGGGTTTCCTATTTGTGATGCAATTCTTAAGGTAATAACTTGGTGGTAAAGTTGAAGTTATTAATAACTTTGAAATAAAAATAATAATGGACTTAGCATTTTATTATTTTTAGAAGATTAATAATTAAGATAAACTTTATTTGTGTTTAAATCCATCTAATAAGGATTTAATAAGATAATAATAAAAGAAAATTAGTTTTGGTGTTTTCTTTATTTACTTAATGTTTTTTGTTTAATTTAGAAAGTTTTCCTAATTATTGGATTTTAATTGAATTTAGAATAAAAGAAAAGGCTTAAACAATAGGGATTTCTATTTTCATTCCCTTGGTTCCTTAGTTGTACTCAGTTTTCCCCACTTCTTCAGTTTTTCCTCAGTTTTCCCCAGGCCCTTGTCTGAAACCCGCTGAAGGAGGTCAGACGATAGGATTACCATTTAGTTGACCGTTCCGTGCTGACGTGTGGGGCCGCATCGTGTGGGGCCGTGTCGCGTGGGGCTGGTAGAAAGGGACCGCGTGGGACAGGACAAGACCGTGTTTGGTTGTAGGTGAGCAGGAACTGGGTTCTGTCTCTCTTGGCCCAAATTGGCATATCCCTTTTAAGAGCACCTTTCCTCCCTTTTTCTCTGTCTTTTTTCACCAAACTATTATCAAATCTAGAGAAGCTTCCATTTTTGTCTTTCTTCAATTATTTGTTCCTTTTGGCCCTCGTTTTTTTTTGTTAAATATGGCAACAAATCTAGTATTTCCTCTGGTCCATATTAATGACCTCCCTCCGTGCATGTATATAAGATGTTTTGGTTTTTTCTTTAATTCATCTACTTTAGTTTGTATCTAGTCTAGGTTTTAGTGTGTAGGTTCACTCTTTTTAGTTTGAATGCAGTCCAGTCTAAAACATCTAAGCAATCAAGGGCACCCAACAATCAAGTATAGTACAATAGGGATAGATAATAGGTAGATAATAAGCTGCATACATCAGCCAAAATAAGGTTCTTAGGTTCTTGACAACACCAACATATTAAAAACAACAACAAAAAAAGCTACTTTGCAGCCGCAGCACACGTCCTGGACTCCGCCTACTCCATCTGGCTCCTCCTCTAGTTCTTGCCCCCTGTCCCTTGATCTTGGGCACCTTGGGCTTGAGCGGAGGCATGCGCCCGACGGCGATCTCCACCCGCTGGAAGTTGCAGAGGTGAATGTCGAGCGCCTTGTGCTTAGCACGGAAGGAGTAGGCGTTCACCGTCGAGCCGACCTTGGGGAAGGTCCTCGGCATGCGTGAGGAGGCAGTTGAGGTGCCGCCGAGTCTCCTAGTGCAGAAGGGGCACTTGTAGACACCTTTGGCGAAGTAGGAGGCGAACTGGCCGACCTGCAGCCCTCTGAAGCACCTGCCGAGTCTTGGTGTGCTGGTCCTCCTCGTCGCTGCCAACGTCGCTGCCAGACACCTGATCCATATCAAAAGAAAGTACGAGTGGATGAGTTGCAACATAACAAAGCTAGGAAAAACAGAGGTAGCCTCAGTTAGATTGAACACAATTATATATCGACAGGGACAGGGTTAGCGAACCAAAGCTCATGCACAACAGATTTGTACACGGCAATGGTTCGCTGAACCCGCTCTGTACAAATTTGTGCCCAACGATTCATCATAGGCAAAGAAACTAATTCCAGATCTGAATAAATTAACCAAATGGCCAAACCCCAAATCTTAAATGATTGAGATCACATGATTACTTGCATAAATTAACCGAATGGCCGAACCCCAATTCTTAACCCCAAATCTTAACTGATTGAGATCCCATAATTACAAGAAGGGATCGAATCAAAATGGAATAAAATCGGCGCAAATATTAACCCAATACTCATCCTACCGACAGATCGGCAAGTAATCATGGAACCAGCAAAAATAGGGTTGAAAAAGAAAGGGAAGGGGAACAACAAGGGAGCAAACCGTAGTAACATCGTTCCAAGGGTCTTCCATGCAGGTGTCGTAGGGGTTCACCGGACAGTCGTATGACACCACCTCGTAGGGGTCCCATCCCGGCGGGATGTGACCGCCACTGGCGGCAGCCTCCGATGCACAGGCGGGAGCCGCCAATGCACCGGTGGCGGTGACGGCCGTTGAGGGGACGATGCCGAAGGCGGAGGCGCCGTGCTAGGCAGGGACGGCGTCGAGGATGGAGGACGGATTCGCATTCTCCTTGTCCATCGTCGGCAGAGGAGAGGGAGCGCGGAGAGGGAGAGGTTTTTTTTGCTTTGGAGAAAATGATGGGACGTGAGAGGCAGCATTGCGTGAGGGAGTGAGTGTGACAGTGAGATAGTGGGAGGAGGCGAACATGGAGAGGCGTCTATAAAGGCTAGGGGTCGTAAATGTCACCCACGTCCTACGCGTGCACGGTTGCACGTGTGCACGTCTTCCACTTCCGCACCGCGATACGCATCCACGATTGCAGGTTGCACCGCGACGCGCGTCCTACGCGTCAACAATTGCACGTCTTCCACTTCTGCACCGCAACACGCGTCCTCGATTCTAACCCTCGAAATTTAGATATACTCAGGTATACCCTCGAGTCTTATACTACCATTTTTTGTGTGCTCAGTTTTCCCCTTGAGTGCTAATACTAGCTAGTGCAATATACTCAGCTTTACCCTCAAGTGGCTGGTCAACAGAGAGTCAACAAATGAGATTAAGCTATCTAATTGAGTCATTTCATGCGCAAAAAATTCCAAAAAAGATAAAACCATATTGGCACTTACTCATGGAGTCTTCTTACGCGACCTGCCACATTGGAAACTATAACAATCATAGATAAATCAAGTTTTACCACAAATTACCATTTCTCAAATCACCTAGTAGCAATGAAGGTGCATGACTTTCCACAATAAGCCCTTCCCAAAACAGCTTTCCCCAAAACATACTTTGTCTGAATGAGGCCACAATTTTCACACTCATGTATATTTGTATTATAAATAGTTTGAGGTAGGCCAAGATGAGTTTCATTGTAAAAAAAGATGCATTTTCCATTTTTAAAATCTCATATTTGAATCCCTTAGTTTGTTTACTACTCACGTGCCCTTGGGTTCTTGGTACTACTCAGTTTTGCCTTCTCCCTTCACAAATTCTCAGAGGGGATGCCCAACCTTTCCCTGATTGGTCTAGCCCTTGTCACGCGGATCGTGCCCGCCGACCGTTGATCGTGTGATCTAACGGGCAGGATAACCCCTTTCTCTCTCTGATCGGGGCCACCACCCTCTCTCTCTCTGTCGGCGGCTAGCTTCCACCCTCTATCTTTTTCACGCGCTAAAAATTATAAACTCTTGTAGGCATTCCTTTTCTTTTAGGGAATACAGTTTGGGATATAGTTTTGGTTATTTGAAACATCCCAAAAGTGGTATAATTTTGGTACAAACACGAGGCATACATATTTGTGGGATTTCGGTGAATGGATTATTGATCACCCCTCTAACAATTATCAACTTTCTTTAGCATTCCTTTTCTTTTAGGGAATATAGTTTTCGTAATTTGAAACGGCCCAAAAGTGGTATAATTTTGGTATAAACATGAGGCATACATATTTGGCATATTTGTGGGATTTCGGTGAATGGATTATTTATCACCCCTCTAACAATTATCAAATTTCTTTAGCATTCCTTTTCTTTTAGGTAATATAATTTGGGATATAGTTTTGGTAATTTCAAACATCTCAAAAGTAGTATAATTTTGGTATAAACATGAGGCATACATATTTGTGGGATTTTGGTGAATGCATTATTTGTCATCCCTCTAACAATTATCAACTATCTTCAGCATTCCTTTTATTTTAGGGAATATAGTTTTGGTAATTTGAAATGGACCAAAAGTGGTATAATTTTGGTATAAACATGAGACATACATATTTGTGGGATTTCGGTGAATGGATTATTTATCACGCCTCTAACAATTATCAACTATCTTTAGCATTCCTTTTCTTTTAGGGAATATAGTTTGGGATGTAGTTTTGGTTATTTCAAACGTCCCAAAAGTGGTATAATTTTGGTATAAATATGAGGCATACATATTTATGGGATTTCGGTGATGCATTATTTATCACCCCTCTAACAATTATCAACTATCTTTAGCCTTCCTTTTCTTTTAGGGATTATAGTGTTCGTTATTTGAAACGTCCCAAAAGTAATATAATTTTGGTATAAACATGAGACATACATATTTGTGGGATTTCGGTGAATGCATTATTTGTCACCCCTCTAATAATTATCAAGTATCTTTAGCATTCCTTTTCTTTTAGGGATTATAGTGTTGGTTATCTGAAACGTCCCAAAAGTGGTATAGTTTTGGTATAAATATGAGACATACATATTTGTGAGATTTCGGTGAATGCATTATTTTCACCCCTCTAACAATTATGAACTACCTTTAGCATTCCTATATTCCCTAACACATATTTTTTTGGTAATTTCGATGAATGCACACACTAACTTTGAAAACAACTACAAGTACATGTATAATGGATTTGTAACAAGGGATCCCTTGTAGGCTTGTAACAACTTCTAGCTCCTGATGAGCAATGATAAGAATCCGATCGCAATTATACAACAAAAAAACAGCCATCAGATTAGCTTGCTTCTTCAACTCAATCGGCTGCCTTAACTGCTTGTTCATTTTCTTCAGTTCTCCCTTCACTTCCACCATTTCTGCATTGGGAGCATTAGGCATAATTGGAAGGGCCATAATCGGAACGGCTCCTATCTCCTCCGCATTCTCTACAACAAGTCCCCCCCTCCTAAATTACGCTCCCTAATAGCGCCAATTGATTCCTGCAATTCAAGCATTTGAACGTACACATCGATCCACTCGAAATGCCTGCATTTATTCAGGATCTGAAAACAACAACGTGAACCCTAAATCCCAAATTCGAGGGAATAACAAGAAAATCGAGAGAAAACGGAGCAATTGGAGCGAGATCTAACCTTATCCCCATCTCTATATGGCAAGCTCTCGCATGCAAGGTATTCACGTCCATGGTTGCCGTTGTCGCCCGTCTTACATATCGACCGCTTCAGAGGCTCCTTGCGTGGGCAGTCAGGCCTTCTTGTCAAAGGCACGGGTCCATACTGCGGCCATAAGAACGGGAGGTCGAAGAGAAACTAGACATGACCCGCCTGCCGGAGAAGGCTACCGCTGGTGGAGAAGAAGAACAATGGGGCGTGGGGAAAGAAAGGGGAAGCAATGGCACGGGCACGGGCGCGGGGCTGGCTCGGGCTCCCACTTTGCAACGGTCACCTGGGTAAGCTGTGGTCCGGCGCGCTAGCGTGGACAAGCTATGGGTCCCATGATAATCTGGATAAGTGGAGACGTGTCCACGGTGGGGTACCAACAGCGGCCCCACTAACGGTCAACTTAACGGGATTCCTCCCGTCCGAGCTCCTTCTGCGGATTTCAGACAAGGCCTGGGGAAAACTGAGGAAAAACTAAGGAGCTGGGGAAAACTAAGCACAACTAAGGACTCGAGGGCACAAAAATAGAAAACTCTAAAAAATAAGGGTTAAACAATTAAATTTTTATTTCAAATAAAAATTTCATATTATATTTTTATTGGATAGAGTTTATGTTTATGAGAATTTTGGTACCTTATTTATATTTTTCTGAGTTGAAATGAATTTCATATAATTTGGCAAATTTAAAACGAATTTTTTGAATTTTGAATTTAACACTAAATACTAACTGTACTGGGACATATCTACCCACTGCCTCTGACTGGTGGACCACTGTCCACGCTGGCTACCACGTGGCTTTGACCAACGTCAAAATTGGGGAGGTGATAGAGACACGGTGGCCGGCAGGAAATTGGCAACGGCGGCGAGGCTCCGGGCTATCTACGAGCGCGCGCTGATTCTCTTGAGACTCAACGCGACATGGGGAACCAAACTGTGGTGGTGCCACCCACTATTAGTCGCCGACGCTTGCTCGACGGCAAGGCCGAGAGGCGCGCTTGCAGGTACTCGACGGTGGCATGATACATAGAGCTAGGGAGGGTGTGCAATGGTCCACGAGGAGTAGAAGCTCACCACGAACGGGTAGGATTGCTCAGGCGAGGCAGAGGTAGCTGCACAGCGACTCCACGGTCGACAGAGACGGTGGCCGGGGCGGAGAACAAGTGGTCGGAGCGGTCGATTCCGGGCACCCGCGACCGATTCCTTTGTCGAGGATGGTTAGAGCATCGAGGCGAAGCTGCCGAGACACTCGCCGGGGATAGGGGTGGTGAGGAACGGCGGGGCGAGGTGGATGCCGGTGAGCTAGGGTTTTGGTATTTCACGCGATTGGAACGAAGAGGCATCAGAGAGAGGGCTGCTTCATCGCGTTTATACTGTCTCCTGCGTGCGCTGGCGGTGAACAACGACGATGGCGACCACTGGACGTGTCTCACCTCGTCGCGGTGTCGTCCTCCTGTTCCTGCGAGGAAGGAGAAGATGAAGACGATGACCACTTCCTCGCTAGAAGGATAGCAATGGGTTTCTGGGCTGGGCCGACGTTGGGCTGTTCCTTGGGCCAGTGCTGGTGGGTTGCTGCGGCCAGCAGGGAAGACTCTCTCCTCTTTTATGTTTCTTTTTTTAGTTTAGTTTTCTATTTTTATTTGAATTTCCAAACCATTTCGGATGATTTAAATATTGAAAAGCTTCTTAAGTTCACAAATGATATGTTGTAAGATATTATCATGCAGTAAGAATTATTTATATTATTATATAGTTGTATTTTATCTATCTCTCAATTTTAAAATAAACATAAATGTTAATTTAGAGGATTTTATTACTCTTCCTTCTTAAATTCAATTATGTTTGTATTATTTTAATTATGTGAATATTAACAAATTGCATTAAATATGTTTATTAGATCATGTTTTATTTTATATTACCCTGCAATTAAATAATTCATGAAGTAAAGCTTGTTAGATAGTGTCTTATTTGAAAGATGATTTAAGGGGCATTATTTCATGTGCCCAATATTTTTAAGGTATTGGAAATTAAGTTTAATTTATTCCCAGGACTATTGATATTACCTTCTTAAGTCTTGGATTTGAATGATTAGAGTAGATCTAACTCCTCTCAGGAGACTTTTATTTGTTTGGAAACAATAGTTGGGTGTGCCTAAATATGCATGGTTTGAATGGTAGGTTGAGTATTTTATCCAACAATTTGGATTTAAATGTAGAATGTAGCTCTAAGCTTGATCAATTAATCATCTCACACATACTTGATTTTAGGGCATGGCCTTAGTGTTTTACATGTGATCACTATGTGATGCAGACTTTATATTTGAAAGGTGAAGATAGGTTTTATGTGGGTATGATCTGGGTTTAGCTTATGTTTTACTATTTGAAACATAAGTGGAATAGAGAGGTGGTCTAGGGTTTAGTCTCCCCTATCAATGATAATATGGTCACTTGCCTAATATTTCATGTGCTCACATGGTTGCTAAAGACTTGAGAATGGGTTTTATCTCTTACAGGTTGACTACTACTATTATCTTTAATCTAGCTTTGAAATATCTAGAGTGGCTATGGTTCTCATCATGGTGGCCTTTGGTTATAAGGATGAATGGTTATTCACACCACATTAAGTATAGGGTTTGGCACTAAGGTTTTCTTATGTTCATTAATTGAGGAACAAGTAGAATATAGATGTGGTGTAGGATTCTATTTATGATCACCAAGTAATTCACAAGTTAAGGTTGGAATATGGGCATTGGTTCTAGGTGTGAGTTAACACTATGTTAAATTGGCTAGGGTTGCTTTTCCTAACCAATTATATGATACTTATCTCAAGATGTGATTAAGATGACCACAAGTTCTTGGTTGGACAAGGTTTTGATATTCTCCAATTATTTCTCTATTCAAGACAATGGAGATGGTTTAGGATGATAGTATTCTCCCTATGATTTTATGTGATGGATGATATCTGCATAACATATTGAGATTAAACTTGTATTTATATATCTCCTGCGCATGATCATGAATTGGACATGATCAACTCACTACTCACTAACTTCTCTCTAAGATACTCCTTTCGTTACACCATTCTAGGATCTTAGGGTTTTATAATCAACACCCACTTTGTGGTGATCATGGGTTGGCTTCTAAGGGTATTGCTAGTGAGGTACGGTTCTCTCCTCCAGGATCAAATGCTTGATAATTTTTTTTGTATGTAACACTTTAGCCTGAGCTCTCTTATAGAGGAATGGATTATTCTAGGGTTTATGGTGTACTCACAAGATCTCTTTAGGTATCTAGACTAAGGCTCCACTTGTCTAACTAAGTTGGATTAGTATCTTCCTTACTTCATCATCTCATGGATATGGTCTTATTCCATTTGATTCTAGATCATCTCACCACTCCAAGGTGAGATGGTTTATCTCCTAATACTTTAATTCAAGGGTTGTCCTTGCTTCTTTAATAGGTATAGCTAGTTTCTCTCACTTGGGAATGACTTAAATAATACCCTAAGGTTATGCTCCAAAGATAATGATGTGATCATCAAGATCTATGGTTAACATAAATGGGTTATCTCTTTAGGAAATGTCTTGAATAACACCCTAGGGTTCTTCTTAAAGAGAATAATGTGAGCATATATATATTCAAGGGCTTTAGCTCAAGTGTTGGCATTGCTTTGCTTCTCTAATAGATACCTCTTTCTTCTCTAGGTTTTGATATATATTAATTTGGATATATAAGAATAGAATAAGAGAAACTAGAGAACAATACTAGTGTTGATCTCCTTGTCTTGAATCAAGAATGAAGTGGAATGAATACCATGAGGTTCATGGTAAGAACATAGATTACTTTAAGACATGGAAGAGATAAGTCAAGAAGTTTCTCCATTTTATTGTTACTTGATTTTCAGTTGAATAGGTGTTCATATGTTATGGCAAGGAATACCATATTATGATCTTTTATAAGATCAAGTAGTTGATCCTTGATTAATGTGTTGTTGTGTTGGTTTCATTCCCATTTGATCTAACCCCTTAGATCAAATCATCACTACCCAAAACAAGGTTTTAGCAAATGTCACATTGAGGTTTATAGCGCTTGAATTGATGAGCTACTTCAATTCCATCAAGTCAATTGAAACTTCAGTTACTGTGACATGTTTTATTTGAAAGCGCCAAAAATCCCCGGATTTTCTATGCATGAATGCAATGCGCACATATGTTTCCTCTCGTTTTGTAACCCCAAATCCTGGGATATTATAGGTTGCCACAGACGTGCCGAAGGAGGAGACAAATGTCCCCCTACTCTACACATGGACTTGGTCCGTACCCTGAAAAGGGGGTTGGTCCACGGGAGTAGTTGTGGACTGATGACGACACCCTTTGCCGCATTGCACCGTCCACAACGAACCTTTACGAAAGGAGCATTGTCCACGCCACTTCACGCAGGGCGTGATCGCCTCCAGCCTCGACGTGCATCATGATTTCCGTCACCATCTTTGTCATTATCTTCACGTGGTATGTCTCGTATATGGCTCTGCCCGACATCTCCTGGAGCCTGGTGCGGACTCCTCGCTAGGGAAGCTCGCGAAGTCTTCAACCTCGCTTCTGGAAAGGCCAAGTGTTGACTTCCTCGCAAGGGGTTTCTTGCGAGGGGCTTCATCTTGTGAAGCCAAAAGACTTCGTGTAGGGAGAAATCCCTCGAGGCTTGTAGTTAGGCCGCCGTACGGGCCCAACAGCAGGTGGATCGTGGTATCCCCGGTGCCACTACACCGACACTAACCGATCATGCTCTAGATCCAGCGAATCTTAGCATTGTAACTTGTAAGTCAATTTACTAACTTGAAGGCCTATCATTGAGTCCTCACACTGAACGAACCATTTTCGCTATAGCACCAAAAGACGACATTTCAATCGGCTCAACCTAGACTTTTTTTACGTGGACAACAAACTTCATTCATAGAGGTGACATACTATGTCTTATTTTACAGATTTGATAGTCAAAAAATAATAATTGAAGAACGGCAAAAGTGCATTTCAAGTGACATACAAGTATGGTACCCAAAGTTTGAAGGTTCCCATCTTCAAGAGAAATTTCTTATGAGAGTCGTTTTAGAAGGCCAAGATGATTATTTTCTAACATCCCACTCCTTTTACATATGAGTAAGTCGGGCCAGCAATAGTGTCCATATTGATTTTGAAACATACATCTTCTTTTTAGATTAATCATTGTCTCGTTGAACATCCTTATATAGTTGCTTGATGTTAGAAAAAATAAAACATGCATTTGATAGTGCGCCGAGTTCGGCCATGGTCGCTTAGTTTTAGGACACATGTCATACCCACCTGCACATGGAACCCCTCTCCTTCCCACCACCACCATCGGCACACCGCACAATATGACATCACATCTCCAAACCCACGATCACCACCAACACACGGCACAATTAGGCACCATCTCTCCCCGCCCACTACCACCATCGATAGACGACACCACTGAGTGATGTATTTATCTACTATAAAAAAGGTAAGTTGATAGGACCAATGCATGTATACTAATATTGGATAAGGATACACGACAATATGACACCACCTTTCCACAACCACCACCACACAACACAACCGTGTGTAAATGTTTTTGTCGGTAGTTACAAAAAGTATATCATCGATGAAACCGAGGTAGTGTCAAAAAAAAATTAAAGAACAAATTTGGTTGGAACCTCCTATAAGAGGAGGGGGTGAGGTCTAGACACTCATAAGTCTATTACAAGTGAAATACAGGTATGGTATCCAAAGTTTCAAGGTGCCTGTCTTCGAGAGAATTTTCCTATGGGAGTTGTTTTCGAAAGCCAAGGTGATCATTTTTTAACATCCCGCTCCTTTTACATATGATGAGTAAGTCGGGCAAGGATTGGTGTCCAAATTAATGTCAAAACATAAAACTTCTTGCTAGATTCACCGTTGTCTCGTTGAACATAATTCCTTCTAGTCGCTCGATGTTAGAAAAAATAACACATGCATCCAAGAGTGCCCTAAGTTTTACCATAGCTTTTTCTGTGTGTTTTAGTTGTAGTTCCTTGACAGCGATGGAACTTGGAATTTTAACGAAGGGATGGTCTTTTGAAAGGGTTGTGTCAAATGTTGAATAAGAAAGTAAAGGTCTTATCATGGCCTTAAAAGATTCTTCTAAGAAATAGAGATGGGTATGAATTGATTCAATTGTCTATTTTAGTTACGGACGTCAGATTGATAGCACATACTATGTGTTACAAATGACTAAAAATAGGTTATTGGTGGTTAAGACTTAAGAGGAGAAAGTTTTAGGTTCCCCAACACCGGTGTTTGTAAGTCGTAACAAAAAACCATTAAATGGGAATACTTTAATTGTAAACCCATAGATGAAATGATCTCCGTATTTACACGGTACATCTAAAACAACTAAAATGGCTAAGGGATAAAATGTTGTCTGTTTAATCTGGATGTGTGTGTGCATCACCAAATGAAAATCTAGATCTAGACAGACTAGTATTACACATTAGTGTAGATATGCATAGCCACACAAAGATGTCATACATCTAGTCCCACGCCATGGCTACGTGAAAAGGTAACCCTATAATAAATGTAAAAAAGTCCTAAATAGTTGAATTCAACACTAAATTATTGTCTCTAATGCAGGAATTTTGTGGAAATTTCAGAGGAAACAGTTCAAACTTTGCCGTTAGTGCATCTCCATCGTCCAGATGGCATTTCTTCTTCACGTGTGACTCCGTTCTCACGGTTTCAGACTGTATGCCAAATGGAATGTTAAGAAAAAAAAAAGCTCTATTTTCATTGGAATCAACGTCAGAAAAAATCCCTGCTATAACATATGGTTCCAAATTGCAAGCACCATACACCATAGAAACTTCGAGGGATAGTGAAGACCCATGACACAAAGGTTGTGCCGCTGCCCTTTCTACACGATTAGTTTCCTTGGAAAAATGTTTATTATGGTTCTATCTGTACTGCTGAGGATAATCTCTACATCTGTCTACAAGGATAAATTCTTTTTTTTTAAATCGAGGCAAAAGCTTTGCCTCGTATATTAATTAAGAAGAAGGTGCCCAGTTTTTAGGAGAAAACCGGGCAAAAACCTACAACCACACGGCCAAGCCCACACAAGCAGCACTTACACACACCCTCAACCAAGTCTAACAAGAGACCCGAACAACAAAACCCCACCCACTCAAGCGAACACAAGAGACCACAATGTGACCCGACAAACACTCACTACCCAACACTCCAACACCGCACAAAGACTGGCCGTGACATTGGGAGGCCCATCAAACAACTGTGGATCCAGGGTATGCAGTAGCCAACGTTTGTTTATCCTAAAAAAGCTGTGATTGCACCAAATAGCGGCACAATAAGTTTCCTAAGAAAGCAATCGAAGCCGTAAAAAAACTCAAGGAGCATCAGAATGCCCTCCAGCAGCATGTCGACAACCTGATTGGTGAGCTCGAGAAACTTTGTCGCTGACAGACGAAAAGATCCACCAAAGAAGCTTCTGTTAGTCATGGAAACAAGTGATCTTGTGGCAAGAGCCGTTGCGGCTTGGCTTTTCGCAACAAAGATGAGCGAAAAATCCCAATCCATATTCCTAAATTGGCCACGGACAATTAATATCCTAGTATTCACAGTGCTTTATAACTCCAGGCTACTCAACTGTAATGCATGTCTTGTTTTCTTTCGTGTTGTTCAGTAATCATGGTGCTCTGCAAAAGAAATGTTACATTTGATCTTGACAGTGTGAAGTGTTTGTCCTTGAATTCAGATGAGACTCTGAACATCATGAAACTGATGTGTTTATGTAATGCCCCCTGTATAGTTATTTCACCTAAGACACTTTCCATGAAAAAGTTACATTCTCGGTTGCCATAACATATATTGGTCCGACTGCGTTGTTGAATCCAAGCTTACTGAAAATATAAAACCTTCCAGTTTGTCACGGATGCGATTAATTTGGAAGCTGCAATTACTTTTGAATCCACCAACTGCAGTCAGACAAAACAATTTTTCAAAGAGCGTGTCAGAGAAAACTATCACAACACATGATATATCATGGAAAGTAGGCATATGAATCTTACAGGTTATCATGACAAAACTATCCGATATATACGAGCTATCATGGCAACATATGAACTATGAAAAGACATATGCGCCATAAGTGGCTGAAATTGTAGAGGATGAGCACCTTTTAGTCACTCAAGTCGCAATTTTAGGTACTCGAGTGATATTTTGGGGCGGGGTACCCGCGCCGCGCATGAACCAGGCGCGTCGAGACTCTCCAACAACGCATACTCAGGCATGCTGAGCGGAAGGAAAACCATACGCATCTCGTAAGGCAAGAGGGAAACGGCCCGTACCAGTGAGCCACTGTGCCGGCGTCACCATCCTACCACTGGGGCCTTAGAGCATCTCCACCGGCGCCCCCAAATAGTCGCCGGTAGAGGTGCCAGCACTTCCGTATGTAGGACGCCGGCACTGCATCCTCTACCTGGGGGAGCTGTTTCCACACCGGCGGCCCCGATAGATTTTTTTTACATAAACTACATATTTATACTTGTAGTTTCATTTTAATGTCATTCAAGATCGAGGAATGAATAATATTTTCGGGCAAATCCGAGTAAAACATTATTCACTCCCCGGATGACATGTGAAACCTGCTTCATCTCTAGCCTACTACCTACTGCCCACCCGATTCTATGGAGGTGGACGATCGCTAGCTGCTCTCTCCGGTGCTCTCCTCTGCTCTCTCCGATGCTCCTCTGTCGTCGATCCCCTGCTGCTCTCTCCGCCACGAACGTCAAGTACGCGGCTCTATCCGCGACAACCGCCTCCTGACGCAGCTGCTGCTCGAGCTCCTCCCGCCACCGACGGTGATCCAACTCCTGCCTCTGTAGCCAGAGCTGTATCTCCGCCAAATGCCGCCGCTCGTAGACTTCATCCTGACGCCGCGTCTCCTCCCGCTGCAACTGCCGTAGCGCAAGCTCCTCCCACCCCTGCTGCTGGCGCGCCTCCCACCGGCGCTGGCTCAGCGCCTCCCGCCGCCGCCGCGCCTCCCGAAACTCCAGCCGCTCCGCCTCCTCCCGCTGCCGCCTCCTAGCCCTGCGGCCCCGCCTCTTTCCGCGTCTCCCGCAGCCGCCGCGCCTCCTCGCACTCCCGCCGCTCCGCCTCCTGGCCCTGCCGCTCGTTCGCGGCATAGGCATCTACGGTCGCCGCTAGCGCCGCCTCCTCCCACGCCTCGTACTCTGCGAGCTGCGGGTCTTCCGCCACGACTTCTATGGCCGCCTCTAGCGCCGCCTCGTCCCACGAATCGAACATTGTGCTATTTTCTAGGATTTTCGCACCAATGAGGCGGGGGAGGAGGGATAATATAGACCACTGGCGAGGCGGGAAACCTCCCGCGCGGTGTCGCGGTGGGAGAATTTCCCGCGCGGCGTCATGGCGGGAGAGTTTCCGGCCCGGTGTCGTGGCGGTAAAATATCCCGCACGGCTCCCTACCGTCACTGACAGGCGGCTCCCACGCCCACAATTTTCCGCCTCGTGAGGCACCGGCGCGCTCGATTCGCGCCCTTTGCCAAGGACCGGCACGGGGTTACCGGCGCTTCTATTGGGCTCGGGAAAGCGCCGGTGCCATTTGGTGGCGCCGTTGTGAGCCCATTTTAGCTCCCAGCCCCCAAATTGCTATGGGGGCGCCGGTGGAGATGCTCTCAATCTCGCCTTTTTTCACGTGAGTAGTGAGTAGTGACTAGGCACTCATCTCAACAAGCGATGATAAGTTATTTTGCAGCATGTGTTTACTACACAACCATCGGAGAATTCAACACATGGAGCAGAGATTATTAGAGCATGTCTAACAGGCCCCGTATATTTTCGCCCCTTAAAACGCGAGTAGAGGCCCTGTATTATGTTTTCACCGGCCGAAAACTCGGACGAGCTAGCAGAACCCGTATCCCCACCCCGTAAAACAGAATATGGGTTTTCGACCCCTCAAAACAGGGTTTTATACAACATTTTGCACAACAATATCAGATCAAACATAGCACATCCAAAATATGTGATGCATAATTCATAGTTTTTAACATCACAACGCGATCATAGCCAATGTTCAAGCCACATAAGTTCCCAAATGTGATCAACCATCAACGAGTACATCGCCAGCGGCGCCACCACTCGCCGGAGACTCACCTTGAGCAATTCCACCACGAGCTTCACGCGCAGCTTTCTTCGTCGCCATGATGTCCGCCTTGGTCTTCTACCACCACGCCAGCTGATCCTCGTCCATGCCGTCGGTGCGCATCATCATGATATCCCTCTCCTCGGCCAAGAGCTCCTTCATGGCCTTGGCTTCTTTGATTGCGATCATCTTCAAGTCAACCTCCCGCCTTGCTTCCACCTTGGCAAGCTTCACCTCCTCCTTCTTCTCGCTGATGAGGAGCTTGGTCTCCAATGTCTTCATCGTCAATGCCTCCTTGGACTTCATGAGTTGACTCAACTTCTTCCGGAAGCTAGCTGCTTCGCCTTCTACCTTGACCCTCTCCTTGGCTTTCTTTTTGCCCTCGGGCTTGCCGGCGTTTCTCGCACTCAGTTTCTCCGCTTCATCATCCATGGTGAGCAGTGCCTCCTTCTTACACTTTGGTTCGTTGTCCCTCAACTTCCACTTAGGAAGATGTTGAAGAATGGAAAAGCAATGTTGAAATTGAAATTCGTTGTTCTTGGAGCCGGCCATATCCTTGTACCGGGCTTGAGCATACTTGGGCTGCACAACAATATTATGTGATGTTTGCACAAGATCAACACAAATGGATAGCAACAAACAAGGAAAACTTACATAGTCCTCCGGCACGCATCCACTAGGGGGGTTGTCGGCCACTTCATCCATGGCAGCACTCCAACGAGAACAAGTTGGTTTGATGATGTTCCATCGGCCTTCAAGGGAGCGGTAGGATCTGTCGGCCATGCTCTTGGTGCGAGGCTTTAGCTGGTGGTAGAGATCCTCAATGCGCTGTCAATAGCGCTTGCCGCCTTGGTCCACTCCGGTGCACGCATCCATCCTCACCTTGTTCCAAGAACGAACCAAGATGGCGTCTTCGATCTCGCTGTAGTTCGATGTGCGTGGCTTCGGCGTCGACGAAGAACCGGCGGCAGCCGGATCAACCTCAATCACCTCCTCCTCGTCACCCTCATCCTCCTCCTCTTCATCAATCTCTTCGACGTTGCACTCCCCATCGAATGCATCGATGCCGGTGTCCAAATTCACCACGGATTCATTGAGCATGTCCATGTACGATGTTGTGGACTCAACATCGAACACCTTGTCTACGTCCATGGTGGGTGGCGGCGGCGCGGGCGGCGCATCGGACGGAACGGAGGGAGGAGGGGTCGTGGCCTTGGAGGGCGGTGGAGGCGTGAGGCCGATGCAGCTGATTGCCTTTGTCCTCACCTTGGTCGGCGCGGCGCCCCTCGGCCCGACCGCCTTGGTCTTCATCCTGCCCCCCTTCTTGGCAGCCGGCGGGGCTTCGGCCGGCGAAGCTACGGCCGGCGAAGGTGCTTCGAAGAATTGCTTCGGAATCCTCTTCCTCTTCAATGGGACGGCGGCGGAGATCATGGCCGACACGTCGCCGGCGTTCGGCGGACCTCCGACGGGGACATCAACCACCGCGGCCGAAGTAGGTGCAGCGCCGGCGGTAGGCGGCCCTTGCGGACGATCCATGGCAGCGGGATCCGGCCGGGAAGGGCGGGGCGGAGGAGATCGGGCGGCGGCGGCGGCTTCAGCGAAACCCTTCGCGCGTAGTGGAGGAGAGGATACCGGTTTCGTCCACTATCCCCGCTCCCACCCCGCACAAGTAGGGGGCGAAGACCCACCCCATAATCGAAACCAGCAAAAATTGCAGCGGGGCCATTTTTATGGGGCGTGCTAGACGATCGGGTAGAGCCGAAACCCGTATTTCAACGGTTATTATACGAGTTTGGCCCTTTTAAAGGGTCTGTTAGACATGCTCTTGGACTTGAGAATGTAATCCTTCGCTGTCTGCAAACCAAAGCAAAAGAATCGCTGCCGGCACAAGCCTGAATCGGCTACCTACCTTGTTTCTTCCACTGCTCTTGTTTCCAACAGAATCAGGAGGTTGCCTCCTGGACTCGCCAGCTCAATGCCCTGGATGGCGATCGAGGCTCCACAGGCGATGCCTCTACGAGTTGCCGTTGGCATATTGCTATCGCAGGTGCCATGGATCTCCCGAGCCACGTCCGTTAGCCATAACTTCACAGAAGATCTACAAAGAACGGGGGGATTCGAGAGTCTTCCAACACATTTTGTCTTCTTATCAGAATCGAACGAAGAGACGGACTGCCGCAAGAGTTTGTACTCCCTCCGTTCATTTTAGTTACAAGTAATATGGATAGAGACGAGTAGTCATAGAGCATCTCCGACATAAGCGTTTGGAGACATTGCCGTGTAACAGTGGCGGATGCAAAAAAAAATTGAAGGGTGAATACACTCTATAAAAAAATTCACTACATCTTGTGCAATAAAAAAATTGCAAAATAAATATTTCCTCTGTTTCAAAAATTCACTACACTCTGAAAAGTATTGATGGATTTTTTTGGCAATGAGCAGTGATGGAATTGGCTTAGCTAAGGAAGGATAACACCTTGATTTAATAGAGACCAAATAAATAGCATGTGTTTTTTTCCCGACAAACTTTGAACTTGTATGTTTATTCGGACAAAAATCATCAGTTCTAGACACCAACACGAAATTTGGGAAGTGGTATTTTAACACAAAAGGCATCATCAATCCTTCCTGGACACAAATTTTGTCTTGCTTTTTCTCATTCTATCGAGAGAGTTGAGAGAACAACCGAACGCTCGCTCGCCCGCCGCCTCCTCACACGTGTATGACTGGAAAAGGTGAAGAACCTACGAGAAAATCCAGACGAGGCCACGACCTTCGTGAAGGTCCGGACACTTTCTCCACGCGCCACTCGTGATAGGGGTTTTTCACTGAGTTGTGCTGTAGGTTTTAGGTGTACTCGGATTTTTTTTTATTTTACTTTTCTAGTTTGACTACTTGCTAATTTTCTATACGCCTACCTATCTATAGCTAGCTTGTGCCAATTGATTTTGGATCGATGCATGCGCGCGCACGAAAGTCGGGCATTCACGGTCACGGGGCCGAAAGCGAACCGCGCACGTGTACGCCAAGCATGCTACGCGCCGACACCTCGCTGGCCCAGCTTATTCGTTGTTCACGGAAACGGAGTCGCATGCCCAAATTAGGGGTGGTTAACTTTTTCTGTAGAATTTGGGGTGGGCCACGGCCCACCAGGTCCACCCTCTGCGTACGCCCATGCCGTGTGATGCTGTGTTTAGGGTGCATTCGTTTCCAGCTACGTCCCCTAAAGCGAGCTCTCAAGTAAAAAGTTAAATGTGAAAATTGTGTTCGGTGTTTTTGACGCGGTGGACACGCCAGACAATATTTGGAGCACGTTCAGACTTCAGACCAAAGCGGCCTTTAGAGTGCATGGCTAGGAGATGTTAAGTGTTTGGTGCACCCAGATCTCTTTCTTCAATGCGTTCTAAAACGTGACCAGATGTACTTTTAGAGTAGTTACCAGAGCAAATTGTAAAGTAGATTCCGGCCATCAAAAAAAAAAAAGTTGAGGTGTGTAGCTATATTGCCTTGCCCTTTTCATTAGCTATTTAGCTTGAACTTTTGGTTGCCTTACCTAGTGCATGAAATTTAATATGGTATCAGAGTTTCGAGTTTGAGCTCTAGCTTGCACAATCTATTATAAAACTGCTGGTGCCTCCTCTGTCCATGTATCTCTTGTGGCTACCTTTGAGTTCTACATGTTGACTTTTCTTCTCCAATAAAACATGGGAAGGGTGTTTGTGTGAGTATATTTGCCTAGCTCTTTCTAGTCTGGTTGCGATAGCAAGTGCATGAAATTTTACATGGTGTGAGAGTCCACTTCTTCATATACGAGTTACTTAGTACTGCCTATGAAGTTCTGAAATTATTGGTGCCCCCTCCATTTGTGTACAAGATCTCTTATCTCGTTACATGTGAGGAGAGGTGTATAAGTGGATTGTCATTGGCCTTTTCGTAGACGTATGGTTGCGCTGAAGCTTGAAAAAAATACTTCCTCCGATCCTAAAAAAGTGTCCAACCATTAGTACAAATACATTTTGCAGTTAAACCCTTTGCAAATCAGCTATACGTCTGTCTCTCTCATCATTAATGATGCATGCATTCGGTCCATGGAGGCATTGACTGCTACTGCTGCTTGTGTAGTGCGGGTTCAAAACGAATGAAATGCGAGGGCTTCTTTACAAAATGCTCCGTCCGGCACTTATTCCGGATCGGAGGGAGTAGAAGTTTAAAAAGAATCTTTACATCGTCTTTTCTTTTGGAGTATGATCTCAAATCTTCTTGTGATGCTACTTTCTGCAGCATCCAAAGCTTTCCTCTGTGCCCATGCATAGCATTTGGCGATCCTGATACCTGGACACCGCGTGAAAGCCACTCGACGAATTTTCTAGGCGACAACTCGCCTGCATCGCATTCACTCTCTCTCGCTCTGGCTCTCGCTACCATTTTCTTCCTCTTTTCGATAGCTCCAGACCACACCAATCAAACCAAAAACCCCAAACTTAGCAAAACCCCCAAATTTAACCACAGCTCCCGTCTCTCTCGCTTGACCGGAGACCCCCGCAGGCCCGCCGCCAGTCTCTCGCCACCGCCCGAATCCCCCACCGCTGCCGGCGATCGCCGGAGGACGACCCCGCGCCGCCCGGCGATCGCCAGCCCGGCAGCAATGCCTCCCCCGCCGCCGTCCATCGCCGGCAAGGCCGCCTGCTTCCTCAGCTTCGCGGCGGCGCGCGACCGCTGCTTCAGCCACCGCTTCCTCGCCGCCGGCCTCCGCCCGCTCGCCGTCCACCTCCCCGACGCCGCCGACCCCGTCACCACCGTCCACATGTGGGTCCCCGCCAGCCCGCCGCGCAACCCGCTCGTCCTCCTCCACGGCTTCGGCGCCTCCGCCACCTGGCAGTGGTACCCCTACCTCCGCCCCCTCATCGCCGCCGGGTTCGACCCCATCGTCCCCGACCTCGTCTTCTTCGGCAACTCCTGCACCCGCCTCCCCGACCGCTCCGACATGTTCCAGGTCCCTCTCCCACACCCCTCGCCCGCCCGATCCGCCATTCGCCGCTCCCTGACACTCCTCCTATGCTTCTGTGTCCGTCTGCGTGGCAGGCCTGGTCGCTCAAGGCGGCGCTGGATGCGATCGGGGTGAAGAAATTCGGGCTGGTCGGGGTCAGCTACGGCGGGTTCGTGGGGTACAAGATGGCGGCCATGTACCCGGACGCGGTGGACAAGGTGGCCATGGTGTGCGCGGGCGTCTGCCTCGAGGAGAAGGACCTCGCCGAGGGTCTCTTCCCGGTGGCCGGGGTCGACGAGGCGGCAGCGCTGCTGGTGCCGCGGCGGCCGGACGAGGTGCGGCGCCTCGTCAGGCTCACATTCGTGCGGCCGCCACTCATCATGCCGTCCTGTTTCCTCTGGGACTACATTAAGGTCAGCTGCCGTTTCAGATTGAATTCTTTTGTTACTAGCAAATTCTTGTTGGAATTGATTCTGCCCATTAAACTGCGAGACCATAGGACGTCTGATGTGATTATAAAATCGTACAAGGGGGGATAACTGAGGCGCCTCTAGACAGGAGAATTGTGTTTTTCAATGTGATATGGAGCAGCAGTCGAGTCAAATTTCGTCTCACTTTTTCAGATAGAAAACTGTCCTCTGCACGTGCTGGTGCTGGGGCTGGGAACCGAGTTGGCCATTCAAATGCCTGAAATTGAAACGTTTGGTTCATCTTAATCGCTTGAATCATGTGCCAAATTGGTCTACAATAAAGCAGAGGATTTTAATTGACTGATTTCTCACTGAATCAAATCCATTTGCAAAACAAACACTATACAACAGATTGAATTTTCAGGGCCTAGGTTGAGTGATAACATTTATGTAGTTGTGTGTGTGGCATCCAGATTTTGCACACAGTTTTTCAGGATGCTTCGAGGGAAAGGTATGCTGAGGCGGAGTGGAGGATATTTTCTTTGCACTGCTGTCTGTTTGTTGTGGTTGAAAACATCACCGAATATCTTATTACCGTCAGTGGACACCAACTAACTGAAACCACTATGCGTGGCTGTTGTAATGCGTGAGTAGATATGATGTAGCCGACAAAGCCTCAAAATATTGACACGCGTCAATAGGTTAGGAGCAGATCATCAGTCTTGTTTCGTTCCCATGAATATGTTTGCATGTGATTTCTACCTGTGGAGGCAGCGCCGGCCGCACAGACACTTGCAACTGGACGGCCCAGAGTAAGCTAGTGACAACATGCTTGATTTAATATATAGTAGGTCCACCATTTGTTTGCTAACTTATGTTCTCCTCTGCTAAAGTTCACATTTCTGGTGTAAAGTTAGCACAATGAATTACTTAGCATAGTATGCACCTTTAGTGTTTTACGTCCTACAAATAAATTGACAATTTCAGCACATAAATGCAATTGATTATGCACTTCTCCAACTGCTTAAAATTTCTTGAAGCTGCAGTTCAGTTAACTATGCGATCAAGTTGATTCCAGTGAATGTTTGATGTTCTCCTTTGAAAGAAGAACATAACAGAAAAGAACCCAATTTGGTTTTTTCCGAAAGTAAAGTATTAAGTCGACAACTGACAACATTAAGATAAATATACCCTTTTCCTTGAGGTTCATTTACTTGGTTTATTGGTGAAACTCATTTGCTAATAGAAAACTTGAATTCGTTTCCCCACAAAATAAGTTTGAAAAGAACAAAGATAACGATTATCTTTCGATGGTGATGGGGAGTAAATACCAGGTTGGTTACGTTGTTTTGCCCCAGGAAACTGTAGGAGAGTTCTTGGCTACATTGCTCGAGTAAGAAATATCTCAAGTGTTAGAAAAGGCTCTAACCTTAGCAGAAACTTATTAAAACTTTGCTTTAAGGTGCATGTATACACTTTAAAGTACCATCCTACCGAATCAAAAGGGAAATGAGAAAGTGACTTTGTAGAAAAATATGAACCAAATTATGGAGATAAGCCTCTAGCCTTTGATCCCACTTACTCAGAAAACAATGCAGCCTTTCTATTAGTATACTTCTGTAATACAATAGTACTGAAATTTGAGATCAGAACTAGTAGTAGCCTAGTAGGTGAGGTCAAGGCAGTGCATCTTGGAAAATATTAGCAAGCCAACTGTTAAAATAATGTCACCTTGATTAGT
Source organism: Lolium perenne (assembly GCF_019359855.2). Classification (NCBI taxonomy): domain Eukaryota; kingdom Viridiplantae; phylum Streptophyta; class Magnoliopsida; order Poales; family Poaceae; genus Lolium; species Lolium perenne. The sequence continues at coordinate 52,488,800 of NC_067245.2, forward strand.
AACAGTTGTTTACTTTGACACAGCTTTTGAAAACCAAAATCTGGTGCTTGCAATGCTTTATATATTATGGGGTTGCAGTATGTGACAGAAGCTGAGAAATTTTTAAATAGTCCATCAGTGTTGTTTGAAATCAAGCATTGCTTCAGGTCTTGTTCAGTTTCATTCATGAAATGGTCTGCTTTCAGTGTTTTGTTCCTCTTATATTAGCCCAGAAATCATGGTATTGTATAATGTTCTGGGTATAATTCCAGAAGGTGTTTTCTTTTTCAGATTATTTACTGCAGCACACAGCAGAGTTTGAATCTCTCATCTACTCTAAGTTGTGTACCCTTCTTTCTTATAATATACCAGGTGATGGGCTCGGATCATATCCAAGAGAAGACTGAGCTACTACATGCCTTGATCAGTGGACGGCAACTTTCAACTCTTCCAAAACTAAAACAGGTAGTTTCTTCCTAAAATTTTGCACTTATTGTTGAATAGCTACAAAAGGACTACTGTAATAAAAACACAGAGCCTGGCAGTCATGACTCACGAGTTGATATGTATAAACCATGTGAGACAAAAATTAATAATCTACGAGCTCTGTGTGATACTATACTGTTTTCTGACTCAAACTTAATGCAGAAAACGCTGATAGTCTGGGGGGAGCAAGATAAGGTGTTCCCAATGGAGTTGGCGCATCGATTGAAGAGGTTAATTTGGATATGCTACCTTCGATGAGCTTTTAACCTTACATCAGGAGCATCCATTGTTGAGACTAACTATGTTACCAACATCTGAACAAACTGGCAGGCATCTAGAGGGGAACTCCCGATTAGTTGTCATACACAACGCTGGGCACGCAGTCAATCTCGAGAAGCCCACCGAGGTGTGCAAGAGCATCATCGATTTTTTCCAAGAGCCGGTCGCCGAAGATTCAAACGACGAAATGGTAACGCCAACCTCGTGCTTCTTCAGCTTCAGAGACATTCTTAATCCATGTCGATGTGGTCGATTCAGAGACGGCGTAGCAGTGCCGAAACAACACACTTGCCCTGTGCCTCTCTGTGTCATCTCATCTCCCTTCGCTTCGTCTCTGCAGGTGTAGAGCTCTCATCGAGGTGGCGCGCGGATGGGTCTTCTTTGGCTGGACATCGGCAGTGTGGCGTTTCCTCGTGGTTGCACAGAGCAGTGGAGAGGGGCTTGTATCGTTTCTCTCCGTTCTCCATGAAAATACCCATTCTGATGTGATGATGTGCCGGGATCAGTGTAATCTCCATTGTGTGAACTGGCATGTGAGACGCCAGCGAGATTACGTTGTGCTATCGTTGAGGTGGAATGTGGAGCCTTCGCGTCCCACATTGTTGGTCATGTGTCTTTCGTGGCTTTCACTGTCAGCTGGTCGCACGACGTTGCCCACAACCAGCAAGCGAGTACAGTACAAACTACAAACTGACTAGTGAATGGTGACGCAAAATGACAGGTCGGCTGTTCCAGTTCCATGAGCTTGACAGTTATGCCGTCTTTTCAATGGGCCGTTAGCCGGGCCAGGGGCTTGGCAAGTTGGGATGGCGTCTCGTACAAAAAGGGCCTCGGCCTCGGGTTAAAAAGTTGTACATAAAAATTCTGACGACCGAACGGAAAAAAGAATGGGGCGAGAGAGGCTCGAACTCTCGACCTCAGGATCACTCACGTTTAGCTATGAGACCTACGCGCTAGCCAACTGCGCCACCGCCCCTTGATGCAATTCCTAGGATATTAACCTATATATTCCTTTCGTAACGAATTAGGTGTCGGAGGGTGGACTCTCAGCCTCCCGCGCTCCGCCGCCGCTGTTGGAGCTCCCCTCTCGCCGCCGCTGGAGCTCGAGGAGAACGACCCCGAAGCTGCTGGAGCTCAAGTTGGCGATCTTGCTGTCGAAGAGCAGCACCTTCTCGTGCAGGTACCCATTCCTTCCTGGCACATATCATCCAAGGAGAGGCCGACTTAATAACCTGCAGATGTGGATTGTACTCAGTATTTTGTCGGTTTTAATCAACTTACTGAAACAATTAAACAATCAACTGGAACCCATTCATTCAATAGGCAATCTGAAACTGAAACCCAGCAATGTACTGGAGTACTTTTCTCGGAGTATTTTTGTATTGAGCAATCAACTGAAACCCAGCAATGTACTTGAGTATGATCAGTAGTCAATATGAAACTGAGACCCATTCAATGTACTCAACTGAATCCCTTGCTGAAACTGGAGTACAATGCACTGGAGATGTGGATTGTACTCAGTAGTTTGTGTTTCTTGCTGAAACTGAATCCCTTTGCTGAAACTGAAACCCAACGTACTGGAGTAGCAATCAACTGAGGCATTCAGCATTTGGTAGAAATGTACTGGAATACAAAAGTGATGCATACGAAATTTTAGGGCAGTGTACCTTGATCTGCTTCACACAAGGAACAACAATGATGAATTCTAGAATCCTACAAAGGTTTGTGACTTATAGAATCCAAACTTGAACTCTACAGAGGTTTGTGACTTCTAGAATCCTGCTGGTGGGTTGTGGGCAGAGCTGGTGCTGCTTTTAGGATCAGCCATGCTGCTGCTGGTGGGTTGTATGAATACAATATACAGTACCATATGCAGATGCAAATTTTGGGGCATGTATGAATCTCAAGAAGCACATGTTTTTTCTTGATATTTTGACTGAGGCAACAATAAAAGAACAAATCCTATACATCGACAAACTAGAAGATGGTAGAAGGAAATCAAATCCTATGCTAAATGCACTACTCCTTTTATGCATAGACAAGCAATCAGTAATCTCAACATCAGATACTCCAAATGGAGTGGTATCTAGGAGCAGAGTAGGAAAGGCTCTTTGGTTTTTTTCATGACTACTTTGAGACATTAATCCACAAATCAAAGCACTTGAATCATAACTTCTTTCTAGCACAGTAGTATAGTGTTTGGGCTAGTTTTGCTACCTGTAGGAACTAGGAGTAGATGACAGTCAGATGCAAAAGGAGACATACATGACAGTCAAGTACAAAATGTAAATACTGATATTCTCAACTTTGGAGTAGTTCACTTAGGTAAATTAGTGCAAAGAGTAGAACTATTGCAGAAACAGTAGATACATATTCACCGTTAACAATATCG